>NC_082691.1:41877239-43127239 GCF_949987515.2 Delphinus delphis
CAGGAGCCCTCCCGCCATCTTGAAAGCCTATAACCACACAGCAACTCTTTCTCACACCGGCCTCACTCTGAACCTCCCGCCTCCCTCCTTGGCCTATAAGGGCGCTTGTGATTACATGAGGCCCACCTGAATCATCCCGAATATGCGCTCCATTGCAAGGTCAGCTGATTAGCAACATTAATTCCATCTGCAGCATTAATTCCCCTTTGCCTTGTAACACAACATATTCGCAGTTTCTGGAAATTAGAATGCGGACGTCTATGGAGGAGGGATTATTCTGCCTACTATAGTGCTTGTTTGTTTTGGGGTGTGTTTTTTTCTTTGCTCAGTTGTAAAGCAGAATAATTTGAAAATTAGATAATAGAATGGTAAATTTTTTTCCTTCTCTCAATATCTCTTAAAATCCCAGCTAACTCACTGGCTCCCTCCCTCTCTCTCTCTCTCTATCTCTCTCAGAACAAAAATTACAAAAAACTTTACAGAGTAATTAGTAGGCTTTTCATAAATTGGTAAAACAAAACAAACAAACAAACATGAATGTCAAATAAATTCTGAATGGAACCAAACTGGTTTCAGCATTTAACTGTTTTTTGTTCTCATAAGCATTTTTAAAACTTTTAATATAAGTAATACATAGTAGAATAATTAAAATTAATTACAAATAAGTAAAACAAAAATTATAAAGTTAAAATCATTTCTAAACCCACTACAATGGAAAGCAGTTATCTTTTTTATATACATTTATTTAGATCATATTATCATGAAAATATGTCTTTGTCAGTAATTATATATTTAAAATTATGATGACTAAATAATATTTCACTATAATTTACAGTGCATGTTCTGTGAGGCTTGGGGCTACTTTCAAAAGATGTGATAAACATCTTTTATCACCTAAAAGATACTCATGTGTATATCTCTGTGTACTTTATCCTTACAACTAATAGGAGTAAAATTACTAGGTCAAAGATTATGCTCATTTTTTAGTAGTCATTGTTTATGTATACTAGATGTTAGTGTTTAATAGGTGTATTCATGAACTTCTTAGTGAAGTTTAATTTTGCTCTATAATATAAAGTATCGAAAATTTTCTAATTTTTTGATTTCAAGAAACCTTGTCATGCAAGTGGCAGCATTACAAACATGGTTATAAGTACTCACTAAAGAACATAGTGCAAAGTGAGTAGTCAGTAAATGGATGAATGACCATGTTTGCTTAGGATTATGTCAGGCGGCAAAATTTAATCAGTGTAGATGGCATGAGTAATCTTACATGCATACAGTGTGCAGCGCCAACATATCCACAGATCTCCTTAGTGTTTTTTGTCAAATGACAGATTATATTGTTTTGGAACAGTGACTCACAGCCATGGCTGCACACTGTAGTCACCTGGCAAGTTTTAGGAACTACTGCAGACTAGGCATTGATTTTAGAAGCTACCCAGGTGATTCTGCTATGCAGTCAAGGTTTTATTTTCTACTACTCAGGCTTTGACCCATACTAGACCATTAAGTCAGAATCTCCAGGGGTAGGACATGGGCAACAGCACTTTCTAGAGTGCCCCATGTGAATACCACGTGCAGACCAAACTGAGAACCACTAAAAGGGTCCTCAGGATCAAGTCTCCAGCCCATTTGGTTTACAGGTGAGGATAATTGAGACCTGAGCAGCTCAACTGTCTTCCCCCAAGGTTAAGTGGCTAATTAGATTCTGTGTTAGAAGTCAGGCCACATTTAGCATAGAGATTCAGAGCACAGAATAAACCATTTTAAAAGACAGACATTTTTCAAACCACTAAAAATAGACGAAAATATGTAATCATTTAGAATCTTCTAGGAGAACTAGCCAATTATACATCTTACCTGTTTATTGCTTCTACACTCTCTGGTCCCATTATCCACTGACTCACCTAGGCTCACCTTGCACTTTAAGTGATTCTGAAAGGCCTCTGAACTAAATTTGGGGAGAGTCTTGGGGTTATGAGTGTTATGCTCCTGAGGGTCCCATGTCCCAGTAATTGGTCCACTAATGTGTTAATGGCTGGAGTTTAACAGAATGAAAACAATAGGAAAAGAGAAGACATATGGTTAGAGGACTGACTGTTCTGTGCCGGGTTTCCTGTGTGGAAAATCAAACGACTTGATACTAATTGTGTGCAAAAGTCGTTGGCAGTGAAGCCAACAAAAACACTGGATAGTGTGTCGGCTCAAAGCAAAGCACATCAAATTATGTATTCAGAAGTCCTTATAATCAGAACCTTGGTCATGTGAATCACTTGCTTTTTACTTAGGCTTCAGGAGGCCCTTCCTGTGAACAGAATGTCTGGCCTATTAAACACAGAGCTGCCAAGTCAGAGCCACAGGTGGCCATGATTTGGCAAGTGATAAAACACCAGCCATGCTGAAGACAATAAAAAACGGATAGGATTTTTTTTCATCTGGTTTTCAATACATACATACAGAACAAAAGACTTTCTTGGGAGAAAGCTGAGTTTTATGATTGAACATAACACCCAGTATGATTCCCTAATACATTACCAAGCCCCTACTTAAGGTTTGGAAATTTTTTATTGAAAGTCACTGATTTATAAGTCTGTATAAAAGACAGTATTATAGCTGAATAATAAGTAGCTATATTCATTTAATTTTTCCCATTTCTTCTTATGTTTTTAAGGATTCATCATAGATATTTACATTCTCCGTAACCTTAGAAAAAAGGCACATAGAACTTGTGTACTGAGAATTTTACAAATCCACAGTCAAACTTCACCTTCTACCTCACTCCCAGCCACAATACACAGCCAGCCGATGCTCACAAGATGTCATCCACCTAACTCTACAGACCTTAGCGCTCTTTCTCTCTTAACAGTTAGGTTCATTGTATTTCTTATCACTCTGATCCTTCTCAATCTCCTGAGATACCCATGTTGACCCAAACCTTATTGCACCTACCACTCTTCAGTTTCACCATACATTGTGTTCTGTATACGATCCTGTCTCAACGTTATCTATTTCCTCTCCTGTAAATCCTCCAAATTAATGTATATGTAATGAACAGCATGTGAGCAAACCCTAGCACCAGCATCTGGGTATCTATTTACTCCTCCTGTACTCTGGGGTTATAAACTCCAGCCCCAGGACTGGAAAACAGGATCAGTGCCAGGGAAACTTCGACCTATTTCAGGCTCTGCCACCTCATAGGTTTACCAGAGCGAACAATTTTGGGGCCCTATTTTCTTCATCCATAAAATAAAAATACAATTTTTAGAGCGTTTTGTTCAGAGTGGTTGTTAAGATCATGGAAGCCAATGAAAAGTGACCATCTTAAAACGCATGTGATTGAAAATCTGTGTCAGAAAGAATTTCCATATTCCCAATTTCTTTATAGTTTGAATAAACCTTAAAACGTAACTAGGCTAACTTACAATTAAGTGCAAACTTTCATTCTTACTCTCTGATAGATGGCTACCAGTTTCTGCTTGAATATATTTAGTGATGGGAACTCTTTCTGTCTGAAAGCTACTCATTCCAGCCTTAACAATGTGTATTTATCTGTGATAGTTTAAAAGAAAAAAAGCACCATCTCTGATATAGCTTATACATTGACAAGATTTTACCACAGGATATTAGGAAAGAGAAACAAAGCAATTTATTTCCTTGTTTCCTTTTTGTAATTATCACCAAAAGATAGAAATTTTACAATTAGGTTCAAACCTCCTATTTAAAACAGAATTGGTAAAATACCACAAGCATAAAGACGATCATTTTCTGTTCTCAAACTTAGAGATATTAGAGGGTCCAACTTGCAGTGATTTTTAAGTGCAGTAAATCTAGGTTTAGCTTGCAAATAACTAACAAAAAGGAAACAGTGACAAGAATATTAAGAAGTAGTAAAAGACTAAAGGCCAAAAGGAATTTTTGAGTAATTAGGGATAAAAAAGACAATTTGTATTATGGCCCAAAGCATATGGAAAGGTGCTCAACACATTATGAGGGAAATGCAAATTAAAACTACAATAATATATCAATACACACAGCAGATTGTTGAACAAGAGAAAAACTAACAATACAAAGTGATAGTGAAAATGTGGAGTGACTAGAACTCTTATGCATCGCTGGTGGAAGTGACAGTTGGTACAACCACTTTGAAAAATTATTTGGCTATAGAGTAAAACTAAAAATACCTATGACTCAACAAGTCTGAACCTGGCAATAATGAGTACAGTTCACGTCTTAGATCCACTAAAAGACATGAACAAAAATGTAAACAGAACCTTTATTCATAATTGTCCAAAACTGAGTTTGACTCAAATGTCCCTCAACAGTAGAAGGGATAAACCAATTGTATAGTATTCATGCTCTCAGTAATGAAAAAGAACCAACCATTGTTACAAGCAACAACGTAAATGAATCTCCCAGACACGATGTTCAGCAAAAGAAGACAGACTGAAGAAAGGAAATACTGTATGATTCCATTTACATGAAGTTCAAAAATAGGACAAATTAACTCATGGTGGTAAGTTATAATTATCCTTACCTTTGTATGCTGACATGGGGTGTGAGGGAGCCTCCTGAGGTGCTGGAGATATTTTGTATTTTGATCTATAAGGTGATTACCCAGGCATCTACAGTTATAAAACAATTGATTTGTATATTTAAGAATTATGCACAGAAAAACTACTACCAGTAGAGACGTACAGCTTTACTATATTATATTCTAAACTATAATTCACATTTTTCCATCTCAGCCTCTTTAGAATACACCAAAATAATATTTCATGTAATAGAGTCAAGTTGGAAAGAGTTGTCAAGAGCTTAATTTGAATTAATTATTGTGTTTAAGAAAAACTGCTTTATAATTGTATATCTTGATAGTGAAAAAAGTATATTTAGCACTTCTAAATGTCCTTCTGTTTACTTAATATAAGCACTTATTAAAATGAGTTGCAGAGTTTCTCATTGATGAAAGCATTCATGAAAAAATAAGTGTATTTTAAATAGAAGTTACTTTATTTACTATGAAGGCAAATCAGGATGACCTGGGTCAACAAGTGCATTTAACTGAGAAGGACTACCATTTAATTTGTGGAATTCTATAGTAAATTTGAACTAAAATGATTTTTACCACATAACTCTCTTTAAAAAAGTGGAATTTGCTAAAGAAAGCAGTTATTTAGGAAAGTGTTCTAATAGTGTATACCTGAGTATCATAAACTCGAAGACGCAAAGTTTCTAGTCACTAATTCCCTGAGGCAAACACTTTGCGAGGAGAGAAGTGGTTCACCCGCCCATGAGTTCCCTTCTCTGAAAACTGTCCAGCTGCCTATGCACCCGGGTGCACTCAATACTTTCCTTATTCAAAACTATTCATGTGATTTTCATTGCAAAAAAAAAAACTATTCTAATAGTGTCTACCCCCCTTAGAGAGGAGTAGGAAAACAAAAGTAACCTTACTCTTTTGCTGTTAATAAGACAAAAACTAAAGAAAAATAGGGAAAATCTACTACTTAAAACACCTAGTACTTTACAAATAAGCCACAAAAAAAAAGGAGAGAGAGAGAGAGAGAGAGAGAGAGGGAGAGAGAGTGTGTATGCACGCACACGTGTGCGCAGACTGGAGAACAAGAAAAACATCTAATCCCTTCCGTGAAAATTTTTTTTAATTGAATGGAAAGAGAAGTTAATCAGACAAAGGAAGGAGGAGAAAGGGTCCATTACAAAATTGAAAATCAGATGCTTACATCTTTTATGATGTCATATAACATTACCTGAGTAAGGCCTATGAGAAAAAAAGGAGCATTTCTGAGAAGGGCACAGAAACCTTGCTCCATGGGGAAGCTTGTAACTTAAATCCTGCCTTTTAGCCCCACCAGAGAGCAAGCTTTAGGAATCTCCCCTGATAGAACGGGCTGCTCATTTTCAGCACCACCACTTGCCTCTACCATCTTCTTGAACCCCTGCCCTCCATGTCCCCACCCTACGCTTGTGTTGGTTTTGTTTTTTATATTGAAAATGCAGAAGGTATGCTGTAAGATGCAAGGAAAATGTTCTAGTTTCTGGGGAGTAGTCCAACTCTTGTGGTTTTATTAAATAAACATTCAACAAACTTCTACTACATGCAAAGCACTATGATAGATCCAGGAGAAGAAAGATGACTAAAGGAAAACAAAACACATTCTATGAAAGGTTGACTTCAAATTGCTTAAAATCCTGGAGAGGGAGGGGTGCGGTGGGGATGTTTGAAACCAACAGAAAAACATGAATACAATTAAGGAAGTAAAAGAGGGAAAGGATATCCTAAATGCATCATATGTGGAACAATTCAACTTTACTTTTCCATAGGAAATAAGGGCATTTTAAGCCAGCAAAGGTCATTTAAAAATCTGGTCCCAGTGTCATGGTGAAGGCAGAGTCCAAGACGGTCTCTAAGGATGGGAGTGTAGAACACGGCTGAACTCAAAATGTTCTGTGGAAAAGTAAGTATAGAGTAAAACAAATAATTTTGTTTTCAGGAGGCTAAGTACATTCAATATTGCAGGCACTAATTACTACCTTGGAAGCTTCAGAAATTCCTAAGTAGATGAGTCTAGGGGAGTAATCTGGTTGAAGAAAGGTAAGCCAACTTGTCTTCAAGCTTAATTTTCATAGCAAGCGAATCATTTACTTTCACTTGTTTGTTTATTTGGCAAGGTTTAGGAGACGCTAATGGACACCAGTCTGGCTCCCCATCCCTCTTCCCCCTTCCCCTCCCCCATATCACTTGGTGCCTCCACTGACCATTAATGAAAATAATAATAAAGAACATGAAGAAAAACCAAGCAGTTGTTTAATTAATCATTTTAAAGGCAACAATTCAGAATAACTAGATATTGTTTACCATTTCAGGATCAAATGATAATTTGCATAGCTGTTGGCAGGTTGGTGATTCTTGAATTTTTGTTGGTTACAGAGGCTTGTGAGAATTTCAGAAAAAATGACAGGGTCTCTTTCTTCCAAACTACCTATATTTGCCTCCCCACATATACTCAAATTGTATCAATGTAATGGAGTTTATGGGTCCCTGGGAAACTCATATACTGTTTTTATTTTAGCCTTCCCCTCAACCTCCCAGCCACTCACCCCTCACCACTAATGTTTGGAAACAATAGATTGTATTTCTATTTTCTTACTGCTCTCTTTATATTTTTACACAAACATCCATCACTGTAAAAGGAAATACAGAGGTGGTTTGCAGACACTAATCCTAAATGAAAATTCAGGAATTTCTGTATGATTTTTTAATTTGGTGTTGGTTATTATCACACGTCTTGGTTTTTTTTAGAGCAATAAAGAGATAGAAAAAAAAGTCAAGGATTATTTGTATGAAAAATTTGACTATGGTGTCTGTAATAGGCTGCTTTTACATGCTACAGCTTTTGATATATCTAATAATTTAAATAGAAGTAAATTATTGAAGTAAAATAGACTCATCCCCTAAATAGAGTTCTATTAATAAAACATGGAGATCTGAAACCATAGTAACAAAATGCTCAACAGTAATAATTTATTTGCCTTAATAACTTCTATCAGACTAACACATGCAAACAAGACAAATAAGAATATGAAAATTAAAAGCTTTTTCTTCAAAATAATTTATTTATAACCAAAAGAAACAGAAATTAATACCCAGAAAAATACAATTAATTTATTTCAAGATATTAAATTATTTATAACAATTATTCTAATTCCTTCTGAAAAGTATCTCTTGAACAATCTCATGGACTAAATTTTAAAAAGAAAGAAACCAGAGGAGCTTCAAGATGGCTGAAGAGTAAGACACGGAGATCACCTTCCTCCCCATAAATACATCAGAAATACATCTACATGTGGAACAGCTCCTACAGAACACCTACTGAACGCTGACAGAAGACCTCAGACCTCACAAAAGTCAAGAAACTCCCCACGCACCTGGGTAGGGCAAAAGAAAAAACAGAGACAAAAGAATAGGGACGGGACCTGCACCAGTGGGAGGGAGCTGTGAAGGAGGAAAGGTTTCCACACACTAGGAAGCCCCTTCCCAGGCGGAGACTGAGGGTGGCATAGGGGGGAAGCTTCAGTCCACGAGGGAGAGCACAGCAACAGGGGTGCAGAGGGCAAAGCGGAGAGATTCCCGCACAGAGGATCGGTGCCGACCAGCACTCACCAGCCCGAGAGGCTTGTCTGCTCACCCGCCAGGCCGGGCGGGGGCTGGGACCTGAGGCTCGGGCTTCGGAGGTCGGATCCCAGGGAGAAGACTGGGGTTGGCTGCATGAACACAGCCTGAAGGGGGCTAGTGCGCCACAGCTAGCCAGAAGGGAGTCCGGGGAAAAGTCTGGACCTGCCTAAGAGGCAAGACACCATTGTTTTGGGGTGCGCAAGGAGAGAAAATTAAGAGCGCCACTTAAAGGAGCTCCAGAGATGGGCGCGAGCCACGGCTATAAGCGCAGACCACAGAGACAGGCATGAGATGCTAAGGCTTCTGCTGCCGCCACCAAGAAGCCAGTGTGAAAGCACAGGTCACTGTCCACACCTCCCCTCCCAGGAGCCTGTGCAGCCTGCCACTGCCAGGGTCCCGTGATCCAGGCACAACTTGCCCGGGAGAATGCATGGCGTGCCTCAGGCTGGTGCAACGTCATGCCGGCCTCTGCTGCCACAGGCTCGCCCCGCACTCCGTGCCCCTCCCTCCCCCCACCCCCCAGCCTGAGTGAGCCAGCGTCCCTGAAGCAGCTGCTCCTTTAACCCCGTCCTGTCTGAGCAAAGAACAGACGCCCTCCAGCGACCTACACGCAGAGGCGGGGCCAAATCCAAAGCTGAACCCCGGGATCTGTGAGAACAAAGAAGAGAAAGGGAAATCTCTCCCAGCAGCCTCAGAAGCAGCAGACTAAAGCTTCACAATCAACTTGATGTACCCTGCAACTGTGGAATACCTGAATAGACAACGAATCATCCCAAATTGAGGAGGTGGACTTTCAGAGCAAGATTTATTATTTTTTCCCCTTTTCCTCTTTTTGTGAGTGTGTATGTGTATGCTTCTGTGTGAGATTTTGTCTGTATAGCTTTGCGTCCACCATTTGTCCTAGGGTTCTATCCGTCCGTCGTTTTTTTAAAATTTTTTTTCTTAATAATTATTTTTTATTTTAATACCTTTATTTTATTTTACTTTATTTTATTTTAATTTATCTTCTTCTTTCTTTCTTTCTTTTTTTCCTCCCTTTTATTCTGAGCCGTGTGGAGGACAGGCTCTTGGTGCCCCAGGCAGGCCTCAGGGCTGTGCCACTGAGGTGGGAGAGCCAAGTTCAGGACACTGGTCTACAAAAGACGTCCCAGCTACACGTAATATCAAACGGTGAAAATCTCCCAGAGATCTCCATCTCAACACCAACACCCAGCTTCACTCAACGACTAGCAAGCTACAGTGCTCGACACCCTATGCTAAACAACTAGCAAGACAGGAACACAACCCCATCCATTAGCACAGAGGCTACCTAAAATCATAATAAGGCCACAGACACCCCAAAACACACACCACCAGATATAGACCTGCCCACCAGAAAGACAAGATCCAGCCTCAACCACCAGAACACAGGCATTAGTCCGCTCCACCAGGAAGCCTACACAACCCACTGAACCAACCTTAGTCACTGGGGACAGACACCAAAAACAACGTAAACTACGAACCTGCAGCCTGCGAAAAGCAGACCCCAAACACAGTAAGTTAAGCAAAATGGGAAGACAGAAAAACACATAGCAGATGAAGGGGCAAGGCAAAAACCCACAAGACCTAACAAATGAAGAGGAAATAGTTAGTCTGCCAGAAAAAGAATTCAGAATAATGATAGTAAAGATGATCCAAAATCTTGGAAATAGAATGGAGAAAGTACAAGAAACGTTTAACAAGGACCTAGAAGAACTAAAGAGCAAACAAAGTGATGAACAACAAAATAAATGAAATTAAAAATTCTCTAGAACGGATCAATAGCAGAATAACTGAGGCAAAAGAATGGATACGTGACCAGGAAGGAAAAATAGTGGAAATAACTACTTTAGAGCAGAATAAAGAAAAAAGAATGAAAAGAACTGAGGACAGTCTCAGAGACTTCTGAGACAACACTAAATGCACCAACATTCAAATTATAGGGGTCCCAGAAGAAGAATAGAAAAAGAAAGGGTCTGAGAAAATATTTGAAGAGATTATAGTTGAAAACTTCCCTAATATAGAAAAGAAAATAGTTAATCAAGTCCAGGAAGCACAGAGAGTCCTATACAGGATAAATCCAAGGAGAAACACGCCAAGTCACGTATTAATCAAAGTATCAAAAATTAAATACAAAGACAAAATATTAAAAGCAGCAAGGGAAAAACAACAAATAACACACAAGGGAATCCCCATAAGGTTAACAGCTGATCTCTCAGCAGAAACTCTGCAAGCCATAAGGGAGTGGCAGGACATATTGAAAGTGATGAAGGAAAAAAACCTACAACCAAGATTACTCTACCCAGCAAGGATCTCATTCAGATTAGATGGAGAAATTAAGACCTTTACTGACAAGCAAAAGCTAAGAGAATTCAGCACCACCAAACCAGCTTTACAACAAAAGCTAAAGGAACTTCTCTAGGCAGGAAACACAAGAGAAGGAAAAGACCTACCATAATAAACCCAGAATAATTAAGAAATGGTAATAGGAACATACATATCGATAATTACCTTAAATGTAAATGGATTAAATGCTCCAACCAAAAGACATAGATGGGCTGAATGGATACAAAAACAAGACCCGCATATATGCTGTCTACAAGAGACCCACTTCAGACCTAGGGACACATACAGACTGAAAGGGAGGGGATGGAAAAAGATATTCCATGCAAATGGAAATCAAAACAAAGCTGGAGTAGCAATTCTCATATCAGACAAAATAGACTAAAACAAAGACTATTAGAAGAGACAAAGAAGGACACTACATAATGATCAAGGGCTCAATCCAAGAAGAAGATATAACAATTGTAAATATTTATGCCCCCAACAAAGGAGCACGTCAATACATAAGGCAAATACTAACAACCATAAAAGGGGAAATGAACAGTAGCACAATCACAGTAGGGGACTTTAACATCCCACTTTCACCAATGGACAGATCATCCAAAATGAAAATAAATAAGGAAACACAAGCTATAAGTGATATATTAAACAAGATGGACTTACATGATATTCATAGGACATTCCATCCAAAAACAACAGAATACACATTCTTCTCAAGTGCTCAAAGAACATTCTGCAGGATAGATCGTATCTCGGGTCACAAATCAAGCCTTGGTAAATTTAAGAAAATTGAAATTGTATCAAGTATCTTTTAGGACCATAACGCTATGAAACTAGATATGAATTACAGGAAACAATCTGTAAGAAATACAAACACATGGAGGCTAAACAACACACTACTTAATAACCAAGAGATCACTGAAGAAATCAAAGAGGAAATCAAAAAATACCTAGAAGCAAAAGACAATGAAAACACGATGACCCAAAACCAATGGGATGCAGCAAAAGCAGTTCTAAGAGGGAAGTTTATATCAATACAATCCTACCTTAAGAAACAAGAAACATCTCAAATAAACAACCTAACCTTACACCTAAAGCAATTACAGAAAGAAGAACAAAATAACTCCAAAGTTAGCAGAAAGAAAGAAGTCATAAAGATCAGAACAGAAATAAATGAAAAAGAAATGAAGGAAATGATAGCAAAGATCAATAAAACTAAAAGCTGGTTCTTTGAGAAGATTAACAAAATTGATAAACCATTAGCCAGACTTCTCAAGAAATAAAGGGAGAAGACTCAAATCAATAGAATTAGAAACGAAAAAGGAAAAGTAAAAACTGACACTGTGGAAATACAAAGGATCATGAGAGATTACTACACACAACTATATGCCAATAAAATGGAGAACCTGGAAGAAATGGACAAATTCTTAGAAATACACAACCTTCTGAGACTGAACCAGGAAGAAACAGAAAATATGAACAGACCAATCACAATCACTGAAACTGAAACTGTGATTAAAAATCTTCCAACAGGGCTTCACTGGTGGTGCAATGGTTGAGAGTCCACCTGCCGATGCAGGGGACACAGGTTTGTGCCCCGGTCCGGGAAGATCCCACATGCCGCAGACCGGCTGGGCCCATGAGCCATGGTCGCTGAGCCTGTGCATCCAGAGCCTGTACTCCGCAACAGGAGAGGCCACAACAATGAGAGGCCCGTGTACCGCAAAAAAAAAAAAAAAAAAAAATCTTCCAACAAACAAAAGCCCAGGACCAGATGGCTTCACAGGCAAAATCTATCAAACATTTAGAAAAGAGCTAAAACCTATCCCTCTCAAACTCTTCCAAAATATAGCAGAGGGAAGGAACACTCCCAAACTCCTTCCATGCAGCCACCATCAGTCTGATACCAAAACCAGACAAAGATGTCACAAAGAAAGAAAACTACAGGCCAATATCACTGATGAACAGAGATGCACAAATCCTCAACAAAATACTAGCAAACAGAATCCAACAGCACAATAAAAGGATCATACACCATGATCAAGTGGGGTTTATCCCTGGAATGCAAGGCTTCTTCAGTATACGCAAATCAATCATTGTGATACACCATATTAACAAACTGAAGGAGAAAAACCATATGATCATCTCAATAGATGCAGAGTAAGCTTTCAGCAAAATTCAACACCCATTTATGATAAAAACCCTGCAGAAAGTAGGCATTAGAGGGAACTTTCCTCAACATACAAAAGGCTATATGTGACAAACCCCCAGCCAACATCGTCCTCAATGGTGAAAAACTGAAACCATTTCCACTAAGATCAGGAGCAATACAAGGTTGCCCACTCTCACCACTATTATTCAACATAGTTTTGGAAGTTTTAGCCACAGCAATCAGAGAAGAAAAAGAAATAAGAGGAATTGAAATCAGAAAAGAAGAAGTAAAGCTGTCACTGTTTGCAGATAACATGATACTATACATAGAGAATCCTAAAGATGCCACGAGAAAACTACTAGAGCTAATCAGTGAATTTGGTAAAGTAGCAGGATACAAAATTAATGCACAGAAATCTCTAGCATTCCTATACACTAATGATGAAAAATCTGAAAGTGAAATTAAGAAAACACTCCCATTTACCACTGCAACAAAAAGAATAAAATATCTAGGAATAAACCTACCTAAGGAGACAAAAGACCTGTATGCAGAAAATTATAAGACACTGATGAAAGAAACTAAAGATGATACAAATAGATGGAGAGATATACCATGTTCTTGGATTGGAAGAATCAACACTGTGAAAATGACTCTACTACCCAAAGCAATCTACAGATTCAATGCAATCCCTATCAAATTACCACTGGCATTTTTCACAGAACTAGAACAAAAAACTTCACAATTTGTATGGAAACACAAAACACCCTGAATAGCCAAAGCAATCTTGAGAAAGAAAAATGGAGCTGGAGGTATCAGGGTCCCTGACTTCAAACTATACTACAAAGCCACAGTAATCAACACAGTATGGTACTGGCACAGAAACAGAAAGATAGATCAATGGAACACGATAGAAAGCCCAGAGATAAACCCATGCACATATGGTCACCTTATCTTTGATAAAGGAGGCAAGAATATATAGTGGAGAAAAGACAGCCTCTTCAATAAGTGGTGCTGGGAAAACTGGACAGGTACATGTAAAAGTATGAAATTAGAACATTCCCTAACACCATACACAAAAATAAACTCAAAATGGATTAAAGACCTAAATGTAAGGCTAGACACCATCAAACTCTCAGAGGAAAACATAGGCAGAACACTCTATGACATAAATCGCAGCAAGATCCTTTTTGACCCACCTCCTAGAGAAATGGAAATAAAAACAAAAATAAACAAATGGGACCTAATGAAAATTCAAAGCTTTTGCACAGCAAAGGGAACCATAAACAAGATGAAAAGACAACCCTCAAAATATTTGCAAATGAAGCAAGTGACAAAGGGTTAATCTGCAAAATTTACAAGCAGCTCATGCAGCTCAATATCAAAAAAACAAACAACCCAATCCAAAAATGGGCAGAAGACCTAAATAGACATTTCTCCAAAGAAGATATACAGATTGCCAACAGACACATGAAAGAATGCTCAACATCATTAATCATTAGAGAAATGCAAATCAAAACTACAATGAGATATAATCTCACACTGGTCAGAACGGCCATCTTCAAAAACTCTACAAACAATAAATGCTGGAGAGGGTGTGGAGAAAAGGGAACACTTATACACTGTTGGTGGGAATGTGAATTGGTACAGCCACTATGGAGAACAGTATGGAGGTTCCTTAAAAAACTACAAATAGAACTACCATATGACCCAGCAATCCCACTACTGGACATATACCCTGAGAAAACCATAATTCAAAAAGAGTCATGTACCACAATGTTCATTGCAGCACTATTTACAACAGGCAGGACATCAGAGCAATCTAAGTGTCCATCGACAGAGGAATGGATAAAGAAGATGTGGCACATATATTCAATGGAATATTACTCCGCCATAAAAAGGAATGAAACTGAGTTATTTGTAGTGAGGTGGATGGACCTAGAGACTGTCATACAGAGTGAAGTAAGTCAGAAAGAGAAAAACAAATACCGTATGCTAAGGCATATATATAGAATCTAAAAAACAAAAATTGGTCATGAAGAACCTAGAGGCAAGACAGGAATAAAGTTGCAGACCTACTAGAGAATGGACTTGAGGATATGGGGAGGGGGAATGGTAAGCTGGGACAAAGTGAGAGAGTGGCATGGACATATATACACTACCAAACGTAAAATAGATAGCTAGTGGGAAGCAGCTGCATAGCACAGGGAGATCAGCTCGGTGCTTTGTGACCACCTAGAGGAGTGGGATTTGGAGTGTGGGAGGGAGGGAGATGCAAGAGGGAAGAGATATGGGAATATATGTATACGTATAACTGATTCACTTTGTTATAAAGCAGAAAGTAACATACCATTGTAAAGCAATTATACTCCAATTAAGATGTTAAAAAAAAACGAAAACAGGTTATTAGTCTGTATTTAATAAAATGTTGCTCCATACTTCTTTTGAGATTTTGTAGTTAATAGTAAGAAAGGAATGGATAGCAGACATTAGAACTTAAGTTACTCCATTAAGCTAGTTAAGCAGATGGGTAAATAACACATGTTACAAAAATGGTCAACTTTGCTATTATAATAAAGCAAAAATAATAATGAAGAAATTATAGTTTTTTTTTTAGTTGAATGGACCTTAGAATTATTTAATAAATCCTTGTTTTAAAAAGAAGAGGAACAAGGGGATTGGTGTTGGGGGAGGGACAGACTGGGAGTTTGGGATTAACATGCACACACTGCTATATTTAAAATAGATAACCAACAAGGACCTACTGTATAGCACAGGGAACACTGCTCAATATTCTGTAATAACCTAAATGGGATAAGATCTTGAAAAAAATAGCTACATGTTTATGTATAACTGAATCACTTTGCTGTACACCTGAAACTAACACAACATTGTGAATCAACTATATTCCAATATAAAATAAAAACTAAAAAAAAAAGGGGGAGCAGGAGGTGTTCACATTAAGGATATATTTACAAAACAAACAAACTGTACTTGGAGTCGGATAACTGATTCAGTATCAGTTACTGGACAAACCATTTAACCTGCCTAAGCTTATCAGTCAAAGGAGATTTAACAACCTCATAGGATGGGCAGACTCATAGAATAGTTAACTTAAATAAATGCTCCATAGGAAGATGATTTATGATTTGCATTGCTTTCCTCAAATATCAGTTATAATTTTGAAGCCCTGGGTCATGAAGTTATGGAAGAGGCAGAACCAGGATAAAAAACACAGGCTTCTTCCCTCTCATTTCTGTAGACCAGTGAGGGCTCGGCACTGCTAGGATCCCCCAGGTTTCTTACAGGGCCAGGTAAGCCTAGACTTCTCACACATCATGGGCTGGTTGGAACTGGCTGTAGTAGTTGGCTTTTTTCCCCAACAGAAGTACAAATAAGAACCCCTCCTACTTGTGCAGTTCCAGGACAAAGTTCGAGAGCAAAGTTTCATTACCGTGGACCCCTCCTGTAGCCCCACTAATGGTTTCTCCTGGTGATCAGGACTTGATAGTTTGGGGCAGAACAGTCACAGAGTGCTGGGAAGGCAATTGGAGCCCTTAAGCTACTGGCCAGAAGCAGAGCTGCCTTCCCATGGCAGGCAGGGAGGGCCTCCGGGCAGCCACAGAAATGTCCCTCTGGCCAGCTCTGTGGCGACTGTGCAATGATGTTGTTGTCTGAATTATGGACACAAGGTTCAAGTCTATTCCAATTTTCCTTGGAAATTTTGATATGTACCACTTTGACTGTTTATACAGTAAAATGCTGGTGTATGTTGAGGGAAAATAAGTCAGCCGAAGATTTTCTGCCCTAGTTGAAAAGCAGCGTAACATCAGTGACAAGCCTCATTGCCTTTGGAGCCCTCAAGTCACCTGTGGTGGAGGCCAGACCTCTGAAGTTATAAACCCTGTAACTGGCCGCACTTACTAGAGATGCAAACAGGTCCACCTTCTTCTTGAGAGATACAGTAAACTTTCTCATCAAAGAAGAGAAAAGCAAGTCCCCCAGAATTTCATTTCATGGAGTAAAGATGGCTCATCTTGAAGGACAAATATAGTCATTCAAAAAGACATCAAGGGCTTCCCTGGTGGCGCAGTGGTTGGGAGTCCGCCTGCCGATGCAGGGGACACGGGTTCGTGCCCCGGTCAGGGAGGATCCCACATGCCGCGGAGCGGCGGGGCTCGTGAGCCATGGCCACTGAGCCTGTGCGTCCGGAACCTGTGCTCCGCAACAGGGGAAGCCACAACAGTGAGAGGCCCGCGTACCGAAAAAAAAAAAAAAAAAAAGCATCAAAATCTCTCCACACCTAAGTGACTGAGGCCAAAATTATCTTAAAGGCATCTTAGAATAATGTAGAATAATGTCAGAGGAAAATAGCTAATGGTTTTGAAGAAAATGTTCAGGAAAGGCTAAAGCTGCTTGCCCAAGAAGATGCTAAATGGTAGGACAGAGTGGCAGAGCTGAAGGAACAGAAAGAAATGCTTGAAAACTTTAACACACAAGGAAGCAGGTTGTGGATGATAAAAAGAGCCGAATAACATCTGACTGAGGGCTTCCCTGGTGGCGCAGTGGTTGAGAGTCTGCCTGCCGATGCAGGGGACGCGGGTTCATGCCCCGGTCCGGGAAGATCCCGCATGCCGCGGAGCGGCTGGGCCCGTGAGTCATGGCCGCTGAGCCTGCACGTCCGGAGCCTGTGCTTCTCAACGGGAGCGGCCACAACAGTGAGAGGCCCGCGTACCGCAAAAAAAAACAAAAAAAAAAATCTGACTGAATCTGTGCTGAAAATGATAATTACCTGCTCTCTTTATAGAAGATTATACAATGATGCAACAGGAAATTAGAAAAAAAAAAGTGAATCAGAAAACGGAAACCAAGATTATGGATCAGTTGACAATTTGAGGAAACTCATTGATGATGTTAACTTAAAAGTTAACTTTAAAAAAACTTGAAAAACAAGGAAAAGTTATGTGATGAAAATCAAATACACAAATTACTTACAGTTCAAATCAATCAAAAGTCCCCAACCACAGCAGTGTGAAAATTCACAATTTTAAAGTAAGGTTAAAGGTTTCAGTTAAAACCCCAGACACTTCCTGAACTACATCTAGAATATGAAATGCAATTTCACAGAAAATCAATGGAGGAGGGAAATTTACCTCTTCAAAGTAAAGGAGGAATTTCCCAAAGTGGATGAAAACATCAGCCTTATACACCAAAACCTTGACTTGGTACAGGAAGATGGTCCAATACCGGGAGGAAAAAAACTGGAAAGCATCATTTCCTTCAATCGAAGGTGGGTCAGCTCCCATGAGAAAATAGCTCAAGGAAGTTGCTTGACAGTTCTGTTGACCAAGAAAAAGCTCAAAGATCTAAGGAAAAACATCTTTACAACAGGAAAAAATTGCCTGAATTAGAATTGTAAATCCAGCTTTTTCCAGGGGACCCCATAGAACCTATTCCACATGTGGCCCCGAGCAGCAGTCAAACAGGGTCAGGAAATCTCTGCCTCCTCGGGGCTGCAAGGGAGCTGGAGGGGTGAGCTGTGAGGGCACCTGGACGGACAGCAATCTGCAGGTTTGAATCAGGTGTACAGTGGGCAACTCCTCCCCACCAACATCCACAGGCACAGCTGGATAGCAAATGTGTTTTCTCTCTTTAAATTCATTCTGATTGATGCCCTTTTAGTTTAGTTACTTAATTGATACTACAGTTGCTCTCACTGAAGTTTTATATAATTATTTAAGATAGTGTTTCCAGAATATAAATGGTTTTAATATAATTCTTAACCATAAAACATTCCCAGTTCACTGGACCCTCTAGAATTAGATCTCATATGTATTGCATTTTAGTTTAATTGGTTCACTATTATTTAAAACATAATTGAAGTCTGGCATGACCCGGTAGAAACAAGTGAAACGTGAGAAAACATGCTGTATGGTGTGACAAGAAATCTCTCTACAAGTAACGTTACATTTATTTCAATAAATGTTGCTTGGTTTTAAAAAACAAAACACCACAAAGCAAAACAAAACAATCAAATCAACTATCACACCCTTGTTAACTCATTCATATTTTTATTAATTTAGCCCTAAATTCATGGATCAATTTTGGGGAGTTGACATTTGGTAAGCATCTGTTTCTTTCTTAAAATTTTGTTGTGCTGTTTCTAACACTCATTATACTTTAAACATTTCTAAATTATATACAGTCAAAATAAAGTTTTATTTTATGGCTTCTAGTTTTAGTTTTTTACTTGGAAACCATCTCCTCTAAGATTTTTTCTTTAATTTCCTCTTTGGTATTTCTATGGTTTCAAATTTGTTCAATTAAAAGTAAACCCCACTCTGTTTTACATAAGAATTCAAAATCCAGCACTTTTTTCCCTACACCATCTGCCAGTTTTCAAATATGATTCATGAGATAATTTATGTTTTCTAATTATTTGAAATGTTACTTTTATCAGTTATTAAATTCCCATGTGTATTCAGCTCTATTTCCACTATTTTATAACAGTGATCATACAGATTTTAAAAACTAACAGGGATAGTCTCTTACATTTTTTTCTTTCCTAATTTTTCTTGGGCATTTAATCTTTCACTTGAAACTAGCAGCATTTGGTCAAGTTCTCCTCCACACCCCCAAAACACAAAATTTATAGCTTAATTTAACACAACTAACCTTTTCCTAATGTCTTCATTCTAAGAAAAAGCATACTTTTATACTTATGCTCTCACCTATATATTAGAGCTCACCCACGTACTGCATATTTATTTTTAGGTTTATAGGCATTTTAACTTGTTCTAATTATGAGTACATGATGTTTTGAGATATTAATCTTTGTTTTCTTCAACCTGTATCTTTCCCATTCTTTAATTATGTACTGAGTAAAATGCCTTAGGAAAGGAATATGATGGGAAGATAAACCAAAAATATGCAGAATATTCTTGCCTTTTATTTGGAAAATCACAAGCCCTAGAGGAGAGTGAGAATTTGGAGAATGAAGAAAATATCTTGGCAAAGAAGTTAAAGAAAGTAGGATACCACCCCCGACCCCTGCCACCTACTACCACACACAAACACAAAGCACAAACCTTACCCAGACTCTGCGGGAAGCTGAGAAGAGAAAAATGAGGTAGGGCCGGGTCTTCTACTATCCATGCTTCTTCCAGCTTTATTTGAGACCCTAGAAACCTTTTGCAGCAAAAGACATAGGAACCTAATGAATCATAATGAACAAGAAGATAAGCAGAAGAGCAGAGTCCCCACCCTGACATTCTTGCCGCTGTGTAGCATAGGTAGCCCCTCTCCCAATAGCCCACATAATCCTGTCTTCCAGAAAAAAACCTTAAACTCCCCCAACACACTCACACAACAAAAGCCATTTTCTTATAATTATGGCGTGCTTCCTCATTTTAGCCTCATCTTCCTGTCATTTTGTGGAGTGATTTGGAATTCCTCCCTTGATTTTGTCATGTCAGCTGAGAAATAATAAGTTCATATCATTTGCTGCTATTTTTAGAGAGTTCTGTGTGCTGCTCCACATCTAGAGAAACACACTTTTCTTGGACTCTTCCCTTGATTTAGTCCATATTTCACTAAATTTGGGGTGTATGTTCCATAGTTTGAGACAGAGTTTTGGTTGCTTTCACGTTTGATTTTTTTTCATTTTTTGCTATTATACACTTTTAATGTCAAATACAACTCACATTCACAAAACTAAATAAACCATAGCATATTGTTACCTGTAAGTACAAAGTGACCCCCCTCTCTCGCAGTGCTGTGGTCAACAGAAATATCAGCAGTGCCCCCAAAAGCCATCCATCCCCCCATGCCTTGCAGAACCAAGACATTAGCCACATGCGATATTTTTTTGCTTTTGTTGTTATTCTTTTTAAAATTAATTCATTTTATTTTTAAATTTTATTGAAGTACATTTGATTTACAATTAATTAATTTCTACTGTAGAGCAAAGTGACTCAGTTATACATATATTCTTTTTCATATTCTTTTCCACTCTGGTCTATCACAGGATGTTGAATATAGTTCCCTGTGCTCTACAGCAGGACCTTGTTGTTTATCCAGAGATTTTGCTTTATGGATACGAATCATGAGTGAGACCAACATTCTATGCTTTTTTCTTTTCTTCATTTAAAGCATTAACATATAAGTTAAATACAGTAAAATTTACCCTTTAAGTGTACAGTTCTGCGAGTGTTGACAAAAGTATACAGTCATATAGTCACCATCGCAATCAAGATATAGAACAGTTTCATCATCGCCCCCCAAAGTAACCTCTTTCCCTTTTACGGCAGTCTTTCCCCACTCCACAGCTCTTTTCCCTGTTCCAACAGTATGGCCATTTCAAGAATGTTATATCAGTGGAATCAAACAGTATTATAGCCTTTTGAATCTGACTTCTATCACATAGTATAATGCATTTTGATTTATCTATTTTACTGCATGTGTCAGTTCTGCATGCTTTTTATTGCTGAGCATGAGTGTACCACAGTTTATTTATCTCTTCACCGGTGGAATGACATTTGGATTGTTTCCAGTTTGGGTGATTACAAATAAAGCTATCAATACTGCACACATTTGCCTACAGGGTTTTGTGTGAAGGTAGGTTTTCATTTCACTTGAGTAATGACAAATTGGATTGCTGGATCATATGGTAAGTAAATGTTTTCCTTTATGAGAAACTGCCAGATTGTTCTCCAAAGTAGCTGTGCCATTTTGCATTGTACCATCAATGCATGAAAGTCCCAATTTTTTTGCCTCTTTGCCAGTACTTGGAGCTGTTACTTTATTTAAAAGCCATTCCAAATAGATATGTAGTGATTTATCCACATGGTTTAATTTGCCA
This sequence comes from Delphinus delphis, assembly GCF_949987515.2. Lineage (NCBI taxonomy): Eukaryota > Metazoa > Chordata > Mammalia > Artiodactyla > Delphinidae > Delphinus > Delphinus delphis. The sequence goes on from NC_082691.1 coordinate 41,898,804, forward strand.
AATGAGTAATGATGTTAAGTATCTTTTCATATGCTTCTCTGCCACCTTTGTGTCTTCTTTGGTGAAGTGTTTGTTCTCATCTTTTACGTGATTTCCTATTTTTGTTGTTGTATGTTTTCTTATAAGTGTTAAGAGCTGTTTATTATTTACATACAGGTGCTTTATCAGATGTGTGATTTTGTAAATATTTTCTGCAATTCCTATGTCTTTAGTTTTCAATTTCTTAACAGTGTCTTTCACGAAGAAGAAATTTTTAATTTTGTAAGTCCAATCATATATATATATATATATATATATAATTTTGGCAGTGTATATGAGAAATCTTTGAGTAACTGAAATTCATATTTCACATAGAAATACCAAAGAGGATAATTTTTTTTTAATTCTTACATAGAGGAGATTGTTTCCAAGTAAAAAAGTAGAACTAGAAGCCATATAAGGAAACTTTATTTTGACCATATATAATTTAGAAATGTTTAAAGTATGATGAGTGTGATAAACAACGTAACAATTTTTTAAAAAAGAAACAGATGCTTACTAAATGTCAACTCAAAATTGATCTAAATATTTAGAGCTAAATGAATAAAAATATGAAAAAGTTAACAAGTGGTGTGATAGTTGACTTGATTTTTTTTGTTTTCTTTTTCATTTTGTTTTTAAAGTCAATCAACATTTATTAAAATAAATGTGAGGTGGGCTTCCCTGGTGGCGCAGTAGTTGAGAGTCCGCCTGCCGATGCAAGGGACACGGGTTCGTGCCCCGGTCCGGGAAGATCCCACATGCCGCGGAGCGGCTGGGCCCGTGAGCCATGGCCGCTGAGCCTGCGCGTCCGGAGCCTGTGCTCCGCAACGGGAGAGGCCCCAACAGTGAGAGGCCCGCATACAGCAAAAAACATAAAAAATAAAAATAAAAAAAATAATAAATGTGAGGTTATTTGTAGAGATTTCTTGTCACAGCTTAATAGTGTATAAAAATGTCTTTTATGTTTCCATTGTCTCTAACAGGTCATGCCAAACTTCAATTATGTCTTAAATAACAGTAAACCTATTAAATTAAAATGCAATAGAATGAACAGGGAATGTTTTATGGTTAAGAATTATATTACAACCATTTATATTCTGGAAAAATTATCTTAAAATAAGTTGTTATTTCTATATGGTTTTGTCTAAAAGAAATTTTATAGACTAGGTTTACACTTAGGTCTATCACGCATTTTGAGTTAATATTGTATATGTTGAAAAGTGTAGCGTTTAGAAGAATGACAATCACATACTAATCACCAAGTAAGTATTTGTAAGAACTAAAGTATAAGTATTATACTAACATAGTAAATAATATATTACATACTTAGTATCTATTATATACTAAGGTAAAAATGCGTAAAGTATGTTATATATTGAGTGTATAACAACTCAAGTATTATATCAGTGCATTTGTATATACACGTGGTCACATGTATACAGGTAATCACCATATAGGTATACAACCATATTCTTTCTTCTATTTCTCCAATTTCCAAAAAGAATATGGCACTTTTCAATTAGCGAGTAGCTGTCTTAATTGGCATTCTTTACTTTACAACCAGAATTTTGGAGAACTTAACACTTTTCCTTCTCTATGTGCAGTGATGAAAATAACAGCAGCAACAACCACAACAAAAGCATTGCATTTTCCTTTTCAAAGATCAAAATTACATTCACACTTTATGTTTTAAATGAAATAGTTTCTTCCAGGATAGAGAATGCATATTTATGTTTAAAAACACAGGCCTTCCATCATAATCCTGGTAAGTCAAGGCTTTGTGCTTCTTTTCTTCACTCATTTAAAATAGAGTGAACATATCCTAAGTGCTTCCACAGGACATATTATTTATAAAAAATCTTTGTAAATAGGATTAGTATAATTAATATACATTATATATAATGCTTATTACATATATAATTTCATACTATACAATAGCAGGCAAAACATTAGAGAATATTACAGAGCATAGCTAATTAGTTGCCTGCAGTGATTTGAAGAGATATTTAATTTTCACTTTCCATTTCGTTATTTCAATCAAACATCTACAACTTCAGAGCTGCTAATTTATAAAATAGTCTTTTAATCAGAATTCTACTGGGTGCAAGTGACAAAAACTCAACTGAAACTAGCTTAGTTAAGATGTGGACTATATTGGCTCACTAATCAAACTATAGGCCTTGGGGCAACCAGAACCAGGACCTTGAGAACCACGGGGGCTGGGGCTGGGGGGTGTTTCCCTGTCTCTCTCCTTCCCTCCCTTTCTCATTTCTTCTCTTGCTCTGCTTGTTCATTTTCTCATAGCTTCTTAAAAAGGCTAGAATCACTGCCCCCAGCAGATTCCAGGCTCTGTCTCTTCTCTTGTGTAGATTCACAACACAACATAAAAAGAGCCGATTCCCATAATTCTAACTTAAAAAAATTCACCAGGAGACCTTTGATTATTTTGCTTGGTCACATGCCCCCTCCCATGGCATGGGAGGAGGATACTAAGGGAACTCCATATAGAATCACAGACCTGCTCTGGGGAATAGGTTATAGGAGAACTAAATATGTACACAAATAAACAAAAAGAGCTTTTCATTTTCCAAAAGAAGATGAGTGTGGTAGGCAAGAAAAAAACAACTGCTGTCCACTTTCATTCCTCCAATTATTTCAGTGGAAGTTCCTATCAAGTATTGACTGAAGTAATCAAATTAGCCAAAATAAAAGCTCAGAGGAAAAGGTAGAATTTAGTCTAGAAAATGTTAGTAATATGTAACTTAATAAATATTTGAGAATTCAAAAATTGCCTAATCTCTTATTACTAAATTAAACATACTTATTATAAGTAAACTCATCTATAAGAACTACCAGAAATAAAATTCACCATACCTCAGCTTACAGATAACATTTATGTTCTTAAAGATTTCTGAGACTCCAACCCAATATATGCAGTCAACCTCATATTACCATCTCATATACATATATTAACAAAGAAGCAAGCATTTGACTTTTGACTCATATTTTAATGGGACTTCACATTCTTGTTGCCTCTATAAACATGTCTCTGAATCAAAGATCATGTGTCTTAACCTAGAACATTTCCACTGTTTCTTTTTTTTTTTTTTTTTTTTGCGGTACGCAGGCCTCTCACTGTTGTGGCCTCTCCCGTTGCGGAGCACAGGCTCCGGACGCGCAGGCTCAGCGGCCATGGCTCATGCGCCTAGCCGCTCCGCGGCATGTGGGATATTCCCGGACCAGGGCACGAACCCGTGTCCCCTGCATCGGCAGGCGGACTTTCAACCACTGTGCCACCAGGGAAGCCCCCTCCACTGTTTCTTATAAATTAATTTCTTTTTCATTATTTTTGTGTGTGATTGCCTAAATCAGCATTATATTTTAATACATCAGGAAATCTAAAAAGTGTAAAGTATTCCATGTTGTATAATCTTGGGTTTAATCTCCCTGCTAATCCAGGTTTCTTAAATTAGGGACATTAATAAATTATCTAGGATAATTAACTGACTCATAGATTAAAAGACTATGAAGATTAGCTTGTTCGGGAAAGGGAACACACTGGGAAAGAATGGTAAAGTAGGATCAAGACCAGAACAAAGGCCATGGGACATATAACTTCCAGAGGGAGCAAAAAAATCAAAGAAGTATTTAGTTTGGACTTCACACTAGCAGCTTGGGCACCTTGCAAGATACCAGGAAGGCTGCTGCTGAATGCCACGCACAAGTCGGGGCTGTTTCATGCCAAGGTTGCAGAAGAGCATGTGTTTACCTAGATCTGCTTCCAGACTGTCTGCTGATAAACACACTAGTCTGAAGCACAGCATCAGACGGCATTGCCTCCTCATCAATTTCCTGCAAATGTGTGAACCTGGAGCAAACCATCACTGATATAAAAGATAGACTTTGGGATTTAGAGAGAGAAATACTGAAAAGAACCATGCTCAATATCTAACTTCTTATATCTCCCATGCAAAAAAGTCAAATGGTGGGAGAGGGAGACAAGAAGAGGAGGATAGGAAAGTGACATTATACAAGTAAATTATAAGTTATATATACAGCAAACTTCATCAAGATTTTGATCTTTGTAATGAAAGTCTTAGCTCATACTACTGCCAAAATTACCAAATTTTAAAAATAAGGCTCTGACGTTTTTCCCAAAAATGTTTGTTAACAGAAACAAAAGAAATAGAAAAACAAACAAGGAATAAATTAATCATAACAATAGACCACTATTTGTTGCATACTTACCCAGTGCCAGGGTACATGGATTATCTCATTCAAAGCTCACAACAATGCAATGGGATTCACAAATCCCACTACAGGTATTTAATAATACCTGGATTTTCAAGCTCAGGAAATGAAATCTTAGAGAGATCAGATAACTCACCCTCAATTTGGACCTGGTAGCCTTACCCCAAGTCCTGTGTTAATAAGCACACATGCTGCCCCTTTTAAATTAGTGCTGCTCCCAAAGTACGAGGAATGAGATTTCTTTTTTTTTTTTTTTTTTTTGCGGTACGCGGGCCTCTCACCGCTGTGGCCTCTCCCGTTGCGGAGCACAGGCTCCGGACGCGCAGGCTCAGCGGCCATGGCTCACGGGCCCAGCCGCTGCGCAGCATGTGGGATCTTCCCGGACCGGGGCACGAACCCGCGTCCCCTCCATCGGCAGGCAGACTCTCAACCACTGCGCCACCAGGGAAGCCCCGGAATGAGATTTCTTGCCCTGTAAAAGCAAAGCATGCTCCTGGAGAGTACACGACTGATTCACCAAAATGATTCACCAAAAATGACCTTAGGAATTGATAGCTCAAGGGAGGAAAATTCTCTTTAATTTTCTTATGCCTCATGAAGCTAAACATCAGCAGAGGAAATAGGGTCATCGCTTCCTTTTAATATTAATTCATCAGCAACCTGAACATCTGAGAGATGTCTTCTGCCACAATAGCACAGAACATACGGCAAGAATTATTTTCCAGTTCCTAATTTCACTTAGCTAAAAAAAAAAAAAAAACACCCATCTTCAGGCCTTTTCAAAGCCTATTCCATAGTATCGGGGATGTAGAGAATCTTCATTTACAAAGCCAGAAGAGCTGCAGAAATATTTTCAGTATCCACCTAAGTATAAACTCAAAATAACTCACAAAAGTTTTTAATCTCTAAGTAGAATGGAATTTTAAACATTCTTTTTCTATTTACATTTTCTTTGGAGAAAATATAAAGTCAACACCAATTATACATGAGCTAAAGTACAAAAATATAAGAATCAAAAGAGCACAAATATTATAAGAATAAAATGTGAAATGATAAACCAATCTATTCCATTTACTGGGTTTATTTACATTACATTTTAAATATGTTTGACTTGATGGCTACGATCCCCAGCATATATCTTTTAACAAATAAATGCTAAATTTACATGATTTCCATGTTGCTAGACTTAGAAAATTTATCTTCTGCTCTCCTGCTCTTCAGAGGTTACTTATAATCTTGGGTAGTTGAGTCTACAGTTCTTGCATAAATGTATTTTTTCCCATTTATGTCTGTATTGAAAACTTTAAAAAATTGCTGGTATGAGTCAAAAAACTTGTGAAAATGACAAATTATTCATGACCCCCTTTTTTTCCTATGGCTCACCTATCTCTCTTGAGATTTCATTCTCCTTAATAGACCAGCAGGTACTAGTATGTTAACCCTCAGAGGTGATGACTGTGATATAAGAAGTTTCTGGAGATTTAAAGGACAGGCCCTGTTGCTGGGAATTTCAAACTCTGTAAACTTTGGGACGGATGGCTCCTTGTAATGTCAACAACTCAAATTGTGTTCTGGGTTCTAAAAAGAAAAAGCAACTTAGAAAAGCAGGATTATTAGAGTAAAAATTATTTTCTGTGCTATTTTTTTAAAATCATCAACTCATTACTCATAATCCTATGCATAAATCCAACAATATTAACTAGGCACCTGTAAGAACGTGTCTTTCTACTAGAGATGCACATAAAAAACTAAAGTACAGTCTTGCTCTCAGGGGAGTCCTAGAAGAAACCACACAGCAATCATGACAATGGTACTATGATTTCTATATTAGGAGTATGGAACAGTAGAGGCACAAACAAGTAGAGGCCAAAATCTGCCAAGTGGGGGCAGAATGAAAAACATCATGAAAGCCTTAAGAAAAGGGAAAATATTAAAAATAAGTTTTAAAGAATACAGAGATATGGCATGGTGACAGGGACTTTTGGTGTTCAGAAAGCATCAGGTGTGACGGCTCAGTAAGGCAATGATACAAGGCACATGAATGGAACCGTAAGTGATTCAGAACAGCAGGGAATGCAGCTAAAGTTGAAGACAGAGACCAAATAATGAAAGGCCTTAGAATCCATGCTAAGAGTTTGATATTATCTTCTGAGTAATGATCTGATGGTTAACTTTATGAGTCACTGCTTCTCTGGAGAACTCCAACTAATACAAATGGGAAACCACCAAAAAATTATAACCAGGGAGTAATGTGATCAATTTTACATTTGGAAGAATAATTCTGGTGAGGGTGAGTGGAGTTCCATTCTTTTGTTAATTTTTAAAAGATGTGAGTGTGTGTGTCTGTGTGTGTGCATCTAGTTATCTACTACATGTTAGGCATTAAGATGGCATTAAAGTTATAGACAAAAAATAAACACAACTCTTGTCCCCATAGAGATAGGCAAAGTAGTTACAAGATACTTTTATTAAAGGGAGATCAAATAAGAGATTACTGGAAAACTCCATCAAGAAGTAATGAAAGCAGAAGTGACAGGCTAGTTATGAGATGGATTAGGGAGATATTATTGACAAGACCTAGCAAAACAATTGAATTTGGGGTAGACGTGGTTTAAGAGAGAAAAATAAGTTGAAGATGATGCCCAGGTTTCTGTCTTGGGAACAGCAGAAAGATAGCATTTAGAGTAGAAAATAAAGCAATTCATTTAGGAGTTAAACTATTGTATACAAATCTAGGCCCTTCACATAGATTATTTATTTAATTTATAGGACAATCCTATGGGGTAGGCTTTCCATTATTATCCTTTTGTGGATAGGGAAACCGAGTGTGTGGAAATTCATGAAGTTTAAAAACGGACACATTTTGCAAGTGGCAGAACTGGGTTCCAACTCACATAGGGCTGAAGCCAACCCATGCCCTTTCACATGAAGCATGGTGACCATAGCAAGCTGCTTCTCACTTAGTTCTCAGCTGATTGAGTAAACAGAAAGATGCAGAGTTAGAAGTTCCTGCAAAAAATGTAATTAGTAGTTTTCCTGTTTAATTCTCTGGCATGTGAGTTTAACATGACTGATTAACAATCTTCTCAAAGTCTAAGCCAACACATACTTCTGATTAACTGATTTATTGAACTAGAGAGGTCTGCTTTCTAATAAACTATTTGTAAATTGTCCACCCAACACTTCCTTTGTACTATTCCAGCCACTGCAAATGATATCCCTTAGATATAATCACGGATCATGTGCATGTACTTGCTTCTCATTTACACATGATAATCCTATGCCAGTGTGCAATAATTTGGGTATATTTAACATAAGTGTGCTCCCACTATACTTTTGAACAGTATCTTTAGGCATAATAAAGATAGGCTGTGCCACTGTCTTTCACAAGTGCAAAAAAAAGTTCTTCAATGCCAAATGATATAGAACATTTATGTAGTACTTACATGCCAGGCACCATTGTAAGCACTTCATAGATATTAGCTCACTTATTCTTCACAATGCCCTTATGAAACAGATACTATTGTCTCCATTTTACAGATGGGGAAACTGAGACATTAGGTAACTTCATGGTCACAGGGTTAGAAAGCAGCAACAGCCAGAAGGACCCACAGTCCAGAGTCAGCTCCTAACTGCTGCACCTAAAGGGAAGCCCTCCCTATATATTCTTATAAAATGTTTGTTTGTATTCTGCTTTCCGAAATAAATTTTTCAATAATTTGGTGACTTTATAATTCTCCTTAGTATCTTAACTCTATTGACACTACCTAATTATATCTTTTTCTGGGAGATGTAAGAAATGTGGGGAGGGGCTTCCCTGGTGGCGCAGTGGTTGAGAGTCCGCCTGCCGATGCAGGGGCCACGAGTTCGTGCCCCAGTCTGGGAAGATCCCACATGCCGCGGAGCAGCTGGGCCCGTGAGCCATGGCCGCTGAGCCTACGCGTCCGGAGCCTGTGCTCCGCAACGGGAGAGGCCACAACAGTGAGAGACCCGAGTACCACAAAAAAAAAAAAAAAAAAAGAAATGTGGGGATACTGGAAAAGAGGAGATATAGTAAAGGAGGAAATATATTTCGTGGAAAGTTCTCACAATAGCTTTATAACAAAAATGTTTAAATCATTTTTTCCTTAGAGATTTATTATTGAGGATCATATGTGTATGTGTTCTGGAAAAACCTACAGATTTAAAACTTCTTTCCTGAATTACTTTATGAAAATTATATCAATTACTAAATATTACATAAGCAAATAACAATGAGGAAAGAATTCATGCACAATTGTTTGTCAGAAGAGATCATTCAAATTAAAAAAATAGATTTGTTCAGGTTTTATACTAGAAATCAAGTCTACAATTCAGCAAGAAATTGCTTCTTGTTTTGTTTAAGGAAGAAGGAAATTGTTGCAATTGTATCTTTCAAGATCCTATTTCTTTCAAAGAAAATAGTTTTTAGTGACAAAGGCCCAGCATACCGAAAAAGGTTTACCTATTGTTTCAGAGAAAAGTAATTTCCAGGTAAAATCTAAATACAGGTAACAAACTTTGTGAAAAATGGCCACAAGCTGACCTGTTTTTAGGACTTGTGGAAGTCCAGGTATGAGTTCTGAATAGGGAATAGAAAGGTCTGGAAGGAAACATAGCAAAGTTCAAGGTAACAGCTGACTTGAGAAGAGGGCAGAAAAGGGAAAAAGTGCAGAGATGGTGGTTGAACTTTATCTACAATGGCAAATTTTCATTTATATTAATGCAAGGACATTTTAAGTATGATGAAGGTTTTCACCTTCATTAATTTTATAACTTCAATTTTAACTTTGTTTTGCCCCTAGTATTTTTGGAAACTGCTCAGATATAAAAGCCCATGTAAAGAAAGATAATGATCATGAATAACCATATTTTTAATATCAGCACCAAAATAAATGTATCATTTTTACCACTCTTTCATTCAACTGTGAAAAATAGGCCTTGCATTTCTGCTGTATTTAAAAGTGTGACCTATTTCTCATGTACTTTCTAAGTGGTGAGATACACATGAAAATATTTCAAATACAGAAAGACTTCTGAAGTGAAACATAAGTAAAACAAATAAATATGATATAAAATGCTTTCACATAACTGGTCATGTCCCTTGATTGAGAGATGCTCATTTTTCTTTAAAGTTTTGAATAGATTGCCTGGTATCACAAAATGACATACCACTGCATTTAATACTGTGACAATATCCCAAAGACAAATTCAGAGACATAGCATATTCCTTCACCACAAATGTAACTACAAAAAAGAACAGCCAACAGCAACACTCTATGGCGAACACATTGTGCTCCTGGTGTAGTCATGTGGATATCAAGATGAGATCAACAATGTAGGTTTCAATGATAATCAAATACTAACGTGACATCTACAGGTGACTCCTTGGGTCCTGGAGTCTACCCAGTGATTGCACTGACCCTGTAGTGAAAATGTTCTCCATTAATATTAATTTCAATCTTCTGCTTTGCAGATTTTATTGATGAGTGTGCACTTAGACCCGACACTGGTGGTTTTCTAAATGTGGAGATGAGACACTGGGAACACCTTTACAATAGTAACTGAAAATTCATGTGCACCAAAAAAAAAAAAAATCCAACTGAATAGCAAATTCTTTTGGAGTTATTCTTTACATATTAGAAGAATTCTTTGAACTAGGTATATTGAAAATTTTTTCTAGCTATTGCCTTTTACATTTACTTATTTGTTTATTAAAATTATCAACCTAGAGATATTTACCAACTCCTTTCAATACCATCAAAAATGATCTATATGTTATATTTTGGTTAAAATCTGATCCCTAGATCTAGGAGAAAGCTATTATGAAGTACAAGGGTAAAAACTTAGGATACAAGGATTTGTCTTCTAGAGGGTCAAAATTAACTCTACTCAAAATTTTGTTAACCTTCAAAGATTAACAAATTGTGAAGTAATTATGATTATTCTCTAAGGCAGTAAAGGGTAACAGAATATGCCACCCCAAAGTATGCCGTTTGGGCATACTGATTATTTTGAGTTGAAGGCACTTGGAAAACAGGAAATGCAGGAAGGGGATTTCTCTGAACTCCACTTATCTGCCTGAAGAAAAATCCTCCAAAAGGAATTCAATTGTCGTAAATCCTCTCCCTGGGGGTTTCATCAACCAGGGAAGATTGACTCTCATCATAGGAGAGGAGACTAGGAGTTAATACTAAACCCTAACAAACTTTGTCACAAACTGTCATACCTCCCATCTATTCTGCTAAGTGCCCATTCATCTTTCCTAAAAATCATTTATTCTTCTTTAAGAGACCTAAATTTCGTCTCCCCTTTCCTTATTAAGGTGATGTTTAAGCATGAATTCTAAGCTACCTCTCTGACTTACTCATTTTTCCTGGATATCTCTCATGTATACTTGAGTTGTACATATTAATAAACTTTTGTTTGTTTTTCTCTTGTCAGTCTGTCTCTCATTACAGGATCTCAGCTAAGTACTCACAAGGGTAAAAGGAAAATTATTTTTCCTCCTCTATGGCAAAACACCAGAAAGGTTATAAATATTAAACAATAACATCACTTACATCAAGTGAGGTATGGGCTATATCTGACACAGCCTCTGAAAATTTCATTACCAGTTCTGTGTGGAAATAGGAATGGGAAAGTCAGGGAAACCCACATACATCTTCATGGAAATTTCTTTATTTTCAATCAGATATCTGCAACCTGTTCCAAGTGGCAACTTCTAAAATTAAATTATAATTATGCTTTGTTTATTGCAGGCCAATAAGGGGTAAGTGTATATGATGTTTTCTCTTTTCTGGAATCATTCAACAGCACACCAGGATCATTTTTTAATTTATTATAACAGTAAAATATGCTCATAGTAAAAATTTAAAAACTGTTCAGAGGGTAAAAAGCAAAAGTTAAAATCCCTTTTACCCAAAACAATCCTGCAGTTTCACTCCACAGAGGTAAACACTGTTTATAATTTCCTGTGCATCTTTCCAAAACTCTTGTAAATTGCATTAATTTTTGTCTCCACAAAGGGTATAATTACCTAGTCTTGGACTAAAATGAAATCAGTAATGAATATGATGCAATTAATGTATCAATTGGCAACTTTCTTGGGTAGAATCTTTTGATTTTTTTGTGCACACATATAGGCTATCTATGCAAACAATCATATAGGAAATAATGTAACTATCACAAATGATCCAAACTTATTAAAAAGTTTCCAGAAAATTGTTTATCCTCTAAAAAATCTCTCTTGTATTGGCAAAATTAAAAAATCACTGTAAATATTAAGTTTTTGAATATTTTGTATAAATATCTTTAATCTAAACTCTATTGGGAGACAAGCAATAACAACTGTTCGGGGATTGGATGAAATCCTGGCTGCTTTTAATGCAATTTGTGGAAACCCCGGGTGTGATGGATAAATGTTTGCCCACTCAAACCATCTGCATCACCATTTAGAAAAAACTTAACAACAAATGGCAGTATTAATTTCAAAACACAGTCTCCAAATAGGCCAAAGATTTCTGGAGAGTAGTACAACTGGCCCAGACATTAGGAAATCTCTTACTGACATGAACAAAAAATTTCACAAGAAAGCAATTTTTATCCTAATGTAGGAAGAGAGGGGAAGGTACAGTAAGAAAGAATTATGAGAGCAGAGTGCGTGGGATTTCTATTCACTTAATTATATACAATTTATCGTTATTTGCCATGTACATTAATTTCAAACAGTTATTCATGTTGAAATTAAGGATTTCTCAAACTTACTAATAACTATTTCCCACAAATGCACAAATAATAAAATAGTAGTTAATAGGTATTTATTGACTTTCTATAGACTAAAATTAAATTACCTGAGAATAAAGACAAAATGATATATGATTAACAGTGCTAAAATAGTTTAATAAACCCGGTCCCCTGCTAAGAAAGAAAAAAGTTACCAATTTTAACAGGATAAGGAATCTTAAGAGAATGCATAGCTCTGGTGATCTTTCCCTATCTGGGTCTGTAAGTTTTCTACAGCAAATACATTTATGAGAGCTTCTCCTCAGTTAACTTTACAGAGAACATATTTGTATATGAACATATGGACATATATTTATCCATCCCTCCTCCTTATTCTTTCATCACAACAAATCACTAAGAATCACCTGTAGCTGTTTGCTGGGGTAAATATCTACCTGAACCTTCAGAATACATCCTGTCCCTAGCAAAACTCACGTAGACAGAGAAAAAAGTCGTAAAAACAAAACTCAGATGGGGAAAAATCAAGTTGTTTAAATCTTGTTTTGCCACTGACTTCAAAGGACTCATACACGAAATAAACTTTGTGGAATATGAAAGGAAGAGAAGGATTTGCCCAAGAGAAGAGAAGGATAGGATCAAAGTACAAAGCTGTGAGAATGCCTGAAAAACACTTCACTGCACTCAGAACCCTTGGCTGTGAGCTCTGAACAAAACCAAATTCACCCAGACTTGTCAACTAAGTGAAGCAAGTGATGTTAATGATGGCATTTTAATTGTTTTAATGGAATGCTTTAAGTTATCTAAGCATAAATAAATTTTTCTTTTCATCCAAGCCAAAGTAAACTGATATATATTTTTGAATATTGCAAATTTCTATTTGCCATTCATTTTGAATGTGCAGATTAATTAATAATTCAAGTATGCTTGGGGTAAAAAAAAATCAACATTTTGTGCTTGTTTGGACTTCTAAAAATATATCAACACATATAAATAAGTATAGCTTACTTTAATTATAATTTAGCTATTCACAGATGTCATGTAATCATTGCTCCAGTAATGTTACTGTCATTAAAATATTTTTTTAAATTCTCTTTATAATGAAATTTTGGGCCCCTGAGGAAAATTATTCCCAAACTTCCAGTTTTTTAATGGAAATACATATTTTGTTCTGGCTACAAACTAATATCTTTCTCACGCAAAAGTTTGAAAAAGAGGGGCTTCCCTGGTGGCGCAGTGGTTGGGAGTCCGCCTGCCAAAGCGGGGGACGCGGGTTCGTGCCCCGGTCTGGGAGGATCCCGCGTGCCATGGAGTGGCAGGGCCCGTGAGCTATGGCCGCTGGGCCTGCGTGTCCGGAGTCTGTGCTCCGCAACTGGAGAGGCCGCAGTGGTGAGGCGCCCGTGTACCGCAAAAAAAAACCAAAAAGATCAGATCAGAAATAAATGAAGGAAACGATAGCAAAGATCAATAAAACTAACAGTTGGTTCTTTGAGAAGATAAACAAAATTGAAAAACCATTAGCCAGACTCATCAAGAAAAAAAGGAAGAAGACTCAAATCAATAGAATTAGAAATGAAAAAGGAGAAGTAATAACTGACACTGCAGAAATACAAAGGATCATGAGAGACTACTACAAGCAGCTCTATGCCAATAAAATGGACAACCTGGAAGAAATGGACAAATTCTTAGAAATGCACAACCTTCCAAGACTGAATCAGGAAGAAATAGAAAATATGAACAGACCAATCACAAGCACTGAAATTGAAACTGTGATTAAAAATCTTCCAACAAACAAAATCCCAGGACCAGATGGCTTCACAGGCGAATTCTATCAAACATTTAGAGAAGAGCTAACACCTATCCTTTTCAAACTCTTCCAAAATATAGCAGAGGGAGGAACACTCCCAAACTCATTCTACAAGGCCACCATCACCTTGATACCAAAACCAGACAAAGATGTCACAAGGAAAGGAAACTATGGGCCAATATCACTGATGAACATAGATGCAAAACTCCTCAACAAAATACTAGCAAACAGAATGCAACAGCACATTAAAAGGATCATACACCATTATCAAGTGGGGTTTATTTCAGGAATGCAAGGATTCTTCAATATATGCAAATCAATCAGCATAATACACCATATTAACAAATTGAAGGAGAAAAACGATACGATCATCTCAATAGATGCAGAGAAAGCTCTCGACAAAATTCAACACCAATTTATGATAAAAACTCTCCAGAAAGTAGGCAAAGAGGGAACTTTCCTCAACATAATAAAGTCCATATATGACAAAACCATAGCCAACATTGTCCTCAATGGTGAAAAACTGAAAGCATTTCCACTAAGATCAGAAACAAGACAAGGTTGCCCATTCTCACCACTCTTATTCAACATAGTTTTGGAAGTTTTAGCCACAGCAATCAGAGAAGAAAAGGAAATAAAAGGAATCCAGATTGGAAAAGAAGAAGTAAAGCTGTCACTGTTTGCAGATAACACGATACTATACATAGAGAATTCTAAAGATGCTACCAGAAAACTACTAGAGCTAATCAATGAATTTGATAAAGTAGCAGGATACAAAATTAATGAACAGAAATCTCTTGCATTCCTATACACTAATGATGAAAAATCTGAAAGTGAAATCAAGAAAACACTTCCATTTACCATTGCAACAAAAAGAATAAAATATCTAGGAATAAACCTACCTAAGGAGACAAAAGACCTGTATGCAGAAAATTATAAGACACTGATGAAAGAAACTAAAGATGATACAAATAGATGGAGAGATATACCATGTTCTTCGATTGGAAGAATCAATATTGTGAAAATGACTCTACTACCCAAAGCAATCTACAGATTCAATGCAATCCCTATCAAACTACCACTGGCATTTTTCACAGAACTAGAACAAAAAATTTCACAATTTTTATGGAAACACAAGAGACCCCGAATAGCCAAAGCAATCTTGAGAAAGAAAAACGGAGCTGGAGGTATCAGGGTCCCTGACTTCAGACTATACTACAAAGCCACAGTAATCAAGACAGTATGGTACTGGCACAAAAACAGAAAGATAGATCAATGGAACAGGATAGAAAGCCCAGAGATAAACCCACGCACATATGGTCACCTTTGATATAGGAGACAGGAATGTACAGTGGAGAAAGGACAGCCTCTTCAATAAGTGGTGCTGGGAAAACTGGACAGGTACACATAAAAGTATGAGATTAGAACACTCCCTAACACCATACACAGAAATAAGCTCAAAATGGATTAAAGACCTAAATGTAAGGCCAGAAACTCTCAAAGTCTTAGAGGAAAACATAGGCAGAACACTCTATGACATAAATCACAGCAAGATCCTTTTTGACTCACCTCCTAGAGAAATGGAAATAAAAACAAAAATAAACAAATGGGACCTAATGGAACTTAAAAGCTTTTGCACAGCAAAGAAAACCATAAACAAGACCAAAAGACAACCCTCAGAATGGAAGAAATATTTGCAAATGAATCAACAGACAAAGGATTAATCTCCAAAATTTATAAGCAGCTCATGCAGCTCAATAACAACAACAAAAAAACAACCCAATCCAAAAATGGGCAGAAGACCTAAATAGACATTTCTCCAAAAAAGATATACAGATTGCCAACAAACACATGTAAGAATGCTCAACATCATTAATCATTAAAGAAATGCAAATCAAAACTACAATGAGATATCATCTCACACCAGTCAGAATGGCCATCATCAAAAAATCTACAAACAATAAATGCTGGAGGGGGTGTGGAAAAAAGGGAACCCTCTTGCACTGCTGGTGGGAATGTGAATTGGTACAGCCACTATGGAGAACAGTATGGAGGTTTCTTAAAAAACTACAAATAGTACTACCATATGACCCAGCAATCCCACTACTGGGCATATACCCTGAGAAAACCATAATTCAAAGAGTCATGTACCAAAATGTTCATTGCAGCTCTATTTACAATAGCCAGGAGATGGAAGCTGCCTAACTGTCCATCATTGGATGAATGGATAAAGAAGATGTGGCACATATATACAATGGAATATTACTCAGCCATAAAAAGAAACGAAACTGAGTTTTTTGTAGTAAGGTGGATGGACCTAGAGTCTGTCATACAGAGTGAAATAAGTCAGAAAGAGAAATACAAATACCGTATGCTAACACGTATATATGGAATCTAGGAAAAAAAAATGTCATGAAGAACCTAGGGGTAAGACAGGAATAAAGACACAGACCTACTAGAGAATGGATTTGAGGATATAGGGAGGGGGAAGGGTAAGCTGTGACAAAGTGAGAGAGTGGCATGGACATATATACACTACCAAACGTAAAATAGATAGCTAGTGGGAAGCAGCTGCATAGCACAGGGAGATCAGCTCGGTGCTTTGCGACCGCCTGGAGGGGTGGGATAGGGAGGGTGGGAGGGAGACGCAAGAGGGAAGAGACATGGGAACATATGTATATGTATAACTGATTCACTTTGTTATAAAGCAGAAACTAACACACGATTGTAAAGCAATTATACTCCAATAAAGATGTAAAAAAAAAAAAAACAAGAGGGAAAAAGAAATAAAATACAATTAGAGGAAATAAATAATTAGCTAGGAAAATATAAAATTAACAAAACTGACTAAAGAAATAGAAAATCTACGTGGACTTGTACCATTTCAGAAATGAGATCAGTAGGCATCATATTATTACTCATCATAATAAGCACCATGCCCACAATTTTACTCGTTTCACTAAACCTGTAAGAAAAAAGTTAATCCTTACCTTATATATACAATTGTTCCAAATTATAGAAAAAGCTACCCAAAACTTTTATAAGGTTTTCCTAACATTGGACTCAAAATCAGACAGGGACTGAGTAAGAAAAGAATATTATGAACACTGATTCAAAAATCTTGTATAAAATATTAGCAAACAATATAGCAACACGTAACCAATTAACATATTATGACTATTATAGTTTGTTCAAGGAATGGAAAGCTGGTTTAGCATGAGAAAATTATTTACTGTCGTTGTTACATTAAAAATTTAAAGAATAAATTACTTTTATCATAGGAGTTGACGCAGGAAAAGATAATTTAAACTGCTTTGATGTCCATTCATACAAAACATAAAAGTTCTTAACAAACCAGGGATAATAGGGAATATCATATTGTATCACAAACCTGCAGCAAACATTATAGGTAACAGTGAGATAGTAAAACTATCTTGTTTAATATCATGAGCAACATTAATTTGTCACCACTCAGAAATTTTTTAAATAGTAAGAATAGCTAAGAGTGGAGGGAAACTGGCATTGTCATACACATTCTCTGTGATACAGACAGGTGAGAGGGGAAATATGCAATGTCTCTTAAAATAAGAAAGTATGCTCACTTTATGACTTGGCAACTCTCTGTATATCCCCATACTAATACTTGCGCATAAGAACAAAGAGGCCTGTACAAGGATGTAAATTGCAACATTGTTTGTAATTGTTAAGAGTTGGAAATAACCTAAATGTCCATAAATAAAGGGATTGTTAATAAACCGAGATAGATCTACTATATTACTAAGGCAGAAAAATCTCTAAGACAGATGGTTGGGGAAAAAAGGAAAAGTAAATAGCAGAAAATGATGTAACTATGCTATAATTTAAACTTTAAAAGAAGAGCAACCAATATCATGTATTTTACCGGCATGTGAAAGTGTACGTATATGCCTATAAATAGTTCTGGATGAATCCTCACCAAACTGATAATAGCTGTCATTCCTGAAAAGTGATTATGGGTGTGGTCCTGGAAGACTTTAGCTTCCACTGCAATGACTGAATGAGTTGATATTAATATACTAAATGTATAATTATACATAAATATATTTTTAATTATTGGAGGCCAATAAATAATATTTTCCCAAATTAATAAGATATGAAATTTGCTACTTGAATATTTAAGAGAATGTTTTTACTATGACAGTAATCCCCAAATTCCTTACAAAGATTCTAAATTTGTGACGAGACCAGAGTTAGACTTATGACAAAAAGCTAAATACTAGACATATTAAATTCTAGATAAGACCAGAATTAGCCTTAAAACAAAACAAAACAAACTACAGAGAAAACTTGGGAAGACGATTATGTCCCAGGTTTTCTCATCTACAACATTTTTTAGTCATAATGAATTCCAGACTATGAACTGCAGAGTGTTCTTTACTGAGCAATCCTCTTCCCATGTGCAGCTACTATCGGGTCCCCAAATTGTCCTGGGGAAAAACTGTAAGAATTGTCATTTGCTATAGAACTTTTAGACCCAAATTTGACCCAAACTCCCAATGACCACACATCTTCACCTTAGCCCAGAGTTAGGAGCAGGGTTCTTGGGCTGTTGGATAGCATGGGTACTGAACAGGAAGTGAAGGGTTTCCCCCCGCCCTGACCCAGGAGCATCAGGCGCCCAACCTGGGAGACATGGGCTGTGCTAGGGAAGAGAAAGCAGAGTAGGCTGTGGTGTTCAAGAGTAACTACTTGGCAAGCTGGGTTGGACTGAAGGAGGAGATGCAAGGCGCCTTGGCCTAGGGCTAAACTCTTGCCAGAGGCTGTAATTAAGTTTAATCATTTCAGAAGCCATTTTGCTAATTTTTTGGTTTGTGCTTCACTACTTCTTATAAGTAGTGCTGACTCATTAAGATTAATCCCACCCCTGGAATTTTCTGATTTTTTGTCTCCTAAATGAACAAGTTAACATCATGCAAAAGGCTTTAATACCTAAAAATAACCCCCCTGTTGAAAGAAAGTAGCGCAAGTTTGCCAAAGTCCACACTAACTGGCATAATTGCATATTATCCCCTAGTATTTTGAGCATGATCACCGCCTCCACCTCACCTTGCCTCCGTGACAATCAGAGGGAAATTATAGCAAAATCACTCCCCGTAGTTATAGTGGATATAAAAGCAGGATGGAAACTTCATGACTAATTACACACAAAAATTAGATAATTAGCTAGATGAGATTAAGAGAGAATGTGTATGTATATGTTTACCCAAGCTTATTGAAGTACTAGACAAAAAATTTGAGTTAGTTGCTATCAATAACTAAGAGAATGAAAGAATATCTATTTAAGATGAATGCTAGGCAAGTAAAGGCTAAATTGATTCATGATGGATTGCTGTCCTTGTCTCAGTGTCTTTGTGTTCCTTGGATAACCATTTGGAATCCATGCAGACAACTGGACTTGAATAATTTACATAATAGTCAATGAATTCTACTGACTCTGAGGGTACAATCTGATGGATTCAAACATAAAGTCAGTCATGTGGAATTGCTTCACCAAAAATAATCTATTAAAGTTATTTTAAATGGTGTGGCCACTGACGAGTTGTATTGACCACCTTTAACTTATATATATTAAATTTAATTTAATATTTTTCCAATAGTTAATTTTGCACTATCCAAATGTCATTACCTTCTTTCTTCAAAATTTGGCATCTGAAGTTCCATCAGTTCCTAGTATCGATGATGTTCCCAACTGAAAGAAAAAAAATTAAAATTCCCTCAATAGAGACACATTTCCTTTAAAAAAATTCATTGTCCCTTCTGTGAGCACAAAATAGGACCCTTTTAAATCTCTGAATCAAAAAGGCTTAACTCTTTTTATCTCAATTTAAGAGTTTGACCAATAAACCCAGGAGAAAATCAAAGATAAGAACTAAGTAAACACAGCTTCCCAAAGCAGTTAAAATTACATTTATTTTCACTTTTACTCATTGTTGCTATAAAACTTCCTTATTGCCATTTGAGCTGAGAAAACTTTCTGAATAACTGGGCTCAGTATTGGAATTGCCAAGAGTTATTCTATGCACTAAAACAAAGAAATGACTTAGAAAGAAAGGGTTTCCATTCCTTCTGGGCTCTAAGTTCTTCTGTGGCATTAGACTTTCCATGACTTTACAAAATAAACATGCTACAACCTGTATTCAGAACTGTCTTTTTAATTAATGAATTTCTTACATGGTATAAAATGGCACATAAAACCTAAACACTTTTAACTCTGTAGACCTTTTATTAACACTTCCTATGTCAGGACTAACTTTAGTACCTATAGAGAGAATTAGAAGCCTTAGGTAATCTCAAGAGAAGGGAATAACTTCCCTGTTAAGTATGCATTTGCATGTATTAAAATTATACAGGCACCCATATGCCAAAGACAGAAACTGGATATCTACCTCACACTATTCAGAAATACTAACTCAAAGTGGACCTTAGGCTTAAGCATAAGAGTTAAAACTACAGACAATATCAAAAGCACAATTGACAAAAGAAAAATTAGGTAAATTAGACTTAACCAAATTTGAAAACTTTATTGCTGTATAAAACATTATGAAAAAAGAAAACACACAGAAAGAGAGAAAATATTCATAAATTGTGTATCTGATAAGAATCTAGTACCTGGAAAACAAAAAGAACTCTTATAACTCAATAGTTTAAAAAAAGACAAACAGCCGCGATTAAAAATGGGCAAATAATTTTAATAGGCTTTTGTCCCCAGAACATATATAAATGGCTAAGAACATGATAAAATGTTCTGCCTCATTTGTCGCTAGAGAAATGCAAATCAAAACCACTGTGATACATCACAGTAAAATGCAAATCAAAGCCACAGTGACTTCATAACCACTAAAACAGCTATAATAAAAAAGACAGACAATAAATTTTTCATGAGGATGTAGAGAAGGTGAAACACTTATACGTTGCTAGTGACATTATAAAATGGTACAGCCACTTTAGAAAATAGAATAGCAATTTCTCAAAATGTTAAGTTACTATATGACCCAACAGTTCAACTACTAGATCACATAACCAAGAAAATTGAAATGAAAACATGTATTCGCACAAAGACTCGTACATGAATGTTCATTGTGGGCATTATTCAGAATAGCCCAAAAGTTGAAACAACCCAAATTTCCAAAAACTGGTAAATGAATAAACAAAATGTGATCTATTCAATGAAATATTATTTGTCAGCAAAAAGGAATGAAGTATTAATACACACTACAGAATGAATCAACCTCAAAAACAAGCTAAATAAAAGAAGCCAGTCAAAAATGACCATATATTTGTGATTCCATTTCTATGAAATGTCCAGAATTGGTAAATCTATAGAGGCAGAAAGTAGATTAGTGGTTGTCTAGAGGTGGGCAGCAGTAGAGGAGATGGGAAGGGAAGGGGGCTGGCGGAAAGTGACTGCTAAAGCTTACATCCTGATACTGTGTTCTAGATCATACAATGTTGCATACATGGAATTCAATTCAATGATATATCTGATATACCTAAAATTTTGTCACTCCATCATACACAAATTATTCTGCTATTCAACTATCAAACAGAACTAAATTCCTTTGCTATGGGAAAAAAATGAAAGCCACATTTATTCCTAAATTATGTGCTGAAAATATTGTTGGAGAGAAAATAAAAGAAGGCTAAAAATGTTATATGACAGGGGTTATTATGGTATAAGGTAGTGCAGTGGTCTTTTGGAATCGACATCCTGCAGAGCCTTGGGGCTGAGTTAGTGGGGAATACTTTTGGAATGTATGAATGTAGTTATTCATCAGTAGGTACAGATGATTTGCTTGTGCCAGTTGAAACATTGATGCGGCTGAGCCCAAACTGGATCCAGATATGTGTGGACTGACAGATCATGGCTTTGGCCCCAGAGAGAAGTAAGGAGCTTTGTGGAAGAAATCCAAAGGGAAGAGAGCATTAGGATACCAGATAAACCTGATAAACCAAGTATAGCTCAGGAAGGCAGAGCAAAGTTCTCTGTGGTCTCTGTTACTGTGATTTGCCTTCCGGTCCCATCTCCCAAGAATCTATGTCTGACATCCATGACACAGAGTAGATTGCAGGTAAAAGCTGAAGAAAACAGATCTTTTTACCAAGAAGGGAATCATGCACATTCTGATCTTATGTCTTTACTTTCCTCATCCGTGTATGTCTACACTCAAAGGATAGAACAGTGTGTACAGCTCACCATCATTTGTGTAAAAAGTATATTTATTTAAATTGTATTTGACTGTATATATATATATATATATATATATATATATATATTCTATATATATAACTCTGAAAGGATTACCAAGAACTGATAACATACATTAACTCATATGCAGAAACTTTGGGGTCTGGGAATAGGGGAAGAGGGAGATTTTTTGTACTTTTCTTTTGTATGTCTTTTGTACTTCTAAATTTTGAACTATATGGATATATTATCAGTTCAAAAATAAATTTAAATTAAAAGGTGCCATGTATATGTAAACACATATATATATACATATATGTATGCACACATTATATAGAAATACAGATATATATATATCTCCTGGAACAATTCTATTTATCAGAAAACACAAGATAATCAATTGAAAAATTATTAGAATCCATATGAGAACTTACTAATGTGCCTACTTAAAAAATTAGTTCACAAAAATCAACAGCTTTTCTATATTACATATATATGTATAATGCAAAAGAAGAATTGTGACTATTTGAAAAGACAACACATCTATAAAATAATAGAAATAAATAAAATGTTCTGAAACAGGATCTAGGTAAAGAAAACTTGAAAATTCTAATAAAAAAATTAACGGGTCCTACTCCACAGACGCTTTCCCTCAGACTCTTATCCCCTCTTTCAAGGAGCCTCGTGCTCGCGAGAGCCCCTCAAAGAACTCTGTCTCCCCACCTCCTCCTCCCAGAGGCCACATGAGCTCCTTACATCTCCGACCCTCGCAGCACACACCCTGCTCAGCCATGTCGCCTAGCTCCCTCTGCCTCCCCCCCATCTGACTCCCCCCACAGTCACTGACACCCTCCAACCCCCATCCTGTCCTGGGGGACTCCCCAGCGCGAGCGAGGTGGAAAGGTGACGAGAGAGCTGCGGTGGCAGCGGAAGGGAGAAAGTGAAGCGTCCCCTTGCGCAATCTTGCACACTCACTCGTGGGCTCAGCTGCGACCACCAAGCTGGAGAAGGAGGGGGCGCCGAGCCAAGTCAAGCTGAACGAGCACAGAAGTTTTACATTTATAGAACAATTGGCCAGAAAGTACCAAGGCCTCAGAGGAGACTTTCAAGATGGCAGAGGACTAAGACATGGAGATCACCTTCCTCCCCACAGATACATCAGAAATGCATCTACACGTGGAACAACTCCTAAAGAACACCTACTGAATGCTGGCGGAAGACCTCAGACTTCCCCAAAGCCGTGTGGCTGACAGGGTCTTCACGCCCCAGCCGGGTGTCAGGCCTGTGTCTCTGAGGTGGGAGAGCCGAGTTCAGGACATTGGTCCCCCAGAGACCTCCCAGCTCCATGTAATATCAAACAGCGAAAGCTCTCCCAGAGATCTCCATCTCAATGCTAAGACCCAGCTCCACTCAACGATCAGCAAGCTACGGTGCTGGACACCCTATGCCAAACAACTAGCAAGACAGGAACACAACCCCACCCATTAGGACAGAGGTTGCATAAAATCATAATAAGGTCACAGACACCCCAAAACACACCACCAGATGCAGTCCTGCCCACTAGAAAGACAAGATCCAGCCTCATCCACCAGAACACAGGCACCAGTCCCCTCCACAACCCACTGAACCAAGATTAGCCACTGGAGGCAGACACCAAAAACAACGGGAACTACAAACATGCAGCCTGCGAAAAGGAGACCCCAAACACAGTAAGTTAAGCAAAATGAGAAGACAGAGAAACACACAGCAGATGAAGGAGCAAGGTAAAAACCCACCGGACCAAACAAATGAAGAGGAAATAAGCAGTCTACCTGAAAAAGAATTCAGAATAATGATAGTAAAGATGATCGAAAATTGTGGAAATAGAATGGAGAAAATACAAGAAATGTTTAACAAGGACCTAGAAGAATGAACAGCACACAGACAAGGATGAACAACACAAAAATAAAAATTCTCTAGAAGGAAACAGCAGCAGAATAACTGAGGCAGAAGAATGGATAAGGGACCTGGCAGATAAAATAGTGGGAATAATGACCACAGAACAGACTATAGAAAAAGAATGAAAAGAATTGAGGACAGTCTCAGAGACATCTGGGACAACATTAAACGCACCAACATTCGAATTACAGGGATCCCAGAAGAAGAAGAGAAATAGATAGGGCCTGAAAAAATATTTGAAGAGATTACAGTTGAAAACTTCCCTAATATGGGAAAGGAAATAGTCAATCAAGTCCAGGAAGTGCAGAGAATCCCATACAGGATAAATCCAAGTAGAAACACCCCAAGACACATATTAATCAAACTATCAAAAATTAAACACAGGGCTTCCCTGGTGGCGCAGTGGTAGAGAATCTGCCTGCCGATGCAGGGGACATGGATTCGTGCCCCGGTCCAGGAAGATCCCACATGCCACGGAGCGGCTAGGCCCGTGAGCCATGGCCACTGAGCCTGTGCGTCCGGAGCCTGTGCTCCGCAACAGGAGAGGCCACAACAGTGAGAGGCCCGAGTACAGCAAAAAAAAAAAAAAAAAAAAAATTAAAGACAAAATATTAAAAGCAGCAGCAGAAAAGCAACGAATAACATACAAGGGAATCCCCATAAGGTTAACAGATAATCTTTCAGCAGAAACTCTGCAAGCCAGAAGGGAGTGGCAAGACATATTTAAAGTGGTGAAAGGGAAAAACCTACAACCAAGGTTACTCTACCCAGCAAGAATCTCATTCAGATTTGACGGAGAAATTAAAAGCTTTACAGACAAGCAAAAGCTAAGAGAATTCAGCACCACCAAACCAGCTTTACAACAAATGCTAAAGGAACTTCTCTAGGCAGGAAACACAAGAAAAGGAAAAGACCTACAATAACAAACCCAAAACATAAGAAAATGGTAATAGGAACATACATAGCGATAACTACCTTAAATGTAAATGGATTAAATGCTCCAACCAAAAGACATAGACTGGCTAAATGGATACAAAAGCAAGACTCGTATATATGCTGTCTACAAGAGACCCACTTCAGACCTGGGGACACATGCAGACTGAAAGTGAGGGGATGGAAAAAGATATTTCATGCAAATGGAAATCAAAAGAAAGCTGGAGTAGCAATTCTCATATCAGACAAAATAGACTTTAAAATTAAGACTATTACAAGAGACAAAGAAGGACACTACATAGTGATCAAGGTACCAATCCAAGAAGAAGATCTAACAATTGTAAATATTTAGGCACCCAACATAGGAGCACCTCAACACATAAGGCAAATACTAACAGCCATAAAAGGGGAAACTGACATTAACACAATCATAGTAGGGGACTTTAACACCCCACTTTCACCAATGGACAGATCATCCAAAATGAAAATAAATAAGGAAACACAAGCTTTAAATGATACATTAAACAAGATGGACTTAATTGATATTTATTAGACATTCCATCCAAAAACAACAGAATACACTTTCTTATCAAGTGCTCATGGAACAGTCTCAAGGGTAGATCATATCTTGGGTCACAAATCAAGCTTTGGTAAATTTAAGAAATTTGAAATCCTATCAAGTATCTTTTCCGACCACAACGCTATGAGACTAGATATCAATTACAGGAAAAAATCTGTAAATAATACAAACACATGGAGGCTAAATAATACACTACTAAATAACCAAGAGATCACTGAAGAAATGAAAGAGAAATCAAAAAATACCTAGAAACAAATGATAATGAAAATATGACGACCCAAAACCTATGGGATGCAGCAAAAGCAGTTCTAACAGGGAAGTATATAGCAATACAGTCCTACCCCAAGAAACATCTTAAATAAATAACCTAAGGTTTCACCTAAAGAAGTTAGAGAAAGAAGAAAAAAAAAAACACGAAGTTAGCAGAAGGAAAGAAATCATAAAGATCAGATTAGAAATAAATGAAAGAGAAATAAAGAAAACAATAGCAATGATCAATAAAACTACAAGCTGGTTCCCTGGGAAGATAAACAAAATTGATAAATCATTAGCCAGACTCATCAAGAAAAAAAGGGAGAATACTTAAATCAACAGAATTAGAAATGAAAAGGGAGAAGTAACAACTGACACTGCAGAAATACAAAGGATCGTGAGAGATAAAGACAAGCAACTGTATGCCAATAAAATGGGCAACCTGGAAGAACTGGACAAATTCTTAGAAAAGCACAACCTTCCAAGACTGAACCAGGAAGAAATAGAAAATATAAACAGACCTACCACAAGCACTGAAATTGAGACTTTGATTAAAAATCTTCCAACAAACAAAAACCCAGGACCAGATGGCTTCACAGGCGAATTTTATCAAACATTTAGAGAAGAGCTAACACCTATCCTTTTCAAACTCTTCCAAAATATAGCAGAGGGAGGAACACTCCCAAACTCTTTCTACGAGGCCATCATCACCCTGATATCAAAAACAGACCAATATACTACAAAAAAGAAAATTATATACCAAATTCACTGATTAATATAGATTCAAAAATCCTCAACAAAATACTAGCAAACAGAATCCAACAGCACATTAAAAGGATCATACACCATGACCAAGTGGGGTTTATCCCAGGAATGCAAGGATTCTTCAATGTATGCAAATCAATCAATGTGATAAACCATATTAACAAACTGAAGGAGAAAAACCATATGATAATCTCAATAGATGCAGAAAAATCTTTCAACAAAATTCAACACTCATTTATGATAAAAACTCTCCAGAAAGTAGGCATAGAGGGAACTTACGTCAACATAATAAAAGCTGTATATGACAAATCCACAGTCAACATCATTCTCAAAGGTGAAAACCTGAAACCATTTCCACTAAGATCGGCAACAAGACAATGTTGCCAACCTTCACCACTATTATTCAACATAGTTTTGGAAGTTTCAGCCACAGCAATCAGAGAAGAAAAAGAAATAAGAGGAATCGAAATCAGAAAAGAAGAAGTAAAGCTGTCGTTGTTTGCAGATGACATGATACTATACATAGAGAATCCTAAAGAGGCTATCAGAAAACTACTAGAGCTAATCAGTAAATTTGGTAAAGTATCAGGATAAAAAATTAATGCACAGAAATCTCTGGCATTCCTATACACTAATGATGAAAAATCTGAAAGAGAAATTAGGGAAACACTCCCATTTACCATTGCAACAAAAAGAATAAAACATGTAGGAATAAACCTACCTAAGGAGACAAAAGACCTATATGCAGGAAACTATAAGACACTGATGAAATAAATTAAAGATGATACAAATAGATGGAGAGATATACCATGTTCTTGGATTGGAAGAATCAATATTGTGAAAATGACTCTACTACCCAAAGCAATCTACGGATTCAATGCAATCCCTATCAAATTACCAATGGCATTTTTCACAGAACTGGAACAAAAAAGTTCACAATTTTTATGGAAACACAAAAGACCCTGAATAGCCAAAGCAACCTTGAGAACGAACAACGGAGCTGGAGAAATCAGGCTCCCTGACTTCAGACTATACTACAAAGCTACAGTAATCAAGACAGTATGGTACTGACACAAAAACAGAAATATAGATCAATGGAACAGGATAGAAAGCCCAGAGATAAACCCACACACATATGGTCACCTTATTTTTCATAAAGGAGGCAAGAATATACAATGGAGAAAAGACAGCCTCTTTAATAAGTGGTGCTGAGAAAACTAGAGAGCTACACATAAAAGAATGAAATTAGAACACTCCCTAACACCATACACACAAAAAAAACTCAAAATGGATTAAAGACCTAAATATAAGACCAGAAACTATCAAACTCTTATAGGAAAACATAGGCAGAACACTCTATGACATAAATCACAGCAAGATCCTTTTTGACCCACCTCCTAGAGAAATGGAAATAAATATAAAAATAAAGAAATGGGACCTAATGAAACTTAAAAGCTTTTGTACAGCACAGCAAACCATAAACAAGATGAAAAGACACCCCTCAGAATGGGAGAAAATATCTGCAAACGAAGCAACAAACAACGGATTAATCTCCAAAATATACAAGCAGCTCATGCAGCTCAATATCAAAAAAACAAACAACTCAATCCAAAAATGGGCAGAAGACCTAAATAGACATTTATCCAAAGAAGATATACAGATTGCCAACAAACACATGAAAGGATGCTCAATGTCACTAATCATTAGATAAATGCAAATCAAAACTACAATGAGGTATCACCTCATACAGGTCAGAACGGTCATCATCAAAAAATCTACAAACAATAAATGATGGAGAAGGTGTGGAGAGAAGGGAACCCTCTTGCACTGGTAGTGGGAATGTAAATTGATACAGCCACTATAGAGAACAGCATGGAGGTTCCTTAAAAAACTAAAAGTAGAAGTACCATACGACCCAGGAATCCCACTACTGGGCATATACCCTGAGAAAACCATAATTTAAAAAGAGTCATGTATCACAATGTTCACTGCAGCATTATTTACAATAGGCAGGACATTGGAGCAACCTAAGTGTCCATCGACAGATGAATGGATAAAGAAGATGTGGCACATATATACAATGGAATTTACTCAGCCATAAAAAGAAACAAAATTGAGTTATTTTTAGTGAGGTGGATGGACCTAAAGACTGTCATAAGAGTGAATAAGTGAGAAAGAGAAAAACAAATAGCATATGCTAACACATAAATATGGAATCTAAAAATTTAAAAAATGGTTCTGATGAACCTAGGGACAAGACAGGAATAAAGACGCAGACGTAGAGAATGGACTTGAGGACACGGGTAGGAGGAAGGGTAAGCTGGGATGAAGTGAGAGTGGCATGGACATATATACGCTACCAAATGTAAAACAGATAGCTAGTGGGAAGCAGCCACATAGCACAGGGAGATCAGTTCGGTGCTTTGTGACCACCTAGAGGGGTGGGATAGGGAGGGTGGGAGAGAGATGCAAGTGGGAAGAGATACGGGGATGTATGTATATGTATAGCTGATTCACTTTGTCATAAAGAAGAAACTAACACACCGCTGTAAAGCAATTATACTCCAACAAAGATGTTAAAAAAAATCAATAAATAGAAATATACCTTGCTCTTGAATATAAAGACAATATTGTAAAGATGGCAGACATCCATGAATTAATTTATAAATCAGTGTGATTACCAACAAAAGTACAAATGAAATTTTATTTTTTGGAATGTGATAAGAATTCTGTGGGGAAAATGGAAAATAAAGGTGTGGAAATATAAGCATGTTAGGATAGCTAGAATAGACTTTGGGGGAAAAAAAGAGTAGTGATGGAGAACTAGCCCTTTAATGTCACACATTAAAATATGACAGTGCTTCAGGAACATACTGATCATCAGGGTAGAATGCCAAATGGAGCCAAATGTATGTGAAAACTGAGTATATGTTAAAAGTGGCTTTACAAATCAGCTGAAAAGGTGGGATAAATCAATGGTGAAAATGAGAAAATTGGTGGGGGAAAATCTACACCTTATATATAAAACTAATTCCAAATATGAAATATTTCAAAATAAAATATGAAACCCCATCTATCCTATGAAAACAATGGGCACTTAGGAAAAAACTTGGAATGGGAAAGGCCTTTCTAAACAAGACATAAAATCCAGAAGTCTGTAAAAGAAATGATTAAGACTTGCTTTCATAAACATTACAAATTCCCACATGGCAAGAAATTTAACAAAGTCAGAAGATGACTAAAACACTGGGAGAGTTTACGTACAACACATGTAAATATGTTTTAATTGCCTTAATATACAACAGTCCAACAACTCACCAGAAAAACAGGCAGGGAGCAACACTGACTCAAAGCAGAAAAAAGAAAGACAAATAGACTATATATATCTGGTACATTTTTTCACTTTTTAATATGACAAGCATGAAAAATATTGATAATACATAGTGTTGGCCAAATTGTAGAAAATTAGGACCTATCATCAGTGCTGGTATGAGTTTAAAATGGTGCAGACTCTTTGGAGAGTAACTTGGCAATATCTATATTGTCTATCAAAATTCTAAATGCAAAATCTCATTCAACACTTTTGCATAGAAACACATATATATAAGCAAAAATGGAAGTAGAAGGGATTCATTTCTGTATCTTCTAAAGCAAATATAAGAGAAAATGTGGATGTCCATTTATATAAAACTAAGTAAACAAAGATTATACCACTGTTAAACAGAGTGAGATATGTCCAAAACTGTTAAGGAAAAACATAAGTTAAAATGTCATTACATATATACATTTTTTGCTTAGCAGGTATTTGATCCTGTCCAAAACACCCATAAGACTTTTGTTCCATTACAAAAGGTCCTTGAAATTTGGTGCTATCCAAAACATCCGTGAGCATGATGCATGTCAAGTAGTTTTTCTCTGTGTGCCAAGTGTCTCATGGACATTTTAGACCGGGCTAAATGTCCTGCAAGGCATTTTTATAGATACATGTACAGTGTGTATAATATATTTCTTCTTATGTAAAAATATTTTAATGTATTTTTACAACTATGCCATTTATATATTTTACATATATAGAAAGTTCTGGGAAAATGCACAAGAAACCATTAGCAATGGTTGCTTCTGTGACTGGGATGGGGTTGGAAAGCGGTGGTTTAGGATGTGTGGGAGACTTTTTTCTCATTGTACATATTTGCACAGTTTGAATGTATTTACCAAGTAGATGTGTCTTTTTAATTAAAATAACTATTTAAAAATAGATAATTTATTATTTGAAAATGTAATAATATATATAATACTTGACAAAACATCTTAATTCCTTTCCTATTGCAGGAATTGTAACCCAAAGACAGTTACTGGCAACCCATAACTTGCCATCTGCTCTAATTTCTGACCATTGATCTGCTTTTATCTAAGGTGATTTAAAGGCACTGGTGACCAGGAAACAGATCTGATCTTTTACTGCCAGTTTCTATCACCTCAAAGGTCAGACTGGAAGCATGATGCAACTAACTAAGCTTGCCATGCAGCAGCTAACTGGAGGGCACTGACCATCGTATCCCACTAGGTTTCTGATCGTTTAAAAAGTTATTACCCAAGAAGAGCCCATTCTGCAAAATAAGTAATGTGGAATAATTTAAGACTTGCACTTACTATTGTTATTAACATTTAGCTGGGAAATAAAAGGACACACAAAAATATAATGCTCCTCTGTACTCATCCTGCAATCGTGTGGGCCTAAAGTGTTAAACTGCCTTCGGAACTAGGCATAAAAACCATGATAAACCTCTGAGATCTAAATTCAGGTGATGGGATAGTTCTGATCCCAAATCCGAGTTCAAAGACCACGTCCATGCCCAGGGAGACAAAGATCCTCAGTGTTTTTCCCAGGGCCATTTTGTAAGAGTGAAAACATTAGAAGCATCCTTTCTAGAGGCACTAAGTATTTGATCTTGCCTCCTTAGAATTTCTAGAGTCACCAAGCAGTTTTTGAAACTGCTGAGGAGAAGCCTTCTGATATTTGACCCCTGCTCAGTATAACACCAAGAAAGTCTCAGAGGAAGGTATCCTGATTAAAACAATATGTTTCTCATAAATAAGCAATATGTTTATTTTATCATAAAAAACATAACAATATTTATCTTTGAGAAAATAAACTGGAATACCAGGGCTGAGGTAGCAGGCGAATTTATTTTCATGGTATACCCTATTACCTTCTTCAACTGCTTTGAAATATATATATATATATATATATATATGTATGAATTTTTAGAAATAATAGTAAGAGTGGGCTTTTCAAACATGAGGACAATTAAGTATTGTGGATGTTACGCCAGAAAGCATCAAGCTGATCTTTGTGCTTCTGTTTCTCTTACGTACTCTTCATTTCTTGATGGCTCCATTCCTACATCATTTAGTTGTGAGCCGTGGTGATTTCCAGGATTAACTTAGAAATGCTTGTATCCCATCTTGCTTTATACATACATAAAATTACATAGAAGGGATATTATTATATCCCTCCACACACACTAGGTTCCCAGTACATGTTTTGTATGTTAGATAAACTAATGACTGAGTAATCCCAATATTGATTCCTGAGGAAACCTATAGTTAACATTTATCCATAAAAGGACTACTATCAAAAAGAACTTACCACCACTACCATTACCATTATTAAGAAAGAAAGAAAAAGCCTCACTTACCACATGCTCACAATTTTTAAGTGAGCAGATGTTACTATTTTTCAAATCAAGTATCCCTTTGAGAATCTGCTGAAAGCTATAAACCCACTCTGTGGGGTAGGGTGAGGTGGGGAGGATCATATAAGTGTATTTACACACAATTCTGTGCATATCAGGGCATTCATAAGGTATATCAAGTCTTCCCATGGACCACTGCAGTCTCAGTAAAATCCAGATTAACACCATCTATTGAAACCAAGTCTCTGTATATCACAAAATGTCAATCTCAAGTTAAAAATATCTAGATTCTTGTTAAAGATCTTGTTAATGGATTTCTCAACATCTAAATATAATAAATCTCAATCACAAATAAGTCTACATAGAAGAAGATTGATTTAAAAAAAAAAGAATCAATTAGCTCTTCCCCACTAAATGTAAAAGGGAGACTTCTTTTGTGTGGGAAGGTAAGCAAATAGTTTGGGGAAATAAATATTCAGTAAAAGAAGTGGTGACTGAGATCATCCTGTTTTAACAAGTATTATGCTGTCTTATAAAACAAACATTTCTGAAGAGCCACCTAGAAACTAATCTTTTCTCTTGGGATTATTTTGTATTACTTGTCATGCAGTGAGATTGCTAATCCTACCCTTCTGTGTTCACAAATGGGCTATAACTGCATTTTGCTCTGAAAATGCAAGGTTTAGTGAGTGAAACTCCTGTACATCCATCGCCAGACTTATATTCTAGGTTAATGCAATGCCCGTCAAAAGGCAAAAATGTAAAACATTGCCAGTTCTCTGTGAAATATGCACTGATTTAAGTTTATTATTATATTAACAGATGAGAAGATTGCCTGGGAACTGAAATCCATATCTTGAAACAATTGCTGTCAAATAAGTAATATGAGGTAAAAAAGTTATTTAAAGTTCAAATTAAAGTTTTTGAGCCCTGAGAAGAGCATAAATTGGTATTTTCAACACTGCCTGGCCACCGTCATCAGTCTTTTGATAAAGGGAAAAATACTTAGAGAGTTAAAAGTAAGCATTCTTCTTTGACCCAGTAAGTGTTTCTTTTTTGGATTCTATTTTCATCTAAAAAATAAATTCTGTCTGGAGGCTGGGTTTTTAAGTTTGGGCCTAATAAGAGACTCCCCATCATTGACCAACCCCAAGTCTGGGCCAGGTGTGACCTCACATCAATGCCACCATCATCCCAGGCTCCTGAACGCTCATGACGTTTCTTCTTCTATCTCATGTTGCTTCACCAAATCTCTCCAAAAACTAAATCTAAAGGAATCAGATGCAACGGAAGAGAGAATTCACAGAATTAGCAAATGATGTCTTAATAGTCTGTTTAGTTTCCAATAGCCCGAAGTGGGGTTTTTCCAATATCTAGTGTAACGGTTTTGAGGAAATTCTGTACCCCAGATGCAGCACTAAGTTCAGAGAGATTGAAGGGAAATTCATTATCATTAAGGGCATAGTTGTAAAGCAAATTCCAAATTTATTTCAACAAATTTCCTTGAATATCTGCATGAATGTGTACTCAAGACATCTGCATTCTTCCTGTAGCCTTTCCTCATTTTTCTCCTCTGGTTTTGGATTCTGCTTCCCAAGCAACAATGATTAAACATTAAGCAAGATCACAGAGGGGATTTAAACAATAATGATCATTATTCTGAGACACTTTAAGTCAAAACATGTCCTAGACAACACACCATAAATTTTGGAAGTCTGATACACAAACTTTGTTAACTCACATTATAGGAATTAGTCCTCTTCTCCAATTACACTGTGTTTACTGGTATATAAATCAGGATTCCAACAGGAAACAGATGGTGCACTCAAATTAGGAAAATTTGAGGAGGGTTTATTTACAAAGGGACTATTTACAGAGGTGTGGGTGTAGGAGAATCACAAGGGGTAGTTCAAGAATGCTGAGCTGCTTACAAGGAGTTAACATGCCTAGGTTCATTATGACAAAGGGAAGGAGCGAGCATTAGAACTGGAAGGAGAGAGTCATGCAGAGACCTTCACCTTGAAAGGATGATGACCTTCCAAGATGAGGAAAGCTGGCCCAACTGTATCTGCCAGGGACGTCACTCTCTTTCCATCCCCTGTTCTACAAACCAACAGGAAGCATGGCGGGAATGGGAGCTTTAACGGCCTCAGTTAACAGTGCCACTCTAGCCGCCTCTCCACAAGCTATCAAGGAGAACGAATACTTCTGGATCTCCTGCAGTGGTTCCCCAGTGGCCAAACCTAGCCAAAAGCCAGAAGGCACATTTGATAAAGGATAAACGAGTCAGCTCCCTGGGGCAAAGATCAGCATGCAAAAATGGCAGCCCCATAGGAAGATACACAACACACGATTAAATCCTGTATCCACACACGCTCCTTCACACACGCATATACTCACACATATAACTTCAAAACCTCTCAGAAAGGGCTTCCCTGGTGGCGCAGTGGTTGAGAGTCCGCCTGCCGACGCAGGGGTCGCGGGTCTGTGCCCCGGTCCGGGAGTATCCCCCACGCCGCGGAGCGGCTGGGCCCGTGGGCTGTGGCCGCTGCGCCTGCGCGTCCGGAGCCTGTGCTCCGCAATGGGAGGGGCCGCGGCGGTGAGACACCCGCGTACCGCAAAAAAAAAAAACCGCTCAGAAAGGAATTTTCGCTGGAAATTTGCACATTATTAATATCTTTCATGTTCAAAATTTCCACCATCGGTACTTCAGAAAGTTAATACTGCTGATAATCTATAAATGTTAGGTAGCATCAATAGTGAACTGGAAGGCCAAAACGGAACTGAACTTTTTTTGTGTGTGTGGTACGCGGGCCTCTCACTGTTGTGGCCTCTCCCGTTGCGGAGCACAGGCTCCGGACGCGCAGGCTCTGGATGCGCGGGCTCAGCGGCCATGGCTCACGGGCCCAGCCGCTACGCGGCATGTGGGATCTTCCCGGACCGGGGCACGAACCCGTGTCCCCTGCATCGGCAGGCGGACTCTAAACCACTGCGGCACCAGGGAAGCCCGGAAATGAACATTTTTGAATATTACCCCCTTTACATATCTTATCTCATTTAATCTTCCAAATGACCTGATGAGTTATAAATTATTACGTTTTAAAGAGACATGGAGACTCAAATAGTTTAAAAAATTTATCCAAAGCCACACAGAAAATACAAGGTGAATCACTGAAGCCAGGCCTGTTCGATTCTGAAGCCCATTCAGCTGATCCCTCACCACATGGCTTATTGTTAACTGACTGAACTTGAGCACTTTAATGAAGATAATTCAACACTTCTCTAGCAGAAGGTAGGGAAAGCAAGAGTCAACTAAACATGTAAAAGAAGAATCTTCATTGCATGGTGCCCAAAGTCTATCTGGTAGAATATGAAAGGGATAATCCTGGAGGTAAAGGGAGTAGGGTAGTTAAGAAGGGGCTGGATGTCCAGGAAGAAAGGGAAATAGAAAGAGAAATTAAATACATTCTTTGAGTTCTTCCCACTCTCATATCTTGCTGAGCCAGCCCTGCCACTTTTCAGTGCCTACAGACTTTGCACCTGAGGTTTACTCCCTTCCACAAAGGAAGCATTTTATTATGTCTATGCTGATGCAACACCTCACCCCTAATAATAATTTCACCAGCATTTCATCTTCACTTGCTTCTACCTGCTGTAAGCAGCAGTGTGCAATGATCAATTGATCGTAGGCTCACTACAATCACCCTGAGGGCCAATGACTCTCTCAGTAGCACCTGCCTTTGTACATGTGTGCTGTCACAGTAAAATTAAAATCACACGCCTACTCAGGTAGGAAGATGTTGTTCCCAATGAGTGAACATCTTGATAGGACTGAGTCAGTGACTCCAGGCAGACATTATGATTTCATAGGAAATCATAAAGGGAAGGTGCTATCAGACGCTGCGGATTAGTTTGCCTAGAAAATAAACAACATGGATCCCAAATCTGAGTGGTTCCTCTTTCACTTTAAGAAGTCTGCGAGCATGAGTTTAGACCACAAACAAGAAAATCCATGCACCTGTGCTTTTTCCCACAGGCAAAAATGGCCAACCGGAAGTGACTAGTACGAAAGAATATGGAATTATGCTCTTTTCATCTTTTTTCAAAAAGATGGACTCAATGCCCTGATGTCGGCATTCAATGTTTTCTTTTTTAGAATAGAGCTAGAAACCTCTAAAAACAGAACGCAAAGAAATAACTTCCAGGGCTGGGCAGCCACTCCCTGAGTCAATGGGGAATCACCAGCAGTACTTTTATTTTTGACTCAAATTCCACAGTTGTCACAAGGCCATTCTCCTAGCTTCTTCAATTTCCACACTGGATTCTACAGAACTTATTTGTGAATGTTCT
This sequence comes from Delphinus delphis, assembly GCF_949987515.2. NCBI lineage: Eukaryota > Metazoa > Chordata > Mammalia > Artiodactyla > Delphinidae > Delphinus > Delphinus delphis. Next base: position 41,935,382 of record NC_082691.1, read on the forward strand.
GTTTACCCAGCCAGCCTTCCTGCCTGAGCTGTGAAATCATTTCAGACAGCTAAATGGATAAAGAGCTTAAAATAGGGTGGCTTTTATTCTTTATCAGCTTAAAATTGCCAGCCAGAAGCCAGTTAGGGCTTTGGATAAATGCAGAAATGCTCTTGAGCTATGTATGTTTTCTTTGCCATCCATGGAATAATTTAATTCAGAACTAATTTTAAGTATTTTTTGATCAACTATCTGATTAACTAGACCTCTGTGAATTACTCAAATGTTTTAAAAATTAAGAATTGGTAAATTGTTTGGAAAGCAACAGACAGTTTGAAAATACTCTCTCCATAAAATTTATATGCAACCAAAAAATTCTGCGATATTTATATTATGATCCATATGTAGACATGTGAGTGTCCGTGTGTCTTGATGGAAGAAGCCCTAGTCCATGAGTAAAGAATACAGAATTTGAACCATGTTTCTGCCACAAATTACCTGGAAGATTCTGATAATGTCACTTAAAACCCTATGCCTCAGGACTTCCCCGGTGGTGCAGTGGTTAAGGATCCACCTGCCACTGCAGGGGACACGGGTTCGAGCCCTGGTCCAGGCAGATCCCACATGCTGCGGAGCAACTAAGCCTGTGCACCACAACTACTGAGTCCACGCACCTAGAGCCTGTGCTCCGCAATAAGAAAAGCCTGCGCACCGCAATGAAGAGTAGTTCCCGCTCGCCACAACTAGAAAAAGCATGCATGCAGCAACGGAGACCCAGCACAGCCAAAAATAAAATTAATTAATTAATTTTAAAAATAATTAAAACAAAGAAACAAACAAAAAAACCCCTATGCCTCAGAGTCCTTCTCTGTAAAATGAAAAGTTTGGACTAATATGTAGTTTTCAAATCAAGATCAGAAGGCATTCAGCACTTTGGAGGGGTGACCCAGTGGCCACCACTGCAGGCGGCAACTGGTCCCCTATTCAATCCCACCACCACCATTGCCACCATCAGAGCAGCTCCACATTTTCCATTTTTGTGTAAGATTTTAGTTGAAAATCACTTTCAAAATATAGAAGAGCTTTGACTACAGCATCTCTGATCAAATTCTATGACTTTGGATTTTTACTTCCATTGACATATAGGTGTGTCCCTTTGCAAAGCAAATATCATTTCCCCTGATGTATTAAATAAGTATAAATAAATTGGTGTGCTTCACGATATATATAGGATTATGATAATCTTATTCCTTTGAAAATGGGCAAACTCCTTGGTTTGGATAGATTTCTACAATTTTCCTTGTATTAATGCTTTACTACTTACATTTGAACAGTTTGAAAAGACCTAAATGGATTTTCAAAGTTGGGAAGGAGCTAACTGGCAACTGAAAGAATGACATCTCTGTTTGAAATGGCCAAATTATGTAATTGGTCCTTCAAAACACACAAACACACCACACACACGCACACACACACACACACACACACGTCTCCTTAGAAATATGTCTGCATTTATTTACTTATTTTTTTTAACTTTAAAAAAATTTATTATTTCTTTGCTTATTTTTTTGGCTGTGCCGTGTCTTAGTTGTGGCACATGGGATCTTTGTTGCGGCACAAGGGATCTTTAGTTGCGGCATGCAGACTCTTAGTTGCCGCACGCATGCAGGATCTAGTTCACCGACCAGGGATCAAACCCTGGCCCCCTGCATTGGGAACTTGGAGTCCTATCCACTGGACCACCAGGGAAGTCCCCAAACATGTCTGCATTTAGACAACAAAATTCCGTCAATGATCAAGAAAAACAAAGCAGGGTGGTGGAAGTAAAGAAGTATGATTTTTCTGGTTCATCCTCTGAGTTTGGAACAAAAATGGGAGAGGTCCAGACCTCACTCATTTAAAGCTGCCTTGGAGGCCAGTGCACACATATATTTGTGGGAGTGTGTGGGGGTGGAGCAGGGAGAGGGAAGAGACGGCTAAATCCCTGGGGAAGACCCCAAAGGAGGCAAACTTCTGCTATCAGTCCAAGAACTGCTGCAATTAGCAGGGCCCAAAGCCAAAAGAACCCAGAAGGCCAATCCTCACATTGGAAACAGAGCAATGAGAAACTGCAGACAAAGGCCTGAGGGGCAGAGTGGGCTTGGAATCAAAGCACGAGAGAGGTGAAGGCTGTTAGAGAATGAATTTCCTAAACAACGCTCATCTCATGTGACATAATTTCCAGGATTTGCCATATTTTTAATGGACCAGAACCTATCCTTAAAGTTCACCGCACATCATGTGAGATATTTAATCTTGTGTTTGTGTGAGATATAATGGGACTGGGGAAACTTTTGCCTATAATGTAAGAATTTATGTTAAACTCCAAACACAATTTTTTTTTTCCTCACAGCACTGATTTCAATTACTTTGACATGTTAGTGCTTTGGATATAATAATGACTGTATATTTTAATAATTTCATGACATTTCTTTGGATAATAGGAGACATCTTCATGTCACACAAAACTAGAGAAAATTAAATTTTTATAGTACCTTGTAGGCTCCTAGTCCAATTATAATTCCATCTCCCATCATATACACTACTTTTTTTTTTTTTTTTTTGGTACGTGGGCCTCTCACTGTTGTGGCCTCTCCCGTTGCGGAGCACAAGCTCCGGACGCGCAGGCTCAGCGGCCATGGCTCACGGTCCTAGCCGCTCCGCGGCATGTGGGATCTTCCCGGACCGGGGCACGAACCCGTGTTCCCTGCATCGGCAGGCGGACTCTCAACCACTGCGCCACCAGGGAAGCCCCCATATACACTATTTTTAAGAAGATAAATATCTATATTGTTTGAACTTTTTAAATCTATTTAAATATTCCACAAAAATTCTACCAATATACTGTTGATGAAATAATTACTGTTTTTTTCAAAACAAAGTCAGAACTAAAAAGGTCTACTACTGCTTCCATAAAAATATACTTTTTTTTTCTAATAGATCTTTAATGGAGTATAATTGCTTCACAATACTGTATTAGTTTCTGTTGTACAACAAAGTGAATCAGCCATATTCATACATATATCCTCAAATCCCCTCCCTCTTGAGCCTCCCTCCCACCCTCCCTATCCCACCCCTCTAGGTCATCGCAAAGCACCAGGCTGATCTTCCTGTGCTATGCTGCTGCTTCCCACTAGCTAACTATTTTACATTAGTTATTTGTAGTGAGATGGATGGTCCTAGAGTCTGTCATAAAAATATACTTTGAAATAAGAAAAATTTGATTTGAGCCAAAATTTGTAAGTGAATGGCCCTTAAATTAAAATAAATATGAGATTCTGTTCCCTCTCAAAAAGCATTTGAGAGGTATTTTTGGCCTCAGAATTGGGTTTCATAAACCTTTCTTTCTGGCCTTTAATAGTCTCATATGTAAAAAGGAGGTCAGATGTACCATATTTCTCAACTGTCACATATACAAAGGACCAGTTAACGATTTTCACAAATTAAAATAAGCAATAGTAAGTTTTGACAGTATACACAATTTGCCTAAAGAGAAGTGTCATTATTCTCATTTTATCAACAACAGAGTCTTTGGAAAAAAGCCATAAATCACTTTGACATAAGTGAGGTAACAGGAAACTGGCTAGCAACTGGGTGATCTATGCCGTAATTTTGTTTGTACATGTCTTCTTCGCCTATGAAGCAGAAGAAACCTGGATTTTTATCTACAAAACCACATGTTATTTCTCTCATGATTTTCTTCATTCAAATGTAAGGAGAAATCACAGATTTTTAAAAATAATATAACTCCTCACACAGATACTGGACATCTGACAACACCAAAGCGATCACCATCTAGATAATCACTATGTTTTCACAGGAAGTACTCCTATTGTTTTTGGAGGATGGGAGCACCAAAATATAATGTCCCTTGAGTTAAATTTCTCCTAGTATCTCAAGGCCTAAACTAGAATTTCTATATGGCCTATAAAAGAAACTAAACAAACCATCAAGAATCTTGGAAATATGTCACTTGCAGCATTTTAAGAGTCACTGATGATCTTACTAGTCATGAATGCACTTGTGCCTTTAAGTATATATTTTAAGCCTTAAGGATCATGTAAATAGATTTCAGATTAGTAGTTTTATGACTGCTGATCATGAATGGGACATATTATTTTGTTGGCACCACTACTAAAAACAAGATGAAAAACAGAAGCGCAAATCTATTAAATTGACAACATATTTCACAGTAAAAATAAGGGGGTTATGTGACTGTTTTAAGTAAGGGTCCTCAAGAAAAAAAACTAAGGAACAGAAATTTGTGTGCAGTAATGTTATTGGAGAATGCTCTGGGAATGAATTCCCTTTTAGGGTGTGAGAGAACCAGGATCAGGCAGAATTGAACTTCAGTATAATAGAAGCTTCACCAGCTACTGCTATGGAAATGGAATGGCCTTTCAGCATTGCCCTGGATGAGGCAACAAGGCTGAGCCTCCACTACCTCATTCCCCTGACAGTCATTGGACATGCTCTACCACTGGTGAGAGTTTGTTAACCTGGGTGAAATAGTTCCCTTCAGCAGAAGGCAATGTTCTGAGAGGTATTCAGATGTGAGCCTTCAGCAGTTGGTACCATGAGTGTTTTGATCATAAAGGAGGCAAATGGATAGCACACCACAGCATCCACTACAGTGATGAAATTTTTACAGCACCTAGGATTTTCAGACTCTTATGCCAAATGAAGTAGCAATTCTATTTAGTTTGGTAAACTAAATGGTTTAAACTTTGGCATCTCTAGAACAGCCACCACCATTAATATCTCTCTCATAGACTAACATGAAATAAAATTCAGAGAAAGAACTGACAGAATACATCAATATCTTAAAAAATAATTGCAAAGAAACTAATCATCTTTGGTGCTAAGTTCCATACAGCTAAATCTCTGGACCTCTGAACTGTAAAACCATTCTTAGGGATTTATCTCTGAGTCACATAATGAGAAGAACAATGAAAAAGTAACCCTTACTTCCTAAGAGTTTTTCATTAACCTGGTGTCCCAGTCTCTTTATTTTGGAGTGTGGTTGGGTTCTTCATGTCTAAGAGCCCAAAGTAGATGGATGGCATGGGAGGTGCAGGGGTCAGGAAGAATATTGTATACATATTGCAATTTGGCAGTGAAGACATAAACATTCTCGAGATACTGAACAGTCCTTTTCTAACTTTTTTCCTTTTTTGCCAACTTGAAATGGAATAACACTTCTATTAGCTTATAAGCTCCTATGAGTTCATTCTCTCCTAATGCTGTATGCAGCTCCAGTTAGAAGATATTCAGGAGATGTCCTTTATCTTTGAGGCCCTAGAACAACTCAACTCAGCAAATGGACTTTAAGAAAAGATAAGAATAAATATAGGCCACATTCTGAAAACCAAAAGTAGGAGCTTGTGACTTGTTTCTGAAAAAGAAATGTGCATATTTCAAGATGACATTTAAATTTTCTTGGAACATTTTCCTAATCTGAGAAAAAAATAGTATTTTGCTTTAACCCATGCTAAAGCAACATATCTCAGTGGGACACTTCCTATACATCATAGAAAAAACTTTAAAACATGAAACCTTTCAAAGTTGTGGGAAAGAACAAAAGGAAAAAACATTTTACTTTCATTTTAAAGTTACAAATTGAGTCTTGAAATAATTTCCTTGACAAAAGGGCTCTCCACTTTCATAAAATACTAGGATTTAGAGGAAAATTAGTGCACTGTATAAAGAACATTGAAACTGTCTAGGAATAGATTTTAGTGGAATGACATTCTGTACATTCTGCCAGGTACAAATAGGTTCTCCTTAAAAGTGATGTTTACCCTGGTACTTATACCACAGTTCAAGATCTACTCCTCAATGGCTCTTCCAAGCTTAGATATTTGATTTTATGTCCCAGAGTGGCTTACTCTCAAGAACACAGATTCAGACTAACCAAATCACAAGGGACTGATAAATAAACCAGGTTATAATAAAACAGGTACAGCAAGTGTCAGCTAATGAGACTAGTTACTCCACTGAACTGACCAGCAGATCCTCTCTTTTTAGGAAAACTACATGGAAAGCCAAATCATCAGGCAGTGGCTGGATGTACATAGAATATGATTTGGTTATTTAGTGAACTCATTCTGATCGACAAACACACAATAGATAATATATAATTCTGAGAAGTAACCAAGAAACTTACATAAGCTGGGCCAGGCAGCATCTCTCCTAAATAGAGAGTTCTTTGATGGAATCTGGCAATGATTGTGTGATTCTTCTTTTTCTATGATTTCATGGATAGATCCACGTTTGGTTTGAGTTTATATAATTTGGTGATCCCTCAGGGGGGAAAAATATACATGTATATATATATATATATATACACACACATATATAATATATAATTAGGTATAAAAGTGACTATTTAGAACAACAAAAGAAATCACAAACATTTACAAATTTAGAAAGCTAGTAAATATCAAAATCATCACAAAATCTACAAAAATTATATATTTGTATTCATATTAACTAACTGCCTGATTCCCCATTTAATACTTTCCTACATATGTGATCCCTTCTTCAGATGACTACAATTTTGCAATATTATTTTCTATAGAGAGAATAGAAAGATATTTCAGTCTTCCCTCTAGCACAGCATATCAGAATTTCTTTTTTTTTTCTTTTTTTTCTTTTTTTGCGGTACACGGGCCTCTCACTGTTGTGGCCTCTCCCGTTGCGGAGCACAGGCTCCGGACGCGCAGGCTCAGCGGCCATGGCTCACGGGCCCAGCCGCTGCGTGACATGTGGGATCTTCCCAGATCGGGGCACAAACCCGTGTCCCCTGCATCGGCAGGTGGACTCTCAACCACTGCGCCACCAGGGAAACCCCAGAATTTCATTTTTATTATAGAGATTTAGAAAAGTTAATTTTTGTTTCTCTAGTATATTCTAATGTTATATCTGTATCTTCCTCCCTTGTTTCTTGCTTAGGTAGTGGGGAACAAATCGGGGGAGGGGGCAATGGAGAGGGGGTTCCTTGGAGACCCCCAGCCCTTTGATCTTGATGACGAACTTCTGACAAAGTTCCAGTTCCACGTGGGCCAGTTGCCACTCGTGGTCCATGCAAGTGGACAAGTGGAAGTACTGCTGGCAGCAGAGGCCATGCCCCCAGCCGCAGGCCTGGCTCCGCCCAGCTTAGAAGGGACTCCTCACTCCCCCCCAAGTTGGGCTAGAGGCTACTGCCTCCTTCTGCCTCCAAAAAGAAGAACAGACAGCGAGGGCCTTGAGAGGAGCCTGGCAAGTGAGGGTCCTGAAGCTTAAGCTTCATTAACATCGTTCAATAGAGCCCTACCTCACTCAAGTTAGACAAGTTTTACTAGGGAATCTTCCTCTCTCAAAGAGGAGGTTATTAAACACACAGATTTCAGGCTCCTCCCTGAGGACTCTGTTCAGAATTTGAGGCAGGGCCCCGACTGTATTTTTAATAAGTTCCCCAGGTGATCCGTACACGGTGGTGCATCTCAGACACTGGGCTTTAAGGCAATGGAGCATATCTTTACTTTGAACCTTTCAAGTGTGCGTTAAATATTTTAAATCTCAACGGGCAATCTTATTCCCCTCACCTCCTAAGTTTCTAAAGCATGACTGTTGGGCATGTGTGTATGGATGGTGGTGATGTGAGTGTGTATGTGGTGGCGCGTGTGAGAATGTGTGCTGTGTGCATTTGTGTGGTGGGAGTAGTGTGTGTGTGGTGCGTGAGTGTGTGGAATGGTGTGGTTTGGTGGCCTGAGGGAGAACACCTCACTTGTACTGCCCTGTACTGCCTACAGTGGGTATCTTGAAAATCAAGACTCTCATTTGTACTAGAAATATATGATGTTTCCTGAGAGAGAAGTAATGAAGCTTAGTTTTCAACCAGACATCCTTAAAAGACTTATCTTTTAAATTGATATTGCTTTTCCTCCTCCTGGATTTCTACCATTTACCAGGTTTCTATGGTTAGTTGTTACTAAGCTGAGCCTAACCCAATATGAGTCTCATAATTAAATTCAAAGAAAAATACTGTTGATTCAAAGAAAATTATGCACTTTAAATAGTAGATTCATGTTAAAATGACACTGCCCATAAACTTTTTTTTTGTAGATATACTTTGATTTGATGAACCACTGAGCTAAATTAAAATTAAAAAAAATAATAATAATATTGTAACTGCCTTTATCTTTCACTTGAAAAGCTCTATTCATATTAAAGGTATTAGTTTGTGGCACCTGCAAAACAAACCACAAGTGGTCAATCTTTGTGTCCATTAAAGACGAAAAATAACAGGCAACGATTTATTAATAGCCCATTCAGACAGAGCTAGAAATCAGACACAGCTGCCTAAATGTCTATTTGGCGTTATGCTCTATTTTCTCTTATCTTGAGGAGAAAAGTTTGTGGACTTTGGAAGAAGAGAGACCTGTGTTTGAACCTTGCTCCACCTCTTGAAATTTTGTCACCTGTAAATTATGGATAATAATACCTACCTCATAGGTTTGAAGAAATTTAAATGGGATAACAATTGGTAAACATCTGCCTATAATAATAAATGTTAGTAAATTTCCTATTTTTTCTGCCCCTTTTAGTGTTCTATTCCTAACACTGTTCTCCACGCTTTAAATACCATGTCACAAAACGTATTCACTAGCAAAAGAATCCTTAAAAATTTTTGTCATCTCCACATAACGTCAACATAAAATTATATTTCGTTTCACATATTTTCTTTAAATAAACTTACATTTTTTACTTCACTCACCTAAAGCACTAATATGTGTGAAATAGTGGGTTTAAAGTTTAGTGGTATTGTAATACACATTAACATAAATTACAACTATTAAAAAATGTATCCCTACAACACCTGAAGTCATGTTGTGTGCCACTGGGGTACAAGAACCATACTTCAGCAAGTACTGGCTGAAAGTGATTGGCTCTGGATTTGTCAATGAAAAAGATTCTGCTTCTTCCGCTCACAGCCTGCCCTCATAACCCGGGAATACAGGCTACTGAGTCTATCACATACATTTACCACGGCCCCCAAACCACTTTGAAGACCCAGAGTTAAGCCATTAAATAAATTCCAAAAAATTCACAAAGCTCCTAGATAACCGCACTTTCCAACTAAATGCACCTGTTTCTAACAATACATTGAACACTATACATGAAGGCACCTTGGCCATCTGGCTTATCTGTGCGAAAACACACATCTCCCCATAGCAAATCCATAATCATGCACCCCTTCAGTGCCAGAATACAAAATATTAAGAAAGTTAATTATATGTCAGTAGAAAGAACAATTAAAATTTATGAGATTTCTTTCTAAGGTTTATATTAGAACTTGTTTTCTAGGCCAGAGGCACACAAATATATCAATCTGCATGTTGCTTGGCACGCTAACATGAAAGATAAATTTAGTCATTTTAGTCCATTATACAAATAATTTACTCTGTGTGTTCAAGTTGACTAGGCATGTTTTAAATATACTGGTTGAGTTACAACAAGATATGGTACACAAATTTAGCACAGACAGAACAATCAGGAGAAAGTCCTTTAAATAAGAAGGACAAAAGAATACACGGGTTTATCAGTGGGCTTGCAAGCCTTTGGTATTCAGCATTTTCTCAGAACCAGAAGCCAGGTCACTGCTGCTGGTGAGTGGATTATTTTAAACTAGAAGCTGTCATTAAAGTGAATACCAGTGCTGTCAGGTAGGAGGTGTGAGGACTACGACCACGTCTACTGAAGTCTGCAAAACACTGGGACCACAAAATTCCTTTGGAAAATAAGTTAATAGTCCAAAATAAATGTATGATATTTTACATACCGTAATATTATAAGAATTAAAATTTTTCATAAAAAGGAAACTTAATTTCATATTTAGACATAAAATTGATCTCATTTTGGAAAAAATGAAACATAAAAACCACAAAAACCAAACTCAAGGAATTCTTTGGGACACAGCTGTGCTCCCTTTCTAATCAATTTCTGAACTGCGACATCTTAATTGTGGAACAGAAATCAATTGCCTTTGCCACACTGAAATTCAAGACAGCGCTAGAAAATCTTCCAGCGTGGGCTTTTTCAGGCCAATTATGATCTGGCCCAAGAAAAGCCAAACATTTAGAAATTCTAACCAAAAACATGAGCAAAAGTAGGAAAAATGTGTGCCATTTCAACACACTCTGTCAGGAGCCAACATTATTATCCTTCCTTTCAACAGAATTCCATGTTCATAATTTAAACACAGCTGTACCCTGTTCATCATAACAGATATATTTCTGAGAAGATGTTAATCAAATATTTTAATAGAGAATGATATATTACATGCACTAGGATAATGGTTCCCTGCTTTTTAGGTTTTAATGACAATTATATTTTTTAACTGTTTCTTAAAAACTGAATTGGAATCAAAATCAAACAAAAAATAAAGTATATAAGATTTAAAATTTGCAAAGATATAACTTCATAATAAAGAACAATACTTCTCGAGAAGATATTTGGTAGCCAACATGTCTAAATCAAAAGTTTTTTTAAAAGTTTTGAATAGACAAAAATAGTGTCTTATTATAAACTATTGCATTGGACTGTGTCTTTTTTACAAATTAACCTTCTAAAATATTTGACCCATATCATAAGATCTCTACCAGTTGATTTCTATCTTATGATTCTTTTGGAATTGTATTATTTGGCAGAGGTAATCAGTTATTTTTAAAACCTACTGAATCATCAAACTTTCCAAAGCAAACACATGTTAAATATGGTTTAATTAACTTCCAAGAATTATAAGTGACTTCTTGGACTTTGAAGCAAACTACATTACTAACATCTTTTTAACTTCTTATTTTGAAATAATTATAGAATCACAGGAAGTTGCAAAAAATGGTACAGGAAGATCCTATGCACCCTTCACCCAGCCTACCCTAATGTTAACATCTCACATAAATTCAGTACCATATTAAAACCAGGTAATTGACACTGGAACACATCACAGAGCTTATTCAGATTTTACCAGTTATACATGTACTCCTGTGTATGTGTGTGTTTAGTTCTATGCAATTTTATCACATGTGTAGGTTTATGTATCCACCACTACAGTAAAGAATTAAAATACTTCCATTACCACAAACTCCCCTGTGCTACCCCTATATAGCTATTGATACTTTGACCCCATCCCTAACCCCTGGCAACTACTAATCTGCTCTCCCTCTCTATAATTATGTTATCGAACAAATGTTATATAAATAGAACCATGCAGTATGTAACCTTCTAAGATCGGCTTTTTTCACTTAGCGCAATTTCCTTGAGGTTTATACAATTTATTGTGTATATCAATAGTCCACTTCTTTTTACTGCTGATTAGTATTCCATGACGTGGATGTTTAACCATTCATCCATTGAAGGACTTTTGGGTAGTTTCCAGTGTTTGGATATTATAGCTGCTATGAACATTCATGTACAAATTTCTGTGTGAAAATAAGTTTTCATTTCTCAGAGATAGATACCCATGAGTACAATGGCCGTACTGTATCGTAAGTCCATTTTTAGTTTAAAGAATTGCCAAACTATTTTCCAGAGTGTCTGCGTCATTGATGCCCTCCCACCAACAATGTATAAGTGATCCAGTCACTCTTCAATCTCTCCAGCACTTGATGTTATCACTATTCGTTATTCTGATAGGTGTGTGGTGATATCTCATTGTGGTTGTAATGTACACTTTTCTAATGACTGATGATGGACATCTTTTCACGTGCTTATTTGCCATCTTAAATCCTCTTTGGTTGAAACATCTGTTCCTATCTTTTGCCCATTTTCTAAATGGGTTGCTGGTGTTTTTTTATATTGAATTTTGAAAGTAATTTATATATTTTAGATACAAGCCCTTTGTCAGATATGTATTTTCTCCCTATCTGTGGTTTGTCTTTTCATTCTCTTAACAGAGGCTTTTACATAGCAAAAGTTTTAATTTTTATGAAGTTCAAACTCTCTAACATGCTTTTAAGAATACCTTTTTTGGGCTTCCCTGGTGGCACAATGGTTGAGAGTCCGCCTGCCGATGCAGGAGACACGGGTTCGTGCCCCGGTCCGGGAAGATCCCACATACCGCGGAGCGGCTGGGCCCGTGAGCCATGGCTGCTGAGCCTGCGCGTCCGGAGCCTGTGCTCCGCAACGGGAGAGGCCACAACAGTGAGAGGCCCGCGTACCACAAAAAAAAAAAAAAAAAAAAAAAAAAAGAATACCTTTTTTTCTATTTACTACACAATGCAAAATTTTCAATTATGCTTTAAGTGTGGAACATTTTCTTTCAATAAATATTTTGAATTTTGTATTGCAATGCCTAACTTTAAGTACCTTATAAGTGTGATGGTTTCATAGAATTATTCCAGAGGATAACCCCATACACTACACATTCCAGGAATCATTTGTATTTACTTTAATAAACCTGAACTGATTTATGAATATTGCCCTTATTTCTCTCATTGCTCTGTGGACCAATAAAACCTTTGCCATTTAAAGGGGCAGGTGCTGAGACCAGCCCTGGACAGCTACCACACTGAAGTATAAAGTTCACTGAATTAAAATCAGAAAAGAAAAACTGACTCGGCTTGGATTACTATTTTGCCAAAGTGGTTCTGAGCTGTATTTCAGCTCTGAAAAAAAAAAAGGAAAAAAATGACTTCGTCTAAGTAAAACCTTGAGAATCATTTGACAAGTGTCAAAAAATAGAGACCAACCTTCCAATATATCTAATACAAAGTTGAATTTTTTTATTTGTTAGAGAGAAACTGCTGGCAGAACACAATCCCTCTGAACAAAGCAAAGAGTCCAATTTATGTTACATTTATGGAAAGCAAGCAATTTAGGGATTGGCTGATTTTCCAAAGTAAAGGCACTGAGCAGTGCTGTTACATGGAGTTGCAGGACTGGTGGTCCAGGGCTGAATTAAAATCTGTTCTGTGTATGGCTTAGGACAAGGACCAAGGACTCAGTCTGTCCCTTTTATGAGATCAGAGATAGGAATTTTTTTTTTTTTTTTTTTTTTGCGGTATGCGGGCTCCTCGCCGTTGTGGCCTCTCCCGTTGCGGAGCACAGGCTCCGGATGCGCAGGCTCAGTGGCCATGGCTCACGGGCCTAGCCGCTCCGCGGCGTGTGGGATCCTCCCGGACCGGGGCACGAACCCGTGTCCCCCGCATCGGCAGGCGGACTCTCAACCACTGCGCCACCAGGGAAGCCCAGGAATTTTTTTAAAATATGGAATCTGTCCACCTCCCATACCTATTGAATCAGAATCACCAGGGATATAGTTATAGATATACTTATAAATAAGAAATGCATAACTGATGTATATGTCTACATACGTCTATATATGTGTATGTATCTTACATATATCTATTGATACACATGCAAGTACAGAGATAGATATAAAGTTATAGATATGATATAGATATCGATATATTCATCAGTTAACGCATTTCCTATTTAAAGTAAAGCAATGAGAAACTGCTTTGGGTTTCTGTTATTTTTGAGACCACTGGAAACATCCTAAGGCAGAGCAAACCAAGGTGAGGAAACTTACAGAAAAGAGGCTACAGTCTCTACAGGCTCTTCTTGTACCCAGAAAAGGCACCAAGAGCATTAACTGGGATGATTCCCCCAGTGTATCCTCAAACACAAGGCAGCCTGTTCTGTTCTTATTTCCAATTCTTTCCTTTTTCCTCCACAAGGGGCCTGAATCATAGAGAAGGAAAATCCTCTCAAAACCTTAGGCCTCTCATTTACCCCTTAGATGGAAGACATTAGCACATCATACAGTTAGTCACATACTAAGAAGGTCAAAGTTCTTTTCATTATTGCAAAATGAGAGAGTCTTTAGATAAATTAGAGGAATTAGTTATTGAATCTTTTACTAGACCAGTCAGCTCAAACCATTGTGCCCTTTGGGATACTCAGTCCTATCAGAAGTTCAAATCTTTATGTTCAGACTGAATTTGCTCCATTTTCAGCCATCTCAACTCCCTACCTAATTATCTGCTCATTTATATTTGACCCTGGAAACTCTTTAACTTATTCTTTTAAAAAAATGTTTGACTCAGTCATACATATGTGTTACATCAAAAATAGATGGTTTTAGTAAAAAAAACAAAAAACAAACAACAGCATATCTCTTCTCTCTCCCCTCTCACAAATCCTCTGCCCAAAGGCTACAACTTTTAACTGGTTTTGGTTCTTCTTGGGGGTACTGCCATATCTATTTTAAAAAATATGATTACTGTACTAGTTTTCTAGGTCTGCTGTAACAAATCACCACAAACTAGATGGCTTGAAATAATAGAAATTCTTTCCCTCACAGTTTTGGAGCCTAGAAGTCTGGCATCAAGGTGTTGTCAGGGCCATACTCCCACTGAAGGCTCTAGGGGGGAAAAAAATCCTTCTTCCAGTTACCTCACTCCAATTTCTGCAAATATATACAGCTGGAAAATATATAGAGCCACCAATATTAAGATTTCCATCACCCAGAAAAATTCCCTTGTGCACATCTGCATTCAATCTCTCCTACCCCCAGCCAGAGAAAACTACTTTCTTTTACTACAGATTAGAGATTCCTTTTCTATAATTTCATATAAATGGAATTATACAGTCTGTATTCTTTTGTGTCTGGCTTTTTTCCCTTGGCATAATGTTTCTGAGATTCAACCATATTCTTACTATATCAGTAGTTTGCTCCATCATGTGGCTATATCACAATTTGTTTATTCATTTCACCTATAAATGTTTCTACTTTGAGACTATTCTGAATAATGCTGCAATGAACACTCATGTACAAACCTTTGCATGGGTATACGGTTTCATTTATTTTGGTTAGAAACCTGGAACTAGACTTGTTGTATTATATGCCTTTTTGGTACGAAGTTGACAAACTCTTTTCCAAAGCAGTTGCACCATTTTACAATCCTATTAGTAAATATGAGAGTTCTAATTACTCCACCACCTTGCAAAAACTTGGTGTAATCACCTTTTTAATTTTAGCCATTCTAATGGGTGTGTAGTGATAAATCATTGTGATTTTCTTTTGCATTTCCCTGATGACTAATGATATTTAAAGCCTTTTCATGTGCTCAATGCCCATTTAAAGATCGTTTTGTGAAGTACCTGTTTAAATAAGTTTTAGCTCATTTTTAATTGGGGTGTCTTACTACTGAGTTGTGAAAATGCTTCAGGTCTTTTGGATATAGTCCTTCGTCATGTATATCATGCCCTAACGTTGCTGGAATGCATTCTAATGATAACTTCCTAAGAAAGGTTAAATACTGCAGTTCTTGGATGCCTAAATAGCTTTATTTTCCCTTAGTCATATTTAAAATTTTAACTGAGTATCGAATTCTAATTTGAGTACCATATTTATCCTCAGAACTTTGAACAATGTCTTCCATCCTTAGGGTTAGTGTTGAGAAGTATAATACCTCTCTGGATAGTTTTCCCTTTTTAGATAAGCAGCTATTGTTGATTTTCTTTTCCCTCTTTAGAAGCTTTCGGGCTTGTTACTTTTCCTTCATGTTATAAAGTTCTAGTGATTCTTTTGTACTCTTGTACTTTTTTCAATAACTGATCTAAGCACTTGATGTGTCCTATCAACTTGAAGACTGATGCTCTTCACTGATGGTTAGGAGCATAACCTCTGGTGTCATCCTACTACCACACTAGTTTCAGGCCACTAGGAATGGTTTATAACTTATCCAATATGAGAATTTTATTAGTCAATACAGTTAAGTAAAATAGCAAGGCATTACATTATAACTATTAGTAGTAATATTAGTATCTCTTTGATAGTATTCTCCCATCTAGTTGTTCTCATGTCATTAATTGTAATACCAGTTATTGACATGCTGGACCCCTTGGGTTGATTCTCTATTTCTGTAAATTTTTTTCTCTTATATGTTCTGTGTTTTTGTTACACTTTCTGGATAATTTCATTGAGTTTTTCTTTCAACACTAATACTGATATATTTGTCAATTATGGTTTTTTTTGTTTTTGTTTTTTTTTGCGGTACACAGGCCTCTCACTGTTGTGGCCTCTGCCGTTGCGGAGCACAGGCTCCGGACGCGCAGGCTTAGCGGCCATGGCTCACGGGCCCAGCCGCTCCGCGGCATGTGGGATCTTCCCGGACCGGGGCACGAACCCCTGTCCCCTGCATCGGCAGGCGGACTCTCAACCACTGTGCCACCAGGGAAGCCCAATGACATATATCTTGACACTGTACCTCTACATACCTCAGAATGCATCTTTCCAAAATGAAAATGTTTTCCCAGATAACCTCACCACCACCTAAGAAATCATCATTAATCCAAATACATTATCCCACATTCCAGATCATAATCAAATCTTCCCAGTTATCACAAAAATATCTTCAACCAATTTTTATGTAATATAAATGGCTGTTACGTCTCTTTAGAACCCCCAGCTCAGAATACTCTACCAGCTCCCTCTGTTCTTTATGAAATGTAATTCTTTGAAGGGTTTAGTCTGTCTCTTCCTTTAATAATGTCTTTAGTAATAGGTCTGCTTCCCTTCCTGGAATAAAAACTAGTGGCAATTTACTATTCTCCATCCTGAAACTTCCAATTGCCTTTTTTTCTTTTTTTTTCTTTCTTCCATTTTATTTTTCTTTTCTTTAAAAGTAAGTTCCTCCAACTGTTTTCCTCCTAGATGCTCACAGTAGGTCCTTTGCCCTATTAAATCACACTTTTTTTTAGGATACTCATGTTCTCATTTTCTCTGAACCATTGTTTTGAATATCACCAAGCCATGCTTCACACTAGATTACTTGCAAATATCGTGAACCACAGTCTTGTTATCATTCCTTCTCCTACATTAAGACCACCCTTGAGCACACCCATGTAAAGTATTCTCTTTGTATCAAAAAATTAGAGGCATGCTTAGAGTTCCTACACAAGCAAGCAAACGGATTGGTGCTTACACTCTATGGATGAGTCATGTACCACATTATGCTTTAAATAAAAGTTCTCTTTTGGTATCTAATGTGTATTTGATTCATATTTCAAGTTAATGTTTCTGAAAAAGTCAATGATCTAATAATTTAAATGGAAACCAGTCTAATTTTTTTGTTCGGTATCCTCAACTCAAAGGCAGATAAGAAAAACAAACAGAATTGCATACAGCATTAGCAAACTGAAACCATTTATGAAATATAGCATAATAACATGCAATAATAATATTTCCAACTTTAGGCATAGGAAAATGATATTTCCTATCCTGTAAATAAGATGCACATCAAAGATGAGATAATAAGGAATTAACTAGCTGCTTAACTATTTAAATAAAATTTATGATAAAGGCTGTTGTTTTTCTCCTTTCCCTCACCCATTAAAAAATAAAACTCAGTAGTGATGTAACTCTCAGTACATTTTTAGAGATTTAATCTAATATGACTAATAATCAATAAAATCAGATTTTAAGAATCTAATAAAATGTAATCTATTTCCTAATAGGAAAATAATTTTTTTTTAAGGCATAAAAATTGTTGTGTTGAATACACTTCTGAAAGACTGGTGGCCAGATACAGCTATAAACTGTGATACTCTTTGGTTCATACATGCACTTTTAATTAGGTAAATGAAATAAGTTAGGGCCTAACAGGAATAATTGTACGACTATTAAGCCAGTTCTCAAGGGAAATTTACACTGGGATGGTCAGAGAGTTTGGCATTCTGCTCCCATTAACTATAATAAGAGTTTTGCATCTTTGTATCCTGGTAAAGCTTATCCTTTCATCTTTACTTCAGAACTCAAATATTCAGTGATTATAAGGATTTGGTGGGGGAAATAGCTGATTAGTATCTTTAAATTTAACTTATAATGTTTACTTTCTTTCCTTCAAAATAAAGTTGATAGTCACACAATGTGGAACGTAATAGCAGCCTAGGATCCACTGGCATTCGGATTCATCATTTGTTCTCTTGATTTGAAATTATTTTCTTAAAAAATAAAAAAGTGTACATACCAATGATATCCAAGAATATTTCTTTTGTTTATTTGCCATGAATAAATGGCAAACCAAGGGGTCAACAAGCAAAATAAAATATAATTAGAGCAATAAGAAAATCACAGCTTTTTACAAACATGTGTGACCTAGAGCTAACAGCCGATCAGCACATTGACTGCACTTCAAGCCTTTGCTCTACAGAACCACATGGGAACCAGGTCGATGCCTTTTTCCAGCCTTGTTTAGCCACGGGTTCTATCTTGCCTAACTTTTGAGCTAATTATGATCAAGATAAACAGGATATACCAACCTGAGCCCAGAATGTATCCCTGGCACCTCCTCCCAGTTTGCCCAGTCTACCTGACTGGCCTGGGTTTCCTGCAAGGCCCTCTCTGGTGCTGAGCCCTGACTGAACCTCCAGAACACTTCTGTGTTACCCTGAAAAGCCTGCTGGTTCCTGCCTCGAGGGCTTTACGTGGTTCTTACTGCAAGCTCCCTGATCTGAACAGAACACCGGAATGCTCACCTCTTTTCAACAGTCATCACCTCCTAGAACTTTCTGTTACTACATGGATTGCGTTGTCTATTGGGATCAAGCTGTTGAATATGTTTTTGGACTCTTTACTGCTTTTGGAGATACAATCTCTACCCACATTGGATTCCAGAGTCCAAGAACATTTTATTCTCACTTTTTCTTCCTCCCTTCAGGAGAAACCAGGATATCTGGTGTCCACAGACCTCAATTTATGGTGCTTTGGAGCACTGGTTCTTACCCAGTTAAGGGTTGAGTAGCTTTTGGAAAAGACCTATGTAGTGTCCTCATGCCAGAGAAATGCACATATGCACAGACACTCACAATGTTACAGCAGGTTAACAAACTCCCTAATATCCTCCCAGGTTCAAGAACTCCTGCTCACGTTCAGGCGCATTTGTATTTTCAACTTGCACATGAACCCCCAGTTCCAACTACTCTACATGCTTGAACGCAAGAAGCCCCTGGCCCTCAAACAAACTGACTTCATTTTTCTCAGGGATAAGTTGAAAAATTAAGTAGATAAACTTTTAGAAAAGAGTCAGAGCCTTAATTACACATCAGTGTTTAAAATATTGTTCTTTTCCACTCAGATTTTATGAAACAATTGGGCTCAGTTCTTCCTATTTCTCTTCCACATCATTTACAGGCCTCTTCCATTCAGCACTAGTGCTTCTTGCTGAATCACCCACCTGTTTTCAATGGCATCTGTTTTTCACTTCAGTTCAAATTTTCAAAATACAGTATTTTTAATCCACATATGATGGAAACTATAACCCAAACTACAAACCAAAACATTAAGCCCCATACTCATCCTGAAAATATGTACATGTGGCCTCCATGATAGAATCACTTGCTTTTTTAAAGTGATCTTAATTCTTGCCTACAGACATCAATTCCCTCATTAGTGAGGTAATATCCCTAATAATAAAAAAGCATATAGATGCATCAGATTCCTGAGTGGAGAAATAGATTTTTTGCCTAGCATGCCTACTCTAAACTATGTTTCTACATACAAATTAATTTTTTTAAAGCTCTGTAAGAACATTTTTAATAACTTTAAAATTAGGCATCTTTTTTCTAAGGTATATTTTTTTAGGAGAAAAACAAATGATATTAAGGTAGATATGATAAAACCTTATGTTGCATTGTAAAATGCACTTAAAATTTCCCCCGCTGCAAACATGTCAACATACTTAGTCCCAAAAAGAAACTAAGCCTCTTAAGTATATTCTACGTAAAGTCAATTTCTATAAATTCTTCTCTAAATCTCTACCTTTGATAACTGTATTGGGAAAACTGCACAAATATCGAATATAAGAAGATAGGTAGATAGACAGATAGATGTATATAGATATTTTTCTCTCCATTATTTCCCATAATGATATATACTTTCCCCCTTTGTTGCTTCTTCCTCACTCCTACTGTCGCTTCTTTTCTGTATGTTCTCAGATATTTCTGGGGTCTTCTAATTGAGATACTGTAAAATGTTTTATGAGGCGATATACATTATTAAGATATTAATTTTTGCTTAATTTTTATTGTCGTAAAAGAATAGAAAAATAAACAGAATTACTTGTGTTTTGTTCTAGATATTTTTTCCTTCACCTGTTCCAAGAAGATAATGAGGCAAGCAGATAAACTCAGTGGATGAAGACAACTTCTCTTTCTTTAAATAAACCTGAGCTCATTGACTGTATTGTGCTGGGAGAGAGGAACGGCTGCATGGTAACCCAGGGAAGCTCAATCCCAGTCCTGGGCCTCCCAGCTCTGGAGCAACATTCTTGCGCCCAAGAATGGACCACAAGCCATGGAGGTGGTTGATTTAAAGGGCTTGTGGGGGCTGAAACCAAACCATCTCTGCTAAAGACCAGAGGAACCTCACTGAGTACCCACTTTATGTTAGATCCCTTGGATCTTTGTGGAACCCCAGGGAAGGGACAGCCCCAGTGACTTCATGGCAGGCTTGATGAATAAGAACTTGGCATCAAATTAAATTAGACTTGAAGGAAACAAAGGACCACTTCATTTTATATACATCCAAGATCGCTGAGCTACTTACCACACCTATTATCTACATACCCATCTTTTTCTCTCTAGAATATTGTCAAGAACTCTATTTTCTACAACCTTTTAAAGAAAAGAAACAAAACTCTACAGTCTCCTGTTTCTTGATTTTTTGTGTACCATTTTTCTACATTCTCTCTCCCTCAAAATCTGCTGAGAACAACTCTTTCTTCCTTAGAACTTTCCTTATAATCATGAGCAAAGCAGTATATTTGTTGGATTCTATATCTAGGTTTTATTTTGATTATACTGCAGAATACATTGTTGAATAAATAGCACCATATTTTCTGCTAATCTTTAAGTTCTAATTATTTTAGCATCATGAAATGCAAAGTTGGTTATATGGAGGCATAAATTCAAAATAATGTAACAAGAAAAAGTCATTTTTGATCAGTTCTTTCATTGTATGTGGTAGTGGTTGCGAATTGGGTGGGTAGGACCTGTAAGAAAACAACACAGCTCATGAAAGCGATAGAGTTGACATGCTCTCCAGACCAGCCTAACATCCTTTCACTGTAACTGACAGAAGGTGTATTCTCTGACTACAGTTGTGTTGCGAAGATTTTATAGACATTCAAAATATATTGACTTTAACTGGATCACTATTCTTTTCATTAATTTGGTTTTTTAAATATTTATACATGTAATATTTGTACATTGGTACAGTGTAAATTTCAGGCTATAGATCCAGTCCTTTGCACAAATGGAATCTTTTTTGTTTTAGTTTTTTGTAACTGAACAAGTTGCAGTTGTCAACATTTAAAAACAAGGGGTATCAGATAAAAATCTAGGTATCTGGCTTCCTTGGACAAAGAAAGATCTGGCATGACTAAACCGAGTTTCCTTAATTCATGTCGCCCACATGCCAACAATCTGCTCCCTGGTTTGTACGCAGTCTCTCAACATCATGCACTTGGCCCACTTCACTCAGAGTAACTTGGGAGCTCCTGAAACATTTAGGTTTTAAAATATGGCTTACATTTTCCTTGAGTAATCACAAATGGACTAAAAAACTTTATAAGATTCTTTCTGATTCATAACAAAAATACTAACCCATGTAGTTTGCTTTTTTAAGGCAGCATTGCAGGGAGTCAATCAAGTAACTAAATACATCGCTCTAAAATTACACCTAACCTGTCTTTGTGCAATAATTGCAGCATATGCTCTTACTTAGAAATAAACGTCAGCATTGGACATGGATGGATAATTACCTAACTTTTTTGCCTAGTATACATCATGTTCTTTCCCTGGGAGTAATGTGAAACCAAATGCCCAGGAAAAAATAATATGACAGAAAACAAATATCTATATTATGTCAAAATGGCAGTCACTCATTCTAATGGGATTACAGCTCAATACAGAGAAAGAAAGAATGATCTGGAACGGGAGGTAAAGCCTTAATGCAATTCGTTTTCCTATCACCGCTGAGGCCACTTTCTATCGTAGAATGAGAGTCATTAAAATAAATTGGCAAAAGGAAACTTCTCTGCATATGGTGTTTACTCAGAAGGGTGAAGAGCCAAAGAGACTGTCAGTCACAGCAAGTTGGGTTTTCTCTGCGTGATATCATTTCAAGAGCTGCCCCTGATGAAGTCTTAGGCTTCTGCGCCCATTAGACTCAGTGTGGAAGGTCTCCATTCACTTGCCAGCTGGCATTAGTAGACTGTTATCTAAAGATCTGAACAGCCTCAGCACTGGCCTGGCTGCAACTGGAAACCAAAGCGACAATTAATTATGGATGGAATACGGCCAGGCAAGGCTGCAGTTGTAATCAAATGAGACCACACTGAGGAAAAACAACATTTTATTCCGTGCTGGGTAACTTACAGATAGATTTATGGCTACACTGCTAGTTGGAGATAAAGTAAAATCAGTCATGTTATTTACATGAGTAACATAAGCAAGTACTGATGAAACAAAAAATATGTTTGCTATGACTGTGTGGCAGATACTTCATTTATATACAGCTTTATTCGGCAGATCCTCCATTTTTTTTTTTTTTAAATAAAAGCTGAGAAATACACTATCAGCTGGCGCTGTAATAAAGAGATCTGGGAATTTTTTACATTCAAAGCCTTGGTTGCAAAAATATATTACAGTATTTCCTGCTTTACTGCCTTGCTCATATTTCATTATGATAAATCTATTGCATTTTAAAATGTGGAGCCTGGAAGCTACAGAATATCCCCAATCAACAAATAGAACAGCTTGTTAATTATGTCCATGAATAACCAAAAGAGAAAAAATAATGCTAATTCTTGCAGTAAAAAAAAAAAAAAAAACAATGAAAGAATTTAGGTTTTTTTAGGAGCACAATTTAAATCTCAATCTAGTTCTGTAAAGGAAGGAGCACAATTAGCTGAACATTCCCTAAAAGACATGGTCTTTGGAGGGATAACTTGCCAAGCTAAACAGAGATGCTGCAATAAACCACAGGTTAATGGGGAAGGGTGTCTCATGGACTAAAATTAGTTACAATCTACCAATTTTTTATTTAAAAAAAATAGCCATCTGTTGATGATACAGTGAGAATATGCATTTCCATTAGTAGCAGAAGTGTTACTTCTTTTTAAAAAATCCCTTAGAATATGACTGTTTTACAAAGCAGTTTCAGTAATTCTGGCAATTAAAATGAAAACGTATAGCTGTTTAACCCCAAAACCTATAGAGCATCTGGGCAATTGAGACCTTCAAATCAATAGCCTAGGAGATTTTACAGAGAAACTAGAGTCTGCCCAAATCTTCAATTCCACCTCATCTTCTACGCCTTTCTAGCACTTGCCACACACTATCTGTGCAGTGAGTGGGGTGACCGGAGGGGAGCCAGGGGATTCCAGCAAAAGAGGAGGGGGGCAGAAAGGAGCAGAATGGCAGAATGCCACAGCAGGCTCAATTCCCTGCTCACCCACCAGCCTCCTCTCACTCTCCTGACCCCCAGCAGTAGAAGCCAAAATATACAGTGACTGTAATACCATGGAGTCACTTGGAAGAATTGCTTAACCAAAAGGTCTTAAGAAGAGGAACATTAGGCATTATAATGGGAAGGGACATGGATCAATGGTAAACAAACAAGTGTACAATCCAAAAGCAGGGTGATTGCACTTGTAGGTGTCTTTACATCCCTCACTCTGGAGAGGGCTGAAGCTTGAGTGTAGCTTCTAATTAAAACTAAACAATAAATCCCACTATAATGACAACAGTTTTTTCATAGCGGTCTTTGTTGGTTTAGTGTGGCACAACCGATTTTGCCTTTGTTGGTTTCCTTGTTCCTCCGAATTAAGCTATTAAGCACATTTGTTCACGTTAAAGGTAGTTGTTTGCTGTGGTCCATTTGAATTCAGGATCAATGAACACTATGTCGTACAGAATTCTAGGAAGCAGATGCTTCAAAGGAGGATGGGGAGAAGCACCACCTGCAGAGTATCTTGTAAATATGAAGGTTAGGGTGCCCGTTAGCAAGTGTCCTCAAACTCCTCTGCTTGTGTGAGGCCCCCTTACAGGTGAGTCGAGCTTTAATTTGTTTCCCTGCAAAGTGACTTCTTCTCTGTCACAGAATGACAGAACATTGGGGTTTAGTTACTTGTCATTTTTTCCTCATGTAAAAAGCAAAGCTGAGGGGCTTCCCTGGTGGCGCAGTGGTTGAGAGTCCGCCTGCCAATGCAGGGGACACGGGTTCATGCCCCGGTCCGGGAGGATCCCACATGCCGCGGAGCGGCTGGGCCCGTGAACCATGGCCGCTGAGCCTGCGCGTCCAGAGCCTCTGCTGGGCAACAGGAGAGGCCACAACAGTGAGAGGCCCGTGTACCGCAAAAAAAAAAAAAAAAAAAAAGCAAGGCTGAGAAACATAATTTTCAAATTGCTGAGGAACATATGAGTGTGTGTGTGTGCGTGTGTGTGTGTGTAAAATTTGCAGGGTGAAAAAAAGAAAAAGACCATTATAGTTAGAAAGCAGTCTCCTATAATTCAGCATCATGTCTTGATTTGGGGGGAAAATCTCTTCATCTCTCTTCAGACTGGGTTTTGTCCTCAGCCCCAAACTAGGGTATGTTTCCTGCCTGGGCCTATGAAATCATTTTTAAAGTCCCAGAACCTGTCACCTCTCTCAAAGCTCCTCCTCCTGCCCCAGGCAGAATTAAACACCTCACTTACCTGTGTCGCTATACTGGAACTATATGTACATTCATATCATTGAACTTTTAGCTATTTCTGTGTATGTTGGTCACCCCCCTGATCCAGTCTCCCACCCTCCATTCCCTTGAGCCCCCACCCCCAATTCTTAACTCCACTGAGACTTAACTGAAGCCAGGAAGTACATTTTATCTGCTTTGGGATCTGAAGTACTGTGTACACAGCCTGACACCTAATAGGTCCCCAATATATTTTGTCAAATTGGATCAAGTTTAAGAATTCAAAATGCATCTGAAGAATAATTGCTATGTATACATAACCTCCTTTGCTTTATGTTGTTCCATCTTAGAAAATATATTTCAGAAGACATTTTAATCTATCTAATCTTACTGTCCCTTCACTATAGTCAGAAAAACAGCCATCATATACGGGATTCCTAAATAATTAAAATTCCAACATATTTAACTCAAAATATGGGGACCCAGTATCTTCAAACCAACAGCCTAGGAAATGTAACATAGAAACTCCGGTCTTTGCTCTCTGCTCAGACGTTCTGTTTTCCCCAACCTTCTACTCCTTTCAGTAAATGACTGAGCTCTCTGTGCAAGTAGGTGGGGTGAGTGGAGGACAGTCAGGAAATTCCAGTCAAAAGAAGAGGGGGCTACTTTGTACAAGGTGCATTGTATTAAGTACTCCATGTACATTATTTTATTTAATCCCAAAGTATAAGTGTTAATATTCCAGTTTTATGCATCAGGAAACTGAATCTGAAGGATTTTCAGCCACAGAAGTGAGTAAGCAAGAGAGTCACAATCCAAACATGGTTTGCTCTGATTTTAAAGATTACATGGCTCTTTCTGACCTTACACAGCACCTAAATTCTTGCATTTTATTTTTTTATTGTATTGCTTTTTTTTTTTTACTAGTTGGTAAAAAGTATTTCTTGTTCCACCGCTAAGGACTTACTGAGTGCCCAAGTGATAAGGATACATCTGATGCAGCCTGTGTTTCAGAGTGAAAACTCCAGAATCAGAGGAGAAAATCTCTTATAAATTTACATTTAGGTCCCCAGCTGTGGCTTGATTCTCTATTTAGTAATTTATATAAACAGTGATTTGGATCCACATATTTCATCTATCTAAATCATTTTCATTTTGCACATTCACAGAAAGATAGACAAGATGAAAAGGCAGAGGGCTATGTACCAGATGAAGGAACAAGATAAAACCCCAGAAAAACAACTAAATGAAGTGGAGATAGGCAACCTTCCAGAAAAAGAATTCAGAATAATAATAGTGAAGATGATCCAGGACCTCGGAAAAAGAATGAGGGCAAAGATTGAGAAGATGCAAGAAATGTTTAACAAAGACCTAGAAGAATTAAAGAACAAACAAACAGAGATGAACAATACAATAACTGAAATGAAAAATACACTAGAAGGAATCAATAGCAGAACAACTGAGGCAGAAGAACGGATAAGTGACCTGGAAGACAGAATGGTGGAATTCACTGCTGCGGAACAGAATAAAGAAAAAAGAATGAAAAGAAATGGAGACAGCCTAAGAGACTTCTGGGACAACATTAAATGCAACAACATTCACATTATAGGGGTCCCAGAAGGTGAAGAGAGAGAGAAAGGACCCAAGAAAATACTTGAAGAGATTATAGTCAAAAACTTTCCTAACACGGGAAAGGACATAGCTACCCAACTCCAAGAAGTGCAGAGAGTCCCATACAGGATAAAACCAAGGAGAAACATGCCGAGACACATAGTAATCAAATTGGCAAAACTTAAAGACAAAGAAAAATTATTGAAAGCAGCAAGGGAAAAATGACAAATAACATACAAGGGAACTCCCATAAGATTAACAGCTGATTTCTCAGCAGAAACTCTACAACCCAGAAGGGAGTGGCATGATATACTTAAAGTGATGAAAGGGAAGAACCTACAACCAAGATTACTCTACCCGGCAAGGATCTCATTCAAATTCCATGGAGAAATCAAAAGCTTTACAGACAAGGAAAAGCTAAAAGAATTCAGCACCACCAAACCAGCTTTACAACTAATGCTAAAGGAACTTCTCTAAGTGGGAAACACAAGAGAAGAAAAGGACCTACAAAAACAAACCCAAAACAATTAAGAAAATGGTAATAGGAACATACTATAGATAATTACCTAAATGTGAATGGATTAAATGCTCCAACCTAAAGACACAGGCTTGCTGAATGGATACAAAAACAAGACCCATATATATGCTGTCTACAAGAGACCCACTTCAGACATAGGGACACATACAGACTGAAAGTGAGGGGATGGAAGAAGATATTCCATGCAAATGGAAATCAAAAGAAAGCTGGAGCAGCAATTCTCATATCAGATAAACTAGACTTTAAAATAAAGAATGTTACAAGAGACAAGGAAGGACACTACATAATGATCAAGGGATCAATCCAAGAAGAAGATATTACAATTGTAAATATATATGCACCCAACATAGAAGCACCTAAATACATAAGGCAACTGCTAACAGCTATAAAAGAGGAAATCGAGAGCAACACAATAATAGTGGGAAACTTTAACACCTCACTTACACCAATGGACAGATCATCCAAACAGACAATCAATAAGAAGACACAAGCTTTAAATGACACTACAGACCAGAAAGATTTAATTGATATTTATAGGACATTTCATCCAAAAACAGCAGGTTAAACTTTCTTCTCAAGTGCACACAGAACATTCTCCAGGATAGATCACATCGTGGGTCACAAATCAAGCCTCAGTAAATTTAAGAAAATTGAAATCATATCGAGCATCTTTTCTGACCACAATGCTATGAGATTAGAAATCAATTACAGGGAAAAAAATGTAAAAAACACAAACATATGGAGGCTAAACAATACGTTACTAAGTAACCAAGAGATCACTGAAGAAATCAAAAAGGAAATCAAAAAATAGCTAGAGATAAATGACAATCTAAGGCCTATGGGATGCAGCAAATGCAGTTCTAAGAGGGAAGTTTATAGCAATACAAGCCTACCTCAAGAAACAAGAAAAATCTCAAATAAACAATCTAACTTTACACCTAAAGGAACTAGACAAAGAACAAACAAAACCCAAAGTTAGCAGAAGGCAACAAATCACAAAGATCAGAGCAGAAATAAATGAAATAGAGACAAAGAAAACAATAGCAAAGATCAATAAAACTAAAAGCTGGTTCTTCGAGAAGATAAACAATATTGATAAACCATTAGTCAGACTCATCAGGAAAAAGAGGGAGAGGACTCAAATCAATAAATTTAGAAATGAAAAAGGAGAAGTTACAACAGACACTGCAAAAATACAAAGCATCCTAAAAGACTACTACAAGAAACTCTATGCCAATAAAATGGACAACCTGGAATAAATGGACAAATTCTTAGAGAGGTATAACCTTCCAAGACTGAACCAGGAAGAAATAGAAAATATGAACAGACCAATCACAAGTAATGAAATTGAAACTGTGATTTAAAATCTTCCAACAAACAAAAGTCCAGGACCAGATGGCTTCACAGGTGAATTCTATCAAACATTTAGAGAAAAGCTAATACCCATCTTTCTCAAACTCTTTCAAAATGCAGCAGAGGGAGGAACATTCCAAACTCCTTCTATGAGGCCACCAACACCCTGATACCAAAACCAGACAAAGATACTACAAAAAAAGAAAATTACAGACCAATATCACTAATGAATACATATGCAAAAATCCTCAACAAAATGCTAGCAAACAGAATCCAACAACACATTAAAAGGATCATACAGCATGATCCAGTGGGATTTATCCCAGGGACGCAAGGATTCTTCAGTATACACAAATCAGTCAATGCGATACACCACATTAACAAACTGAAGAATAAAAACCATATGATCATCTCAGTAGATGCAGAAAAATCTTTTGACAAAATTCAACACCCATTTATGATAAAAACCCTCCAGAAAGTGGGCATAGAGGGAACCTACCTCAACATAATAAAGGTCATATATGACAAACCCACAGCAAACATCATTCTCAATGGTGAAAAACTGAAAGCATTTCCTCTAAGATCAGGAACAAGACAAGGATGTCCACTCTCACCACTATTATTCAACATAGTTTTGGAAGTCCTAGCCACAGCAATCAGAGAAGAAAAAGAAATAAAAAGAATACAAATTGGAAAAGAAGTAAAACTGTCACTGTTTGCAGATGACATGATACTATACATAGAGAATCCTAAAGATGCCACGAGAAAACTACTAGAGCTAATCAGTGAATTTGGTAAAGTAGCAGGATACAAAATTAATGCACAGAAATCTCTTGCATTCCTATACACTAATGATGAAAAATCTGAAAGAGAAATTAAGGAAACACTCCCATTTACCATTGCAAAAAAAAAGAATAAAATACCTAGCAATAAACCTACCTAAGGAGACAAAAGACCTGTATGCAGAAAACTATAAGACACTGATGAAAGAAATTAAAGTTGATACCAACAGATGGAGAGATATACCTTGTTCTTGGATTGGAAGAATCAATATTGTGAAAATGACGATACTACCCAAAGCAATCTACAGATTCAATGCAATCCCTATCAAATTACGAATGGCATTTTTTATGGAACTAGAACAAAAAATCTTAAAATTTGTATGGAGACACAAAAGACCCCGAAGACCCCGAATAGCCCCGAATAGGAAAACAACGGAGCTGGAGGAATCAGACTCCCTGACTTCAGTCTATACTACAGAGCTACAGTAATCAAGACAATATGGTGCTAGCAGAAAAACAGAAATATGCAACAATGGAACAGGATAGAAAGCCCTGAGATAAACCCATGCACCTATGGTCAACTAATATATGACAAAGGAGGCAAGGATATACAATGGAGAAAAGACAGTCTCTTCAATAAGTGGTGCTGGGAAAACTGGACAGCTACATGTAAAAGAATATAATTAGAACACTCCCTAAAACCATGCACAAAAATAAATTCAAAATGGATTAGAGACCTAAATGTAAGACCGGACACTATAAAACTCTTAGAGGAAAACATAGGAAGAACGCTCTTTGACATAAATCACAGCAAGACCTTTTTTGATCCACCTCCTAGAGTAATGGAAATAAAAACAAAAATAAACAAATGGGACCTAATGAAATTTAGAAGCATTTGCACAACAAAGGAAACTATGAACAAGATGAAATGACAACCCTCAGAATGGGAGAAAATATTTACAAATGAATCAATGGACAAAGGATTAATCTCCAAAATATATAAACAGCTCATGTACCTCAATATTAAGAAAACAAACAACCCAATTCAAAAATGGGCAGAAGACCTAAATAGACATTTCTCCAAAGAAGACATACAGATGGCCAAGAAGCCCATGAAAAGCTGCTCAACATCACTAATTATTAGAAAAATGCAAATCCAAACTACAATGAGGCATCACCTCACACCAGTTAGAACAGGCATCATCAGAAAAGCTACAAACAACAAATGCCGGCGAGGATGTGGAGAAAAGGGAACCCTCTTGCACTGTTGGTGGGAATGTAAATTGATACAGCCACTATGGAGAACAGTACGGAGGTGCCTTAGAAAACTAGAAATAGAATTACCATATGACCCAGCAATCCCACTACTGGGCATATACCCAGAGAAAACCATAATTCAAAAAGACACATGCACCCCAATGTTCATTGCAGCACTATTTACAATAGCCAGGACATGGAAGCAACCTAAATGCCCCTTGACAGACGAATGGATAAAGAAGATGTGGTACATGTATACAATGGAATATTACTCAGCCATAAAAAGGAATGAAATTGGGTCATTTGTGGAGACGTGGATGGATCTAGAGGCTGTCATACAGAGTGAAGTAAGTCAGTAAGAGAAAAACAAATATCGTATATTAACGTATATATGTGGAACCTAGAAAAACTGTACATTTGAACCGGTTTGCAGGGCAGAAATGAAGACACAGATGTAGAGAACAAATGTATGGACACCAAGCGGGGGAAACGGTGGGGAATGGGGGTGGTGGTGTGATGAACTGGGAGATTGGGATTGACATGTGTACACTGGTGTGTATAAAATGGATGACTAATAAGAACCTGCTGTATAAAAAAATGAATAAAAGAAAATCTGGACCAAAAAAAAAAAATCTGTTAAAGAGAAAAAAAAAATCAAATAATTTTCGTTTTGAAAGTTAGCATAGTAATAGTTATAGCTTGATATATTAAAACAATATATATTTTCTCACTAGTATATAATCATAGAGCAAACTTTATTGAAAGAAAACTTTTATTTATTCTGTCTATATAACAAAGCCTATACATGTGCCTATATTGTAGCTGCAGAGACTAATTTAAAACAACAAAACCCTTTGCTTTTAGCTGGACCAGGCTCAACTTTTGCCCTTGAAAAGCGAACCCTGTGCCTTGCCCTCTTACTGCTGACTCTTTCCACATGATGTTTCTCTTGCTGAGAGCACTGTTTTCCACCTCCTTACCATTATTTGGTTCTTCTTCCTGATTTTTTTTTCCCTCAGAACAAACTTCCTCCCAGGCATTCTTAACTATATTTCATTAAGGTCAGTTTCTTTTGTAATGCTATGCACTTTATTTCATATATTTGAAATTTTTTTCTCAGAAGGGGCTCATGTCACCGAAGAGGTTAAGACAGACCCCCCCCTTTACATTCCCACATTGCCATGGTCTCATTCCTAGATCAAAACATGATGCTGTTGATTTTTGCCTCCACTAAGGGGTAGATGCTTCAAGGCGGGGAAGCAGCTGTGTTCACACTCTATTCCCTCCACCCACATGCTACCTGCACGTGGAAAGGGAACAAGAGATACTTGTGGAAAGGATGGATGAACTATATCAACTCAAAGTGACAACCCTGGCTATTTTATGCTGCTCAGTAGTTCCATTTGAAAATTTTAGATAAATAATAATGAGAGCATAAATTCTGATTAAATCCTATTTGATAGAAAAGAATCTTTCAAATACTGCAATTCCAGAAAAGAACAGATTATGATGTGACTAACAGACCAGGACGCTGAAGATTGTCTGCCTGTCTCAGTACTGTTGCATTTCTCTCCCACTTCATCCCAATTCTGGCCCTACAAAGGATGGATATGAGGTTGGACTTGTAGAGTCCAATTCTTCATGACCACTGGCCTCCCAATGACTAGAGGAGAATGTCTCTGGGGCCAGGGCAAAGCCCGGCCCCTTAACTTGACCACTATTCCCCAAATCCCTGGGTTTGTTTTCCTGACCTCAGTTGCCTCATTGTTACTTAAGAAGACATATTTTACAAGGAAAAGAACGGAGTAGATGGAAAGTGAGGTGAACTAATATTTAGTACGCATGTTTTTTTGTTGTTGTTTGTTTGTTTTTTGCGGTACGCGGGCCTCTCACTGTTGTGGCCTCTCGCGTTGCGGAGCACAGGCTCTGGACGCGCAGCCTCAGCGGCCATGGTTCACGGGCCCAGCCGCTCCGCGGCATGTGGGATCTTCCCGGAGCGGGGCACGAACCCGTGTCCCCTGCATCCGCAGGCGGACTCTCAACCACTGCGCCACCAGGGAAGCCCTAGTATGCATGTTATATACGCAAATACTATACTACAGGCTGTTAGGGATAGGTATAATTCTTTTCAAATTATTTTCAAATGGTAAATAATTTGTTCAACATTATGTAGTGATTAAATCAAAGAGACTGAGCTTGACCCAGATCTGCGTGCTCCAAAAACTAGTGTCTTTTCTGCCTAGAATAGGGGTCTAGCTGCTGGGAGAGTTGAAGTCATCAAAAGCAGATGGTTGTAAAACGATCTTGATGTCAATTGATGCAATTCTCCCCAAGCGTGTGCTTGGGCCTGGACTGCTGTCTTCTGCAGATAATTTATTTCTGATTGTTACCTCTTGGCCCAAAAGGTTATTATGAGAATGAAAAAGTTACTCAAGACAGAAGACGTAGGTGCTAGACGCACAGTAGGAACCCAATTAAAAGTGGCTCCTTCCCTTTAACTTCTTACCTAAACTTTGATTGGCCTTAACTGCCACATAATGTATCTTCAAAACCATAGGATAATCCACCTGACAGATTCACATTCTACCACCTTAGATGCCAGTTCTTCCCTAAATCCTTTCCTGATTGTTTTCAAACAGAAGTTTTTGTTCACTCTTTTCCAGACCTTAATTTCCATCAACCATAAGATACATCCTTATGGTATGCACTGAGAGAAAAACATTGCCAATTAAAGTATGACAAATCAATTGTAAGGTGCATCCTACTTTAAACATGTAAAAATGTGAAAAGTGTGCTTCCTAGGATCATTTCAAAATTGTGTATCTGGTAGTAATCTTCAGGGTTTCTCCTGCCTTGGAACTGGGCTTTAGTACTCATGCAGTCAGCAAGTGACTCTTGACACTTCCCGCAATCCGGTCTTCCAGCTGCTGGGCAGAGCAGCTTAGTAGCCCAAAGATAGTCCTTGGAAGAGGACTGCAGGTGACAGCTGTTAGAGGTCATTCGTAAAGGGGATCCAGCGTAATCCAGTAGGATGACAACAGCATCCACTACTGGACATATCTAATAAATGACTAAAACAGGGATGCTGGCTTTAATGTGTGGGCTATAGAATCAGACTTCTATCATAACCACATTTCCTGTATCTAAGATAACCTCGATTATATTTTGATCGAAAATAATAAACATTACATAAATTATCATCGAATTTTTAAATAAATTATGTTACTGGTTTCTATTAAACATCAGCTGTATGGAATTTATTGTGATTTTTACAAATTAATTTTACTTTTTTTCTGGTTTTTAACTAATGGACATCCTTATTGAACATTATATAAATATTCAAATTATATGCAGGACAACCTATTTGGTTGCCTTGTTATCTGGTTCCAGGTTTAATAAGGTGATCTTACTTCCTACAGATTAGCTATATATTGATCGTTTACGTCACTGGGCTCAAATCTGAGTAGCCATTAAGATCCCGAGAATCTACTATAGACATTTTTGAACTTGAAGGATGTAGAAATTATCTATTTCTGATTGTTACTAAAGCAGGTGTGGAAAAATCTCCACTATTAAAATCTATACTATTAAAACCTTTCTTACCTAAAAGGGCATGTTGGCTATGCCGATAATACTGTAGCCGCAGGGCAGGGTGTAGCAAGAACAAAACCAGGATGATGTGTGAAGTCACTTCCAAAGACACAGAATCCAGTTGGATCCAAGAGGGAAAGACAGAATCAAGGGGCAAAGCCAAGGTCAATTACAGTGTTGGGCTGGAAGATGCCAACTAATGAATGAATAAGTACCTGAGTTAATGGTCATGGATGAAAGCCAGAGGTAAATGAGGAAGCAGAAAACAGGGGTACAAGGGGAATATTCAGCTTGATTCAGGCAAAGAGCATCTTGCTGAACTAGGGTTCCTTTAAAAATGTTAGGACACTCTTCCTCTGTTGTACAGGGGCGAGAAGGGCATTTAGAAGGCACTGTCTATGCGAGGCTATGGCAGTCTTTGTACTTGACTGAAGTACCACATTGTCTCACGTGAAGTTTGGATTTCTCATATCTGTAAAAGCAGTGATTCAGAATCTATCAGTGTTATTTCATAGAAACACACTCCACCTGGTCTACAAGAGTCACAGCCAACTGCTCTGGGAACTACTGATGAAAGAGCTGAGACCTATTTAAACTCTGACTTCTTGTAGTTTTTCCTAAGCTTTAATACCAGTCTTAAACATCACCTATTTAACAGCTCAGGGGAGAATTTTTTTTTTAAGTGTTAATGAGAATGTAGCTCACTGTCATCTCAGTTTCTCGATGACTCAATTATATGACATTTACTTACGCCCTTTGAATGACAACAGTCATGTCAGTTGCTGGCTGAAGGGGAGTTTTCCAGCAACACTTAAATAGATTGTTTAGTCATTAGCTCTTTGCTAGAATTCACTCTGAACAGAAGAGGAGGCTGTCATTCATCGAATTCTAGAGCGGCCTTATCCCTGCTTTACGGTTCTGGTGTCTGATTAGCTATTTCTTTTTCAGTTATTCATTTGAGGTTTAAAATTTTAACTTACATTATCAACATGTTTTAATACATGCCATGCATTAATCTTTATCTAAATTTAATGTTTCTACATGTTTTATCTTAAATTTATAATTACCATATATTTGCAACTCATTTTACTACACATTCTAGTTCAAGAAGATAAGTAGAATAAATAGTAGGAAAGTCTCTAACTAGGATTCATATCAAATTCAGATGCCTTTGTTGATGTGTTACAGAAGTTGTTTATAATCTTTCCTTAGCATGTAATACAGTAAACTCTCAGACATGATGTTTGAACAGTACGCCAGTGTAGTCATTAACAATTTCCCTGGATAAGGTTCTCCATCTGCACTTTTAAAAAATGTATATCATGAAGTCATTTTTTGATCATTTCAATGATGTATCTTCTATCACTGCACAGAATAAAATGCAGAAGTAACTAATAAGCAAGATTTCTAAAGCACGAAGGTTAACAAAGAATTTTCTATACACAGTTGTATAACTTTCAGACTTCAAAAAGGTAGTTAACAGTCTCCCATCTTTGAAGGATCAACCAGTGTTAATGTTGAGTCAGGTTCAACTAAATGAAAAAGATAATTGGAAAAAAGGAAAAGAAAAATATATTTCCAGAGCTGTTGAGAAGAATATTAATCACAAAGTGCCTACTGGGAATTCCTGGCCCATAAACCTCAACACTGCTTTAAAGAACTCTTCCTCCCTTTCCACTAACAATTTTCTTTACATCCTTAAATATGAAGATACATTTGTAAAGGTGGCAATTTTAAATATTGTTCTGACTATTGTATGTAACAAATGAAAGAGGTATTTTGTTAAGCTAGCTTTCCACAGCATATAATCAAATAGATACCTCCATGTTTTCAAGTAAGTATTGTTTACTACATGCTTATTATATTTGAGGAACTGCTAAGTGTATACTGTCCAAAATTCCCACTTCAGGGTCTTTGAACTGGTTGTTCTCAGAGTCGGGAAGGCATTTCCCAAAATGAATAGCTTCCTGGCTCCCTTATAAATTTTAGCCTTTCCTAACAACATAGCAAAAAGTAGAGCACTCAACCCTATCTCTGCCACGTCAATGTGTTTATTTCTTTCAAATTGCTCTTCCAAATCTGTAATTGATTTACTCACTTATTTGTTAACTTGTTTATATCTACCATCCCACTCAACCAAAAGAATTTCCAGGAGGGCAGAAACTTTGTCTTATACATCTCTGAATCTCTTACCCTGATACATCATTATTGTTCAAAAAATATAGATCAAGCAAATGTGTGAATGTTTTATAAGTATTATATCATTTAATCCTCTAAACAATCCCATGGGATCATTTCAAAGGAACTGAGGCTCAAACAGATTAAGAATATTGCCTGAGGTCACTTGAGCAGTCCGGCAGCACAAAGAGTAAAGCTATACTCTTAATCTTCATGGATTTCTCACCTCTCATACTAATTTCACTTAGTAGTATTACCAGCCAAAGCAATCTTAAGAAAACAAAATGGAGCTGGAAGAATCAGACCCCCTGACTTCAGACTATAGGCCAAAGCTACAGTAATCAAGACAATATGGTGCTAGCAGAAAAACAGAAATATGCAACAACGAAACAGGATAGAAAGCCCAGAGATAAACCCAAGCACCTATAGTCAACTAATCTATGACAAAGGAGGCAAGGATATACAATGGAGAAAAGACAGTCTCCTCCATAAGTGGTGCTGGGAAAACTGGACAGCTACATGTAAAAGAATGAAATTAGAACACTCCCTAACACCATACACAAAAACAAACTCAAAATGGATTAAAGACCTAAATGTAAGACCAGACACTGTAAAACTCTTAGAGGAAAACATTGGCAGAACACTCTTTGACATAAATCACAGCAGAATCTTTTTTGACCTACCTCCTAGAGTAATGGAAATAAAAACAAAAATAAACAAATGGGACCTAATGAAACTTAAAAGCTTTTGCACAGCAAAGGAAACTATAAACAAGATGAAAAGACAACCCTCAGAAAGGGAGAAAATATTTGCAAATGAAGCAACGAATCAATGGACAAAGGATTCATCTCCAAAATATATAAACAGCTCATGCACCTCAATATCAAGAAAACAAACAACCCAATCAAAAAATGGGCAGAAGACCTAAATAGACATGTCTCCAAAGAAAACATACAGATGGCCAAGAGGCACATGAAAAGCTGCTCAACATCACTAAGCATTAGAGAAATGCAAATCCAAACTACAATGAGGTATCACCTCACAACAGTTAGAATGGCCATCATCAGAAAATCTACAAACAATAAATGATGGAGAGGGCGTGGAGAAAAGGGAACTCTCCTGCACTGTTGGTGGGAATGTAAACTGATACAGCCACTGTGGAGAACAGTATGGAGGTTCCTTAAAAAAACTAAAAACAGAATTACCATATGACCCAGCAATCCCACCACTGGGCATATACCCAGAGAAAACCAAATTCAAAAAAACACGTGCACCTCAATGTTCACTGCAGCACTATTTACAATAGCCAGGTCATGGAAGCAACCTAAATGCCCACCAACAGACAAATGGATAAAGAAGATGTGGTACATATATACAATGGAATATTACTCAGCCATAAAAAGGAATGAAATTGGGTCATTTGTAGAGACATGGATGGACCTAGAGACTGCCATACAGAGCGAAGTAAGTCAGAAAGAGAAAAACAAATATCACACATTAACACATATATGTGGAACCTAGAAAAATGGTACAGATGAACTGGTTTGCAAGGCAGAAACAGAGACACAGATGTAGAGAACAAACGTATGGACACCAAGGGGGGAAAGTGGAGGGGGATGGGGTGGGATGAATTAGGAGATTGGGATTGACATATGTACACTAATATGTACAAAACAGATAACTAATAAGAACCTGTTGTATAGCACAGGGAACTCTACTTCATTTTGCTGTACAGTAGAAACTAACACAACATTGTAAAACAAATACACCCCAATAAAAATAAATAAATAAATAGAGCTTTAGAAGAACACACACACACACACACACACACACACAAATAGTATTACCATCTTCCCAGCACCTGCACTAGAAACCTGAAGTCCACTCCAGTCTTCCTTTCTTTTGCACCCCAACCCAACCAATTGGTTACCAAGCCCATCTACCCTCCAGATCTAGTTCTCCTCTCTAGCCCAGTATACACAGCCTCAGTTTTGGCCT
Organism: Delphinus delphis; assembly: GCF_949987515.2. Lineage (NCBI taxonomy): Eukaryota > Metazoa > Chordata > Mammalia > Artiodactyla > Delphinidae > Delphinus > Delphinus delphis. The sequence continues at coordinate 41,973,433 of NC_082691.1, forward strand.
CACCATTTCTCATCAATCTTGTCCTCTGCCTCCTAACCGATCTCTCTGCTATACATGACTTCCTCCAGGACAGTAGAGATTTAGCACTTCTGTTGGAATTGCTGAGAGGCTTCTCCATCTTTCGGATAAAATCATACTCCTTAGCTTTGCAAACCCCTTGAGGACCTGGCTTCTGCCTTCTTCTCCATTTTCACTCCCCTTCCTCCCTGCATTATAACCCATGCTCAGTGCCTAAAACACTGGCATTCTTCCATATCCCTGTGTTTTTATAGTTTCCTCTGAATGTGTTTCCCCCATTTGTCTGCCTGATTCATATCTAATCATTTGTCAGGACTCGAAACAAACGTCACCTCTTTTTGAAGTCCTTACCTGATCTAACCCCTACATGACCATCACCACTAAGTTGAGACACGTCCCCACTCTGGACTGCCATAAATACCTAGAACAAGCCTCAATACTACGGCACTTCACAGCATGTAGTAATTGTCACACTGCTATTTGTGTTTTTCTTTTGTGTTATTTCATTTTAAAAAATCTGGCAGGCCTTGATGGACTACCCGAGGGAATGTCCCTAGCATAGTACCTAGTGTGCAATAATTACTCAGAAGTTATGTGTTGAAAGGATGAACCGAAGAGTGAATATATTTTTTAACATGATTGCAATTAAGTTCAATAAAGAAAAGAAAGTGAAGTATGAATTGTGCCATGAATATATTAAATAGTGTCAATAGTTGTACACAGGGTATTCTGTTTCTAACTGTGGCACTAAAGAGCCCTGTATGGGAGAGCACGGTGGGTGCTCTTCACTGCATCAATCCAGTCCCCAAAATAGCTTCAAACTGCTGTTCTAAGTACAATGGAAGATACATAAGTAAGACAGTCAGCTGCTCTGGAACTTCGCAAACCAATAAGAGAGACATCATTTTCCAAAGGAATTCATATGAACCCCATGACTTCCTCAAGCATAAGACCTGCAAATGTATCAGAAATTATTTGACCTGGTCTTTATTTTCAACAAACAAATCATCTTGAAATACCAAATTGCCTCTAATCATCGATTTCATTTATTTGCTCTAAAACTCTCTTCTTTGAGACCTATTTGATAATTTGAAGAGCAACTCTATGTTCATAACCTCAGTAGCTTCTTAAATGTATGCTTTATTATATTTTTAAATCTCATTGTTAAAAAAAAAAAAAAAAAAAACCTCTGGGTTTGAGCTCTCCTGAGAAATAACTTTTTGGTCATACTCACCAAGTCCTATTTTGCAGATTTCACAGAGGCATAATGCTATATATAAATTTCAAACAGAGATTCCTAGAGAGCAAGGACAGGGACAGCACTGAACTGCTCAGGGGACACTGAACTGCAAACAAAAAGCAAAGGGGGGATTTTTTTTCTTGTGGGCCTTGAAGAATTATTTTGCTTTGCCTTTGTCCGGGTTTCCATGGAAACTCCTCTCCTGAAAATGTGCAGTTCTTCAGAGCCCTCATCATGAATGCAAGCAGAAGACAAACCTGAAGCTGTAATCTATTTTAATGCAGCCATGAGTTGATGAAATCAAGGAATAACTGTTATGTTCATAAAGAAATCAGTCAACGTGAAAATGAGTATAATGAACAAACACTGGGTTAGATGATACCTTTAATCTTCCTTTTGCCTTTGGATAAAATATAATGTAGGGCTATATAAGGTTTAGGTTTCTGATGTAATACATGAAATAATAAAGAGTACAGTCACAGTGAGCAATCCAAAAGTACCAATAATCAGCCCAATCTTTCCCTCATCCAATGAACTTCAGTGAAGTAAAAGAAAAATTTCAAAATAATGTAAGTAGACCCAGAAATCACTTTTTTATCTGTAAGAAACAACTCAGGAGAAGTCCTATTAAGGACAGGTAAAAGTAGTAGAGACTACATTTTTAGTTCAAAAAGAGTTGTTGACAAGAAGGCCCAGGCTACACATGAGTAGCACCTGGGAAGCGGTATAAACAAGCAACATGCCAATAATATCATGTATTGTAAGAGAAGCACAGAAATTCCCAAAACTCACAGAGGAGCAGAGAAAGGAAAAGAAAACTGTCAGGTTCTCGGTATAAGAAAGAAGGGAAGCAATGTTTATTCATAGTGTAGTACATGTCACATACTGCTCTGGTTTCCTCCAGTCGGCACTGAGTTAAGGATGTGCTGGGCACCTGGGACAGCATGCTAAATAGGAGAAATGTGGTTCCTTCCCTCAGGAAGCGTATCTCCCAGCAGAAAGCAGGGGAGACAGACATAAAAGAGCTGATTTTACATTTAATGAATTACAAGCTGCATAATGTGCTATAAAATGAGACGTGCAGGGTTCCCTGAGAGGATGTAAGGAAGAAACCTAACCTTACATGTTACCTCCTCCACAATAATCCCTTAAACTAGATGCTGTAATCCTGTTTCACAGGAGCTAACAGAGGCAGAGAGAAAGGAAGCAATTTCCTCCAAGGTCAGTCAGGAACTAAACACTGTATTGGAGCCAGCCTTTGAGCCAGTGTTGGTCTGTCAGGGTTCATGGTCTTTTTCCCATGCTATGTGATTTTGTGAGTGGTTGTCTCAATTTATTCTAATTGCTAAAGTTAAGAATCTGAGAGAAATGCAACACATTTGTCAGGAGATGCTAGAATTTGTATAATGTCTAGCGCTCTCTGAATCATTTTCTTAATAAGCAGTGATGGAGTCTCATTTAAGGAATCCTCTGGAATTGGTCATTCCATCATAATGACTCTCATTTAAATATTTATGAATTTGCCCATCTAAGATACAGACACATCCCTAGTTAGGATTCTCAAGGCCAACCAAGTGCATGGGCTGGGAAGTCAGCAAGTTTACCTTGCTACAGTAGCATGGAAGTTTGGAATCTACAGGGCTCCACACTCAGCCCTCATTCAGATCTTCTCTCTGATCTGCCAGTGCGTCCTCTCTCTCACTTTATTATTCTGGGATATGCCTGTCACTCTAACTCAACTATAAACAACTTTGAATATATTAGAAACATATCTTGCTTATCTTTGTACCAGAGTGACAAGCATGTCACTGTAGGTATTCAATGATAAAATAAATAAGTTAAAATGCTCTCAGGAATTCCCTGGTGGTCCAGTGGTCAGGACTCAGCGCTCTCACTGCTAGGGCCTGTGTTCAATCCCTGATCTGGGAACTAAGATCCCACAAGCCATGTGGTGAGGCCAAATAAATTTATTAATTAAATGCTCTCCTTCTAATATTTAATAGTAATACTTTTATTAAACATTATTGCTTCAAATCCTGAGGGAAATGAACAAAACTGGAGGCATAACTCTCCTAGACCTCAGACAATACTACAAAGCTACAGTAAGTAAAACAGTGTGGTGTTGGCACAAAAATAGACATATGGATCAATGGAACAAAATAGAGAGTCCAGGAACTTCCCTGGTAATGGTCCAGTGGTTAAGACTTTGCCTTCCAGTGCAGGGGGTGCAGGTCTGATCTCTGGCTGGGAAGCTAAGATCCCACATGCTTCATGGCGAAAAAACCAAAACATAAAACACAAGTAATATTGTAACAAATTCAATAAAGACTTTTTAAAAAAATGAAAAAAAAAACTGAATTTGAATCAAGCCATCTTAAAAAAAAAAATAGCTCAAAAATAAACCCACCCACCTATGGTCAATTGATCATTGACAAAGAAGGCAAGAATATATAATGGAGAAAAGACAGTGTCTTCAGCAAGTGATGCTGGGAAAGCTGGACTGTCTCATGTAAATCAATGAAATTAGAACATTCCCTCACACCACATACAAAAATAAACTTGGGACTTCCCTGGTGGCTCAGTGGTTAAGAATACACCTGCCAATGCAGGGGACACGGGTTTGAGCCCTGGTCCAGGAAGATCCCACATGCCACGGAGCAACTAAGCCCGTGCACCACAACTACTGAGCCTGCGCTCTACAGCCCGCAAGCCACAGCTACTGAGCCCATGTGCCACAATTACTGAAGCTCATGCACCTATTGCCTGTGCTCCACAACAAGAGAAGCCACTGTAATGAGAAGCCTGCGCACCACAACGAAGAGTAGCTCCCGCTCTCTGCAACTAGAGAAAGCCCTCGCACAGCAACAAAGGCCCAGTGCAGCTAAAAATAAATAAATAAATTTATAAAAAATAAACTCAAAGTGGTTTAAAGTCCCGAATATAAGACATGACACCATAAAACTCCTAGAAAAGAACATGGGCAAGACATTCTCTGACATAAATTATAGCAATATTTTCTTTTCTTTTTAATTAATTAATTTATTCATCTATTTTTGGCTGCATTGGGTCTTCATTGCTGTGCGTGGGCTTTCTCTAGCTGCAGAGAGTAGGGGTTACTCTTTTGTTGCCGTGTGTAAGCTTCTCATTGCAGTGGCTTCTCTTGTTGCAGAGCACGGGCTCTAGGTGCATGGGCTTCAGTAGTTGTAGTGCATCAGCTCAGTAGTTGCAGCACGCAGACTCAGTAGTTGTGGTTTGCGGGCCCTAGAGCACAGGCTCAGTAGTTGTGGCACACGGGCTTAGTTGCTCCACAGCATGTGGGATCTTCCCGGACCAGGGCTCAAACTCATGTCCCCTGCATTGGCAGGAGGATTCTTAACCACTGAGCTACCAGGGAAGTCCCAGCAATATTTTCTTAAATCAGTCTCCCAAGGCAAAATAAATAAAAGCAAAAACAAACGAATGGGACTTAATCACACTTATAAGCTTTTACACAGCAAAGGAAACCATAAACAAAATGAAAAGACAACTATGGACTGGGAGCAACTATTTGCAAGTAATAACACCAACAAGGGCTTAATTTCCAAAATATACAAACAGCTCATGCAACTCAATATCAAAACAAAACAAAACATAAACCATCCCATCAAAAAATGGACAGAAGACCTAAATAGACATTCCTCCAAAGAAGCCATACAGGTGGTCAAAAAGCACATGAAAAGATGCTCAACACCGCTAATTATTAGAGAAATGCACATCAAAACTACAATGAGGTATCACCTCACACTGGTCAGAATGGCCAACATGAAAAAGTCTACAAATAATAAATGCTGGAGAGGGTGTGGAGAAAAGGGAACCCTCCTACATTGTTGGTGGGAATGTAAGTTGGTGCAGCCATTATGGAGAACAGTACGGCGTTTTCTTAAAAAACTAAAAATAGAGCTACCATATTATCCAGCAATCCCACTTCTGGGCATATAACCAGAAAAGAAGAAAAGTCTAATACAAAAAGATACAAGCACCCCAATGTTCATAGCAGGACTCTTTACAATAGCCAAGGACTTCCCTGGCGGTCCAGCAGTTAAGACTCTGTGCTTCCAGTGCAGGGGGTGTGGGTTCAATACCTGGTTGGGGAACTAAGATCCCACATGCTGTGTGGTGTGGCCAAAAAACAAACAAACAAACAAACAAAATACAAGAGCCAAGACATGGAAGTAACCTAAGTGTCCATCAACAGATGAATGGATAAAAAAGATATAGTATATATACATACACACACACACACACACAGACACACACACACACACACACAATGAAATATTACTCAGCCATAAAGAAGAATAAAATATTGCCATTTGCAGCAACATGGATGGACCTAAAGATTATCATACTAAATGAAGTAAGTCAGAGAGAAAAAGACAAATATTATATGATATCACTTACATGTGGAATCTAAAAACTATTACTAATGAATTTACTTACAAAACAGACTCATAGACATAGAAAATAAACTTATGGTTACCAAAGGGGATAGAGGCAGAGGAGGGATAAATTAGGAATATAGGATTATCAGATACACACTACTATATATAAAATAGATAAACAACAAGGATATATTGTATAGCAAAGGGAACTATATTCAATATATTGTAATAAACTACAATATAATGGAAAGTAACATGGAATATACATATATGTATATACTTATAACTGAATCACTTTGCTGTACACCTGAAACCAACACAATACTGTAAATCAACTATACATATATATTATTGCTTTAACCAGCTTCAAAGTTCTCATAAAAGATTCACATTATCAAATAATTTTGATTTTTTTTCCCAAGAGTCTCATTGCTGTAAGAAGCTTATGATGTGATGACATTATTCTGAGATCTGATTTGGAACGAGTCAAACTTCCTTCTGCATGAAAAGCTAGAGGAAGGGATGGAATATCAACCCATCTGATATCATCCCTAAAACTCCTAATTTCCTGGAAATAAAGGCCTTCATAATTTCTTGTTTAGTTGTTCTGTCACTTTTCTCCTCCTTTCCTGGAACTGTAAGATTTGTAATCTTAGAGGTAGCCTCCCCTAATATACCACTCTAAACAATAAAGAACAGCCTATGGGCTTTTGTTTTTAGAATATGTTTTGGTATCCACTCTGGTGAAAGATGGTGCAAAACACCTTGAAAACACCATGTGACAATGTCAACAAAATATCATCCTCAAGAAAGCAATGCTCCCTTTACCCTAGATTACCCATCCAAGGAGGAGGAGGGGACCATTTCGGTAAAAAACAGGCACTGTAAAGAACACAAACCATGACTCATTTCTTCAGATCCTCTTAGTTCAATTCAGTTCAAATATTTACTACTATATTCCACATGCAGTGAGAGATGCTACCAATACAAAAGTGAATCAAGGGCTTCCCTAGTGGCGCAGTGGTTGACAGTCTGCCTGCCGATGCAGGGGACACGGGTTCGTGCCCCGGTCCAGGAAGATCCCACATGCCGCAGAGCGGCTGGGCCCGTGAGCCATGGCCACTGAGCCTGTGCGTCCAGAGTCTGTGCTCCGCAACGGGAGAGGCCACAACAGTGAGAGGCCCGCGTACCACAAAAAAAAAAAAAAAAAGTGAATCAAGGCGCACACACTGCCCTTACCTTAAGTTGGAGGAGACAGACATAGCAATGGATAATACCATCTAGTAAGAGAGGAACATGGTCTCTCCTCCCGTACCTCTCCCCAGCCCCCAACCACCACTCCCCACACACAAATGACAACTCTTTTATCCCCATAGGAATTCATGTAGAAAAAAATTACATAAAGCTTTAATAATGTATGGACAATGCAATGACTGCCTCTGACTCATAACTCTCCTCATCCCATATATATTTTCTGAAAATGTCCCATATTCTCCAAATTTTTCTAGCCCTCCATCCACCTGTGGACCAGAAGTTAAAAAAGATTGTGACTCTTGGAAATCCCTGGAGATGAACATTAGGAGTACAATGAGAATTATCTAGTTCTTTCAATGTTTGCTTTCGAAATCTTTGAAACTACTAAAAATGATAACTTTTTTCCTCAATATCACCAAAATCCACTGATCTCTTTGTCCGTCTATTGATTTTTACATGTGTATTCCAACACTTCCTAATATATGTTTTTCATAACATTAGTCCAGGGGATACTAGGGAAAGAAAGGCAGTTGTTGAGGAGAGGGTTCTGTGGTCAAGAAACTTGGAAATGTCTACATACTACTGATCCTTCAGAGATTCATAAGATATATGAAGGTAAAATCTCTGAGAAGTCTTGCAATATAGAAGTGCAATTAATTTAACTCTGTAGTTCCCTAACTTACTCAGTCAAAACACTCTTTGATCTTAAGACATATCCTGAGAAATCAGATTTTCATGGAACACATTTAGGAAACGTTATTGTAAATTGATACCTTTGGAGTTATTGGGCTGAGAATGGAAGACTTCCATTCTCCAGATCTAAGATCTTACGATTCATTCATTTCTTCAGCAAATATTTATTGAGCATCTACTATCTGTTAAGCACTTAATCTCCACTTGTTCACTTAACTCTAATCCACACTTCGGGGATCAATCAAGCCTCTAAACATGTGAAATGTCAAGAACCTCCATAGAGCTCTGGAGTGATCATCAAATCCATTTTGTCATTAGCCCGGTTTTGATGACATTCCCTTTCCATTAATTGGTATTCAGCCACAGTCCTTTCATCTAGCCTCAGCGTCAGCCCTGTATCCAGTGATTGAGTTTCCACACTGTCCCAAATATATCAGAGTGTCTCCTTTGGCTTCCTGTTCAGTTCCTTCTAGACTGAGTCCAACTTATGCCCAAAGCACCCAGGGAATTGGAACCAGGTCTCTGAGGAGCAGTGCTCACATCTAGCTCCCTGATACCTACAGTCAAGCACCTATAACCAGGCCCCCATGTTATTCTACATTTATTTCTTTCAGACCTTCCAGGATTTCCACTGTGACTTCATATGTCTGGTTCTTGGATCCCAGCCATTTCCAATTTCCTCTGTCCTCCATCAACCAAGCCCTAAGTGTGAAAATTCTCTCCTCCTTTAGAACTGGGCAACCCTGTTTTGTTTTTCCTACTTCGTTTCTGAATACTCCTTTGCCACTTCTTTCATGGGTTTTATTTTTAGCTACAGTGTCTTAAACATAGTCTATGCTCAGGCACAATTCCAGGCCCTGTGTTTTCTTTCCCTACATTCTCTCACTGGCAGCCCATTTACCCTCAACACTTCAACTACAATAGAAAATATGAAGAAATGTTAAAATCTGACTTATCTTTCATCTTTTCTGAACAAGTTTGTGAAGACCAAATGTGCATAATCTGAATGAAGCATTCATAAAGAACATGGTAGACACTTTAAAATATCAAATCAAAATACACACTTTTATATATCAATACATACTCAGAGAACAGAAGACAATACTCATAAATACCATTTTAAGTTGGTATCAAAATTTAAATTAGCCTTTTCTTTTTAAGATTTATTTATTATTTATTTTATTTATTTTTGGCTGCGTCAGGTCTTAGTTGCGGTATGCGGGATCTTCCTTGAGGCATGCGGTATCTTTCATTGTGGCGCGCAGGTTTCTCTCTAGTTGTGGCGCGCAGGCTCCAGGGCACGTGGACTCTGTAGTTTGCGGCATGCGGGCTCTCACTGAGGCATGCGAGCTCAGTAGCTGTGGCACGCGGCCTTATTTGCCCCATGGCATGTGGGATCTTTGTTCCCCCGTGCCTGTGGGATCTTAGTTCCCTGACCAGGGATTGAACCCATGTCCCCTGCATTGCAAGGCAGATTCTTTACCACTGGACCACCAGGGAAGTCTCAGCCTTTATATAATTATTTTGGAATGCACACATTCCAAAATATCTACATCTTTCCTCCAGAAGACGTAAAAAGTTTTGATTTCCATTCTGTCTAGTATCATTAAACACTCATCTCAAAAGACATTAAAATAAATACTCCTCCCTATATCATTATTTAACAAATGTCTTAGGTAAATTAAGAGTTGAAATTGTGTTCATATATGAAAATGGTTAATTCATTGACTCACTAATAGAACAACTGATTCTCTTTTTCAGTTGTAACATTAAAATAATACCTTATGGGGCTTCCCTTGTGGCGCAGTGGTTGAGAGTCCGCCTGCCGATGCGGGGGACACGGGTTCGTGCCCCGGTCCGGGAGGATCCCGCATGCCACGGAGCGGCTGGGCCCGTGAGCCGTGGTCGCTGAGCCTGCGTGTCCGGAGGCTGTGCTCCACAACGGGAGAGGCCACAACAGTGACAGGCCCGCGTACCGCAAAAAAAAAAAAAAAAAAAAACCTTATATTTGCAATGTGTTATGCCCCTCAAATTCTTCCTGATTGTCCGTCCTCAGTAGATTTCACTGAGAAATGAGGAGTATGAATTAGAATCTCCATTTTATCATTTAGATATTGGGTCACAAAGAGTTTAAGTGACTTATTCAAGGTCACATACATGAACCCCAACAGAATCCAAATAAGAAAACGGCTATCTCCTGTTTCTCAAGTATAAGACTCCGAATATCTTCATATAGTTTTTATAGTCACTCTTACGATGAATAAGCAATATATCTGAAAAAAACAATAGTGTACCACAGAACATAAATTTTACATTGTTGTACCATTTCACAGGTAAAGAAAGATGAGACCCAGAAGTGTTATGACAGCCAAGTTCAAAAAGATATAAAAGCCATTGCACAACCAAGGTCACAGAAATATGAAAGCCATTGCACAACAAATTTAAACCCTGAAATTTCACTTGTATAGATAAGTATAGATAATGTGATTATATTTTACCCTTTCTAGTGTCTTCATCAGCTTCTGAACACATTTTCTGGTTCATTTTTCATCTCTAATGCTGAAGATAAATTTGTCCTCTAACACTCTTCAGAGCTAATTTCCTGAGAATAAAATGATGTGAGGTGAGCTATTTAATGAGGTCAATCACTTAATTTCTTGTACTATTTTGAGGTAACTGGGCTAATAATGACATTTTTAAGTCTGTCCTTTATAAACCTTTTTCCCCTTTTGCAGAACTATTGTTAGTACACCAGTAACATTTGAAGTGAACATTTGAAGTTCATAAGTGCATATATCCTGCCAAATCAAAGGTAGTCTGATATTCTCTTTAAAAAACAATACTACACTTTTTAGATGTGATAATGCTTGAAAATAGTCACACATTGTTTTTTATATATATATATATATATATATATATATATATATATATACACATATATATCCCTTCACTATTACATATAATTGATGTAACTGATGTGGAATATATCTATAAAACATGTTCTTTCCACTGGTTTCCAGATCTTTGTTTGACTTTCTTCTCAACTCTTCTTCAGTGTATATGCATACTTATTACTTTGGCTTACTTAAACCTGGCTTCTGGATTTCTTAATAGATAACTGAAATATAATACAGACACCATGTGAGAAATTTCCAAAGACTTGCAACAGTAATAAATGATATTTTTAAGTACATAATATACTTATCTCACAAGCAGCAATAATGCAAAATATGGAAATGTGATAGAGAATTGATGAACCAGTTTTCAACTTGTATTGGACATATAAATAAATACATATCTGGTTTTAATATAGATTTATTCTGCAGCTTTTTATTTGTATTTATTTACTTATTTTGGCTGCGTGGCATGTGGGATCTTAATTCCCCGACCAGGGATCGAACCTGTGCCTCCTGCAGTGGAAGCGCGGAGCCCCGACCACTGGACTGCCAGAGAATTCCCTACTCTGCAGCTTTTTAAAAGTTAGAAAATTAAACATATACGTGACTTTGAAATAGTAAAAAGGATGGAGCCAGATCTAAATTCCAATCCTGACTCTGTTAACCTAAGTCCCTTATATCTTAGCCTCTTCTCTTTAGTAAACATCAAGTCCACCAATGATAAAATATGATAACAAATTGCAGATTTCCTAGCATAAAACATGAAAAATAATAGATACCTTTCATTTTTCTTTCTTACTACATCATCGCTTTTATACTTCTCCAAGTAGAACCATATTTCTTCAGTTTAAATACCTTAAATTTAAAATGCATGTAATGAAATTTCTACTTCATTCTAGTATAAATCTTGTACAAGGAAGGACCCTAAACTCATTGCTTGAGTATCAAGAACAAAGGGTATATTTTTGGTTTGTTGTTTTTGTTGGCCCGAAGAAAAAATACATTTGTTGATTTGTCATCTTCCTGAATTCTATCTCACTATGTTCATGATCTTTTTCATATCTTTGTCTACGAATGGAGTCTTTTTCTTAACTTTAATTTACAGCCATACTATCCCATTTAAGCATTTACCTATATATTTCAAAACTCAATATTCTATAGCATGACACCAAACGTTTCTTCCAGTAATTTCTCTCGTGTGAAAGTTGCAATACAAAACAGATCACAGGCATCCACTATCAGGAAAAACTAAGGTGTTTATACCTGACCTCTTCCTAAAATTCTACAAGGAAACGGAAATCATGGTTCTCACAGTACTATTTCCTCCCCTGCTAATTAACATCCTTCTTTGAAAATCTTGCTTGGAGCTCATACTGTTAGAACAGTAATCACAGTGACATTCTACCTGGAACAAAGCATTCAAGGATTTAGAGATTTGTGATGAACCACACTCTCTCTTTGGGGCCCATTGATCAGCAAAGCTCTCCTGTGACACTTGTTTCCTGGAAATGAAAGTAATCCAATCACATCGTGAACACAAGCCCATTCTACTTATCCTGGAGAACTTGTTCAACAGTAATAGGTTAATTTCCACTATCAATCTAATTCCGTATTTTTCAAATTGCATGTTGTAATCTAATAGCGGGTCTTGAAATCAAATTAGTGTGTTATAAACAGCATTTTGAAAAGTGAAAGAAAATAGAATAACATGAGATGGATTGAAAGAAAACAAATAGAGACTATCAGAGAGCACCGCATACAACAGGGACAAATATTACTTTATAAAACTTTTGTTTTCTTCGTGTGTATGTGTGCATACACACGTGCGTACATCTGGGTAGTAATGTAGGAGGTATTTCTTAATGTGGACCATAGCAAAACAATCTTCGAAAGTCACTGAACTGGTATAACAAAGATCAGCCACCCGGATGTCACTTCAAGGAAGGGCTTCTTGCCCAGCTGCTGCAAGTGATGTCATCAGACACCTTCAGGGATTGCTTCTGCTGCAAAGAGCCGCCTCCCACCTCAAATTAGATCTTACCCTTCTCAGGAGCTCCCGCATCCAACAGTTGACACAGGGGAAAGAAGGCCAGACTATTTTGTTCCAAACCAAGAAAACACTGAAGGATATTTTAATTTCATATCTCCTCTTGGGATCAGTTGAGACTGTTGTTCAGATCTGCAGAGCACTTCAATCTCTCCCTTTACCCAGGCCTTCTTCCTTCTCTCTTCTACAGGTGTAGATTCCAAAGCACTCCTTAATAAACATTCTACTACACACTAAACTCCACTCTAGCATCTGCTACCCAGAGAACCCAACCTGTGATATCTAGGTGATGGGGTAACAAGTTTTGCGGGCCAAGTCAGCTGAGAAGGCCAAACCTATAAGAAGCAAAACGTCTTTAAATAAAATATAATACTTAATTTTTCAAGGGAACTGCAAATTCAAAGGTTAACATTGTAACCCTACTCTGTTTACCCTAATGGCTACCGATGCCTTTGATCAAAGTGAGCACATCCATTTATTAACAATGGTTAGTCCGTTACCATTTTTTCCTTCCCTTGCACAGCTGTCCTATCCCAAAGGAAATATGCTCAAGGGGCTATGAATAGTGCTTCATTTCTTCTGCCAGCACTACTCCCATTCATCCCATCTTAGCGGCTCTTTGGTTATTCTTGCCATCCTTTGTCTCCCAAATATGCCTACATCAATGCAGCTGAGAAACAGTGAGCAAACCAATAATGTCATCTATAAGGAGGGGTGGGGAGCAAGGAGGCATAGAGGGTGTTAATAGTGAACCATGCAAGTTACTTATATTAAGTATTATCCAAGGAAAAATGTTCAGAAAGCTGTTTAATACCTGGGCTGTGTTTTCTGGGACAACCAAATAAAATTCTTACAGCAGATGAAATATTCTCATAGAAGGTTATTTTGTTTTCTAGAATATAAATATTGGCAACAGAGACTGACTCAACTATTTTGACTGACTAATTTGGTCAGATCAGTTAAAAAAAAAAGATATTAGTTTGGGTTTTTCTAATTTATTTATTTTTAAATTAAAATATTTATATTTGCTCAGTTATCCTGCTGTCACATAGGATATTTCTAACATCTTGCTCCAACTCTGAGACGTCTGTTTGTTTTCTTCCTCAAATATATTTTGATGTGTGTCCTCTAGATAGGAACCAATGGTGGTAGGTGGGTTGAGTGTAAGGTGGAAGTTTTTTTAACAAAAAATGGAGAAAGTCAAAGAATTTTTAAGATCTCCAAGTAAGGACATTAGCAAAGTGCATGTAAACTTGATAAAAACAGGCATTTAACTCTTAATATTTTGGTCCAGTAAAATTATTGTATAAATTCCAGCAAAGGTAGGCATTCTCACATTTCTTTTCATTTTATTTCCAAGGGAAAATAATGGTCATTTACTCTTCTTTTTTCTTTAAGTGAGATAAATAGAAAGACTGAGAAGTAGCAGTGTATCTGTTGTGCTTTCACTAAAGTGAGGTTTATTTTCTTCCATTCTGGGAATCCGCTCAAAGAGGAGATGGAATATCAGGTCGGTTTGAATAAGGGGAATGGAGTAATAAGCTCGCAGCCACAATATGAATGAATTAGAGGAAACAGCTGCCACCTAAGCTTGCTCAATAAAGTGATGCAGGGATTCCGTGTGACCTGGCATTTCCAGTGTCTCAATGATCAGCCAGATTTCTTTGTTTCTCATGCATTTTCTATGCTGGGAATGTTCTCCTAGCTTTTCAGTCTCCTCCCAGACCTGTCACTCCACTTTGGAAGTGCAGCAACTGTGGCTGCCTGAAGTGGTGACAACGAAACAGGGGCCCCCATCTGCTTTTTCTTTCACACTGTAAATAAAGCTGTTATCTATCATAAAATGATTGAAGAAGCCCAGAGATACACTGGGGGTTGAAGGAAGACCCTTCAAAGATCCACTTGCAAATGGAGCTGTAAACTAACTTGCAGGGGCTAGACAGCCTGTAGGAGGTAACTTCTCACTCACTGTCTACACTCACTGAAAAGGATAAAGAAGCCGTATTCATACCTGTCACTTTCCCTGTCATAGCCAGAGGAATCACATTGTTCCAGATGAAGGACAATGAGCAATATCCATTCTGCTGAAGGTCTGACCTCTAGATCACGCGCACAATGTCAAGCTTTTCTCATAGAGACATTTCTTTTATCTTAAGACCTTTCTATTTACTTGAGGACTTGGATTCAACAAAGCAACCAAGAAGATTGAAGGGACTTCCCTGGTGGCACAGTGGTTAAGAATCTGCCTGCCAATGAAGGGGACACGGGTTCGAGCCCTGGTCTGGGAAGATCCCACATGCCGCGGAGCAACTAAGCCCATGCACCACAATTACTGAGCCTGCGCTCTAGAGCCCACAAGCCACAACTACTGAAACCTGCGCGCCTAGAGCCTGTGCTCCACAACAAGAGAAGCCACCACAATGGGAAGCCCACGCACCGCAACAAATAGCCCCTGCTCGCCGCAACTAGAGAAAGCCTGCGCAGCAACAAAGACCCAACGCAGCCAAAATTAAACAAAATTAAAAAAAAAAAAGGAAATTATGGTAAGAAGAAAAGAAGATTGAAGATTATCTATTTCTGCAGCTATATACCTACACTGAGGATACACACTGTGTTTTCTCAGTGGCATTGTTACTCTGGTGACAATTAAGTGAGTTTCATGGGGTGATAGGCTATCGCTGCTACCTCTTTCAAAGTATAAATTTTAAGTCACTCTACATGTCAAGAGAGAAATGTCTAGGACCCTCCTAGGTGGTAAACCTGTGGATACTCAAAAACAAATATAAAAAGAATGAGACAATCTAAGCAAGAAAACAACTTAAATAATTCAGTCATGTAAACTCTAATCACACTATCTGAAATAAATTACGACGTCCTGTCAATGAATAATGAAACCTTCACACACTGGTAGCTATGAAGAGCAGCGTTATAGACCCAGACAAACTCATAAATAACAAATATTTTCTTCTGTGAGTTAAGTTCGAGACAATTTGGCACCCGGTCGGGTACAGAGTTATCCTTCTAGCTTTTGGCCACATTTATGCTCTTTTTACATTTTAGCTAGAGTCCATCCCTCAGAGTCTTTCAGTGGTTTTCTTTAAGTAGTTTCCAAACAGTTTAAATTAACCATCCTGTTCAAGAGAGAAGAGTTTAATCCTTCTCTAATTATATGACCTGATTGTGAACTGTGAAAGTAAACGATGTTAATTAGTAGGACAGACTGGGAATAAAAGAGGCAAAATAAATGCTTTTTTCTCCCTTTACCCTTTAACCCTCATTAGTCACTTTCCTGTGAATACTTTGGTTTGTCTCTTAAAAGAATTTTCAAAGCATGTGATTTCTCACTTTTCTACTTCTCTAAATAGTAAGTATAATCCAGGCTGGACCATTTCCATTCTCCCTATTGTTTAAAAAAAAAAGTAAAGTTTCTCAACAATATTAGGACAGTTTTCTTTGTTTACATATATAGCTCAGGAAAAATACCATGAAAGAGTGTATTTGTTTTCTATTAGTGCATAACAATTACCCCAAGACTTAACAACTCAAAGCAATAAGCATTTATTACCTCACACATTTTCTGAGGGTCATGATGGAAGTGTCATACCTGAATGGTCCTGGCTCAGGGTCTCTTCGGAGGTTGCAATCACAACCTCGACCATGGATTTCAGTCATTTCAAGGCTCCGCTGGGGCTGAAGGATGCATTTCCAAAGTGGCTCTTCTGCATGGCTGTCGGCAGGAGGCCTCAGCTCCTCACCACATGGACTTCTCCATGGGGTTGTTTGATCATTCTCATGCCATGGAAAATAATTTCTCCTAGAGTGAGCATACGGGAGAGGGCAGTGCCTTTATCTCCTAGTCCTAAAAGTCACATAGCATCATGTGTGCACTACTCTCCTCATTAGAAGGGAGTCAGTTAGTCCAACACAGACTCGGGGGAGGAGGACTCTTAGGTTCAACACTTTGAGTTTGTGGACATGTATTCAAATCACCACAGAGGGGAATCCTATGGGAAGATCGGCTCTCTCAGTAATCTCATATACAATATCTGGGATCTCTATCTCAAAATAATCACCCCTCAAAAAGACAGATGTATTATTCAACCATAAAAAAGATGGAAATCCTTCCATATGCAACAGTATGGATGAACTTTGAAGACATTATGCTAAGTGAAAAAAGCCAGTCACAGATGGACAATTGTAGTATGATTCCACTTACATTAAGAGTATAAGTAGAATAATCTAACTCACAGAAGCAGAAAGTAGAACAGTGGTTGCCAGGGGCTGCAGGGAGGGGGAAATGGGGAATTGCTAGCAGTTCAAAGGGCATAAAGTTTCCGTTATGCACGATGAATAATTTCTAGAGATCTGCTGTACAACATTGTATATTGCACACTTAAAAATGTGTTGGGAGGGTAGATTTCATACTATATGTTCCTACCACAATAAAAATATAATTAATTTTAAAAGAAAAAGTGAATAATTCACAATAAGAAGTTACTCTAGCTGGTTTCCCTGTGGTTAAATACAGCTACAGGTAACTTGTCACGTATGCTAGCACTTTCAGGTGATTACATTTTTGAATTTTTTAAATTAAAGTTGTTAACTTGACCTACCAGTTATGAACTTAATAGAAAGATTTTCTAATAAAAATTCCATTATACCATTGTTTTTACAATACAAATATATTGGTTTTCTATTGCCGCTATAATGAATTACCACAAACTTAATGGCTTAAAACAACAATCATCTGTTATTTTACAGTCTTAGAAGTCAGAAGTATAAAGTAGGTCCACAGGGTTGTGTTCCTTCTGGAGGCTCTAGGAGATAATGTGTCTCCTTGTCTTTTCTGGCTTCTAGAGGCCACCTACATTCCTTGGCTTGTGACCCCTTCTCTTCTACCTTCAAAGCATCTTCTCTCCTCTTGACCTCCTGCCTCCCTCTTCTAAGGATCCTATGATTACATCAGGCCCACCCAGATAATCCAGGATAATATATCTATCTCAAGATCCTTAACTTAATCATATCTGCAAAGTTACTTTTGCCCTTTCACAGATTCTAAGAATTAGGAAATGAACAACTTTGGGGGGCCTTTATTCTGTGTCCCACAACTGATTTTAGGAGGATGTCACAGTTCAATTAAATTGTGGAAAATACCCTGACAGATTTACTTAATACCATAAGAAAAAGACTTAAGTTAATTTGAGCTATCTGTTAACACATAACCAGTGACCAAAATGATCGACTTTACGTACAGAGATCACATTTGGCCTTCTTTCCAAAATCAAGCCTTAGGAGGCTGGAAAATTGTCTTTACTTCCAATTCTTGTTTATAGTTAACATCTTGGTTAACTTGGATAAACTAGAAATGAAGCCTGAAATACGTGCAGGTAATACTCTCAAAACATCAGTCTCTTCTACCAGTGGCTCCCATCTCACATTCTTATCACAACCAACCAACAAATAATGAAGAAATACATACTGAATATTGAGAAATGTTCACTTTGAAACATGAACTTTGCCAAAGAAACTCTGGACAATTTCTTTTGAGACTGGAGAAGAGCTTTTCGTACACACAGAATCATAGGACTTACAGAGTGCAATGGGACCTAGGAAACTTTAAATAATACAGTTCTTCTCCACTCCTGATGCCCACCCCACACCACTCATTTTATATATGAAGATACTAAGGATCAGAGAGATTAACATACTTTTAACCTCTTAGTAAAGCTAGTAAGTGACAGAGCTTGTCCTAGAGGCCAGGTCTTCAGACCCCTGACCCAGTGTATTTTTACTTTATCATATACCCGTCACATGCCCAGATTTATTCCTTGTTTTAAAAAATGCAATGTAACGTGTGTGAAGGCTGTGCATGGCATGGGGCAATGGCAGGAATGGCTGCCACGTGATAAGACCTCAACGTGTGCTGGCTTCTATAACGGACACCTTTAAATATGTTATCTATCTATATTTTATCACAGCAAGGTAGGAAGCATTACCCCTGCTTCTAAAATGAAAAATGAGATAAAAGATTTTTAGAAAAGTAAACAAAAACTGACCAAAGCAAGAGGGCTAGGATGTGGCCTGGGCCTCTCCTTTCAACAACAAAGCTCACAAATAAATTCTCACTACATTTCTGAAGAAAGAATAAAGAATTATGCAAGTTGAATATACAATTTCAACTGTCAATAACATTATGAGAAGAAATTGCTACCAATGTCATGCAGTAAAAGTTGCAAAACCACACGGTGTTAATAGATTCATTTGTTCATTAAACAAGCACTCATTGAGTGTCAATTATGTACCAGGTGCTATCTATATAAGACGTGAAAAAGATAAATTTTTTGTCACTCTTATTTAATAAATAAATCATAAAATTTTAGGTAGTGATATATCACATTTTTAAAGAATCATATAATTTCAGCAGGGTAGGAAGGGAACAGAAATTTACAGAGGAAAGACCTCTCAATAAGGTGACCTTTGAGAAGCAATCTGAAGATGTGAAGGAGATAGACATGAGGAGGCTTAGGAAAAGAGTGGGCCAGACAGTAGGAAAAGCACTGTAAAGATCCAGATACAGGCAAAACTTGACCTGCTTAAGGCAGCAGGAAATCCAATGTGAGCTAAAGCCAAGTGGCTCGGGGTAGGATATTAGGCAAGGTCTTGTCCATGTAGGTCATTGAAAATACTTTGGCTTTAATCCTGAATATCATGGGAAGTCTTTGGAAAGCATCGGTAAGGAGACTAAAATGACTGAATTTACATTGCAAGTAGGTTAAAAATTGCATATGAAGAACACATGGTAGGTGGGCAAATATGGAAGTAGGTCAGGTAGGTTGTACAGTAATCCATGTAAGAAATAGCAGTGTCTGAGGTAAGTTGATAATGATGGAAGGTGTGACAAGTGGTTCAAATCGGAACACAGTTTAAAGGTAGAGCCAAAACACTAGCTGGTGGGTTGGATTGGAAAGAAAGAAAAGTTAAAAGTGATTCCTAGCCTTTTAGCCTAAGTACATGGAAGAAAATAAAGACCATATACTGAAGTGAGGAAGCGATGGGGAGGAGTATATTTTAAGTGAGAAGGTGAAGGTCAAGAGTCCTATTTTACATATATTAATTTGAGAAGTCAAGTGGATGCCAAAATAGAAATAAGGAGTAAACAAATATACTTAGGAGTCTGGGAGTCAAAAGAAAGGTCAGATAAAGAGATTAGAGCAAAAGATTCATCAGTATTAAATGGCATTTAGAGCCATGAGATTGGATGAGCTCCCCTAGGAAGTATAACTAAGGAAGAGAAAAACACTCCACTATTTGGAAGTTGGGGAAAGCAAGAAGGGGCAGTAAAAAAGATCATGAAGGAGCAACCAGTGGATAAGAAGAAAATGATGGGAGTCTAATGCCTTGTAAGGCAAGTGAAAAAAGTGAATAAGCATAGGGAGATTTTCTTTTTGTAGAAAGGCACAGATGATACAGTAGAAAGATTAGAGGAGTTAGGGAAGAGTGGGAGATTGGGCCATATTGGGGGGTATGATATCAATGATCTGGGTAGCCTGGACTTCTGGTCGTATCCAAGGTAATCTAGACTGTTTTAGTTGAGAGCATAACACGATTAGTTAAAGGTATGAAAAGATAGCGCTCAATTTCTAAATAAAATTGAACTATGTTAAGTATTATTATTAATATCATAAAAATTCCAATTTGTGGAATGCTTAGGAATTGTAGTTTTCTGCTTAACTGACTCTTCTGCATAGCTGCCAACTAGGGTTTCAGCTTTCAAATTATTCTCAAATATATCCATACTTTGGTATTCGGGGGTACTTTAGTATATTAAAATGAACATGAGCTAACACTCTTTCTAAATATTATTCTCATGTTGAATAACTTTAGGTAGCAATTACACTGGACCATTCTCACATTTAGATTCAGGGAAAATCGGATTAAAACTAATGTCTAGGAAAGCCTTTAGACAGTGAAAAAAAATTCAAACTGGTTATATTAGAATAAATTCTGGTACTCAGAAAAGGGAAGAAAATTCCAGCATGACCCCTCTGTCTTGGTGACCCCAAGTGGCTGACAGATTTATCTATGCAGAATTATGTAGATCTTTTAGCATCAGCTGGCACTGCTTAATCTGATAAAATGGTTTGGTAAAGGTACAGATGCCAATCACTGCCACAGCCCTAAGGAGTAGCCCTGAGGATCAGAAACTAGATTAAATTTGAGGTGACAAAAAGACGTACCAGGGTAGTTTTTCATCCCTTATCCTTCCTTGTAGGAACTTTTTATTTTGTAACTTTCCCCTATTTTTATTTATAATCAAGTAAATAATAAAATTTTTAAGAATATAGGGAACATCAATCTCTGCTTTATATCAAATACCTTATACTTTCTTAGACCTTAAAGTATAGTACCAAAATATGTTTTAGTTATGCATATAGTACAGCTACATCTGGGTTATTAGTCAATTAAACTCTAAAAACAAGAAGCTCTCTTTTTCTATACAAAAGAAATTTACACAAGGTCAGGTACTATTTAAAATATTTTAAAATATTATTTAAAATAATTGAAACTGAATTCAGCTGCACATTACAAGGCTCATTCACCATGATCAGTAAATGGTTCAGTATAGTTGCGAGATAAACAAGTTGACATACAGAATTCAGTAGTGTTTCTCTGCACTAATGACAAATTTTCTGAATAAGTAATAAAGAAATTGATACCACTTACAATAGCATCAAAACCAATAAAATACTTAGGAATATATTTAACTTAGGAGGTGAAAGATCTTTACTCTGAAAACTCCAAGGCATTGATGAAACAAATCAAAGAAGACACAAATAAATGGAAAAGTATGCCATGTTCATGGACTGGAAGATTAATACTGTTAAAGTAGCAAAACTACCGAAAGCCACCTATAGATTGAACACAAACCCCATGAAGATTCCGATGGCATTTTTTACAGAGGTAGAAAAAAACCACTCCTAAAATTTATATGGAACCACAGAAGACCCAGAATAGCTAAATAAATCATGAGAAAACAGTTCAAAGCAGGAGGCATCACCCTTCCTGATCTCAAGCTATACTATACAACTAGAGTCATCAAAACAGTATGGTACTGGCATAAAAACAAACAAATAGACCAATGGAACAGAATCAACAGTGCAGAAATAAACCCAAGCATACACAGTCAACTAATATATGACAAGGGAGCCAGGAATACTCAATGGAGAAAAGATATTTTCTTCAATAAATTGTGATGGGCTAGTTGGATATTCACATATAAAAGAATGAAGCAGAACCCATACCTTAAACCACTCACAAAAATTAACTTGAAACGGATTAAAGACTTAAAACATAAGACCTGAAACCATCAAACTCCTAGAAGAAAACATAGTAATAAAACTCCTTGACTTGGGTCTTGGTAATGAATTTTTGCATGTGGCATCTAAACCACAAGCAACAAAATCAAAAATAAACAAGTTGGACTACAGCAAACTAAAAAGCGTCTGCACAGCAAAAGAAACAATAAACAAAATGAAAATACAACCTAAAGAATGGGAAAATATATTTGTAAACCACACATCTGATAAGGGGTTAATATCCAAAATATGTAAAGAACTCACACAACTCTATAGCAAAAAATAAAAATAAAAAACCAGAGAGAGAAACCCACAAATAACCCGATTAAAAACTGGGTAAAGGTCCTGAATAAACATTTTTCCAAAGAAGATACATGAAAAACCAATAGGTACATAAAAAGATGCTCAACATCACTAGCCTTTAGGGAAATGCAAATTAAAACCACAATGAGATATTACCTCATGCCTGTTAGAATGGCCATGATTAAAAAGACAAGAGATAGTGAGGATGTGGAGAAAAGGGAACCTGTGTACACAACTGGT
This sequence comes from Delphinus delphis, assembly GCF_949987515.2. Lineage (NCBI taxonomy): Eukaryota > Metazoa > Chordata > Mammalia > Artiodactyla > Delphinidae > Delphinus > Delphinus delphis. The sequence continues at coordinate 41,995,902 of NC_082691.1, forward strand.
GAGACTGTAAATTAGTACAGCCACTTCGGAAAATACTATGGAGGATCCTCAAAAAATTAAAAACAGAACTACCAAATGATCCAGCAATTCCACTTCTGGGAATATACCTAAAGGAAATAAAAACACTAACTCAAAAAAATATCTGCACCCCCATGTTCACAGCAGCATGATTTACAATAGCCAAGACATGGAAAAGACCTGTGTCCATCAATAGATGAATGGATAAAGAAGATTGTTGTATACACAATGCAATAATACTCAGCCATAAAAGTTGAGGAAATCCTACCATTATGTGACAATATAGATGGATCTTGGAGGCATTATGCTAAGTGAAATAAGTCAGACAGAGAAAGACAAAACTGTGTGATCTCACTTATATGTGGAATTTAAAAAAGCTGAACTTACAGAACCAGGGAGCAGAACAGTGGTTGCTAGGGTTGGGGGAGGGTGGGTCAAAAGGTACAAACTTCCAGTTATAATAAGATAAAGAAGTACTAGGCGTGTAATGTACAACACAATGGCTAGAGCTAACACTGCCGTATGATACATAGGAAAGTTGTTGAGAGAGTTAATCCTAAGTGTTCTTATCACGAGGAGAATTTTTTTTTCCTTTTTTCCTTTTTTCTTTCTTTTCTTTTTATTATATCCATAGGACAAGACCGATGTTAGCCAAACCTATTGTGGTAATCATTTCACAATATATGTTAATCAGACCACCATGCAGTATGTCTTAAACTTATATAGTGACATATATCAATCATTTTTCAATAACACTAGAAAAAATTAAAATATAATAAAATAACAACAGTAATGCACAGTAGACATCATTGTGTTACGTATACAGTGTTTTCCATATAACTTAAAACTGTGTCGTAAATACAATTATAATCTAAGACATTAAGGTAATTCTATCAACATGTGAAAAATACAGTTATCTTCATTTTTCATTTTAGATTTTATAAAATTTCATAAGCTATATATATGTATATATATAAAATAGTATAATTGATAAGAAAAATGGTCAATACACATCGTCTAAAAGACAGACTGCTTTTAAAACATTCTTATTTTTATCTCATTTCAGGAATGGAACTCATACTTACTGACTATTGTCAAATATAATTTTATTCACTTAAGAAATGTTTCCTATATTCTGAAAAATAATGTGAAATAATTCATATGATAAAACATCTGTTTTCTCATGCAAATATATTCTTTTTCTTTGCATGAGGGATTACTTCAACATCCCTCAGAAATGGATTATATTTATCACTATCTTTATTTTTTTATCCTGATAAATTAGGGTTCAGAAAGTTTGGATGGCTTGATTATAATAAAAACAAAGATATAAGTGATGTTCAGTTTTCTTTATTGAGTAATACAAAAATGAAACACTGCATCTTCTACCTGTTTATTGTTCTCAAAGGACCAGACATAATCCTCTGCTTACTACAAATAACTCTTGGAACTCACAAATTCCTTTGAGGTTAACAGAGGGCCAGGGATGTGTGGATGATAAAGACTTTAAAGGGATTTTGATTCTTAATGCACCTTTGAAGGTACACTTTATTTTGTACCTGATAAATATAAACTCCATAGGCTCTCATGAGAAAGCTGCATTATTTTTTTAGATTAGAAATACCTGTACTTATGTTTTTTCACATTTACCCACGCCACTCAAGCACCTAATTTATTTGTAGCTACTACTTGCTTTACTAGAAATAATTAACAATACCTCTTTTCCCTGTTTGTTCCAAGTGCAGCCTCTTGGTCTACTAAATCCTACTGAATTAGATTATGCCTACTTTTATACTATATCTCTTGGAAAAGTAGCTGACCATATTCTTGTTTCTTAAATTTACCTATGCTGATAAAGAGCAATAAATTTTGGAACAGAATTTAAAGATATAGTTTGGGGCAGATACAAAGAGATTCTGTTTTGTTTGTTTGTTTGTTCTCTTCTGTGGTTGTTACATAGTGTAAACCATCCTCTTAATCCTCTTATTTTGCTGGTTGACAAAATTAACTGTACTGCAGTACATATGTGTGTATACAAGTCCACAGAATACAAGGGGGAAAAAAACCCTATCATTTCCTCAAGACTGGCTAGGAGACAATTCTCTCTCCAAATTCACTCAGGAGTCAGGAAGCAGAAAGGATTGTTTTTCACAGACAAGAAGAGGGGAAAGGAAGGTATATGCTATAGAAACGAACCACGGTATTCCTTGATTTCAAGGGTCACACAGAAATGTATAATTTTTAGGCTTCTATGTAGTTTTGTGTAACAGAAACAGATCCACAATGGCTGAAGCAAATAAAGGTTTACGTTTTCACAGAGTAGGAAATTCTAAAGTGGGCCATTTAGGGCTGGTGCATCAACCCCAGGATCTCGTCAAGAAGCTGGGCTCTTTTTGTCTCCTGCTTTGCCATTTTTAATATGTGCCTCTCATTCTCACAGTCCCAAGATGGCCTCACCTCCTCCAGACACTGTGTTTTTGTTTAGACATAAGGAGTAAAAAGCACAAAGATCAAATAGCTAAAGTGAGAATGTCAATTATTTGACATCTAATTGTATTTCATTGGCCACAAATGTGTGTCCACCAACCAGCCTGGCTGGTTGGTAATAAAAGTACTTATATTACTTACTTAATATAAGCCCCATACAAAATGTGGGACATACTTATACCAAAAAATTATTCATTGCTTTCCTGAAATTCAAATTTAACTAGGCCTTCTATGTTTGCTAAATCCGGCAACTCTAAGAAAGGGAAACTAACTATTGGACAGGCAGCTAATATTATCTGCTATAGAACCTGTGCAAAATTCCTCCATTCCCCATTATAGTGTTGATGCATTCTCTCCTCAGAGAACCTAACTTCAGAGATTAAATTGATGGTTTTATAATTGCCAACTGCAATGGTTAATTTTATGTATCTATTTGGCGAGGCCAAGATACCTAGATATCTGGTAAAATACCAGTCTGAATGTTGTTGTGAAGGTATTTTTTAGATGAGATTAATGTTTAAATCAGTAGACTTAGAGTAAAGCAGATTACTCTCTGTAATGTGGCCGGACCCCAGCCAATTAGTAGAAGGCCTTAAGAGGACGCATTGAGATTCCCCAAAGAAGAGGGAATTCTGCCTCAACACTGTCTTCAGACTCAAGCTGCAACTTCATCTCTTCCCTGGGTCTCCAGCCTGCCAGCCAGTTTTGCAAATGTTGGACTTGCCAGCCTCCACAATCCTGTAAACCAGTTCTTTAAGATAAATAAGTCTCTCCACAAGACAGATAGATAGATAGACAGATAGATAGATAGACAGATAGATAGATACATAGATAGTTAGGCATCCTTTCTGTCCTGTTTCTCTGGAGAACTCTGACTGATATACCAAGTCAAAAAGTTAAAGAAAATATTTGACTGAAGAAGTTTAAGCGTGTGAGCAGGCCTATAAACAACTGAAAAGTATACAGGCTGGATTCATGTATTCTTTTTATGTTAAAATAAAGAGATGACAGTTAGGTAATAACCAGCTACAAAGCAGTTTTTTCCCCGCTGGATTAAAACCTTCTCTTCAGAACCTCCCTTGCAATGGCAGCTGCTAGCGAATTTCTTTTTAATCTGTACTTCTTTAATAATCTAGTCATAGTAGATGCTTCAGAATACTTGACTTTGAATAATTGTACATACTTTAATAATTTTATTAGTCCACCAAAATGAGGTCTATAAACTTCTCCACCCAATTAATCTACTTGTGGGAGTCAAAATGTCTCAGAGGAGTTCAGTGAAGTCGAGTAAAAAGTGTTCCGGCAGGCATGGATTTACATACACTAACAAATGTAAAATAGACAGCTAGTGGGAAGCAGCCGCATAGCACAGGGAGATCAGCTGGGTGCTTTGTGACCACCTAGAGGGGTGGGATAGGGAGGGTGGGAGGGAGACGCAAGAGGGAGGAGATATGGGGATATATGTATATGTATAGCAGATTCACTTTGTTATACAGCAGAAACTAACACAACAATGTAAAGCAATTATACTCCAATAAAGCTGTTAAAAAAATGTGTTAACGGCAATTTTTTAAGTTTATATCAGTGCTATCCTGTATACTCATTTTCTAATATTTTGCTAGACGTTGTACTCAAAGAAAGTATCTTTTTTCTATAAAAAACAAATTTCTAACACTAGTAATGTGTTGACTTCCCTTCACCTAAGAATGTGTCTCTAGTGACAGTTTTATCAATATTTTTAAGAGACTTCCTGGGTGTGGCTGGAGAACCTGTCATCCTTTGATAAGAAGAAGAAAAAAAAAATGTTCTAAGTGAAGGCCGAAAGCAAACCTCTTACTTTGCATTCACTCTCTTAGGTTTATTTTAAAAAAAGAAAGAAAAAGAATCTCTGTGAATCCAACTACTATTAGTTTCTCTTAAAATTAAAAACAGAAAATCCAGAATTACCAACAATTTAGATCAAATCTGTGTTCAGAATGGAACATGTTAAACTCTAAAAGAATAGAAAAAATTAAATTTAAAAAAATGAAGAAAAATGAACGCACAGTAAGAATTTGAGATTTTTCAATATATTTCCTTTGGAAACAATTATACTGAAGAAAGCTAGAGTATTCCTTTTTGTTCTTCTTAACAGGACAAACCCAACTTCTGTCTAAGTTCCAAGCTTAATGAAACCTGTGTCTAAAATTTTTGTTGATTTTTTTTTCCTCAGCTCACCCATACCCCTGTTTACTCACAGAAAACATAGTCTGCCTTTACCCCACACCTGGTGTTTTCCTCTTGGCGTATCAGCACTGCCTTCCCCCTGCCTGACTCATGTTCACGTGATAGAAATAACCAAGAATGAATATTTCTGTAAAGTTACCAGGACACCCTTAAACTGAAACTCAGGATTCCCAAGTTAACGTGAGCTACTGACACCTCAGTCCTTCAATCTCTCTCCCCAGATGCTCACCCTTTGCTCCACGTTCAAGCCAACAGGTCCTATATTTCTTTAGAAGGTTGGGGTAGACACTTACTCTTTAATGGTAAGGAGATGAGAAAGGAGGAGGGTGACAACATAGTAAATCTTAAAGAATGAGTATTTCTCTAATAGAGAAAGGGTGGCAGGGGAGGTATGAACAAAAACTGGGTGATCCTGAAAGACTGGATTCTGGTTTCCCACCTTGCTGCTAGCTGTGTCAATCTGGGAACTATATGCTGTTTCCCTACTCTTTCTAGTATTACTGGGGGGCGATGTGAGTCTTCCTTCCAGATCCTCACAACCCCCCCCCCTCAAGGCAAAACCTAAATTCTGTCCATTTCAGCCCAGTCTTATGACATCGCCCTATCCTTCAGTATTTGCAAAAGGCAGATTAAAAAAAAAGAACACAGTAAACAGGTGACATTGGGTGGAAAGAGGACTGTACTTGGAGACACCACATGTGGGATAGCTGTCCTAGGTCTGTCACTTAGAAGCTGTGCAACTTTAAAGCATGTAACTTTTGTGGTGTTGTGGCTTAGAGTGAAAGTGAAAAAAAAATGTTTGAGAAGAATGAATAGTTCTATTTGAGCCTCAGTTTACTCATCTGTAAAATGAGATAAAAATTCCTAACTCTGGGGTGAGGAAACAGTGGTTGGGGGTGGGAGAGTAGTGCTGTTATGAGATTAAATTATGCATGTGAAGCACCAGCACAGCCTCGCATGCTGTATTTCAATGAGTGGGTGATTTCCTCCCCCTTTCCCTCTCTGAGAAAATTTCATATCGTGGCTGGGAATTCAGACTTCTCCAATTGTCTGTGGCTGTCACAATTAGTAATCCAAGATCCCCACCTTCATGGATTGTATATTCTAGGAACTATGGGGGTTATTTGGAGGAGTAACTGAAATGACATATGGTAAACTGATTTTTACATGTGTTAGTTGTTTTTTAAATTAAAATATCCCCTCAAAAATATAACTTTTGGCCTGTATATTTATCATATATCAGTCCTCTTCACTTTGGGCAATTTCTTGCAAAGATTGGTTAAAAATTGCTGACAGACTGCAAGAATTCAGAATCCAAATATAGAAAACAGCAAATTTTTTTATGCAAAAAAAGAAAAATGCTAATCCTTGCATTTTTCATTGTTTTATTTGACTAATTTAGTCTTTAGACTATAATCCCAAGTATACAGGCAAGTCTTTTGGAAATAAATAAAGAAAAAAAAAATCTAAAGGAAGACATCTATTTTTAGCTTCCCACCAAGCCATGTCTTGCTCAGCTGTAGCTATTCCAAAATTGGTCACAGTTTTATTTGACCTGTTTTAAGAGGGAAAAAAATAAACTTGTAAAATGGATTTTTATAATATGCACTATTTAATTTTGATCTTTAATGCAAGTATGAGAACAGGCCCTGTCAGATATTTATCACCACCATTTGCAAAACAATCAATCTACCCCATTCCCAGACTCAACCTGCTGTTGACCCGACACCCCAAAGAGGGCAAGACAGGCTTCCTCCCGCCCACCCCTGCCTGTTGCTAGGGCCGCCCATTGTCTGGCTAATGCGATCCTGGAACCCAGCCAGAGCTGTAGCCTGTGTGCGTGGTTTAGTTTTGCTTTGTTTTTAAGGATCACACACATTTTGGCCTAAACTGCAGACAGAAGGCAGAGGAGGAGATCTTATTTTATTTAGAAGAGAAAACCCAGAAAAGTGAGATCTGCCTGAAGTTGTCTTATGTTTTAAGAAACAAGCTTAGGTAAATGATTAAAATAGAAAAGCATGGCAAAAGGAGAAAAAAAGAAAGGAAAAAGCATGTCAAACCTTAATGGAAGAAATTCCCAGACATATCACCAATAAATAGCCAAACTTTATGGATAGAGATATTTTTCTGCATTATAAATAAAAACTAAAACCAGTCTGCTTTCCTCCCAGAAGCTACAGAGAAAACAGTTTCCTTCGAGTAAGTATGCAAGAGTTTAATTTTCTGTTGTTGTTTAAGCATAAAACCTGAAAATAAAAAGGTATATACAGTGTTGCTGAGAATTATTTCTAGGCTTTTTAAAGTATTAATGAACAGTTACTTTTAAAATCATATAGGTGTGTATGTGTGTATAAAAGTTAATCACATCAAAGAATTTACGTAGATGAAAAGTCTAAGAAACCACCTTCCAAAGATGATGTCAGCAAGTAAAGAGGCGGTACACAGAACTGCTTGTTTTTAAGTAAACTACCATAAAAGAGTTCAGAAAGGCATAAGGCTGGCTGTCAGGAAATGAGCTTAAGCAAAGGAAATGGGAGATGTCTGGTTCAGGGGTTTTGAGGAAGGCTTTTACCAACGGGTGCTTTTGTTTTCCTTTTCATGCTAAGTCAGGATACAGGCTTTGTCTTTCATATGTACAAAAGAGAAATACCAAGGTGATAAGATAACATCTGGGACAGTGTAAGGCCTCAAGTTTTCTCTAGTATAGAAAGCTGTTCACTGGCAGCCTACTGCCAGTCTTCCTTGATTTGGGCTGAAATACATGCAGGAGAAGGAGGGAATTACTGACAAAGGTTGAGCACTGATGCTTTTTACTCGATAAAAGCAGAAGCTGGGGCAACTATATTCCCTGCTTTAGGAATCTGGAATCAGGATACTGAAAGTCACATTGAGTCATCTACCAGGATACTCACAGACCGGCCAGGGGACAGGGATGCGTGATAGTGCACCTGTGGGTGTTTAAGCCCCCCATCATCCCATCCAAAATTAATATAATGTCTAATTTAAAACAGTTTGCTCGCAGCCTCTGTACACACACCTTACACTCTCTCCACAACCAAGACAGATTGTTGCCCCTAACCCTTCCTGCATAGAAATTCTGGAAGTGTTTACAGGAGATCAGTCTCCACGGACCACAGACTATAGCAGACACCTTAGAGAAGCTAGGACAAGAGACCGTGTGGCCCTAGAAAGGGAGAAACACAGAGAGACAAATATCCAGCTCACCCGAGGCCAACTCTGTGTCCTGCATTTTTCTTTGATGAGAGTCACCAAGATGCTTACGAGAAAATTCTTAAGCCTGGTTGAGTGGGTAGCCTGCAACCTAGTAATTTCTCACCATGACATATACAGGATTTAGAAAGGATAAAACCAAGTATGCTCAGATGGAAGCCCTTTTGCTGTAGAAAAACTAGTGGGCAAAGATGGGGATGCAGTGTCACGTTTCCGGGGTTCAGGGACTGCCCTTACCCAAACTGGGAAACCTCTCCAACTCTGAGACCTACCATGTGCCTTGTGTCTCATGTTACCTGTTCTGGAGGTGCAGATTTTGCCAACCTCTGGCAGTCCCAACTAAATAGCATTTGTTCCAGAGCTGCTCTCCCTAGAAAGGGCTCTACCCCAAAAATGAACTTGACAAATATCTTAACACCCACCTCCACCCATCTTTCCCTTCCAACTCATCCCATATTAAAACTTACAGACACTCAGGAAAGCTGATCTCAGCCTACTGGCAAAAGGAAAGCCATCGACTAAAACATTCAGTTTAAACTAAATGGTGGCAAGAAGTATTAATCTCCCAGGTAAATTATATAGTTTTAAATCACTTGTAAAGTCCAAAGAACACATTTTTATTGATGAGATTTCTGTGGATACAGTTTTGGCTAAAGCCTCCCCTCATTTAATACTTTGTACAAAAATTTTATTATGAACAAAGCCAGCTCTAAGCAGACTTAGCCCTTAATGGAAACAGTACTTTGATGACACAATGGCTTCAAGGAAGGCCATCTCCCAAAAGGTGGAGGCATGAGTGAGAAGTGGGGAAAGCTGACCAAGGAGGAGTCTGGGAAGGCTACCTATTGGGGGGAGAGGGAGGAAAGCTGCGACAGATATGAAAATGATGGAAGGATCATTCATGAAAGCAGCCGCTTGGAGACAGGGCTGGCTTGCTCTGCATGATGAGGATAAGCAGTGAGGCACCCTGGAAAGTAAACAGACTCTACAGTCAGGAAGGTCTGGGTTTGAACACCAGACTCCACAACTTACTCTACAGGGGAATCTGGGCACATTAATTAACCACTCTGAGACACAGTTTCTTCATTTAAAAAATACAGAATTAGATAATTAGAGATAATATAATCCGTGGCATATATTAGACAGTCAAGATGGCAATAAGTCAATCACTATTCACTAGGTACATCCTGGGAGAAGAGCTAATATCTGAGGCACAGAGGGACGGTGTGAAATACATGATATGAGAGCCCATAGGCTTCAAGATTTATGACAGCGTAGAAATGGAGACCTAGGGCTCAAATTTCCTTTCCTCGTAATATTTTCTATCTAGCAGCTGGTTAGTTGTCCTACCAGAATTAACATTCTTCACCAAACCTTACCTCTGACCTTATCTACAAAAACACTCCATTTTTTTTTTTTTAAATTAAGTGCAAATAGAAATGGGCTATTTATAGCTACCACCCTTGGCTATAAATCTTGGATGCAATGTGGATGCTGGCTTGGGAGCTCAGAGTTCAACCTGGAGTGTAAAGAGAATGTAAATAATTAAAAGGGTGGGTTCTAATGAGTTACTCTCCCACTTATGTCAGAGTATGGGACAAATGAGGGAATAAACAAAAGGATGGAGTAAGCAACAAAATGATGAAAGGTACAGCTGTGGACAAATCAGATGCTCTGCTACAAATCTGGAGGAAGAAGAGGCTAAAGATTCTCTTTGCTATTATAAAAAACAACAATAAATAAAACATAAAACAAGCTAAGGGGTCCTGATACATTCATTACAATAGACTCCAGATTTTCCACTAGTTTACAGAATTGATCGACTCTATATTCATAAACCAGAAAGAGTTAGACCATAAGTAAAATACATTTTATCAAACATTTAGTCCTATCCAAATAAAACCCAGTATTCCTTCTGGAGAGTAAAAATATGCCTAAAAGCAGGTTTGTCATATTAAATAGAATAGCAACATACTGTACATGATTAAGAAATGTTTTTATAATCAAGAACTCTCAATTTTATTGAATGAATAATTTCTTTGTTGAACATCAAAGATGTATAATTCATGGGAACTTATTTTCTAAGGAAAGTTTTGCAGATTTCCTTCTCTAAGAGAAATCTCAGGATTTTTAGAACATTGTTCAGTTGTTCTTACTTAATACCAATACAAATCTAATAAACAAAGTAAGACTAGAGAAAATAAAATTTTGATTGAAGATTTAAGAGAGAATAAATATGCAGAGGAGAAATGGGAAGTTATCAATACTTTGGTCATAATATTCATTCACTTAACGAATATTATTGTCTTCAACACACCGTGCACTGGGGATACGGCCATGAAGAAGACAGACACGCTCTCCATCATCCAAGTGGAACGTGGGAATAATGGGGAAGAAAGAAATCACAATTGGGATGAATTCCACAAAGAGGAAAAACTGAATCCAAAGGAAGGAGCCCACCCCAAGGAAGTTACTTTTTAATTTTTTCCGAAAACCTGATAGAAGAAAAAAACCGATACAAGAGCGGGATTCTCTAAACAACTGAAGGCTGAGGGACTTGGGGGGGAATAGCAGGTGGCAGAACCATAAGCCACACAAGAAAGAAACCGTGTGCAAGCCTGTAAGTGTGCAAAGGGGAGGCTGATGCATTTAAGTAACGAAAGAAATCCAGAATGGCTGGGGAGAAAAATAATCAAAAAGGAAGGGTACTGAAAGATGGCATTGGGACTTTATGGCTAGACACATCACAGGGAGTCATGCTGCCTTATAAAGGTCAATATTCTAAAGATGTCACAAAGCCAAGACTTTTTAATAGAAATGTGATTTGATTTGCATTTGGAAAAGATCACTAATGTTGGGTGGTTGATGGACTAAAGAGGGTAGTATTGGATCATCACAGCAACTAACCCTTATTGGGAGCTTGCGATGTGCCCACATAATACAAAGAGCTTTACACAGATTACCGAACGTAACCCTCACGAAAACACTGAGGGAATTACTATTTTTTCCTCATCTCATAGAAGAAGAAACCGAGGCGTAAGCAAGGTGATGACAAGAAGAGATTTTGAAACCTGGAAGTCAGCGTTCAGAGCCTATACTTTACTACTATCTACCGTGAATACAGACTAGTTAGGAGCCTGCTATAGAAATTCAAATAAAAGATGTTTGTGGCTTAGACTAGGGGGTGTGGCAATGGGGTTAGAGAGAAGTGTAAAGATTCAAGAGATAGCACACACATTCTGGTGCTGGAGTAGAGGAAGTGAAGTGGGAAGAGAAGGCTGACCTGAGGTTTCAGCATTTGGGTAGATGTTCCTTCCTTTAAGATAAGAGACACTTAGCAGAGGAGGATAAAAAATTTTGCTTTTGAACATCTTGCCTGAAAGCTTCCAAAAGGAATTGCCAGGGAAGTTGTGGGCTCAATAGGTGGGAAGTCCAACAGCTAGGGTCTGAGTTGGAGACATAGATTTGAAAATCTTTAGCAAATGTGTGTACTTAAAACCACAGGAGAGGGTGAAATTTCTAAGGTCAAAATTATCAACTGCAGTTTGCCCAAGATGCACTTGAAGAACTTGTTGAAAATGCAGATCCACAATCTCATCTTCATCCAACCCCAACTATTCTCCCACTGCGTAGCTAGGAAAGGGAAGCCAGGTAACTCTTACACATTTGGTTAGCTGAGCTTTGAGAAACTCAGAGAGGGAGAGGATGAGATAAGAAGAGGGAGGATTAGGACGGGGTCTGATGAACTCTAACATTTAAAGGGTAACTATATGAAGTGTGTCAGAATATGTCACCACAAAATATGCCACTGTGGCATAAGAATTATTCTGACCTGAAGGCAGTCAAGAAACAGCAGACACAGGAAAAGCTCTCTGCCCTCGCTGTTTCTGCCTAAAAGCAGAACATAGCGCATGTGGTTGGGAGTCCGCCTGCCCATGCAGGGGACACGGGTTCGTGCCCGCTTCCGGGAAGATCCCACGTGCCGCGGAGCGGCTAGGCCCGTGAGCCATGGCCGCTGACCCTGCGCGTCCGGAGCCTGTGCTCTGCAACGGGAGAGGCCACAGCAGTGAGAGGTCCGCGTACCGCCAAAAAAAAAAAAAAGCAGAACATAAATTTCCCATTATAAACATGACATAGATCTCCATTTGTAAAGGTGTTTCCCGACTCCTGTACCAGGAAGTCCAGAAACAGCACAGAGGTGAGTCAGCATAACAAACTTTATTAAACAACCCTTATTTATCATATATTTCCTAGTCACCTTCCCATGATTTATTGCCCTTTGTCAAAATGGTATAGAAGCCCCCAAGTCTAACTGCTTCTTTGGGTTTTCACCTCTTTTCTATGGAGCCCTTATACATGTAAAATTAAAAATAAAATGTTATGCCTTTTCTCTTATGAATTTGCCTTTTGTTAATTTAATTTGCACACCTCTGAGACTAAATCTAAGAGGATAAAGGAAAAGTTTTTCCTCCTCTTCATATATGAGGACCTCCAGCAAAATATATGGGAAAAAGACAAGCCAGATTGATAGGAGGAACATAGATGAGAATTGTGTCAGGAAATCCTAGATAGGAGAGAGTATTTTAGGAGAAAGTTGGCAACAGTGTCAAATGCTGATATCTCGTCAACATTTCTGAGGGCCAGTTCTGTTCCTAGCCCCGAGAACCCCAAGAAGAATGCAATATAATCATGGTTATGGAGGAGATCCAACTATACCTATCATATCAGGCACTATTTTTCATGCTTTATATACTTTATTTTACTTTTATATAGACTCCATATGACAAGTATAAGTATAATTAATTACAGATGAAAAATTGATATACATTGAGGTTAAAATATATTTCTGGGTTTATTTCTAATAAACAGTAGACCCATAATTCAAACCCAGAACTGTGTGATTCTAGAGGCAGTACTCTTTCAGGTACAGAGTATCATAGTGCCTTTTAGTGTTACGTCAGAGCTACGGACCAGACTTTTAGGAAGCATAAAGGAGGGGCACCTAATTCACACAGGTGTAGACAGAAGCGCCAGGAAACGTTACTGATGAGCCAAACCTTGTATGAGAAGGAATTGGCCAATCACACAAGGGAGGGGAGGATAGGTGTTTTCAGCAAATCAGTACGGGCAGTCACTGATGGTAAAATAGAGCATCAACTTCAGGGAACTCCGTGAAGCAGTGAGTTCATGTAAGGGAGAGAGGGGTTCTGAGGAGGAAAGAGTAGAGGTAGAAACTTTATTCTGAAGAGGAACCATTTACATATTTTAAGTAGAGGGCCCCCTGGGGCAGATTTGTGTAGGAATCTGTGTCAACAGTGTAAAGGATGAATTGGGGGAGGAGAATAAATGCAGACCAACCAAGTGAGAGCCTGGACAGTGGCCTGATGGACAACAGAGGAAAAGAGGGCATGTCAGAGAGAGGAGAAAGGCATGAAATAAAAAGAACCGGATGACTTGGATCAAGGGGGGTAGGTGTTGGGAGCGGTGACAAGGGGAGAGGTATAGAGGATGAATACCAGTTTTCTGACTTGGGCAAAGGGGCAGCTGGCAGGAGATGAATGGAGGAGAACAGATATGGAGAGAAAAAACTATGACTTCGGTTCTGGGGTTAGAATTGCCTATGAACTTCCAGGAGGACGTGTTATAAAGGTGGCTGGCTGGATGGGACCGGCGCTTAAGAAAAAGTCTGGGCCATGGCTGTTATCATGGAGTAGGTATACAAACGGTGATCCCCAAAGTCATCTGATCATAGAACTCTTTATCCAAAGCAAATGTTCTGAGAAGAGTTTATAATTCTCTCCTTCTGGGAAATTTTTGAAGCTTTATCATCAACTCTTCTCCATTTTTTCAACAATGGAATAGCCATTGAAAAAAACAAAGAAGATGGTAGAGCAGGGATCCAGCCAGATCTGAATCTTTCCCATAGTCTTTATTATTCTACCAAACATTTTTTTTTATCAGTTTGGTTGAAAACTGGTGGCCATATCATTCATGAGGATAAATGGATTTTATCTAACACAAAATACACTTTATGACTCATTTTTTTTTTTTTATTCTCCAGTTTTAATTTGTTTGCGAATTATCTCCATTATCCAATGACTTGTTCTTCTCAGTTTTGGTGTATAATTTGGATCAGATAAAGGTGGAATGGTGAGGAAATTACAGTTGTTCCATCTTTCCTATTGTGACATTTTGAGTAATCGAAACAATTTAGCTATCATGCAAAGAATTCTGCTGTCAAATATACAAAAATCAATTCATGAAAATGACAAAGATCATGTTTATTTGGTGAAGCAACAAACTACTAAAACTGCTTTAATTTCTTTCTAATGGCAACAATGTCCCAGAAAAACAATTTCACATCATTTATTCCTATTGTGACATATATATTAAGAAGTTTGGGGAGAAATGTTGCACAGTTTTTTTAAGTAATGCTTTCAAAAGGGAATTTCCATAACAATTACGCAATTATTAAATGAAAATAGCTGTATTGCTAGACAGGAAGGCCCATCCCAGTGTATTTCTCTTTGAAAATTACTGTTGGGAGATTGATGAGGTAAGGAATAACATGAATAATTCTATTTCATGAAGAGAGAGTCTCTTCCCCCTCTTTTCTGGCATGAACGCCAGTTTCTTTTAGAAGAATAGATGGGTCGCAGTGTACAACCTAGCTTTTCCTTCTGTGATGCACTAATTTAGTAGGGATCAAGATCCTGGCCAGCCAAAGAAAAGGTAAATACCATCCATCAGACTTTCACTGAATTGTCAAAATTAAGAGTATTTGTTGTATTTTTTTTTCTCACACTAGATTTCTTCTCTTTTAGGGAATTCCTATAGTTGTGCATTTTTCCCCCAATTACTCAGAATCATATTATAAAGATTATAATTAAATCAATTTTAACACACTCTAGTTGAATTCAAGGCTACTTATTCACCATCACTCCTAGTATATTTGATTACCTCCAAAGAGCTGGTTGTCTAAACTAGTCATGCACATTCAGGGAAGAAGTAAAATCAAATAAAACAAAACTTGCTGGGCTGAGGTTACAGAAAGAGTTAATGTTAAGGAAGGTTGGGAAATCACATAGTCCAAGCTTGTTCTTAATCAACAATCAAAAAAGAAACGATGGAGCAGGGGAAAAAAAGTCTTTTGACTGTAATCATTACTGATAAAAGCATGATCCGGGCTTCCCTGGTGGCACAGTGGTTAAGAATCCGCCTGCCAATGCAGGGAACTCGGGTTCAAGCCCTGGTCCAGGAAGATCCCACATGCCACGGAGCAACTAAGCCTGTGCGCCACAACTACTGAGCCTGCGCTCTAGAGCCCGTGCACCACAACTACTGAGCCCGCATGCCACAACTACTGAGCCCACATGCCTCAAGTACTGAAGCCCACACACCTAGAGCCCATGCTCCGCAACAAGAGAAGCCACCGCAATGAGAGGCCCACGCACCGCAACAAAGAGTAGCCCCTGCCCGCTGCAACTAGAGAAAGCCCACGTGCAGCAACAAAGACCCAACACAGCCAAAAATAATAAATAAAATAAATACATTAAAAAAAAACAAAGCTTGATCCTTTCTGATTCTTTACATGAATGTTCAAGTCAAAGGGATCACGAATATAAAAATTATTGAAAATTTTCCAAGAGTATATAGTAAACATTATTAGGATGTCTGCCCAACCCATGCATCACCAACCCCCTTCTCTAAAAACTGCCTTACTCATGACCAAGGCTGGGGCCTGATTATAGACCAAGACCCCAGTCGCAGTCTAGCTGGTGTGTGTCAGGATGGACTGAGGCTCTTTCCTCGGCCAGGGCTAGAGTTGGGATTCAGAAGCCCCAGTCTCTCTATTCCGGCTGCCAGCACTGAGAAGTAAGATACAGTAAAAAAGTTAGTCTGTAGAGAAAGAAAAAGATGAAAGAGATGTGGAGAGGTGCAGAATATAAGAGACCATGAAATAACTTGAAAAATAGGGTAAATAGTGGTTTGATTAACTAGGATGGACAAGACTGGGAGAGAAATAATTTTGAGAGAAAATTTAAAGTCCTTCTCTGTCCACATGACAAACATTGTTGTTGTACACACGAAGGGAGATATGGGCCAGACATCTGGAACTAGGGGAGATGTCAGGACTGAAGATGGAAATTTTAGACCCATCAGCGTAGAGATGGATTTTAAATTTGGGGGGCTGGATGAAGTTAGAAATGGATAGGGAAGAGAAACCAAAGTCAAATCCAAGTACTCCAGCATTTAGCAGTTGAATAGAGAAGGAAAAACTAGCAAAGGAGAGGAGCAGCAAGTGAGGCAGAAAGCAAATCAGATAACTGTGCTGCCACAGAAGCCACAAGAATAGTGTTTTCAGAAGAAGTGATCAAATCAGCTCACTCTTACCAAAAAAATAAAACAAAATAAAAAACACTTCTTAGAATTATTTGTATTCTGTTTCAGGGCTCACCAAATGAATGATATTTGTACTGTTTCTGGACTGATATTAAAGTCATATGAAAATAAAGTAAAAACATAAGCATACATAAACCAAATTTTTTTAAAAATGCCTCAGACAGATTCAGTTGGGTTTTGTTTAAAAAGAAAGGCAGGATAGATTGTTGAGCAATATTTCTTGTACAGACTGAAACTGGTAGGATTAGTTTAATTGTGAGACTTTAGAAAAATTTCAATAATAAAACTTTTGTGAGATTCACTTTGCAGAAGGCTTAGAACATAGCTTGATGGATGATAGTGAATGTCCATTCCAGAGACAGGGATCTGACAGTAAAAAAGGGAGACTTTAATAAGGTCTGCTTGGCTGGAACAAACATGATATCCCAAATTGCTTTACGAAGGTCTGAAGGCTGCAAAGCAATAAGAGAGGCAGTGGTGATTCCGCCAAGGGTACGGGGGGCTAGCTAGGCTGGGCGGGGGGGGTGCTTAGCTGTCTACTAATGTTTAGTATCCCCCCTAAACATCCCCCCAAACATCAAATGCAAATACAAATAATGTGCTCCCTAGGCCAATCCTTCACAGCAAGTCCTCTGGCCCCATGTGACCAGACCAGAATGCCAGCCCGCCCCAAGCCCTCCTTCATGCAAAGGCTGGTGTAATTAATGGGCTGAATTTCTTAGTGGTTAAGATCTTGAGCTCTGCAGTCTAACAGGCCTTGTTAGAACCCCAGTTTCCCCCATTATTAACTGAGTGACCATGTCTAGAGACTTAACACCTCTAATCTCTCTTTATTCATGAAAAATGGATTACAGAAATTACTTCATCAAGTGACACAGAGAATTCAATGAGAAAATAAACATAGTATTTAGCACAGTGACTGTAATCACCATTCAACAAGGGGGAATTTTGTATTATCTTGTTGGGTTCAAAAGGTAATATTACACGAGACGCATTTGAGCCTGTAACACACATGGAGAATAGGAATCCGCCCAACGTCTGTCTCATGAAGATGGCTGGCGCTGCGCTGGGAAGCAGCAGGTGGATATTGCCAGTAGTAGCTCAGTCTGCCAATTCAGCCCTCCTTCCACTGTGCCACTGCTTCCCTACAGCTGCTGGTGTAGACCAATGGGCCATTCACTACCCAAAAATATATAAAGGCGTATTTGCTCTAAAGGACTATGTGTTGTTAAAAAATAAAAGTATGGATTTTTCTCAAGCAGATTACATTACTCCATTTCTTTCTCGTGGTCACTGTACTTTTTCTTTTTCGAGTGTGTAATAAATGTATTTCTGAGCCTGTTTTAAATGATAGAGTCAATCACTGTTCACTGGCCAGCTGCTCCACTGGCCAGCAATTGTAAAACTCTCTGCATTGTGACCCAGAGACACTCACTGGCCTAAACTTTACATCACAATAGGCAAGCCACCTGGAGTCAGCTTTGAAATCCCAGGGCTGTGGTCAAAGTAGGACCTCCCGGAAGGACAAAGTGTTCTGTTTGTGTAGCACAAGGGTGTGGCTTTGGTAGCTAGTAAAATAATCTGAACACAAAGGCTTCTAGATCCTGCAGAGCACTCTGCAGTGAACTGACTCAGCGGAAAGTGGTGGGAAAGGAAGCTTGTTCTTAGATTTCAGAACCCTCCAAAGCTACACCCTCCCCACTTAGTTCTGTCCTAGTTCAACAGGAAGGGGGTTTCATCAGCTAATCTGTGCACGTGTGTGTGCACGCGCGCGCGTGCGCACACACACACACACACACACACACACACACACACACACTACCATCACCAATTTAGACTTCATATAAATAGAGAGCATTTTAGAAACTGTTATATACTTTTAAATCCTCTGATCCCTGTATCTGGAATTAAGAAAAAGGAAGTCTGAATTATGCAAAATCAGTCCTTATTGATTAGATTTCCTTCTTGATTACTTAACTCTTAACTTTACTCAGATTATTTTGCCTAAAGACCACTTAGGCAACTTCACCCAAAGAAGATGTAGAAACTTTCTTTGTGAAAAAGACTACAGAGAGCTTTATATTCTATCAATAAGATTAATGTTCTGTGAAATGTACATTCCAAGGAAACACACATTCAGAAAAAAAAAAAACCATTTACTGGGATGAACAAGAAACACAATCTACCTCTCCCTAAACTACTAGAAAGCCAATTAACTTAACAACAAATTATTTAAGTTCATGAATTACATATAACACTACATTTACAAAAATGTTCAAAAATATGCATAGACAGGTAAGAGAAGTTTTTTCGTGAGATTGTTGCCAAAAATCACTTAAAGTTAACCCCAGGACAACCGAATATGTTGACAGTGCCCTGTGAGTTAAAATTTGATACATTCTTGAATGTTTTTGTTAAAGTTTTTTAAATGGTTAAAATATATGTAATTGGTAAAATATATGACCTCCTTTCGTTTTATCAAGATTCATAAACATCATTTGCTTTTATAATGTTTTTAAAATATATATATTTTTAATTAATTAATTAATTAATTTATGGCTGCACTGGGTCTTTGTTGCTGTGCACGGGCTTTCTCTAGTTTCAGAGAGCGGGGGCTACTCTTCGTTGCAGCGCATGGGGGTCTCATTGCGGTGACTTCTCTTGTTGTGGAGCACGGGCTTTAGGTGTGCGGGCTTCAGTAGTTGTGGCACGCTGGCTTCAGTAGTTGTGGCTCGAGGGCTCTAGAGCCCAGGTGCAGTAGGTGTGGCGCACGGGCTTAGTTGCTCCATGGCATGTGGGATCTTCCCGGACCAGGGCTTGAACTCGTGTTCCCTGCATTGGCAGGTGGATTCTTAACCACGGCACCACCAGGAAAGTCCCATATAATGTTTTTTCCAAAGCTTTTCTTTTTGTACTGGATTACATGACTCCTTCCTTTTTCAAGAAGTTCTGAAGGGCACAGTTGGGAGCAGTAAAGGATAAACTGCACTGTCTATAATTGTGTGACAACAGAACTCCATGAAAGGTGAGGTTCCTTACAAAATACAAGGCAAGCAGAGAATATTTCAGTTTAAGATATTTCAGTTAACACTTGTCTTTGGAAGATGTATATTCACCCCCTGAAAAAAGTGTACTGAGTATCTACTATACAGTAGGCAGTGTTCTAAGTTCTGGGACTACATAGGGAATAAAAATAGATGGGGTTCTTGCTCTCACCGACCCTACATTCCTATGGAGGAAGAAAGGCATTAAACACACCAACAACCAAACAAACAGGAGAATATTACCTAGTGCTAAGTCAAGGAGAAAATTACTAGAGTGTTGTATCAGAAAATGACTACAAGTAGGGTTGCCAGGCTTAGCAAATAAAAATTCAGGAAACCGAGCTCAGTTTGAATTTCAGATAAACAATGAATACTTTTTTTGGTACAGATAGGTCCCATGCAATATTTGGGACATGCATTTACAAAAAAAATTATTTGTTGCTTATCTGAAATTTAAATTGAACTCAGCCTCCTGAATTTTATGTGGCAACCCTACCTGGGAGACTTCTTACACTGGAAGGTTGGAAAAGGCCTCTGTGAGAAGGTGATATTGACAGCACACCAGAAATAAGCACAAGTCCTAAAGCAGAAACAAGTGTGCGTGCCTGGTAGACAAAGTGTGTGTGCAAATCACACTGTTGAGAGATTGTGACAGTCAGAAACGACCAAGAGAACTCTTTCCTACCCAGTGCCAGAGACCTGGTAAACAAGGAACATACTTAAGGAAGAGCAGGGACATGGGCTGTGGTGAATCAGACTTCATAAGAGGCAGGGTTTGGAGTTTCCTGTGTAACATATTAGAGACGCTCTCAGAAAAGGTTAGATGGAGGAGGATGTGCTTGCAAAGAAATGTGCGAACCTGAGGTCTGGAAAACTGAGTGAGGAAGACTTCAGACTGAGGCTCCGCAACGGAGGATTCCTTGAGAAGGTGTTAAGATTTTAATTGATTTCCTTCTATCACCAGGAAAGTCCTACAGGGCATAACTTTACTCCCTTCACGATGTAGTTCCTTTTTCAAATTGTCTTAATTCTTTAAAAAAGTAGGGAAGAGGGGTTTCCCTGGTGGCGCAGTGGTTGAGAGTCCGCCTGCCAATGCAGGGGACACGGGTTCGTGCCCCGGTCCGCGAGGATCCCACATGCCGCGGAGCGGCTGGGCCCGTGAGCCATGGCCGCTGAGCCTGCGCGTCCGGACCCTGTGCTCCGCAATGGGAGAGGCCACAACAGTGAGAGGCCCGCGTAACGCAAAAAAAAAAAAAAAAGTAGGGAAGAAGAATAAAGGGAATATGCAGAGTCAGACACAGCAATTTTGGAAAAAGGGAAAAGATAACTGCTGAGGAGGAAGCCTGGACTCTCCACACCACACTACCAAACGGCCAAGAGTAAGGGGTGGGGACACCCTGAACAGAGCAGGGAGCCCTAGGGACCAGCACAAAATGTGTGTGCTGCCCGCAACAGAGAAAATGTATCTATTTACAAAACATATATATGTGTGTATATATATATATATATATATATGTGTGTGTGTGTGTGTGTATATATATATGTGTGTGTGTGTATATATATATATATATATATATACACACATTTTGTGTGTGTATTGGAATATATATGCACAGTTTTGCTTTCCATAAACATTTATGTGTTTTAAGAGGTACCATATTACATACAGCAAACTCTGCAAATTTCCAAGTTTCACTCAATGACATGTATTGGAGACCTTTCTACATCAGTATATACAGATCTCTTTCAATCTTTTTAACTCCTACATAGTATTCTAGCATACAGATACACTGTCATTTAAACATCCTCCAATTTATGAGGATTCAAGTCATTACCAGTGTTTTGCCATAAATGCTGCTAGGACCATGGTTCCCAGACTGTGCTGGGTACTGTAAACACACAGGAGTGTCATGACTATTTTTAAATTTTGAGGGAAGCAGAGTAACAACTGTCAGACACCACACAAACTACTACTACAATACGACTATTAAATTTGGGTCTAACTACTTAACAAATAGAACTATTAGATATTTTTTTGTCCTAGGGTTCGCCATGAAAAAATCACAGAGACACCAAAGATGCCGTGAACCACGAATGTTTGAGAATCTCTGTACTGGGAGCATCCTCACATGTGCCTATGTATGCAAAATATCTCCGAGGTCAGGTCCTAAGAAGTGGCTTGTTTTTGTTGTATTTTAATTAAATTGAAACCCATATTAAAAAGAAGTACTTTCAACCTATCCTTACCTGGTTTTTTTCCTTGAAAACATATTTTACAAACTTATTCTCAACAAGTCCTCAGCTAGAAGACTTCCATAATTCAGTTTGGCAGTCATATTTACTGCCATTGTGAGTTGGTGCATCTCAAATAACTTCTATTCCTCAAAACTTTATATTTTAAAAAACCTATGACAGCTATATGATTGCAGATAATATTTAAATTATAAATATTTAATTTATAATATATTTATAAATTAATATTAACATTAATATATTAATATATAATATAATATATATAATTTTAAAATACACTTACTTTAGATATGTGTTGACAGAAAGAAATGCAGAATATGTCGTTTCTTGATTTTTGTGTTTTAAAAGTTCAAATGAATGAACTGATTTACCAATAAATCATAATTTGCTTATGTAATATTTATACCAGTAGAGTTTAGTAATGAACATAATTTCAGCAGACTTCTGAAATTGCTGGATTTCAAAGTTAAAGTCTACTGTTGGTGCTTCATTTCATATGCTGAGAGACAGACAGTCTAGACATTCCATAGAAACTGACAACATGCTGGGAGGTTACTGTGAAGAGCTCAAAAGAAAAGGTTCCAACTCCAAGCCAGACTTTATATTTTTAATGATATATACCCAAATATTTAAGAAGCAATAAAATTCAATGATTTACCAAATCACTATAGAATATCATTAGCTAGCAAATCTGAGGACAAAGGTCTCCCTAAACCATGTCACAGACTGTTCCTACAGTGGTTTCCATGGCTTGTTAATTACACACACTGCTCAAGAGTCATGGACATCAAAGAGGCAAGTCTATCCTGCTATGTTTTATCATCTCTATCATTACTGCTGCTGTTTCCTCAAGTATTTTCAGTAAATGCTTGTCAAAGACTAGTTTAGTTGGAATTTAATCATTATTTTAAAATCACTGGTTATCGTCAGCCTTAATGTTTCTATCACTAGACACAAAGTAAAAATACTTATTACCTGTATTACCTGAGACTCTGTATAAAAAGTTAGTATTATGCTTTGCTGAATATTATGCTTGATAAAACAGTTGTAAAAATATTTTATCATAGTATTCTTCTGACAAAGCAATCCAGAAGGAAATTCTTATCTACTCATATGACGTTTATCTTTTTTACCCGAGTTATGAGTGAAACCAAAGGGAATGGGAAGAAAGCTCTAAAAGAATGAACATGGTCATTGTGCTGGGTTGAGTGCCTTTCTAGTTTTAAAAGTAGCAGTGACTTTCTGGTTTTAAAATCATCCAAATCCCAAATAAGCAACGAGAGTTAACTTGTACCTACACTAAGACAGGATTCCAAGATGATGACTGTGGCAGTTTCTAGATATATAGAGATGAGTCATAAACTGAGACCTAGGTGCCCCCAAGATGCAGATAGTCTTTTACGTGGCTACTCAAACATTATGAGTTTGCATGAGTTGCCTAGGAACTCTGTGAACTCGTAAGCTATAAAGAAAGTGTCACTGTGTTGAGTGCAGGATATAACCATAATGGGCCTCTCATGTGGACTTTACTCTGAGTTTCAACCAGCTTGCAACAGGCTTGAGATCCTTGTTGACATGTGACCTAGTACCCATGCTCCATATCAAATACAGACAGACCACTGCAGTTGTAAGTGGTACCAGTACCTAGCTTAGGAATATCTTTATACTGTACAATATACAATGGGGGGGGTGCAATATGCTTAATATAACATTTAAAGAGCTGTCAATTTCTGTAATGTAGGGGAAAAGGTAGCTTTAATGCATTTTTTAAATTATATTACTATTGCCTTTTTTTGTAAACTCAAAGAATATTTTCTCACTGTAAATTGATTTTTTTTTTTTTTTTTTTTTTTTGCGGTATGCGGGCCTCTCACTGTTGTGGCCTCTCCCGTTGCGGAGCACAGGCTTCGGACGCGCAGGCTCAGCCGCCATGGCTCACGGGTCCAGCCGCTCCGCAGCACGTGGGATCTTCCCGGACTGGGGCACGAACCCATGTCCCCTGCATCGGCAGGCGGACTCCCAACCACTGCGCCACCAGGGAAGCCCTGTAAATTGATTTTATTTGAAAATTGAGCATCTCAGGTTTTTGAAGGCAAGTGCTGAGAAGGCATAATGGCTTTCTGAGCCAGGATCTGAAACTCAATTATTAGAGCAGTGGTTATATTTATCTCTAAGATGACTTGCAACAGAAAACAAGTTGACATTCATTCATCTGGATTTATTTATTCTACTTGCACCATAAGAACTGGATCAATTTCTCCAAGTGCCTTAACTTCCCTCCTTGGAAGCCATAGAGCAAGAACTTTTAACTGGAGAGTGATAAAGCCAAACCACATATCCATATTGTTGAGAGGCTTAACTAATAAGTATGTTTTAAAGACACTTTATGGAATGAAGAACTCCTTCACTGAAATAATAAAAATTGTAGTGATTTGCCTGTAAAGCCATTAAGTATATGTAATGATATAACTGATAGACACAAAAATTCTAGAATATTGGCTTTATTTGATAATATAAGAAATTTTATAATACTGACTTTAAAAATCACTGAAAAAATATAGTATTCAAAAGAATTACATGGTATTAAATATGATAAAATTCTGATCCATTGCAGTCAGAAGCTACACTCAAAATATGCCAAAGGCCCCCAAGTTCAGGGCTGGGAGAAACAGGACACCAGAGCTTTAAGGAACAGCTATGTTACCTATTGTTCAGTATCTGTCCTAACTGACCATGGAGGGAGACTTCATCCTAACCTCTGGCTTTCTACAGCACAACCAGGGCAAAAGAAAAAGAAGATAAAAAGTGACAGAATTCAGAAGGCCAACTAGAAATTAACCTTTTAGTATGTCAATTCTTACTCTTAATGGAGAAGAAAAGCATTCAGCTGCCTCTGTCAAAACCTACTGGTCTCTTCTCTGTGCCTCTATAACTCTTTGTATTCCTCCTCTATAACCCTTATCACATTATCATAGGAATTGTGAACATGTCTGCTCTCCTTATCAAATTCTGAGTTCTTTGTAGACTAGGTCTCATCCATCTCTGTATGCCTAACGCCTGCTACCATTAAGTTCTGTGAATGAATATATAAAACAAAATAATATGAATATATAAAAACAAAATAATAGAATATACACATCGGATCTGAAAAACAGTAATAAACTCCATTTCCAGAACTTTACTTCTATAATACCTATACATTAAAAATATGTGTAAAAAATCTAACTTTAAATTTTAGTTTTAAAAATGTGCTATTCCCTTCCTTCCTCCCTCCCTCCTTCTCTGTCCCTTATTTACTATTCAGTGAAAAAGCAGGAAGGCAGCCTAGCAAGATCGGCTACTTATAGGTAAATTCAACAAATAATATATTGAGATAATGGAAGCCAGTTTTCCTACTGTCAGAGAAGGAAGGTACCAATATGGAAAGAGAGAAAGCTATAATGAATTCTGTGGTGAAAAGAAATAGGAATTGGAAGTACTGGTGTGCACTCATGGATATAGATTAATAAATAAATATGTGTGTATAAATATGTATACATATACACATATATATGGAGAGAGAGAAATAGAGAAATGGTGGTATGTATGTGTATAAATTTCCTTTTTCCACTAGAAGACCCTAGAAGCAGTAATACCCCAGTAATAAGTGTATCTTGCACCCAGATCTTAGTTTAGATGCCACTCTCCTAAAAGAAATACAGCAAAATGGCTGATCTGAGGGCTGCTACAAAGAGAGAACAGGATGAGCTTGACTGTGCCAGAAAGTAAGGAAGTACTCAAAGAATGATGGGTATGTGTCAAGAGGACCCAGAAGCCAGCCTGAAGGGGCTCCTACTGGTCAAATCTGGGACAATTTGAGCATCAAAATAAATAATGACAGTACTGAATTACAGCTCATTGAATAAAATAAGAATTCATGAATCCTAATGGTATAGATAGCTAAATAATGGGGAGAAAAGAAAGCTCTTCCTTACAGTTTAATACTAAGTAATGTAGAAGGAATGAAGGAATGTGAAAATCAACATTTCTCAACCAATTTAGTAATAATTAATCAGGCAAGAGATAGTAATTGATGCCAAATCTAACTGATGAGTGTGAGCTGAGGAACAGGATTTTACAGTCTCAAAAATTTCCTCCTGCAAAATAATTACTAATTCCAAAATGTCAAAAAATTCATACTTTTACAGTAAAGAAACCTCAGAGACACCATCTCATTCAAGTGATTAAAGTGAACATCACCAATAATGAAAAAAATTGACACCATGTACCACATGACTGGACGCAAGGAAAATAGCAAACCAACACTTCTGTGAAATTTTGTCCAAAAAAATGCACGACCTGGACATAATAATGAGGAAACATTAGATAAGCCCAAGTTGAGGAAGTCTCCATAATAACTGGCCTATAATCTTCAAAAATGACATTGCTGAGAAAGTCAAGAAAAGAATGAGGAACTATTCCAGAATAACTGAGACAACCAGGTACCACAGTTGACCCTGTATTGCATCCCATTCATGAAGGACATTATTGAGACAACTGGCCAACCTTAGAAAAAGTCTCTGAGAAAAGGGTACACAGAAGTTTTTTGTACTATTCTTGCAACTTTTCTCTCAGCTTGAAATTGTTTCAAAATTATCAATAAAAGTGAAAAAAAATGTTGTAAAAGTGCAATTCTTTGACTCCAGTGATTGAATATCCCAAGAGTCAAGCTCATATAAGAAATAATCTGACACATTTGCACAACCAAGTTTAAACACTGAACACACAGTGAGTGGTGACTCACCAAATGCCTCAACTGTGAATTACTACTGTGTCATTATGAGTTCTTAACATTCATCTAACACCTACATTATTGTGTATAATATAGCAAAAGTAATGCTTCCCTGAAGGAGCTGTTCTAAAAACTAAAAACTTACATATACATAGGCACATATCCAAATATAATGTTTATCAGGGGATGGAGAGCCATGGGTCAGATCTCACAAAGACCAAACTCAGGCTACTCCTCTCCCTTTTATTTCAGGTTGAAGGAGGTGTAAACCCAGGTGTTCACACATTACCAAATTACTGCTCTGTAGTTTGAAAGGAATGATGATGACATCCTGTTTGTGGTCACGGCCAATTGAGTATGACACTACACCTGGGCAACCCCAGGCCATCAACATTTCAGCAAAGCTGTGTAATTAAAGTGGTGACACTTGTTGCTTAGAAATATTGGTGACTTCCAGGATACAGCAGAAACCCTCTGTCCACCTGACTTTTGGTTTCAAATGGGGTCAGAGGAGCCCAATAAAAGCAGAACCTGGAGAAACCTGGGCAGGCTGCTGCTCCTCCCTTTGAATCAGAGCTCCCTGAACATTCCACTCCGCAGCCAGGAGACAAAATTTCAGTGCTGAATCTCAAAACATCTCTTTAATTCTCTCATGTTTATTTATGTCAAAACTTCCCCTTCCCTCTTCCAACACTGAGTTTCAAATAAACCCTTGTTTATTATTATATAGACCACAGGTTGCCATATATAGAATTGGCACAGATATAAACAGTATCATCTTGGAAAGAGCCCATTCAAACTGCTGAAGAAGCTCTGAAAATTACACCAATTGACAGAAAGTCAGGAATTGCAGAGATCTTCTATGCAAATCCTATTATAAATGAGGCACTTCAGAGAAAATTTTATTGGTGAACTAGTAGTAGTAGTAATTATAATAATAATACTCTATCAAGTCAGAAATTACAACATTTTAAACCTAGGGAATTCAAAATAGTCACTCTAGGATATATGGGAATCCAGCTGTTGCTCAAAATGTGTTACCTAGATTAAAATGATATCAAGAATTAAAATATATTTGAGATGAAATTGAAACTTTAACCTAATAATTATAAATGTCAGGTACTAGGGCATGGATTAATGAGTAGAACATCAATATCAATCTTATTACTTTTTTAAATGACAAAAGCTCTGTTTCCCACACCCTCCAATCCATGCCCAGGCTTGTAGGCATACATGTATCCCAGGATATGGTGAAATAAGTGATTTAAGCATTCAGTGTATCTAAAAACACCCCCAAAATGAGAATATCGTATTAGCTAGGAAACATCAAATTAAAGGTAGAATCTGTAGTCCAGAAAACAACTTACTCTGAATCTTTAAAAAAAAACAAATTGATTAGAAAATAAGGAATTATAAAGCACTAAAATTTATCTTATACCTTTTTTTTAAACTTCTCATACTTGTGTGTATATGTATGTGTGTGTTGTATGTGTGTGTATGTGAAATGTTTAATCTGTTCGTGTATAAATAAAAAGGATTCATATTCTAAACTAAACAGTTGTACAGGCCAGTGGTAAACATCTTTGAAAAAAACATCCATGAACACCTCTGAAAAAAAAGTTCAGCTCAAGCAACTTTGACATCAGTGAACATGAACAATAATAAAAGTTTTAACTTTTTATTATTTACACTTTGTTTTGTATGTAGCAGCAACAGGATATATAAATTGCTGCTATATTTGTAGTAAATATAGCCTGAATAGAATATATCTCTGTAACATAAAATGATGGATCTATTTTCTGAAATTCAAGAGGCCTAGATTCAACACAGAGCCCTACCAAACCGTGTGACCTTGAGCAAGTTCCTTAACCACTTCAAGCTAACTTGCTCTTCTATAAAATGTGACTAATAAAACTATCTACTTAAAGGAATGCGCAGCTAAATTTAAGTTCCAAATCTAGACCTAAAATAATCAGGATCTTGGGGAAAAGAGCCTAACACTGATATGTTAGAGGGACTTCAGGGACTAAGAAAGTGAGATAAAAGCAATAATTGAAGCTAGTAACTAGACAGAATTTAGATCAGGAAGGTAACAGTGGAAATGGAGATGAAAGCCAACTTTGAAGACATTTTAAGAGAAGAGATGATAAGAGAAAGAATTTATTTAAGATCATCTTAAAATGTGAATCAGATTTATGTCAATTCTTAAAACTGTAAAACCTTCCTATTGCCTTTAGAATTAAAATTAATTTTTTTTTTTACTCCTTTTCAGACCAACCTTCCAGCTAAGAGAAAGTAGAAAAACGAGACAAGTTTTGTTTTTAAATCTATTTGAAAGGATCGGAGAGCTACAGACATTGAGGATTTGAGGGAAGACCCAAAAGGAAAAGGAAACCCAGAGAGATAATCTAGCCTAACCTTTGTTAACTGCCAGAAAAATAAAAAGTAAATTTTCTCTGGAGAATGATGACCTCCCATAGAGCTCCAGACATACTGAAATTGTATTTATATGTATGGTAGTCAGTCAGAAGAAAACCAGAAATACAAAAAGGCAAAATTTGATTAAAAAACAGAAGACAGACTTCCAGATAACCAAATGTTGGTGTTATCTGACAGGCGCTTCAAGCCATAAATTCAAGAAGCTCTACAAATCCCAAGCAAAAGAGATACAAAGAAACCACCCCTAGACACATAATCAAACTGCAAAAATTAAAAACAAAGAAAAACCTTGCAAGCAAACAGAGTATAAGACATACTACCTTCATAAAAAGCAAAAATTATGCTAAGAGCTGACCTCCCAACAACAACAAAGCAAGAAGACAACAGAATGACATACTTTAAAGTACGAAAAAAAAACACCAAAACCTCCCAACCTAAAATTCTATTACATAATGAAAATGTCCTTTAACAATAAAAGCAAAATAAGTATCTTCAGAAACCAAAAATGGATGGATTTTTTGCCAGCACATCATACTCAAGAAAATATTAAAGGAAGTTTGTCAGGCAGAAGGAAAATTATCCCAGACTATACCCCAAGAGATTCAAGAAAAAATAGAGAGCAAAACGAATACTCAATAAGTAAGAACGTGGAGGATCTTTAACCTGTGGAAATAAAATATGCAACAATAATAACCCATATATCACAAGTGAGATGAATGCAGTTAAGTGTTTTGTATTGTCCAAAAAGTGGAACTGGCAAAAGTACTAATTTATATTAGGCTTCAGTAAATCAAGGATGTATGTTGTAATTATAGTAGAAGAATAGTAGAAGAATTTGTACCAAAGTCAATAGAGCGGGAAATTAATAAATGCTTGTTAAATTGAAAAGAAGGGGAAAAAGGACATTAAAAAAGAAACAAAAATGGTCAAACAAATGTAAAAATATATGGTAGATTTAAACACAAACAGCAGTAAGTTGTCATCAAGTGTATAAAGAGTGAATAAAAGCAAAAAAAAAAAAAAAGCAAAAATAAGTACTCTCGTTAAAGACACAACTGTCAGACTGGATAAATATCTTCTCCTGATCTTTCAGCTTCACATCCTGCCATTCTCCTTTTTCTCACTAGTTCTTACCATACTAGTTTACACTCAGTTCTCAACTCTATTAAGTGATTTTTGATGTCAGGTCCTTTGTTCCCTCTGCCTGAAATCCTTTTCCCTCTAGTCTTCCCATAGCTCTTTAGATAGATCTGAAAAACTCTTCTTCAACTACTTTATCAAAAGAAAGTCAGCCATATGGTTTTCCATTCCTCAGCCCTTTGTTTCCTTCATAGCACTTTTCACATTTTATATTTATTTTGCTTATTAAATTGACTCCCCCGTTAAAATTAAGCTTCATTTGTAAATTATGTACATATGTAAGTGTTTAGTATGTGCATGTGCCCTGGAGTGTTTCAAGGACTAAGGATATAGCAATGGATAAATCCCCTGCCCTGGTGGAGCTTACTTTCTGGTGCAGGAGATTATCACCATTTTAAAGTGAGAAGGCTGTGCAGCTTCCAGAAATGAAGTAACTTGCATTCAGACCCACAGCTAATACATGTACATTAATTCAATGATCATGATTTAAACTCACCCTGTAAAATTTTAAACAAGCACCCAGCTTTTAGCATGGGAAGTTGCTGACAGAAGGACCGAGCAAGAAGGTCAATTTTTGTCTAGCAAATTGAAAGACAAAGTGTTTTACTTATTTATTTGAATAATCAAATGTGTCAGGGATTTAGTATAGTCCATTCAGCACTGCCCATGTTCTTCAGGAGTTGCTCCGGTCATATGCCTTTGATGTTTCTTTATCATACCTGTTAGTCCCAAAATAATCGGGTATGATCACAATCACTAAAACCTGTGACACTCGATGTTCCCAAGAGGATTACAGAAAAACAACATTGTAGGCACTAGTTAGGACTTCTCTAAATCTCTAACTGGTCTCTGTCTTTTGTGAGATGGGCAGAACTCCCTGAGAATTTCTCGGACATTTTATGCCTCTTAGCGTAAAGTATATGCAAGTTCAAGAGAAGGAAAAGTACCTATTCCTTTCCCCTGAGCTCTCTCAGATTTCCCCTAAGCCATCTGATCTGAAACATCCCTGGATTACACGTTTCTCAGTTTAGTTATTTTGACATCAATTCAAGCCAATGAAAAAAATCCCATCACATAGAAGAACAGAGATCAAAGGTAGCCAGGTAAATTTCTGCTAGGCCAGTTCTATTTATGATCCCTTTACTTTCACCACTCTAAGTGGTGACATGACATCCCTCTGTCATGTCCAACAAAGCAATGGTTTGTAAATCTGGCTGATCTAGGCATGTTAAAAACCTAGAAAGAGTTAGAATATAAATTATTCTAGAATATAAATTATTCTAGATCTAATTTATAGAATATAAATTATTGGCTCCATCCCCTAGAGAACTGATTCACAATGTCTGAGATCGAGTCCAGGGATATTAAAATGCTCCTTAAGCCATTCTGAAGTCTAGCCACTTTGGAAAAATGTTGTTCTAGGGAATTCCATTTTGTCATTGACCCATTTCAGGGTATCTACAGATAGATGATGGATTAAGGGAAATAAGCACTTCTCATGTTAATATTGAAAAATTCATTGGTCCACTGGAAGCCCATGGTTTCTAATCACTTGCTATTCAGTTACTCAGTTTCTGCATTAAAAAGAAAGAAAAATAATGACTTCATATTCTTCTTGACATTACATAGAGCTGCAATAGGAAGGCAAGAGTCCCTTTTCAATCAGAGACTGTTCTGTATCAGATGTTTTCAAATGCAAACTCCATGAACTTAAATTTTCACCAAACAATTCTGCAAAGTATGGGTCTCAAACTGAAAATGAAAAACAGGGCTTCCATGGTGGCGCAGTGGTTGAGAGTCCGCCTGCCGATGCAGGGGACACGGGTTCGTGCCCAGGTCCGGGAAGATCCCACATGACGCGGAGCGGCTAGGCCCGTGATCCATGGTCGCTGAGCCTGCGTGTCCAGAGCCTGTGCTCCACAATGGGAGAGGCCACAACAGTGAGAGGCCCACGTACTACCGAAAAAAAAAAAAAAGAAAGAAAAACAAAAAATTGCCTAGAAAAGTATTTTTCTTGATTGAGGAAAAATATTCATGTAGCTTAGTTTATAAAAGAGAGGATTCTAATGTATGGTATGTAAATTATTTTTAATCCCAAGTTGATTTTTTTTTTTTTTTTTGGCCATGCCATGCAGCTTTTGGGATCTTAGTTCCCCACCAGAGACTGAACCCAGGCCCTGGGTAGTGAAAGAGCAGAGTCCTGACCACTGGACCACCAGGGAATTCCTGAATATTTTAACCATACTGGAAGAACTGTATATACTAAGTAAACCAGAGTCAACATTTCTAAAAGCAAATAAAATATTTTGTGAAACAAATGTACCTAAACATGTACCAGGTGGTGGCATAACCACACATGAAAAAAAAACACAAAGAACAAGAATTTTACTGTAGTGAGATATATTATAATTATCCCTAGTGAGGTATAACCTAAGGACAAAAGAAACTACAACTATTGTTAAAGCACTTACAGTAATCAAATTCTTGGTAGTAGTATTATTTTGAGAATGTAGTGAGATTAAAGTGGAATAAAGCAAAGGAATAAGTGTGTGTCACGGATAACCAGGATTTTGGGCATAGGTGAAAAGAGGTTCTAAGTAGTATCACTGAGGTTAAATAAAGACCCTACCATTATGAATTTTAAGCTTTGAATTGGAACTATCAGCGTCAACGACTGATGCATCTTTTTTAAAAAGTCCTATTCCATTCACTGAAGAGGCCTAGAAACAACGAAAAATCCAGTGGTTTACACAGAGGACTCTTCATACCATTTCCCACTAAAAGAAACCTGGGATCCTAGAAAAACAACAAGTCTGGTAAGGCAGGAATTTCTTGTAAAACCAGAAAGTAAAGAAACTATTAAAGATTACTAGGGTTATGTCAAAAGAACTTAGTTCTTCAAAGATAGGACAGTTTAAGCATGAATAGGGATAATAACTGCAAAGGATTGAAATATATCAAATATGTTTAAATGTGTAAGGTTATAATGGTATTCAAAATAAAACAAACCTCACTGGTCACCCTTAGAAGTTGCTAAGGAATCAACTTATCTTGAAAATTAGTAAATCAAAAGAAACAAGCATTTATCTTGCCTTTCTTTTAAGAACTGAACCTCAGGATAACCAAATCATTGATTCCGAGCCCCCTGAAGTGGAAGCAGGGAGTCTTAAACACTGGACTGTCAGGGAAGTCCAGAAAGTTTCTTATCAGCCAGTCCTGTCCAATGCAGTTATTTAAATTTAATTAAATAAGATTTAAAATTATGTTCCTCAATCACACCAGCCACACTTCACACACTCTATAACCACATGAGGCTAGTGGCTACCACACTGGACAGTGTAGATATAGAATATATCCATCATCACAGAGTTTTACTAGATGTCATTAAGACAATGACCATCAATGATTGCTACCAGCACAAAGAGACAACCAGACCATAGTACCTATGGATGAAAGTATAAAACACCACCTAAAACACCAACTAAAGTAGTCTTGAGGAAACCAAGAAAAGTGAGAGCACATACAAAGAACATGTTAAGCACCGAAAGGGAGATGCATTCAGCAAGATCCAGAGTGTGGGAAACTGTCAAGAATAAATTGCAGTGAGAGAGAGGGGAGAGGGAAGGGGGGGACAGGGAGAATAGGGAGGAGAAGGAGGGAAGGAGAAGGGGGTGTGGTGCGAGGGGGCAGAGAGGACCTATAGAGACATATCAACCAATCACAACATATGGACTGTTATTGATTTGATCTTGACCGCAAAAACTTGTAAAAACTTTAATCGGGGAAATGTAAACTCTGAATAGATATCTGATTATCTTGAAGAAGTATTATTAGTTTTATTTTATATGTGATGATATTGAGAGTTTCTTTTTTAAAGGGTGCTTATCTTTTAGAGACACATGCCAAAACATTTATAAATAAAATATAATTTCTAGGACTCACTTCAAAATAATACAGGGGTAGGGGGAGAGGAAAGGGGACAGAAAAAGATGAGAATATAGAGAAAATGGGACGAAAGTTCATCATTACTGAAAGTACATGAGAGATACCTGGGTGTTCATTACAATATTCTACTTTTGTATAAGCTTGAAATTTGTCATAATAAAGTTTTATTTAAAACTAGAGCATCATTGAAATCAATCAACTTCAGCATCTCCCTTCAACCACCCATGTTTTAGAATGCTGCGCTTTTAAAGATATTTAGCACAGCTCACAAGCAAAGCTCCCTTCTTGTGTATATATGTACATGTACATATAAAAAATAAATTTATAAGATGTGACACTTAGAAGACTGTTTCAGCTGGCATTGATTCAAGTTCTTAAACAAGGTTTTACTGGATGCCTACTATAAAGCAGATGCTGTACTTCTAAAAAAG
Source organism: Delphinus delphis (assembly GCF_949987515.2). Classification (NCBI taxonomy): domain Eukaryota; kingdom Metazoa; phylum Chordata; class Mammalia; order Artiodactyla; family Delphinidae; genus Delphinus; species Delphinus delphis. The sequence goes on from NC_082691.1 coordinate 42,030,290, forward strand.
CCTGAATTTTATAGTATTGGAATTAAAAATTTATCAACTATACCATACTGCCTCTCAACACATACTGATTCGTACTGGTTAACAATAATAGCTACCATTCATTGAGTTCTTATCAAATGCTTGGTGGTGATGTTTACATTTACATTATTTCATTCAGTCCTCTCAAAATTCTATGCAAGAGTCTTCATTTTACCAGGAAGGTATTCATACGGTGAGAAGTTCCAAGGAACTTGACAAAAGGTCACCTGTGTAAGAGTGGGAGAGCCAGGATTTGAACCCTGATCTGACCTCAAATCTCACGCTGTTTTTAGACAAAACACTTAACATCCACCTAAACTAGCCTCCAAGATAGGTATTCTTGTATTTCTAACTTACATACACAGAATTTGACATATACTTCAGCTATGGTTTGTTGAGACTATTGTGATTGTCATATATTTTAATATTAACTTTGTGATTCGTTTCCCATGCTATACTGGTTCATATTAAGCTTTAATTTAAGCATCCCAGTTTTCCATATAACGTGTAATTAAATCTGGTCTCTGAATCACATTGCTCTCACTCAGCTGATTATTTGAAGTACATTTAATATCCTAAATTTTTTTATTGTGGTAAAATACACATAAAATTTACTATTCTTAGCTGTTTTTAGATGTATAATTCAGTGGCATTTAGTACATTCACAATGTTGCACAAGCATCACCACTATCACAGAATGTTCTGCTAAATTTAAACCTTAAATGTAAAATTCCAACCTCAAATGATGGTATACTCAACATTCCAAGTTCTATTAGCTAACTATTGAGTGTTACATCATCAAAAGTTTAAAGAAACATTCTTTTGTGTCACTGTTATAGCTGAAGAAACCGTTTTGTTTACATCACTGAGGAAACTGTATTAAATAGAACCTTGCAACACTGTACCAAAGATCTCTTTCCAGGTCAACATGAATAATTAATGAAACATTCTTTAAGTGTCAAATGCCTTGTACAAACAAAAGCATTCTAAGTCTGCCCCTTCCTTCTGTTCAGAAAGCATCATCCTTCTACAAATTAGTCATTCTCTGTCTACATACATATACTTATACTAAGAACTCCACTTTTTGGCTTCTAATGATTTATTTTTCCATGATTCTTAGTGAACCTATCTTTTTTGGCTACTTAAAGTGTACAACTATTTTTTTCTAAATGTTTATAATCTATTTTAGAACAACTGTGGCATGTAAAATTTAAGGCTCTTTTAAGTATCAAAGCATTTTTTTTAACTAAAAAAAATGTTTACTTCGTTGATACTAATTTGGATTTAGAGTTGCTGTTCTTGATTGATATTTGGCATTAAACCAAATAACTTCAAATATAAAAAAAATTTAGAAATACACTTTAGAAAAGGTGTACCTTAATAATAATAAAAACTAGATGTAAAAGCATTGTCTAAACTCTTTAGGGTTTATTTCAAGACTCCTTATATCCTATCCTATGGTATTAACAGCTAGAATAGGTGGTGGAGAACCTGAACTTTGCAAACTGGAAAATTTTATGATGAGTTTTCTAGTTGAAAATGTGTTTTATAAATAAAAGCTAGTATAGTGTCCATGCCATTTTCTCTTTTCTTTTTGTTGTTCACTAAATATGAAACACTTAGATAATGTGGATTTGCTTATCAAATTCTTAGGCTACAAAATAAGGGTAACACATAAATTCTCAAGAGATAGTTAAAACATTACTATTTTACACAGGAGTACATAAAAAGTACAGGAAGGCTGAAAATCTAAATTGATTCACAGACTTTTCTTTCAGCAAGCTTTATTAATCCATCATGGATCTACTCATGTTTGTATATGATTTCATACAGTGAAGGGTTAAAAAAATAAAGGTTCTCCCAGAAAACAACCTTTGGTGCCTATGTCACACGACTAGAGGACTGTGTAACCCAGCTTTCAAAAGTTGTTTTTCAACTACTAATTAGTAGCTTCATCAGAAGTGGAAGTACATACATTAAAACTCAAAGCCAAACACTGTTCTCCTAGTGCCTCAAGTAGTTTATTGGTACTTATTATCCACATTTCCATGAATATAAACATTCTAAATGACTGTCACTAGTGCAGGTACATTTAACTTGTGAAGGCTCCACAGGAAGCTACTTCATTTTGTGTGAACATGAACCAAGTTTCCAAAAACTCCATTTAAAAAAACCAAAAAAACCCAAAACCAAACCCTGGTAGCAAAGTGCATTTCTTTTGGTTATCTTCAAAACAAACAGGTGTTGGCTTTAACACATAGAAATCATGTTGATTTGCTATATATGATCACAGGAAGCAAGTCTTTACCTGTAGATAAGAATTAGGTAAAGGTTTTTCCTCCTTTTAATTTAGAGGGTTTTTTTGGATTCCAAAGTAAACAGTACCAGTGAATTTTCACAAAACATAGCTTTGCTACTTTCCCCTTCATTTTCTATAATCGTAATTCTTATCTGTAGTACTGTATCATTTCTTCCTACCTTATAATCAGGACTAGACTGCCTGCATAACACTGTTCAGTTTGTAAACAAAAAATTAAAGCTCAGAGCACATAAGGACCTCTCTTACATTTTCACTGCACAGTGCATTAGGTGTTGGTTATAAAGCTTCTGCTTCTCTCAAAACACTACAAAAATATATGAAAAACCACATCTGTGTTCAGCCAGCAAATATAATAAAACAAATATTTTACAACTGGAATACTTTAGAGACCATGTATTGTAGTTACACCCTCTTGACTGAATTCATCAATTGCTTTCTTCATAAATCCATACATTTGTCAAAGCATATGCATTTACGATTAGTTTACATGCCCAAATTTACTATGTAAAAGAGTTAAGTAAATTATTTTAGGTTCTTTAACTGAAAGTGACTCTGACAACAAACTATTTCTAAAACAGCCCTAAATCCCCAAAAAGGTGTTTTAAACCTGACCGTGTAAAAAGATGCATAGCTATTTCTAGAAAGTAAAAGACTATACACCAAAACATGCTTTGTCAGAAAAACTAATCCATGCACTTGAATATGCCCCAAATACCTCTTTTTAAATTTTAAGTTAGACCAACTTAAACATCGTCTAGAATTAAGATACAGCATTACAGTATTTGATTCCAGAAAATGTCAAAATTCATTCAGCCAAACTTAAAAAGCCAAGCACTGCCTCCTTGTCCCTTACTGGTTGGACCAACGTGACCAGTATGACTGTATATATTAATCTACCTTAACGTTTCCATTCATTAGCATAACATACAAACCCTTGCATGCAATTTCTTTGCAAAGGCTTCCCCCCAAAAGATGTAAGCACAAAACACTAGGCAGACACTCTTCAAAGTTTTATTTCACTAACTTCAGGTCAAATTTCCACAGCTGTTTTCTGGTCAATTTTCTATCTTTGCTTGGCTTCCCAAAATGGTAGTACCAAAAGATTTGTGGGGTAGGCAGAAGAGGCCATTTTAAGAAGCACTGCATTTACTCATCTTCCACAAGGCAACAGAGTTGGATATCTGATTGTTCAACAAAACAAAGCTTTAACAGCATCCAGGAGGGCAGGCAGGCAAACCAGGATGTAGACACTCTTCCATTTGTCAAAATCAGACCACAGAAAACCTACTCCACACAGATCTAAAAGGTTATCACCATTCATCTTTTCTTTTTCTGCTGCCTCAACATTTTTCTTCTTTTAATTATCATATCATGTAGTTTCTCAAGTCCTTCCTTCAGTCCATCGCCTATGATTGCACAGGTGGGCTGCAAATGCCAGGGAGTTGATGAGCTCAGTTCACCCATTGCTAACAATTTCTCAATTTCTGAGAGAGACAATGAGTTCCTCAGGTCTTGTTTGTTAGCAACTATTAGCACAGGGACTCCTTGATTTTCCGATATCCTAGTTATTTTATGAAGTTCAGTTTTGGCTTCTTCCATCCTTTCAACATCAACAGAGTCCACGACAAACACAATGCCATCTGTGCATCTGGTATATGACTTCCACAGTGGCCTTAATTTCTCCTGACCACCTACATCCCAGAAGTGAAAAGTGACTGTTTTAGAATTTCCCAAGGTTACCTTAATTTTTTCCGTGTTAAATCCTTTGGTAGGTACGGTATTTACAAATTCATTGAACTGCAGCCTGTATAACACAGTTGTCTTTCCAGCAGAGTCCAAACCCAGAATGACAATGTGGAAGGACTGAAATGAAGGCAGGCTGGACAGGATAGAAGTCTGGTCTGACAGTCCATTCCCCATTTCCAGCTGCAAGGAAGTGTTCCAAATTGAAAGGCTTTCTTCTTACTGCGTGAGAACTTCTCTTCCTAGGGGATCCAGCTACCAGACTGAAGGGGAAAATGAGTAAGTTATTCTTGTGAAATAATGTGCTACAACTGCTTTTCTCTCTTCCTGCTAAACTAAGCAACACGAGGAACTTGATAAATAAAACTTGCTTCAGTAAACAAACCAAGTGAAATAAGAAACATACGCGATCCAAGGTAAACGACAGAATAATCATTGCCGTTGAAATTCTTTAACATTCACTGAAATTGTAGTAATATGTATTTTTCTCTACCCCCCTGGGTCCCCAGACCTTTAAGACCTCATACCGGAGACAACCTAGTCACCAGCAACTCGTCCAAGTCGCAGTAACCACAGAAGTGCCTTTTTTGGCAGAAAATTTGTAACACATAATCTGATCTTCAGGATCTAATTGTACACGCTTAACAGCATACGCAAGGTCACTATTAGCCTCCGCGCGCCAACCGCCCCACCCCAAAATACAATGCTCTCACCTCCCGAATTGGAGCCTGGATCCAAATGAGAAAGCATTGGCAGGCTTTTCTACGCGGGGGCAGAGAAGCACCCCACCGCCGCTCAGCTTAGCTCTCCACGCAGCTCCGGCGGTTGCCTCACTAGAAACTGTGGCTCCAGACTACGACCACGCCCACTCCACACGGCCCACCCCTGAGCCCAAATCCCATTGGTCACCTGCGTCAGCGCGTCCATGCCACACGCACCCCCGCGCCCTAATTGGTGAGTGTAACTGCCGCTCCCAGCACGGCGGAGCCGGGCTCTCCCTCGGTCCACAGGCACCACCTGTTGCCCTCAAGTTAGAAAAGAGGGCGCCTGCGGAGGGAGCCGAGCGACCCCTGCAGGAGAAGGGGAGCCTCGGCCGGTCGGTCTGGTCCCGCCAGCCGGCTCGCTCCTCCCGCCCGGGCGCACCTGCAGCGCGGCCCACGGATGCCATGCAGAGGTTCTCACATCCGGGGCCCGCGGTCACCGCCGGCGCCTTAACCCTTTGTCCGCTGGCCGGAGGGTGCTCCCTGCGGCTGCGCCGGCCCACAGGCGTGAATGATCCGACCTGCGGCAGCCGCCGGAGCAGGCCCGCTGTCCTCGCAGCACGATCCCCTCACCTCGCCGCTCCGCACCCGGCCGGCTCGTCTCCCCGGGCAGGGCGTGGCCACACCAGCTGCCCGCCCCGCTGCGGCTCACCTGACTAATGTCCTTCCCTGGTCCGGACCCAAACGTGGCTCACTGCCGCTCGGGAGCGCGTTGATACCAGCGCGAGGGCGCCAGCGAGGCCTGGGCGGTGGCAGGGGACGAGACACCTCTTCCAAGGGTCTGGCCGGGCGCCGGGCTCGGGGCTGCCCTAACGGTGCTCGGCCGACCGCTACCGGCGCCTGCCACGGCCCCGCCCCCTTCCGCGCTAGCCGGCCAGTCGGGGGCGTGCGGGAGCCGGGTCTCCTAGCAACGCCAAAACAAGGTCACGTTCGAACAGGCCTAGCGCTGACTGGCTGCGGGCCAGTCGGGGGGGGCTTCCGGTCTCATCCCCGAGAGCCGCTGCTGTCTCAGACGCTTTCTGCAGCCGGCCGCGAGCTTCGGGCGGACGACACCCGGGTCCCACCCTGCACCGCCTATCCTCAGGGCACTGTATGGCGTCCTCAGGGCGGTGGCCGATGACGTCGGGTCAGGGATTTCAGAGGGCGCCAGACAGGCGGGCCCCTTATATAACGGGGTGACTTGGACGTGCCTCAGTAGCTGCCCAGACAGTCCTGGGCCAGCTTGGTGTCTGTAACACACACTCCTTTTGCCGAGCAAATAAATGCTCTCTGCCACGTGATGCTACCAACATCTCCGTGAGGTGGCGACAGGTAGAAATATGCCGGGTTTTACAGATGAGGAAATCCACTGGCTGTTTCTAATAATCCAAGGAAAATTAGTGGTGGTCCTGGAACTTAAATCTGCTAGTTACTAAATGCATAATGCTTTCCATTGGATAATTCTGACTCTTATTGCAGCTGAGTGCTTGACCCATATATGTGCAAATATTTACTGAACACTTAATAGGAGTAGGCACAATTCTATGTGCCGGGGATAGACTGGCACTCGTGGAATATTGGAGTCTCATGAGAGAAAATGGAAGTAACCAAATTCCCACAAGAATAAATGTAATTACAAAATAGGATCATTGATAATTTAAGAGTACTTATGACAACAAATAAGGAGGAGTACTGACTTAAAGTTCTGGGAAATAGTTAATGAACAAACATCTTTTGGGTGGAGACTGAAAGATATTGGAAGAATTTTTATGGTGCACTTTTCAAAAAATTTTCACTTTTTAGATATGGACTGAAATTTCCTCAAGAAATTTCCTGATTTTTCTCAAGACCATTATTGCTATATTTATCTCCATTAAGACTAGCATAGGAACAGTACTTGTCACACTAGACTTTAAAAAATAACTGACATAAAACCTAAAGACTTTAACAAGCACATGCATGTTTTCAAAATAGCAACACTAATTTTGGAAATAAAGCTAGAATTCTCAAACAGCATATTCTATCAAGTTATTTATCTAGTATAAGCCAAGGCTTGCCTTATTAGTTATAATTGTGGAATCTCGTTAGCCATTTACAATAATTAGCAAGCGAGTGATAAAGGGCTAGTCTCCTTGGAAATTTAAAGATATTCTTTATTAAGCTGGAGAAAAACTTGCGAATTCTCATTAAAAAAAGAAATAAGAGCAAGATTCAATGACAGCTTTCTTTTTATAGTAGCTTTGAAATCAAGCAGGCCATATTAGTTGCATATTCCCATATTAGTTGCAGGGATGCATTACTGCACACACTTCCCTGAACAAAAAAGGATGAGATAGGAAAATATTGAGAGCTTACAGCCTTGCAGAATCACCTATACCAAATTGTACTTTAATGTTTTATACTAGGCTTATAACTAGAACCTGCTTGGTTAACTACAGCCTGTGGGTCAAATTCAAGAGATAAGAATGGTTTTTACATGTTTAAAGGGCTGCAACAGAAAAGACAAGATAAGACTGCAATAGAGACCATCTGGGGCCTTGAAAAACCTAAAATATTTGCTCTCAGGCTCTTTATGGGAGAATGATACTTGCTTTATGAGCAGTAACAACCATATGAAAAGGCAGCAAATGATAGAAAAAGTGATGAAATTCATGGAATACATTGTCTACTTTGTCTCACAGTCTTTCTATAGAAGGCCCATTCAAATATTTTATTTAGATGCTATGCCAGGAAAATGCTCCCTTTAGGCTATAGCTCATAAACTGTGTACTGAGGTGCTCTGGGGTACCTCAGGGAAATCATAGGGCATGGGATATTTTAACTTTTTGAGGGGAACACAGTGCCATCTGTTGGACTCTGTTAACAACTACAACTATTAAGTTGTCTGGATCTATCTACTGAATAAACAGAACTTTGGGGTATTTCTTTTGGCTTGAGGCACCATGAAAAAATTATGGAGACACTAGGAGCTCTGCCTTTAGTTATGGTTTTCCAAACTTGGCTAAAAATGAGAATCACCTCATAGTGCTTGTAAAATACAAATTCCTGGTCCCTATTACAGACCTGCCAAATCAGAATCATCAGGAGAAGGGCTAGTGAGTGATCTGCATTTTCAACAAGTATCCTGGTTAATTAATGATGAGACATTTTGAAGAAATATTAATCTTAAAGAAATTTTATTATTAGAAAGGAAAAGTAAGCTTTCTCCTTTCAAATAACAAAACTGAGTAATTTACCTTGTTTCTCCTTTATGAATACCAGGACCCAGATCAAATCTGATGCCTGAGGCGTTCTTTTTCTCCTCCATAATCTGATTTTCTACCATATACTTAAACTAAGCATCCACATACTGCGACTAATGTCCTTCCTGACCTTTGCCACTCCTTATTTTTATATATTGCTGCTGCTTCTAGAATTTCTCACTTTATTTGTTTCAGTACATATTTATTAGAGTTTCCCAAATTTGAAAGTCTAGGTAAACAGAAGGCATGCTTTCTGGCGGAAGGAATTAGTTCAGTGGAGGTGCTAGACACACAGCACATAATTGCTATGATATCCCGCAGGACTTATGAGTAGGAAAATAGGAGTTATTATCAAGTCCTGTGCTTGCACAAACTTTATCTGACAGAATAGCTTAACAGAAAATCATAATTTTAAACTGAATATTCAAAGAACTCAATATTAGACAAGGGGTAGGGGAACAGAATCGCAGGTAGAAGTAACACTACGCAGAGCATGGAGACATTAAGTTTATGATATGTTCAAACCCATCCAAAAAGAGGAGATGATAATTTCTCATGGGAAAAAAATAATGTGCTAGGGGCACTTTAATGGATAGGTCTTCCAGACAGAAAATCAATGAGGAAACAGCATTTAAACAACACTATAGACCCGATGACTCTAACAGACATATATACAACACATTTCAACAGCAGCAGAAGACACATTCTTCTCAGACCCACATGGAACATTACCCAGCGTAGATCATATGCTAAGCCACGAAACAAGTCTCGACAAAGTCAAGAAGATTGAATTCGTATCAAGTATCTTTTCTGACCACAATGGTAAGAAACCAGAAAGCAGTAACAGAAGAAAAATTGGAAAATTCACAAATACATGGAAATTAAACAACACAGTCCTGAACAACCAATGGATCGAAGAAGAAATCAACAGGGAAATCAGAAAAGATCTTGAAACAAACGAAAATGGAAACACAACAAAACAAAACTTATGAGATGCAGCAAAAGCAGTTCTAAGAGGTCATTTATAGCTATAAATGCCTACATTAAGAAAAAAGATTACATTACATTTCAAAGAACTGGAAAAAGAAGGATAAACCAAGCCCAAAGTTATCAGACAAAGGAAATGATAAAGATTAGAGCTGAAGTAAGTGAAATAGAGAATAGAAAATTAATAGAAAGATCAACAAAACTTAGGGTTGGTGTTTTTAAAAAGATAAATTGGCAAAACTTTAGCTAGACTAACCAAGAAAAAAGAGGACTCAAATAAATAAAATTATAAGTGAAAGAAGGGACCCTGCAATGTATACCACAGAACTACAAAGGATCGCAAGAAAATACTATGAATAATTATACGCCAACAAACTGTACAACCTAAAAGAAATGGATAGATTCCTAGAAACATACGATCTACCAAGACTGAACCATGAAGAAACAGAAAATCAGGATAGACCAATAATGTGTAAGAAGACTGAATCAAAGAACTCCCAACAAAGAAAAGCCCAGGACCAGATGGTTTCACTGGTGAATTCTACCAAACATTTAAAGAAGAATTAACACCAATCCTTCCCAAACTCTTCCAAAAATTGAAGAGGGAAGGCATACTCCCAAACTCATTTCATGAGGCCATCATTACCCTGATACCAAAGCCACAAAAGGACACTACAAGAAAAGAAAACTACAGGCCAATATCCCTCATGAATATAGATGCAAAGATTCTCAATAAAATACTAGGAAACCAAATTCAACAGCATATTTTAAAAATCATATAACATGATCAAGTGGGAGTTATTCCTGGGATGCAAGAATGGTTCAACATAAGCAAATCAATAAATGTGATATACCATATTAATACAATGAAGAATTATACATACACACACAGACACACACACAATGGAATATTATTCAGCCTTAAAAAATAAGGAAATTCTGCCATTTGCAACAGCATGGATAAACCAGGAGGTCATTATGCTAAGTGAAATAAGTTAGAGAAAGAAAATACTGTATGGTATCAATTATATGTAAATCTTAGAAAGCTGAATTCACAGAAACAGAGTAGAATGGTCGTTGCCAAGTGCTGGGGGGCAGGGAGGTGAAATGGGGAGCTGTTGGTCAAAGGATACAAATTCCAATTTTAAGACAAGTTCTGAGGATCTCATGTACAGCATGGTGACTATAGTTAACAATACTGCATTGAAAGTTGCTAAGAGACTAGATCTTGATTATTCTCAACACACACACAAATGGTAACTGAATGATGGATGTTTTAACTAATCTTAGTGTAGTAATCATTTCACAATATAAACATATATCAAATCATCATGTTGTACACCTTAAACTTACACAATATCATATGTCAATTATAACCCAATAAAGCTGGAAATAAAAAGATATGCCTAGGAAAAAAGACATTTTCCTGTGCCCCAAATAATAGCAGAAAAACAGATGCATTTTATGTTTCTGAAGTGTATCAGTACCATTCATACTCATGGTAATTTATTCATGCTTCATAATCGTATAGTCAGAAAGTTTTTTTGAGCTAGACTCAATTTTCAATTGCCTCTTGAACTCTGCCAAATACCCAGCATGTTCAAAACTTAATTAACACTTCATTATCATTCCTATTGAAACATGGCCCACCTCTTTTAGTCCTTTATTTTTGGTTTATGGTAATTTATTTAATAACCCCAAGTAGTGAATTGGGAGATTGGGATTGACATATATACACTAATATGTATAAAATATATAACTAATAAGAACCTGCTGTATAAAAAATAAATAAATTTAAATAAATAAATAGAAGCTTTATCTCCTCCAGAAAAAAAAAAAAAAAGAACCCCAAGTAAAAATCTCAGACCTGTTGTAAAAATTCTCCTATGCCTCACTTATGATTAGCCACCAATGTCTCTTTAATCCATTTCTTTCTTTACATTCCCACTTCCACTGCTTACATCTGGTTCTCATGATGTGTCTCCTAAGCGGGTTAATTCACCTCCTAACTGATTTTTCAGTTAATAGGCAGAGGCACTGGGATTTGTTTCCTATGTCTGGCACCAGAGTCTGTTCTCCTTTCAATTACATTCAAGGGAGTCCACATTTAGGTTAATTCACTTTGACCCACTGTAGCATAAACCCAGGGTATAATTTTGATAAGACTTTAAAAAAAAAAAAGATGCCCGAAGGGAAGTACAACCCAAAATTCACTTGGAATGAATGCCTAGATAAGAATTCACCTGGCCACAGGTCCAAAACCCTCCTCATTAACATTTTATGGTCAGCTTCAAGGTCTAACTCCACCAGGACAGACTGCCCCTTCCTCCAAGAGGATCTCCATGGGCCTCTGGACACCTATTTCAGGCCCAACTGCAAAGAGGCTCAGGGGTAGAAAGATGTCATGCCATGCCACATACAAGGCCTACTTTCTATGGCTCTACTTCCTGACCTTGAACCTGCCTCTTCTGGGATGAATGACAGTAAGAATGTCCAGTCCAACAAGCCCCCAATAAGGCCATCACATCAGAATATATGAGTCCTGATTCTTCTCAGTTTTAAGTAACACTCTGTGTTATATTTGATTTCAACAGTCTAGTTCTGTTCAGTCCTTTTTAGATTTCTGCCATGTGTCCTGAACATCTTAAACCTCTCTGTCACAGGTTTCACGCCCTCTCGTTGGAGTGCTCCAAGGCTCAGTCCTTCAGTCTTTCTTCTTAGGTAATTTGATCCAGTACCAAGGCTTTAAACAGCCTCTATGCTCTCAAATTTGTCTCCGACCTGGACCTCTTCCCTGAACTCCACAACTGAGATGAATATAAGCACCTCAAACAACCTCTAAACCTGCTCCGCAGACTCAACATTTCTCATCGTACCCAGTGGCAACCCAGTTTACCTACTTGATGAGAGCAAGAACCCAGGAGTCATCCTCATTACATCTAATCCACCAGCAAGCCCTGCAGACACGCATATCCACCACGCTTCTCATCACCCCACTGCTGTCCCTCTATTTCATGTCTATTGTTTCCCTGGTCTTCTCATATAGTTTCCCTACTTCTGGGAGAAAGCTTTCCCCCCAGGCTCAAATATCATCTCCCAAGAAAGGCCTCCCCTAAATACTTTATCTGAAGTATCTACCCTGCCCACCCTTCTCCACCATCACTCTCTTTTCCTTATTCTGCTTTATCTCTTCTGCCTAGCACTTGTCTCTATGTGGCAAAATTTGTATTTGTTTACTGTGTGCCCTCATTAACTGTCCTTCTTCTTTGCCACTGTAAGTTCTGGGAGGCAAGGATAATGTCAGTCTTACATACCACTGTATCCTCAGTGTCTACTGCAGTGTCTGGCACATAGTAGGAACTCAGTGAATTTATCAAATGAATATCTAATATCCTAAGAACTGCCCAAACAGAAACCCACAGATCTCCACAAAAACAAATAATTTCAAGGCACAATTCCATACAGAGAAAAACAGAACAAACGACTTGTACCTATTTATTCTTAAATAGCCAACAGATCCTAGATAAACAACTTTGAATGTACCATTGTTAATAAAATAGAATGCTTAGCTTCTCAGTATAAAATATCTGCATTAACAGTCATCTCAGTTTTTTTTTTTTTTTTTTTTTTTTTGTGGTACGCGGGCCTCTCACCGCTGTGGCCTCTCCCATTGCGGAGCACAGGCTCCGGACGCACAGGCCCAGCGGCCATGGCTCACGGGCGCAGTCGCTCCGCGGCATGTGGGATCTTCCTGGACCGGGGCACGAACCCGTGTCCCCTGCATCGGCAGGCGGACTCTCAACCACTGCGCCACCAGGGAAGCCCTCATCTCAGTATTTTTAAGACTAATCATCAGGTACTCGCTGTGTTTTTATAACTAATGAACCTATTCAGGCGGTTTTCTCATTCCCAAGAGCAAAAGGACCCCAAGGAGTGTTCAGATCTTTACACCTTTTGAGGCAGAAACTAATTATAATTTGAGAGTAAGTGTTTTCCTCTATCTTCAAATCATTCATGTTTTGAATATTTTAGTTCAAGTTTCAGCCAGGTTTTTCTTTTTTAAGCATTTCCATATTTTTTGTTTGTTTTCACCCAATATTTGCTTCTTTGTTTTTTTTGTGTTTTTTTTTTTGCGGTACGCGGGCCTCTCACTGTTGTGGCCTCTCCCGTTGCAGAGCACAGGCTCCGGACGTGCAGGCTCAGCGGCCATGGCTCACGGGCCCAGCCTCTCCGCAGCATGTGGGATCTTCCCGGACTGGGGCACGAACCCGTGTCCCCTGCATCAGCAGGCGGACTCTCAACCACTGCACCACCAGGGAAGCCCCATGCTTCTTTGTTTTATTAGTGGTGGTCATCCTGTTGTGGGTGCAGGGCAGGGGGACAGTTATCAGAGTGTACATGGTTAACATGACCACACTGTTCCCTTTGGATAAGAAATGAAAACCATTATCTTCATGAGTCAGGGAGAAGCAGAAATTCCCCCTTTTCAATTAAATATATCCTGGTACTTTTAACATCAAGGGTTCGTTATGAGCCTGGTATAAAATATGTAACAATCACTCTTGAAATGTCCGGTTAGAACTATCATATATAATTGCAAATGCTCCCTCTTTTTGTCGAACACAGAATGAAGGGATTGGATAACTCACTTCAAATTCTCTAATCTAAAATGAACATCTGTAAACTTAGTGTGGAAAATTTCATTTTTACTCAAAATAGAATTGATATCATAACATTTTGAGATGTTTTAATTAAGGTAAAACATTTTAATATCTAATGAGATGGTACATGGTAAAATATTGCCTCAAATACTCCCACATTATTAAAGAATTTCTAACAATTTAAAGTATCTTTAAATGAGCTTTATGGATAAATATAAAACAAACAATAGACTAGTTCTCATTACAAAAATTTACCTACTAAATAATTACATTAGGACAATTTAGAAAGACTATAGTCTATAAACTAGTGAAAATAATGGGAAGAAAAAGTTTTGTCACATTTCTATTAAACCTATTTTATTTGTTTGTTTATGCACGTACTTAAAAACATATTCCACAAACGTTTGATAGAGCAGCAAGCTAGTACTGGAATAGATACTTAGAAAACTACAACTTGCTTTTTGCCCTAATGAGTGTGTGCGTGTGTGAGTGTGTGTGTGCGTGTGTGAGTGTGTGTGTGTGTGTGTGTGTGTGTGTAATGGTGTTGCAGGAGTTGACCAGGTGTGGCAGGTGATGATCTGGAAGAAAGACAAAGGATAAATAATTCAGTTTACTAATCCTGAAGAAGGAGTAACTAATTTATGATGGTAAACAATATAATAAACCACCTTTACATTTAACATTTAAGGGCAGCTTGGACTCTGGTTTATTTTAAAATGAGAAGTCAGGTAGAATCTTTGCTTCCATTCAATGAGTTCTCATGTACTGATAAAAAAAAAGCATGCTTTACTGGAAACTTTGTTCTTGATGAATGATAAGAAAAGATTATTTAAGAGAAAGATGACAAAGTATGCCACGTGTTTGAATATCAACATATTGCTCACTCTATCGCTATAAATAATATATTTTGGTTGCCTATGGAGAACATTACAGAACTTAAATGAGCTTTCTATTTTGATGCAGAAGTCCTAATTAAAGTCTAACAAGTAAACCATTAATACAAAGAGTCCTATACACCTTATTTGATTTTAAATTTCTAATCCTTATTTTATTTTATGTTTTAGTTCACATTAAGGAAATCTTTGATCACATCTGAGATGATTATTGAATACTTCAATGCTATCACATGTATGACATCAGTTTTTTTACTTTAAGTAAAACAATGTTCAAGTTTCTGGGCATAGAAAGTGATCCTTTAAAAATATAAGTGATGGTTGATTAAATGATGTGTACAAAATACCATGGTTATTTTTTTTTTAAATTTATTTATTCATTTATTTATTTATTTTTGGCTGAGTTGGGTCTTTGTTGCTGCGCGAGGGCTTTCTCTAGTTGCGGCGAGCGGGGGGTACTCTTTGTTGCAGTGTGCAGGCTTCTCATTGCAGTGGCTTCTCTTGATGCGGAGCACAGGCTCTAGGCTCACAGGCTTCAGTAGTTGTGACTCGCGGGCTCTAGAGTGCAGGCTCAGTAGTTGTGGCGCTCGGACTTAGTTGCTCCACGGCATGTGAGATCTTCCCGGACCAGGGCTCCAACCCGTGTCCCCTGCATTGACAGGTGGATTCTTAACCACTGCGCCACCAGGGAAGCCCACCATGGTTATTTTTTAAGAGGGTATTTTAATAGTAAGTGAATATAAAATGACTCCTAAATCAACCTGTCTTCAACAAACTTAGCCTAGTAAAGTTAAGATAACAATACTCCAGCATAGGAAGATATAAGGGCAGGGGTACATGTAATGCTGTGGAAATGTCTGATCACATGGGTTTATTTTCAATCAGGAAGAGCAGGCACACATCATGGAAAAGGTGATGTTGAAGCTGGACACAGAAAGAAAGCTTTGAGTGTGCTGGCGGAAGGCAGGCGAACAGGAGCCCAGAGAGGGAGCTCCTTCCAGGAAGAAAAAGGAAACAGCATAAGCAAAGGCACAGAAGGAGAGAATCGGGATGTGTTCCAAGGAAACAGCAAGTAATTTATGAACTGGTAAAAACATAGGGTTGTGTGACATGAGGCAAATTCAGAAAGAAAATCGACCCTTATATTGGAGTGTCTTGTATATCTTAGTAAGGAACTTGGATTTCAGCCATTGATGAGTCCTGAATGTTACCTCCCATCCCAGTTAACTCCAAAATCTACGTTCTGTACTTAGTAGAGTGTCTGGCCCAGAGCAAAGACTCCTTAAAAGTAGGTGACAGTATTCTATTTCTTGACCAGAGTATTGGTTACATAGATGTGTTTAATCTCTTATAGGTTATTAAGCTGCACACTTATGATTTTGTGTACTTTTATGCTTTTTTAATGTATGCATTTAACGCTTTTTTTAAAAAAAGAATTTAAAAAAGTTTAAGATGCTGCAAAAGAATAATAGTGGATTGGGGCTGAACTAACTTTTGGAAGCAGTGGTTACTAGCCAAAACTTCCTTACCATGTAAGGAGTCACTGCTGACCTCCCAGAGAGTAGCTTCAGTAGAGGCAGAAAGAAAATTATTCAGTTAAGCGTTAATAAAACAAGTCTAGTTATTATTAAAGGAATAAACAGATTAAATTTTGGTGTAAAGAAAAAAGAATCCCTATAAATCCCCCTCCTCTCATGAGAAAGTGAAATCAATACTTCAGCAAAACGCACCACGTTTGCACTATAGATTTGCATGCCCCTAAAACACTCCCATGTATCCCTGAAGTCAGAATACTCCAATTTGTAGACCTTTGATTAGTGTTTTTGGCTTGCTTTCTAACCTCACCTGCCACACTTCTCTCATTGCCACTCCCCCACCCTTGTTCCTGTGCTCCATCTACATGGCACTACTTCTCCAAGTATTCTGTAGCATATTGTCGATGAAAAAATTAATTAGCTGACCTAAGAAAGAAATGGAAAATTTTATTTGAGCCAAATTAAGGGCTATAACCCAGGAACAGCCTCTCAGAAAGCTTTGAGAACTGTTCCACCTGTTTGAGGTCAAAGCACAAAGTTTTTGAGACAGACGGCTGGCTGTACATTGAATGACATATTATTGACAGTTTATACAATCTAGCAAGTAGTGGGTCATGGGTCATCATGGCCCCTTGTAAGATTAAAAAGGAATGTTATCTTTTAAGGAGTTGTCTGGTTGGCGCCAGGAGAATGTTGCTCTTTATGGTTGAGCAGGTATTTCTGCCGACGGGGAGGTTGGGTTGATGCATAATGCAGATACACAAGGCACAGCAGAGGGAAGAGAGGGGGCTACAGGGCAGAGAGTTTTTATGTTTAAATTTTTCTTGTCTTGCCATAAAATATGCATTTTATTTCACAGTGTCATGCTATTTCATGACTCTGCACTTTTTATATGATGCCCGTATGTCCCATATCCACCCCTGCACCGACTCTTGTCCCCTTGGAGATCTGTTTATTGCTCAGTATAAAGTTCCAAAACCTGGACCTTGGTGAGGCTTCTCTAACTTTCCCAAATAGAATAAGTCACTCTTTTCCCTTGTGCCATTTCTAGTTCATGTACTTACCACTACTTAAGTACTGATCACTTTGAAATTCTTTGTTTTCACGTGTTATTCTCCTGCTAGACTCTGTGACCCCAATATCTAGCACATTGCTGGTACAGAATTTACCACAGCAAGCTACCTTATTAGGTTGATTATTATTTTAATCCAGACACAGCTGCCATTTAAAACTTGCAGGATGCCTTTCAGACTGGGGGTGAGTGTAAATCTCCTTGAGGTACATCTTTGGTTGGAAAGAAGCACTTTAAATGCCCCTTTTCATTAAATAAATGTAAGGCAATTAGGTAAAGACTTACTGGGGAACAAGACAGAATAGGACCCTTTTTTATACATAGTAAATAGTACTGCCACTCCAGATGGAACTGTCATTCGGGGAAAGACAAAACTTTGTCTAGAGCCAAGGAACATCCTGGATGGAAAAGAAATAAAGTACATGTAACTTATTGCATCTTTCCATTTAGATTGAGATGGGCTCAACCAAGGTCTAGGGCAGGAATGGGCCAGAAGTGGGAACTTCTGTAAGAAAAGTGGGGGGATGGGTCTGCACTGTGACCCAGATTCAATACTAAGATGTAGATAGAAGGAAAGCCTTGTCTGGTGCACACTGTAGGTGAATCCAAAAGCACCCCACATCCTTTCTTTGTAACATGCTGGACTTACTCCAGATACAGGTGCATTCTTTCATGTCGTAACTATTGCAACCTCTGTGGAGATCTTGGTCGATAATCACATTAGCATAGTAGGTCCTGTTTGGAACAGCAAGCCTGAAGACCAAAATGGCAGTGACTGAAAATCAGAGGCACTAGAAGATTGGCCATATTATCCTGGACTCTATCATTACAAAGTATTTAGAGGTAGGATTGGTTCTTTAAGTTCCCATGGTTATGGGATGATTCAGGGAAAGAGGACAGGACCCAAGGGAAAGGTGTGGGTATTCCTGCTAACCTAATATTTGATCCTGAGGTGGCTGTATTTTGAAAAATAAGATTTGTGACTTTACTTGTTCCCCAAGCAGGTCATATCAGTCACAGAATAAATAGTCATCAAAGATGTTTTTCATTTAAAGACTGCCAAGCTCAGATCTGTGCTTTAGGAAGATTACTCTGGTCAAAAAATGGGTAAGAATACAGAGAGGAACACTAGTTGGGAGCCTTGGTAAGACTCCTGATTAGAGCTCAATGACAGAAAAAATGGATTGAGGGGGAAACAGGAGTTAAGTAATCTGGAGAGAAAATTGACAGGTCCTAGAAATTGATTAGATAAATGAGATAAAGTAGGTGTCATATGGCTCTTATGTATTTAGCTAGGATAACTAGAAAAATGTTGGAACAGTTAACAGAAAGTAGAAAGCACACGCAAAAAAATTAGGGGGCACAAAAAAATTAGGAAGCACAAAAGGTGAAACTGGTGTGGTAGAGAAGAAAATGAGCCTGAAATAAGTACGCAGGTTTGAAGAGGTGGTGACATAGGTGTACATATATAGAGCAGTCCAGCCCAGTGGTTTTCAAAAGTTATCAAAATCACCTGGTGAGGTATGTCTGTCTGTTTATTGCAGAGATTTCTGTTAGTTGGAATTTTTAGATTACAGTTAGATATATCATGATTGTTTAAGCAGGCTACACGTTTTGATTTACTCACGAAGCTGCAAGCTATTGTTGATTATAACGCTATCATGAAGCAGAAAGTAGCAGGAAAATAATGATTGCAAACCAGCAGCAGGCATTAAAATAAAGCCTGTTTTCTTGGGCAACAGCTGCTCTGTGTAGCTTTGTGTTTCCTATGTCAACAATTTTTTTAAGTGCTTAGTTGTATATAAGAATGCCAGGGCTCAAAGGAGTTCTGGCAGGGTGGGTGGGTGCAATACCAAGCAAGTCTACATGCAGTCAAATCTGGATTTGCTTGATTTTGTATCTATTTTACAGCCATACTCTTATTGTCATTAAAAAAAGGTGCAGGACAACGTACTTTTCTATATGACTAAAACTTTTTAGCTTCCAACTTCCTTATTTTTCATTGAAGTATTTCTTTTATGAGCACACTTCATGATCATGCATGGCCTCTTAGAAATACAACTTTAATTACAGTCAAAAGATTTTATAGTTTTCCCACCCAGACCTACTGAATCAGATTACCTAGGGGGTAAGGTCTTTAAAAACTTCTGGAATGAGAAATAGCTGGAAATCATCTAAGGACAGAAGTCAGTGCAGGATAAATTCCCACCGTTTCTGGCACACATGCAGGGTAGGTGTGATTATTAGACAACAGGGGAGGACGGAAGTTTGGAGGCAAGCCTGTGTTTTTACATGCGTAGCAAGTTAAAAAATTATATTACTTTATATAATTCTTCAGTTGTCAGGAAGAGATGTTACCAAAAGAGATGGGGGTCAGAAGAAAAGGTGTGTTTGCTTTGGCAGGGGAGACTGAGTCTCTGTTATACAATCCAGGTCAGTATGTATGAATATTGTGATCTCTGTGTACAGAACCAAAAGAGGGCTTGGAAGAAGGCTGAGGGGGAATTTGCTACTATCCAGCTACATTTCATCAGTACCGTTAAGTACTGATATGAGTGAGGGTCTTCCTTTCACTAGAAGGGAATCTAGGTCACCCCAGGCCCCGAAGGCTGTGCTATGAAAGTACACCAAGCTTACAGGGAAGATCTGAGATAGAAGTGGGAAGGGCACCCTCTGTAGACGGCACAGGATCAAAGGAAGACTCAAATGCAACCTTAGTTCTCATAAATTCTACAACTAGTCCCATACCTGGCAACTGACAGGCATTTAGAAAATATTTGTAGAATGAAAAAAATGAGCAAATTAAGTGTGCCTTAGAGTCTTTGTACCGCATTTCCTCCTTGGGGTGTTTTCTGGGCACTTCATTCAGTGAAATACCTTGGGATGACTATAGATATGTGTGTGTGTTTGTGTGTGTGTGTGTGTTAAAATCTGACCTTAACAACTGATGCTAAACTATCAGTTTCAAGAGACCAATTTATCTGAGAGTAAAACTAAAATTATTTCTTAGTGTTGTTTATCCATATATATGTAAATGGTAAACATATCTGGAAAATATTAAGAATTGTGTATATTCTATTCAAAAAAGGAAATTATCAATAATGGACATGGTTAATATTTTCTACTTGAACTTTCCATTTATTTAGTTGGAGGTTAGAGGTGGGCATTGGATTAGCTTGTAAAGCAGGAATGAAAGGTAGACTGTAATTGGATCTTGTGAAGTTCATACACATCTTGTAAACTTACAAAATATAATTATATGTAATAAAGCAAAAAATATATTTTCTGTTCTTTGAAGGAATGGATATTAAAATCTGGCTTCTAAAACTCAATTTCCTGGGTTTCCCTGGTGGTGCAGTGGTTGAGAGTCCCCCTGCCAATGTAGGGGACACGGGTTCGTGACCCGGTCTGGGAGGATCCCACATGCCACGGAGCGGCTGGGCCCGTGAGCCATTGGCCACTGAGCCTGCGCGTCCGGAGCCTGTGCTCCGCAACGGGAGAGCCCACAGCAGCGAGAGGCCCGCGTACCGCAAAAATAAATAAATTAAATAAATAAATAAATAAAAATCAATTTCCTTTTAATATTTTGAATCTGAAATAATTTCTGAACAATTTAAAAATTCCATTTGTTTAAAATTTACTCAAATATTAAGGAGTATTATATTATTGAATATAAAAGTTAGAACTTTTAATAAATTCCCAGAATATAAACGTATTTTGATATTAAAAAATGATATACAAGTGCTGATGGGAATACAAAATGGTGCAGCTGCTTTTGGCAAACTGTCTGGCAGTTCCTCAAAAGGTTAAACACAGAATTATTATGTAAGCCGGCAATTCTATTCCTAGGTATCAACCCAAGAGAAATGGAAACATATGTTCACACAAAAGCTCGTATATTAATGTTCACAGCAGCATTACCCATGATAGTTAAAAAGCGGAAACAAGCCAAATGTCCATCAACTGATGAATGGATAAACAAAATGTGGTGTATCCATACAAAGGAATATTATTAGGCAGCAAGAATAAATGAATACTGATGTATGCTATTGATGTAACATGGATGAACCTTGAAAACATGATGCCAAGTGAAAGAAGTGAGTCACAAAGGACCAAATGATGTATGATTCCGTATATATGAAATGTCCAGTGTAGGCAAACCTATAGGAACGTAAAGTGTATTGGTGGCTGCCTAGAGCTAGGAAGGGGGAAGTTTGGGGGAAAATGGTAACTGACTACTAATGGGCATAGGATTTCTTTTTAGGGTGATGAAAGTGTCCTAAAATTGATTTTGATGACGGTTGTACAACTGTGGAAAAAAAGGGGAGACAACAGCAATCTCTTAAAAACTAATCAGTGCAAATAAATCATGTTTCTTCAGAAAAGACTTGTACACTTGCCCATATACAAGGGTATTTAAATCTACCACATTTATAAGAGTAAAAAAACCAATTATTTACAATATTCCAGTTCTTCAGGATATGCGTGTAGGCTATTATTCATGTTCAGAAGACCTAACATTTTGACTGAATTCATTATAGTTGTTTTACTAAAAAGGGAAAATACCATCAGGCTTTAATAGATCTCCTTGAGTTTTATATCAAAATATCTGGTCATCTGAAGAGTAATTGGCTGACAAGCAAATAATTAGCGTGTACTAGCTATCTCCAGTTACATATGTCAGAATTCACAAAACAACAGAATGCCTTTGAGGGGTTCAGTTCAGGATTATGTCCACTATGTGTTTTCATCTCACAGATAATCCATTCCACATAAAGTATAAAAATAGCCCTGCTACAACTTCAAAGAAGAGGACAAAACAAAGATTTAGCAAAGGTATTTGGCAATCCATCGTGCCAGTGGATGGAGACACAAATCGCATTTTTTGGGCAGCTCTGTTTGTATACATTCTAATCCAGGCTGAACATGTGGACTCCTTACCAAGCCGAACACTCATGTGACGGGGAAAACTTTGGCATAAACACTAACAATGTTACGTATATGGATTCCTTTTGCAGACTGATATTGATGTCTTGGAAATTAAACATGAATTTATGCAAAGACAGAGAATATCGGTACATATGTACAATATTTAAAGACTGCCTTCTTGCCAGCACTGTACTAGGCCCTAGGGAATTAAAGATGCGTGATGATACGTATTTATAAAAAAAACTGCAAAAGAGATACAATATGCTCTTTAACCACTCTTATATCTCCCCACATATTACTTCATGATTTTAGTCCTAAACACACTATAAAATATTTAATCAAATACATACGACACTGAAATTTAAGTTTGCTTTGTTTTCCCCTCTGCATCTTCTTTGCCTATAACTTAAAGTGACTTAAAAAAGATCAGGAAGCCAGACTTCTCTTTTTCCATCCTGAGGAGCTCTGACGACAAATCACTTCACACATGGAAGCCACAAACTGTTGGCTCTTTCTTAGATTTTTGAGATATCCAAAATTATCCACTAAAGCAACTTTGGGGACTCTTCTGAGATCATGGAACTTTCTGCATCACCCACTAATCTTCTGGAATTTCAGCCTTCACTGAGGCCGGAATTAGAGGTGACAACATGGGAAGATCATTTTTTGTTTTTCAAGAAACCCTGAACTCCAACACCTTAGTCTGGGTACAGCAGTCAGCGTTCTTAGCTACTAACAAATGAAATCATTTTTAATTGGTTAAGCAGAAAGGCAATGTATAAAGATGTTAGGTAGCTCTCTGAATCTGCAGGAGGGCCTGAGAGCCTGGCTTAGAGGCTGCACAGCCAAGAACCATACTTGCCTCCCACCATTTGCTAACAGCACCAGCAAAGATACCACTGCAGCAGTTGCCGGGTGAGGCTACCGCAGACCACACTGCCCACACTGCCCACACTGCTGAGGGCGAGCCCTGGACAACACTGCTAGAACCTTGGCCACAGGCACCTCTGTAATGCTCTCACAGGCACCCACCAATGCTCTCACTCAAGTGGATACCACAGCACTGATGCCACCAGCTCCCACTTCAAGTCTGGTATGGTTGTTTAGGTCCTGTGCCTGCCCCCAGCTAACTGCAACGAACGATGGGAGTACCGGCCTCCAGCTTCTTTGTAGGAGATGGGCTCTCAAAAGGTGGGAGGGGAACATCAGCTAAAAGCGCCAAATGCCCTAAACAGCCTAAAATATTCAACAGGATATGAAAAAACATTGCTTTTCAGATTACTTAGCTGATTTGTGGACCATGCCTTCCTCTGCACTGAAAACGTAATTTCTACGATAGGTGGAGAGGATGGAAAAAATGGATTCTAATTAGTTATTCCTTCCCAACTGTACTTTCCCCTAATGCAGAATTGTTTTTTTTTTTTTTTTAATTTATTTATTTATTTATTTTTGGCTGCATTGGGTCTTCGTTGCTGCGCATGGGCTTTCTCTAGTTGTGGTGAGTTGCTCCGCGGCATGTGGGATCTTCCCGGAGCAGGGCTCGAACCTGTGTCCCCTGCATTGGCAGGTGCATTCTTAACCACTGCGCCACCAGGGAAGTCCCAGAATTCTTTTGTATACATGTTTACTTATGTATTATTTTCAGCATCGTAAAATTTCAATGCCAGTACATGAAATTTTATAAAAACATTTTTTGGGTATGTAATTATAAAAAGAGAGAAATAAGGGAAGCTGAAAATATGGCAAAAGAGTCAATATGACTCTGCCTTCCTCATATGCCTGGCATGCTTCTGGGAATATGTAATTGCTCAACCCATAAAATGTAGCACTTTCACAAATTTCGTGGTTATAAAACTAATGGGCTTTCAACATCACTCCCCTCCTGTTTAAGTGTTTCTTTTCTCAAAACACCCCTCTCTCTACGGTGGTTATTTTAAACTTTATTTATTTGCTTTGAATGTCCATCTCATCCTGCCCAGGGCAGACCACTCTACCTCATACTCTGGCCACCATTCTCTTTTTCTCTACAGTTGGAACTGGAGACCCTCCTACCCAAGGCTAATCTTGCCTGTGCTCTGGATTCCATCTTCTCCTGCTTTTTCATGGGTCCCCACGATCACTTATTTCACTATCTCATGTGTTCACAAACTCTATACTGGCTATTCCCCCTCGGCACGTAAACATTCTCAAGGCTCTCACATCCTCAAAAACATCTTTCTTCAACCAGAAGTCTGTCTTCCTGTTGGTACCAAGCTTTTCATTGCCCTTACAGCCAAACTTCTTTCAGAAGTTTCCTGGACTAGCTCTATTATCTCACCTTGCAGTCCCTCTTCAGTCCCCGAGACCCCTCTGTACTGCTCCCAGAAGTAAGCAAAGACTGTTAGAGCTGAAATTAACAATCAGTTCTTGGGTTTTATCTTCCTTGATCACTCAGCAGCTTTGAGACTGTTGACACCACTTTTCCCTCAATTTCTCTGAAACCAGAGTCTCTCCTTCCTCCCCTCCTTCTTTAGTAGCTTCTGCTCAGGCTCCTTGGAAAGCTTTATTTTCCCTACCACCTACCTCTTAAATGTCATTATTCCCCAGCCTCTGTCCTTGACACACCTCCATGGGCTTCTGCATTTCCTCTTACGATTCCAAATAACATCTAAATGACGACTCTGAAATCTACATCTTCTCCGTGGAGAGATACACTCAGTTCCAGACCTGTGTTTCTGACACCTTAACTCTCAGAACCTCCTGGAAATCCCACAGGCATCACAAAGTCAGAATGCTCAAAATCGAGCTGCTGATTCCTCCCTCAAAGCCCACCTGTAAGCTCTTCCTACCGCTTTACCACTTCGGTATCTCTCAGAACTGTTCACTTCTCTCCATCCCTGAAGCGGTTACTCCAGTTTATGCCGTGACTGTCTCACATCTGGATGGCTGCCCAGTTTCAGCGCTTTCCCTGCCTCCTTTCCTGCCCCCTCCTGTACACTCTCTACACTGCTGCCAACGGGCCTTTCTGTTATGCAAATTTAGCTGCTGGCTTCCTTATCTAACATCTTTTACTGCTACCCCACAGGCTCCAAGGATAAAGTCTAAACTCTAACATGTTTTAAGGTCTTTTGTTGACCGTGTTCCTACTTGCTTTGTCAGCCTTGAGTCACTCGCCATGCACCAGCCACTGTAGCACTGTTTCTGTTAGCGATTACATCCAGCCACATGTAAACAGTGACCTGAATAACTGAATTGGGGAGGGGGGTGACATTATAATTATTATTTACCATATCAGGAAATCCAGGAGTAGACGGTTCAGGGCTAGAACTGTAGCTCCATGATATCATCAACCTCCCAGGCTCCTTATTATATCCTTCTATGCCACCACCCACAGCTCCTGGCTTCCCTCCTCATGGGTACCTCACGGTAACAGGATGGCTGCTTCACCTCCAGCAGTACATCCCCATTCCAAATAGGAGATGAGGGATGAAGCAACAAGGATGAAGAGATAGCACCTACATCATGAAAGCAAAACCTACTCATAAATCACCTCAACATCTACTTATGTATTGACCAGAACTCTGTCAAATCGAATAGCCCTTAACCCTAAGTTAAACAAAAAAAAAATGTAGTTTTCTGTTTCTTTTTTTTTTTTACATCTTTATTGGAGTATAATTGCTTTAAAATGGTGTGTTAGTTTCTGCTCTATAACAAAGTGAATCAGCTATACATATACATATATCCCCATATCTCCTCCCTCTTGTGTCTCCCTCCCTCCCACCCTCCCTATCCCACCCCTCTAGGTGGTCACAAAGCACCGAGCTGATCTCCCTGTGCTATGTGGCTGCTTCCCACTAGCTATCTATTTTACGTTTGGTAGTGTATATGGTTTTTTTTAATATTTCTTTTAACCTGGGTGTTTTGCTCTTTTGAACAAAATCAGAGTTCTGTTAAGAAGAAAAAAGTAAATAAAAATGACATACTGACTAAATAACAGTACTTACCACAGGAATTCTTATGAATTCCTGAAATATTACAGCATTCTCTATCAGGCCCTTTTGTCATTGTCCCTACTGCTCTTTTCATCTGGAACAATTTTTCATATCTCCGATTTGCCTGGCTAACTTCTACTTCTACTTCAGGTCTAGCCTAAATGTCACTTCTTTTAGAATGCCTGCTTTGAGCCACTCTTATCCCACCTTCCCTCAAATTCCAAACCTACCTTCCTATATACTCTCAGCATGAATGACTTTTTAAAATGTGATATAATTTCCTCTTTAAACCTCAGACTTTCCCACTAGACTGTGCCTATGTTGCTCACCACTGCATGTTCGTAGTACATAGTATATACACTCAGTATAACTTGTTGAATGAATATGAAATAAACATGAATATGTTAGTGATTGAAAGGATATTGTATATATTAACATATATATCTATTCAACACAGTATGCAGAGATCCAAGTAATTAGTACATACCTGAAGAGAAATATGGGGTGAACCATGTGGGGTGGATGAATTTTACTTGAAATTAATAATGTGTGCCCCCTGCCCCCTGCCATCACCACCACCGTGTTACTGGCATTATTCTTCCCTGGACCACTTGCTTATTTTTCTCAGATGTATCATTCTTAAGATGTTAGTATATATAAAACAGATCAATGAGATTTTAAAGTGCTAACTATTTTGAAGAAATGAATGACTAGCATCAGGATTAAAGAATATATCAGGTAATCAATCAAAGGAGAGATTTTAATATTTTCTCTCTCACCTTGACAATGGAAGCTCTCTAGTTGGAACATAATAGTTTTATTACCACTTTATGAAGTCTTACACATGTTTTAAACTATCAACATCAACTCTCAAATGTTATTACACATCCTCTCCCAATTTCCAGTGTCTTAGCACTTAGCAGACAGTAAGTAAATATTTGTTGGATAAAATATGTGCCAGGAAAGTGGCTGAATATGTCATTATTCCGCATATTAGGGGAAAAATGGTGGAGATTGGTAAAACGTAGCTTTGAAATTCTTGTCTAGGAATTTCCATATTGTATTTTTCAGAAGACTAAGACTCCACGCAGGTTCCTCAGGTCTAATTTTTCATGGTGCAAAATTCTGTAGTTCTTTGCTAATCATTCTGTTATGACATGTACTGATAAGTTAACACAAAAATCCTCACTCTTAGATAAACAGGGGCTCAAAATCTAGATTAATTTAAGAATTAATGCTTTCTGAAAATTAAAGAAAATTTGAAATATAAACTAAAAATTAAGATTCAGGAAGAGTTAATGTTTGCAAACCTCATTCCAAGTGGGACAGCCATCAGAGAATATGCTTTGGGAAAACAAGCCATATCTCCGAATGAAATATACAATTTCACGTCCAAGTTTCACTAATATGAATAATGTGAAACACTAAGTGACGACATCATCTGTGGTGAATCATTTATATTTTCAGTGAACTAGCATAAGATGAAAACATTTAAATAAAGAGTAACTTCAAGGTATAAGTGAAGTTAAAAGTCTACTTGTAAATAAACCATTACTTAAGCATTCTCTATATCTTCATCCAAATTCATCACCTGCTGTGATAGAAGGGAGGTCTCTATTGGCCAAATGTTTGCTCCTAAACCTAGAACCAATATTTTTTTTTCTCCCTCTTATTTTATTTTTTCCCCAGATTTACTGGGAGATAATTGACATATAACATCGTATAAGTTTAAAGTGTGCAGCATGTTGATTTGATATATTTAAATGTGGCAAAATGATAGCACTACAGCCCTAGCTAACACTCCCACCCCATCGCATTATTACCATTTCTTTTTTGTAGTGAGAACATTTAAGATCTACCCTGTCCACAACTCTCAAGTGTATAATGCAGTATTATTATTATAATCACCATGCTCTATGTCAGACCCCCAGGACTTGATACTCTTATGACTGGAAGTTTGTATCCTTTGACTACTATCTCCCCATTTCCCCCACCCAGACCCTGGTAACCATCACTCTACTCCGTTTCTACTCTTTTTTTTTTTTTTTTTTTTTAGCTTCTACATATAAGAGCAATCAAACGGTATTTGCCCTTCTTTATCTGATTTATTTCGCTTAACATAATGCTCTCAAGATAGAACCAATATTTCTTAAGAAATCATTTTGTGCGTTCTCTAGGGAATAACCTTCATTTCATAACTTCAGTGGATTTCCCCAAAGAATGATGAGGAAAGCAGCTCTTCTGATTCACACAAGGCCGATACATTCTGTTTAATATCTCTATTTGCTCTATTTGATTTATCAGAAATTGTTTGGATGAGTATCCAAAAAAGTTGGGGGAAAGTAAATTCCTACATAATAGATAGTTGCCAAAGAGAAGTTTACATGATTAAAGAAAAAAAGAAGGAAAGAGGGAAGGAAGGAAAGAAGGGAGGGAGGAAGGGAGAAAGAGGGGGAGGGGAGAGGGAGAGAATGAGAGAAAGGGGAAGGAAGGGAGGGAGGGAGGGAGGGAGGGAGGGGGAGGGGGGAGGGGGGAGGGAGGGAGGGAGGAAGTTGCTGCCCAACTGTGACCAGTTTTCCATCAGGGGATGAAGAGCTTTAGTGTTTGTTTCCCCATCATCACACCATCATACTGCTTCTACAAAAGGGAGCAGAGGGAAGCAGGACCTTGCTCCACATATGTTAACAGGAGACTGAGCTACTGGTAAAGGCTCACATTTTTCCTCTCACTATCCAAAATGCTTTACTTCTTCCAGTCCAAACACATTACTCTTCTTGTAAACGATTCTCCCTCAAAATAATGTGCTCACTGATAACACACAAGAGCCTCCATTCTTCACCGTAAACGTTCTTGCATCACATCACCCAGGTAGAGCAAAGTGTAACTGCCCCTCCATCCAGGCTGACTCCTGGTTAACCACACCCTTGGCCTCCCAGAGGCACCAAGTCATACATTCAGGGAGACACGACCACCAAAGCTCTGAGGGATGCTGAGCCGTTTTCATGCCTCACCCTGTCCATAGTCTCCTTTCTTAGAAGGTTTCAAGGACATTTCTTCATGTTGAACTGTCACAAGGTCACAATCTTCCTAACTCCCGAGAGATCAACACATAAATGCTGCATTGCTCATGTGCTCAAGACTTCTGAAGGTGCCCAAGCAATTCCCCTCCTCTCCTGACAAAGACAGGGAAGCGGGGCACTACCGTCTTAGTCCTGGCAGATTGAAACTGTCTTGATATGGGAAGACCCTTCCAGTTTTCAACCCCCGCGCTGAACCATATTCTGTATTTCAACTATGGAAAAGCTGTTCTAAGTTGTAGCGCAGGTCTGGGTAGCAGGGGTTTTCTTTACCAAGGGGAGGCATTTATACACTCAGGAGCATTGGCTCCTGAGTGTATAAATGGGGCACAGAGGTTAGCATTATAAGCTGGGGAGCCAAGCTACCTACGTCCACATCACAGCTCAGCTAATTTTACCAGCTTGCACTCTTGACTATATCAGAGAACTTAACAAGGGAAGATATATATATATATATCCATTTAGGCTTTAACTCTGTGCATAATTTACAAAGAAATTTGAGTTGTAGTGTGAATTTATACCTGGGAATGTGAACTTATTTAGCAAAAGGATGTTTGCAGATGTAATTAAGGACCTTGAGATCAGATCATCCCGGATTAACTGAGTGGACCCTAAATCCAATGACAAGTCTCCTTACAAGGAGACCCAGTGAAAGAAGCCCTGTGAAAGAAGGAGGCAGAGATTGGTGTTATGCTGCCAAAAGCCAAGGAATGCCTGGAGCCACCAGAATCTGACAGAGGCAGGGAGAGACTCCCTAGAGCCTTCCTAGTGAGTACCGACCTGAGAACACCTTGATTTTGAACTTCTGATCTCCAGAGCTGCAAGAGAATAAATTTCTGTTGCTTTAAGCCACCAAGTTCGTGGTAATTTATTACAGCAACATAACATCTGCCACTCTTCCACCCCTTCTTCCCCTCTAGGGAAGAAAGCACCTTTGGTCAGCTCAGCCAGCTACCCTTTGTTTATTTTGGGGCTTGATCATGTTGAGAGAGGCAGAAAGGAGAGTAACACGAAGAGCAGGAAGCTGAGGACAGTGAGTGTGGGAAGAGAATGAGAAAAAGTAGGAAAAATGAGCAGCTTCTGTGAAGAGTAGAAGATTCAGGGTAAGACTTGCTCTGTGTTCTAAAATATTAATCCTCCTTTTGTCGCCTTCGCAAGAGAACCTCATCAACACTGGAACGACCTCAGAGGCTCTCTGCAGCTGGTGCTTGTTTTTTTAGGCTGTATTATCACGCTGGAATCAGAGGGCTGCTAAATTTAAATTAAGTGGCATTTTTATAATCAGAAAATAAAGGTAATTTCTCTGACAAAACAGGATGTGTGCGTATAAACACCAGGCTACTCTTGATATCTCGTATTCAGGGAGGGTTACAGATGTTCAGGAAAAGAAAAGATTTCTTCTGCCCTGACCAGGGGCACCCCGAATCCATCCAGACTTACACCATCAGGGCTTTTGATTCCGGTTGGACTCTACCACTGTAGTCTTCAGAATTTCTATCCTTGCACAATTTGCCTGGGACACTGAGCCCCGAAGCATTACTTTCTCATCCGGAAATGAAAGTTGCTTGTCAAATCTGCCTTCTGGGCTGTGTAGCACTAATCCAGTTATAATCCACCGCAGCCTGGAGCAACCGCAGGTAAGCCTGGAACTCTTGCTTCTGTTGCCCCATAGCCTGCATATGTTAGCACAAATGTGTCATATGTTTTGGGTATCACCCAAAACAACGACAGAAGCAGCAGCAACAGCAACAGCAATATTGTGAAACCTTCTGGAATCTCAGCAACCAGTTTACCAGTGAGTAGTAGATGCGGCCCAAACAGGACAACACCTGCGCTCTGAAAACTTTGCTTTTGTTGAGTCCCGTGTGATACTGAATCAGTGAGCATCCTCCCCATGGTCGTGAGCATCAACTAGGCACAAGCAGCAGTCTATGTACATGAAAATTCCAAGGCTGCTGGTGGCATGCTGTGTGTAAACTGGGGACTACATATTTTCCTTGGAACAGCCTATGGCCAAGATTTGCCACTGTACCATCTCAGCCAGCCGCTGTGGCTCTAGCAACATATTAAATCTGGCTTAGAATAGGGACAGTGATTTGTAATACGTTTACTTGTGATATCTGTCTCCAGGTTAACTAGTAGTATAATGCCTTATTTAATCCATTTTCTTCCCTTGGATGACCACGGAGACACTTTTTCTCGATTTTATCTCCTTCTTAATGCATGGTGGTGTTATGTATCCACGTCAAAATGGCACACAATCTCTCTGGTCTTATCTCCACTCCAGACATCACCAGTTCAGGGAATCTCCTGACCCTGTGGACAGGTTCAGCTCCCCGATTTATGGCTTCTAATTTTTAAAGGTGGTGTTAAAATACAGCCAAGTCTGTATTTACCTTTCCATTGTGCTTACTGTCCATAGAGAAGTGGATTAATCCATAGACAAAGCGGTGATCAAACCTGCTCTCAAAAAGCATACGCAGTGGTGTCATTGCCTATGTTCACACAACTGAATTAAAAAATACAACAGCTCCACCCAGAACACCTCAGAGAAAGAGATCATACAAGGGAGTCTCAGCATCATCATCTTTTTTCTTTTTTTTTTTTTTTTTTGATGTGGACCATTTTTAAAGTCTTTATTGAATTTGTTACAACATTGCTTCTGTTTTTTTATGTTTTGGATTTTTGGCCGCGAGGAATGTGCCATCTTAGCTCCCCAACCAGGGATCGAACCTGCACCCCCTGCATTGGAAGGCGAAGTCTCAACCACTGGACCGCCAGGAAAGTCCCCTCAGCATCACCTTTTATCACAATCACTCTTTCCAATCCCGTGGCTCCTCTGAAATGATGGAGACAATCAATCTTACTTCAGCTGCCTCCCTTCCTTGTTTTATCTTACCCTCTAAACTCTACCCACCATGAGCTCCATTATGCCTAACAAAAACCTAAAATGTGCAGCAAGACTTTCTAAAAGGTACTGTGTTACTGAGGACTCCGTAATCAGCTGCTATTTCCAGTTCACTGGAAAGGGAATATTGTCAGGAGAAATTTTTACCTCCATAGCACCTTTGGTGGGTCAATGCTCCAGTAAAAACTGGTCCACTTTCATCTCTTCCTCTGACCTTTCTAAGGAGTTAAGGCCATTCCCTGTCGTTCTGACTCCATTCCAGCCAGGGCTCATCAGTCCCATGGGGAAAAAAAGATCTGACAAAATATATTCCAGCTATAGATCTAGCACAAGCTAATGCCAATACCAGATAATTAGAAAAACTGAAATTAGTTCATTCTTGTTTACTTGTTTACCGAGGAGTTGGCATTAGCAAGAATGATTGGGATAACATCAACATTAATCTTAATTCATGAATTATTAAAACCTTAGACTGAGTCACAGGAAATTTTCAGGAATAATAATTTAATTTGGTACTGTTTGCAGTCAGTGCAGAAAAGATAGAAAAGCATTTTACGATCAAGCATGGGTAATAAAGGTGTCATTTTTATTATAATAACATTAAAAATACTCCCTCTAAATAAGATGAACTTTGTCATATTAACTAAATTAAAAAGCCCGTTTTTCACAGGCAACAGAAAGCATTATGGCTACTGAATTCTTATTCTTGCACTAGGAGAAAAATATATTAGAAATCATCATTCTGAATAGCTGGAGACCTGATGAAATACACGCAAGTATCACAGCCAATTATATAGTGAAAATGACATCTTAAGAGGAGACTTATGTTCTCAAAGAAGAGTCAGCTGCTTTTCACATCAGTATGAAAAAGAGAAACACAACGACGGACACCGGGGACAATAATAACACCTCTGATTTGTCTTCTACTGATAGCAGTATACAAGAAAATTGCCGATCAGTATCTTCATTTCTTTGCCAATGCAAAAGAGAAATTTATCACTTAAAAATGCAATTACATCCTTTGTGCACTTTTGTATGCATTTCTGTTGGGTATATTCCATGGAGTGGGATTTCTGGGTCATTGCCTATGTGTATGTTCATTTTAATAGAAAGTGAAAGTTTTTCAAAACCCATACATCAATTCATACTTTCTCCAGCCTTGGATGAGAGTTCCAGTTATACCACATCCTCACCAGTATTTTTACTTGGTATTTCTATGTGACATATTTGATTTTAGCCATTCCCTAATCAGTACTTGGTTTGAATCACTTCTCACAGGTCTAACGGCTTTTTTATATCATTCTTTATAAAGTGCATTTATAAGCCTGGGGTTGTTTGTCTTACCCAGCGGCAACAGCAAACTGAAATGAATGGTCATTCTACATATTTTTGACACAGGCAGTCTTTGAAATTCAAACCCAGTTCAAATGCATAATAAGTACTTACCATGTTTTTTTTTTAATTCTCAAAAATTAGTCTCAACTTATTTTTTTAGTAGAAAGGTTGGTTTCTTTAGACAACGATGTACGTTTACAGTGTGTAGCTTTGGAAAATGACTGATATGAAAACTGCTGTATGACTGAGTGATAAGGCCAGGGGACAGATGCTTAATGTGTTAAGCTACAGTGGGCTCCTAACCATTACTAGAGTCCAAGCACTACTACAGATACAATGTGGAGGCAATTCTCTTTACCAGGACTGTTAGAAACAGGCAGTGTGAAAGTTTATCTGATAAGCTACTTGAGATGGGAGATGAGATACCAAGAATTACGCTTGTATAAATATTGATGATCACAATAAATGACTCTCTAAGGTCAAGGGTAACTGCGCACTTCTGATTGATGGAGTAGAGTATGTACTTTTGGGATCAGAGCAGGAAAAAATGGGAGTCATCTCTGCTAACAGTAGATCTGGATCCCTGTTGGATCCAGGAAAAGGATGTTCCTTTCCTTGCCTCTGATTATATATTAGATTAATATGCCAAAATATCAATTTGAAGGGACGTCAACCTATTAGCTTACTCGAGAACACACACATCTCTCTCTCTTCTACAGGCACCCAGTCAAATGTCTTCGATCTTAGATTAGTGCATATAGTTGATAAATATAAAATGTTTCAGGTGTATTTTTTCTTACAAAAATACTACTGCACAATAGATCAAAAGTTTTGAGCAATTTGCATAGTCATTAACAGTGTATTTATGAACCTGTGTCCCTATACTCTGATGACCACTAATATTTGGATGTTTTAACATTTGCCAGTTCGGTAGATAGACAAAAATATGTTTCCTCTGTTTTATTTTGAATTTCTTCAATTAGAAGCGTCATAGAACATCTTTTCCATATTTACTGGTCATTTTCATTCTTTTCTGTGAACTGTCTCTTCATGTCTTTTGACCATTTCTCTACTGGGCTGTTGACTATTGATTTGTAAGGGTTCTTTTTCAATGACAGAAATTAGTATTTGTGTAGCGATAATGTTAGCTATATGTATTATACATTATTTTCTAAGTTTTCCAGTTTTGGGTACTATTATGGCATATTTTCATCGAGTAAATTGTACCATATTTTTCTTTTATGCCTTCTGATTGCATATGTTTTTGCTGTGATGCATTCAGAAATCGTATAGCTGTTTTCTTCTCTCTCCCTCTTTTGGGCAGGTTAAAACTCTCTGTGACAGGACTGAATAATCATTTTAGGCTCTCAAAACAGTGTACTTTATCATCTCGCCATGTATCCCATTTTTGAGATTGCCATTCAATGAATATTAACTGAGACCCAACTATTTGCCTAGACCTATGCTGAAATTGGGAATGAGAAAAGCCACTAGCTAAACTACAGAAACGTGGTCAAATACAAATGACATTGAACCAGTAACCTTGCTCTTTACTAATTTCACGAAAAAGTCCTCTTTAGACATTTCCTTCTCACTAGCCTTAAACAAGTATAGAATTAAGCTTGCCTCATATGATACTTATAAATATATATTTTGATTACTTTGCACTCCACTATTATTCCTAGAAATAAATGCCTTCCTGTATCAATCTTGTTGAATGCAGGGGAAATGCTATCTTTATTAGTGTACGTGGTAAGCTTCTGTAGCAAGATTACTTTTCAGGCAAATATCTTATTGGGTAAATGTCAGCACTGAGTGACATGGCCACAGCCAGCTCCAAGCGAGGCTGAGAAATTTCATTCTACTTAGACAGCTATATATTTGCTAAAATTTTGGTGGGTTCTATGATTAGAAGGAATTAAGAGATATTGGATACTAGGAGACACTTTGCAGCTTTTACCATAACCCATTTGTATGGTAACTCAACTATCTCTTGTTTCTTTCACCCTACATGAAGGACGCACCTCTTTTCCAAAGGTGAACAGTGTAGAGTCCAACCCAGTTTAGCTCAAAATCTAGAATCTCTATGTGATGCCAAGTTCCTTCCATGAGTCCTGAGGAGGCTTCATCTGGTTCTGTGACTGACAAACTGGCAGATAACTTCCCTGCCACTACCCCCAGCTCCCACGTCCCCACACACAAACACCCAAATACACTGATATACAGTAGTGGAATAGAACCAGAATAACCACAGTAAAAATTCCCACTTGGAGGAGAAGAATGGAAATTACACAGAGATGCTTGTCTCTGGCAAGGCTGAAATCTTGCTGGGCAGAAATCAATAAGACTCCCCTCACTAGCACTGGAGTAAGTTCCTTGATGAAATCCTGGCTCTGCCCGCTGGGAAACTCCCTTGTCCATTGTCCTTTTGGTCTCCTGGCTTTGTCCTTTGGGAAATTCTTCTCTGTCCATCATCCCCTGGGACACATCTATGGCGCACATTGGAAAGCATACTCTCTTGTCCCTTTAGATGTGATGATGGACAAGAAGTTCTAGGGTTTAAACTGAATGCAGCACGAGTTTCTCAACTCTCTGCAGATGCAGGGTTAGAATCTCAGAAGGTGCCTTATCGTGAAACAATCCCAAACGTTTGTAGACTAGACTTGCAAGTTCTTTGGCAATATTATTTGCTCAATAACAGTTGATTCCTTGTCTATTTGGTTCCAGGTAGCTGTTTGTTTGTGAAAGAAATTATGGCCAAGGGCTTTATCTGGATAGAACCCTGACGATTCTATCATCTCTCTCTCCCTTGAATTAACAGCAGTTACACTGAGTATGAAAACAACACCCTTAATCTGATTTCGGATTGGCTCACATTCTGGGTTGAGAACCCTTAAGGGAAGGCTCTTGAGCAAGGTCCTGGGTGACAACTTTATCTACTGTTATTTTGTTTACAGAAACAGTTGGCTTTTCCAAGTTACTAATCCATCAGCCAATTTAGATTAAAGGCCACCTGCTGAGAACAGAGCAGAGTTATACTCCCCTTTCAACTCTGCTTTACACTGATTAATTCCTGCCTGAATCATCGCTCTCTTTTAGTGCATTTCTAAAAGCTGCAAGGAACAGCCAACACACATTAATATTCTGAAATTTCCTGACCCCTTTTCCAGGAGATACAGGCTTGGTAGGCACATGATCTGCCTTCTTCGTTACCATGGGTAACCGTTTTATTTAATGTTTACCATAAAAAGGATTCCCAGCTTCCCAGCCTGCAATATCTATTTACTCACACTCAGCAAGTCTATCATTAAGGCAGGGCCACATATGTTAGAACAGTTTTACAGTGTAAA
Organism: Delphinus delphis; assembly: GCF_949987515.2. NCBI lineage: Eukaryota > Metazoa > Chordata > Mammalia > Artiodactyla > Delphinidae > Delphinus > Delphinus delphis. Next base: position 42,067,071 of record NC_082691.1, read on the forward strand.
ACTCCACTTCTCATATGAATGTTTGTATTAATTAGGGTAGAGGCTGAACTGCTCTAAAAGGAGACTCCAATGGCTCTAAAGCCATTGGAAGAAAATTCTTTCTTTTTATCTATTCATCTTAAACAAGCAGATCCAGTCATAATAGGCAAGCTCTGCCAGCTGCTACATGTGGCTTCCATCTCTGAGCCCAAGGTGGCTATTCAAGCTCTTGCTGTTTCGCAGCCAGTGGAAAAGGGAATAGAAATGTGGAGGACAAAGAGCTTCCTTTTCAAGGAAGTGACTAGACACCTGCCTTTATAATTCAAAGAACTTCTGCTCACGTCATTGGCCTGAATATAGTCAGATGGCCTTGCTGCTGGGGACACAAAGAATGTGACCTGCAAGTCATGCAGGTGGGTTTCTGTTATTAATACTAACAGGAAAAAGGGAAGAATGGATAATACAGAACATCAGCAGATACAGATAACACATGAACATATTTTGCTATTCCCTTGCTTGTTTTTTGGTTTTTTTTTAGGAGTGTCCTTAACAGCTTTATTTGTAACAGACAACGCAAATTGGGAAACAATCATATGTCATCAACATGGAAATGGATAAACAAATTACGATATATCCATGCAGTGAAATACTACTCAGCAGAATTGGGATTAGAAGGAAGCAAGTGAGGTGCCTAGGGTGCAAAGTACAGGGAGGTGCCCACTCCCAGGGTCATGGAAGTCCCAGTGATGCCTTTGCAGGATCCTGAGGGTGAGCACCTGCTTGCACTTTGCACCCCAGGCACCTCCCTTGCCTCACCCTAGTCCCATCTCTGCTACTCAGTAATAAAAAGGAACGCTCTATTGATACATGCTATAACACCGATAAATTTCAAAATAATTGTGCCGAGGGAAAGAAGAGTACGAACCAGGCAAAAAGAGTATATACCGTACGCTTCCATTTATATTGTATACTATACAATTCAAGAAAATGAAAACAAGTCAATCTATAGTGACAGAACCTTGCTTGTTTTTTTGACATCACTTTGGGGAAATAGCATGCATATTTAGAAACACTATTTTTAGTTCTGAAGTTACATATAAAATTACATATTTTCAATCTAGATTTCATGTCTTTTGAATTCAGGCTGTTTATCAACACCAAGTCACTAATCAATAAAAATATTTTTTAGCTGTGATACTTTCTGCTTTTTTATTGTTCTTTGTCCTTTAAGTTACACTCAGGTTTTTTCAAAGCTCTCTAAACTTCTACCCTCTACTTTCTGAAATGTTCGATAAAATCAAAACTTCTTACTGATGTGTTTGATGGTATGAGACTACATATGCTAAATGCAAAAGGTGAGTGAATATATAAAAGAGTTAATGATATTCTTACAAGAAGTGGGGTTTTTCCTTCCAAAAAAAATTCCTTCCAAATTCAGAAAAAAGAGGAATTCTCTCTACTTTTTGCATAGGTATTGCTCATCTTATTTTTTACTTCTCGCCTCTGCATATATAACCCATCTCATTGAGCACAAAGTACTGCAAATTAGTAATAGTCTCTGGCATTCAGTTTTGTTCCCCATCATCCCACCCTCACCACCATTATTGTTTTATTCACTCTACTCAATCCTTGAGCTTTTCCCAATATCCCTTCCTTTCCCACCAAGGTTTCCATAAGTAGTTGGACAATTAGGTTTATAATTCCCTTCCTCAGCATAGCCACTTTCTGACATATCTGCTAATTTTGGTTGTGTTCAGATAGTCTTTCTTCACAATATTCTGCATGTCCTGAGACTGTGCCATGCTCTCCTCCCTCCTCCTTCTCTTCTCATTTGGCTCAACCTGGGGTAGCAGCTAAATGACCTTCCCCGACTTCCGGCAGCTATGCTGGTTTTTTTTCCCAGCACCCACGCTAACCACTGAAGACCTCTAATATGTGGAATGTTAGGAGAGTAGGCAGGCAGAGGCATGCTTAACCTTTAGAGAAACTGAGGTTAAAACACAATTAAGTGATTTGCCTAATGTACTTGGCTCAACTAGTAATGGTGGAGCCAGGATTCTTCCCAAGAATCCTGACATCCTTTTAATTAGAGGATTAATTAAAAGACCTAACAGGACACCACACAGTGTTCTTTAGCATAGCACTGTTAATGTAACCAACCACACTGCTTTCAGACAAAGCAAAGGAAGTCCAACAGCACCAGTTGGACTGTCAGTTACATTTAGCTATTAGGTGTCATCCTGGGGATCTGGTTCTGTCAAGGCTGAATAGTTTACTTTCCGGGAGAAAAACCATGCATAGAAAATTGAATGAAACTATACCCTTTTCTTTTTGGTCTCACTTAGTAATTACCTTAAAAGCCAACAAGTACAAAATACATTTTAAAAACCTATAAAGCTGCATATTTTAGGATCATAGAATATTTTAACAAACTACAGGGTACCTGTAATCCTTATTGGGAAATAGAACATAATTTCCATACTTTTCATTAATTATTTTTTATTAAAAATTGGGGAATCATTATCCTGTGGCTACTTTTCCCTACAAGTTCTTCTGAGTTTGTGTTAGTTTTGGTGCTGGAATATGGAATGATTTGCTCCAATGTATCATTTATGAAGTTCCGTAAGAATATATTGTGTTTGGCAGTGACCTCTTAAGGACTATCATCATGGGAACGTAAAGAAGGGGGTTATGTGGATACTACAGCAAAAATAGGCATTATATAGATTTCCTGCTTTGAGTAACTGATGGATGACCTCTTGGGGCCTGACACATTACAGAAGGAGAGAATAAAATGTAGACTCAAATGAGCAGCTGATTCAACTACTGTTTAAAAAAATAAAAAAGAAAGATGTTGTCTCCGGTGTCCTCAATAAAAGTGCATGTAAAATAATACTTGACCTTGCAAAAATATGACCTTTTTTGAAACACTTTTATATTCAGAAGTTATAATCTCAAATAAAGATTCTTCTCATTCACACCTGGGTTGAATATTATGCACCATTAGAATGCTGTTGGCTAACCTCATTGATGACCCATTGAGAATACTGTCATTCTAGCAACGTTCTTCCTGGCTCTTCAAATACATAAAATTCACAGATATCCCATGACTAAGCATAGAAAAACACTACTCTCAAACACCAAAGCTCAGGGATTGGTTCAAGATGGCAGAGTAGGACGTGTGCTCACTCCCTCTTGGAAGAGCACCAGAATCACAACTGAACAATCATCAACAGGAAGACGCTGGAACTCACCAAAAAGGATACCCCACATCCAAAGACAAAGGAGAAACTGCAATGAGACAGTAGGAGGGGTGCAATCTCAATAAAATGAAATCCCATAACCGTTGGGTGGGTGACTCACAAACTGGAGAACAATTATATCACAGAAGTCCAGCCACTGGAGTGAAGGTTCTGAGGCCCATGTCAGGCTTCCCAACCTGGGGATCTGGGAACAGAAGGAGGAATTCCCAGAGACTCAGACTTTGAAGGATAGAGGGATTTGATTGCAGGACTTTGACAGGTATGGGGGAAACAGAGATTCCCACTCTGGGGAAAGGAGCAGTGACCCCATAGGAGACTGAACCAGACCTACCTGCAGGTGTTGGAGGGTCTCCTGTAGAGGTGAGGGGCAGCTGTGGCTCACTGGAGGGATAAGGACACTGAGAGCAGAAGTTCTGGGAAGTACTCCTTGGTGTGAGCCCTCCTGGAGTCCACCATTAGCCCCACCAAAGGGCCTGTAAGCTCCAGTGCTGGGTAGCCTCAGGACAAACAAACAACAGGGAGGGAACTCAGCCCCACCCATCAGCAGACAAGTGGATTAAACTTTTACTGAGCTCTGGCTTTAGCAGAGCAACGCCCAGCTCTACCCACCACTAGTCCCTCCCATCAGGAAACTTGCACAAGCCTTTTAGATACCCAAATCCACCAGAGGGCAGACAGCAGAAGCAAGAAGAACTACAATCCTGCAGCCTGTGGAACAAAAACCACATTCACAGAAAGACAGACAAAATGAAAAGGCAGAGGACTATGCACCAGATGAAGGAACAAGATAAACCCCAGAAAAACAACTAAATGAAGTGGAGATAGGCAACCTTCCAGAAAAAGAATTCAGAATAATGATAGTGAAGATGATCCAGGACCTCAGAAAAAGAATGGAGGCAAAGATCGAGAAGATGCAAGAAATGTTTAACAAGGACCTAGAAGAGTTAAAGAACAAACACCTACAAGAATTAAAGAATAAACAAACAGAGATGAAAAATACAATAACTGAAGTGACAAATACACTAGAAGGAATCAATAGCAGAATAACTTAGGCAGAAGAATGGATAAGTGACCTGGAAGACAGAATGGCGAAATTTACTGTCACAGAACAGAATAAATAAAAAAGAATGAAAAGAAATGAAGACAGCATAAGAGACCTCTGGGACAACATTAAATGAAACAACATTCAAATTATAGGGGTCCCAGAAGGAGAAGAGAGAGAGAAAGGACCCGAAAAAAGATCTGAAGAGATTATAGTCAAAAACTTCCCTAACATGGGAAAGGAAATAGCCACCCAAGTCCAGGAAGTGCAAAGAGTCTAGGCAGGATAAACACAAGGAGAAACATGCCAAGACACACAGTAATCAAATTGACAAAACTGAAAGACAAAGCAAAATTTTTAAAAGCAACAAGGGAGAGAGCTTCAAGATGGTGTAAGAGTAAGATGCAGAGATCACCTTCCTCCCCACAGATACATCAGAAATACATCTACAGGTGGAACTGCTCCTACAGAACACCTACTGAACGCTGGCAGAAGACCTCAGACCTCACAAAATTCAAGAAACTCCCCACGTACCTGGTAGGGCAAAAGAAAAAAGAAGAAACAGAGACAAGAGAATAGGGATGAGACCTGCACCAGTGGGAGGGAGCTGTGAAGAAGGAAAGGTTTCTACACACTAGAAGCCCCTTCGTCGGCAGAGACTGCGGGTGGCGGAGCGGGGAGTTTCAGAGCCATGGAGGAGAGCACAGCAACAGGGGTGTGGAGGGCAATGTGGAGAGATTCCCGCACAGAGGATCGGTGCCGACCAGCACTCACCAGCCCGAGAGGCTTGTCTGCTCACCCACCGGGGCAGGCGGGGGCTGGGAGCTGAGGCTCAGGCTTCAGAGGTTGGATCCCAGGGAGAGGACTGGGGTTGGCTGTGTGAACACAGCCTGAAGGGGGCTAGTGCACCACAGGTAGCCGGGAGGGAGGCCAGGAAAAAGGTGTGGAACTGCCGAAGAGGAAAGAGACTTTTTCTTGCCTCTTTGTTTTGCAGTGTGCGGGGAGACGGGATTAAGAGCGCTGCTTAAAGGAGCTCCAGAGACTGGTGCAAGCCGCGGCTAACAGCGCGGACCCCAGAGACGGGCATGAGACGCTAAGGCTGCTGCTGTCGCCACACCTCCCCTCCCGGGAGCCTGTGCAGCCCGCCACTGCCAGGGTCCCTGGCCCCCCAGCGTAAGTGAGCCAGAGCCACCAAATCAGCTGCTCCTTTAACCCCGTCCTGTCTGAGCAAAGAAGAGACTCCCTCAGGCGACAACACGCACTGGCAGGGCCAAATCCAAAGCTGAACCCCAGGAGCTGTGCGAACAAAGAAGAGAAAGGGAACTCTCTCCCAGCAACCTCAGGAGCAGCGGATTAAATCTCCACAGTCAGTTTGATGTACCCTGCATCTGTGGAATACCTGAACAGGCAACGAATCATTCTAAATTGAGGAGGTGGACTTTGGGAGCAAAGATATATTATTTTTTCCCCTTTTTCTCTTTTTGTGAGTGTGTATGTGTGTGCTTCTGTGTGTGATTTTGTCTGTATAGCTTTGCTTTCACCATTTGTCCCAGGGGTCTGTCAGTCTGTTTTTTTGTTTCTTTTTTACTTAAATTTTTTTTTCTTAATAATTATTTTTTGTTTTTATTTTAATAAATTTATTTTATTTTACTCTACTTTTTCTTTTATCTTCTTTCTTCCTTCCTTTCTTCCTTTCTTCCTCCCTTCCTTCCTTTCTTTCTTTCTTATTTTTTCTCCCTTTTATTCTGAGCCATGTGGATGTAAGCCCCTTGGTGCTCCAGCCAGGCATCACTGCTGTGCCTCTGAGGTGGGAGAGCCAACTTCAGGACACTGGTCCACAAGAGACCACCCAGCTACACGTAATATCAAAAGGTGAAAATCTCCCAGAGATCTCCATCTCAATGCCAAGACCCAGCTTCACGCAATGACCAGCAAGCTACAGTGCTGGACACCCTATGCCAAACAATTAGCAAGACAGGAACATAGCCCCATCCATTAGCACAGAGGTTGCCTAAAAACATAAGTCCACAGACACCCCAAAACACACCACCAGGCATGGACCTGCCTACCAGAAAGACAAGATCCAGCCTCACACACCAGAACACAGGCACTAGTCCCCTCCACCAGGAAGCCTACACAACCCACTGAACCAACCTTAGCCACTGGGGACAGACACCAAAAACAATGCGAACTACGAACCTGCAGCCTGCGAAAAGCAGACCCCAAACACAGTAAGTTAAGCAAAATGAGAAGACAGAAAGACACACAGCAGATGAAGCAGCAAGGCAAAAACCCACCAGACCTAACAAATGAAGAGGAAATAGGCAGTTTACCTGAAAAAGAATTCAGAATAATGATAGTAAAGATGATCCAAAATCTTGCAAATAGAAGAGAGAAAATAAAAGAAACGTTTAACAAGGACCTAGAAGAACTAAAGAGCAAATAAACAATGATGAACAACACAATAAATGAAATTAAAAATTCTCTAGGAGGGATCAACAGCAAAATAACTGAGGCAGAAGAACAGATAAGTGACCAGGAAGATAAAATAGTGGAAATAACTACTGCAGAGCAAAATAAAGAAAAAAGAATGAAAAGAACTGAGGAAAGCCTCAGAGACCTCTGGGACAAAATTAAATGCACCAACATTCGAATGATAGGGGTTCCAGAAGAAGAAGAGAAAAAGGAAGGGACTGAGAAAATATTTGAAGAGATTATAGTTGAAAACTTCCCTAATATGAGAAAGGAAATAGTTTACCAAGTCCAGGAATCACAAGAGTCCCATATAGAATAAATCCAAGGAGAAACAAACCATGACACATATTAATCAAAGTATCAAAAATTAAATACAAAGAAAAAATATTAAAAGCAGCAAGGGAAAAACAACAAGTAACACACAAGCGAAAACCCATAAGGTTAACCCCTGATCTTTCAGCAGAAGCTCTGCAAGCCAGAAGGGAGTGGCAGGACATATTTAAAGTGATGAGGGAGAAAAACCTACAACCAAGATTACTCTAACCAGCATTCAGATTTGAGGGAGAAATTAAAACCTTTATAGACAAGCAAAAGCTGAGAGAGTTCAGCACCATTAAACCAGCTTTACAACAAATGCTAAAGGAACTTCTCAAGGTAAGAAACAAAAAAGAAGGAAAAGACCTACAATAACAAACCCAAAACAATTAAGAAAATGGGAATAGGAACATACATACAGATAATTACCTTAAATGTAAATGGATTAAATGCTCCAACCAAAACACACAGATTGGCTGAATGTATACGAAAACAAGACCCATATATATGCTGTCTACAAAAGACCCACTTCAGACCTAGGGACACATACAGACTGAAAGTGAGGGGATGGAAAATGATATTCCATGCAAATGGAAACCAAAAGGAAGCTGGAGTAGCAATTCTCATATAAGACAAAATAGACTTTAAAATAAAGACTATTACAAGAGACAAAGAAGGACACTACATAATGATCAAGGGATCGAACCAAGAAGAAGATCTAACAATTGTAAATATTTAGGCACCCAACAGAGGAACACCTCAATACATAAGGCAAATACTAACAGTCATAAGAGGGGAAATCAGCAGTAACACAATCATAGTAGGAGACTTTAACACCCCACTTTCACCAATGGACAGATCATCCAAAATGAAAATAAATAAGGAAACACAAGCTTTAAATGATACATTAAACAAGATGGACTTAATTGATATTTATAGGATATTCCGTCCAAAAACAACAGAATACACATTCTTCTCAAGTGCTCATGGAAAATCCTCTAGGACAGATCATATCTTCGGTCACAATTCAAGCCTTGGTAAATTTCAGAAACTTGAAATCATATCAAGTATCTTTTCCAACCACAACGCTATGAGACTAGATATCAATAACAGGAAAAGATCTATAAAAAATATAAACACATGGAGGCTAAACAATACACTACTTAATAACCAAGTGATCACTGAAGAAATCGAAGAGGATTTCAAAAAATACCTAGAAACAAACGACAATGGACACACGACGACCCAAAACCTATGGGATGCAGCAAAAGCAGTTCAAAGTGGGAAGTATATAGCAATACAATCCTACCTGAAGAAACAGGAAACATCTCAAATAAACAACCTAAACTTGCACCTAAAGCAATTAGAGAAAGAAGAACAAAAAACTCCCAAAGTTAGCAGAAGGAAAGAAACCATAAAGATCAGATCAGAAATAAATGAAAAAGAAAAGAAGGAAACGATAGCAAAGATCAATAAAACTAAAAGCTGGTTCTTTGAGAAGATAAACAAAATTGACAAACTATTAGCCAGACTCATCAAGTAAAAAAGGAAGAAGACTCAAATCAATAGAAGTAGAAATGAAAAAGGAGAAGTAACAACTGACACTGTAGAAATACAAAGGATCATGAGAGATTACTACAAGCAACTCTATGCCAATAAAATGGACAACCTGGAAGAAATGGACAAATTCTTAGAAATGTGAAACCTGCCAAGACTGAACCAGGAAGAAACAGAAAATATGAACTGACCAATCACAAGTAATGAAATTGAAACTGTGATTAAAAGTCTTCCAACAAACAAAAGCCCAGGACCAGATGGCTTCACAGGCGAATTCTATCAAACATTTAGAGAAGAACTAACACCTATCCTTCTCAAACTCTTCCAAAATATAGCAGAGGGAGGAACACTCCCAAACTCATTCTATGAGGCCACCATCACCCTGATAACAAAACCAGACAAAAATGTTACAAAGAAAGAAAACTACAGGCCAATATCACTGATGAACATAGATGCAAAAATCCTAAACAAAATACTAGCAAACAGAATCCAACAGCACATTAAAAGGATCATACACCATGATCAAGTGGGGTTTATTCCAGGAATGCAAGGATTTTTCAATATACGCAAACCAATCAATGTGATACACCATATTAACAAGTTGAAGGAGAAAAACCATATGATCATCTCAATTGATGCAGAGAAAGCTTTCGACAAAATTCAACACCGATTTATGACAAACACCCTGCTGAAAGTAGGCATAGAGGGAACTTTCCTCAGCATAATAAAGCCATATATGACAAACCCACAACCAACATCGTCCTCAATGGTGAAAAACTGAAACCATTTCAACTAAGATCAGTAACAAGAGAAGGTTGCCCACTCTCACTACTCTTATTCAACATTGTTTTGGAAAATTTAGCCACAGCAATCAGAGAAGAAAAAGAAATAAAAGGAATCCAAATCGGAAAAAAAGAAGTAAAGCTGTCACTATTTGCAGATGACATGATACTATACATAGAGAATCCTAAAGATGCTACCAGAAAACTACTAGAGCTAATCAATGAATTTGGTAAAGTAGCAGGATACAAAATTAATGCACAGAAATCTCTGGCATTCCTATACACTAATGATGAAAAATCTGAAAGTGAAATTAAGAAAACACTCCCATTTACCACTGCAACAAAAAGGATAAAATATCTAGGAATAAACCTACCTAAGGAGACAAAAGACCTGTATGCAGAAAATTATAAGACATTGATGAAAGAAATTAAAGATGATACAAATAGATGGAGAGATATACCATGTTCTTGGATTGGAAGAATCAACATTGTGAAAACGACTCTACTACCCAAAGCAATCTACAGATTCAATGCAATCCCTATCAAACTACCACTGGCATTTTTTACAGAACTAGAACGAAAAATTTCACAATTTTTATGGAAACACAAAAGACCCCAAATAGCCAAAGCAATCTTGAGAACGAAAAGTGGAACTGGAGAAATCTAGCTTCCTGACTTCAGACTATACTATAAAGCTACAGTTATCAAGACAGTATGGAACTGGCGCAAAAACAGGAATATAGATCAATGGAACAGGATAGAAAGCCCAGAGATAAACCCATGCACATATGGTCACCTTATCTTTGATAAAGGAGGCAAGAATATACAGTGGAGAAAAGACAGCCTCTTCAATAAGTGGTGCTGGGAAAACTGGACAGCTACATGTAAAAGAATGAAATTAGAACACTCTCTAACACCAAACACAAAATAAACTCAAAATGGATTAAACACCTAAATGTAAGGCCAGACACTATGAAACTCTTAGAGGAAAATTTAGGCAGAACACTGTATAACATAAATCACAGCAAGATCCTTTTTGACCCACCTCCTAGAGAAATGGAAATAAAAACAAAAATAAAAAATGGGACCTAATGAAACTTAAAACCTTTTGCAAAGCAAAGGAAACCATAAACAAAATGAAAAGACAACCCTCAGAATGGGAGAAAATATTTGCAAGTGAAGCAACTGACAAAGGATTAATCTCCAAAATTTACAAGTAGCTCATGCAGCTCAATATCCAAAAGACAAAAAACCCAATCCAAAAATGGGCAGAAGACCTAAACAGACATTTCTCCAAAGAAGATATACAGATTGCCAACAGACACATGAAAGAATGCTCAACATCATTAATCATTAGAGAAATGCAAATCAAAACTACAATGCGATATCATCTCACACTGGTCAGAATGGCCATCATCAAAAAATCTACAAACAATAAATGCTGGAGGGGGTGTGGAGAAAAGGGAACCCTCATACACTGTTGGTAGGAATGTAAATTGATGCAGCCACTATGGAGAGCAGTATGCAGGGTCCTTAAAAAACTAAAAATAGAACTACCATACGACCCAGCAGTTCCACTACTGGGCATATACCCTGAAAAAACCATAACTCAAAAAGATTCATGTACCACAATATTCATTGCAGCATGATTTACAATAGCCATGTCGTGGAAGCAACCTAAATGTCCATCAACGGAGGAATGGATAAAGATGTGGTACATATATACAATCGAATATTACTCAGCCATAAAAAGGAACGAAACTGGGTTATTTGTAGAGATGTGGACGGACTGAGAGACTGTCATACAGAGTGAAGTAAGTCAGAAAGAGAAAAAAATATATCATATATTAACACATATATATGGAATCTAGAAAAATGGTACAGATGAACCAGTTTGCAAGGCAGAAACAGAGACACAGATGTAGAGAACAAACTTATGGACACCAAGGGGGGAAAGTGGTGGTGGTGGTGGTGGTGGTGGGATGAATTGGGAGATTGGGATTGACATGTATACACTAATATGTATAAAATGGATAACTAATAAGAACCTGCTATATAAAAAAATAAAATAAAATAAAATTCAACCATTACCAAAAAAATAAAAAACAAAAGCTCAAAAATTATCTTAGTAAGTTAGATGTTTAACTGTTCAAACTCTTTTGTTTTTGTTTAAATGTAAATGAAATATCATACCCATTCTCTTGTCTCCAAAGTGTCTCACAAAAGGATATGTAGTAGTGTTACTGTAATTGTGAAAACAGCAAATGCCTTATGTGAACATAGTATGGGAAATTTCTCTCTGCCTCTGTTTATAAGATGGTCAGGTTGGAACTAGAACAGCCCCTTGCAAGGAATAGGAAAGAGATGAAATGCTGACTAGATTTTCCCCCAGCTACAATTATGTTTATTTTCTATTTTAGAAATTGGAGTCTAAGCTGAAGGTGGAGTGGGTAGAAGAGAGTGGGAAAATCTACTGGCTTCCCAGGTTACCAGCTTTTATCCACTATGCCAACCGACTACAATACTGGTTTCATTGTATACCTTTCTACCCAGTGTGGTAGGTGAAATAACAACCCCCCGAAGACGACCACATCCGGCCCTGAACCTGTGAATGTATCACCTTACAAGGCAAAGGGACTTTACAAATGTGATTAAATGAAGGATCTTGAGAAGGGGAGGTTATCCAGGAGTATTCAGGCAAGTCCAAGATAATTACAAGCGTCCTTATAAGGGAAGGAGGGAGGCAAGGAAGTCAGAGCTGCAGAAGGAGATGTGACTGATGGTCACATAGCAGAGGTCATATAGGGAAAGAGAGAGAGATCTTTGAAGATGTTACACTGCTAGTTTTAAAGACGGAAGAAGTAGCCACAAGCCAAGGAATGCAGGAGGGAGGCCACTAGAACCTGAGCTCCAGAACCAGAAGACAACATATTTGTGCTATTTTACACCAATAAACTTGGGATAATTTGTTACAGCAGCAATAGGAAATAAATATATTATGATTCAACAATACCAATTTTAAATATAGAGTATCAAAATTGTAGTGTTTTAAAAAAAATTTTTAGTATCAACTTATACCTATATCCATATACTTTATTTTATTCTGTTTTGTTTTGTTTATTTATTTATTGCCTGCGCCGGCGTGGCTTGTGGGATCTTAGTTCCCTAACCGGGGATCGAACCCTGGCCCTCGGCAGTAAAAGCACAGAGTCCTAACCATTGGAACGCCAGGGAATTCCCTATCCATATATTTTATATTTTTTAAATAACTAGGTCTTAGGTATATGGTCTGTATGTCATGACGACAAGAATATAGCAAGTTTAGTTAATTAATTAAGAGCTCTTATTTGGTCCTTCATGTGAAACATCATGTAAAAAAAGGAAGCAGCTGTCCTACTGTATGGTGTTATCTCATTTTAGCTTGTTTCCTTAAAACTTCTCTGAAGAAACAATAGATTTCCATTTTGAAATGTAATGATTCTAGGTTAGGGATTCTCAGCCTTGGCACTATTGACATTTTGGACTAGATAGGCTTTTGTTGTGAGGGGCCCTCCTGTGCACTGTACCATGTTCAGCAGCATCCCTGGCTTCTACCCACTAGATGCCAGTAGCACTAGATGTCCCCGAGTTTTGACAACCATAAATGTCATCAGACATTGCCAAATATCCCCAGGGGTGCAAAATCGACCCTGGTTGAAAAATCACCACTTTAAGAGTGAAGTAAGGGCTTTCCTGGTGGCGCAATGGTTAAGAATACGCCTGCCAATGCAAGGGACACAGGTTCGAGCCCTGGTCCGGGAAGATCCCACATGCCTCAGAGCAACTAAGCACATATGCCACAACTACTGAGCCTGCAAGCCACAACTACTGAGCCTGTGCTCTGGAGCCCACGAGCCACAACTACTGAGCCCCTGCACCACAACTACTGAGGCCCATGTGCCTAGAGGCTGTGCTCCGCAACGAGAGGCCACTGCAATGAGAAGCCCATGCTCTGCAACAAAGAGTGGCCCCCACTCGCCACAACTGGAGAAGGACCACGCACAGCAACAAAGACCCAACGCAGCCAAAAATAAATACAAATTTAAAAATAAATATATATTAAAGGGCTTCCCTGGTGACGCAGTGGTTGAGAGTCCACCTGCTGATGCAGGGGACACGGGTTCGTGCCCCAGTCCAGGAAGATCCTACATGCTGCAGAGCGGCTAGGCCCGTGAGCCATGGCCACTGAGCCTGCGCGTCCGGAGCCTGTGCTCCGCAATGGGAGAGGCCGCAACAGTGAGAGGCCTGCATACCGCAAAAAAAAAAAAAAACAAATATATATATATTTAAAAGAAGAGTGAAGTAAGTCAGAAAGAGAAAAATAAATATTGTATATTAACACATATATGTGGAATCTAGAAAAATGATACAGATGAACCGCTTTGCAAGGCAGAAATGGAGACACAGATGTATATATAGAACAAATGTACACCAAGGGGTAAAGGGGGAGGGTGGGATGAATTGGGAGATTGGGATTGACATATATACACTAATATGTCTAAAACAGATAACTAATGAGAATCTGCTGTATAGCACAGGGAACTCCACTTTGCTGTACAGTAGAAACTAACATAACATTGTAAAACAACTATACCCCAATTTAAAAAAAAAAGAAAAGAAAAATCATTGCTTTAGTTCATGCAAAATCTGGGGAGAAATACCCCATAAGCATCCACTAGAATATTCACAAGAATATTTGGTTATATTATTAGGAAATCATCAGAAAGAACAGGTTGTTGTTTCCTTAAAATACCTTTAGTTTGTAACTAACACCTTCAAGAAAGCATTCTCTCATGGACTCCCTTCATTTCCTTCTTGCCTCACTGGGATCTTCTCATCCTCTTTGCTGGCTCTCCCTCACCTCCCACACTTCTACATGGTGGAACATCCCAGAACTCATTTATCCTCTTAGACGTCTTCTTTATCGACACTCACACTCTAGGTCATCACATCTACTCTTAAGTCTTTAAATGTATCTATACACTGACTCATAGCAAATATATGTCCCTGGCCATGAATTCTCTATTGAACTAGAATAGCTACTCAACAACTTCGATTAACTGTCCAATAGGATAAGCATCTCAAAAATGAACATGTTCAACTCCTATTTCCCCACTCAAACCTTCTCCATCAACACTTTCCCAGCTCAGTAAATCGCAGCTCCTCTGATACTTGATTTCTCTCATTTTCTCACACCCTCTATCCAATCAACTATCCTCCCATTGGCTCCATATTTAGAACATTTTGGAATCCAATCCCTCTTTGCCACCAACACCATCAGCTCTGTCCTGGATTAGAATCATCGCCTCCTGACTGGTCTCTCTTTTCAGGCTTGTCATCCTGAAGTCTGTTCTCAACTCAGCAGCCAGAGTGATCCTTTCAAAACGTCAGACAAATCATGTCATTCCAGTAAATCCCATCCAGAGGGAAAATGAAAATGTCACAAGTTCTGTATGATCTATGCTTCTACTACCTTTCTGATCTCATCTCCCACACTTCTCCATCTCTCTCCATCACTACAACCACACTGGCTTCCTCACATTTCCTTGAGCAAACCAAGCAGCTTCTTATGCCTCTACACAGAAAGGCTCTGCTGGTCTCCACCCAGAGATGTGCCCAAGGCTCTGTGTTAGTCACTAGTCACGCTTCTCCATAGAACAAAACCAAAGGGATAGCTAGACAGACAGACAGACGTATAGATCTTGGTATCTATCTACACAAAATAAGATTTATTATAAGAAGTTGACTCACGTGATTATGAAGGCTGAGAAGTCCCACAATACGCCATCTGCAAGCTGGAGACCCAGGAAAGCCAGTGGTATAAATTCCAGTCTGAGTCCAAAAGCCTGAGAACAGGAGACCTAATGGTGTAAGTCAGCCCAAGGGCAGGAGAAGACTGATATCTCAGCTCAAGCAGTCAGGCAGAGAGAGCCAATTCAACCTTCCCCCATCTTTTTGTTCCACTCAGGCCCGTAGCAGATTGAATGACGCCCACCCATACTGGGGAGGGCCATCTGCTTTACCCAGTCTACCAATTCAAATACTAATCTCTCCAGGAAACACCTTCACAGACACATCCAGAAGTAATATTTAACCAGATATCTGGGCATCCGTTGGTCCAGTCAAGGTGACACATACCGTTAACCATCACAGACTCATTCCCTCACTTCCTTCAGGTCTCTGTCCAAATACCACCTCAGAAAGGCCTTCCCTGTTCACTCTATCTAAAATAGAATCCCTCATCTCACAACCCCTGGCCTTATTTTTCTCTTCCTGTCCTATTTTCCTTCATAACACTTATTGCTATATGGCAATATGTATTTTAGTGTTTGCATCTTCTCTTCTCCACCCACTAGGCTGTAGCTCCACTGAGGGAGGGCATCCTTAACTATCTGCTTTCTGTTGTATCGCCAGCACTAGGCTATATACCAGGATATATAGAAGGAGACAGATGGATACATATAGGTATGTATCTATCTTAGAAAGATATATACTGCATATATACATATCAGGATATACATGACAGGATAGCCTAGCAGGTAGCAAATATATTATAAAAGCAATATATGATGGCACTCTACTGAACCCCCAAATTGGAAGAGTATAAAATACTTCCACAGCCACATTTGACCTGCCTAGCACTATTCATGTCCAATCGAAAATAAAAGTAAATATGACTGTATTTTTCAGTGTCTTCAGCACCCTGTTTATTAACATGAGCAAGGAGTGCCCTCTACTGTGCTGTTTGGATGTATACATCTCTGAAGGTACATATATTTTTTAATTTCTTAATTTTTGCTTTAATCAGGCAGAACACTGTTTTAATGTACTTGAAGAGGTTTACACGTAGATCATTTTCACCCTTAATGCTACTCCTATTTTTAGAGTAAACAGAAAGTAAATCTTATGCTGCTGGGGTTTAGATTATTCTTTAAAAGAGTATTCACTACCTCAAATTTGATTTGAGGCAAGAGTAGAACATGAACAGCGTTTTTAAGTCAAAGGGATGTTTTGCTGGTTATCAAATACTGTGAAGGATAAATAGTTACAGTTTTGGCTGTTCCTATAACTGAAAACAATCGAAGAAGTCTCCCTGAATAGTGAGGCCAGGCCTAGAGTCAGAGCGAGCTGTATTTGATTTGCAGAAGACTCTAGTAGGTATTTATCCTGGCTGCATATTATATTCACCTGGGAGCAGTTAAAGATTATTAACACCCAGGTGACTTTCACCAAGAGTACTCACATCTCCCTTTCCAATCTATAAACCTTTTAGTTCTTTCTCTTGCCTCATTGAAGTGGTTCTCCGTTGGGAGCAATTTTGCTTCCCTCTCCCCCCAAGGACATTTGTAATGTCTGGAGACAGTTTTGATTGGTACACTGGAAGTAGGGGTGGGAGAGATGGGGGTTACGGTTTTCTGTTAAGCAGAGGCCAGAGATGATCCTAGTCATCCTCTAATGCCCGGACAGCTCAAAGAGCAAAGAATTATCAAAATATCAGTAGTACCAAGACTGAGAAACCTTGCCTTCTGTGCCTGGCTAGGACCTCCAGTAAAACACAAAAGAGATGAAAACAAACTTCTGTATCATGTTCCAGATCTTAGTGGGAAAAATTTGGTCTTCTGCTCTTAAATATGTCAGCTGTACATTTTTTCATATATACCCGTTTTAAGATTGAGGAACTTCCATTTTATACCTCATCTGCTGAGAGTTTTCATTATCAGTGGTTGCTGAATTTTATCAAATGCTTTTCTGTACCTATTCAGACGTTCATATGTTTTTTCCCTTTTAGTCTATTAATATGGAGAATTCTTAATTTTTAAATGTTAAAATGGATTCCTGGAATAAAACCCATTGAATTTGGATTCAATTTGATAAACTTTAAAGTTTTACCTCTATGTATTGAGGAATACTGGCATAGAGTATTCCTTTCTTATAATCACTTTGTTTAGTTCGGATATCAGGGTAATACTGGCCTCATCTTCTATTATTGGGAACAGTTTGTATAGAATTGGTTGAATTGCTTTTTCAAATGTTGACAGAAGTCACCAGTGAAGCCTAATTAGGCCTAGGCTTTTCTCTGCCAGAGGGGTTTACCTATGAATTCAATTTGTTTAATGTGTGTGTATGTGTTGCTACTTAAGTTCTGTTTCTTCCTGAGTTAACTTTAGTAGTTTGTGTCTCCCAAAGAATTTGCCCATTTCATCAATGTCAGATTTATAAGCATACAATTATGTTTCTTATTTTCTCTTCAGTGTCCATAGGTTCTGTGGTGATACCCCTCTTTTATTCCTGATTTTAGTAATTTATATTTTCCCCCATTTTCTGTATTAGTCATTTTCTTCTCTCTGCTTTCTTTAGGTTTAATTTACTCTTCTTTTAGTTTCTTAAGGTGGAAGCTTACAACATTGATTTGAGGCCTTTCTATTCATCTAATGTTAGCATTTAATGCTATAAAATTTCTTTTAAGCCCTGAGTTAGCTGTATCCCACACATTTTAATAGGCTGTATTTCAATTTCATTGAAATAAAAATATTTTCTTATTTCCCTTGTGATTTTTCCACTTATCCAAATATGTACAAATTAGCAAGATATCTGCCTGTTATGAATTTCTACTTTAATTCCATTGTAGTTAGAGAACATAGTTTGTATGATTTCAATACTTCACGTTTGTTGAAATTTGTTTTATGGCCCAGAATATTTTCTCTCTTGGCAAATAATTTAAGTGCCCTTAAAAAACCACTATGCTAAAAAAAAAAAAAAAACAGCTATGCTGCCATTATTGGTGGAGTGTTCAGTACACATCGATTGGGTTAAACTGGTTGAGAATGCTGTTCGAGACCTCTGGGTCCTTACTGATTTTCTTCTTCTGTCAGTTCTTGAGAGATGATTTCCCCACTACAGTGGAATTCCATGTTTTCATCTATTATTTTCACATTCAAATTTTTGAACCACATGGAATTTATCCAGGCATATACAATAAAATGTAGATCCAATCTTTAAAATATTTCATCATTAATATTTTAGGTAGCACAATAAGGATGGTTTTAAGAGACAGAACTATTTTAGAGAATATATAAAATACATAACATACTTTTAAAATACCTAACATAGCTCTTTAAAACTAAAAGGGGAGAAATCATAATGGAGAAAAAAATCTGAAGGTACAGCAAGAAAAAACGTTTTGAAAATACATTTTTTTCAACAACAACATACCCATCCTGTATATATAATGAATACTAATATTCTTTTATTTTGACTAAAATTTAATCTCTGTGAGGAATCTGTCCAATATAAGTTATTTTGAAGTCAATTCTCCGATGGTCTCGCAAAACAAACAAACAATGCTAAGACGACAAAACAATAGTTCACTTTACCCAGGTTCCTTGTTTCCTGTTCTTTTGCTCAAAGTTAATGCCATAATCTAACCTTATTTGAAATTCCTGAAATATGCTACTTCTGACTAGAATACTGATTTCTGATTAGCACTTGGTCTTCCTAGATTCACTAATTTTTTTTCCTGTCACAAATTTCACAGAAAAACCAGTGTGCTATATTATTTGAAGCAAAGAAAGGTCTGTAAAGCACTAGTAGCTGAGGGCTAAATTTGTTATGGTTTTTCATCCCAAAAATCTTTCAGGAAAATCAGAAGCAAGAAAGCTATCTAATGTTTCATGTTAAAAATTAGCAAGCAATAGTTCTATTCAAGAAAAATAGAAAATAAATTATGAAACTTTTATACTTATTGATTAGGCTATATAAAACTGCTTTTCAAATCCAAGAGACTGACTTCTATGTGGGTTTACATATAACTGGAGGTTTTCTTTGGTTTGTTTTTTAACATCTTTATTGGAGTATAATCGCTTTACAATCGTGTGTTAGTTTCTGCTTTATAACAAAGTGAATCAGCTATACATATACATATACCCCCATATCCCCTCCCTCTTGTGTCTCCCTCCCACCCTCTCTATCCCACCCCTCTAGGTGGTCTCCCTGTGCTATGCAGCTGCTTCCCACTAGCTATCTATTTTACATTTGGTAGTAAATATATGTCAATGCCACTCTCTCACTTTGTCCCAGCTTACCCTTCCCCATCCCTGTGTCCTCAAGTCCATTCTCTGCATCTGTGTCTTTATTCCTCTCCTGCCCCTAGGTTCATCAGAACCATTTTTTTTTTTTTTAGATTCCATATGTATGTGTTAGCATATGGTATTTGTTTACCTCTTTCTGACTTACTTCACTCTGTATGACAGACTCTAGTTCCATCCACCTCACTACAAATAACTCAATTTCATTTCTTTTTATGGCTGAGTAATACTCCATTGTATATATGTGCCACATCTTCTTTATCCACTCATCTGTCAATGGACACGTAGGCAGCTTCCATATCCTAGCTATTGTAAATAGAGCTGCAATGAACATTGTGGTACATGACTCTTTTTGAATTATGGTTTTCTCAGGGTATATGCCCTGCAGTGGGATTGCTGGGTCATATGGCAGTTCTATTTTTATAACTGGAGTTTTAAGACTACATAATACCATAGAACAACGGCCCTTCTATAATCCACCAAATTTGCCTTTTTAGAAGAGATTGGTTCCCCTCCCCGAGACTGACTTCACACGTATTGTGTTTGTGTTTTTTCCAGCCACATCAGTTTTAGGTGTGAAATGAAAACAGCAACTCCCTAGCTCACCCTTTCCAGCTAATTTTTACAAATGCTCTTCATCCCCTCTCTTCACCAGCAGCCCTTCAGTTCACTAACACAGGAGTCATGAGCCTCCCTGATACAGCAGCTGTTGTTGCTGGTAATTTCTGTGAACACCCCCCATGGCTACATTCTCCCCACACTGCTTGTGCTGATGCCGCGCCTGTCTCGTCGGGCATCACCATCCCTGCCTCTGAGTACTTGGGTTTCGGATTTGGGAAAGCAACCTTTTCACAACTCAGGCTTAAACAGCAGGTCTGCTGAAGATGAATGTTTTGTAGCCCAGTGGTGACAGGAGAGAACCCCAAGGAATCTCCCTGCTTCTTGAGACTTCAGCCCCATTATATAGGGCTTGCTTCCACCTCCAGGCCTTAGTACTTGGCATTCCTTCTGCTCAGGTGTGATCACAAGGTTTGCTCCTGCCTAAGCACCCTATGAAATCTGTACCCCACCTCACTCTTATCCAAGTATTTCCTATCCTCCTTCTTTATCTTTTTCCCTCCACAGGACTTATCTGCTAATATATTTTTATAATATATCACTTACTGATTTTGTTTTTATTAGCCTCTTCCCTGGAATATAAACTCCATGACCTTTGGGATTTTGTCAGTTTCATTCACGTTGGACCCTAGAGCGCCTGACACCAAGCAGATGCCTAATAAATATTTATTAAATGAATGAACAGTCCCTGGAAGTACAGCTTCTCACTGCTTCCCTACCACCCACCTAAGCCCCAGGTCCCCACAAGACCATCCACCTTCAGGCCGTAATGGACGCGGGTCCACGTTCTCATGCCAGGACCCAGGCCAGGACCAAATCTGAAACACACAGCCCTTCATTTCCCCAGCGAGAGGGTGAGAATTCCTCAGATTCCATCTCTGTTTGATTCCCCTTCCCATTGAAGTATGGCTTCCCCTCCTCACCCTGCCACCCCGTAGCTTACCACCAAAGCCGTTTTCTGCTTTCCTGAGCGCCGTCTTCGGCCCCAAAGCCTGTTTTCTGTTTAGTTAAGCGAGGAGGCATTAGACTGAGGCGGCTCCAGCGCCGTGGCAGCCGACGTAAGCAAACCGAAACCTAAACCTGTAAATGCCTCTCGGTTACGAAATCCAAACCTACGGGCAACCAATCAGAGTCAACTAGACTTCAAGCTGTAGCCAATCAGTAGTAATTTCCTTGCTTTGTTTCCACCTTTTCTCCATTATAGTCCCCTTGGAGTGCTCGCTTTGGCACTGCCCAATCCAAATCGATTTTTGCTCACAAAAACTCTTAAAACTGTTAATATGCTTCTGTGTAGTTTTTAACAGGACCCCGCTTTCATTTGCAGTATGGTATTTAAAGTTGAAAATTATATAACCATGGAAAAGTTTAATTTTGACTATGTAATGAGAATGAATTTTTAAAAATTAAACTCATATTTATTTATGCATAAAAGTATTTGTAACCTTAAGGTTAACTGTGTAATTAACTGATACATCACACTTGAATAAAATGTCACAACAACCTTTTTAAAAAGATGTATTTTAATGAGGAAAGACAGGATTAGTGAAACCTTTTTGTACATATCTTTTGAGATATTAAACATTACTGTCAAATATATAGATATATATAAAAGTGGATACGAATACAAATTATTTTGTCATGAAGAGCTGTGCTTTCAAACGCAATTTTTTTTTTTTTTTTTTTTTGGTACGCGGGCCTCTCACTGTTGCGGCCTCTCCTGTTGCAGAGCACAGGATCCAGACGCGCAGGCTCAGTGGCTATGGCTCACGGGCCCGGCCGCTCCACGGCATGTGGGATCTTCCCGGACCGGGGCACGAACCCGTGTCCCCTGCATTGGCAGGCAGACTCTCAACCACTGCGCCACCAGGGAAGCCCCTCAAAGGCTTTTTAAAAGGCCAAAAAGGTAAAGTTTCTCCTAGAAAATTACATTTGGGACTTCCCTGGCGGTCCAGTGGTTAAGACTCTGCCTTCCAATGCAGGAGGCGTGGGTTCAATCCCTGGTTGGGGAACTAAGATCCCACATGCCGTGGGGTGTGGCCAAAAACTTTTAAAAATAAAAGAAAATGACACTTAAGAGTTAATGGTATCAAAGTCACATTGGCTAAAGAAGGAAAACAGCAAACTTTTAAACCTATTTTTAATGGAAACCTTACTGCAAGCATGTGATTCTTTTGAACATAACACACAGAAAGGAGAATAACCTCAAAGGCATTTATAACTTTCTTCTCTGATATATTAAAGTACAAGTTTGGCTAATCACTCCTGAATTGTAAAATTTCCTGACAAACTCCCCTAGACTGAGCATAGCTTTTCTCCTTTAAAAGGTCATATAAAAGATATAAGCCAGGATCCAGCAGAGCTAATACTGGTCCGTAACAAAAGTTTACTTTAAGTTATTTAAAAATACTAACATAAGAAAATTCCAGTTTAAAAGAAATTTCAAACCAGTACTAAGCATTAAAAAACAGCCACATGGCTGAGGTTAATTTTCTAAAGTCAAACAAACAAACAAGCTCCCCCTTTCTCCCCACCAAACAGCAATGGGTCAGCTGCCCCATAATGCTTACTTGTTTGTTTGCTTTTTCCTACAAAACTCAGTTTACCACCTGCTGGAATCCCAGCCCAGGAACCAGCCTGTGAATGTAGATGGCTCATGGCCCTGTTTTATGATGACAATTGGCGTCCTCTTGTCTCTTCCAGAAGGGTCTGTCTCAAGGTATATTTTGGCTAAAAAGAGTTTAAAAGACAAATAAAGTGAGTTAGTTTCAATTAAAGTAAAATAACTATAGAATGAAAAGCTTGCCAATAAAAGTAATAAATCAAATTTTCATTGCCCTAAAGTAGCCAGTGCTACTCCATATGAACAATTCCTTGTTGTCTTCTCTCATCTGCCGTGGAATGTGCATGAGAGTCTCATTATTGCCTAAAAATATTCCAAATTTTATGGAATTATTCTTACAGCATAATTATTCTTTACTTTGCAATAATACAAAAACAAACAAACAAACAAACAAAAAACTGTGCCAGAAAGAACAGCATTCCTCAAAAGGAATTTATAAAAATCTAAGTTGTCGGAGCTTCAAGATGGTGGAAGAGTAAGATGCGGAGATCAACTTCCTCTCCACAAATACACCAGAAATACATCTACGTGTGGAACAACTCCTACAGAACACCTGCTGAACGCTGGCAGAAGACCTCAGACCTCTCAGAAGGCAAGAAACCCACCACGTACCTGGGTAGGGCAAAAGAAAAAAGAAAAAACAGAGACAGAAGAATAGGGACGAGACCCACACCAGTGGGAGGGAGCTGTGAAGGAGGAAAGGTTTCCACACACTAGGAAGCCCCTTCGCGGGCGGAGACTGCGGGTGGCGGAGGGGGAAAGCTTCGCAGCCGCGGAGGAGAGCACAGCAACAGGGGCGCGGAGGGCAAAACGGAGAGATTCCCGCACAGAGGATCGGTGCCAACCGGCACTCACCAGCCCGAGAGGCTTGTCTGCTCACCCGCCGGGGCGGGCGGGGGCTGGGAGCTGAGGCTCGGACTTCGGAGGTCGGATCCCAGGGAGAGGACTGGGGCTGTCTGTGTGAACACAGCCTGAAGGGGGCTAGTGAGCCACAGCTAGCCGGGAAGGAGTCCGAGAAAAGGTCTGGAGCTGCCGAAGAGGCAAGAGACTTTTTCTTGCCTCTGCTTCCTGGTGCGCGAGGAGAGGGGATTAAGAGCGCTGCTTAAAGGAGCTCCAGAGACGGGCGCGAGCCGCGGCTATCAGCGCGGACCCCAGAGACGGGCATGAGACGCTAAGGCGGCTGCTGCTGCCGCCACCAAGAAGCCTGTGTGCGAGCACAGGTCACTCTCCACACCTCCCCTCCCGGGAGCCTGTGCAGCCCGCCACACCAGGGTCCCGTGATCCGGGGACAACTTCCCCGGGAGAACACACGGCGCGCCTCAGGCTGGTGCAACGTCATGTTGGCCTCTACCGCCGCAGGCTTGCCCCACATTCTGTACCCCTACCGGCCCCCCCCTCCCCGCCCCAAGTGAGCAGAGCCCACGAAGCAGCTGCTCCTTTAACCCTGTCCTGTCTGAGCGAAGAACAGACGCACTCAGGCGACCTACACGCAGAGGCGGGTCCAAATCCAAAGCTGAACCCCGGGAGCTGTGTGAACAAAGAAGAGAAAGGGAAATCTCTCCCAGAAGCCTGAGGAGGAGCTGATTAAATCTCCACAATCAACTTGATGGACCTGCATCTATGGAATACGTGAATAGGCAACGAGTCATCTCAGATTGAGGAGGTAGATTTTGGGAGCAAAGTTATATATATATATTTTTTTTTTTTCCCTTTTTCTCCTTTTGTGAGTGTGTATGTGTGTGCTTCTGTGTGTGATTTTGTCTGTATAGCTTTGCTTTTACCATTTGTCCTAGGGTTCTGTACGTCCATTTTTTAAATTTTTTTTTAACTTTTTAAAATTTTTTTCTTAGTAATTATATTTTATTTTAATACCTATTTTATTTTATTTTATCTTCCTTCCTTCTTTCTTCCTTTCTTCTTTCCTTCCTTTCTTTCTTTCTATCCATTTTTTCTCCCTTTTATTCTGAGCCATGTGGATGAAAGGCTCTTGGTGCTCCAGCCAGGCATCAGGGCTGTGCCTCTGAGGTGGGAGAACCAAGTGCAGGACACTGGTCCACAAGAGACGTCCCAGCTACACGTAATATCAAATTGCAAAAATCTCCCAGAGATCTCCATCTCAACGCCAAGACCCAGCTTCACTCAACAACCAGGAAGCTACACTGCTGGACACCCTATGCCAAACAATTAGCAAGACAGGAACACAGCCCCATCCATTAGCAGAGAGGCTGCCTAAAATCATAATAAGGCCACAAACACCCCAAAACACACCACCAGACGTGGACCTGCCCACCAGAAAGACAAGATCCAGCCTCACACACCAGAACACAGGCACTAGTCCCCTCCACCAGGAAGCCTACACAACCCACTGAACCAACTTAGTCACTGGGGACAGACACCAAATACAACGGGAACTACGAACCTGCAGCCTGCGAAAAGGAGACCCCAAACATAGTAAGTTAAGCAAAATGAGAAGACAGAAAGACACACAGCAGATGAAGCAGCAAGGCAAAAACCCATCACCTAACAAATGAAGAGGAAATAGGCAGTCTAACTGAAAAAGAATTCAGAATAATGATAGTAAAGATGATCCAAAATCTTGCAAATAGAAGAGAGAAAATACAAGAAACGTTTAACAAGGACCTAGAAGAACTAAAGAGCAAACAAACGATGAACAACACAATAAATGAAATTAAAAATGCTGTAGAAGGGATCAATAGCAGAGTAACAGAGGCAGAAGAATGGATAAGTAACCTGGAAGATAAAATAGTGGAAATAACTACTGCAGAACAGAAAAAAGACAAAAGAATGAAAAGAACTGAGGAAAGCCTCAGAGACCTCTGGGACAAAATTAAATGCACCAACATTCGAATGATAGGGGTCCCAGAAGAAGAAGAGAAAGAGAAAGGGACGGAGAAAATATTTGAAGAGATTATAGTTGAAAACTTACCTAATATGGGAAAGGAAACAGTTAATCAAGTCCAGGAAGCACAGAGAGTCCCATACAGGATAAATCCAAGGAGAAACACACCAAGACACATATTAATCAAAGTATCAAAAATTAAATACAAAGAAAACATATTAAAAGCAGCAAGGGAAAAACAACAAACAACACACAAGGGAATCCCCATAAGGTTAACAGCTGATCTTTCAGCAGAAACTCTGCAAGCCAGAAGGGAGTGGCAGGACATATTTAAAGTGATGAAGGAGAAATACCTACAACCAAGATTACCCAGCAAGGATCTCATTCAGATTTGATGGAGAAATTAAAACCTTTACAAACAAGCAAAAGCTAAGAGAATTCAGCACCACCAAACCAGCTTTACAACAAATGCTAAAGGAACTTCTCTAGGCAGGAAACACAAGAGAAGGAAAAGACCTACAATAACAAACCCTAAACAATTAAGAAAATGGTAATAGGAACATACATATCGATAATTACCTTAAATGTAAATGGATTAAATGCTCCAACCAAAAGACATAGACTGGCTGAATGGATACAAAAACAAGACCCGTATATACGCTGTCTACAAGAGACCCACTTCAGACCTAGGGACACATACAGACTGAAAGTGAGGGGATGGAAAAAGATATTCTATGCAAATGGAAATCAAAAGAAAGCTGGAGTAGCAATTCTCATGTAAGACAAAATAGACTTTAAAATAAAGACTATTACAAGAGACAAAGAAGGACACTACATAATAATCAAGGGATTGATCCAAGAAGAATATATAACAATTGTACATATTTATGCACCCAACATAGGAGCACCTCAACACATAAGGCAAATACTAACAGCCAGGGCTTTCCTGGTGGCGCAGTGGTTGAGAGTCCGCCTACTCATGCAGGGGACACGGGTTCATGCCCCGGTCCGGGAAGATCCTACATGCCATGGTGTGGCTCGGCCTGTGAGCCATGGCTGGTGAGCCTGCACATCTGGAGCCTGTGCTCCACAATGGGAGAGGCCACAACCGTGAGAGGCCTGCGTACCACAAAAAGAAAAGAAAAAATACTAACAGCCCTTATAGAGGAAATTGACAGTAACACAATCACAGTAGGGGACTTTAACACCCCACTTTCACCAATGGACAGATCACCCAAAATGAAAATAAATAAGGAAACACAAGCTTTAAATGATACATTAAACAAGATGGACTTAATTGATATTTATAGGACATTCCATTGAAAAACAACAGAATACACACTCTTCTCAAGTGCTCATGGAACATTCTCCAGGATAGATCATATCCTGGGTCACAAATCAAGCCTTGGTAAATTTAAGAAAATTGAAATTGTATCAAGTATCTTTTCCGACCACAACGCTATGAGACTAGATATGAATTACAGGAAACAATCTGTAAAAAATACAAACACATGGAGGCTAAACAATACACTACTTAATAACCAAGAGATCACTGAAGATATCAAAGAGGGAATCAAAAAATACCTAGAAACAAAAGACACTGAAAACACGTTGACCCAAAACCTATGGGATGCAGCAAAAGCAGTTCTAAGAGGGAAGTTTATAGCAATACAATCCTACCTTAAGAAACAAGAAACATCTCAAATAATCAACCTAACCTTACACCTAAAGCAATTAGAGAAAGAAGAACAAAATAACCCCAAAGTTAGCAGAAGGAAAGAAATCATAACGATCAGATCAGAAATAAATCAAAAAGAAATGAAGGAACTGATAATTAACTTAATTGTGATTAAAAAGATCAATAAAACTAAAAGCTGGTTCTTTGAGAAGATAAACAAAATTGATAAACCATTAGCCAGACTCATCAAGAAAAAAGGGAGAAGGCTTAAGTCAATAGAATTAGAAATGAAAAAGGAGAAGTAACAACTGACACTGCAGAAATACAAAGGATCATGAGAGATTACTACAAGCAACTCTATGCCAATAAAATGGACCACCTGGAAGAGATGGACAAATTCTTAGACATGCACAACCTTCTAAGACTGAATCAGGAAGAAATAGAAAATATGAACTGACCAATCACAAGCACTGAATTTGAAACTGTGATTAAAAATCTTCCAACAAACAAAAGCCCAGGACCAGATGGCTTCACAGGCGAATTCTATCAAACATTTAGAGAAGAGCTAACACCCATCTTTCTCAAACTCTTCCAAAATATAGCAGAGGGAGGAACACTCCCAAACTCATTCTGTGAGGCCACCATCACCCTGATACCAAAACCAGACAAAAATGTCACAAAGAAAGAAAACTACAGGCCAATATCACTGATGAACATAGAAGCAAAAATCCTCAACAAAATACTAGCAAACAGAATCCAACAGCACATTAAAAGGATCATACACCATGATCAAGTGGGGTTTATCCCAGGAATACAAGGATTCTTCAATATACCCAAATCAATCAATGTGATACACCATATTAACAAGTTGAAGGAGAAAAACCATATGATCATTTCAATAGATGCAGAGAAAGCTTTCGACAAAATTCAACAGCCATCTATGATAAAAAACCCTGCAAAAGTAGGCATAGAGGGAACTTTCCTCAGCATAATAAAGCCAAATATGACAAACCCACACCCAACATCATCCTCAATGGTGAAAAACTGAAACCATTTCCACTAAGATCAGGAACAAGACAAGGTTGCCCACTCTCACCACTCTTATTCAACATAGTTGTGGAAGTTTTAGCCACAGCAATCGGAGAAGAAAAGGAAATAAAAGGAATCCAAATCGGAAAAGAAGAAGTAAAGCTGTCACTATTTGCAGATGACATGATACTATACATAGAGAATCCTAAAGATGCTACCAGAAAACTACTAGAGCTAATCAATGAATTTGGTAAAGTAGCAGGATACAAAATTAATGCACAGAAATCTCTGGCATTCCTATACACTAATGATGAAAAATCTGAAAGTGAAATTAAGAAAACACTCCCATTTACCACTGCAACAAAAAGGATAAAATATCTAGGAATAAACCTACCTAAGGAGACAAAAGACCTGTATGCAGAAAATTATAAGACATTGATGAAAGAAATTAAAGATGGTACAAATAGATGGAGAGATATACCATGTTCTTGGATTGGAAGAATCAACATTGTGAAAACGACTCTACTACCCAAAGCAATCTACAGATTCAATGCAATCCCTATCAAACTACCACTGGCATTTTTCCCAGAACTAGAACAAAAAGTTTCACAATTTGTATGGAAACACAAAAGACCCCGAATAGCCACAGCAATCTTGAGAAAGAAAAACGGAACTGGAGGAATCAGGCTCCCTGACTTCAGACTATACTGCAAAGCTACTGTAATCAAGCCAGTATGGTCCTGGCACAAAAACAGAAATATAGATCCATGGAACAGGATAGAAAGCCCAAAGATAAACCCATGCACATATGGTCACCTTATCTTTGATAAAGAGGGCAAGAATATACAGCAGAGAAAAGACAGCCTCTTCAATAAGTGGTGCTGGGAAAACTGGACAGGTGCATGTAAAAGAATGAAATTAGAACACTCTCTAACACCATATACAAAAATAAACTCACAATGGATTAAATACCTAAATGTAAGGCCAGACACTATAAAACTCTTAGAGGAAAACATAGGCAGAACACTCTTTGACATAAATCACAGCAAATTCCTTTTTGACCCTCCTCCTAGAGAAATGGCCATAAAAACGAAAATAAACAAGTGGGACCTAATGAAACTTAAAAGCTTTTGCAAAGCAAAGGAAACCATAAACAAAATGAAAAGACAGACTTCAGAATGGGAGAAAATATTTGCAAATGAAGCAACTGACAAAGGATTAATCTCCAAAATTTATAAGCATCTCATGCAGCTCAATATCAAAAAAACAACCCAATCCAAAAATGGGCAGAAGACCTAAATAGACATTTCTCCAAAGAAGATATGCAGATTGCGAACAAACACATGAAAGAATGCTCAACATCATTAATCTTTAGAGAAATGTAATTCAAAACTACAATGCAATATCATCTCACACTGGTCAGAATGGCCATCATTAAAAAATCTACAAACAGTAAATGCTGGAGAGGGTGTGGAGAAAAGGGAACCCTCTTGCACTGTTGGTGGGAATGTAAATTGATACAGCCACTATGGAGAATAGTATGGAGGTTCCTTAAAAAACTAAAAATAGAACTACCATATAACCCAGCAATCCCACTACTGGGCATATACCCTGAGAAAACCATAATTCAAAAAGAGTCATGTACCAAAATGTTCATTGCAGCTCTATTTACAATAGCCAGGACATGAAAGCAACCTAAGTATCCATCAACAGATGAATGGATAAAGAAGATGTGGCACATATATACAATGGAATATTACTCAGCCATAAAAAGAAATGAAATTGAGTTATTTGTAGTGAGGTGGATGGACCTAGAGTCTGTCATACAGAGTGAAGTAAGTCAGAAAGAGAAAAACAAATACCGTTTGCTAACATATATATATAGAATCTAAGAAAGAAAAAGGTCATGAAGAACCTAGGGGCAAGTCGGGAATAAAGACACAGACCTACTACAGAATAGACTTGAGGATATGGGGAGGGGGAATGGTAAGCTGTGACAAAATGAGAGAGTGGCATGGACATATATACACTACCAAATGTAAAATAGATAGCTAGTGGGAAGCAGCCGCATAGCACAGGGTGATCAGCTCAGTGCTTTTTGACCACCTAGAGGGGTGGGATAGGGATGGTGGGAGGGAGGGAGACACAAGAGGGAAGAGATATGGTAACATATGTATATGTATAACTGATTCACTTTGTCATAAAGCAGAAACTAACACACCATTGTAAAGCAATTATATTCCAATAATGATGTTAAAAAAAATCTAAGTTATCACAGATATGGAGGTTTTACTATTTCCATAATAAAAAAGTGTTTAAGTGAATTAGAAATTTTCAGAATAAATTGATATAATTACATCCTAAATTAGATAACAAAATATGTTTTTCTTGTTCCTTTTCTGAAATTCTTCATTTAAAAAAAAATTCCATTACTCTTTAGTTCTAAAGATGAAAGCTAAGATTCTTCTTGGTTTTGATATGTGGTTTTGGAGGATGTGGTGAAAAGAGAAGTCAGGAACTTGGTAACACCTGTTCAGAATTACTGTCATAATTCCCCACGGGATCTAGCTTACCCGACTTCAGAGATTCTGATTTCTCAACTTCATTGGCATCTTTTCCAATCCAAATAAAAATCTGAAAAATGAAGCAATAATCATACGCATTGTTTTGGGAGTGTAGATGTGGTGCAAGCCTTATGCAAAGTGCTTCTCATACAATCCCACTTAATCTTCACAGCAACCCCAAAGTCAGGGGTGTGGAGATGGAGGTGCAGAGAGGTTCAATCACTTTCCTAATGTATACACTTACTAAGAGACCCTAAATTTATATCCAGCCAGTTTGACTCCAGATTTCACATTCTGGTATTTTAAGTTTATATAGTGTTTTCTAGTTATTAAGTGAGCTTTCCTTAAAACCACACATTGGCTGGTTTTTTGCACCCAACCCTGGGGTGTGTAAGGCAGTCAGTATCCCCATACTATTATCCTGGGGGAACCATATGTAGCTTGTTTGTGGGCACCGCAGACTCCCTTTAGGATCCCCTAACTTAGTCCTAGGGTTCTTGTCCTATTGTATTGTATTGTATTGTATTGTATTGTATTGTATTGTATTGTATTGACAGGTACTGTATCCTGTCACACTTTGGTAAAAGTGCTATAATGTTTAATATTTAAATACTGATTCTTAAAAACAGATATATGTTCTGTATGTATCCTTCTTGTCAAATGTGTAGGTTTTCTGCTTCAATGATGAAAAATTCTCCTGAATTCCCTTATATTTAAATCACTTTAAAATCACTTGTTGGCAGAGAAATTTTGGTCAAATTAGTTTTGATTACATTCTAATGCATACTGAAAGTGCTAGAATATTTGCTTGCAGGCACAGAACAAACCATGACAGCATGGCCATGTAAATGAAAAGTATGATTGAAAAACAATTGAAATGTAGTACAGGAAATATTCTGAAGTATCCATGATTATGGAAGCAACAGAGCTCACTACAAATGGAAAAGATTAAATTCTTCTGAATAAGGAAACATTCTTATAATTCTTAAATACACAAAGGTGTTTTATTGACATAAGGTTTTAAATTTCATATCTAGAAATAAGTGATCCATTCACTTAGGGAGAATCTGTGACTAGACCCCAAACTCAAATATGGTAATTCTAGACCAAGAAGCTAAGTTGTAATATAACTGAATGACTTAGCAAGTAAGAACAAACCTAAAAGTAACAAGTCTCTGTGGTTGACTCTAAGACTAGGCCTAATTCAGATAAGTGTTTTATAATTGTTCTATATGATTTAGCTCCTAATATATTTATTTTTCCCTTTCACAGGAGAAAACAACTAACAGATGTGACATATAAAATCGCCATTAATTTTCTATCAAATAAAGATATATACATAACAGTAATATATTTTACTGTGTAGATTCAAAACTATTCTGTGTCTATTCCTTCCCCAGGGAAGGGGTCTCCTAGGACTTTTTGTCAAATTTCAAGAGAAATTCTGAATACTTTGGTCTTCTTGAGGCATCGTACCCACATGCACTGCAACCAACTAATGCATTTATTACTTAAATGAGTGGATGAATGAATGTATGAATAAATTAGGAACAAGTGAACTTTACAAATAAATGAAAAGTAGGGTTTTTTTTGGCCAAAACTATAGAGCCAAAGATGGTAGCTGTGGAATTATTTCCATATTCAGAAACCAACTTGCCACACTGGTTTTATTTTTTGCCAAACTGTGGAGAGTTTCTTTTAAATACAGCCTAAATCCATGGGTCCGTTTATTATTAGACTTGCTATTTCTCAAAGCAGGTTGTGTCAGGTCCCAACTATAAGTACACTCTCTTCCTGTTCCACTCTCTTACCTGTTCCCAAGCATCTAGTAACATGACATCATCTTCTGCTAAATCATCCTGGGTGAACTCTCCTGGAACCTCTTCAACCTGAAATGTATAAAAAAGCTTTATGACCAAGCAGTTAAGCAGTGATTTTTCTAATATACGGGATATAAACCCCTTGCATTATTTGGAGCACAGCAAAAAAAAGTTTGGTAGCCATTTTTTTCTTCCTTTTGGGCAGTTAAAGATTTAAATAATTGTTTATCTGTTTAATCAGGTATCACAAACTCAGGGTGTCTTATTTGGGGAGGACAGTGCTTAACATAAACATTGCATATGGACTTAGAGAGACCATGTACAGTCAATCTGGCCACAGTTGTCTCTAATTCCACTTCCTTATGACAAGTTGCTTCACAGATTTCTGTTGCCTTCCTAGTTCCTAAAGATATTTAAGTTTATGATCTGGGTATTAAATCATCTTTCATTTTGTAGGTCAAGATTATTTTAATAAAATCAGTAAGTCTGGTCATTTTTATGAATCAATCATTTTCCATAAGATGATATTATAACAATATTCCATATGCAAAGCTTCATTATTTTTATTTTAAATGGGTTAAATTGTGTTCTCCGTAGTTAACATTAAAGGGTAATGGGGAGGGTTAGTTTAATGCACCCATTACCAGCAGGCATGCATTAATCTAAAGTTCAAATTTTTAAAAGAATTCTGGATGAAACCCCCCCTGATCATTAGGAAGGTATGGTAGATTGGATTATGGTTTGCTCCTTCCCTCTACTGTGTGACTCTGCAGGTGAAGTTGACTGTGGCCTTGCCCTTGTCATACTAGCAAATGCGACTCAGGGCCCCTCTTGTGCTCCTGGGCTCTGTCCTGGGAAGAAGAGGCATGACCCCAACCTGAAGCCCCCTGAGCATGACAATACCTGTTTGTTATAATCTGATTACATTTTGAGATTGTTACACAAAAAACAAACAAACACTAACCATTTACAGAGGGCAAATTTGTTTATATTTTATTTTTACAGAATAATTACCAATTACATAATGCTTAAAAAAAGCAAAAACCTTAAATATCACTTACTCCATGCCTGGCACTGTTGTATATATGCAACAACTAATTTAATATTCACAACAACCCTATGAAGTAGGTACTAGGATTATCCCCATTTTTCAGATGAGAAAATTATAGCACAGAGCGGGTAAGTAACCAGCCTAGGGTCACACAGCCAGTAAATAATATCGCCAAATAAGTGATATCAAATAGGCAGAATAGTTCTAAAAGCTGTACTTTTAACCAATAGACTCTGTCTTGTATGAATCTACATGTCTAAAGCCTGCTTTCTGATGATGAGATCAAACACTTGTTAGTAACACTCCTTTTCCTTAAAATGTGAAGGGATTAGCGTTCCAAATATCAAACAAGAAAATGAGTAGGTGTAAAGGAAAAGTATATTTCTCTTAAATATGTGAATGACAAAACCCCAAAACTAATAGATTTTTGTAACCTAAGAACAAAGCCTAGGTGTTATTTTTTTAACATATAGCTCCATTGGAAACAAACATGTTATTTACAGCATTATTAGTAGATAATACTAATAAGAAATTATAGGAGCATATGCTGAAAAAGCCATTGTTTGGATGCAATATAAAATCAGCAGTCAAAAGAGTAAAACAGGGCTTCCCTGGTGGCGCAGTGGTTGAGAGTCCGCCTGCCTTTGCAGGGGACACGGGTTCGTGCCCTGGTCCGGGAAGATCCCACATGCCGTGGAGCGCCTGGGCCCATGAGCCATGGCCGCTGAACCTGCGCCTCCGGAGCCTGTGCTCCACAATGGGAGAGACCACAGCAGTGAGAGGCCCGTGTACCGCAAAAAAAAAAAAAAAAAAAGAGTAAAACAACAGATTTTTCTGACAGCAAGTTTATAAAATATATGGATTTCCAAAGTGGGTGAACAACTGTGGTGCCCAACCACCTAATATTTATCACAATCCACCATTTAAATCTTTAATTTTTAGGTCAAATCACATGTAAGCTTCAAGTGTGGTTCACACATGAGCAGTTTCTTCTTCAAAGCATTTTATCTCAAGCATGCAATGTACCTGGGAAAATACTTACTAAATTGTCATGTGTGCATTGAAAAGTAAAGCTTGTATTTACTAAGACTTGGTGACCAAATCTTTAGTTCAGATTTTATAGGCAAGGAATTTGTTCTTTAAATGAAAGATTTACACAAAAACTTAGTATGTCAAACAGAGAAAGCAGAATTTTTGATTAAACTGAGATGAGGGGCCACAGCCCAGGATATTTTAGAGACCCATAGACAATCACTCTTGTACACAAATACTTTGAATTGCCTAGAATTCAAAGCTTGTGAATGGGACTATGACATAAAATATTCCTGCTGATTTCAGTTAATTTGCAGGTGTGTATATAGCTTTCTGTGATTCTTGCCCAAGGATCATATTTCCATAATATTTTTTATTCCGTCAACATGGTGAAACTTTTTATTCCCGTGGGAAACTGCAGTGTAAAATTGACATAGTTTGATCAGAGAAACCACTATTGTTGCGTACAGAAAGCATCAAACCATTAAATAAGCAAATCCAACCACACGCATATTCGTACCGAAATGACCACATGCTGACACTGGTGCAAAGTAGCTGATATATTTAAGAGCAGCTTGATTAATACAGTACATTACAATATTCCGATGCTTTCACGTCCAGTACGTCACTGGCTCTTAAACCAACCCTGCGTGGAGCAAAGATTGTCACCTGTGGTTTGCAGGTAAACTAAAACTGAGAATCAGGGCAGGAACGCGTTAGAGCAACACAAGAATGCTTCTCTCTCCCACTGCTGCTGATTCTACCCCAGGGTTTCACGGGACACTTACAATGAATCTTCCAGTTTTGTTGGAGCAGGCGTAAAGCCGAGGTGGATGGTCTTCAGCCTGGGTTTCTAGCAGGGGAGAGGTCTGGTAGTCTTTTTTCCCTCCAAGGGAATTCCAAAACTCCTCTGTGGAAAACACAAGTTAGCCAGTGCATTTTCAGAAGCATATGGTCGGTACTGCTTTACCTTAACAAATAATCGTATCTCACCTCAACTTCACTGTTAAGAAGTTACTGAAATAGAGCAGGAGAAGTTACTTAAATATAGTTGGCACCATCACTCACTTTTGCAACTAGTGAATGGGTTCTTAATGCCCTACAACCGTTACAAAGTTCCTATTTATGACAAAAATAAATAAATTACATGATTAGCAAGTATGCCAAATATAAGTTCTGGCTAGTGTCCTTGGCCTCACCTATACACACCTGGTTCCTCGCCTTCCTGAATCCTCGTGGTTTTACATTTGAGGACACTTGCCACATACGCTGCTCCCTTCTCCTCCTCCTGGCTGGCCCCTTTTCCTCTCCAGATGTAGCCATTATTTTGTCGTAGTTTCAGGACAAAAACATCATTGGAATTCAATGACTTTGCATCAACATCTACCTAGAGTATGAAGAAAAAGAACACAATGATGTAAATTCATTGCTGCTCCCTCAATAAACATGTCCAAGAAGCTGCGACAGTGCCAAACCACCTACAGACTTCTGTCCTGACCCAGGATATTAATGCAGGGGGCACCAGGACACGCCTAGGGGGTTAGAAACAGTAGGAGCACGTTGCGCTGCGTCACTTTAACGCTCACCCGCCCGACGACAGTAGCACAGGCTCTGAGAATAAAATAAGGCAAACTTAAGTGATACATAACAAGGATAATATTCAAAGAGACCGCAAGAAGGAGGATGGGCTATAATTGATGTTTGGAAAGAGGTTGAAAAGAAATATACGTTTATATTCACAAATGATAAACGTAAAGCACAGTGTTCAGTTTTTCTCTCCCTCCACTAAAGAGGTTTGTCAAATAATCCAAGGGACACAGAAAAATCATAAAACAGGGACCGGGATCTAATACAGACAAAGAGATAATAACATAGATTCACTGAAAGGTTCTCCAGGCTCAGACAAATTATAGCTCAAATTATAAGAGACTGATTATAGGGGGTTAAAAATACAGCACTGACATACCCTCTTCCTTTCAACTGAGAAGCTGTGGACACCGTCTGGGATGAGCCAGATGAGCACAGCTCCAGTCAGTGTGGCTGCAGAGTGAGTGAGAGGCGCCTGGCTGAGACCAGACTCCAGCCTGAGGGTGAGGCTGACAGTGGAGCATTGGGGCAGAGACAAGGCATGTGCGGAGCCTCAGGCTTGGGAGTGAGTCTGAGCTCCTACGATGGGCTTGTGCCTTTGACTGCGTCTATGACCTTGTCATTTTGTGTCTCTGCACTGGCCTCTTTGAGACCCTCTGTCTGACTATAGGATTGTATGATTGTGACAGTATGCATATGACTTTCTGTGGGACTCCATGTGAGGTGTGCTAACAGGGAGATGAAGAAGAACCAGGAAACAAGACTGAGATAGAGCAGCCATGAGAGAGGAAGAAATCAAGAGTGTGGTGTCCTGAGGGCAAGTGAAGAGAGCACCTCAAGAAGGAGCTGGCGATCGGCTGTCCAAATGATGCCGTTTGACCAACTGTGGCGAGCTGCCAGAGGAAGGCATCAACCATGAGGAGAGTTGGGTTTCACCAGGTTCGTCAGGACCCTGTCCCCAGAGAAAGCACTAGAGGAGCAACGAACAGCTGCTGGAAATTTTAAAGATGTGTCCCAGGTGTTGGGAACACTCAGAGAAGTGCTTATCATCCTCTTTCAGTAGGAAGGAGGCTCCATGGACCAAGCTCAAAGGAATCTATCAGATGTGATGATGGAGATTTACAGGAACTATGACTTCCAATTTCTAATCCAAATGTCTCCTTACTGGTTCAGAGGAAAGAGCTTGGACGATGGAGAGACAGGTGACAAGAGGTCCATGCCCAGACTGGTGTGGGATCCTGGCGGTAGTTCCAAAATAGAACATAAGAAAGCTTTAGCCTCCCAGGAGATGAAAACAGAAAGCCTTATAAACAATGTTTCGACTAGCGCATTTCAGAGAGGCTAGGAATGCAAAGGCTGGTTTGGGAGGCTGCAAGAAAATAAAGAATCTGCATCGCAAGCAGCTCACGATGCCCCCTGAAGAAGTACCCACTGGGAAGAGACCAGGACCATAACGATTCTCCTTGACTCTTGCATCTGAAATCAACTGAGAGGGCCTGTAGATGAAGGCGTCACCGTCCATTTGACAGATTAGAAAAAGTAGTCATAATTGAACACATGAGAATCCATGCACAGAATGTTCTGGATGAGATCACTACCTAATGGCGTTTAAATTATATGACTGAATGAGATCATTCTGAAGAGGGCCAGGACTGAGCCTCGGAGGGTTCAGGAGCTTAAAGGACGAGCAGAGGAGGAGAATGCAGCAAAGCTGGTTGGGAGTGCGAATACTCTTCAGAAGAGTGGCCCTCAAGTGTGGAAGAAATCCTGCTAAGTGAGGGGTTCCAGAAGCCTCGTAAAAAGATAGCGTTCTGGGAAGACAGAAAAGGGTGGCTCTAGCAAATGCTGGCAGGAGGCTGAGAAAAGCGCGGTCAGACATGAGGCTTTTGACGGCGAAAGGCAGGGCTTTGGCAAACTAGATAAAGCCCATCCGGCTGGAGGGGCAGGAGGGGACGACGGAGTGGAGTCCAGTACAGGACCACAAGTGTGAGATGAAGTGGAGTCAAGACACAACTGTTGGATGAGAGGAGCCAAAGTGACGGAGACGGTGAGACAACAACTGAAGCCACCAAACAATAAGAGGGGAAGGACTGGACCGGGAGCTCAGCAGAGGACAGCACAGGGGGATGGGGGAAGGAGACGGATAAGAAGAAGTCAAAACGGCAAGGGTGGAGCAAGGAGGGGACCCCACCACCGGTCCTTGGTCAGCGGGCACTGGGGGAAAATACAACTTCCACTTGAGAAGGCTGTATGGGAATCTGCGTCCTCAGAACACAGCCACGGAGCAAGAAGGCGGGGTGGCTTAGAGAACAGGTTAAGGGGGGAGGGATGCTGTGACCCACCTGGTTTTAAGGGCTCAGCTGAACAACTTGGCAAATGGTCCAGGTTTGGGGACATACAGAGAGTGCAGGGCAGTTAGGGGTGACTTGGGAGACTTGGGTTTCAATGGTGACTAAGGTGACCGGGTTATGAAATGTCATGAATCCTCCCTGAAGTCAAAGCACTCAGCCATTTAAAAACTTGGGCCCGCTGGCCTTGCCCATACCTGATGGTCTTGTGGTCTGACACTGTGATCTGGGGTTTGACTTCTTTCACAGCTGCTGTCAGAGACAGCTTGTGTGGCCTTAACAGCTGAGTTATGGTTCCGGCCCAGTGTGGCGAAGCTTGCTTTCCATGGTCCTCACACTTGTACAAATGAGGGCCCTCCCTCTTGAATTTTCCTAGTGTGGTCACCTGACCATCACCCTCAATCCATCTTCCCCCAGGCCTTTCAAGACAGAGCTTAAGCTGCCTCACGCCTTTGACCGCTTGATTTGTTACATTATTCTTAAAATTCATTTGTTTTGTTATAAGCTGGTTGAAAAATATGAGAGGCCTGGTATCTGAAGTTAACTTTTTACTTGATTCTCCTGCTTTTAATATTTTTTATGGTGAACGCTGGATTAATTATAGAAATGAAGGGGGTTTACTTGCCAATTTTTTTAAAGACTAGTATTTGTTGATGGCTCAGGTCCACTGGGAAGCCCATGAGCAGGGCAGGTTTTACTGAATGCATGATGTTACCTCCACAATTCTGGTGATCGACGCCAGGTTTCTTCGGACTTGAAAGAGGCGTGTAGGGGGGGCCGGCACCTGACCTCCTTTCTTTGATGTTCCGTTCTTGTAAATAATGAGCGGTTTGTCTTTGAACAAACTCAGCAGGTGAGCAGGTTCTTTGCCTTGGGAGACTCGGATCTGGGGGCAGCGGGGATAAAAGAAATTAATAAAGAGTGCAGTGAAAGAAGGCCGTATTTCCAAAGGTGTCCTTATTTTTCTCTTTGAAAACAAAATTAAAAATATATAAAAAGTCAAAAATATATATATAAAAAGTCAAGAGCAGGAGGAACGATGAATCAACAGAAAATATAGGTTAATGATAATCAAACAGAGCTTCCTCACTGACTTAGGAACCAGTCGTTACTCCAGACACAGCACCTTCTCGGGGGACACAGCACCACACTGCACCACTTTCTGCTTCCAGAAAGCACAAAGTTTCAAGTCTGTTCATCTACATCTCCAAAAGGGGGAAAACAACGAAGTGCTGATGTATGCCGTCTTTTATGAAAATTACTCTTTTTTTACAAGGGCACCAAGCTTTCCAGATGTTTAGGGGTATACCTGTCTCTCACGTGTTTTGGATCTCATTCAGTAGGTTAGGAGATGTGCATTCATTCAAATTCTTCCAAAAATAAGACAACACGAAAGTATACTCATTCTTTTTACATCCCTACCACTGTAAGATGAAAAAAATCATCGTAATCTGGGGATGAATAAAGATTTCAATCCAAACATCAAAAACTGACAAAAATAAACAGAATAGACTTTATACTTTTTAGCTTACCTATGGAAATGGTACTAGTAGATTTGCTTAATATAAGCTCTTTTTAAAATACAATATCAGGACTTTTCAGGATAAGGAAATGGAAGAAAATAAATGGCAAGTTATTTAATTTCACCTATTAGTTTAACAACAGATACTGGATCAGATCCAAATTTCCTATCCCTTGCATAATCTATCGATGCATGTATTTACATAAAGAGTTCAAATTTTGTGTCACTCTCCTGTTTTTTTAAATTATTTGCCCTATGCTAAAGTTGAA
The DNA here is from genome assembly GCF_949987515.2 of Delphinus delphis. Classification (NCBI taxonomy): domain Eukaryota; kingdom Metazoa; phylum Chordata; class Mammalia; order Artiodactyla; family Delphinidae; genus Delphinus; species Delphinus delphis. The sequence continues at coordinate 42,107,606 of NC_082691.1, forward strand.
ATATCTCTCCTACCCTGGTCTGTCTTTTTCTAGAAGCCAAGTGAATGGGAATGTTGATGCACATACCATCATAGGGAAGCCTAGGGAGCACTGAAAGTAACTAACTCCACAAATATCTTTCAACTAGTAGACATTCAAATAAGCGAGTAACAAGTTAAAACGTCTTTTGAGTCACACCCCAAAGCATGGGGTGAGGTTAGCTAAGAGCTCCTAAAACTGCCGTTGGCTTAGCATTTCCCATAACACTGAGAAAACATCAAGCGCCAACATGAAAGAAAGAGGGCTACTGATTAAGGCCCATTCTCCACTGCGAAATGAAAATAAGAGATAGAAAGGTAAACTGAAAATTTTTCAGTACTGTTAATACAGTCTACGAAGGAATGTTTAAAACAGCAATTCAGGACTTTATTTATGCATTGTTGTAAACCACCGCCATCTTGTGGTGAAACTAAGCATTACCATTTCATTGCCATTTTAGGATTCAATTGGCTGACACTGGAAATTCATTCATTGGGTATATCAAATATTTAACTGTGAAATATAGAATTTATAAGGCACAGGGCCTTATCCTCAAAGTTTTTGCATGATTTGGTAATCACTACTTGAAAGATCAACTAAATGACATCGATGATGTCAGTTCTTAGAAATATTTCATTCAAGAAATGAATATAAACTCTATGCCAATAAAATGGACAACCTGGAAGAAATGGACAAATTCTTAGAAAGGTATAACCCTCCAAGACTGAACCAGGAAGAAACAGAAAATATGAATGGACCAATCACAAGTAATGAAATTGAAACTGCGATCAAAAATCTTCCAACAAACAAAAGTCCAGGACCAGATGGCTTCACAGGTGAATTCTATCAAACATTTAGAGAAGAGCTAACACCTAACTTTCTCAAACTCTTCCAAAATATAGCAGAGGGAGGAACACTCCCAAACTCATTCTACGAGGCTTCCATCACCCTGATACCAAAACCAGACAAACATGTCACAAAGAAAGAAAACTACAGGCCAGTATCACTGATGAACATAGATGCAAAAATCCTCAACAAAATACTAGCAAACAGAATCTAACAACACATTAAAAGGATCGTACACCATGATCAAGTGGGATTTATCCCAGGAATGCAAGGATTCTTCAATACATGCAAATCAATCAATGTGAAACACCACATTAACAAATTGAAGAATAAAAACCATATGATCATCTCAATAGATGCACAGAACGCTTTTGACAAAAATGAACACCCATTTATGATAAAAACTCTCCGGAAAGTAGGCATAGAGGGAACTTACCTCAACATAATAAAGGTCATATATGACAAACCCACAGTAAATCATTCTCAATGGTGAAAAACTGAAAGCTTTTCTGCTAATATCAGGAACAAGACAAGGATGTCCACTCTCACCACTATTATTCAACATAGCTTTGGGAGTCCTAGTCACAGCAATCAGAGAAGAAAAAGAAATAAAAGGAATACAAATTAGAAAAGAAAAAGTAAAACTGTCACTGTTTGCAGATGACATGATACTATACATAGAGAATCCTAAAGATGCCACCAGAAAACTACTAGAGCTAATCAATGAATTTGGTGAAGTAGCAGGACACAAAATTAATGCACAGAAATCTCTTGCATTCCTATACACTAATGATGAAAAATCTGAAAGTGAAATTAAGAAAACACTCCCATTTACCACTGCAACAAAAAGAATAAAATACCTAGGAATAAACCTACCAAGGGAGACAAAAGACCTGTATGCAGAAAACTATAAGACACTGATGAAAGAAATTAAAGATGATACAAACAGATGGAGAGATATACCATGTTCTTGGATTGGTAGAATCAATATTGTGAAAATGACTATACTACCCAAAGCAATCTACAGATTCAATGCAATCCCTACAAATTACCAATGGCATTTTCTACAGAACTAGAACAAAACATTCTTAAAATTTGTATGGAGACACAAAAGACCCCGAATAGCCAAAGCAATCTTGAGGGAAAAAAACGGAGCTGGAGGAATCAGACTCCCTGACTTCAGACTATACTACAAAGTGACAGTAATCAAGACAATATGCTTCTGGCACAAATACAGAAATATAGATCAACGGAACAGGATAGAAAGCCCAAAGATAAACCCAAGCACCTATGGTCAACTAATCTATGACAAAGGAGGCAAGGATATACAATGGAGAAAAGACAGCCTCTTCAATAAGTGGTGCTGGGAAAACTGGACAGCTACATGTTAAAGAATGTAATTAGAACACTCCCTAACATCATACACAAAAATAAGCTCAAAATGGATTAAAGACCTAAATGTCAGACCGGACACTATAAAACTCTTAGAGGAAAACATAGGCAGAACACCCTTTGACATAAATCACAGCAAGATCTTTTTTGACCCACCTTCTATAGTAATGGAAATCAAACCAAAAATAAACAAATGGGACCTAATGAAACTTAAAAGCTTTTGCACAGCAAAGGAAACTATAAACAAGACAAAAAGACAACCCTCAGAATGGGAGAAAATATTTGCAAATGAATCAATGGACAAAGGATTAATCTCTAAAATATATAAACAGCGCATGCAATTCAATATTAAAAAAAAAACAACGCAATCAAAAAATAGGCAGAAGACCTAAATAGACATTTCTCCAAAGAAGACATACAGATGGCCAAGAGGCACATGAAAAGCTGCTCAACATCACTAAGCATTAGAGAAATGCAAATCAAAACTACAATGAGGTATCACCTCACACTGGTTAGAATGGCCATCATCAGAAAATCTACAAACAACAAATGCTGGAGAGGATGTGGAGAAAAGGGAACCCTCTTGCACTGCTGGTGGGAATGTAAATTGATATAGCCACTATGGAGAATAGTATGGAGGTTCCTTAAAAAACTAAAAATAGAATTACCATATGACCCAGCAATCCCACTACTGGGCATATACCCAGAGAAAACCATAATTCAAAAAGACACATGCACCCCACTGTTCACTGCAGCACTATTTACAATAGCCAGGTCATGGAAGCAACCTAAATGCCCATCGAGAGACGAATGGATAAAGAAGATGTGGTACATATATACAATGGAACATTACTCAGCCATAAAAAGGAATGAAATTGGGTCATTTGTAGAGACATGGATGGACCTAGAGACTATCATACAGAGTGAAATAAGTCAGAAAGAGATAAAAAAAATCATATGTTAACACATGTATGTGGAATCTAGAAAAATGGTGCAGACAAACTGGTTTGCAGGGCAGAAATAGAGACACAGATGTAGTGAACAAACGTATGGACACCAAGGGGTGAAAGCAGGGGTGGTGGTGGTGGTGGGATGAATTGGGAGATTGGGATTGACATGTATACACTAATATATATAAAATAGATAAGTAATAAGAACATGCTGTATAAAAAATAAATAAAATTCAAAAATAAGAAATGAATGTAATAGTTCATGGGGAACTTCATGGGGAGTTAGTGCATTTACAGAATTCAATCATGTTGTTAATTTGTTAATTAACAATTTAAAAAGTTAGTTTATTTTTTTTTTTTTCAGTCCGCGGGCCTCTCCCGTTGCGGAGCACAGGCTCCGGACGCGCAGGCTCAGCGGCCGTGGCTCACGGGCCTAGCCACTCTGCGGCATGTGGGATCTTCCCGGACCGGGGCATGAACCCGTGTCCCCTGCATCGGCAGGCGGACTCTCAACCACTGCGCCACCAGGGAAGCCCAGTTAGTTTATTTTTAAAAAGTTAATATGCACCTTCAAATTTAGGTCTAACTTGCTTTCATTAGGAACTAAAATCCAAGATGGAAAGAAAAACAGCTGGAAGACCAAATTCACTCTCCACATCTCAGTTTTTATGTACTAAAGTATTGGACTTACTTTTCTAATTACTTTCTACCTTTGAAGAAGCCATTACACATTTATAAAGATTTGAAAACTTGAAAGTGATCACCTGGGAGTGATAACTCAGGTAGAACAGTTTTAATACCAAGTGGCTATCATTGATCTGATATGATTCTAAAGGAATGATTCTTTGGGGCTCTTAAATCTGTTAATAGTTTATTTTTGTTTCTGTTTTTTAAATTTTGTTTGCTCCCTCTTTTCCAGAATCTGAGAGAACGAGTATGGCATGAGAATAGGAATATTTAAATTCTAAAATGAAAAAAATATAATATTTAGAAAGGGTCAAATTCCCATCCCAACTTGGGAAAAGGGTTTTAACTAGACACTGGGCTAAGAAAACTTTAACTTGTATAAGTTTTGGGGTAAAAATATCCCAACCTGCACAGCCTGTCCTCCAAGGGATCTATCCAACTGAACGGTCAGGAATGCGGAAGTCGTCAGCTCATCCCTCGTGGCATTTGCTCCCTGCCTGGTGGAACCGAAGTAAAATAAATTAGTTTGTATTTAAGTTTTAAGATCTTCTAATGTAGGCATTTCAAGCAGAAACTTAAGTTATTATGAAAGATCAAGAAGAAACCAGCTGTTTTGACATGATAAAGCCATAGAAGTTATTGTTTTTTTAAAGTACTTAACTAACATTGAGCCATGAACTATCCCATGTATTGTTTAGAACTACATATGATAAGTATCTTTAATCTCCATTTTATAGGTCCATTTTTAGTTCCATAATTACTCCGCTAAGTAGTCGATTCTGTCTGATTTCAAGTTGGAGGTGCCTATTTTGGGAAACCATCTTCACAGTGAAAATAATCCATTTGAGTAGAATACGAGCCAAATCTATTAGGCTGGATATTAGAAGTACTTTATCTTTCCATGAATATTTGGTGATCATAGTAACAAATGTGTGGACCCAGAAAAATCAAGAAAATAATCATCAGAAGTAGGCAATGGTGAAGCCCCATTTTGTCATTCTAGCAATTCTTTAAAGGAATTTTTAATAAAACCATAAAAGAAGCTAAACTACCAGTGACCCAGATAAGGATCAATGAATCGGGTCTTCCCTGGTGGTCCAGTGGTAAAGAATCCGCTTTCCAGTGCAGGGGACACAGGTGCAATCCCTGGTCGGGGAAGTGGGATCCCACATGCCACAGGGCCACTAAGCCCGTGCGCTACAACTACTGAGCTCACGCCTCAACGAGAGAGCCCGCATGCCACAATCTACAGAGCTCATGCGCCCTGGAGCTGGTGCGCCACAACTAGAGAGAGAAATCCTGCACACCGCAACTAGAGAGAAGCCCACGTACTGCAACGAAGACCCAACACAGCCAAAAAAAAAAAGAGTCAGTGAATCAATTCATCCAGTTCATTTGCAACTTCTCTTTCTAGGGTAGCTTGTGGCTATAACTCCAATCACTGGCTTAACTTATATAGCAACCTCTGGGAGATCTGCTTGTTTGATGACTTTGTGGGAGGGAAAAGCCACTGAAAGCACTGATCATTGATTGGAGCCACTCCTCCTATCTTTGTGTGACTAGAAGAACACTAATCCTGGAACTGGATTTTGAAAATTAATTATATCCTTTCTTCTGAAGGTTTGAGAGTGAGCTACCTGTTCCATACCCAGAACAGGTTAACGATAGCCTCCCAACCTGGGCAACACACACAGACACACCCCCCAAAACACAGAATTCAGGGAGTACGTCTCATTTATCTCAGAATATTTCATTGAGCCAACAGAGTCAAGTGATTGATATAAAAATGTCCTACAGTGGGGTGCAAAAAAACGGAAAGATATGCTCATGTCAGGCATACGTTTAAAAAAATAAAAAATGCTTTTCATAACAAAGGCACCCATAAAGATACAGTCTTTTAAGGCTAATAGCCTAAATTTTCCATGAGCTTATCATGCTAGCAAACACTTCCGGGAGCCACTGGGAGCACCGACTGGGGTGTAACACAGAGCTGAGGAAACACCAGGGTCTGTTATCGCCTGTCCTTCCTTCCTCACGTCTGCAACTTCTTGGATGTTTCTTCATTTCCTTTTTTTTCTGCAGGAAAAAAATTCAACTAACTAATAGACTACATCACCAAACTTTTGTCACCATTTTACTGTTTTTTTTCCTGGAGTATTTCAACCAGCAAAACTGAAAACCCTCACCAAACTTTTGCCATCTGACACTCTTAATAAATATTTCACTGTTCATCTCGAGCCCTTCTTCCTCTTCATGCCAAAGTGACTCATGCTTCCATCCACACAGATTCAAACCAATTTGCTTTATTGATCTATGACCCAGGAGGTCAAGGACTCCTCTAATTTTGAAATCCTGTGCCTAAGGGGAAAAAAAGCAATCTACTTTGATATGATTTCTTCTTTATACATCTGTGGTGCTTGTTACTCATTAAAAATAAATGCTGCATGAAAATGGAATTTACTGCTTCAAGTGACTCATCATTGTCATTGTTCAAAGTTTGTTCACTTTCAACTACTTGACATTTCAGAGAAAGATCACTGCTGAAATTATTTTTCTCCTATCATTTTAGAATATAAGTGGTTTCAGAAATAAAGAGACAAAGTGATTTAATTCTAGTTTGTCACCTTCAACTCTGCTTCTTGGATTTAACCTATTTACGTCCTGCATTGAAATTATCACATAAACTGGAAAGCTGTTTAATTTGAAAGCTAGTCTTCAAGAGGCATTTTCTAAATGCCTCTTTGCTACCTTTTCGGAAGTTTTCGAAGTTCTGCAAACCATACAATATTAACAAACTGACATATTTAACATCCATGATATTAAATGACAAAAACTCACAAGAGGACTCAAGCATCTAACTTATATTCTTGATATCTCAAAAAGTCATACATTCTCATCACAGAAACCTTGAACACATCAAACTGAAAGAAGAAAACTAAATGACCCCCTCCCCCAGCCCCAGTCCTAGCCCAAAGGTCATGACTATTAAAAATGTGACATATTTTCGTCTTGTTTTTCTCTTTGATTTCTTTACAGTGAGGACCAAACTTGTCCTCCTCCTAAGTTCCTTATCTCAGCGAATAAAACACTACCCGCCTGTGCACATACCAGAAATCTGGGGCCACCCTTGACTCAGTCATCTTCTCCGTTCTCTGTAACCAGTCATTCAGATGTCAACTCGTTAATACTTTGCACACTTGCTCATCCTTTCCCTCCCTTACACTGAACTCTGGCCATATCATCATTCAGTTGGATCATTGCAACAAATTCCAAATGGCCTCTCTGCCATCAATCTCCCACCAGTCCATTCTTCAGATGTTAACCAGAATAATTTCTCTAAGATGGAAACCAATCATGTCACTCCCCTGTGCGAACTCTTTGACTGGCTCCCAATGCCCTGAAAATAAAGTTCATCTTCCCCAGGATAGTCACAAGGCCATTCACTATTTAGCTCCTTCTAATTTCTCTGGTTTTATCTTTTGCTCCTTAACTTTGCTCTAGCCATATATCATTACTAACCGAGTAGAGCACGATTTTCCCTGCATTGCTAGGAAAAACTTCCCTATTTGCTTGCTTTCATCGCTCCCATTTTTGCTCCCACTTAGATGTCGCTTCTAAGAGCCCTTCACCAATAGCCTAGGAGTTAGCTTGAGTGTCTGTCCCTAATTCCCCAAAGATCACTCAGCTTGGTTTTATCTTTTTTTTTTTTTTTTTTTTTTTACGGTGTGCGGGCCTCCCACTGTTGTGGCCTCTCCCGTTGCGGAGCACAGGCTCCAGACGCGCAGGCCCAGCGTCCATGGCGCACGGGCCAAGCCGCTCCGTGGCACGTGGGATCCTCCCGGACCGGGGCACGAACCCATGTCCCCTGCATCGGCAGGCGGACTCCCAACCACTGCGCCACCAGGGAAGCCCTTGGTTTTATCTTAAACCCTTCATATGTCATTGAAATGCCTGATAACCATCTTTCTCTCTTTAAAGTATAAATTCTTGGGCAACGTTTTGGCTTTTTTTTCCCACCACTGTATCTTTAGTATCTAGCTCAGTGCTTGGCACATAGAAAGCGCTCTATGAATACTTTCGTATGATTGAAGGAATAGCTACTGCGTTTAAAATTTACGACCTGATTTAATCTGCTTTAGTTATATCCACATAGCTATTGATATGGATTACAAATTGCTAATTCCTCAAAACATTCTCTTGAATTACTTATTTAGTCTTTCTTCTTTGATCTGAGTGCTACAATTAATTATATTTTTTACATACCAAAAAGAATTAAGAGGAAGAACAAGAAACAGAATGTAAAAGAAAAGCTGACTCGGAACAATAAATTTATCCCTACAAATGCCACGCTTTGCACACACTTCTCTGAATTAAAATTTTAGAAAAGGAAATTGCAAAATAAGGACACAACTTCTACCAAGGTATAGCTGCACACAGGCCTTAAAGAGAGCTGCAGATCAAGGTGTGAAATGTTGCTTCACCAGTTACAAGAGTTGTGACCTTGGGTTAAATTACTTAATCTGCCTAAGTCCTCCTTCCTTTTTTTTTTTGTGGTACGCGGGCCTCTCACTGTTGTGGCCTCTCCCGTTGCGGAGCACAGGCTCCGGACGCGCAGGCTCAGCGGCCATGGCTCACGGGCCCAGCCACTCCGCGGCATGTGGGGTCTTCCCGGACCGGGGCACGAACCCGTGTCCCCTGCATTGGCAGGCGGACTCTCAACCACTGTGCCACCAGGGAAGCCCATCCTCCTCCCTTTTTTATCTTACCTTTCACTTGAAAATAATCTGGTTGTGAGGAAGAAAGATAATATATGGAAACATCTAGCACTTTGCTGGCACAAGCATGCTGCTCAAATAAATGGTTACTATGAAGATGGCATCTTAATCATAGAGCTAAATAGCTAAATACATTCATCTGTGACAGGATATGATGTGACTGTGGAGTCAGAAATGTCCCTGGACACAGTGGTTCTCATTAATGCCACAGTGTACATTAGAATCTCAGGAGTCCTACCACCACCTTTATTTGGTATAAAGTGGGGGCCAGGCGTTTGGATTTGTGAAAAACTCTCCAGGTTAGTATGTGCAGCTAGTGTTGGGAACCACTGCCTAAGGCAGTGCCTGTCAATCATTAAAGTGCATATGAATCATCCTGAGATCTTGTTCAAATGCAGGTTCTGCTTTAGTGGGTCAAAGAGAGGGCCTGACATTTTTCTAACCAGCTCCCTAGTGATGCCCATGCTTTTGGTTCACAGACCACCCTTTGGGTACCAAGAACTATGGGATAGGGAAAATCATCTCATCTCCTTTACTTGGTTAAGCTCAAGGCACTGGCCAGTATAAGTGTTAAGTGGTCACACTGTGTGGACAGATGTCTCTGTCATCTGGTGGGACGCTCACCAGAGAGAAATGTCACGGTATCAGCAGACACCTAAGTCTGCATACGTTCAATATGTTCCCTGAAGATTGCCATCACCATGTAGGCAAAGGCAGGATCCTGCTTCACCCTTGCACCTTTGGCCTACAGCCCTCAGCTTTAAGATCTTTTCTGAAAATTCTTTTATTTTTCTCAGTCTTCTCAGAAATATTCTACTTTTCCTGATTTCACTTAAAAAAAAGTTTGAGAATCCCACATTGCATGATTTGTTGCAGAATCCCTGTCCCTTTGGAAGAGTCCAGCATGCTATGTGTACTTCACTTACTTGGTTGGACACTCCGCACTGGCAATGACTCTCTCTAAGTAAACTTAACCTTCAATTAACTCAAGTCATTATGCAAAAACCATATGAGATATGGATGCAATGGCATTTTTCTTCATTACTGCTATGAATTTCATGAGGACAAAGAATAAGGATGCATCAATTTGAGGTCTCTGGAGTATGAAATAGAATCATAAATTATATACATGCCTTAGAGGATTTGCATCATTGAAATGTTGCAGCTCCAATCAAGATGGGCTCTGTGAATTTTAACAAGAAGACATGGCACCTGATGCCAGTTGGAGTGTTAGCTTGCAGAGGAGATGAGTTATTCAACTGTATATCCACTAAAGGAACACTACCCTTGGGCTATCAAAACCTTTCTCCTAGGTTAGAAAGGATGACACTTATCTAACCCCTCCCGCTTGTGGACATCAGCTACAGAATACAGTCAAAATCATCTCGAAAGAATACTACTTGCATGTTATACAAACCTCACTGGCGTATTTATAGGATAATTCTACCCCCTATTGCATGGAATTTAATGAAATTTAACTTTGGAGCAAAATGTGACCTCTACGGAACTTGAGATCTTATGAAAGAGGGAGACTTACCAGGTGTAGATAATCTGTCCTCTGGGATAAGTGTAGAGTATGATGTAGCAGTCACCACCATAGAATTCACCATACGAGTTTCGGTCAATTTCGATCCTACCATGGTTTTCTACACGCCAAATCTAAAAGTAATGAAATATGTGTACCCAAATCAAAATTTTCTTGATCTAATGATACTTCTCAGAGGTTTAAAAAACATTTTGGTTTAGATCTGTCATTAAGGAACTTTTAAATTACTTTTCTAACTAGTTTACAAATTAAGCAACAGGAAGAAATTTTTATCCATTTGGCAATTTGGTTATTGACTTTTTAAGCCCTTCTAGTTCTTTTGTACCCTTCACAGTACTTAGCTCAGTTCTGAGCCTGTTGATCGATAAATACATATTGTTTGATCGATTAGTGAAAATAACATGACACTCTAGTGGAATAACAAACTGAAATATTCCGCTCAGAAATACATCTCTTAACGTACATAAAATTTGTCATCAGTTTGGAAGTAATTTTTTAAAATTTCTTTTTCCCTGTGTTTTAAGCCATGAGACTATTGTTTTCCCAGGTAAGAGTGGCAGATTGTGACCAAATAATAAAAATACCAATTGCATGACTTCAATTTTCAAAAGCCACCATCTAGGCATGAGACTGATTAAGATAAAAGCAGGCAGAACTAGTTATTTTCTATTTCCTTATCCTCGTCACAGATTAAAGACACTTTTAATTAACGATTAAAAGTTGGAGAGATGAGAGTTGTAAATGAAACGGGAAAGTAGCACTTGAGTGAGAGACTGCAGGCACTATGTGCGCGAGCACCGTCCTGCCTGGGTCCTGGGGAGGCTCAGGATGGACCCTTTGCTTTCAAATAAGGAGATAAGCAAGTGCAGAAGAGCAGTGCAGAGTTTTCAGAGAGCAGCCTTCCCATGCCATCCCAGAGGAACAACGGCAGCATGGCCTGGCTAAACCCAAAAACCTAGAGAAAGCCCTGGATGTTAATATCCCTGGGATGGCATGGGAGGGCATCTCAGAGATGCTGTGCCCTAACGTGGAGACTGCAGCTGGGACACACTTGGTGCTGGGAGCCACGTTTGCCATGGGGTCTGCTGGCTGTGTTGAGCTCCAGAAAAGGATGTCTGAGCAGGAGACAGACCCAGCCCCAGAAGCTAATACCCCTCTGACAGCGATCATCGTCGGGGGCAGAGTGGGGGGGAACTTCTCCCTTTGCAGTTCCCACAACCCCTGCACAGCTTAGATTCACACTTCATGTCTCTGAAAAGAGAAAAAACTTTTAAATCTTTTTACTATATACTTTGGTCCAAGCATTGTGATAAGCTCTGGGAATAGAGAGATAAATTATTCAATTCCCTCCCTCAAGGAACTGACAAGAGGTCTGGGAGGAGAAACCTGTAAGTAAATGAACAATTCTGTGGTACTTATATGATAAATTCTATGAAGAATATTACTTATGGCTTGAGCACAGAGAAAGGTCATTTCAGTGTGGAGGGAAGGCTTCTCTGAAGAGGGGCAGCTTGTGACTTAACGGAGTTACAAAGGAGGAATGGGAATGTTAGCCAGATGGCACAGGGGAAGAGTGCTCAAGGCTGTGGCAGGCTGAGGTGCAGAGAGCAAGGGTCAATCATGGAGGTCCGGGAGGCCCACCTGAGGATGGACGTTCCCAGGAAGACTGTGGAAAGCCAGCAACATATTCTAGAATGGAAGTGACATTATCCACTTTCCCTTAAATTAGATGACCCAACAGCAGATTAAATGTCAAGAGATTTTAGTTAGGGAGAATTCTTAGGAGGGTTTTAACAATTTTTGTCAAAAAATAGCAATAACCGGGCTTCCCTGGTGGCGCAGTGGTTGAGAGTCCGCCTGCCGATGCAAGGGACACGGGTTCGTGCCCCGGTCCGGGAGGATCCCACGTGCCGCGGAGCGGCTGGGCCCTTGAGCCATGGCGGCTGAGCCTGCACGTCCGGAGCCTGTGCTCCGCGATGGGAGAGGCCACAACAGTGAGAGGCCCGCGTGCCAGGGGAAAAAAAAAAAAAAAAAAGCAATAACAAACAAACTCAATTTGAATGCTCTAAAAATATCTGTGATTTTGGCACGTGACACATGCCCAATTTGCCTTTGTGAATGCCTCTACGGTGCAAGGGAAGGACAAACTTATGTAGTGGGTGCTTTTGGAGCAATGCGCCCTCACTGGACAATCCCAGTTGCAAGAGCAGGAGCATTTCTGGACCAGGAAACAAGATGGAGATGGCTGGGTTCCATGGAGGCCTCTAAGGTGATAATTAGGTGATCTTGCACAAATCGCCTAACTTCTTAGAATCTCAGCACACACACTGTACATTAGGACTGAAGGCCAGACAACAGCTCTTCCAGCTTTAAACTCCCTGGTTTAATATACAGTCTTGAACCATTTTTATTAATAATAAAAATTCACAATTTACACAGTCTGTAGTTTCCTGAAGTTATATTTCCACATATCTTGCCATAAATGGGCTTGACAGGGACAAACAAATGAACAAAAACATGTAAATACCTCCACTTTGCCGGAACCATCGTCCACCATATTATGCTGGGCTGCCATTGTTGGAGAACTGTGTAATTTTGAGGCGTCAAATGGAATTTGTTTTATTTGAGCCACTTTCTCTGTGACATATACTTTCCCAAAGCCATCACTCTGATCTTTATCTCTCCAGTCCTTAAAGAACTGTTTGAAGATTGGTGTTTCACCTCCTTCTGGAAGAACTTGAATCTGAAATTTAAAAAAAAAATAATAATTATCAACAGAAAAGTAAGAGACCAAGGAAACACATTAATCTAGTAGTGGAGAAAAAAAACTGAGGAAATGCAAAGATGATCCTTCTTTTTGTGATGACAGATGTAAACTTGGAAGCTGGGATCCTTAACTGAATGCAAAAGGGAAGGTTATCAAACACGAAGCTAAAACAATGCAACCTGGCTTTTATTTTTTCTTACAGCTAAAGTAATTGCCACTGAATCTGGATGTTTGAGAGAAGAATAAAGTTATTTTGTATGTTATCATTACAGTCAAATAAGTTTGACTGTTTTCCTACACTAGGTTCATAAGATGTCTCTGACCTGAAAGAAATGATCTCGTTATGTTACATGTGCCAGGACATAAAAATGAAGAGCAAAGATGAGGCTGAGCAATTCAGAAAAGAAGAGCAACTATCCAGTGTCTATGTTGATCTCCACGAAGGCAAATATTCTCTGGGCATTAGTCCATGTCTATACAAATTGCTCTAAGGAATAACGGATAAATGCTCTCAGCTAATTCAATTGTGGTCGATCATCTTGACTTAAAGGCTATGGAGGAAGTGGATGTGTTCTTATTCTCATCACAAAGTCCCGTGGAAGGTCTGATCTCCAATTTCTGCAAAATTCCATCCTCCACACAGATGTAGTTCTAGGGACGCATGATACAGCATGGCACACACGTGAGAATGACTTGCGTGCATATGTTATTTTGAACCAAATTCTTTCATGAGTTTTGTGGCGATGTCATGAGCTCCAATGTTTAAAAACATTTTTTCTAGCCAGTTCATTTCTATACATACCTTAGTATTAGTAGAATAATGCATTTTTTCTAGGAATTCTTCAGCTGTCTTCATGGCAGCCTTTCTCTCCTGGCGATTAGCATCTCTACCTATCATGCAAGATATATGAAAGAGACAGAATTTCAGAGAAGCAAGGTATTATATGATTAAGAAATATTTGTGCACCAAAAAATAAACAGAATTATAATTGAATTTAACTACAACCCTGAAAGAATAGCAAAATTCTCCTAGTATACTAAATATATTTAACAATATTGTAATGAACACTCGGTATAAAAAAGATTCTTTTTATAGTGCCCAAAGGCTTTCTTTCTCCCCATCATTCCTGGTAAATAATGCTGGTAGGAAGAAAATATAGGTTTGATGTCTGCATTTTACAGATCACGCAGAAACGTAAGATTTTTTTAAGTTAGAAAAGATGTTTTATTGACCTTTCCGAAGAAAAATGTATAAATCTGAAGTACCTCCACAATACCAATGGCATTTTTTACCTTTCCATACAAAAATCTGTTTTGCAGCACCGTGGTCCAAAATGAAGCATTCTTCAGAAAGCAGCATCGCCATGGAGAAGGGGTTTTCTTCTGCCACCATGCTCAATTTCATGGAGCCACTGGCATCTGAAACCTAACATGAAAACCATGAGCTTGCTTGGGGATGATCAATATGTTCTAAACTCTTTGATCATGGTGATGGCTGCACAACTCTGTACATGTAATAAAAACCACTGAATTGTACACTTTAAAGGGATAAACTTTACAATCTGTAAATTATATCTCAACAAAGCTATTTCAAAGAAAACAAACAAACAAAAAACCCCATGAACCCAGTTATACCCTTAGAAAGGCTTTTTTAAAGTCCTTTGGGGTTAAAAGTATTACTAATAAAAAGTTAAGTTTCAACACAGAAAATAATAATGATAATAATAATGGATAAGGTTTGTGGTGATTTCATATAGACTAGGCACCACACAATGAACTTTAACAAGATTATTTCTTAATTTTATGAATACAACAATCTTTTAAATAGGTAATAACCTTACACTCACTGCACACAAACAGAAAGCTGAAGCTTAAACATTCGTTCTTTCAACATTTACTGAGTACTATCATATGCCAGACACTGTGCTAAGGAAGGCGTTGATACATTACAGTTTATGCTTACAGATTTTTTTCAATATGGGGCCTGTAATTTACCTCAACTTATTTAAATACTTTGTGTAAATTATCAAAGTAAATATCATCTGTCACAAATAAAATTGTGTCACAAGTAAACTTACCTAGACTCTTGAAGTTTGTAAACGACTACAGAATATATATTTTTTTAAGTTTCAGGGGATCTTACAAAATTTGCTAAGTTAGAATTCATTGTTTTTCAAAGGCCTAGTAGGCTGCAAGGTAATCCACCTGGGCACTTGTTAAATATGCAGATTTGAGGGCCCTACCTAGATCAGTGGTGGGGTTTTGCAGCACTGTGGTAGGGCTTGAATTCTGTATTTTTAGAAATCACCCTAGTTGACTCTGCTTCCCAGGTCTGTTCAGCAATCCCAAATTAAAGTATTTTCAAAAGAACTTTAGAGTTAGATGTATGCAATACATTAAAGATCCACTAGAGGGAGCATTGTTTCAGCATTAACACGTTCACATTTTAAAATATTTCCCTTGTCCCATAATGCTGTCCAAGAAGCAGAACAGCTTTATTTGATGATGTGACATAAAAGATATTTGTTAAACTGTTGCAATTGGGTTTTAGAAACAGTAATAAAAAATAAGCAGCAACAAAGTCTTTAGAATAACAATTTCTGTGTGGCTTATATTAAAATTATCAGTATTTAGGAGTGGTAACCACATTTTCCTTTGTCATGTAGGAGGAAAAGAATCTACTTCCCCTCCCATGCTACAAAAAGGAAGTTATTTTATACAAGTTAGTAACTTGATCTTCATTTAAAATCACAGCGTGTCTGAGCCAGAAGGTCCCTTTAAAGAGCAGCAAATATAATCCCTTCTTGTAAGAGATGAGAAAACTATTCAGTTCTGCAGGGAGATTAAGGTCTGCTCCAAATCACATGCTTAGAAAGTTACAAGGGGAGGGAACGCTTGAAGGATCCCATCTGAATCGTCTCCTCAACTGGTACATCTTGTGGATTTTGTTACCCTCAACAGCAATAAAATCATAAAATTGTGGAGTTGGAAGGAACCTGAGTAATCTTCTAATTTAATCTATCTCTCTCTTTTTTTTTTTTTTTCAGATAAGAAAACTAAGACCCTGAATGGCCATGTCTTGCCCAAGGTCACCCAGGCAGTCCTTCCCACAGAGCTGACATGGAACTAAGTCTGCCAACGCCCAGGACAGTTTTTACCCTGTTTCCTTCCAGCGGTTTGATTTGATAGCCTTGTGCTCATAACAAAGAAAGCCTTCATGATGGCTAAACAGGATATTTTAAATAAGGGGATGATTTTATAGCTTATAAAGATTTTATAAGAAAAAGCTTACGAAGTTTTTTTACTTCATGAAGGAAACATTTTATTGAATGTAATGTATCAAAACAGATTGCTGCAAACTAATACAGCAACAATATATAATTTTATTTAAATCACAGCAAGTTATTATTTGTTGTTTTTAATAAAAATTTTAAAAGTAATAGAAAGAGGAATTTAAATAACTATGCTAGAGCAAAGAACAGATTCTGCCCACACATTTCTCTTTGAGGGCAATGAGGATTAATGCCATCTGTAGCAAAGAGTCCCTCCCAGTACAGGCCTCCCCAGCAGCTTCCAGTCCAGTAAAAACAACAGAACTCCCTAACAGTGAACCCACCATGTAGAGTTTAGCCATTTTCCTGTTAGTTATGTCTGCTATCATGTCGTCATCCTCTTCTCCATCCCTAAGCTCCGGCTTTTCCCCTAAAACCTGGGGAAAAAAGTACACAAATAAAAGATAAAGACCTCTCATTAATGGTGCAAAGTTAAAAAAAATAAAAAAGTAAAACAGCTTACATTTCTAAAGTCATAGATTATAAAATACTGGCAATCAAAATGACCAGTCTCAGACATGTCTCACCAGTCATATTAAATTGTCCTTTTACCATGGGTCATATCAATCAATGGCATTTAGTAAACAGTGAGTTTGCTGGTGATGTGAAGAAGAAAGTGAAATCCCAAACTTGAAAGTGTAGGTCTCCGTATTATTGAAAACTAGGAGGAATTAATTAAAATTTGAGTTCTACGTTCAGTTCTACAACAGAATTTCTTCCATGACCTCTGCCTCTAGCAGCAATCTATAGGCTTTATTAATTTATTATCACAAAGACTTGGTCAAAATTACTATCTGAGGGTAGGGTACTATGATCATTATTGATTTAGACGAAAGTGTAAATTAACCACACCATGCTTTGTTTCCTGCTGTATTTTTGGCATAGAATAAATGAATGTTGAATGAATGAATGCATTTATTTATTCTTTGCATATCTGATGCAATCCAAAAGTTCAAGTAAAGCATTTGGTAGAAAATACATTTGAATCTGCTTTGAATTTCTGTACACCAAAATCACAAAAAAAGTCTATAAAGCACCTTAATTAATTTAATTGACAAATATCATAGGATGTTAAGGATGGGAATCAAATATAAATTTATTGAAAACAATGTGATTTTTATAACAATACATAGATATAAATTCAAGTTTAGAAAATACAAAGAAGCTATTCACTTAGATTCAATAAATATTTAATACACAATGAGATTCCTTGCATAATGTGCTTTATAGTCAGTATTCCTCACAATATGTTATGTGAAAATATATACTGCTGAATACCAGACAACAATAAAAATGTATATAAATTCTAATCCTTGCATGAGCATGCCACAGCCTCGAGTTTAGAAATACATTAAAGACTTATTTCCTCTCAGAATATGCCCATCTTTTTGTTTATACAGTGAT
Organism: Delphinus delphis; assembly: GCF_949987515.2. Taxonomy (NCBI): domain Eukaryota; kingdom Metazoa; phylum Chordata; class Mammalia; order Artiodactyla; family Delphinidae; genus Delphinus; species Delphinus delphis. The sequence goes on from NC_082691.1 coordinate 42,125,323, forward strand.
CAATAAAACCCTTTAATTACTGACCACACTAAATGATTATAATATAGTTTTTCTGTTTTTACTAAAAGTAGGATCAAGACAAAAATTAAAATACAATCAAAAGTGCTTATTTTTAAAAAACAGTTTTACATTGGTAGAAATATGTGTAACTTATAAGAGCAGTGAAAGGTCTCATATACCCTTTAGAAATTCTACTTCAACCAAGACAGTAGTTTGGAATCAACAGTTTGGGTTAAGGACATATTTAATATTGGGAAGTCTCCCAGTGGACTAAGTCTGAGATTTGGGACATACTCGAACTTTTAATTTTCAGACAACAATTCCCATATTAGCTAGGGATCTTAGCCTCTCAAAGGACTGTAGCATAGTTGGGAATTGAACCCAGGGAATTTACCAGAAACAGGCTTAACTCCAGAGGTACAGGGAGGCTGTATATTGTCAGATATCATTTTAAAATTCAGTTCATCAACTAAGCATTTACCAAACACCTCACTGGGACATACAAAGGAGTTTCCAACCACCCTGCACAACCCTTACAAACTTTACATCCTTCCTAGAAAGAGGAAAATAGTTTAATACGTTCAGCTTATCAACTATGCCACACATTTTGATCTTTGAAATAAACTGTAAATACAGCCTTTCTTTTTCTCTACAGGTAGGATAATGTCTAAATTTAAAAAAACCCATTTTAGGTTTCTCAAGTGATGAGCATTTAGCTCATGTAACCCTTTGTGTATGAAATAACATATACTTTGACAATCTAAAGAAGAAGGCGAAGAGAGAATCCTTATCTCAGGATGTTCCATGAAAGTTTCATCTGTTGTTCTAGCCAAGTCCTGCCACTCCAGCTTGGAGCCTCCCTTTCCTTCAATTATTTTCTATAAATCTCTACTTAAAAGTACCAGCATCCTCTAACATGCTCCAAACTTACCTTATCTCTCCACAAAACTGACCATTCTCAATGCTCTGTTTGTGTCAGTGAATCTCTATTCCTCTATTCACCTGGACTTAAAATCATGTCGTTAGTTTTGAATACCTCCTGTCCTCTACTTTGAGTCTCCTAGCCTCTTAGTCATTAAATTCTCCTTCTTTATGATGATGTTTAGAGTCACTGTTTCCTATCTACATTCATCCCCACCCTAATGTAGTTCTTCATCACCCAAGTCACGGCATATGCCTACTCCTGTCAATTCCCTCCTGCATTCAGTCCCCCCTCATCTTTTCATCCAGAAAGTTATCCTGGACAATGGCTGGAAGGCCCATCTTATTTCACTTTACTCCAATGCTTCAAGAATATGACTCCAGATAAAGATTTATATCTTTTATCTGCAGCAGTGATTCTTAAGGTTCAAGGTGCTCAAGTAACATCTGAGTAACTTGATAAAATACAGATTCCCAACTGCCAGCTATTAAGTCAGTGGATCTGGGGTGAAGCCCAGGATTCTGCACTCCAGATGATTCTGAACTGGATGCTTACTGACAGAGCCCCAACTCTTCTCTCTGGATTCCAAGGCTCCTCAAGAGGCTGGATGTGACCTACTTGGCATTATTTCCCAGCATCTACCAAGTAGCCTTCTCTAATCAAGCTCATGTTTCCCGTGTCCACTGGGAGCCATGCACTTTCCTTCCCCAGGGCTGTACCTAAGGCTCTATGTAACTGCTACCTAGGTAGACTGGCTATGGCAGAAGCAAAACTGAACAATTATTCTTTGGTTGATTCAGTTAATTATAATTAGCACAGTAATAGTTACCACTCACTGGATGTCTACCATGAGTCACACACTGGATCAGGAGCTTTAGACACATGTAATTTAAATCTTATAAGAGCTCCCATTAACCAGATACTGTTATTATCATTTTACAGAAAAGGTCACTGATGCTCAAAGAGGCAAAGCAATTGTTTTCCCAAAGCTGCTAAGTGTTGAGACTGAGATTCTGGTATAGGTTCCTTTAATGCCATTTCTGTAACTTTTAGAATAATTGGTTGCATACTTTCCTAAATCAAGAGAAACTAGGCAAGTCTTTGAAATGGACAAAAAGATTCTTTCCATGGATGGTGTCTAAAGGACCCTTCTGGTGATCTGATGTTACAGAGGTCTGCACCTTTCCTTCTCTTTGAGTTATATTTTAATCCAGTAGAAGACTGATAGCAGCAAATGATTTTGTCCACAGAGATGCACAGGCATTTTGTCTGGTGGAGATGAAACTAATTTCTGCCATGTGAAAGAGGCCAGTTTTGCAGTTACTAGCAAATTCATTTCAACACTGATTGCCCATACCTTTGTCTGTTCTTTGGATCATCTTTGAACTCACTATAATATCTTAGTTGTTTTCTTAGTGAATGACTTACTTATATGACATCTTTGACATGGTTATTTTATATTTGTCTGAGACTCATGATTTTACTTTTTTGAAAACTATCCTTTAACACATAGTACCCCACTTGTCTAAACCACAGATATTGGAATCTATTTATATATTTATTGCCTTTTACTACGGTGCATGTATTCAGCTAACACTTTTCAAGTCCATTATGTGCCACACTAAGTACTTTAAAAATTTAATATAACCAATGCTTATATGTTACTATGTACCAGACACCATTCTAAGCACTTTACATTTATTAAGTCATTTCGTCTTCATAACAAGCCTATGAGGTGGCACCGTCATTATCCTATTTTATGCCTGAAGAAACAGACTAAGTAACTTGACCAAGGTCACGCAGCCAGTAAATGACAAAGTCGGGATTTGAACTCTGGCTCCAGAGTGTGTGTTCTCAACTAACAGGCTGTACTGCCTCTTCTAGGTACTTCAAAAGATCTTCACTTAACTGTTTAGGCCTTGTCTCTGGAGATAAAGCAGAAGTTTCTTCATAGCAGAGACTGTACAGGGGCCACATTTATCTCTCCCATTCGGATCAGAACAATGCCAGCAAATACCACAGGTGGCACGCATCCTATACACTATGGTTACGGTGCTCTACCTTCCTCTCCACGTAGCTTTCATCTTTCTCCAAATCCTCTCTGTCTACTCCCCTTTCCTCTTGGTTCTGCCTATGCTGTGGGCATTAAAGGTCAAAAGAGAGAAGTTCTCTCATCATATCAGAGTGCTGTGGGAGCAGGCAGCCCTTAAAGAGAAGATACAACAGGGTGCAACAAACATGAAAGAGCTACCGAAGAATGTAAAATAATAGAGCAACAATACTTCTTTACCCATAAAACTGTCAACGGTCAGGAGAAAACTGACTGTATCTAGTGTTGGGAAAGATTCAGTATTCTACCAGGCACCCTGCTGAGAAGGAAAATTCTTAAAAGTGATGACCAGTAGGTAACAGAAACCTTAAAAGCATACCTATCATTTAACCCAATTATTCTATTCTAGTAGTTTATTCTAAAGAAATAATTTAAATGTATGCAAAAAATTAATTTAATGAATATTCACCACAGCATTATATAATATTAAAAAATGCAAACCACCTAAATGTCCAACATGGAAGGAACTGATTAAATAAATTAGGCTACATCCGAACAATGGAGAACTATACAGTCATTATAATATCAAAAATTAGTTGATTATCAGGAAAATCTTCATAACATTTCAAATAAAAATCTAGATTTCAAAGCATTATCTACGGTATGAACTCTTTCTTGTAAAAGCACAGAGCTGCATATGTGGAAACAAAGATTGGAAAAAATTTGGTCACTCTTTTTTCAAAGGTGGGACTTGGGGTGATATTTTTCTCTACTACAACTATACTTTGTAAAATTTCAACAAGAAACATGTATTTTTCTTCAATAAATAAAACTGTAAAAACTTATATTAGGAAAAACGCTGACCTCTTGAATTTGTTTTGCTCCCAGTAGAATAAACTGCAGTATTTTATTACTTCAAATAGAGATAATATCACTTCATTTTAACTTACAGTCTACCTTAGGCTTCTGCCTCAGCCTTATCCACTCAGTTCATCAAAGATAGTAAATATTACTGGATTCCTGACTGCTCTAAGACATTTTGATCAGAGAAGCATTTGTTAATGTAAAGACCTAGAAGGAGCCAGCAGGGGCCCAGGGTTCTTAAGTTTTTAGCTAGGAAATTAAGTGGCTCCAAAGATGGCACAGTCTATTTTGTTACAGATGGGATGTGAATACAAAAATGGGAGCATCTATATCTTTTCCTCTCTGTTTTGTCAGTAACGTAACGGAAACACTTAACAACGTTAAGTCACTATTCCAAGTACGTTAAAGAGGTTGGAAATCTGCGGAAATACAATTTTGTTCTCTGCCTAAATAGACCTTCTTTCCCGCTGTATACTCTTTGCCTTCAACAGGAGATCAATTCAGAATAACTCAGAAGATATTTATATTAAATCATTAAAGCAAATACACAATCCAACTTTAGATTCACAATCCTCTAGCTTCAGAATTTCTGGGTTTTCATGACCTGTGCCAAGACCATCCTCAGCGTCTTGTATGTTTCTTCTATATGACCCACTGTGGCTTTGTTTTAAAACATAAGTTGGCCTATGTGTAAATTTGTTTTCTCAGAAAGAAGGACGAAGCAGTTAAAAACTTTGCCGTATTTTCATAATCCTTACTGAATTTTCACATTTGCAATTGTTTTTATTTTGAATCTTTTAGCCAGCCCCACATATTTTGGATACGAAATTCCAACATTTGCAACCTTGCTCACACAAGATGCATTTTCCCTCCTTCTGATGTCTGACAGAAAAGTCGAGATGCTTGGACACTCTACAGTAAGTAATTAAAGTGAACGATAAGAAAAGAGGGGATAATACGTGGCCTGGAGGAAGAAAAGTACATAACTCAAAACTCCAGGTCACCTGGGATCAAAATGATCTACCCTGGTGTCAAGTCCTACCGACATTTAACATAGAGGGTCTTATGTACTTCCCAAACCAAGTTCATCTTGACAGATGAGGAAAATGAGGCTGCAAGAGTTTGCCTTAGGCCCAAATCTTATAAACACAAAGCGAGGATGTAAACCCCAGGGCTTCCAACTCCTACTGCAGTGCTTTATATAGATAATGAGACATGGCACTGTTCTTACCTTAATTATTTTACTGTAAATGGCTCTGCTTCTTTTATCACTAAAAACAGAGTAAGCTTCCAGGTTCTAAGACATAAAATTTTAATCACTCAGTAGTTTTTGTGTCTTATTTCCTTTCCCTAACTGGTAAAAAAAATCAGTACATTTCAAGCATATGGAAAGAAATTGTTAAAGTGAAGTACAGCTTCATAGTTATGGTGTGTTTACTTCAACGCATTTTATGCCTTTGGTAAGACTACTATTTGATAATAGGGAAGAAACACATATAAAATGATAGGCAATTCTGAGACGAGCCACGAACTCCTTTAGCCAGCTCCACTTAATCTGGGTGTGGTTCCAACATTTGCTCTCCTGCTTTCTCTCAGTGATGTACTTCCCCGCCTTTAAGATACCTTTACCTCTTTATTGATATGTCAAATAAAGGGTAATTTAATACATCAAATAGTGGATAAAGTACTTTAGACTGAGAGAAAGCGTGTGAAATACATATTGGGATAAAAGGACAAAGTGAACCGAGTGTCTGCAAAAGAGGGTTCGCTTCATTATCTAGCTCAGGGCTGGCCAGTAGAGTTTTCTGTGACTGTAATATTCCATATCCGTGTATCCAATACAGTAGTAACTAGCTACCTGTAGCTACTGAGCACCTGAGATGTGGCTTATGCGACCAAGTAACTAACTTTTAAATTTTATTTAATTTTAGGAAATTTAAATCAAAACCTAAACAGCCACATGTCTCACAGATGCTGTATTTGACAGTGTAGCTCAGGAGGACGCAGAGAATGCTGTGGCCTTGGGAAACTCATCATGATGCAGGTCTGAACCTCAACATTACTGTAACATCAACGTATTAGAGATTACATTTAGAGGGTCAAACTCATGAGAAAGTTTACTCATAAATTATTATAATATGGAAAGCTAATCCACAGGTTACTATTACAGAAAGCTAACTTACAAGTTTCTTTAACATGGAAACCCAACTCACAAGTTATTAAAATATGTAAGCCAGAACGTCAACTTTTTAAACTACAGCAGCTGTTTTTCACTGGCTGCATATTAGAACCACCTAGGAGTTATGATATAGAACACTCAAGTTTGAATCCCATCCGCAGAGATTCTGAATGAAGCCCTGGCACTGTGTATTTGAAGAGCTCCTAGGGCCTGGTTTGGTGATATGATTTAAACCTTTAGTGGCTTCAGCTCTGTGAGCCTGGCTCACTCATCTTAACCAGCAGGACAGCTCCGCCAAATCTTTCTGATTTTCACGTACCTTCACATAAACAATTTCTCTCCTGGAAAAATTAGCAGGCCTGGTAGTCTGGAGGCTGCCCTGGGTCAACTCTTAGGTAAAGATTTTAGGCCCTCTGCTCTTTCTGGGGATTATTAAACCCTTCTATTGTAAGATCTCAAAGCCATTTGGACATTTGTACCCGATCAGTGCTCGAATGGACACTTTCATCATTGGCCTTTGGGGTTCCTAATCTCTATGCTTCACAATGGGCAGCCCCACCTTTGTCTTTTTGACAATCCCTTCATTTGCTAAGATCAGACAACCTGAGCTGGATGGACCCAGAACTAAGTGACTCTGTGACCTTATTCTCATATTTAAAATAGTATGATAAGTAATCCCACTCACAATGATTATGATGATTAAGTGAGGTAAATAAACCTGATTCACATATAACATTTAATGAGATTAGGTGGAGTTTTATGGCAAGAGAGTTGTGAGTTTCCTCTTTATCTACATAATTAAGAAAATTTCCAAGCACCAACATTTAATGGAGCAAACTCAAAATGGCTTTCATATACTCTGAGGTTCTTGAAAAATATTTGCATAGCTTTTACACTCACATTAAAGGAATGTATTTTCTTTCAAAGAAAATGTCTACCCCAATTACCCTGCACCTAATGCCTTCATAGTATGGATGAAAGGTTGAATGCTGACACTAAGAGATATGAAGGGTCAAGCCAGCCCACTGAGCGCAAAAATTGTGCTGCAAAAGCTATTACTTATGATATGTAATAAAATAGGTATGATTGTCAAAAGTGTGTAGAAAAGTTTTGGAAGTTATAAAATAACTTCACAGCAGATGAGATTCCCATCTCTCTGCATATTTAAGATTTGCATGCTCTGGAATGAAGATCCGCCATGATCTGTGAACCACAGGTCTCCCATTCCCATTCCTATATGGGCAAGTTGCACAGTCTCTCTATGACTTACTTTCTTCATAAAGTGAGGATGTAGAGATGCTACTGGTGCCCTGCCCATCTCACCTTGCTCTACCTCAGAGGTCATCGCCAGATAATTTCTTAAAGGCCAAAGTCTTCTGCTCTCTGTCTGATGGCATTATCTGGCCACCAGGCTGTACTGTATCTACATACAAGGCAGGCTAGAGGTTCTGGGGAGTTAAAACCCAAGGAGTGACCCTCAACAAATGAGGGATGGGAGTTACCAGCTAAATCCTGCAGCCACCTCAGCCTTCAGTGGGCCAGTTCTGAAGTGTTCTCCATACAGTTTCTCAGAGGGCCCCTCAGGGACTAAGCCCCAGTTGTCTGCGGCAGTAAATAACTTATTAACAAACTATTGCCTCATTTTACTTCTACTCCGCGCTTCCAGGATCATCTTCCAAATAACAATCTGCTCCCAAGTCCTTGTCTCCAAGTTGGCTTTTGGAGGAACACAGACCAAGACAGGGGATAATAACTGTATCCACTTCACAGGGCTGTTGTAAGAATTAAATTAGCTCATCCATGTACAGCCCACAGAAGAATGCCAGTCATATAGTAAACACTGAATGTTTGTCCTGGTGGTGCTTTTGGTGGACCTCCTCTGCAGCAAATAAAATCCATGACAAATTTGCTTCTTAGATTATGGAATTTCTGTGTCAATGATGAGAAGCACTTGCATCATATAAAGAAAAATGCAGCTAGAAAGAGTAAAAAGTGAACAGAAAATTCAGCTGACCAGTAAGCCATTTGCCCTTACCCTTGTAAGGCATGACAAGATGAAATTATGACGTCACCTAGCAGTGGAGCACCACGACAGTGAATAGCAGAGCAAATGATATTCAATTGTGGGGCATTTGCTACTTGCTTTGGAACAGTTTTTAGTCAACACATTTGTCTTGTCCACATGTCCTCTATCAGATTTCATCAAAATTTATTTTTAGTTTTGGTTGGCTTTTTTAGTTACCAGCCTTCACTGAAATAGAGCATTGATATTTAATTTCACAGTTACACATGGTATAGGACTTCATTTCCCAGTATATTTGTATGGCTTTTTTGTGTACAGATACTAACAGATTTTCTGTTTAATAGTACGTTAGTACCTGTTTTCTGATTAGTAAAATGTTATGAAATATCCAGAACTGAGGATTTCCTATTGAGAGTTTCCACTGAGAGGATACTGTATTGACAAGAACAAACCATGCTTTCCTGACAAATCCTTCTTACATATAAATATATATATATGTATATATATACATATATATATAAATATATATACATACACATACACACACACACACATATCCAAAACAAAGTAATTGTAAAATGGTGATGCACTGGATACCCTTGCAAACATAACAGCAATTCTAATAGCAATAACAACAGTTTTGCATTTGCAGAAGTACTGTCAATATAACCCAATTCCATCATAGTGCGATCCTTGGCTCTGGAGAAACATGACTTAAAATCACAACCTAAATGGCCTCCATCTTAGGGAGTTCTTTCCAATATGTGAACACTTTTCCTCATGATATTAAACAATAATTACAAAATAAATACTAAGGAGTTGTGAATCACTGACTCTTGAAAAGTCAACCTTCTAATATCTGGGCTTGGCTAATTCTTAGCACAAGATGTTAGGAGGAAACATATAAAATTAATATTACAGTTAACTATTATTATATATTTTAACTATTTATTTTACAAAATGAATGTCAAGGAGTTGTGAATCACTGAATCTTAGAGATCTTACCCTTTGATATTTGAGTTTGGCTAATTCTTAGCATAGGAATAAGAAGAAATTGACCTAAAATTGCTGAAAGAAAATATAGTCCTACTGTAAGTCTTTTTTTACTCTCTCTCTCTCTCTATATATATATAATCACTAATATTATAACAAACATGAGGAGAAATATAAATAATAGCGAGACTAGAAACCTGCCATTCTAGTTTAATATTTGTGTTAGTTTATCATTTCAAATATAGAAAAGATCCACCCTTCCATACAACCCATCTGTCTTGGAATTGCATTATCCTGTTGATGGGTTCTATCGGGGAAATGACCTCATTCAGAAATGCTTGCCAAGTAGTATTAGTTTGGACTGATTATATAAAAGTGACATCTTATCAGTGAGGTCACAAGTCTTCAATGTGGAACTTGGGTGTGACAAAGTGGAAGATTATTTGAAAAATTATTATCTTATTGTTGTATATAGTTAAGTATACTTTTACTCTATTTCTTATCTTTGTTCAGAATATTTCAACTTCCCCCACTGGATGAATTGGTGAGGAACAAAATGGATATCTGAATTAAATACTAGACATCCAAATAAAAGATTCATTCAAATAAATGACAATAAATGAATGGTGCCTTGAACAGTGCCTGGCACATAAAGTAAGCTATCAATAAATGGCAGATACAAATAGCTACAGCAACTATAGTGCTCCTGGAAGCATCATAACTTTGCAGCATGCACTACTCGTCACTATAATCTTTGGATTTGAGGTGTGTACTAAGTATCATTGCTGTAAAGCAAAACAGGGGAAATGATTTAATTACAATGCAACAGATATAAGAAAAGGAAAGATTTCTATTTTCTGGTACCTCTGATACTTCCTCTCTATACGTAATATAAGGACTAATCTAGAGAGAGTGGCAAATATTTTGGACCCCTTTACCTTAAAATTCTTTGAATGGTAAACCCATAAATGGACCTTCTCTCTCCACTTGGCTCTCATAATAATGTTATTTCAGACAACAAATTCTGGTGAACGTCTCTGATGTGCCAGACACCATGTGATATAAATAGGAAATTCCAAAATATGTCAGACATTGTTCAATTTCCCAAAAACTTACAAAAGGAGGTTGGAAAATAAAGGAGGGATAAACAAGGAAGCTAAAACTAATTGGATAGCACACAAAGAGCAGTGTACCTCTCTCACAAAATGTTTTTTGTTGTCTCTTAGTGTTAAAAGTGTTTACTGTGCCTATTGACCAAATTAGTATCTCAGGCAACTCAAATTTCCATCCTCACAAAGTACAGAGTTGTGACTAACAATGAAGTAAGAGGGCAACAGAAAATAATTTAATGAGTGGTGTGTGTGCGTTACAAACCCACAAAATAACTATCATTTACATTTAAGGAGCTCAAAACACCCATGTTTATTCCCTGATGCTAAAAAGCTGTGATTTTGATTCTTATTTATACTATTTTCCTATAAATCTTTAGACCCTTTAAAAATACTGTATACTCACTGTTCCAAAATGCTCATGAAGGGGGTTTTCAAAACAGCTCCCTGGGCTTCCCTGGTGGCACAGTGGTTAAGAGTCTGCCTGCCGATGCAGGGGACACGGGTTCATGCCCAGGTCCGGGAAGATCCCACGTGCCACGGAGAGGCTGGGCCCGTGAGCCATGGCCGCTGAGCCTGCGCGTCCGGAGCCTGTGCTCCGCAACGGGAGAGGCCACAACAGTGAGAGGCCCACGTACCGCAAAACAACAACAACAACAAAAAAAAAAACAGCTCCCCGACTTCTATTATTGGCACTTCTTTGGTTCATTTGATACTATTTTACAAAGATAAATGGGGATTGATTTATCTAATCAAAAATCATCCCCAGAAAATAAAGTTTCTCCCATTCTCTATGTTATCATTTTTAAAATGACTAAGCATGATTCAAATACACAATGTTATTTTAGTTAAAAGATTAAAATATAACTCCATGTAAATCCAGTAAACTCAAGGTTATGCTATGAAAGCAAACGTTTCCACAGAGAAGCTTCATGGAATGTTGACAATTCTAAATTTCCAAATTCCTGCTTGCTTTTTCTTCACCTTTTGCTCTACATGCTGAAACTGTATTACTATTCTAGTGCTTAGATGATTAAATGTTCAAAATCACTCCTGCTTTAACTTTCTGTAAATTTAAATTGTACAACCTTGGGAAGTGTTAGCACCACTGCCTTTGATGTTAAGCATTGATGTTAAGGATAAGACAAATATATTGGGTGATTTCAAAAACAAAGCTCTACATCTGTGTAGTTCCTTGGAGTGCACGGAGCACATTCACTTTTTTTTTTTTTTTTTTTTTTTTTTTTTGCGGTACGCGGGCCTCTCCCTGCTGTGGCCTCTCCCGTTGCGGAGCACAGGCTCCGGACGCGCAGGCTCAGCGGCCATGGCTCACGGTCCCAGCCGCTCCGCGGCACGTGGGATCTTCCCGGACCGGGGCACGAACCCGTGTCCCCTGCATCAGCAGGTGGACTCTCAATCACTGCGCCACCAGGGAAGCCCCACATTCACTTTTAACCCAGTGGTGAGGAGAGGCAGCACCGAGACTGTAGGCAGCAGTCCTAGGCCAGTGGACAGCAGTGATGTGTACTAAACAGCAAGAAGGGTGGACAAAGTGGACGCTAAGTGTGCACTTAGTGTGTTTTAGTCCACACTAAGTGGACAAAAACAGAAATAGTGTCCAATTTTGCTGAACACTAAATAGGGAGGTGACCTGACCTGGGAAGGAAGATTTTACAGATGGCAGAATCCAACTGCAGCTCCTGGGGACATGCATTTTTATTCACAGAATGAAGTTTTAGACATTTGCTGTCTATTTCTTACTGTGCTACATACTCTCACCTGGAGTGTATGCAATCTGCCTAATACGTGGGAAGGTAGATAAGCTCAAGACTCAGTTATCACTTTCCAGGAGATGAGCTGTAACTATCAATCTGTAGAAAGAAGACTAGCAGACTCTATGGATTATCCTTATCTAAACACTAACTGCTCCTACATAAATGCAGTTGGTTTTAAAACTTAATCAACCATATGGCTTTGTTCATATATTCACCAACACTATCATCTATAACACAGGGAATTTTTTAAAGCAATACTATCCTGTAGAAAACAGGAAGACAAATGTAATTGGTTTTCTAGAACCACAAAGTTCCCAGTTAATTGTATTAATTTTCTAAATATTAATGAGCAATGAGTTAGAGCTGTGAGGCTTCCACAGATATAAAGGCAATGTCTTGTCTTCAAGGAATATAGAGTAGCATTGTTAAGATATAAATTTCATTGGGCAAAGTACTTTGGGGAAGTATAACTAAAATTTTACTCTTTGCCTAAATAGATATCTAAAGGATAATTTAAGAAATATCTGCACAGTTCAACTCTAGATTTTATTTACAAGATTACCAGATGAGCACATCATAAATATCTGATCAACTTCTCAAAAGAATGATTGAATAAATTTTCTTATTTTCAAGTAGTCAATTATGACTTATAGTAACAAGATGAACACAATTCCTATACTGGGAGATCCTCTGGAGATTAATCTATTTTATATGCTATTGTCATATAGTCTAAAATACATAAATTTGGGAGGGATGAATTGGGAGTTTGGGATTAGCAGATGCAAACTATTATGTACAGAATGGATAAACTATAAGGTCCTACTGTACAGCACAGGGAACTATGTTCAATATCCTGTGATAAACCATAATGGAAAAGAATATGAAAAAGAATGTGTGTATATACATATATATGTGTATAACTGAATCACTTTGCTGTACAGCAGAAATGAACACAACATTGTAAATCAACTATACTTCAATAAAATAAATTTTAAAAAAATAATAAAATAAAATACATAAGTTTTATCATGAGAAGTCTTTCAACCACTGTTGGTATCATTCTGACTGTGTTTTCTCTGGCATTTGAGGACCCTCACAACCTGTTACCACTCTAGGACTATGTTTTAGACCGGGTGCATGCTTATCTTCTCAATCAGACAAAAAAATACAGTCTGAACTTTACTGGGAACCAACCCAGTGATCAATAAACACTTATTGGCTCCTCCTCATTAGGGAGGATGCCCACACCCTTGCTCTCCGACTGTGCATCTCTGCCTTGCTTCTGTCTTAAATAAGCAAACTGTTCCTCTGCGTGCTCTCCCACTTGTTGTTGTGCTATGTCTCTAATAATAAAGTACATGCTTTTATGAAAAGAAAAAAACACTTATTAACTAAGACATCACATGACATTCTAATTTTTCTTTCCAATTTTCTTCTTTTACCCAAATCTAAAATAATGATTGTGCATATGACTTTCCAGGGAGCCTCAGTGTTTTTATAGAAGCAAGAAATCTAACAGTTCAACAACAAAGCATCTGCTAACAATCTCCCTGTAGTATTTTTACTGCCAGGATTCCTCCACTAGCATTTACAATGATTATAGACTTAACAAGTTTATTAAATTACATTGAAAAAAACTCTTTCCAGGTTAGAAGAATTGGTTGTTTTGTTGTTGTTTCAAACAACTTGCTCCTTCTTTCTTTTTGATATCTACGCAATGCTATCTTTTTAAAAATGAAAGTCTATAAAACATACTGATAAGTTATTCACCTTAGCCATTTTTCCTCAAGGGACTTTTAGCCTCCCTCCTAATGTTTCGAGAATGAGTAGAATCAACAAAGAAAGTTTGAGACCTTCGGGCTAGTGAGATATTTAATTTTCCTTCACATTCATTGATTATTTATTTTAAATATGAAAAGAAAAAAGCTTTACATAATTTACATGCAGCTTTTCATGGTAAATATGTTTACAGTTAGGAGAAAACAAGCACAGAGTATACATGACTTTAATTACAGGTTTTAGTTAGTTCTGCTTATAGGATTACCTTCATATTTAGGCATACAAGCTTTTAAAAGTGCTTAAGATACAGATAAGAGGCTGACCACACATCCTGTTTCCCCAGACGGTTCTTGTTAATGCATGTTGTGTCCTGTCTGGTTAGTGCCCACTATTACTCTCCAGAGTGTTTTGTTTGAAGGATAAATTTATGATCATCCTAGAGATAAGCCATATTAAAATTGTGTGAAAATAATATTGTGATCAAAAGATAGTTGAACTACCTCTAAATAAAGATCAATTTTTCAAAAGACTCTCAGAAAAATTTTTTTTCAATATTTTCAGTGTTGATCACTTGAATGTGTTACAAAGACATGTTCCAAAAATTCAGCATTGAATATGGAATCATGACAATCACATCATTTAACTGGTTGAAAAGTCCTTGACTTCAAGCCATTACCAACCTTCATATATACACTTTCAAAGTTTTTGGAAATAAATAATTTTTTTTAATTCTCATTAAAAATGAGTCACTTAACAGGTCAATTTTATAAGATATTTTGAAAGATTTTTAGATTTTTGGAATCCTCTAGCAAAGTCAACAGTTGCATTAGAGTCTCAGGAAAAGAAGTGGTGTTCCATTATCTTAAACGAGGTAACCTTTTTTGTCTGTGTGCTATGGACCATTTTGGACCACTTTTGAAGCCTATGAACCCCTACTGATAAATGTATTTTTTAAACGTATAAAATAAAATACTTACAATGGAAACCAATTATATTAGAATAAAACTATCAAAAAATCAAAATATATTTAAAAAAGCAAAAGTAAAAAAGTAATAAATAAAGTAATATATAAATAATAAATAAAGTAAATAAAGTAATAAAGTAATAAAGTAAAAATAATAAAGTAAATAAAGTAATAAATAAGCTTCTTCATTTACTCATTAAATAATATTACTGAAAAGCAGGTCTAATAACTGCCCTAATTACCAAGTAGTGATGAGCATAAGTGATACTTTGAGGTTATATGCAATATCTATAGTGTGATCTGAAAAGTCACAAGTTCTGCTCATACTACTGTCGTTTATCAACTACATTCACAATTGGAGAAAATTTTCACAAAGAAATCGGTGAAAATGAAGCTGTAATTTTTTTCCCAACCAAGTTCATGAGCTCTTTGAATTCTATTGTTACAGTACAACATTAAGAAAGCCTAGAGGTCAAACTTGTTTATCTTAAGTCCATAGGTAATTCATCAAACAACTACCTACCCTTGTAATCAGGCCACAAAAGAACATTTCTGAAAACAGAACTTCCCACCGAATGCTTTTTAACAAAAAAAAAAAAAAAAAAAAAGGCTTTCACTCAAAATTCAGTTCAGATCAATTGTGAGTGACAGCTGTCCATCATAATGCAGTATAAATTGAATGTACTGAATGGAAACAAAGTCAGTGTTTTCTAGGATTTTTTAGAAACCAGAAAACAAAGAGCCCCTAAAACACAGACATAGCATTTTATATTAAACAGTATGTCCCTTATCCCTATCACTGATATTTTAAAATCGAAGTTATATTTTTACAAATTTTTTTCTTCAGGTTTGCATTGTCTCATTTTAATTTAACAGCATAATATAGTCATCGACTATTTAAGCTTTTCTTTCTCAGAACTTTGAGTGATATCCAATAAGCAAAGACATCAAAAATACATATGCACAGTTAAGGCCCTCGGCCTCAGTGGTTTCATTGCCTAGAACAGACTACAAATGACTGGTAATTAAACACAGCCATTGCCTGAGAGACAAGGTTGAATCACAGATCATTGGAATCTAAAGGGACCAGAGAAGCCACTTTGTCTAACCCTCACTTTACAAATGAGGAACCAGAGACAATGAGAGTTTAAGGGACTTTCCAAGATGACCATGGAGAAGCTAGCCTGACAGTTAATGCAACACCCCCTCTAGCTCCCTACAAGGGCAAATTGTGTCCCTGGCTCCACTTCTATCAAAGCATAGCTATTGAGACAAGAAGTTATAATTAATTAGAAATACATCTTATTTATAGATTTTTGCTCCCAAATATGAGAATTAGATGACTTAAATGGTGATCACATCTGCAGAACAGAGGTTTTTAAAAAATATTAAAAGATCAAGAATGTGCTCTAAATAGTTTCAAGGTCTAATGTATTAGTAATGTTAGTCTGACTTCTGAAAACCCAGGTTTCAATAGTCATCCCTTATTTTATTTTTTCAGATGGCCTTTTTTTTTCTAATTATAAAAGGAATACACATCCATTATAATAAATTGTGAAAACACAAAGACAAATGCAGAAGAAAATAACAAGAAGCCATATCCCCAGAGTCAAAGCCATATATTGGTGGTGTTGGTAATATTTCAGCATATTTCCTTCCAGATATAAATGTATATATGAATATATAGCTATATAATGTAAACTTACATATTAAGATAATATTGTACCTAAAATTTTATAGCCTGCCTTTTCTCTTAGCATTGTACCGTGATCATCTTCCCATTGAATTAAAATTATTTCTAAAACATCATTAATGTGAAAGTCTGTGTTTGGTGGTTATTAAAGTAATAAAGTTTAAAGACATTATAATCAATAAAATGATATCATTATATAATTTTCGATTGCTGGATTATGTAGGCTAGCATCTGATCAGGTAACTAATGCATTAAATTGCTCTAAATAAAAAATATTAAAAATATATGTTTACAGGATTGTCTTTAGAAAAATTTAAGCGCCCAATGGCTAAAATCATTGGGGGAAAATGCATAATATCCCAGGAAATTAGAGAAAGGAAAACTCAAAGAGATACCTCCTGCTACTATTACATGTGGGAAGATTCAAAAAGGTACTACAACAGGATATCCTGACAGTGCTCTGTAAAGTCATGAAGGAACACAGTGCTTTGGTCAAGGAAGCAGCAACTGGTACAAACATTTAGTGCCTGGCTCCTGTAGGAATTCAATAAATATTTGTTGAATGAATAAATGGGAATCAATTTACCAACGTGTATCTAGACACCTGAATATGATTATACCCTTTGATAATCTTCCTTAAGGGAATATATACCATATATACACTTGATCACAACTAAATGTCCGGGACTTGTATGTTGATTAAGTAAATGACAGAGGTATAAAGAGCCATACAGACAATTCATACTGATTTAACAACTATGCTAAAATTATGTCTTGCCTATACTGTAATTCTTAGTTTAAAATGATTGAAGTATTTAAAATATTGGTGTATTTAATCTCTTGGTATAAGATTTTATTTCATTCTTTTAACGAAATAATTGTTAATTTTAAAATTGAAGAAAATCACTGCGTTATAAAAAATTTGAGAAGCCCAGATGAAAAAACTATTATGTTTCTTCCAAAATATTTTCTTATAGTCAATCTCAAAGGTTTTGCCCACCTATTTGTCCTTGAATGTCTCAGAAGACAGGCACAAGACTTCTTTGATAGTCATCCCAGCGGTGGGAGAAAACAGTCATGATGTTCTATTTTCCTAATACCATGACTTATAAAACACTGATACTTCCTCTTACCTAACCTTAGCCTAAGTATTAAGAAGTTATTAAATCTAACACACACACTAACACACACAAAACTTAGAGTGGCAAGCTTTCAATACCTTTATAAGCTCTGATGATTCATGCCCGTCTTCCACCACAATTAGTTGAGCTCTTCCTTTCCTTTCATTGTCCCGAATGCCGATGGCAACCTGGCTGGCCTTCAGACGCTCATATTTGTTGCAAGAGGATCCACACCACTGGTAAATTTCCTAAAAGAAAAAGACAGATCTTTTGACCCCAGGAATACGTGGAGGACATTCAGCCCTGGTGTAATACACACTGTGATTAATTAGGAGAAAAACAAAAAGGTCTAAAAAATGAAATTAAATTGATCTATTGTTGAGGTATATATAATTTTTATATATTTAATTTATACCTCATTCTGTATCCTGTTGCTTTCAGTTAGCATTATAAAGTAAGCATTTTTAAACATGGAAAATATAAATATATACCTCAGCATTCTCTGTGTATATAATCCACTAAGTACAATTTATAAAAGTAAACTTATATAAATTATTTAAATTTAGAATAATAAATCTAACGTATTTCAGATAGTCAAGAATCTGTTATAGTAGGAATATGCTCTTGATGATCATAAAACATGACCTATCTCTTTTGTAAAGCAATTTAACAATTCTTATCAAGAATCATAAAAAGAGTTAAAACTCTGACCCAGTAATATCACTATCTGGAATTTATTTTAATAAATTATTCATAAAGAAGAGAAAACAACACATGTACAAGGGTTTTCACTGATGTGATTATATTAGTGAGGCATTGGGAAGACATTAAATGTTCAACAATAGGATTACAGTAATATAAATTATGATATATAGAAAAAATACTTAAACATCAAAATTATACTTTAACAGAAATTTAGAAAAACAGAAACAGCAGTTTGATATATTGTAAATTATATACATTAGTTGCCACTTAGATTAAAATATATATTTTAGGGCTTCCCTGGTGGCGCAGTGGTTGAGAGTACGCCTGCCGATGCAGGGGACAGGGTTCGTGCCCCGGTCTGGGAAGATCCCACATGCCGCGGAGCGGTTGGGTCCGTGAGCCGTGGCCACTGAGCCTGCGCATCCGGAGCCTGTGCTCCGCGACGGAAGAGGCCACAGCAGTGAGAGGCCCACGTACCGCAAAAAAAAAAAAAAAAAAAAAAAAAAAAAAAAAAAATATATATATATATATATATATATATTTTAGACTTAGGTACAGTGTTCAGAAAGTATACAATAACATGTAAAATAATAAAATGTCATTTTCTCCATTAAATGTGATTTAACAAAGGAAAGAAAGAAATGTAATGGTACCCAGGCCTGGCAGGATGTGGGAGTGGGTATTATCACACACTATTTGGGTGGTAGATACTGACACAGGCTTTTTTTGAGGGCACTTTGATGTCATACCAAAAAATTATATATGATTTTAAAATCAGGAAATTCCATTTCTAGGAATCTATTTTATAGAACTGTTCAAACATGGGATGCAAAAACAAAGAAACAAACAAAACAAACACAAATGCCCATCAATAGGGAGATGGCCATATAAATGTCATTACGTGGATACTATAGACTATTCTTCAGTGGTTAGAAATTGAGGACAATGTTTAAACACCGATGTTAAAAATATCCAGGTATATCATAAATAACATAAAGCCGCAGAATAATATAGCTCCATTAAAGTACAGAAACAAAAATATAAGCTCTGTTTCTGTCTTTGCAGAAAAAGATTTTTAAAGATACACAGTATCTTTAATACATGGGAAGGGGCATGTAATTGCAGAAAGAAAGCCTTCAGTTTTTGCTGTATCTACATCAGTGTTTTTTCCTTTTCTTTTTTAAATGTCACTCACATTTATTAGCTGCCTATTAGGAGCTAGATGTTGGGAATAAAGAGATGAATGAGCGAAAACTAGCAAGGAGAGACTGACATGTAGACAACTAATGCTAACAATATGTTTGCACAACACTTAGTTTTCAAAACGTTTCCACACATACTTCCTGTAGTCAATCCGGAGAGGGGGTTGCTTTGTAGTTATTGCTTTGTGGTTAAGTACAATTGTGGGACTCGAGGGACATTGTTCCAGCTAATGATTAAGAACTCTCCAGACAATAGGGGCTTCTTAGACAATGGGTGAATTTCCAGGATGTCCGGCCCCCTTCCGAGAAGGAGGGAGATAACAAAATGTAAAAAAGGTGTCTGTCAAAGACCAATCAGGCAGCTGGGGAGAAGGAGGGAGATAACAAAATGTAAAAAAGGTGTCTGTCAAAGACCAATCAGGCAGCTGGGGACAAGTTCCCTCTCTGGTCCGAGCCTAAGCCGGGACCAATCAGCAGGAGAACACAACCAAATCTATAATTTACATACGGGGAAGTGGGAACCTATAAAACTGACATATTCGCGCCCAAAAGGGTTCCTTCTTCGACCTCCTGCGTGAGGACCAAGGAACCCCGGTGCACCGGCCTTCAATAAACCTCTTGCGTTTTGCATCGACTTCCGACTCTTGTTGTTTCCTGGGCGAGTCGAAACTCCTAGGAGACCGCGCAGGTCTAACACAATATAAAGGAGACAGACCAGCAGCCACTTTCTATGTGGCTTTATGTTTGCAATTTTTAAAAGAGGAAATAAATTAATAACAGCAAATAAAAGGGCACCCCAAAATTCAGAGAGACAGGCTCTTTTCTTTAATCACAAGACATTTCCAGTCCAGAGTCATTTCTCCATTCAAAAATAGTTCACTGATTACCTGAAATTGGGCAGGATCCCTCTCCCTGGGGGCACAACCTGAAAGCACCCAGGTCGGCAACAGTCTCTCTGTCCCCTTAAACCGGCCCCCCACTCCCATGATCCTGCTTCACCTTTTCCACATTCCTCTTCAAGAATAAAATATAAGTCTTAGGAATTCAAGCCTTTATAAGAAGTAAAAGAAAAAGAGACTGTGCTTTGCAATTCCTTTCATTTTAGAATCTAATTTAGTTATTCAACATTGTTAAGGGGTGTTTCTTTTCTGTTTTTCAGAGAATTGCGTGCCGCTATTGTTTCCGCTCTAACCTCTTTTCTATACCTGGGCATCTGAACATGAGGCTCACATTTGAATACCAGGCCCAGAGGAACAGTTACAAAGAGTGAAAATAAATGGTTCCCAACGAACGATCAGCTAACGTCTAATCACTGAGCATTAAAATCAGGTGGTGGAGTAAGATGGTGATTTTTTTTTTTTTTTTAAAAATGGATACCTGAGCCTACCCTTCGGGACTCTCAGGTGTATTCTGGGCAGCCGCATTTATTGAATGCTCCCTAGATGATTCTAAGCATTAAACCGAGGCTAAGAACCTCTGCTGGTCCCCGGGAGCACCCGTTGCATCAGGCAGGTGTTACAGGGAATCTGTAATTTCTAGTTACCCAATGCAGCCAAGCAGGCTACTCTGCCAGTACACTTAGGCTCTTAGCCTAGGTTCCTTTTCTACCTTATTCCATGATATTTTGCAAATGATTCTTTTCTTAGTAGATCTGAGAAAGCAAACTTCCAATTTTTACATAACAATGAAATACAGGAAGTGGATCAGAAGTTAGCTCTCTAGATATCT
Source organism: Delphinus delphis (assembly GCF_949987515.2). Taxonomy (NCBI): domain Eukaryota; kingdom Metazoa; phylum Chordata; class Mammalia; order Artiodactyla; family Delphinidae; genus Delphinus; species Delphinus delphis. The sequence continues at coordinate 42,146,430 of NC_082691.1, forward strand.
CAGGCTTGTAAACAACTTTCATTACTGATTTGCTCTGTATTTTTATATTCATCTAATAGATGTTTATATTCTCCCTACCTTAGTTGTATAAACGGCCTCTCATCCACTTCAAAGAGATTATATAAAATCACATTAAATTTTTTTTAAACATCTTTATTGGGGTAAAATTGCTTTACAATGGTGTGTTAGTTTCTGCTTTATAACAAAGTGAATCAGCTATATATATACATATATCCCCATATCCCCTCCCTCTTGCGTCTGCCTCCCACCCTCTCTATCCCACCCATCTAGGTGGTCACAAAGCACTGAGCTGATCTCCCTGTGCTATGCAGCTGCTTCCCACTACCTATCTATTTTACATTTGGTAGTGTATATATGTCCTTGTCACTCTCTCACTTCGTCCCAGCTTACCCTTCTCCCTCCTCACGTCCTCAAGTCCATTCTCTATGTCTGCATCTCTATTCCTGTCCTGCCCCTAGGCTCTTCAGAACCTTTTCTTCTTTTTTTTTTTAGACGCCATATATATATGTGTTAGCATACGGTATTTGTTTTTCTCTTTCTGACTTACTTCACTCTGTATGACAGACTCTAGGTACATCCACCTCACTACAAATAACTCAATTTCGTTTCTTTTTATGGATGACTAATATTCCATTCTATATATGTGCCACATCTTCTTTCTCCATTCATCTGTTGATGGATACTTAGTTTGCTTCCATGTCCTGGCTATTGTAAATAGAGCTGCAATGAACATTGTGGTACATGACTCTTTTTGAATTATGGTTTTCTCAGGGTATATGCCCAGTAGTGGGATTGCTGGGTCGTATGGTAGTTCTATTTTTAGTTTTTTTAAGGAACCTCCATACTGTTCTCCATAGTGGCTGTATCAATCTACATTCCCACCAACAGTGCGAGAGGGTTCCTTTTTCTACACACCCTCTCCAGCATTTATTGTTTGTAGATTTTTTGATGATGGCCATTCTGACTGGTGTGAGGTGATACCTCATTGTAGTTTTGATTTGCATTTCTCTAATGATTAGTGAAAACCACACTAAATTTTATTAGTATCTGTAAAGCATTAAGGAAGTCTGGTAAAATGTGTTTAAAAAGAATTATAGCTAATGATAATTTTCTAAATATAATTATTATTTAACATAGAATTTTACAATATTCTTTGGATCCCAAAATATTTTCCATGATATTACTTTGGGTTGGGAGTTTTATGTGCAGTATCAATTCACAGATAAATTTAGTTATAGAAAATATTCCTCACCATTGCTTAGAGACCAGTTTCAACCTTTAAAATAGCAAAAACATATCTAGGAAATACTCATAAAAATAATAAAACTTTTAATAGTGAAGTTTTCCTTTTAATTCAAAGATGACTAAATCACTAAAGAAAGTGTTACCAAAAAAAATTTCTTACTGAGCATGAAAATGAATGTTTTATGTTATGTTTACTCTTTCATTACTTTCACCTTATTTTGTGCTATTTCTATAAGTGACATATTATCTTATTTACTAGACTTAATTTTCAGTGGTTAACTCAGACAAGAAATGCAATAAAATGTGGACTTTAATTTTAAATTGCTAAAAGCCAAAACTGTTTAAAAAATTAATTAAAAAACCCTTTTCATTCAATGCTAATTAATTTTTTATACAAATATAGTTTGTTCAATAATGGTAGCAGTACATTAAAACATGTTTTAAATTTTAAACACAATTTGAGCAATTCATTAAATTTGAGCAATTTATATTCCACCACGTGTAGAGGATGTGTTTAAGACATCTTATTTTAACAGAGCTGTACAGTGATGAGATGAATGTGTGTAGTACTATTAATAAACTGTGTTAGCTCAACACTTACTCTATTCAGAGGTAGTTGGTTAAGACTATTCACCACTCCGGGCACAAGGAAACTTTGTACTCAATTGGCCCCATGCTTGAAAAACTCTCCTATAATGCAACTTAACCTTTTTTTTAGAGGGCATGGGCTGAAAAAAAGAAATTCTGCATAGAGCTAAAAGATGTCTGAATTGATATGATAGGTTGATATGTATTATTACAACCAGAAAAAGTTTTCATTATAATTTAAATTGTTTTATTTGTAATACTTTAATGGGATTTAGATGAAAAACCTTTTGTAAATGTGAATTAAGTGTACTAGACACTGAAAATTGTAGAACAAACATGGTTTCAGAGGCAACTATTTTACCTTCTAAGATCCTAAGGGATTTAACAGCTCAACACTAAATGTCATGTTTGGGGAGGGAGGGAAGGATATAAAAACTCCCTGTAAATATGGAAATATCCATTCAATTTAGAATGAAGTCCACTTAAATTTTGGCTGAAATTTGCTGACGTACATGTTGCCCACGAACATCCTCTAGTAGAAGTTTGTGAAACTATAATTAACTCAATGTACCAACTATTAAAGGAAAACAAAATCACTCTGGATAGTTTGAAAAGGAAAAAATAAGGGAGTAAAGAGAAACTGTTACTGGCAATTAGTTCGGACCACCAAGTAACAAGAAATCAAAACAAATGAGTGATATTCATAGAAACAACCACACTGGGGGCAGACCTAGAGGTTTCTAAAATTTCCTTTAAACTACATGGTCAGAGTTAACAAGTCAAACATCAAAGTGCAGCCAAACCTCATTTGGGGACAGGAAATAAGAGCAGAAATAAAACAATGGTCAATGATGCCCTTGAAGGGAGGCAAGATTAAAGGAGACCCCCAAACAGCCATGTCATGGTGACTCATAACATGGGCAAAGAATTCAGATGGAATTGCTACTCTTTTGTCCTTTTCTAACTTTTTTATTCTAAATACATCTAAAAGTTTATAAAACGGGTGGGGGCAGACTCATTTCTCTCCCTTGCTTCTACTGGCTTTATTTTTCCTGTGTTTAGTTTTCCTTTAGATCTAGTTAACCAAATACAGAAGTTCATTCAGATACCCCTCTAGGCTGGAGATTCTCCAAAAACTGCTTAACAGCCACTATGGAGAACAGTATGGAAGTTTCTTAAAAAACTAAAAATAGAACTACCATATGACCCAGCAGTCCCACTACTGGGCATATACCCTAAGAAAACCATAATTCAAAAAGAGTCATGTACCACAAAGTTCATTGCAGCTCTATTTACAATAGCCAGGACATGGAAGCAACCTAAGTGTCCAAGACAGATGAATGGATAAAGAAGATGTGGCACATATATACAATGGAACAGAAAAAGAAACGAAATTGAGTTATTTGTAGTGAGTTGGATGAACCTAGAGTCTGTCATACAGAGTGAAGTAAGTCAGAAAGAGAAAAATACCGTACGCTAACACATATATACGGCATCTAAAAAAAAAAAAAAGGTTCTGAAGAACCTAGGGGCAGGACAGGAATAAAGACGCGGATGTAGAGAATGAACTTGAGGACACGGGGAGGGGGAAGGGTAAGCTGGGATGAAGTGAGAGAGTGGCATGGACATATATACATTACCAAATGTAAAATAGGTAGTGGGAAGCAGCTGCATAGCACAGGGAGATCAGCTCGGTGCTTTGTGACCACCTAGAGGGGTGGGATAGGGAGGGTGGGAGGGAGGGAGACACAAGAGGGAGGAGATATGGGGATATATGTATATGTATAGCTGATTCACTTTGTTATAAAGCAGAAACTAACACACCGTTGTAAAGCAATTATACTCCAATAATGGGGTGTGTGTATATGTATGGCTGATTCGCTTTACTGTAGGGCGGAGGCTAGCACACCATTGTGGAGCAATTGTACTCCAATAAAGATGTTTAAAAAAAAGATGTTAAAAAATAAAAGATGTTAAAAAAATGATAATGTCTTCTGCAATACTTTTAGGACCTACCTTCCTTTTTTTAACTTTAAAACATGACTTTTTTTAGTTTTTGATAAACAAATGTTTATTTACATTCTATTTTGTTGTTGTTTAAGGCCAAGCCAACTCAATATCCTTCAATGACATGTATACGTGTTCTAAAAAACATCTCTGACTGAAGGATGTAAGTTGGATGCAGAGGGTGTGTATGGTTACTGAAGGCAGGGCGACCAGAAAGGAAGGAGTTATATGTGAGGTAGGACAAAGCAGTGGTGATGGAGAAGAGGAGAAGAATACAGGGATTTATAAGGTTAAAGCCTACAGGGTCGGTCAACCATGCCTTTGGATGGGTACTAGAGGACCAGGAATGGGGGAAATGACGGACAAATCTAGCTTGGCTGTGGCAGTGATGCCACTAACTGGGAACAGGTGACAGCTTTTGGAGCATTCTTTTTGTAGCAAGAGAAGGTGAAATTGGGTTCTCTGTACTAGTCAAAGTGTTTGGCAAATCATATATATTTATTTTTCAAAAATAATTTCTTCCAGCCACAGAAGTAGGTGATTCAACTATTTTTAACTAACTTACTGGTTCTTCGAACATATGATTGTGAATTTCCCAGCACCATTAGACACTTCCCATATTGAAATGGGGACGTTCACTGTCCAATATAATAATCTGGGGGTAGAGCTTAAAAAGAACCTACACCAAGACTTCCCTGGCGGTCCAGTGGTTAAGACTCCACACTTCCAATGCAGGGGGCATGGGTTCAATCCCTGGTTGGGGAGCTAAGATCCTACATGCCTCACAGCCTGGCCAAAAAAAAAAAAAAAACACCCTACACCAAAGGCCCGTCCCAAAACCTTAAAATCAGAATCTTCAGGAGTCAAATCACAGGCATCAGTATTTTTAAAACCTCTTCTAAATGATGCCAGTGTGAAACCATGATTGAGAATTAAAATATAACTCCTAATACCTTGAGAGCCGTCTTTCCTAGGGCCCTCATCCATTCTCCAGTTACAGCCTGTGTGTAGCTCCATTCCAGCACTTCTCACATTCTACCTGGTCATACTCTGACTTGTGTATGTGTTTCTGTCTCTCACCACTTCATGGCACCTGGAGGCCAAAGGCTATCTGGTTTTCATCTTTACACTCCAAGCACCCAGCACTTTACACTAAGCACACACTAAATGCCATTCATCCATACTTTTATTACAGGGTAAATTTCAGAGATTTAAAATTAGGTTTATCTTTCCCATTATCTTTTTTTTGTGGCCTGAAGGCTCTTTCCAGTAAATCTAGTGGGATGCATTACTTTGGAGTAAGGACAAATTTATCCAGAACAAAGAAGATATTGCTCAGCTGTCAGTTTTAAAATAAGCCTTCTTAAGTCATAGTAGAGACAAAAGTCTGAAAGACAACGTAGTTTTAATTTAAAAGAACCTTGATTGTCCTAGAGTTAAGTGTTCTGCAGGGGAGGATGGAGGAGGTGGTCTAGAAAGTTGGTTTTGCATATCGAGAGCCACAGTCTTGGCCTCAGGGGCCAGAGTGTATTGAAGAAACCACAGAGAAGGCAACAGTAGGAAATGGTATAAGCCTAGTTTGTCTGATCCAAGAAAAGGAGGTGATTACAAGGGAACCAGGAAACTTGATCAGGTGCAATCAGTTTTTGAGAAGGCCTCGCTAAATGTCTACTCCTCCTTATCTGTCATACATTCATCCATGATCCCAAGCATTAGAGCAGAAACAACTCTGGTCAGTGTCCAGGCAGTTGGACCAAAGGGTACTGGTAACCTTTTGGATATACTGTCCCCACAACTCCAGTGTGGCACGGGAAAAACTAAGTAGAGTTCCTGAGGGCAGATGCAGTAGTGGCTGATAGAACCAGAAAGGGTCTTGCAGCGGATATGTGGGCATCTCAGAAGACCAAAGTGAGGCCATGAATATTTTCCAGCAAGTGTCTTAGGACAGAGGCCAAAGCCCAGAGCTCAAGATTCAATGAAATAGTGATACCTCAATGAAGCTTAGAGAGGAGGGCGGCTGAAGACTGCAAACCAGACTCATCCTTCCATTCTCAACCCTGTCCCCTATCCCAGGCAATAATATTACCTATGCATCCTCTGGGATGGGGAAGGGGGTGGGTGGGATAATCTGATTTTCTTTAATGACAAACAAAATTCACCTTAATAAGGCAAGACACTTTTAACCTTCCTGTGGAAATAGAAGGTTGACAATAAAACAAGGTTGAGTTATAGATTGAAAAAAAAATTGCATCTCTATACACATGACTGTATTTGAGACTGTGTGCTTTAAGCTGGACAGATAGACATTTGTTGAAATGTTTGCTGAGTGACTGTAAGTTCTGGGCCATAGACTAGGAACAAAGAGAGTGAGTGAGGCTAATAAATGAATGCGCAGGCAGTGTGGAAAGTGCTGAGAGGCAAGTCTCTGCATGGTGATAGGAAAGTTAAGAGCATGCCCAACTCTACAAGGTGTGACATGGGACAGGACAAGGGGGAGAGGGGAATTAGTGAACACATTATAAAGAAGGCAATCTGAGTTGAATTTGAGGGTGAGATGATATTGGATGCTTGGCAGAGAAAGGTGAGTAGAAGAGGGGAGTATTCTAAGCAAAGGAAACCTGAAAAAAAGCAAAAGCATGGCGACTTGAGGGAAAGTGTAAGGCACAGGGTCCTGAGACGGTACTGTGATGATGAAGAGGATGGGAAGCATTCAAGGGACACTTAGAAGGAAAAATAGACTGAATGTGATTGATTGCATGTGCAGCACTTGGGAGAAGTTGTCAGGATGTCTCCTGGATCTGGGGTTTGAGGGCCTGAGTGAGCAGTGGTTCTATTCACAAGAAAAGGACAAGAGGAGAAATCATTTTGGAAGGAGAGGGTGAAACTGATGAGCTCTGTTTTTCGATTTATCAAGTCTGAGGTTCTCATGATATACACAAGCTGAAATATCTCGGAGGCAATCTGAAATACTGACAGAGAGCTCACGCAAGAGGTCTGAGCTGGGGGGTGAGCAGTTGAAGCTCTGGGTAAGGATGAGTTTGCTCAGGAAGAATGTATAAAGAAAAGACAATGATCAAAAGTAGAATCCTTAAAAAAGCAACAACTTGTGGCGGTGGGCAGACCATGTGAACAATGAGAAAGAGTGGCTTGAAAGGGAGGAGAAACAGGAAGCCAGGGAAGAAGTGGGACTGAAGGAAAAGGGAATAGTCAAGTGTCAACTGAGCACAGGGGCAAGTGGAAAATGATCAGTGGCCACTGGATTTAGCAGAAGGCACTGATGCTCATCGGAAGAACAGTTTCAAAGAAATGGTGGTAGTGAAAGTCAGAAGACGTGGGTTGAAGGCCAACTGGTCAATGAGGAAGTGTAGGCTGCTTTTTCAAAGCAGCATGACTGACTATGGGAGAGGGCGGGATAGATTACAAATAGCAAAGGCAGTAGGGCAATGCTGCATAACTGACCAAACAAGTTAACAAGGAAACAGAACATGCAGGACACCACGATTAAAAACTCACCACAGGTTCCTATTCCTGTGAAACATAATTCTCCACTAGTGGCCGGCTCTGACATGTATTTCTAAAAGAGTTAACGCCATATCCCAAACTCTAAGAATATGGGCTCTTTTCATTATCATTCACTTCTGGGGTTACTGATGCTTTGTCGAAATATTGAGATGTAATTTTATTAATTTCTATATATTCCTCATATCTTTAAAAATAGTGGAAAGTAATGATGTATAAATTCACCAACATTAAAATATATATTTCAAAAGCATTTTCCAACAATTCAGTAAATTCCAAATTGCTGAAGTCTAGCCACATCCCATATTATTTTCTGAAAATACACTAAATATAAGACAACTTATCTAAATCATCCTCTAAGAAGTTGATGTTGTAATTAAATGAATAATTTTACAATCTCATGCTTTAGGTTGAAAAGGTTATGCTGTCATGTCTAGAGAATATTTACTGTGGTCTAAAATCCTGCCACAGTAAATGTTTCTAAGGTATATGGCACACCACCTTCATACCAGTGATTGTTTATCATAAAAGGCTCACTTCCCTCAAACACAATCAAGATATGGGATTTAGGTTATATCCATAACCTTAGCGTTGGCCAGCTGGCTTTAGTTTGGTGACAGCTCTAGAGGTTCAACCTATCTTTTTCATACCTGGGTAATAAAACAAGATTGAAGAGATGGCATTGGCTTCCCTTTGTGCCCACGAAAGCAGAAAGTGGTCATGAAATAATTAACTCAGTAACTGTTATAAAAATACTATGATAGAGAAAAGTTTGATTCCCTTCTTGTTTAATGTGACACACCCTAAAAATAAAGTTCCCAAGGTAACTGCAAGATCTTATCACCTTTTAGAAACTTTTGGCGACATAACAACTGGTTAAAGGTTAATTACACAAACACAGATCATGTGGGTATTTGTTCTAAAGTACTTAGGAATCCAGGGCTTGATTCTTACTAGAATATCCCTGTGAGGTGTGGGAAAGTTCCACAACATAAGAGAAAAATCAGCTTCAAGTATCTCTGCAACAAAATCATTCCAAATGTCTCTAACCAACCATGAGAGCAGGAGATAACTTGAAATTCATTAAAGAAAATTAACTACATAAAATAAAGAAAATTTACTATTAAACAGGTGAATGTCCTCGAATCTTATTATAGAGACTCTGTCCCTATTACATGAGGCTGGATTTGTGGGGACTACTTCTATGCGCAGATATTACCTATGGGAAGAGAGCGTATGTTACTAGAGCTAGAATTGATCTATCACAGCATTCAACTACCTAGCCCATTGTGGAAACTCAATACTTGTTCAACAAAATAATAAATAATTTCATTAATAACACTACTTTCAGTAGATTCTAAGCCATATTAGACATAATCAATTCTGAATTCAGCAGATTCTGAAACTATTGCAAGACACTCTGTTATAGAGGCACATCATCTTCTATACCAAGTTCACTCAGTGGAATGAAAAGGATGTGACAGAAACAAACACCCAGGTCCTATCCCAGATCACCACTCAGCCTGCATTAATGCAAGTGACTTCCTCACACCTTCTAAGGCATTTCTTCCTCTTGTGAAACGGGGATGGTGACTGCGATTTCCAGATATGACTGTGTGTCAGATGGGACTGAATTAGAGTCGGCTAACGTCAGCAGTGTCATTAGAAACCACAGTTAAGATGAAAAAAAAAAGAAGGAAAAAGAAATAAGGAAGTTAAGGCTCCAAGAGGTTAATGACTTGCTCAGGATCAAAGAGCAGAGAGTTGGAAAGCTCAGTTGGATACTATTCATGACAAAGAGATTATTGCATTTGTAGAGCAATTACATTACACATAAAATACTTTTTTTAGAAAAGAAACATTTTCAAGTAATGGCAGTGATGAATTACATTATCAGTGGGAAGTAGATAGGGGCCTCAAAGCACATCTAATCAAATACCCGACTTTTATAGATGAGAACCTGAGATTACACTAAACTCGGAAGAAAACTGAGGTCCACTTTCTCCATGAACAATACCACCTTACGTGTAAAATACTTTATAAATTATAAAGGGATTAAAGGGCTATAAAATGTAAGTAGTTGAGGGAGATAATTATTGTGCATTGGCTTTGAGAGATTCTGAGTGCTGTTTTTGGAACTGCATGGTTTAATATACCTGATCATCTATTTGTATAAGTTGTGGTTTTGGTTGCAGAGGAATGGAGAGAGAGACTAGTATCTGTTTTCAGCCTAGACCTGAAGGTTAGGACTTAAGCCTGGATAGGGGAACAGGTTAGCATCTAAGGTTGAAAAGGATATTTCCATGAAATTCACTGTGACATACAGGGCAAGAGTACTGCCATTTTGGGTGCAGACGTCTAAGTGTGACACTGGGAATTGTACTTTGGGCATTAATACCATAATTTCAACTGTGCACACAGCTGGTATAATCCAAGACAGTCGAATCATACATTAGCAGTAATAAAACTAGAGGTGTATCCTAACTTAGAGAACCCAAAGAAGTTTATAATTTGTGTCATTTTCCAAACTATTTATAACCTTAGCATATTTAATCTCTATGCTGTTGCCAGATTAATATTGCTCAAACCGAACTTTGTGTAGCTGCATTTTTAAAATCCTCAGTGTCCCCTCTATATATATATGAAATAAACTTTTTTGGCCTCTGTCTGATTCTCTTCCCCAAAATACTGCCCAAGGAGAGGCAGTAAAGCAAAAGGCTTAGGTGGGAATCAGGGTCTAATCCTGGCTTCATTATTTACTGGCTGTGCCACCTTGAGCAAGTTCTATAGGCAGTCCAAGCCTCATGCTAACTGAAGCAATAAGTCCCTGAACAATGCTTGACCTAGAAATGTTATGCATGATGATGGGAATGCTGATGTATGTGGTGTGATGAGAATTACGATCCCCAGAAGAAAAAGGACAACATAAACGTGCTCTGTGCTTCTTGCCTTCTTTGCCTTTGCACGTGGGTTTTCAGTGGCAGGGAATACTTTTTTAGGTTTTTTAAAACCTTACAAAGTTTTAAAGACACAACTCAAATCCTGCCTACTAGAGTCTAGCACAAGACCTTGCAATAATACTTCTTTGTCATGATAATAATGATAAGTATTCCTGACATTAAAGAGGCCTCTTTTCCTGGATGAAAAGTCAGATATTGCCCATCCAACTAAGATGATACTTGACATTTGTACTTGTGCCTTTTCTTCTAATAATTCTGAGAAAATTAAAAAGTGTGAAATAGGGACTTCCCTGGTGGCGCAGTGGATAAGAATCCACCTGCCAATGCAGGGGACATGGGTTCCATCCCTGGTCGGGGAACAAAGATCCCACATGCTGCAGGACAACTAAGCCCATGCGCCACAACTACTGAGCCTGTGCTCTAGAACCCGAGTGCCATAACTACTGAAGTCCATGCGCCTAGAGCCCGTGCTCCGCAACAAGAGAAGCCACCACAATGAGACGCCGACGCACTGCAACAAAGAGTAGCCCTGGCTGGCTGCAACTAGAGAAAGCCTGCGTGCAGCAACGAAGACCCAACACAGCCAAAAATAAATAAAATTAAATCTTAAAAAAAAAAAAAGTGTGAAATAGTATTATGTGTGTGGATGTAAGGGATATATTAATATTTGTTAAAGTATTTTCCCAAAACTCTTCAGGCAGGCTGTTTAGACTAATCCTATGTCAATTTTAAATTCTAGAATCTTTGCTTCCTGGGGGAATCAATTTCCCCCTCAAGCGGTGTTTTCCCACACACACTTAGGGACAAAAATAATTAGAGGAAGCTCTGTTCAAGAAGGGGAAATATATTAAAAATTTCAATTTCTGTTCTATGGTAGGCAGAACTAAATCACTACTCCATTCTAAAACTGTCAAAGAAAATAAAAACTTTGAAGTCCTGCTTTATGTGTCATTTCAATACTTGCCAATTAGTCATATGATATAATTGCATCTCACATAAACATGACCTTTTCCTAAGTGTGTAGAAAAAGTGATTATCTTCCATGACACATACATCTGATTTGATCTGAAGACAATTTACTTTCCTCTAGACATCTCCATGTGTGTATAAAACTTACAGTGCCAAGGTCAATGATGAAGCAGTCACCCTTGTTGAAACTGTCCCAGCTTAGGGGAACTTCTGTGGCCCTGACCACTCTCCGACCTTTCACATGCAGGAGCCTCTGGGTGGTCAAGTCATTTGTGAGAACATGATTGAATCCAGACGCCACACCTCCAGCCTGATCAGTGGAAGGAAGATAGAAAACAAACAAACAAAAAAGGATGAGGCTTCGAACTAGACACAACAGCTTAGAAAACCTCAGGTATTGGTGCCAAGCTGCCTGTCAAGCCAAGATAAAATACTCATTTAAGTGCATGTGAAAAATTAAATATGCGGAAGAGAATTTCCTGGCGAATCAACAGGTTTTTGTTTTGTTTTGTTTTAGGCTCTTTGTCCTTCCTATTTTAACCATTCAATTTAATACTGCAAATATTTACTGAAAACCTTCCATGTATAAAACCTGCTACATAAACAGAAAAGAGCTGTAGCTCTTGTCCTCTGGGAACTAATGGTTCTCAAACCATTGAGTGAGAAGGTAGACAAGGATTTCAGAAAAAAAGGTGACAGGAGGTTAACAGAGAGTCAGAGGCCAGAAGTACAGACGAGGAGAGCCTAGAGAATCAGGCAGCCCCAAACTCCCACGGTCACAGCCTCAGGTCAGAGAAGGGAGCTGAGTGCTGGCCAGGTATGGGCTGCTTCTAATTTTGGTCCTTGTTTTTTTTACATTAAAAAATCACCTGTTTTATTTATTTAGGTAAAAAGAGTTTACAAAATATGCCAGGCCTAAGTATTTATACTCTAAATCTGGTTGCACATCCCCAACCAAAACAAAATGAAAATCAAAGTACAACCACACTGAATTAAGAAATGCTGAAGAAAAACAGATTAACTGAATCAAGCACATCTTCTTGCACCATTTGAAATCAGCTTTTCCCTTTTTCATTCTTTTCCCGAATTAAATGTTAAGGACAATAATCTTTATTTACTTCCATAATTAACTATGAGGTAACGTGCAGAATAAAGGTGCAGTGTAAATAAAACTGTTATTTATTGATCAAAAGCCTCCCTGATAATATGGTAAGAAAATTAGCAGTATAAGAAGCCTATAAAATAATCCAACTTTCAAATTTATTACATCAACATTATACAGTAAATCCAAAGAAAGAAGTGAAGCTTCTGGGCTTCCCTAGTGGCACAGTGGTTGAGAGTCCGCCTGCCAATGCAGGGGACCCGGGTTCGTGCCCCGGTTCGGGAGGATCCCACATGTCGCGGAGCGGCTGGGCCCATGAGCCATGACCGTTGAGCCTGCGCGCCTGGAGCCTGCGCTCCGCAATGGGAGAGGCCACAACAGTGAGAGGCCCGCGTACAGAAAAAAAAAGAAGTGAAGCTTCATATGTAATCAACAGCGCATTCTTTAAATTTCCATTGACTTTAGACTTCTCCCCTTCTCCAAAAGGCCCTCATGAATAAAAAGGTTTTGTTAGTATATGCTAAATGTTGACTTCCAGACAATTACAACCACAAGCTTTTACAAATATATAATAATTTCCCACTTCATAATTTTAAAAAGATTGCCATATTTCTTGACTGCACAAAGTATTATACAATAAAAATAAATTCAAGTTTTCCACCTACATATTACTACGCTTGGCCACCTTAATTTTTTAAATAAGACATACAGTGTAATCTGATAAAAAAATAGCATAAGAACACTGTGTTCTGTAAAAACGTTATAAAATATAGAGTTGACTTAGACTGAGAATACATATATAACATTTAGGATAATTTCATATGGTGAACTATCAGAGTATATACAGTCTGTGAACATTTAATGGTGTTTTAAAAATTAATTTTGACTCTAGTATTTGATGCCAAAAATGCACAAAAGAAAAACTTTTGTTTCATACATGTCTGTATCAGACAGTAATTCTTCTGTGAATACTGTTTGAATGACCCCTGGAAACTCCCAGCCTCTTTCTACCTATTCTACAGAATGAAAGCAAGGTGGATGATCCTCTAAATCAAGGGCACCATAAATACAGTTTTACTGGCTGACAGATGTCTGATTGTTGCTATTTACAATCATGATTGGGGCTGGGTCTTGTTCAGCTTGGGAAAGGTGCTTAGCCAGACATTTAATATAAGGAAGTAGTAGTAAGTAATTATTTATTTGTTATTTTATTTTATTTTATTTTTTTATTTATTTTTGGCTGTGTTGGGTCTTCGTTGCTGCACGCAGTCTTTCTCTAGTTGCGGTGAGCGGAGGCTACTCTTCATTGCGGTGCACGGACTTCTCATCGCAGTGGCTTCTCTTGTTGTGGAGCACGGGCTCTAGGCACACGGGCTTCAGTAGTTGTGGCTCACGGGGTTGGTAGTTGTGGCTCGCGGGCTCTAGAGCTCAGGCTCAGTAGTTTTGCCGCACGGGCTTAGTTGCTCCGTGGCATGTGGGATCTTCCCGGACCAGGGCTTGAACCCCTGTCCCCTGCATTGGCAGGCGGATTCCTAACCACTGCACCACCAGGCAAGCCCAGTAGTAAGTAATTAGTCCTCTGTAACCCCTCCCCAACTCCCTATAAAACCTCACAGAGGAAAAAAAAGCTCAAGTCAATTAAATGACATGGGAAGATGATATTAATGTTTCCTAGCTGCATCTTTATCTTATATATAGCAACTAAATGTGGTTGTTGCTGACTTGGGAATGGTAGACTTGGCCAAGTTTTATGCATTTCAAATAGACACAATATCCTTTCCATAGAGTATTCTTAAATTAAAAAAATCATCTGGGCATTTGAACGATTTACTTATGTTGAGAGCATCATAGCATCATAGCTTAGGCACTGAAGTCAGACAATCACCCAGTCACACAGCAGCTGTGAGAGCTTGGCAAGTTACAGTCTCTCTAAGCTTCCATTTACTTATCTTAATAGGATGATAATGATAGAAACTGCACCACAGAGCTGTTTTTCAGATTAAACGCGATAATACATGTGAAGTGCTTATTATATTCCTAGAAGCATGAAATTAAGTATAACATAATAATCTTTGCTGTTCTGGGTAGTAAATGAGCTCTGCTTCCACGTTTCCTATCACGTATTGTTGCAACTACACACGTTGTCATCTGCTCAATGTCACTAGTGATAAGACAGTAAAATGACTTTTTTTGCTGATAAATTTGACCTCCATTTGCAAACATCCTCCTTTTAAAAAATGCTGATTTGCGGTGGTTTTAATGTTGATAATTAGAAGATAATTATCCAATAATTGTAAACTTACTTTTATCATGTCCACTTTTAAGTATGTAACCAGAAGTTTGATTTCAGAAGCCCCACTAATAGGCACAAGGATTAATAATAGCATAAAACCTGGGCTTCCCTGGTGGCGCAGTGGTTGAGAGTCCGCCTGCCGATGCAGGGGACACGGGTTTGTGCCCTGGTCTGGGAAGATCCCACATGCCGCGGAGCGGCTAGGCCCGTGAACCATGGCCGCTGAGCCTGCGGGTCCGGAGCCTGTGCTCCGCAACGGGAGAGGCCACAACAGTGAGAGGCCCACGTACCGCAAAAAAAAAAAAAAAATAATAATAATAATAGCGTAAAACCCGAATGATGGCATATGTACTATAACATACGTATTTTTATTATTTAATTTAATCCTTAATCCTTACAACACCTACACAAGAAAGCTGTTGTTACACCCATTGCACACTTGAGGAAACTGAACCCAGAAAGCTTATGTAGTTGCCCTGAGGCAAACAAGCCACTTGTGGCAGAAATGGGTTCATATCCAGGATGATGGCACAGTACATGCTTCTAGTAACTACAAGCCCCAGCTTATTCAAAATCTTGGGTTCACTGACATACGAGATGTTTCAGGATCATTTCACATAAAAGTAACTCATGAATTAAATAAAATAAGAGGTAATAGTTTCATATTTAATAGTTTCTAGCCTAGAGTAAAAAAATGATTTCAAGAGAGAGAAGAGAACTTTTGTTTTGTCCTGATCCCAATGGCATCACAAAATATTCAACTAAGGCTCTGATCAGGAAAAAGAAGAAATAAACTGGGGCAACATAGTAGGCAAATTTAGTATATATTCAGAACTCTAGTTTAGTTCTGAGGTTTTAGGTCTTCACTGGGCTAATATGGCAGATGGGTGGGGTGGTACGGTCTGCAGAACACCTGTTGGAGATGTTTGATTTTGAGAAAGATTGTTTCTGGTGTGTTTGTCTAGAGAAGGTGTTCCTCACACTTTAACCGAACATTCTTGGAAGCAGGGGGGATAGTGAAGGATGGCCAGTCTGCAAGCGTCACTGAGAGAATTCCAGGAAAAGCTATCCTTTGCTGAAGGTCGCCTTAAGGGCACAGACTATTTAATTAGTTGGGATTTTGTTTGTTTGTCTGTTTGTTTGTTTCAGAAGTAAAGCCATTTGATGATTATTGTTTCAGGCCAAAACACATAAATTCTATATGTGTGTATGGGGGGGGGTGCACATGCCAGTGTATGCGTAGGAGTTCGTGAGGCTCAACCACACATATGTTCAACTCAGTGGTTTCATTTGTATCACTTCCAAGATCATACTACACTATTTGGGAAATGTGTGTATAGTTCTTTGTATTAACTGAAGTTATAATTGTTATAAATACTGTACTAATATATTCCAGAACAACTGAAATTCCCAAGTTGTGGATTATTTGCAGCAAATTAAGTGATTCTTTCGAATAGCAAAAATGAAAACTATTAATGCCCAAGTTGCCCATATTTACTTAGCATCATTAAAAATTAACCTATCAAATGAAATTAAGTCAGAATATTTCACACATTATACCATATATTCCACAAACATTTATCAAGCACCTATTATGGGTCTCAAGAGTACTGGGGATATATCAGTGAACAAAACAGATTAAAACAAAAACAAAACAAACCAAAACCCCTGCCCTCAAATGAACTTACATTCTATGAAGATATGAGGCGTGGATGGATAGGAAAAGAAGAGGGGGTCATAAAACAGTTTGAGAGAGGTGCTCACCTTGTATTTCAGACCTCCTTTGAAGTAGCCAACAAAATCCATAGACTCATAGCCTTGAAGTTCTCTATTCTGCACGGGCTTGCCACCCAAATAGTCATCCATCTGAACGGTAAAGATGGCAGCTGCTGCGCTTTCATCCTGAGTACACTCCTTTCCTGAAACGGCCAATGACAGCACCTCATTTATCAAGCAAGAAACAGGATTAAGGCAGAACTTCTGATAAGAAAACACTCAGAAATTTTCTTTGAATTATATGCCAATACAATAAATGTATGCATAAATGGTTCATCTTCAACAGAACAATCAACAGAAATGGTATAATATAAAACGCTATTTTAATAACTAAAAGAATTGTTTTGTTCTCACTTTCCCATTCTTTTTTTTTTAATTTTAAAAGAAACGCCGCTGTCAGACTATGTTCAGGAAGATATAATAATATATTCCAGTAGGATTCACATTCATTTGGTATAGTCAATGATAAGGCTATGAAAACATTTTTCAATTGTTTTAGCCTTTCTCAGAATTAATCTCCAGGCTTCCAAAATGTCAATATGTTAATATTTGTAAGGAATACAAACATCATGGGCCAGAGCTAAACAACACTTTGAGAATGGGAAAATGGATGTAACTTGACTTTACCACTGTTTTTGAGTACACTTGTCCCCACTTCACTATCTTATTGGCATAAGATAATATTCTCGGAAGGAAAAGGGAGGGTAAAGGAACCAGAATGCTAACATCTTTTGAATGTTAACGTATGCAGTATTACCCCGGGAATTTAACACACAACACACAGTTAATTTTCATAATTCTAATGCAGATCCCATCCAGGCAACCTCACTGAGGGCCAAACACCAATTCTTAAACCCAGTGTCTTCGATGTACACAAAGATCAGAGCCAGGACTGCCCTGATGGGACCTCAAAATTTATAAAAGACATTTAAAAACTTCCACTACTTAAGCTGTGTGAAAATCATTAATGATTCTAGAAATAGTAATAATAGCTAACATTTATACCTTTATAGCACCCTTGCTATGGGCCAGGCACTACGCTAGTGTTTTACACTGATAATCTGATTTAATCTTCAAGTGACCCAATGTAGCAGACACCATTTTCTACCCTGTTACAGCAGAGGACATGGAGGCTTAGAGAGACCAAGTAATTTCCCTGAGGTCATAAAGTTGACCTTTGATAGAACATGACCCAGAGGCAGCTGTCTGTGACTCTGAAGCACAGTCTCTTAGAAATTACAATACTAGTAGATATTTTTTATACTCAGACTCTCATTACCAGTAAAATTTTGAGGTGACTGGCGAATGTTATTTTCCTCCATGGATAACTGACGCATAAATGTTCAGAAGCTGTAACAATACTATAGTTCAACTGGAACCCCAATTAAGAGTATTCATGAAAGTTGGAGAAAGGAAGTCAGTCAGGTATATTAAAGAAAGAATTGGGGGCTTCCCTGGTGGCTCAGTCGTTGGGAGTCCGCCTGTCGATGCAGGGGGCGCAGGTTCGTGCCCCGGTCCGGGAGGATCCCGCGTGCCGCGGAGCGGCTGGGACCGTGAACCATGGCCGCTGAGCCTGCGCGTCTGGAACCTGTGCTCCGCGGCGGGAGAGGCCACAGCGGTGAGAGGCCCGCGTACCACAAAAAAAAAAAAAAAAAAAGAAAGAATTGGATTTATTTACAACTCCTCTCACTCTCAAAGGGGACCTGTGTAGTAAGTATCTTCTCAGAAAAAAATTTAGTAGCTAGAAGAGTATTTGACATGATACCAATTTTGTGAACTTGTTGTGGTCAAAGAAAATTACTTACCACATAAAAAACACATGCAATTTTGCAGTCTGAAAGGGCCTAGTGTCATTCTTCTGTCCACTTTCCCATCCATAAATTAGATTACTAATAAGGGCATAGATGTAGATTTGTACAGAGAGACTTTAAGAAGGAAACTCAAATCAAGGTTAATATGAAAGGTGTTGAGGATGATGTATTTGATATAAATATTCTTACTTGAGTACAAGTTGAAACCGTAATCTCCTTAGGTAGATGAAAATGGGCAGGCATGCGACTAATGAATGAACTAGAAGTAAGTTAGTTAAATTATGCTATCATTTGTTGATGCTTATGCACTGTGCAAGGCCAGGGAATGTCAGTATGAATAAATCAGAGTCTTCTAAAGAGGTTGAAAGGTCTTAATGAAGTCAATACTAGCCTTTGAAAATGAAAACTAAAATCAAATTCAGTTATATTATGATGAAATTCTAATAAGTGTTCAAAAACTTACAAATGTTCTGAATGAGTATGCTTATGACTTCATTTATTTTCCCTATGCTAATTTTCCCAATGCCTTCCACGTTAGGTTGTTTTGTGTTATGTTATTTTATACTATGTTATATTATATTTGTAAATATGCTGTAAACTTCCTAAAATTGTTTTGGGGATGTGATTTTATATATAAAGCATAAATAAAAAGAGAGGTTTAATGACTAAGTTAACTGAAAAACCATTCATGATAAAAAAAAAAACCTCTCGCCATGTTAGGAACACAGGGGAAAATCCTCAACTTGATAAACAGCATCTTCAAAACACATACAGCTAACATAAATTCTTAATGATCAAAGACTGAATCCTTTCTCCCAAAGATGGGGAACAAGGCAAGTACTCCTACTCAACATAACACAGGAAGTTTTAACGACTGAAAAAGGTAGGAAACAGAAATAAAAAACATACAGATTGGAAAGGAAGAAAAAAAATGTGTCTATTTAGAGATGACAGGATGGCCTACATAGAAAATTCTATGGAATCTACCAAAATAAACCTCTTCAGAAAAAGTGCATTCAGCAAGACAGCATGAAGAAGATTAATCAATAATAAAAAGCAGTCTCATTTTTATATAGAAGCAATGAACATGCAAAAGTTGAAATTAAAAGCACAATACCATTTACAGTCACTTCAACGAAACTGAAATACTCAGATACATATTTAACAAAACAGGTACATGATCTACATGCTAAAAACTAAAAAATGGTAATAAAAAATCAGACCTTAATAAATATAAAGACAGTATTCATGGAATGTGAGACTTGTAATGTAATAAATATGTCAATTTTCCCCGAAATGATCTATAGGCTTAATTCTATTCCTATCAAAATCATATTGAGGTTTATTACAGATTATATGAGTCAGTTTGTTATAAAATTAATGTGGAAAGGCACAGGCCCTAGAATAGCTAAAACAACCTTGACAAAGAAAAATAAGGTAAGAATACTAATTCTATCTGATATTAAGGTTTACTATACAGCCACAGTAATTAAATAAGACAGTGTGGTATTGGTGGAAGACACCAATTGGTATAGACACACAGATCAATAGACCAAGTTTCCTTCAATGTAAAATTTTGTAAAACTTTAGTATGTACAGTTTAGTATACTACAGTATATTAAAGTATAAGTATATAAGTACAGTACAGCACAAAATGCCACAACCAGGATATTGACATTGATACAATCCACTTATCTTTTTTATATTT
The DNA here is from genome assembly GCF_949987515.2 of Delphinus delphis. Taxonomy (NCBI): domain Eukaryota; kingdom Metazoa; phylum Chordata; class Mammalia; order Artiodactyla; family Delphinidae; genus Delphinus; species Delphinus delphis. The sequence goes on from NC_082691.1 coordinate 42,166,429, forward strand.
TCCCAATTTTACTTGAACTCATCTGTGTGTATTTGTACATTTAGTTATATACAATTTTATCACATATGTAAATTTATATATCCACCATCATAGTCAAGATACTGCATAGTTCCATCACCAAAAAATCCCTTATGTTGCCTTTTTATAACTACACCCACCTCCCACCTGAATCCTCCCTCCCCTACGTCATCTCTAACCTCTGGTGACAATAAATCTAAAATATAGTCATTTCCAAAATGTTATATAAATGGAATCATATAGCATGAGACCTTCTGGCATTTTTTTTTCACACGGCATAATTCCCTAAGGGATTCATCTGAGTTGTGTTTATCAATAGTTTGTTCCCTTTTGTTGCTGAGTAGTCTTCCTTGGTATAGATGTGCCACTTGTTTAACCAGTCACCTGTTGACAGATATCTGGGCTGATTCAAGTTTTTGTCTATTCAAATAAAGCTGTTATGACATGCATGTACATGTTGCTGCATGAATATAAAACTTCATTTCTCTGGATTAAATGCCCATGAATGCGACTGCTGGATCACATGGTAGTGGCATGTACAGTTTTTTTTGTTTTTTTTTTTTTTTTTTGCGGTACGGAGGCCTCTCACTGCTGTGGCCTCTCCCGTTGTGGAGCACAGGCTCCGGACGCACAGGCCCAGCAGCCATGGCCCACAGGCCCAGCCGCTCCGCAGCACGTGGGATCCTCCCAGACCGGGGCACGAACCCGTGTCCCCTGCATCGGCAGGCAGACTCTCAACCACTGCGCCACCAGGGAAGCCCGCATGTACAGTTTTGTAAGAAACTTCCAGACTCTTTTCCATAATGGTTGTACGTTTTATATTCTCCTCTACCTCAAGCAATGTATAAAACTCCAGTTTCTCAGCATCCTCTCCAGCCCTTGTATATTATAAGCTCCTTGTATTGTACATTGTATATTGTAACCCAACTTTTTGGATCCCCATGCCTTACAAAGAGCCCAGCACAGATAGATGTATCTAAACTGCTAGGTACAAAGCTGAAATGTTTTTTCAGGAAGGACCAATGCAACAACTTCTAAGTTACATGCAACAAATTCCTACTTTGTAAAGGAAACAAAAAAATAAATTTAAAAAATGAAATAATCTGAGATATGCAAAGGTACTATGGAAAGACACTGAGGGAGAGACCAGGAAAGATGACTCTTCCTCTGTTCTCCCGTTCTGTGTCCCACTTCTTCCTGTTTCCCCTTTCTCCCTCTTACTTGGCGGGTTTCTTCATTTCTACACCAGCCACCTTTTTTTTATCCCAGGCTGATTTTAACTCTACTCTCTTTCATCTTCCTTCCAACTGACTTCCTTTAGTCAGACTTTCTCTTTCCTTGAACCTTCAGCTCTCCCACTTGGAACTTTGTCTCAATCTGTCCCTCTGAATAATCCTCATGAATTCACCCGAATTTAGGTCTTAGAGTAGAATACATTGGATGAAATCCAGCTTGCTTCAGGGAACTGAAGTAGGGAGAGCTGCTGAACAGTTCCACCTACAGGTCCTGCTGACTATAGTGCGCTAAACTTTCCACGGTTCCCATGATTTTCTCTTGGCACAAGATCCCTCCCAATTCCCCTCATTTTCCTTTCTTTCCATTAAGGCTTCTCTGCATCCCCATAACCACAGACACGTGGTGTCTCTTTCATAGTGCTCATGACATTTTACCTGGGTTATATCACTTTTTGTTTTATTGCACCTTTGAGATTGTAAAGTTTCAGGAAAGGTTCATAAATCATTCATATGCAAAAATGCTGGGCACACAATGCTGGGCACGTTGAAAGTTGCTGAATTAACTTATTAATTAACACACTATTAAGTTCAGTTTTAGTAGACCTTTAAGATCATAAAATGTTTTTGCCCAAAGTATTTTCTATTACATTTTTTGAAACCGGTGAGCACTAAATGAACGGGTTAATTCGAATCTGTAAACCCTACGAAACACAGTGCTTGAAGAACTTCCTGGATAAGAAAGAACCTATAGAATTAAAACAATTGTGTTTAAAGCCCCCTTGGAATCCTCTGACAAAGTCAAACTTAACTGCTGTCTACACAGCATGATATGAAGTTATTTCACATTTTAATTCACCAAAATGACAGATGTGGTATTTCAGATACTTTTACTCATTCCAGATCCAAGTTCTAAACAGAAAAACCAAGGTAAGGACATTATTATTCTATGTGGCATCATTCATTCATGAACACAAGTTATACATTAAGGTTTCAGTGGGGAGTTTCTTTTAGGGGGTATAAAATATAAACAAATCACTGTCTGTGATAATAGGAACAGTGACATTACACTAGGAAACCAAAATGAGTTTAGATCTCAGCCTCAGCCTGCTCAAGCAAGCACAACATTTTAATATCAAGTGCTGTAATGAAACAGCGCTGTCTCCCTCTATGGATTTCTCATTTGGAGTGTTTGCTCCGGGTTTTTGCTAATATTGAGAACATCACTTAATGTTCTCTTTGTTTCTTAAAATCTTCAAATGTTAGGGGAAAAAATGACTTTCAGGGACTTCAAAATGTGTATGTGTGTGTGGTTTTGTGTGTTTTCCCCATAGACTCATGAATAAAACTAAAAATAAACACAGTCTAGGGGAGGCAAGCTGATTTTAAAAGAAGGCAATAAGGCTCAGACAATCGGTGCGTTGTTAGACGGAGTGTGCCCACTGGCACATGATCTCACAGGGAGAGGTTAGACATTCAGGATGTTTACGAGCAAAAGTAGAAGGTGGGAAAAGGAGAACACTCAAGACCCAGTGTCCTGAGAGCCTGGCGCCGGTGAAGCCCAAAATAATTACTACTGATGAAGGAGCTGTTTTGTTCCAAACTGTCTTCTTGTTCAGATACATAAATAATAAATTTAAAAATAATAATTATTATTATAAAGCAACTCATCTAAATACAAACTCTGCCATATAAAGCTATTTACTTATATTGATAAAGCCGCCAGCATCCTAATCAACAGGAATTTCTCTTAGCCAAACCTGCGAGCAGGCGCGGGGCAGGCTGGAATCTGATTTAAAGCGGCCCAGAACATTAATCGCCGCAAATAATAGAGAACTCTAAGCTGACGCCCAAGGGCAAAAAATAAAACTAAATAATTTTCTTAAAGGAATTCTCGCCGTCTGCGACGAATGCCCACAAACTTGTTTGACTTCATCTCCTCGCTGACAGGGGAACCAGGACTGAACCTGTCGGAAGGCGAGCCGAACTTGGCCAGTGCCAGGGTGCAGCGGGCGGCCGCCCCGGGCGGGAGGTGGGTTTGGAGACTGGAAGGTGAAAGGGGGTGAAGCGAGAGGAAGCGGCGCCAAAACCCGGGAGATGGACACGACAAAGGTCAAAGCTATGAGGTAAGACTGCTCCCGACTTCGCTGCGCCCCGCGTTTGCAGGAGCGGACGCCAGCGGGGAAAAGGTGCCCAGGCCAAAGTGGGGGGGAGGCGGGGGGACGCCCACGGGGGCTCAACCGGCGCGAAGGGTCTCCAGGCCCGTCCGGCTAGTGCTGCCCTGCCCACCAGCCCGCAAACCTCAACCCCCAGCGGCCACGCCCTTCCCCGACCTGGGCGCGCCCGGGCCCGGCCGCCCGCGTCTCTCACCGAGCCAAAAGTGCAGGCGGTACGTGAAGCCCCGGCTGGCCTGGGTCGTGTGTAGCACCAGGTACGCATCCCCGACGTAGAAGTCACCGTAAGCGCTCTCGGGCACGGCCACCAGCTCTAGTTTCTCGATCCTCCAGACCTGCAGCCCCGCCTGCTTGCCCGCCCGGGCGAACTCCTCGTGGTACAGCCCCTGGGCCATGGCTCGAGCACGCGATGCTCCGGGAAGTTGGCGGGGTACCTCGCTGACCCTGGAGTCGGACTGAACCCAGACTTGCAGGAAGAACCCTGGTCGCAGCGGTTTTATAGGGTTTGCTGTGCGGGGGTGGGGCCCCGGGACCCCCAAACGGGAGGGGCTAAGTGCTCAGGCCGGAGTTGCTTTGGAGTAGGCGATCCGTTCTCCTCCGAAGCGTAGCGCCTTGTATCAACCTCCTGTCTTTCCCCGCAACCCGAAGAAAATCGAATCTCAGAAACGATAAGATCCTAAGGAAACTTGCTGAAACTCCTGGAAATGCCTCCTCCAAGGAAGGACATTTTCCCAGGCAACGGCTGGAGGAGATCAACAATTAAAACTCAGGTTGGCGCATTGTTTTTTTAAAAAAAAAAAAAAAAAAACTGGCTATCCAGGTAACAGTTAATCATCAACTCCGTCATTTTATCAGCCAGTCTCGCCATTCCCGATGGGCAAAGTTTTTCCGTCCTGATCTTCCCAATTTGAAAATGCCATGAGAAACAGCATGTCAGGTTTCTTGGGAAGAGTGAAAACCTGGAAGGATAGCGGTGTTACCCGGGGGATAGAGCTCTGTAAGTCCCCAGGGGTTTAGGGAGCTGTGGTTAATTTGCAACCTGCCTCCTTTGGGCAAGAGAGTTTGCTTTTTAAACAACAACAACAACAGCAGTCCTCCTGAGGTGTTCTCAGGCTGGGCTGTTTCTGAGTGTGATATTATGCTTAGCCTGCCTTCTGAGTTAACTGTTACCTGGCTTCAAGGTGCTAATTTTCTCATTGTTTTCCCTACAGCTTTTGCTTTTGCAGCATGGGCAAAGCATTGGAAAATACAGATGGAAGTTTACTCCTTATTTTGCATTCATTTAACTGAAGCTGATATGGCAAGGGATTTTATTGTTACTGAGAAAGCAAATCGCTCATGGTGTAGAGTAAGAAAGCTGGTTTTTATGCACGTCCATTTTCTGTCACTGTTTTCCAAATTACAGAAGTCCCTGGAAGGTAACTAATAACATACCATTTGATTTTTTCCTTAATTAATTTATGTTTTAAAATAGGTATTACATGAGCATGGTAAAAAAAATTCGAAAGCACAGGTATGCAATAAAAATGTATCTCTATTTCACCTGCCATCCAGTTGCTTTCCCCAAAGGCAACTGAGTTACCAGTTTCTTAAGTATTTTTCCAGACATATTTGATATTCTTTCATCTACAAGAATACAGATAACAGGGTAATTTTTATTTTCTAACAGAAATGGTAACATACACACTGTTCTGAACCAACATATCAAAATATCAGTAGCCAGTACTCATAGAGCTGCTTCTTTTTACTGACCACAAGGTATCAAGGTATTCCATCTTTTAAATGTACTATAACTTATTTAATCTGTTCAATTTCATAGGCATTTAAGTTTTGCCTATATTTTGCTAACACAATGTTGCAAACACCACTTCTGAACATACTTTATTATACTCATGAATTATAACTATGAGATAAATTTCTGGAAATACAATTGCTAGAGGGGTTGGAATTCAATGGTTTTGATGACAGTGATGATGATTATGAAACCAGTCACTACCATTTATTGTTCTTCTGCAATGATGGGGCATGGCAAAGATAGCTTTCATTCACTTCCCCTGTCCATTCTTGGTTCTGTAGTCACCTAACTACAGTAAGCCTCAGGTTTCTCATCTATAAAATAGGAAAATAATAGTTTTCACCTTAAAAGATTGTTATTTGGATTAAATGCGCAAGTGTTTTTGTCTGTTACATAGAAAATGCTCAGTAATTAGGAGCTCTTATTATGCGGTGGTGAGCTTCCTTTTGCTCCTCTAAACCCCTCCTTCATCCTTCTGTTCCTGGCAGTCTTCCCTTAAGACCAGCCTGCATGGGCTAAAGCAACTGGGCTTCAATGCCCTCTAGCTTAGGGTTTGGTTGGAAATCAGAGGGAGAGAGGACAGTAAGGTCAGAGTATTTATTTCCTTGGCTTCCTCCACCAAAGGTCACTACTTTTAAAGATAAATAACTCTGACTTTTCTCTCGTTTGGATTCAGGCAACTGTCCCCTCAGATGCATTATCCCTTTAGGTTTCTCTGTCCTTCTACATATATATATATATAAAACCTCTAAAAAAAATCTGAATTTTTCTGTTTTGTATGTACCATCTGTCATAGGTTGAGATCCTAATTGATAAATACTATTAGCTACGTTCTCATTTTTTCTTTCTAACACAGACAGTGATAGGTAGGTTTGAGAAGTCTTATTTTATAAATGAGGAAACTGAGGCTTCAGAACTTGTCAAAGATCACCCAGCTAGTGAGTGGCCGAAGGAGAATTCAAGTTCATTGTGTCTAATTCAGAAGAACATATTCTTTTTTTTTTTTTTTTTTTTTTTTTTAACGGTACACGGGCCTCTCGCTGTTGTGGCCTCTCCTGTTGCGGAGCACAGGCTCCGGATGCACAGGCTCCGGACGTGCAGGCTCAGCGGCCATGGCTCAGCGGCCATGGCTCACGGACCCAGCTGCTCCGCGGCATGTGGGATCCTCCGGGACCAGGGCACGAACCCGTGTCCCCTGCATCGGCAGGCGGAGTCTCAACCACTGCGCCACCAGGGAAGCTCCAGAAGCACATATTCTTTACAAAACCTTACTCTTTCGATCCAAATTATTTGGCCTAGATTTGTTCATATAAGTATACTTTATATTTTCATTTTCTTCAAACTTGTCCCTAGAGAAGCTTCTAATATGGTGTGTCCCATTCAGCACCAGGAAGCTTAGCTTTAACTTTGTGACTGAGCTGTTACATGTCTTGGTTTTCTTATCTATAAAGTGATAATCATTTGTTCTCTTCTTTCTTCTAGGGAAAAAATATGAAAACTGGTGATCTGGACTTAAGATAATTTAAAAATCAGAGTGATCACTTAAGTTCTGTTTCAGTTTTAGTCATAATTCCATTCCTTCTGGTGAAGGAATTCCTTTTAATGATTAAATAAAAATAAAAGGAAATAATTTCTTTTTATTAAAGAAATAAAACGGAACTTTGATGTATAAGTGAAATTCCCTCTTACTTAGGCCGGCAATAGGGTGAGGCAAGTGAGGCACCTGCCTGGGATGGAAAATTTACAAGTGCACTAAAAAGTTCAATAATCAAGATCAATACTATTTTAAGGCAGTATTTTAAAAATCAAAATTAGTGCAAAAAAGTCATGATAAAAATAGCAAAGTTTAAAATAAAGACAGAATTGTTAACAGTGCCAGATGGGGCCATACTGGAAGCTGAGACAAAGGAAAAATACTGATCTTCTTTTACTTAAAATTTTGATATTTTGGTTTATCATTTTTTTTTGCATTACTGTGTCTCATTTTTCTTATCTGTGAAATGGGACTACTGACACAAATCCTTGTAAAATTGTCATGAGCATTAAATGGATAAATAAATATAAACCTGGAATAGTCCTGGTATAAACTCAAGTGAGATTGATGAATGGTTAAATCACTTCTCCCAATCCAATCTTGTAAGAATAATGTTTCTAAGTCTAATAGGGACTGCCAATTTCGTATACAGATAGGGACTGCCAATTTCGTATACAAAAAAGGTCTCTAAAACCAGATGCCATTTCCTTTCCATGCCTTTATTTTTTCTTTCTGTCTCTCATAACCTAGGTTCTTAAAATTAGATTATTTTCTCCTCTTCATGTAATTGCTGTTCTCCCATTATCTGTCTATTGAAGTTTTACCTTTTTTTTTTTTTTAGTTATTTTAATTAATTTATTTTTGGCTGTTGTGTCTTCGTTGCTGCGCGCAGGCTTTCTCCAGTTGCGGCGAGCGGGGGCCACTCTTCGTTGTGATGCACAGGCCTCTCATTGCGGTGGCCTCTCCCGTTGTGGAGCATGGACTCCAGGCGCACGGGCTTCAGCAGTTGTGGCTCGCGGGCTCTAGAGCACAGGCTCATTAGTTGCAGCGCACGGGCTTAGTTGCTCCGTGGCATGTGGGATCCTCCCGGACCAGGGCTCAAACCCGTGTCCCCTGCATTGGCAGGCGGACCCTCAACCACTGCACCACCAGGAAAGCCCAAGTTTTACCATTTCTTTAAGGTTTAACTAAAGATACTCATCTTCATTATCATTATTCTCTTGGATCCATTAAATTTCAGCATCCTCTCTGCTTCCTCTCTCAGCCCAGGTAGAAACAGCCAAGGTGAATAAGGTTTTTTGCTTTTGTTTTTAACAGGAGTCTGGAGGTTTGAGGTGTGGAGCCTCATGGTTGAATTCAAAGTAGGTGTTTTTCTAGAATGTTAATGCCCAAGGGGAAATGTTAGAGAGTTTAATCCTTGAAATAAATAACAGTGTTAATACTGTAATTAATTCATTGTGCAATTCATTGGAATGAGTTAGTAAGAAAAAAAACAAAAAGTTGGCTTCAGTGGTCTTCATTATCTAAATCATAAAATCTTAGAGTTCAGAGGCATCTCAGTTTATTTCCATTATTGCATCATGACCACAGAATTGCTGAAATTAAACGTATGTGAAAAACAGGAAGTACACCTTTTTTTCCAAGAGAGGGAAATGCTTCAAGTATTTTATTTATTTGCTTTCCTTTGATTATAAATAATGAAAGAATGTAATTAAAAATACATTTCTTGGGCTTCCCTGGTGGCGTAGTGGTTGAGAGTCTGCCTGCCGATGCAGGGGACACGGGTTCATGCCCCGGTCCGGGAAGATCCCACATGCCGCGGAGCGGCTGGGCCCGTGAGATATGGCCGCTGAGCCTGCACGTCCGGAGCCTGTGCTCCACAACGGGAGAGGCCACAACAGTGAGAGGCCATGGCCACAACAGTGAGAGGCCATGGCGTACCGCAAAAAGAAAAAAATACATTTCTTTTACTGGTCATCCTGCTAAATTGTATTAACATGTTTGATTTACCAAATGATTTAAGGGTTTAAGCATGGAACCTGCAGTCAGAAGACTTGAGTGTTGTGAGGATTAAAAAGGTAATGTATGTAGAAGCCCTGTGAACACAGTCAATAAACACAGTTACTAATCAGCAAGGGCCCTTAACCCCAGTACTTATCAAAGGCAGGTGATTATTAAAAGTGAAAATGCACTCTAAGGAAGTGTATTTCCATCCCTCCTCTCCATACCAGCCAAACAAGAACTTTTAAAAAATTCACCTTTTTAATTTTAGATCAGCCAGGATCTAGGACTTTTTCTTTCACCAATTAGTTGGTTTAAAATTGCATATAATGTTATAACTATAAAGGCATGGTCATGGCTCAATACTACGGTGAAGGTTTTATTGGTCTTGAACGTCTGCTGTCGTGATAATTTATTTCTTGTAAACCTATTTACCACAGCAGATTGATTCAGCATTTCCTTCATAATATTTTTATTACATATAAATCACCTATTATTATTATTACATAGGAAATAGCTAACCCCTGTGAGATTACTGAGAGAAGATATCATCATTACTTTAGGCATTTACATATTAGAGAATGCATATAACCAAGAGAAGGGTTGAGGATACAAGGTCTCATAGAGATTCATGATCTAAAATGATAGTTTAGCTTTAAGCTTATGTTTATGCAAATAGAGATCTGAAGATAATCATGGTTTTAAAACTATGACAGGGCTTCCCTGGTGGCGCAGTGGTTGAGAGTCCGCCTGCCGATGCAGGGGACACGGGTTCGTGCCCCGGTCCGGGAAGATTCCACATGCTGCGGAACGGCTGGGCCCGTGAGCCATGGCCGCTGAGCCTGCGCGTCCGGAGCCTGGGCTCCGCAAAGGCAGAGGCCAAAACAGTGAGAGGCCTACGTACCGCAAAAAAAAAAAAAAAAAAAAATACCCATAATCCCCACCCCATAGAGATAACCATCATTAGCATTTTGATGCATTTCCTCCCAGTGTCTACATATTTTTAAAATGAAGTATAATTGAACTGTATCATTGTGTTAGTTCCAGATGTACAACACAGTGATTCAATATTTCTACAAATGATCACCATGATATGTCTAGTTACTATCTGTCACCATACAAAGATATTACAATAGAATTGACTATATTGACTATACTCCCCATGCTGTACATTTCATCCCCATAACTCATTTTTTTGTACTCTTAATCTCCCTCACCTTTTCACTAGTCCAGCCAAACCCTATCCCCTCTGGCAACCATCTGTTTGTTCTCTGTATTTATGAATATGTTCTGTTCATTTTTTTTAATATTCTACATATAAGTGACATCATACAGTATTTGTCTTTATCTGTTTGACTTATTTCACTTAACATAATACCCTCTAGGTCCATACATACTGTTGCAAGTGACAAGATTTCATTCTTTTTTATGGCTGAGCAATATTCCATTGTGTGTATATATATATATATATATATATATATATATATACACACACACACACACACACACACACACACCACATTTCTTTATCCATTCATCTATCGACAGACACTTAGGTTGCTTCCATAGCTTGGCTATGATGCTTCAGTGAACATAAGCGTACATATATCGTTTTGAATCGGTATTTTTTATTTTCTTTGGAAAAATACCCAGAAGTGGAATTGCTGGATCTTATGGCAGTTCTATTTTTAATTTTTTGAGGAACCTCCATACTGTTTTCCCACAGTGGCTGTACAAATTTCCATTTCCACTAACAGTACACGAAGGTTCTCCTTTCTCCATCTTTACCAATGCTTGTTATTTGTTGTCTTCCTGATAATATCCATCTGACAGGTATGAGATGATGTCTCATTGTGGTTTTGATTTGCATTTTCTTGATGATTAGTGATGTTGAGCATCTTTTCATGTGTCTGTTGGCCATCTATATGTCTTCTTTGGAAACATGTCTATTAATTTTAACATTAATTTAATCTACTATTTTGGGGACACAGCATAATCTTGGCATTTGGTCATGTCTTGGTTTATAAAAGTCAATATTATTTCAGAATTAAAAAAAATTCTTATTCCTAGATTTTTTATAATTGAATATATGATACATTTGTGTCATATATATATGCACATATACATATATACATATGAAACTAAATATATATATTTAGCTTTTATTTATGTTTGTTGCTATTCCAATAATAGGCTTCTCTTCAAAGTTAAAGGAGTAAAAGTTATATAAGTACATCCATAGATGATATGAAAGGATTTGATAATATTTAAAAGTTACGAAAAGTTATATTTAGGATAATATGGAGCAATTGGAAAGTTTTTCATAAAAAGTGAATGAAAGAAAAGTAAAACAAGATACACATTGGTATGTTCAGATTTGGCTTTAAATTGTAAATAAACATATATTACTTTGAGTATTTTGTGTGTGCCATGTACCGTTTAAGTGTTTTTACAAGCATTGCCAACCTAATCGTACAACGATCATATCAGGTGGGTGCTACTATTATCATCTCCCTTTTCACAAAGGAAAAACGGAGATAGAGGTGGGATAAGAAATTTGTCCAAAGTCATATCTGTACTCAGTGCTGAGTTGGCACCTGAACCCAGGCAATCAGAGTGTTGAACTCACCATTTAAACCACAGGGATCATCTCAACATCTACAAGTGTCAATACTAACATATCTAGGTCCTAACCAGGTGAGATAGCCTAATTCATGAAGAATAGTAAATTGAATTGACATGTATTTAGATTTACCTCAGTAAGACTATGTTTTTTTTCATCTTAGAACCAGAGGTAGAGATTGAGAGTTGATAGGACCTTGGGGAATATATAGTTCTTGGTTCCAGGAAATGACATAATTTGTAAAAGTAATCTAACTACAGAATAACATGACTATTTTAAAAATCAAAAAATATTCTAAACTAATGTCAAGAAATTTGAAATTCAAAGCAAAATGGGTATATTTCTAGAAAATGTAAAATGCCAAAATTAACAAAAGAAGAAATAGAAAATCTTAATTGACCAATATATGCTAAATAAACAATGCCGCTTAAAAAGCAAAATCTTTTCTTCTGTAAAGTACCAGATCCAAGAAGTTTTATATGTGAGTTTTACCATGTATATCCTCTATTGTATACTAATATATCTGGAAAACAGGAAAAAAGAAAAGCTGCTAAAATTATTTTCATGAAGCAATTACAGCACATAAACCCCAATGAGGGCAGTTCAAGAAAATAAAATTACACTTTAGTTTCATTTATGAACATTAACATCAATATCAGATCTAAAATTTTATCCAACCAAGTAAAAAGTGAATTTTGTTTAAAGGAAAAAATAAGATAATCTCAATATATTAAAAATAAATAAAATCCCTTTATGTCAACATTTTTAGAAAACTAGATAGCTAGGAAGAAGGGAACTTTCTTAACCGAATGACATAATAATAAATTACAGCAATAACATATCAAATGGGAACATTTTAGAATGATTTCATTTAAGATTGGAAAAAACTAATAAGAAAAGACAACAGGAACCCCAGTATGTCAGTAATTTTCAAGAGGGTACAGGAAGGAAGGTGTGGACAATGAAAGACCAGAAAAAGAAATAGAAGATATTAGGAATTGCCAGAAAGAAACAAAACTCATTACCTGCAGATGATAATCTAAAAATTAAAAGTCTCAGAATCCTACTGACAATCTGATAGAACAAGAAAGTTCAACAAGATTATCAAATGATTAGAATAATGTGATATAAAATAAGATACAAATTCAAAAAATTTAAAATATATAAAATTGGATGTGTCTATGATTTCAGAGTAGAAAAAGATTTCTTAAACAATACCAAAAATAGCATGAAATATAAAGGGAAAAACTGATAGCTACATAGAACTAAAGATATGGCTTTAAAATTGGACAACGAAGACAAAATTAAATGATGGGGGTAGACTGAGTGAAAAATCTTTTCAATTTCTATAAATAACTAAGGATATCAAGAATATATACAAAAAAAAGAATGCAGAAAGAATAAAGTCAAGGAACTTTATGAAAAAGTACTGTAAAGATATGGAGTCATGTGGCCACTAGATATACAAAGAGTGTTCATTGATTTGGGCCTTGCTACTAATTGAAGGAACTACATAAACAGGCAATATTTGAGTGCTTACAAAGGTCAGCCATTATTCTATGTGCTTTTAAAGTGTAACGGTTCTGTTCTGATCCTTACAGCAACTCTATGAACTAGGCATCATTATTGTCTCATTTTACAAATTAGGAAACCAGGAACAGAAAGTCCCACAAGTATTAAGTGGGAGAGCTAGCATTTGAGGCGACACTCCTCACCTCTACAACCACTACAACTTTACTGCTCTGTTACACCATTTCATAGCCAGCAGGTTGTTAAAAATTAGAAAGATAACATGAAAGGCTGGCAAGGATGTGGGGAAATAAGAAATCTCATATAATATTTAGAGGGGCAGCTCTAATATGATGTAGCAATCTCGACAGCAGTCTGGCAGTATTTAGTGAAAACTGTAGGCATATCTTTTGTGCCCCCAAATTCCACTCTTGGATGTGTACTCCAGTGATACTGTTCACAGATGCACAAAGAGGCATGTACAGTGATGCCCACCAAAGCATATTGTGCTAGAAAGAAGTTGAAGGCAACCTAGAAGTTCAAAAACAGGAAAATATTTTTTAGGCCTAAGTAACATGTGGTATATGAATATGCAAGAGAGGAATACTAGTGCCAGAGGCAATGATCAGCATGGAAAAGATAGCAGTGTAAGCAGATTTCAAAACTATAAAGTTGAATAGAATAGTAAGAAACAGAATGTGATGCCATTTGTGCCATTAAAAGCACATCTACATTAATAAAAATGAATTTCATGAATGCACACATTGCAAATGACCATGAACCCTGTGGAATGTGGACTGGAAAAGCATACATTAACTGCATGTCAGTGGGAGCCTGGTGGGGGTAGGAAGGGGACTGATGATGCAGGAAAGAATGAGAAAAATCATGAAATAAAACATAAAAGAGAGAAGGTGCACTGGTTGACAATAAAAACTTGCCAGGAACCAAGGAGTATAATCAATTCAATTCTGTGCACCTGAGATCCAAAATCCCAAAGCAAACAAAATTAAAAAGAGCAACAAAATTTTAAAAATCTACCTATCTATTCATCCACCCATCCCTCCATTCATCCATCTATGTGACAGAGTTTTTTAAAACGTCGGCATATATATATATATATATATATATCAATATATAAAATTTAGACCTATTATAATAAAAATTATGTAGGGATTTAAAGAATTTCTGAGGCCTAAAGAATAGCACAGAGAGGATTATTGAAGTTGAATGTAGTGATTCTAATTCCATTTTTTCCTGTATGTTCTTTTAGTTTGTGTGACAGAAAGAAACATCTTTAACCCAGGAAGTGTTTCACATGAATTTTAAAACCTGGGTTACTAATTTACTATTTTATGACTGTCTGATTTAAGAATGTGCAGAAAAATACTGGTTTCTATGACATGAAATCCTGCACCCTTATAATAACCTATCATTACAAAAACGTTCAAATAATTAAGGATAATATGCTTTATATTGCATTTATGTTGGCCTTTCTTTTCTTTCTAGTTTCAAAGCTTATAATGACCCAGAAAATATATTTACTTAATGAATCAAGGAAACTGCAAGAAGGAAACAGCATGGTGAGTACTTAAAGAGAAGGCAAAAAAATGGGGAAAATATTCCCTCCCTTTCAACTACATTCTTTCCAATGGTCTTAATTACTATCCTCTTGCATTTATGGCCTTTATTAAGTATTGCAATATCTAATTATTTAAATAATGGCAAAAATGCAATGTATATATTCCTTAACAATAAGAGGTTAAAAGATAAAAGCATCTCATTCTCATTTAGAGATATAGTAAAATACTTATGAGTAAAACAACACAGAGTCTGGGATTTACCTTTAAGTACACCAGGAAGAAAGTTGGGGAGGGATAGATGAAATGAAATTGGCTAAGTGGTAACAATTGTTGTTGTTGAGTGACGGGAGTTTAGGGGTCCACTACTCTCTTAAGCCAACTTTTGTATAAGATTTAAATTCTTCATCATAAAAAATTTTCCTTAAAAAATTATAAGTTCTGGCTCTGTGTGATTTTAAAAATCATTTTGCTATAATTGCATTCTGAAATATTTACGAAGTGAATAAAGCTCCTAGAGCTGCATGGCTGGACACATTTGGGAAAGCTTATGATGCCAGTCCAAAAGGCCAGCCACATTCAGGATGAAGCACGGCCTGACACACGTCTCCCATTTCCAAAACAACTGGCAGGTGTGGGCTGCTTTTCCACGTGTGCAGTAAGCATTAGCAAGATTTCTTCTTCTCCGAGTTTATGTGGGGCAGCTCCTGTCTACAAACGTTGCTTTCCCTTTCATTGAGCAATTTCAAAATTAAACTGTCAAGTAATGAGTATTTATTATAATCAAATAACTCTGCAAAGGAAGTTTCATTTTTTGTTTGTTTGCAATTTCCAAAAGACGGTACAGAGAACAGTTGCCCAAAAAGATTGGTGAGTGAAATTGGTTAATGTTATTGACACGGTTTAGACTGATGAGTATTTTGTTTCAGGGAGAATTTTCTACATTAAAATACCTGTTGAAAATTAGTGACATTTATTTTAAAGTTCATACTTTAAACATTTTAAATTATGAGTACTAAAATCTGAAGGAGAATGTTGAGAGGCTGATGAGAACTCTGGAGGTTTCTGCCAAGCAGTTTTTCTGATATAACAATATAACTAGTTGGCTTCTTTCCCTTGTCATATCAAGTAAACTAAGCTAATTTTTTAGAGGAGATTGACATCTTTCAAAAGGTCACCAGGAGGTTAACTTTCTTTTGTCATTTGGATGACCAGGACAGATTTTCAATTTACGTAGCCTTCAACTTTCCCACGTGGGATTATGAGACTAAAAGTTTAAAGTTCTACCTCAATAAAAGAAAAATAGTTTTAAATTTGAATATTTTAACTGTTTCAACCAGTGAAATAATTGAATGTTCTCCTACATTCATTAAAAAATACGGCAGTTACATTTGCTTTTTCTTCTGTCCTAGAAAACATAGAAAAGGCTTTCTTCAAGTTAAAGAGAAGAATGAAACACCGGTTTGTGCATCAAATTTTGTAGACAAATGAATATATCAAATACTTGATAGTTTAGGAGATATAGTTTAGTGTGGTTTTTAGAGTTGGTTTTCCAGTGATAAAATTAGAGAGGAAAAAATGCTTGAAACCTGTTTCCTGCCCTTTTCATGACTGTAGCTCTTATGGGCACTGAGTATAGTAGTTAGGAATCTGTACTTTGCATTTAAAAACAAAAAACAAAAACCCAACTACCTGGGTTTGATTTCCAGATGCTCCATTTATAAGCCATATGGCCTTTGGCAAATTAGTAACCTCCTCAACCTCCCCAACTATAAAGTGGTGGTGATGAATATATACCGAACATATGCACACACACACACACACACACACACACACACAGATATATGAAAACAGGCACATTGTTGTAAAGGTTAAATTAGATTGTGCATAAAATATACATAACAAGTAACTAGAACATTTATAGCATATGCTCAATAAACATTCAGTTATTATTTGCACTAGGATAGCATTTACATTTAATTGAAAATATATAGCAATGTAGAGGGTATTATGCTAGCTAAGTGAAATAAGTCAGACAGAAAAAGACAAATACTATATGATTTCACTTATACATGGAACCTAAAAAACAAAACAAATGAACAAACATAACCAAACAGAAACAGACTCATAGACACAGAGAATAAACAGGTGGTTGCCAGCGGGGGTGGGAGGAGGGGGAACTGGATGCAGGCAGTCAAAAGGTACAAACTTCCAGTTATAAGATAAATAAGTACTCGGAATGTAATATACAGCATGATAAATATAATTAACCCTGCTGTATGTTACATATGAAAGTTAAGAGAATAAATCCTAAGAGTTCTCATCACAAGGAAAAAAATTTTTTCTATTTATTTATTTTGTATCTATATGAGATGATAGATGTTCACTGAACTTATTGTGTAATCATTTCATGATGTATGTAAGTCAAATCATTATGCTGTACACCTTAAACTTATACAGTGCTGTATGTCAACTATATCTCAATAAAACTGGAAGAAAAAAATAAAAATAAATAAACTATATATAGCAATGAATATGTATAACTGGCAAAATAATTGTTTTGAAAAGATGTTTTAGAAAAATATTTGTTGTACGAATGAGATAGAAATGCAGCACGGTTGAATGACTCTTAAAAGTTGTCCTAAAATTCCCTGAAAGAGACAAAATTTTTCTCATTGGAAAACTACTTTACTTGTTGTAAACTGCATCTGGTTTGAATTAGATTTGGAAATCACTGCTCTGTTTTTCTAAAGTAAATGCTGGATAATGTCCACATAATCCTGATGATGGCATCAGTTTTTTTTTTTTTTTTTGATAGTCACTTCATTTTTCAAAACTTTCACAAAGAAATATAAGCAGCAGTTTATACCTGGGTCTTTACCGATTGTTAATGCAATTGTTTGACCATTGACAGTAAGTATGTGACTAGGTCCATCGCTAGCTCACCATTGTTGTACAACTGTATGCAAATATTGAACATTTCTTCTCACTGCTTTCAACTCTTAATTATCAATATTCTCACCAACCTCAGAATTAAATCAGTATTATTGTGGCACCAATAAAAAGCTTCTCATCATACAAGTGACAGTATTTTCCCCAAAATCTATTTCTTACCTAATAGGACCTTAATATTTTAAATTCACTAATCCTCCATTTTATTCCATACAGATATTAATTGAGAGATCAAACAGAATTCAGCTACCTATTGTTGGAGAAGAAAAGGTGCCCAAGCCTTTAAAAAATGCACAAGAGCTCTCAAACTGCTCATGGATGACTCAGAGAAGAAAGGCTAGGACCCTTGGGATCCTAGGAGCTTGATGACATTATCCAGGCCAGGCCGTTTGGTCTACTGTCCTGTTTCAGGCCAGACCCATTCAGAGAATTTTAATTAAAGGTTTAAGAGATGCAGGTTCTGGAGAACAACTGTTGAAATCAATTCTAGCTCTGTCACTTACTGGGTGATTTGGGCTAACTGCGGTCTCTTTAAAAAAGGAGAATACTAATCTCTAGTTCCTATGGTAGTTCTGAGGATTAGTTAAATCAATCCATGTAAAGTGCTTAGGATAGTGCCTAGCACAAGGTAAGGGCCTAGTAAATATTAGCTATCAGCATCATCACCATCATTATAAATATCCAGACTAAAGCCCATATAGACAGAAATACACAACTACATATATGCACATACATACATATAAATATGCAGTATGAGCCAAAATAGTATGTCTTTTGGTTTTGTCTTACAATATTCACTTACCATGGACTAGTTTTTCAGGTGAGTACATGTAGATTTATTTCATGGAAAAATTGCTGTGTTGTAGCACATTATATTGATGTACTATTCTTACATTGGTGTACCTTTAGTTTTTCCTTCCAGGCTTTTTGCTTTACAAATAATACTTAAAACTGCAGTGTTCTTTACATAACTTTGCATATAAATAGCACTCTTTCTGAAGAATAGATTCCAAGAAGTAAAAGCGATGGATCAAATTGTATATCTATTTTTAAAAAATTGATACTCTAAAGTATTCTCCAAGTATATTATGCCTATTTTATACTTACAAAAACTGTAGAATACTATACATTTCTACAGACCCTAACCAGCATTTAATGCTATTAATTCAATTATTGCAAATCCAATGCATATGATATTGTATTGCATTTGGTTTTCATTTGCATTTCCCTGCTAATAGTGAAGATAGCGTATTTCCTTATATTTGTTGGCTGTCTATAGGTACCCTATGACTTTTAGGTTCATATTATTTATATATTTTTATATGTATGGTTTCTTTTTCTATTTCTTTCATTATTGTGTATATCAGGAATATTAACTCCTTGTCTCCTATATGTGTTACAAATATTTTCTCCAAGCTTGTTGGTGGTTGTATCTAGACATTTCTCCTTTTTAAGTGGGCCTTTCCACACTGACCTTAAAATATTCACTCCTACTGTCTTCTAATAATCTTATAGCTTTGTTTTTGCTCTTTAGATATTTTATCTGCATATAAAATAGTTTTGCATTATTTTGGTGGTAAATAAATAGCTTAAATATGTTGGTAGTGAATTTCCTCATAATTAAATAAATGTGAAATCAGAGATAGAAACTGAGAGATGGATGGGACTTCAAAGATTATTCAGCCCATAGTCCCATCTTGCTAGTCAGATGATTAAAACCCAGTATGAGAAAAAGAAGTCATTTACTGCAGCACTAAGGGTAATGTGATTTGAATGTTAAGGCTTGATCTGAAATTGCTTCTTATGACCAGAGCATCTCTTCCCATGACATTTCTTGCCACATGGGTCTGTATTAAGCAATTTAGCTGGTAGTATTCTCAGGTTTAGCTTCCCCTTCTCTGAAATCATAGTCCTTTATAGCATTATTTCAGGTAGATAGAAATCATTTTTGAACCCTTTTTCTTTCAACATAATGTTTTTTCAAAGGTCTTACTGAGAGAGCCAACTTTTGATTTGGCTCAACCCTTCTGAAAATAATAAAGTTTAATATTCCACCTATAAATATCTACCAGACATGAAAATATTCACTGTTCTAGGCCAGACCCAGGTAGGAAACATATAACTTGATTGTTAAACTATGGAAACAAAATTTTAAAGGGACAAAAATTTTAAAGGGACAACTTGTGGTACCAATTTGCTTGTTTTTGAGAGGAATGATTTTAGCTTGGTTTTAATTTTTATTAGCATTACTTATTAGCTTTTATTGTTTATTTTCTATTTGCTAAAGTAATGTATAAACTGAAGAAAATTTAGAAAATATATAAAATATTAAAAAATTGTACTCTTCGTAATCACTTTAAATATTTTCATATATACTTCCTAATCTTTTATGTATATAAATGTGATATTTTGAGCAAAATTAATATCATATTGAACATGATTTTTCTTTTTGAAATTTACATTCATTATTTAAAATAGCAGTTGAAAATTATGAGATTTAACGTTAAAATCTGGGAAGATTTGTGGCAGCTCAATTTATAATCTGCTGTTGTCCTTGGGGAGAAG
This sequence comes from Delphinus delphis, assembly GCF_949987515.2. Taxonomy (NCBI): domain Eukaryota; kingdom Metazoa; phylum Chordata; class Mammalia; order Artiodactyla; family Delphinidae; genus Delphinus; species Delphinus delphis. The sequence continues at coordinate 42,186,409 of NC_082691.1, forward strand.
GTATCCCTTTTACATGATGTTAATTTTTAAAGCTTTTCTCAATTCTTAACCTTAATATTTTGTTCCTCACTCTTTGAGAAAACTAAGTAAATATAATAGCCAAATTGTCTAAGAAGGTCGCAAATACTGAGCCCAGGCACTCTGGAGCCTGAGCACCACAACTAGAGAGAAGCCCGAGCGCGGCAACTAGAGAAGCCCACGCGCCGCAATGAAGATCCTACCTGCCACAACCAAGACCCGACGCAGCCAAATAAATAAATAAATAAATATTTTAAAAAGGGACCATAGTATTTTGCTTCAACAGGAATCTGGGATGAAATGAATAAGCTCTGTATCAAATTAAGGTTACTGAGCAAATTTTCCCTGTGAGGGGACAAGTATTTGAAAAATATAAAGGATACCAGACCAATGCAGCAAGTGGAGCTAAGAAAACAATGAACTGTTATAGAATGTGTACTTCTCATTCTAGGACACAATTCAAAGCTAATACAGCAGTGAATAGAGGTAAACGTACGGTTTTGAAAACATTATTTAGAGAGTAAAAATGAATATTAAGTATCTAAGCCTTCAAATAAAGAAGATAGAAAAGGATTAACAGAATAAACAGACAACAGCAAAAAATTAAACAAGGGAATAATAAAGATTGTGTCATTAAATGAAATGGAAGACAGAAATATGATTTACAAAACTGAAAGCTGTTTTTTTAAAAATCAGTTAGTCAGACATACATTTGAAAAAATTGATCATCAGTAAAAGACTGTGAATGCAAGCAACATACAGAATGAAGGGAAATAACTAAAGATATAAAAGACATATTGAAACGTATCAAATTATGTTGTGAATAATACTTTAACAGTACATCAGAAAACCACATTAAATGGACAATGTAAAAACGTAGTGACAAAATTAGTAAAAGGTGAAAAAACAACTTAAAAAGACTAATAGCCACTAAATATATCGTATTACTAATGGTAAGTTTTCTCTTAGAAAGCCCTAGACAATGAAAAGTTTATAGGTAATTCCTACTACATATTCAGGGAACAGTGCTAATCCCTAGTTTCTACAAATTGAACCAAAAAATAGGAAAAGGGGAAAAATGCCAAGCTATTGTTATGAGTCCACATTAATTTTCCTTGGCCACATTTTCTCAAGAAGACGTCTTTTAAAAATCATTAAGAAAAGAGGTTTTTGTGGGGGGGCAGAGAGGAATAGATTGGGAGATTAGGATTGAGATATACACACTACTATATATAAAATAGATAACTAATAAGGACCTACTGTATAACACAAGGAACTCTACTCAATACTCTGTAATGACCTATATGGGAAACGAATCTAAAAAAGAGTGGATATATGTATATGTATAACTGATTCACTTTGTTGTACACCTGAAACTAACACAACATTGTTATGTTATGCATTGCCACTGTTGGGAGTATATCCGGAGAAAACTATACTTGGAAAACTCACATGCACCCCAATGTTCATTGCAGCACTACTGACAATAGCCAAGAATGGGATTCAAACAAAAGCCCATCAAAAGAAAAATGGATAAAGACGCTGTGGTACCTATACACAAGGGCATATTAGCCATCAAAAAAGAAGGAAATAATACCATGTGCAGCAACATAGATGAACCTACGGATGACCATACTAAGACAAGTAAGTCAGAGAGAGAAAGACAAATATCATAGGGTATTACTTATAGGTGGAATCTTAAAACTGATACAAATGAACTCATTTACCAACCAGAAACAGACTCACGGAATTAGAAAACCAATTTAGGGTTGCCAAAGGGGAAACATCGGGGAGCAGGGTTAATCAGCAGTTCCGGATTCACATATACACACTAATAACACACACCATCCAAAAGGACGTACTGTATAGCACAGAGAAGTCTACTCAACAGCCTGTAATAACCTATAGGGGCAAGGAACGCGAAAAAGAGTAGACATACATCTATGTATACCAGAATCAAGTTGCTGCACACCTAAAACCAACACACCATTGTAAGTCAACTATGCTCCAATATGAAATGAACATTAATTTAAAAATAAACCAAATGCCTACAATATTCCCCGTAGGCCCCAGTGCAATGGTAAATATGAATATACTGAATGGTGAATGTAATGAAATACTACTCAGCCATAAAAAAGAAGAAAAATTTCCCATTTACAACAACATGGATGGTCTTGGTGGATATTATGCTAAGTGAAATATGTCAGATAGGGGCTTCCTTGGTGGCACAGTGGTTAAGAATCGCCTGCCAGTGCAGGGGCCATGGGTTCCATCCCTGGTCAGGGAACAAAGATCCCACATCCTGCAGGGCAACTAAGCCTTTGCGCCACAACTACTGAGCCTGCGCTCTAGAGCCCACGACTGACAACTACTGAAGCCTGCGCACCTAGAGCCTGTGCTCCGCAACATAGAAGCCACCGCAATGAGAAGCCCACGTACCACAACGAAGAGTAGCCTGCACTTACCACGACTAGAGAAAGCCTGCGCGCAGCAATGAAGACCCAATGCAGCCAAAAGTAAATAAATTAAAAAAAAAAAGAAATATGTCAGAGGAAGACAATTACTGTATGATATGACTTATATGTGGAATCTAAAAAATAAAACAAACTAGTGAATATAACAAAAAAGAAACAGACTCACAGATAAAGAGAACCAACTAGTGGTTACCAGTGGGTGAGGGATGGGGGAGGGACATCATAGGAGTAGGCGATTAAGAGGTACAAACTACTATGTACAAAAGAAATAAGCTATTGTACAAGGTTATATTGTACAACACAGGGAATATAGCCACTACTTTATAATAACTATAAATGAACTATAACCTTTAAAAATTGTGTCACTATGTTGTACACCCAAAACATATAATAGTGTACATCAACTATAACTTAATTTAGAAAAAAGAAAAAAAAAAGCTATGCTATAGGTATGCTCTGGGTGGTGTTCGTGCCTGGATGGACAAGGGTATTCAAACAAGATGGGTGAGTCGGGAAGGCCAGAAGAAGGCTGTTGGGAGGATGACTCCCAGGAAATGGTCAAAGGCATGTGAGGAGTTAGTGAGTTGGTATGCCCAGGCTTCTCAGATGACAGGACATAGCGTTACTGAGGCAAGGAACACAAGTGTTGTTAACACTTGTGTGTGGAAATAGAATGTTTCCTGTTGTCTTGAAAGGAGGCAAAAGAATGTGGAATGGTGACATGGTCACTGGTAGTTTTCCAGAATTCAGCTGAAATCTAAGAAAAATAATAATTATCTGATCAAGGGACTGGATTCTTTCAGACTCCACTTAAAATGGTTTAAGCACCACGCAAATACTTCATTCATAATTCCTAGGATAGTAGAGCTCCCATAGGATAAAGTACACAGTAGTAAAAATAGTCATTTGAGTAGTAATTCTCAAGAGTTAATCTAAGTATTCAACAACAAATCTTAAAATTTTTGCTCACTGTTCTTGCATGTCTTAGTAAACTTTTCTTCCACAACGATCCATAAATGCACTGTATGCATCTGACCACCTTCTGTGTCTCTTAAGGAAGATGGTACAAAGGAAGTTAGCAAAAGCAAACATGTATCAACTTTAATTTTCGTTTATCTTTTTAAAATCACTATTTAATAATCTTTGCTTTAAAAGTTTGCTTTGCATGCCAAATGCACATCTTGTTCTGCTTGGACATACAGGGCTGTTCAAAGCAGCCTTATTTGTCCAGGGGAGAATTTGAGCCATGAAGTATGTGTTTCAGCAACTTTTTCTGAGTGTATGACAGAGTCTTCTTGTCAGTCCTTCTTACTTGAGTGCAATTCACTCAAAATGGGCTGCTCCAAATAAAGTGGGAGTAAACCTGGGTAAGATTCCTCACAATCTTCAGCCCTCAATGCACCATGCCAACTATCTTTGTAATAATAAAAAAAAATCCAAAATTCTAGATAATCCGCTATTTGCATTTTAAGAAAAATCAGAAATCTGCATGCTTTACTTTTAAAGATAGAAGTATCTTTCACTCCAATAAATGAAAAACTCCTTCATTAAAGCAATCATTAACGACAGTGCAGGAGACAAACCACAACAGCCATAGAGAAAGAGGCAAACTCACCGCGTGTGACACAGATTTAATAGGCCACAGGGCTTTTGGTAAAATTAGCATTGAATCCCAGGTGCATTCATGAGGCTTGTAGGTGATAAATCTTTCTGTAGTGTTCTGCTGACCTTCCTTCAGCAAAGGGCATCCACTTACTAGAGACAGGAAGACAAATGAGAAACTTAGCAATTACATTAGTCTTTGTTCATGATGTCTCTCAGAATATGGTCTCATTCTTGGAGATAAGGACCCAGGTGTAGTAAATTGCTGGGCAATCTATAAATGCGAATCTAAATAAAAATTTGCTTATCCTTTCTACCCTTTCTGCTGGAATTAATTTTGTCCTTCTTCCAGCTTCAATTCAAATCCTACCTTAGTTTATTTCCTTGGAAACCTCTTTTTAAAACTTTTTCACATTAGTGCTTTTTGACTGGAATGGCATATTTTGTATTCTATCTTATATTTGACTTAGACATTTCTTAACATCAAAGGCTTGGTCTTATTGGTCTACAAAATATTCTTGGTATTTTCTCCATAGTGACTCATATATCAGGAAACTTGAGGTGTACCAATTTAATTACACACCTAGAGAAGACTTTTTAAATTTAATCCATGCCAAAATGTATACATTGTTTGCAAATACATTATCTTAATTTTCCAATTATAAAATTATTTGCTACTCATTTTGAAAAGAAGAAAACAAAATTCAACCATTATCCCACTATCCAAAATCAGCCACTGTTAACACCTTATTGTTTTGTTTATAATTGATATGCAATTATAATATGTAAACACAGTATGTATTATTCACCCCTATCCAAATAAAAAATGCTGCATTATACAAATTAAGTCTGCATAAACACTATACAAATGGCACCATAATAATAATAATGGTATGTATATTTACCATGTGTTAGACGACACATGCTTTACATACATTAACTAAGTGCTTTACATATGTATAACAGATTTAATGGTCACAGTAATTCTATGATGAAGATTCAACTATTATCATTCCCATTTACAGATGAGGAAACCAAGATATAGACAGTTTAGGTAATTTAGGGCAATGAAGCCAAGATTCAAAGCTATGCAACTTGCTTCTGAAATGTATATATTAACTCATTGGTTCTCTACACAGAACACACTGAGTTACAAACTCAATCTTTAGTAATATATTAAAAGTTGTGGATAAGAAAGCATATGGATTGTTGCCATTAATTAACTGGGCATTTAAAAAATTTACTGTATCATTAAAGGTGATAAGTAAAAAAATACTTTTTAAATTATTTGCCTTTTTATGTATTACTATCAAGATATAATGCAGAAAATTTATTTTTTGGCCATATTCATAACCTTATTATAATAACTTACCTGTACTTAAGTGTTGTGACTTAAACTTTAATCCTTTTGGTTCCTTTTCTAAGTTGTCACAAAACTTGGTAAATTATGTTGGTACTAGATATGTAAAGAAAAGATTGTGTTACTACGAATAAATATTGTTTCATATTGCTAACATTCAATTTGGAATTTGGTTTTTCCAAATATTAAATATTTCACCAGTAAAATGCAATTTTGAGGATTTTGTTATAGCATTTAAAACTTGCCTATAAACATCTGATAGAATAATCTAAGATTCAAGACAGTGTATAACCAATTAATTTATGGTGGAGAGAGGACTTCGATTATCCTTTTGTGAATAATTCAGAAATGATATTTTAAACAGGATGAAATTAAAGGAATCTATTCAGAATTTGGTAAAGTAATCTTAAATGCAAGTAGAGTTACATGCTTTATTTCTAGAGCTGAATTTATTTCAGGCAATAGGAAAAATATTGAACAAAGCTAAAATAATTTGCTGAGGCTGGAATAGAATAAATATTGACTGTTTTTAGTAAACTATAAAACAAAGGTTTTTTTAACATGGTTAAAATGAACTAATATAAACTGAAAAGTCCCAGCTTGGTATTGACATATACACACTACTATATATAAAATAGACAACTAATAAGAACCTACTGTGTAGCATAGGGGACTCTACTGAATATTCTCTAATGAGCTATATGAGAAAAGAATCTAAAAAAGAGTGGATATACGTATACGTATAACTGATTCACTTTGTTGTACACCTGAAACTAATACAACATTGTAAATCAACTATACTCCAATAAAAATTTTTCCAAAGTCCCCCATTCCTTGAACTTTTACTTACCCAAGTCATATAATTCTAACTTTAACTAGTGAAATATTTAAATAAACCAATGGCATTTGATATTTAATTGACCTCCCCTCATCTCCAAATGGTAACATATTTCATTTACTACATATAAAAATGTTTAGATGCCCTGGACAAGTAGAGAAGGTTATGGATCAAGGCATCTTGAATTTCCCAACTTTTATCCGAATAGTTCCCAAGAGTTTACTTTTACTGAATATCTCAGTATTTCAAACTCTATTGTAAGAAATTTGTATATAATTGTCTCCTTCATTACTTAAAATAACCATATAAAACATATAGTATTGTTATCCTAAAGTATAAATAAGGAAAGAGGCTTAATAACTTGTACAAAATTATTAGAAAATAAGAGAGAGAACTGGGATACACTGATCCCAAAGGCCATGCTTTTAACTGCTTCCCTATGTTTTCCCAGTGGAATAAATTTTTTCCTTTTTCTATAATTTTTTTTTGGTATTATCATTCCTATTGCTTCACTCTTTACCTAACAAGAATCGTATTTATAAGTTAAATTATACACCTAAGTATAGGATATATTCATATACTAGTGGAATTATTTTTTGACTTCATTTGCATCTCCTTAAATATATATTCACCACCACCACTTTAAATTAGAAATTCTTGCTCATATATTATTTAAATTATTAATCATTAGACTCATTTAAATAATACAATATCCCCCCTTTGTCAATTTTCATTCACTCATCCATTTGTTCCATGATTTGATTTCATTACTACTAGACTGTAAACTCCTGGAAACTGAGGTCTGTTCTCCAATTACACCTCAGTCCAAACTCTTCTTGAGCCCTAGAAAAGCCATCCCTAGTTGGTCATTCCAACTGGCAGATAAAACCCCATCAGAAACGTTAACCAGAGTCTTACCTCTCCTTTCTCATTCATTTATTGCTGAATTTGAGTTGTATTGTTCCATGAGAAATAAAGATGCAACTTTATACACATTATATTCACATATACCTTTTTTGCTCATGTAATAGTTGTTACAATTAAGAAATGAATAAAAATAATATATTTCCCCCTTATCTCTTTTAAGTTATTTAGAATCAGATGTTCTTTTTGTACCTGTGGAAAGTTATGTGGTTTTGGATTGAGGTATACACCATTTGGATATTTTCCACTTTCCACAAATATTAACTTCACTTTATGTGAATCCAGATGAGGAAATGTAGTTATAAATTTAGGAGACATGGCCCTGTTGGGATGATTCCTTATGCTGGGAAAGTGAAGCATTGTTCCTGGAAAAAATACCTTTTTTTCTCCTTTCTTCTTCCTTAATGATCCTTGATGGCTTTTCTGGAAATCTCAAAGATGTATACAGTTGGGCTTCCCTGGTGGCGCAGTGGTTGAGAGTCCGCCTGCCGATGCAGGGGACACAGGTACATGCCCCGGTCCGGGAAGATCCCACATGCCACGGAGCGGCTAGGCCCGTGAGCCATGGCCACTGAGCCTGTGCATCTGGGGCCTGTGCTCTGCAACGGGAGAGGCCACAACCATGAGAGGCCCGGGTACCGCAAAAAAAAAAAAAAAAAAAAAAGATGTATACAGTTTATAACTAAAATCAGGAGGCTTTATTTCCCATATGTTGACTTTTATTTCAGATCGTGGTGCTTTCAGGACATTTTTTTTCTATTTGGAGTTGAGATCTTGTGTGGGACCCTGCTGTAGCCCCTTTGCAAACAATATTCCTGCCTCTCCTGCCTTTCCGGGACTCAAGGGTGTGTTCACATGTTGGAATCTGCAACAGATATGGAAATTGGTGAAGTATGCTACTGTAGAACTGTGTATTGAATATTTTCTCTCTGGGCCAGGGTGATCTCTAAAGGATTTATGAAGCAGGAAAAAAAGCTCAGAAATGACAAGGAGCGTGTGTAGAGGGGATGAAAGTATCATGGCTGCTGCGAGTATTTATTCAGCATCGTTGTCACAGTAGTCACCACACTAGAGACTAGGGATTCAAAATGATTAACTTGAAATCCATGTCCTTAAGTAACTGAGAGGCTATTGGGAGAAAGGCATGAAAACAAAAACCAAACCTGTGTAACGTGACAGATACTACAATAGTGTTATGAGAAGCAAGGAGAGTGCTCAGCTAATTCTATCAGGAAAATAGAAGTGACATCAAAAGAAAAGTTATCATTTGAACTGATCTTGAAGAATAAGTAGAAATATGCCAGGGGATAAAGGAAGGAAACAACATTTCACCAAGGCACAGAAAGTATGTAAAATTTGTCATAAGCTATTTCTAGGATTTCTATGGCCACCTAAACCATAATAAGTGCATTGTAGCTTCTAAGATTGGGATCTATGGATAAGAATCATGGATTTGCTCTTTGTTGATCTGTGACAAGGATATGGTTGGCACACTTCTAGGATTTAATGAAGGTGTTAGTATGTTACTAGACAATGCCAATGAATTTAAAACCTCCATGGAAAGAGGAATAATAATCAATTAAAATATATTTGGCTAAGTGGAAATAAAACAATGCTGGTTCCTAGGAAATAAGGATCTGAGGTGGGGATGAATTTCCTTGTCTTGTGCTAGAATCTTGTGTTGTTTGACAATAACATCAAAATAGAAGCTTTTCAAGATTCTAAATGTTATTATGCAGTAATTCAAAGTTGTGTATAAAGAGAAACTACTTTGGAGAAACACTGAAAATGTCAACTGGAAAAAATTAATAATAAATATTTTGTAATATAAAATGATAAATTGTTTTTCAACTTCTAATATGAATATATTTTTTTAATGACTACGGACCATTGAGAGAAAAGCAAGAAGCATGTGTGGCAGGAGCTTAGCATATGTATATGAGGAGGCAGTGGAATATAAAGATAGAAAAATCAATTGGGGTTATATTAGCAAAGGTCTTTAATGACACACCAAGGAATTTTAATGAATCAAAGATAATACAGAATTTCTTAACCAAGATAAGAAACACAAGAGGAGGATCAGTTTATGGAAAAAGACCATAATAATAAGTAGATTTAAACAAAATATATGTCCACTATATAACTGGAAGTATAGGCCTGTGGCTAAGTCAGCTTTTGCTGCAATAATGCTATGTAACAAACTGCTCACAAACTCAGTGACAAAATAAATTTAAAAAAAATTTTTTGCCACAGGTTGTGGGGAAGAGGCAATTAGGATTGACTGCTAACAAGTACAAGATTTCTTTTGGGGTTGAAAGACATGTTCTGGAATTAGATAGTGATGATAGTTTCACAACATTGTGAATATACTAAAAACCACTAAACTGTACATTCTAAAATGGCAAGTAGTGAAATTATGTTATATAAATTTTATCTCAATTAGAAAAAACAAATTAATCATTAAATCATGTTGGATAAATTTCAGTAAACATAAAAGACAAACTTTTTTCCTGGGAAATAGAAAGAACAAGACTATAGGTGTTATCTAATTGAGTCCACTTAAATTTTGCAAAAAATAGTCAAAGGGAACATGAAAGCTTCTGCACAGCAAAAGAAGCAATCAACAGAGTGAAAAGGCAACCTATGGAATGGAAGAAAATATTTGCAAACTGTTTATCTGATAAGGGGTTAATATCCAAAATATTTAAGAACTCCTTCAACTCAATAGCAACAAAAACAAATAACTTGACTGAAAAATGAGCTAAAGACTTCAATAGACATTTCTCCAAGGAAGATATACAAATGGCCAACAGGTGTATGGAAAGATGCTCAACATCACTAACCATCACGAAAATGCAAATCAAAACCACAATGAGACATCATCTCACACCTGTCAGAATAGCTATAATCAAAAAAATTAAAGACATTAAGTGTTGGTGAGGATGTAGAAAAACTGGAACACTTGTACACTATTGGTGACAATGTAAAATGATGCAGCCAGTAAGGAAGACAGTGTGGTGGCTCCTCAAAAGTTTAAAAATAGAACTGCCATATGATCCAATAATCACACTTCTGGGTATTTGTCCAAAAAATTGAAATCAGAATCTCAAAGAGATATCTGCACTCTCATGTTAATTGCAGCATTATTCACAACAGTTAAGATACAGAAGCAATCTAAATATTTATTGCTGGATGAATGGTGTTGGAGGAGGTCATCGTGAGGAAGTGACCACCAGTTGACCTGTGAGCTGGACCTAGGCAATCAGACGTCCCTTACCCGCTACCCTGTCCTTAGAATGTGTGCATCACTTGCCTTTCCTCCTCTAGAAGCTGCCCAAGGACACAGCCTTGAAATAGTAATGTGGTGCCGAGACTATCTGGACTGTATATGTGACTTTATCCAGTGAAGTCCTCTCTATAAACTTTTTAAATTGGGGGGGTGGGGAGCACAGAGATCTACTCATCTTGGCAGCCGCCCAAGACAAGTCATGTGTGTAAGTTCCTTCGCTTCTTAAACCTGCCTACCTCCCAATCTGGAGTGGTCTGCCTCTGTCTTCCATCTCTCCTTGCCCTCCACGTACAGGGGCCAGTTTCAGATTACACCTGTGCAGCTCCTGAGGAGCTTGCAAGCTAACAAATGGATAAAGAAAATGTTGTATATATACAAAATGGAATAGTATTCAGCCTTAAAAATGAAGGCAATTCTGCCATATGCACCAATATGAATGAAGTTGGAGGACATTATGCTAAGTGAAATAAAGCCAGTCATGATTCCTGCATGATTCCACCTATATGAGGAAATCTAAAAGAGTCAAACTCACAGGAACAGAGAGTAGAATGGTGGTTGCCAGGGCCTGAGGGGGAGGAGGGATGAGGAACTGCTATTCAACAGGCATAAAGTTTCAGTTATACAAGATGAATAAATTCTAGAGGTCTGCTGTACAATGGTGTACCTATATTAACACTGTGTTGTGCACTTGAAAATCTGTTAGGAGGCTAGATCTCATGATAAGTATTCTTATACACTTTTTTAAAAAGCCGAATAGAGACAAAAAAAGAGTGTGCTTAATATCTGAGTGAGAAGATTAGAAATTCCCCAAGTGTTCAAAAATATGTTATCCTCTGTTGCTCATTAATACATTAAAAATAAGGGAGAGTTGATGAATAGGGAGCCACTTACAATCTCTACAAAGTTACTATAAAATAATCACTAAAATAACACACCAGTTAACAAAATATGTGGAAATAGGATTACTATTTCCTAAGCAATGCAAAAAATATAAATTAAATAATAAAAATATGTTAATTTCATGTTTCTACATTATACAGTAAACAATAGGAATGTCTGCATAGAAATTAAAAGGGTTTATAAATAAAAGATTTTTAAAAAGAAAGGGTGAGAGTTTGAAGGTTGGCTGTACCCTTCCAAGATTCATCCAGAGGGGAGAGCATGCTGGCCCATATTTGATATTTTTATTTTCATTATCATATCTATCTAAACTTGAAGACTGATGCATGACTTTTCATAACCTGGGCCATTTAACATATAAACCATTAATTAATTCTTACTCTCATCTAACTTTCACCAAATCACCCTCAGATGATCATTTGGCTTTGCAATGTACAGTAGTCTACTGGAAGACAATGAGCTAGAAAAAAAATATGAGTTAGTTTGGTTTATTTTTCTCATAAACTAATAAATCTGCATGTTCTATTTTTCATGTTGGACTCTTCTGAACCTGGCTAATGTGACATCAGCCCTGACCTACGTACTGACCTGGAGCTGATGAAAATCAAGCCCTTGACAGTCAGTTGTTAATTTGCTCCCAGTATATGCCTTATTTTATAACCCTCTTGCCTCATTTATGACCCTTCACATTTCTGTAGAAATATATTTTTAAACTTCTGAGAAGCACTGAAGGCTCAGCCTTGACTAAAATTGTAAATATACCTGTCTCCTGCACGGCTCTGAAATCTGGTTACATGAGCAAAGAAAGCACACGAGTAGACTGATTCATGGTCAGGGTTTTGTAATCTCCTGCCATGAAAAGACATGAAGACTGATGGTGTTGGTGAGACAATGAAGTGTCCCACCAGGACATACAGCTATGAAGAAACTGACGAGGAGGGTTATAAACTGGAAGAATAAGAATAGATCAAGACCTCAGAAGTCTAATTGATATAAAAAACAAGTATCATGGCAGTTAGAGAGCTAGACAGCCATCAGACTAAGAAGCTGTGATTGCAGAATGCAGTGCTCGTCTGGCCCTCTTTTTGACTAGGTAGCTGGGAATGAACACGCTCATCTGTCACCTTGTTGCCACTAAAGCTCCCATCTGTCTCTCTCTGTATATGCCTGGGTCTTCCTGACTACCAAAAATTGCTACTATGCGATATTTAAACTAGTGAGAAATTATCTTTAATTTTGCATGATTCTTTATTTTGTCCTTATATTATGAATTTATTGTTACATATTATTCCTTGAATAATATGTGTGTAAAATTAAGCTTCTATAGTATAATATATGAATCATGCATTAGCATATGTCATTGTAGTCCCAAGACACCCCAGCAGAAAGAAATCAACTGGAGATCTAGTTGAAAGATTGAAGCCTGTGATGGCAATATCACATTATAATCCTCACTTTACATGGAAAAAGCTAAGGCACAGAGAAATACAAAGTCATAAGATGTGTAGCTGAGAAAGTCAGAAAAAGTAAACTAGCAATATTCTCATTCAGTCAAAGATTTAGTGGTAAATGTTGATATTACAAAAGCTATATTTTGGCCAAGATGTCTCACTGGAAATAAAAGAATGGCTTAGTCTGCATTCAGTAAGCACAGTTATTCTCCATCTATGAAATTACACTGGTCTCAAGGATCAGTTTAAATACCACCTCCAATAAAAGCATTGCCAGATCTATCAAGATTCATACTTCCTTCTGAATACAGCAATGGAACTTGAAGCTACATTTTGGCTTGTACCTTGTATTAAAGTTAGTTGTTTACAACATCTGCCCCCAAATTAGAATATAAAATTGAAACAAAGATTTCTATCTTTACAAACACTATGTAGGGCTCTGCATATTTTAGGTTGAGCCATGTGAAATTCCTTTTATTCAACGATTTTTCTACCTTACAAAAATGCAAACTTTAAATGGTTCAACGGTTTGAACCATTTGGCAAGCAATTGGTTGCCAAATTCTGGAAATTACAGATGCTCCTTTTTTGAAACTGTATCTAAAAGCTCAAATATCTAATTATATTTTTTTCTAAATTTGCTTACGTATCTGAGTTTAATTTTGTAAACTTAAGTATTTGGGGAGATAGACAGACAGAGAGATAGATTGATATAGATATATACCTGATACCTAAATGATGCCAACATAAGAAAAGAGCATTGTAAAATATTCTGCTATTAAGATCACAGTGAACTCCTTAGATCATGAATTCATGCACGTTTGTAGGTTTATAAAGAAACTCAACACTTTCTTCCAGCTGCGCTTTCTCCTTCTTAACATATTTCATGATCTCCTATTTATAATATTATATATAAAGAGAATGTTTCTCTCTTAAATGAATTCATCTCATATATCTTAACATAAAACACACAGATTCCAAAGACTTAGACAAATTGATAAACTGGAATAATTCCAAATAAACACAAAAATCAGAAGCATTCATTAGAAAATCAGTAACTTCACTCACCATTTAAAACTGAGAGTTTTAATAAAAATGTTTACGGCAGTATGTCTCAGCAGATCTTTTCTGCAAAGCCAAATAAGACTAAGCAAACAGTTTATAAGGGAAACATTTAGCCTTTGCTTTACAAAAGAACTTGAAGTATATTTAAGTGTTACCCACCCGGGTTGCTAAGAAACAGAATTAATTTTCTAAAGGAGTGAAGTCAGAGTAGGAAAAAAGAGTGAAAGCAGGACCTCTAATGTTGCCTAAAACCTAGTAACAAAGCAATAACTCCCGAGCTCTTTTTTGAAAGGTTAGAAAATCAACATACTACAAAACTCAATACTCAGTAAATGTCAAGAGGAAAAAAGAGAGAAAATAATTCCACTCCAGTGCAGTTTTCCTAAATGTCTTGACAATTTACTTTTCATATTTGTTTAGTAATCTCTTTTGTAAGTCAACGTGAGTTGACATTTAATATAAACACAATTTGAAAAGCAGTTTCAACTCTTTTATTACCTTGGGTTGAAGAAGGTTTGAGTTAATTTCCTTAATGTTCACTTTATAAGGCAAATGAAGATTACAAGTTCGTCTTCCTAACTTATGGCTTAACCTACTGATTTCTGCAAAATAATTTATGGAGAAAGCTTTCTATTTTTATTGATCAAATTCTACACTCAATGATAATATATATATCTTGGTGAGATTTAAAAAAAATAAACTTGTCATAGAAAATTTCAAATATGTACCAAAGTAGACAGAATTGTATAATGAATCTTCATGTAACCATCACCCGGCTAAAAAATTGATCAACTTATAGCTCAAATTGCTTTAAATATACCTCCAACTTATCTCCCTCCATTCCTCATATTATTTTGATGCATCATATCAACTTATCAGTAATTATTTTAGGATGTTTCCACTAAAAGATAAAAACACTTTTATTTTAAAAGCGTATGCATAGCACCACTATGACATGTAAAAAAAGGAACATCAATTCATTGATATTGAATAGCCAGGCAAAATTCAAGTTTCTAATTATCTCACAAAAGTCAAATATTTTTGGTTTTGCTTTTTTCTTCACAGTTTGTTTGTGATTTGGGCTAGTTATTCACTCTCATTTGGTCCAAAAAATTCCCGTGACCTGAGCATTAACTTCTCTCTTCCTCATATTTTTCTAATGAGGTGTAAAATTTCCTGAACGAAGATCTCTAAGTCTGGAGTCTTTTGACTAGCTTAACTATTGTTTCGTCTGAAGTGAAAGTTCGCCACTGGGTGGCAGTGCATTCCTTATAATTTTATCCCAGTTTGTAAACTGAGACTCAAAGATAAATTTGCCTGTACTGTTTTCCCCAATATTCAATTTCACTGTGTTTTTTCCTTGGGGAAATGACAGTAGAGTTGGGTTTACTCAATTTCTTACAGTTTTGATATAAAATTAATCTATCTTTATGCTGATTGTATTTCTCTTTCTCTCTCTTTGCATAGAGATGCATATGATTCTTTCTCAAAAGCATATGTTCAAAGTGCCTTTTATATTTGGTTCACTACTATTGTTTGCGATGCCAAAATACATATGATGTGGCCACAGATTTCAAGAAAATTATAAATAATTGGCTAGAAAAGACACAAACATCTCAAGACAGGTACTAAATGTCAAATGATCCGTCCTGACAGTTACTCTCCTGGGAAGTTAATGAGGGGTAGGTCCTTGAAGTTTAAGAACGTCTCTGAAAATTTCTTACAGCAACCAAGGTCTATTCTAATTCTTGACAACAACAAAGTTCTTAATAAAAAGGAGAGGAAGGGAAGATGATTTAGATGGGTGGACAGCATAAAAGCTACTTTAATTCTCTTTAATGCTTTCATGAATGCTTTTCAAGAAGTTTCTGTTAAGGAAATACTATTTCATGGTTAAGTGACTCAAGTTATATATAGAACCATCCAAAAATCTCCTCTTAAGTAGATACTTTGAGTGTATAATAAATTTTTACTGCACATGAATATGTGTGGGATGTGCAAGGATCTGTTGCTCAGCTTCCACAAATTTAGGAAGGTACCCTGTTGTGGAAAATAAAAACCTCCACACTCTGACTTTTATGTCTCCTGGTATTAAGGAATATGCACATTTTTTCTTTACTTTAATATAATTTTATTATCATCTCCAATATCTAGGTTTTTTTCTTTTAAAATTAACACATTAGATATTTGCCCTCTGGTCTTTGGAATTTTGGGTATCATAAAAAGTAACAAAGCATCATCTTATCTCTGCAAATTAGTATCCCTTATTTTTCTGTGCAGAGATGAGGGGAAGAAAATTAAAGCATGAGAGTGATCACCATTTAAAAGTGAAAAAGAAAATGTCCTATAGTGTTTTCCCTTCCTTTCCAGCTAATCTCTTAAGCTGAATTCCTTGGCTCCAGTTTGGGGAAACTTTTTATTATTGTCTCCTAAGGGTCAGTCACATAAGCTATCCCACACCACCTCTCACATCTTTGTTCACCTGAATTATGAGCCACACTTAATTTAAAGTAAGATTCTGGAAATTAGAAGAGAAGAGTTTTTACTTTTTATTACCCACCACTAAGAATTTAATAGCTTCTAGTTGGAAGGCATTGAATGCGCACATTTTTGAAAAAGCCACTTGAATAACGTATGTTTATACAAATGAATTAACTTAAAGTGTACTGTAGTAATAATCTTATCATGTAAATGCAGTTTGAAATACTCCATAAATTAACAAGAAAAATAGGTTTTCAATTATGTTCAGAATAAGAAAATAAGAATGAGGGAGTTTCTTGGGCAGAAGGAATAATATTAATGAATGCCATTATGTAGCTAAACAGTTTTGCTTCTGTTTTATCTCCTCCCTTATGAAAGGGAACAATTTCTACACTGAAAATAGCAAACATGAAGAGGAACAAATTGAAGCTTGAGTTAGATGAGGAGACAAGATACTATACTTATTTACATGAATTCAGGTCCATAAAACCATAGGAGTTACACTTCAGAACAATGAGAGAACTGGCACTGGGAAATGAGGTGGTACCCTGTGAAACCTTGTTGAGAGGACAGAGTTATATGAGTGGATATTGGAGATTAGACACACTTGAGTTTACCCTTGACACAAGGTGGGCCTCTTTGTGAGTGCCACCTAACATGCCACACAGTGTGGGTTAAGGAATGGATTTTACTGGGGTAACAGTTTTACAACCAAAGATCAGAAAAAAGGGGACTTGAGTTCTCAGATCTCCTAATATCCTCTAGGTGGGGAATGAGGAGTGGGGCACACAGTTGAACACAGGGTAGATGAACATTCTGGGTGACAGGAACTCCTCCTGTTGCTCTCCTGTTTACAGTGCAAGTCTGAGAGCACCTTTATCAGTGGGGATGTGGGGAGCAGAGTACACTGACTAACAAGTTAACTGCGCACCAGCCTTACTGAGTTTGGATGCCAGCTGTTCACAGGAGTGTCTGGGAAAGCCAGCTGCTCAGCGTTTGGTGACTTTGGGGACCTGTGCAAAGTTGCATTCCTATATTTTGAGGAAAAAAGCTAACAATGCAGGGGGAAGCTGAGATTAGAAGCAACCCCTCTCATCAGAAGAGGGAAGACCTCCCTGTTCTAGCTGTCTCATTGTCCAGGCAGATCAAGGTGAGCTGCCTGGAGCATCTTAGGAGAGTCATGCTTGTTGCACTACAGAACGTCAATAAATTCTACAATAGGTTTTCTAGCAGACAATTGGTGAGTACTCTAGGGAAGAGGGGCTTTCTTTCCACTATTAGAAATGGAGATCAATTCACCGTAGATTTATCTACAAAGCAGGGCTGTGTATGAATAAAATAGGCCTAATCACATGTGATGCTTTCACACTGTACATAAATTTGGCTGCTCTGCACTGAGCCTGAGACTGCCTGGGTCATTGTTATTGATGTTCATAGCTTGTCTGTTGATTTGTGCTGTTTTCTTTCCTTCCTCCCATGAGACTGCTCAGATTTACCATGGTTAGAGAACTGCTCCTTCAGTTATCCATGTTCAAGTCACACCAATTAAAACATGGCCCCTTGACAAAAGTGTGAGTGATGTTTCAAAGAAGGACTTATCCATTCCACATTTACTCACCAGGTCAAGCACTACAGTGCACAACACTGTCCCACATCTAAAACCAGCGTTATCAGTGACCTCTCCTAAGGACCTAGGCAAAATGGCAAACATTGCCTTCTCACCTCTTTCTACCACACCCTTCAGCCTCTTGGTGCCTCCCTTCACTCCCATGTCACACACTGCTGTCATTGTGTCATCCTCTGGTGGTTGCGAATTCTTGTTTTACTACCTCATTTAGTCTGTTGCCTTCTATAGCATTCTAAAATACATGTTTACTCTCTTTTATGCCTAATAAAAATACTAACCCTGTTCATCATTTTTAAACTTAGTATACTTTACCTCTTTTCTCAAAGTACTGATAAAAAATTTTAGTTCTATTTGTCCAACTTCAAAACAGTAGAGAAATGGATTTAAGAATAATAAATAATCTACACGTCTTCCACAGAGTGGCAACTGAAAATTATTCTTGACTTAATAAAATACTGACTAACTGATCTTTGCTGTGGGCCACTGTTCTAGGTGCTTTACACTTGTTAATACACTCAATCTCACAGCAACCTTTGGAAGTAAGTCCTTTTATTATCTCATTTGACAGATGAGGAAACAGAAGGAAAGAGTCTAGTGACTTGTTCAAGGTTACAGAGCTAATAAGCAATGGGGCCAGAATGAAAATCCACCCCATCTGGCCTCAGAGGCCTGGTTTTCAGCCTCTGCAGTACAATAACTCTAAATCAGTGGTTCACAAGGTGGGGTCCCGAGACCACTAGCATGAGTATCATTTGAGAATGTGTTAGAAATACTAATTCTCAGGCCCTACCCAAAAACCTATTGAGTCAGAAACTCTGGAGATGGGGTGCAGCAATCTGTGTTTTAACACACCCTCCAGGCGATTCTGATGTTCAAATTCAAATTTGAGAACCTCTGCTTTAGAGGTTACTGAGGGAACTGCTAGTACAGATTCTAAAACTTTTTTTATCTGCTTTTTCTTTATGTGATTTTATGACTGAAATCAGAGAAACTTTAACACACTGCAGTGCATATGTTAGAACACTTGTCAACACTGATAGAGGTATAGAAAATTTTTAGAAAACTTAGCGTACATTTAAAAAGCAAAACCAGGAATTCCCTGACGGTCCAGTGGTTAGGACATCATGCTTTCACTGCCGAGGGTGTGGGTTCGATCCCTGGTTGGGGAACTAAGATCCCGCAAGCCACACAGTGCGGCCAAAATAATAATAGTAATAATAGTAAAAATAAATAAAAAGCAAAACCAGAATCTATTAATGATTTTAAGATGATTTAAAGGAAAAAAATTTTACTTCTGTGAAACTACGTATTGAAAAAACTATAGTGGACCATAATGGGGAAGTAAGAGTTTTTTAAAAAGAGACATAAGCATAGACTTAGCAACTTTTAAAATTATGTATTAAAACATATTGCACAAACTAAGGGTGTCTGAAAATGCAAACTTACATTTGAAAGAATCATAGCATAGAAAACTGGGTCCATAAAGCTCCATCCTCTCCAGTTCTCATAATTTTCCATAGAGTAGCATTTCCATTGTCTTTATCGTTTCTGTGAAAACATATACCCCTAGAGAAACTGGAGAACAATATTTGGCATAATAGTGAAAGAGCAGTTATTGATATAACCCGAGTTATGTACTTTAAGCATGTAATACTTTGTGCTCAGTGGATGGTGTATGGCAACCCTTGTTAAAATTTCCCAGCGTTATAACATTTAAATATTTTCTTTCATTCGTCTTTTATATATAGAATGGGCTCTTAGACAGTGTCACAAGAAGGATTCCATTAATGACTCATTCCCCTCAACCAGAAGTATATAATTTGGGTATCATTTTTCATGTGTCAGGGATCCTCTGTTCTGAGGAATCTGTGACACAGAGAAGAGCCCTAGAAAAAAACTGCGACGTTGATATGATACACCTTTATTTCCCATTGGCCTTTTTCTCATTCCACCCCTTACTGGCTCTCATACTGAGATTCATCCCATCCAAGTCAAACATGCAGAGTTTATTTTTCAGAAGGCCCCCCCTTATTGAAAATGACCTCCTCTCTTTACTCCATGGATCAGGGGTCAAGTAACTAATCCACAGTTAATCCCTGCTACAATCAGAATACCTGCTTTTGATAACAAATCAACGTTTGGTGTCACTAGTAGTGTGAGTGGCACATTCATAACCCCAATCATAGAAAAACTGCATAAGTCTCTGCATCCTGAGATTACTTATGTGAAACTTATTGGTAATTTCCCTATCTATCCCCTCAGTAAAATCCAGGAAGCTTGCCTTACAAAATGGAAGGAGTTCTTAATAAAATTTTGTAATTCTTATTATTTTAGAAGTTTGGATAGATATGTGTTTATGTGGGAAGGAAGCTTTTAATTTTCAGAAGATTTACTATTTAAGCAGTGTCACACAGAAGAGGCACAAGATTTTGGGGCTTAACTAGTAAAAGTTTTCTCTGTAGTAACTTAACTCCAATGGCTAAAACTAAAACTTTTTACTAATGAATTAAATATAAATTCTGTAGTGTTGATAAGAAGAGAAAGCTGTGTCTATTGAGGGAGAAGCCAGAAGAGACAGAATAAATACAGACGTCCTCAAATTCATTTTTAGGTTTGAATCAGCTGTGACGTGCCCAAGAACTGGAAACATGAACATTCTTACCTCTCAGTATTTACTTATTTACTGAATAAGTGTATATGTGGTCCTCTACAGTAAAAGATCTCATCCACCCATAACAAAGTCTTCCTGGATACAAAATGATCAAGAACACATTGGGAAAATAAGCCAAACTCCTATTTGCAGATTTCAAACTCCCAGTGACATGAAAAGTCTTTGTGGAATCTATGGGAATTCCTTGTCTTACCTGAGTCCTGAAAAAGTCGAGTGCTGTATTTCTGCCGTAAACCTCTTTACTTCAAGCGGTTTCGCCACACGACTAATTGGTCACAGGGCTATTTCGCCATAAAAGATAAATAACTTGGTCTTCCCTGGTGGCGCAGTGGTTGAGAATGTTCCTGCCAGTGCAGAGGACACGGGTTCGAGCCCTGGTCTGGGAAGATCCCACATGCTGCGGAGCAACTGGGCGCGTGAGCCACAATTACTGAGCCTGCGCGTCTGGAGCCTGTGCTCCGCAACAAGAGAGGCCGCGATAGTGAGAGACCCGCGCACCGCGATGAAGAGTGGCCCCCGCTTGCCACAACTACAGAAAGCCCTCGCACAGAAACGAAGACCCAACATAGCCATAAATAAAAAGAACAAATAAATTAATTTAAAAAAACCCTACATCATAGCGTTATTATTAAAAAAAAAAAAGATAAATAACTGGTCGACAGTTACATTACCCTAGAAAAGATGACCTATCAGTCTTTGCAAATTCTTAGGTGAGCTAATCCAAGCCTGGTTCTGTTAGGGTGAGTTATAACTTGAATGTTTTGTAATGGAAAATAATATTATTTAAATGCCATTAAAATTTCTCCTAACAAAGACTTTATTTCGAAATGAATATATTTCTTAGGCTCCAATTAGTAGCATTAATATACTGTGATGCAGTGAGTCACAAACCTTGGTCCATAAAAAGTTGTATCAGAATTTCCCGGGGTGGTTTATTATCCAGAATCTTGGGCTCTATCTCCAGAGACTATATTCAGCATGTCGAGGATAAGCCTGGGAATCTACAATTATAAAATGTTTCCCAGGTGACTTTGATGCACAATTAAGTTTAGGGAAAAAAATATGGAATTTAGATTTAGAAGGCGAGACTCAGGTCTAGATAATTCCAGACCAATTCTATTGTCTCTTGAAGTGTAGATTTCTTCATCTTTAACACAGATGATAATATCCTCTATCAGGGTTGTGAGGATCCCTGAAATAATATACACAAAAAAAGGCAATTCTGGAATAGAAAATTACTTAACTACTGAAATACATTTTAAAGGCATTGATGCCTTTTTATACAGACTTTATGAAATCTTAGAATGCTTGCTATGCCACAGTCCCATTCCAAGGAATTCCTAGCCTGAAACCCATTCCAAGGAACTCCCAGCCCATAGCATCATTACAAAAGGTTCCCATGCCAACAGGCCTCATGCCAAGAGATTCCCATGCCAGAATTTTTCAAGGCATTAGTACCAATTTGCTTATTTATGTATAAATACTATTAATAATAAAAGATTCTCCTTTTTTTAATTGTAAACTTTTATTTCACCTTTTATGTGTTTTGTTTTGTTTGGGTGAGCTCCTTCCTTTTTTTCTTCAATAATGTAAACATTATTTTCAACTGTATAGTTCTTTTTGTTAATGGAGATACTGGTTAATTATAGAAAAGTGGTTAAAAACAAAGTTACAACCATAAAATAAAACATTTTTAAGCTGTTAAAATATGCAAATTTCTCACATGTAATTTAAATGCAAATGTAGTATAAAGTATATATACAGCAGGATCCTCATAATGTAATAAATTATACCCATCCCATACATATATATAGTTATATATGTCTATATGATGTATATTTCAAATTCTGAAAGAATGTATATGAAAATTTTTTTTTTTTTTTTTTTTTTTTTTTTTTTGCTGCACTGCGTGACTTGTGGAACCCGGGCCCTCGGCAGTGGAAGAAAGGAGTCCTAACCACTGAACTGCCAGGGAATTCCCCTGTATTTTCCCAATTTTTTACATTGACTGTGCATTATTTTACAATTTTTGAAAAATTACTAAAATTGGGCTTCCCTGGTGGCACAGTGGTTGAGAGTCTGCCTGCCTGATGCAGGAGACACGGGTTCGTGCCCCGGTCCGGGAAGATCCCACGTCCCACATCCCACATGCCCCGCGGAGCGGCTAGGTCCGTGAGCCATGGCCGCTGAGCCTGTGCGTCTGGAACCTGTGCTCCGCACGGAAGAAACCACAACAGTGAGAGGCTCGTGTACCGCATAAAAAAATAAAATAAAAGCGTACTGGGGCTTCCCTGGTGGCGCAGTGGTTGAGAGTCCGCCTGCCGATGCAGGGGACACGGGTTCGTCCCCGGTCCGGGAGGATCCCACATGCCGCGGAGCGGCTGGTCCCGTGAGCCATGGCCGCTGAACCTGCGCATCCGGAACCTGTGCTCTGCAACGGGAGAGGCCACAACAGTGAGAGGCCCGCGTACCGCAAAAAAAAAAAAAAAAAAAAAAAAAATTACTAAAATTATTTCTTGAATTATAAAAAATAGATGAGCATAGTAGAGGATATAAATGGCCAAATTATATCAGATCTTGCCATGTAAATATCTGCCACGATTCCCTGCGTAATTCAGGCACTAGCATAAATAAGACTTTCAGCTTGGCCTAGGAGACCAGGGGGTGTGGGCTCCCCCAGGATGATGCAAAAGCTTGTAAATCGGTTCTATAATCTGAGGAGTAGTTTCCAGTTACACAATTAGCCAAAACTCAAGATGTAAACATAGTAAATACCCGTTTTCCCAGCAGAGAGGTTAGTCCCACCTGACCTATAACAAGGGAGACTGGTACAGCAATTTCCCTACCATATAAGAGTCAAGGGATACTAAAATGTAAATTGAGCACCTATGTGTACCTCATTTCAGATTGTTAGTAAACCAAATATGAGATGAAACAGATACTAAATAATTTCACCCAATAACAGAATAATTCAGACATTTGTGAAATATTTTTTAATTGACTTTGTAGGGACATAACAGAGAAATGTCATAGGATGTTTTAGGTAATAGGTTGAATGTCATTTATTGTCATGACTTTCAGAATCTAAAGTTGCCTGTAAAGAATACCGGAAAGGGACTTCTCTGGTGGCGCAGTGGTTAAGAATCTGCCTGCCAATGCAGGGGGCACGGGTTCGAGCCCTGGTCCGGGAAAATCCCGCATGCCCCGGAGCGCCAAAACTACCGAGCCTGTGCTCTAGAGCCTGTGAGCCACAACTACTGAGCCTACATGCCACAACTACTGAAGCCTGCATGCCTAGAGCCCATGCTCCGCAGCAACAGAAGCCACCACAGTGACAAGCCCACGCACTGAAATGAAGAGTAGACCCTGGGCTTCCCTGGTGGCGCAGTGGTTGGGAGTCCGCCTGCCGATGCAGGGGACACGGGTTCGTGCCCCGGTCCGCGAGGATCCCAAGTGCCGCGGAGCGGCTGGGCCCGTGGGCCATGGCCGCTGGGCCTGCACGTCCGGAGCCTGTGCTCTGCAACGGCAGAGGCCACAGCAGTGAGAGGCCCGCGTACCGCAAAAAAAAAAAAAAAAAGAGTAGACCCTGCTCACTGCAACTAGAGAAAGCCTGCGCGCAGCAACGAAGACCCAACGCAGCCAAAAATAAATAAATAAAATAAATAAATTTATTTAAAAAAAAAAGAATAATGGAAAGAAAACCAGAGAGGGTACTGACTTTAGTAACAGAAGAACCAGGTTTGAATTCCAATTATACCACTTGACTGTAGTTGAATGGACTTAGGCATGTATAATGACCTCTCCAAACCTTAATTTCTCAACTATAAAACTGAGATAATTCTACTGCCTACTTTACAAAGTGTTCTGAGAATGAAATAAAGAATTGTGTATGGAAATATTTTGTAAAGTAAAAAAATTCACACAAACATGTGCACATATTCACACACATATCTAGTTTTTTTTCCCCCACCCTGGCAACTCTTAATCCATTTAAATTACAATTTATTTACAATTAAAATGACTACCTAGCTTTTTATTTGTTTAAGAGCCAGTGAGGATTTCACAGATTCAAACAGATATCCTGAGATGTAAGATATTACAAAAGATATTTTCTTCCCCAAAGCAACAGAATTGAAGATTTTAAAAGAGCAGAATCAATTCAAATCTAGCAACAGATTTCAAAGCTTTCACTTTAGATCTTCAAGTCATTTGCTGCAGCCATACCTCAGACAATATTCCTAGTAGGAGGGAAGTTAAAACACCATTTGAATGATTTCCTGCTGGGACTTCATTGTCAGCAACCTCCCTCACATCCTATTTCGGTATGACTTTCACACTTCAAGGGGTTGAAAAATGTTTCTTCAACTCGTAAAAAAATGGAGACCCTACATTGTGTATTTATATGCCAGCTCTATTTGCACCTTATCATTTACCAACCTGAACTAGTAACTAAAATCAAAAGCAAAATAAAACTTTAATCTGTGTATCTAGCAAAATAAGACTTTAATCGGTATATCTAAGTACACTGCCCTGACATACATACACTTTCAACATATAATTTGCATTTTAAAATAATTACACTAATGACTTTCCTTGGAAAATAGTTATGTGCAATCAAATAGCCAAATTATTATACTGTTTCAAGTCTTAGACTAAATCAGTGTGATGTTGCTCATCTAAACCAGAAGATTCTCAATGACCTGGGAAGACAGATAACAGAATTACTTTGGTCAGCCAAGTGAAGTCTTAGTATTTTTTTCCGATTTCTAACACAACTGGCACTCCAATGCAAGTACTAGTTATCTATATGTGTTACTGTCATAATATTTTTAAGCACACAAGTCCTGGAAAAAGAGATATCTTATCCATCCAACATCAAAATTAGTGCTTCCAGGGGAGAGAGAGAGCACACAAAACACATAAATAAACAAAAACAAAACACAAGTCCATTGAAACCATGACAAGGAAGTACAAAATATTTTACATTGATCCTCCTCTTCATTGATTCTTTCTGAGGCAGAGAAGTCTCCTGATTGGTTGTTGGAACTTAGAATTACTCAAGATAATTATAACCGAATGGCCAGAGGGATATACGCTGCCATTATGTCCTTCACCACAAAGAAGCGCTGACTCCCATAAGGAATACTGAATGTCATATTTGCCATGAAGGCAGCAAAATAAGAAATAAAGAAGCAAAAGAATGTTATCACTGATCTTAATGTATTAATATGGGCTTCAGTGCTGGCGTTTCTAAAACCAAGAGGTCCATTTTGCATCCCATTAGCGAGTTTATAGAGAGAAATGAATAACATAACAGTTCACCTCACAGATATGGCCAGAGGAAATATTAATGCCAAGCTGACAAGAAGCACTTCATTAATCTGCTTTGTCTTGAGTTTAGTCCTCTTTAGCATGGCATCCCTGAGGACATCAATATCCACATTTTTAGGGTAATCCACCTTGACACACAGAGTTGCAATGCTCACGGAGGTCAGCAGGCTTCCCAGAAGCAGTCAAGGCATTAACTTTGAGATCCTGAATTTCAGCCAAAGAAAACAGTACTGGGTGAAGTGTGTTATCTTGAGGCAGTAAAATACAAAGAGACAGGTGGCAAACCAGAGACTGACAGAGCTGAAAAACATCCCCCCAAAATCATCGCTGTACCATAAATTTTTACTCTATAAAAGAGTGGAAAGAACATGAGAAAAACTTTACCATTAACACTATCTGCAAACCAAATCTAGACATCCCTATGCATATGAAAAGGAGATGCATTGGTGTCAGCTTTCTGCTTTTGACCAATTCATTACAGTCGATGATTATAAGAAATCCATTTACTGTAATCCCTGTGATAAATTCTGCTGACATGAGGATAACATGAAGACGAGCTGACAAAGAGGAGGCCATGTTTCCTACCACAAATCTTACCTTTTCCTTGTGGATGGTGTCAAATACCTCCTCCATATGATGTTGCAGATAGAAACATACAGCACTGAGAAATCTGACCTTCTGCCAACTTCTGGATCGTAAGTAGAGTCTACCACTAGACTTTTTCCTTAAGGAAGAAAAATTGAGGGAGTACTTTTTAAATCTGGTGCCCTGAATTTGAAACTTAGGGAATGCACATCCAAAGATCTGAATGATGGTTAAGTCTTCCAATTACATCCCAGTAAAAACTGCCATATTGGCATTATTCAGTTCTCACGCTTACTCAATTATGCCAAACATCTGATTATAAATATTTTTTATTTAGGTTACTACTATTTCCTTTCTGTCTTTTGTTTTCTCCTAAGGACAAATGCCACATTCTTGGGACAGACAGCTATTTCTTATTATTGGCACAAGTATCCAGTCTCAGATGTGACTGTTTCTTTTTTTCCCTCATAATAATCATTCCAAGACACTTTGAATGAATCCTTCCTGATCCTCCACCCCCACCCCAGCCCCATAAAAGACAATTTTTTTCTCCAGACTTGAAAATCATTTCCTGGGACCTAACTTTTTTTTAAAATTTATTTAATTTATTTATTTTTGGCTGCATTGGGTCTTCATTGCTGTGTGAGGGCTTTTCTCTAATTGTGGCAGCGGGGGCTACTCTTCGTTGCGGTGCGCAGGCTTCTCACTGTGAGGCTTCGTTGCGGAGCACAGGCTCTAGGCACATGGGCTTCAGTAGTTGTAGCACGCAGGCTCAGTAGTTGTGGCTCACGGGCTCTAGAGCACAGGCTCAGTAGTTGTGGCACACGGGCTTAGTTGCTCCGCGGCATGTGGCATCTTCCTGGACCAGGGCTCGAACCCGTGTCCCCTGCATTGGCAGGCGGATTCTTAACCACTGCGCCACCAGGTAAGCCCCTGCAACCTAACTTGGTATAATAATCCTTCATTACCCTAAATGATCTCTCATATTTTCAGTCTTCTTGGTAAAATTCTGACCTAAGGGTCAGCAAACCCCAGTGATAAAAGTAGTGCATATTCAATCCACATGCTTACATCATGTCTGCTCATGCTGAAGAATATCCCTTCAAAAGGCAGATGGTACAGAAACTTCAAACTACAAACAGAGGGTGTAATTACATAGGCGTTAAAATGATTTTCCTCCCTTTATTGCAAAGAGATGTTCATATAACCTTGCCGAAAATTAGTTACATCACATGTAAGGTGTAAATAAATCATTACTACTTCATAACTAATATATGGTGCTCAAACTGTTTAGTTCAGTGGCTAGGTCATACTAAGCACTCAACACATGGTAACTACTAATTATTACTATTAAATGTCTTATTCTATTTACCTCAGCAAGAAAATATTGATTCTGTTAATATTTTCGATAAGACAGTTGAAATGTTTTCAATAAGAAATAAGATTATAAAAGTATAGAAAATAGAAAAGCAAAGAACTGGACTTGCCACCCACTGTCCACACCATTCATGGTTTTTAAAGCCTACTAGCCCATGAAAGCACATGTCAGTGCCACCTGTGTAGCGTTCCCCTGCTACCATCAGGTGACCTTCCCACCCATTTTCTATACATCACAGATATCCAAGATTTATCCCATCTCTATCTCTTCTAAAATGCTTGCTTTGTGACCTGTACATCAGTTTGCCTTTGGTGCCTGGACTTGCCATCTTCCTTGTCTACAAACCATGACTTTGTCAAGTGAATGGTATTTGCCTTGCCCCATCGCCTCCAGGGTCTATTCCCAATTCTAGGTACAGGTGAAGAAGCTTCATCTCAATTCCAGACTCTAGACCAGTGTCATGATCCTGGGGTGAAGGAGAAGAAATGGGATTTGTACAGTATACAGCTTAGTGTCCTAAATTACCTCTCTGAGACTGGGTTATATTTATTGAGTGATGGCATTTAAAAGGATATGATAACTGGATTGTTATCATATCTGACTGCATCTGGATGTCATGGGACTAAAGCAGCAAATAAAGCTTTAGTATTAAGCATTCAGTAGATACTGTTACTGAATTTTTATGTGGAAAATGAGACACAACTCAGTTCTGGAAAGGTATAGAATTTCTTAGGATTCATAAAAATCTTCCTGGTAGAAGAAGTGAATCAGATTCCATCACAAAAATCCCCATTCTATAGAGAAGGATATTTTGGAATCCTAAAGACTAAGTGACTTATTCAAGGTTTAAATGAGTAAAAACTGGCAGAACTTGTATAGATCATTTCAATTTTCTGATCTTACATTTCCTCATAAGCAAAACAAGTGAAGAGGAAAAAATGAATTACCTACAATTTTGATTTTGTCAACATTTTCACTCATCTTCTGCCAAAATCTTGAAAGTTTCTTCCAAAACCTTGAATTAGTTGAGCTGCCTTTGCATGAGCTTTGTCCCATGTAGGACACAGGATAAGATTTCTTGATCCACTGATTAATATATTGGATTAATATCCTGTTTTTGAGACAATTGTTCTCAACTTCTCCCACCCCAGCTGAGTCATAACGTTTATTATAATTCTACTTTGAAGGTCTTTCCATGTGCAAATTATAATTTGTGTCTCAGACAATCAGTGAATGAGGAGGTAGAGGAGAGCTCAGTTTCTCAAAGAGACTGTGTAATTGAGGACTTCACTATCTCCTTACCACATCACTAAAATTCAGCTTTCATTGTACCATGGAGCAGTTTAAACCAACAGGAAATTAAGGATGCAACACTTTTGAAAACTGTATAAAGCTGCAAAATGTAAATAAC
This sequence comes from Delphinus delphis, assembly GCF_949987515.2. NCBI lineage: Eukaryota > Metazoa > Chordata > Mammalia > Artiodactyla > Delphinidae > Delphinus > Delphinus delphis. The sequence goes on from NC_082691.1 coordinate 42,215,813, forward strand.
TGCTCTGAACTGGTTGAATATGACGTATATGTATCTAAGAAAATAGAAGAGAGGCAAATTTGGGAAAGGGACATTTTAATTTTTTCATTGCAATTGAGTAAATGTTAAATTACATAACAGAAGCAGACCAAAGAAGAAAGGCTTATAGTCCAAAAGTCAGAGAGAAGTAATTAGAATGGTGTACTAATAAAAGTAAGACACATGCCTTCTATCTCCATCCTGAAATGGACTGTAGCCCACCTTCAGATGTATAACATTCCTTGTAACATGCATGTAATCAGGAAAAGTAGCTCACAGCAGAAAATGTGGAAATAAAAACAAATGTATTCCCCCAAACTGAGGTATTATAAAATAATTTGTCAGTAAGTGGGGTGTAATTAAATAATACACTTTTACCAAAATACCGAGTTCAAAAAGCTCATTTAATTTCTTAAAATTTTCTAATATTTTTAAAAGATAGAATTATCTCTATTGTAGAGATAGGAAAATATGTCTTGAGGTGTTAGATAACTTACCTAAATTTAACCAGACAATGCATGACAAAGGTAGAAATATGTTTTGATCTCCATATACACAAACTGATACACTTCAGACACACTTAGTCACACTTTCTACATAGCTGAGCAATTTCTTATTCTGAAATATAAAAAGAATACAACTCCAAATCATAGTTCAGAACACACATAATAACAATAAAAAAAATCATGAAAGTCTGATATTATTTAGCCAATTTTGAAGACCAAATTGTTTCAATACATTTAAGTAAACATTTACAGTGTTTAGACATTTTGACAGTGATCTGTGCCTTCTTCAGTGTTTTTTTTTCCAATATCCATTTTTTTCAATATCTATTTCACATACAAAGTGATCCTATTCCAACACAAGACCCCTCTATACCTTTATATTTCTGGAGGCACTGTGGACTCAAAACGAAAATAGGTAGCAATTTGTTGGAGAATGATACATTTGTTACTATTTTCCTGATCTTTCCAAGGATAAATTCTTAAAAGGAAAGATTTATAGCAGCTAGAAACCAATCAGCAATGAGTTAAAACTCCAACACCATCATTTATCTTCTTTAGCTTTACTATGACAGTTCAGGCTGTCCATGATACAAGATCAATTTCTGTCCTTTGGGTTATTTTTTTTTTCATGTCCTTTGTTTATGAGAGATATCAAAAGCTTAATCAAACAATATTTTTCCTTGTCTGAGATCTAGCTGATGCTACCTTGAGACAACATTTGTAGAAAATAAAAAGCTCTGTGCTCAATTTTAGTGATACTGTCATTTCAGAAGAACTCCTAATGAATTGAACTGGCGATATACGAACCTTTCAGAAGATCATATGAAGCCATCCATCCACAGTGAACAAAAAAGTAGCACAAACTTTCCTTGATTTACATATGGATGTGATCACGTGGGCCGTCTGTGCTAACTCAGAGAAAAAACAGAAAAACAGATTATGTTCAAAGCAGCATGTGTAAATTGAGCTTTACCCTAAAAGGTATCCACATATAAAAATGTTAACACTTCTAAGAGACATTATTTCTTCTGAACCCAAAATATCAACCTAGTATATGTATGACTGTGACATCCAAAAACTAGTGAATAGAATAGAAATGTTTCCTCTTCTAAGATTACATGCATAGTACATTTGTGTGTGTGTGTGTACAGTAATATGTGTACTTACATTCTGCTGATTCTGCCCCTTGGAAATGTAACATAGATTCTAGGAAACAGGTTAACCAGCTGATTCTAAAGTTTGAATACTGGATTTTTGGAATTGAATTTTTCATTTGGACTAGATATGTGTTGCTTCTTTTAAGTGCATATATTCTGATTCTCTAACATTTGGCTATCACTGGTAACAGGTAGAGGAAAATGAGGGGGAAATTCTTGACAGAGTTTATGTATTAATGCTAGAGCAGTTCTGTCTCTAAGTGAAGAGGAGTATATGTCCATTCACTGTAAATCTTGCAAATTAACATGCAATGACCAGTCAATAGTTAGCAGTAGCCAATAAAATAAATACGACAAATTATAAAGTGAGCCTATTTTTCCTAGGAAGTTTAAGAATATCTGTTAAAAAGGTAACTCAATATGACCATGGATTCTATAAAAGTGAAAGCAGAGTCTATGGTGAGTGTCTCGTTCTCTATCATTTGTATTAATTATATGGTCGTTGGCATCTTAAATATTATCCCTGTTGTCACATCTGTAGCTTTGCAAAGGTCTGCATCTAATCATCACATTTTGGATTAAGGTTAACATCACATTTAGCTTGAGAAATAAGAATCTAAACCTATGATATCCTTTATGCAGTTCAGCAGGTATCAGCATGTGAACTCACCAGATTTCCAGTGTACTCTGGGCTCCATCTGTAGATGATGTATTAAAAGGTATCAAGACAGATTAAAACGTAAATCACGGGCTTCCCTGGTGGCGCAGTGGTTGAGAATACGCCTGCCGATGCAGGGGACATGGGTTCATGCCCCGGTCCAGGAAGATCCCACATGCCGCACAGTAGCTAGGCGCGTGAGCCATGGCCGCTGGGCCTGCGCATCCGGAGCCTGTGCTCTGCAACGGGAGAGGCCACAACAGTGAGAGGCCCGCGTACCGCAAAAAGGCGTTAGTTATGAATACAAGACTGGCTTCTAAGGGAATACCTTTTCAAATCAGTTTTTTCCATAGCAAATCATCTAGACACAATGATGTCCACTACTTGATTATAAAAAAACAAACAAAACAGCTTTTTGGTGTCATATAATGTAGATTCAGAACATTTATCATGTTCAACAGTGTGACACAGTGGACTTACTGCTCCCCCAGTTAATGTGGTATCTTGATTGTTTTTTTCTGGTTAACTAACATATTATTGATCTATTGTGAACTTCACTTAAAAATCAGAATACTTATTGTATGTCTTTGTTTATAAGAAATCTCATTTTCATATTTCTTGTACATTTTTAAAAGAAAACTTTCTAGTTTTTTTTTACAGAAAACATATTTTCTTACCATTTAGATTTTTGTGGTCATAATCCATCGTCAAAATACAGATATTTTTATAATTAATTATTGTATTGTTCTTCTTTCATATCTAATATAATAACATTATTTTAACTTTTATCATTAGTAACTAGGTCATAAAATACCTAAATCTGTGAAGTAATAAAAGAGATTACTAATTAAGTAATACTTGAAATTGCTTAAATGGCATATTTCTAAAGATAAAATCATGTACTATGGTTTTTAATCCCATTTATCTAGTCTTCATTTTGTTATCAAGGTAGTTTGTATATACAGAATGACACATATTTACATAGGGGAGGGGCTGTAGTTCCTGCTGTGTCTGCTTAGACATTAAATCACCGCAGTGTAGGTAAATGCAGATTTTGTTTTATGTAAATAAGTGAGATGGTGAGTCTTTTTACTAATACATATTTACATGTATTATCCAGATTTTCACTGGTGACAGTAAAACTTAATAGCCATGGTGCTTTATGGAAATGTACTTTGAAAAGTTAAAAATACCATATAAACATAGGGAAGCATTATTATAGATGAGTTAACTATTATTATTATTATTGTTTGCCCTCATAATATAAATATGTAATCATAATTTAAATCCATTATTAAATTTACTAGTCCAAGAAGCTGAAATACTGAAATAAATCATCTTTGGTATGGAAAGAGATCTCCTTAGCTGAGCAAGTATTCATGAAGATATACGGATGCTTTGTGCCACACACCTCTATGTCTATGAAGAGTTAACAACTTTGGGTGAGGGAGGAATTTCAGGACACCAGCTTTTGGTAAAATAAAACACAACTTTCCAGGCAGAGGTGGATTTATCAAGAAGCTAATGAAGCAGAAGCTTCAGGGCCTCTTATTACCACTGGCCAAGGCCTTGTAAGGGACCATAGCCAAATATTTTTTTGTAATATCTGCAAAAGTAAAATATTTTATCTGAAATTTGCTAAGACTGCTCTCTCTTCACTTTGTTTTCTTTGTACTTTCCTCATGTTAAGTGGGACTGGAATGATTGCAGCAATTTGTGAGATCTGTCTAAAAGGAAGTTGAGTTGGTGATACATTGAGATTAAGTTTAATATGATATACTTATGTGGTTCACAGTCTCTTACTTGGATAGTTACATATTATTATTACATAGTAGCTAGAGACTTAGCTGTCTCTGTGCAGGAATGGCTTTTGACCAGGCATCATACCAATTCGGCTGGGTGTCATTTTTACGGGTCCAAGCTTCTACTGCTTCCTACATGACAGGTCAATAAATAGAGTTGCTGGGGCAAGGAATAGTAACTTTATTTGGAAAGCTTGCAGACCAAGAAGATGGTAGACAGGTGTCCCAAAGAACCATCTTACCCAGTTAGAATTCAGGCTTCTCTCATACTAAAAGGGGAGGAGGTGTGGCTGGTTGTTGCAAAGTTCTTGTTGCCAGAATCCTTTGCTCTTGCAGCTGTCCATGTAGGTTTGGTCACAATGTTCCTGTAAAACACCAATAAGACAATTGGTATTTTCTGTTCCGCAACTTTTTATCTCTATGAATGGACAAGCGTTATACCTTTAAAGGTCAGAGCCTTGAGAATAGGCTATCATGCATATTTCAGGTTATAGGCAACATTGTTTTACAGAGGTGCAGAGCCAGCATGGCTAAGCACAGGCAACAGAGCACAAGTGTTAGACCTAAAAGAATAGATCCAATACAGAGTCTGGTTTGTTCTTCTCTGTTACATCATGTCACAAAGATGTTAGCACCTGAGTCAGAAGCACATTAGTTTATAAACATGTCCAACAACATCTAACACTAGAAGTATAGAAATGGAGAAAGAATTGGTCTAAAAATAAACATATTCAAAAGCTAGTCTGTAAAAATTTGTCCTAGCCTTATAGCCTATAAACAAAGGAAACAACAACCCTAAAACTTTACATGATAGCACTAGTTGTAAACAGTGAATCTGAAAGAAATTTTTCTAAATTATTATTAATAATAAAACATTTCAAGCAACTGTGCTAAAAGACTGAATTATCTTCCTAGTCTCTTTTTAAAGTGGTACAGTACTGCTTTATGTGAGGAGGCACTCAAAGACTATACAGCCAAAAAATGTAGGAAAATGTATTTTAGAAGTGAGGCAGTTATTAATAAAAGTATGCATTTTGTTTGCATTTTGTGATGCTTATGGTATTTGCCAGCTTTTTAAAATGTGTAATATGTTGTAATTTCTCTTTCTAAATAATTCTCACTTTTGTATATGATTTTGTGTGCCTAATTTTGTATGTTTTTAAATAAAAAGGGCCCAGATTATATAAACTGTAGGCCTCATAAAACCTGTTTCTGCCCCTTGAGAATTTTACAAGGAAGGACTCCAAAAGGAGAATCTTTAGGAAAAAGTGGTCCAACAACCTTTTTTTTGTGGCTTTCTAACTTCATTCCTGATGCTATCACCACAATCAGCCTCTGGGGAGATACGTTTCTTTCTCTGTTTAAATCCCTTTAAATTTCCCTTCCCAACCCTCAAAAAGAAAGTTTGCATCAAAAATGTTACAGTTAGTCATCTTTGTATGGCAGGATTATGGGTGATTTTTAAAATATATATTCTTTTGGCTTACATTCATTTCTACATTTTCTACATTGAAAAGTACTGCTTTTACTTAAGAAACTGAAGTTACAATTTTCAAGAACTTGGCTCAAGCACAGATAAAATAAAAATTATCTTTGCTCTCAAAAGCACAGTTCGACTGATATTAACTTACACGATCGAATATTTACTACATGCCAGGTCCTAGAATTAACTAACTAATTCATTACAATGTTAATTTTAAATGCATAAAAAACTAAAAAGAAGCAACCTCCCATGGGGACCCGGCCTGAGGAGCAGGGGCGGGAGATCCGAGACTAGGGCGGCGCGAAAGCCGTGTGGATGAAAGGCTCTTGGTGTTGCAGCCAGCAGTCAGTGCTGTGCCTCTGACGTGGGAGAGCCAACTTTAGGACACTGGTCCAAAAGAGACCTCCCAGCTCCACATAATATCAAACAGCAAAAATCTCCCAGAGATCTCCATCTCAACACCAACACCCAGCTTCACTCAACGACCAGCAAGCTACAGTGCTGGACACCCTATGCCAAACAACCAGCAAGACAGGTACACAACCCCACCCATTAGCAGAGAGGCTGCCTAAAATCATAATAAGGCCAGAGACACCCCAAAACACACCACCAGATGTGGATCTTCCCACCAGAAAGACAAGATCCAGCTTCATCCACCAGAACACAGGCACTTGTCCCCTCCACCAGGAAGCCTACACAACCCACTGAAACAACCTTAGCCACTGGGGACAGACAACAAAAACAGCGGGAACTATGAACCTGCAGCCTGAGAAAAGGAGACCCCAAACACAGTAAGATAAGCAAAATGAGAAGACAGAAAAACACACAGCAGATGAAGGAGCAGGATAAAAACCCACCAGACCTAACAAATGAAGAGGAAATAGGCAGTCTACCTGAAAAAGAATTCAGAATAATGATAGTAAAGATGATCCAAAATCCTGGAAATAGAATAGAGAAAATGCAAGAAACATTTAACAAGGACCTAGAAGAACTAAACAGCAAACAAACAGTGATGAACAACACAATAAATGATATTAAAAATACTCTAGATGGGATCAATAGCAGAATAACTGAGGCAGAAGAACGGATAAGTGACCTGGAAGATAAAATAATGGAAATAACTACTGCAGAGCAGAATAAAGAAAAAAGAATGAAAAGAACTGAGGACAGTCTCAGAGACCTCTGGGACAACATTAAACACACCAACATTCAAATTATTGGGGTCCCAGAAGAAGAAGAGAAAAAGGAAAGGACTGAGAAAATATTTGAAGAGATTATAGTTGAAAACTTCCCTAATATGGGAAAGAAAATAGTTAATCAAGTCCAGGAAGCACAGAGAGTCCCATACAGAATAAATCCAAGGAGAAACAAGCCAAGACACATATTAATCAAAGTATCAAAAGTTAAATACAAACAAAACATATTAAAAGCAGCAAGGGAAAAACAACAAGTAACACACAGGGGAAAGCCCATAAGGTTAACCCCTGATCTTTCAGCAGAAACTCTGCAAGCCAGAAGGGAGTGGCAGGACATATTTAAAGTGATGAAGGAGAAAAACCTACAACGAAGATTACTCTACCCAGCAAGGATCTCATTCAGATTTGATGGAGAAATTAAAACTTTTACAGACAAGGAAAAGCTAAGAGAATTCAGCATCATTAAACCAGCTTTACAACAAATGCTAAAGGAACTTCTCTAGGCAAGAAACACAAGAGAAGGAAAAGACATACAATAACAAACCCAAAACAATTAACAAAATGGGAATAGGAGCATACATATTGATAATTACCTTAAATGTAAATGGATTAAATTCTCCCACCAAAAGACACAGACTGGCTGAATGGATACAAAAACAAGACCCATACATATGCTGTCTACAAGAGACCCACTTCAGACCTAGGGACACATACAGACTGAAAGTGAGGGGATGGAAAAAGATATTCCATGCAAATGGAAATCAAAAGAAAGCTGGAGTAGCAATTCTCATATAAGACAAAATAGACTTTAAAATAGACTATTACAAGAGACAAAGAAGGACACTACATAATGATCAAGGGATCGATCCAAGAAGAAGATATAACAATTATAAATATTTATGCACCCAACATAGTAGCACCTCAATATATAAGGCAAATACTAACAGCCTTAAAAGGGGAAATCGACAGTAACACACTCATAGTAGGGGACTTTAACACCCCACTTAAACCAATGGACAGATCATCCAAAATGAAAATAAATAAGGAAACTCAAGCTTTCAATGATATATTAAACAAGATGGACTTAATTGATATTTATAGGACATTCCATTGAAAAACAACAGAATACACATTTTTCTCAAGTGCTCATGGAATATTCTCCAGGATAGATCATATCTTGGGTCACAAATCAAGCCTTGGTAAATTTAAGAAAATTGGAAGTGTATCAAGTATCTTTTCCAACCACAATGCTATGAGACTAGATATCAATTACAGGAAGAGATCTATAAAAAATACAAACACATGGAGGGTAAACAATAGAATACTTAATAATGAAGTGATCACTGAAGAAATCAAAGAGGAAATAAAAAAATACCTAGAAACAAATGACAATGGAGACACAACGACCCAAAACCTATGGGATGCAGCAAAAGCAGTTCTAAGAGGGAAGTCTATAGCAATACAATCCTACCTTAAGAAACAGGAAACATCTCGAATAAACAACCCAACCTTGCACCTAAAGCAATTAGAGAAAGAAGAAGAAAGAAAACCCAAAGTTAGCAGAAGGAAAGAAATCATAAAGATCAGATCAGAAATAAATGAAAAAGAAATGAAGGAAACAATAGCAAAGATCAATAAAACTAAAAGATGGTTCTTTGAGAAGATAAACAAAATTGATAAACCATTAGCCAGACTCCTCAAGAAAAAAAGGGAGAAGACTCAAATCAATAGAATTAGAAATGAAAAAGAAGTAACAACTGACACGGCAGAAATACAAAAGATCATGAGAGATTACTACAAGCAACTCTATGCCAATAAAATGGACAACCTGGAAGAAATGGACAAATTCTTAGACATGCACAACCTTCCAAGACTGAATCAGGAAGAAATAGAAAATATGAACAGACCAATCACAAGCACTGAAATTGAAACTGTGATTAAAAATCTTCCAACAAACAAAACCCCAGGACCAGATGGCTTCACAGGCGAATTCTATCAAACACTTAGAGAAGAGGTAACACCTATCCTTCTCAAACTCTTCCAAAATATAGCAGAGGGAGGAACACTCCCAAACTCATTCTATGAGGCCACCATCACCCTGATACCAAAACCAGACAAAAATGTCACAAAGAAAGAAAACTACAGGCCAATATCACTGATGAACATAGATGCAAAAATCCTTAACAAAATACTAGTAAACAGAATCCAACATAACATTAAAAGGATCATACACCATGATCAAGTGGGGTTTATTCCAGGAATGCAAGGATTCTTGAATATATGCAAATCAATCAAAGTGATACACCATATTAACAAATTGAAGGAGAAAAACCATACGGTCATCTCAATAGATGCAGAGAAAGCTTTTGACAAAATTCAACACCATTTATGATAAAAACTCTGCAAAAGTAGGCATAGAGGGAACTTTGCTCAACATAATAAAGGTCATATATGACAAACCCACAGCGAACATCATCCTCAATGGTGAAAAATTGAAACCATTTCCACTAAGATCAGGAACAAGACAAGGTTGCCCACTCTCACCACTCTTATTCAACATAGTTTTGGAAGTTTTAGCCATAGCAATCAGAGAAGAAAAGGAAATAAAAGGAATCCAAATTGGAAAAGAAGAAGTAAAGCTGTCACTGTTTGCAGATGACTTGATAATATACATAGAGAATCCTAAAGAAGCTATCAGAAAACTACTAGAGCTAATCAATGAATTTGGTAAAGTAGCAGGATACAAAATTAATGCACAGAAATCTCTGGCATTCCTATACACTAATGATGAAAAATCTGAAAGTGAAATCAAGAAAACACTCCCATTTACCATTGTAACAAAAACAATAAAATATGTAGGAATAAACCTACCTAAGGAGACAAAAGACCTGTATGCAGAAAATTATAAGACACTGATGAAAGAAATTAAAGATGATACAAATAGATGGAGAGATATACCATGTTCTTGGATTGGAAGAATCAACACTGTGAAAATGACTCTACTACCCAAAGCAATGTACAGATTCAATGCAATCCCTATCAAACTACCACTGGCATTTTTCACAGAACTAGAACAAAAAATTTCACAATTTGTATGGAAACACAAAAGACCCCAAATAGCCAAAGCAATGTTGAGAACGAAAAATGGAGCTGGAGGAATCAGGCTCCCTAACTTCAGACTATACTACAAAGCTACTGTAATCAAGACAGTATGGTACTGGAACAAAAACAGAAAGATAGATCAATGGAACAGGATAGAAAGCCCAGAGATAAACCCATGCACATATGGTCACCTTATCTTTGATAAAGGAGGCAGGAATGTACAGTGGAGAAATGACAGCCTTTTCAATAAGTGGTGCTGGGTAAACTGGACAGGTACATGTAAAAGTATGAGATTAGATCACTCCCTAACACCATACACAAAAATAAGCTCAAAATGGATTAAAGACCTAAATGTAAGGCCAGAAAATATTACACTTTTAGAGGAAAACATAGGCAGAACACTCTATGACATAAATCACAGCAAGATCCTTTTTGACCCACCTCCTAGAGCAATGGAAATAAAAACAAAAATAAACAAATGGGACCTAATGAAACTTAAAAGCTTTTGCACAGCAAAGGAAACCATAAACAAGACCAAAAGACAACCCTTAGAATGGGAGAAAATATTTGCAAATGAAGCAACTGACAAAGGATTAATTTCCAAAATTTACAAGCAGCTCATGCAGCTCAATAACAAAAAAACAAACAACCCAATCCAAAAATGGGCAGAAGACCAAAACAGACGTTTCTCCCAAAAAGATATACAGACTGCCAACAAACACATGAAAGAATGCTCAATATCATTAATCATTAGAGAAATGCAAATCAAAACTACAATGAGATATCATCTCACACCAGTCAGAATGGCCATCATCAAATAAGCTAGAAACAATAAATGCTTAAGAGGGTGTGGAGAAAAGGGAACACTCTTGCACTGCTGGTGGGAATGTAAATTGGTACAGCCACTATGGAGAACAGTATGGAGGTTCCTTAAAAAACTACAAATAGAACTACCATATGACCCAGCAATCCCACTACTGGGCATATACCCTGAGAAAACCATAATTCAAAAACAGTCATGTACCAAAATATTCATTGCAGCTCTATTTACAATACCCGGAGATGGAAACAACCTAAGTGTCCATCATTGGATGAATGGATAAAGAAGATGTGGCACATATATACAATGGAATATTAGTCAGCCATAAAAAGAAACGAAATTGAGTTATTTGTAGTGAGGTGGATGGACCTAGAGTCTTTCATACAGAGTGAAATAAGTCAGAAAAAGAAAGACAAATATTGTATGCTAACACATATATATGGAATTTAAGAAAAAAAAATGTCACGAAGAACCAAGGGGTAAGACAGGAATAAAGACACAGACCTACTAGAGAATGGACTTGCGGGTATGGGGAGGGGGAAAGGTGAGCTGTGACAAAGCGAGAGTAGGCATAAACATATATACACTACCAAACGTAAGGTAGATAGCTAGTGGGAAGCAGCCGCATAGCACAGGGAGATTAGGGTTTGTGACCACCTAGAGGGGTGGGATAGGGAGAGTGGGAGGGAGGGAGACGCAAGAGGGAAGAGATATGGGGATATATGTATATGTATAACTGATTCACTTTGTTATAAAGCAGAAACTAACACACCATTGTAAAGCAATTATACTGCAATAAAGATGTTAAAAAATAAAAATAAAATAGCTGAGCAAAAATCATGTGATATGCGCTAAATATTTAATCTTACAGAACATTGTTTTCTGAGGGAAACAACTTATTCCTTGTATATCGTCTTGCATGTCTTATCCTGTTTGAGCAATCTGTGGAGAGACATTTGAGCGATTACCTCAGGATTCCTCCTTCCCCTCTTCCTTCTTTGGTCTCTTCTTGTCCACACAGACTTCCTGTGGAGAGATGTAAGCGGTAGTTGGGGTTAAAGTCTATTGTGCACTAAATGTTTGTGCCTCCATTTCTTATGTTGAAATCCTACCCCCCATCGTGGTGGTTTAGAAGGTGGGGCCTTTGGGAGGTAGTTAGGTCTAGATTAGGCCATGAAGCTGGGGTCCTCATTAGAAGATTAATGCCCTTAAAGGATTTGCTTTCTCTCTCTTTGCCACGTTAGGACACATTAAGAAGAAGTCCCTCTCCAAACCCGGATGAAAGCCCTCACCAGACACTGAATCTGCTGGTACCTTGATCATGGACTTCTCAGGCTCCAGAACTGTCAGAAACACATGTTTGTTGTTGAAGCCACCAAGTCTATGGTATTTTGTTAGAGCATCTTGAGCAAATGAAGACACAAAGCCCCATCTCCAGGGGAGTGCTGCAGAGCTCATACTCCTCCAAGTTTCCACAAGTTTCCAGACACAAAAGAACCATCTCCTCACACCAGCTCTTTCTCTTATTTTCTCCCTTCATCTTGAACAATGGTTATCTTCCCACAGGGAGATAATTCCCATTCACATGTAGGAAGCACTTCACTCTCTAACTGTTGGTGAGAAGACCCCTTAAAGAGAGAGCATCTCTTTGTTCTTTGTGAAGGACAAGAGTTGGTAAAGCTACTAGGGTTCAAACTGAGCCTTAGTAAGCCTGCCCTGCCTGGCTTTCAAGCTTTTAGGAAAGGGGATTTTTGCTACCGAGAGAGGAACTTGCCTTCCAAAAGGAAACTAGAAAGAGGAAGAGTGTGCCAGGCTGAGTCTTTGACAGGAAACTGAAAAGGGCTGGAGCATTCAAAAGGATGAATAAGAACTTCTGAGTTATTTATTATGAAATTTGCAATACAGGCCCCCTCTTTTGACTCCTGGGTGAGACTATTAAGAAAAAATCTTTGGCTTGATGTACAGGCTTGAAGCCTCTGCATTCTTTAGGAAAGGAGGTTTGAACAAGAGCTGAGACCCGGGTTCTATGGATAAAGGAGCTAGAGGGCAGCAGGAGAGCTGACACGTAGGTCACAATAAATTCCGGTGAAAAAATGAATGATAAAAATCAAGAAATATATGGAGTATTTCAATAAAACTGCAAGGAAGTATACAGAGATGTAGGTAGAATATGAAGATGACTGATTTATTGTAGAATGGATATGGAATTTATGGCCCAAAATTCATGGATTTGAGAGCTCTTTATGTTGTTTGCTTGTGGTATATCCTTGACAAGTAACTTCAATTTTCCAAGTCTCTGTTTTCTTATCTGTAAAATGGGGGCACCAATTTGAACAACTTCTCTGAATAGTTTCTTGGTAAGAATTTTTAATAAATGGTGTGAAAGTACATTATTAGAATACTTGGAACCCTTATGTACATGGCCACTCTAGTCTACGATTACAAAATACGGTGATATTTATTTATATTATACTGTAGCACTAAACCCCACTAGTCCAACTAGTAAAGTTAGCTCTAAGCTTCTTCCTAGCTTTCTAAGTTTTCCAGGCTATTGTCTCATGTGTATCCAAGATTCACAGCTATCCTTCTATGGGGACACGGCTGATGCTTTCTCAGGCCTTGGTATAGGGAAGACACTGTGTGCTCTTATTTCACACAGTACAACTGAGAATAGGCTGTGACTTTTAACATTTAGAATTTGTTGAAGTATTGAATTAAAATAAAGGCATAACTTCTAGGGCAACTTGCAATTTGCATTAGAGTCTGTTAAACTCATTAAACAAAGAGGTTATTAGACTGAGGCGGCTCAAATGCCATGGCAGCCGATGAAAGCAAACCAAAAATCGAAGCCTGTAAATGCCTCAAGATTACAAAATCAAAACCCAAGGACAACCAATCACACACAGCTTAGGCTTTAAGCGATTGCCAATCAATAATTTTCTTGCTTTGCTTCCCCCTTTTCTCCATAAGAATTTCTCCCAGAGCTCTTACCCATTGAGCACTCCTAACCACTGCTGGTTTTGCACTGCCTGAATCCAATCAATTTTTGCTCAAACTCGTAAAATTTTTAATATACCTCAGTAAGTCTTTTAACAAGTCGTTCCGAAGCAGGCCTAGCTCTTGGCCATTCTCTACAAGAGAGAAGCCAGTTCATACATTACTGAATGCTTCAGGCATTTTCTCACCTTACAGTCTGGGCCCAACTACCTATGCTCTAAGGAGACAGCAGCTTCTCACCTCCCAATGCTAAGGCCTTTCTCATTTCCTATCCTACTCTTAAATCCTTCCTGGTTTTCTTGACAGTGAAAACATATCCTTTCCCTTTAGGTGGGTGCTTTCACCACAAGGAAGAGTCCAGTCCTGTGCACCGGTGAAGACTATCAAAGTATTTGATGATACATTTATCTAAGTTTGGCTTATTGTGTATACACACATACACACACACACACACAAACACACACACATAAAACTAATTCAGTACAAACAGTCCAGCCCACATTGTGTGCTGTTCTATTCAAAGTTCAGTCCTTTCCTGGTTACAATCTTTCCTCTAGTCTGCTGGGCTGGAGGGAAAATGATCCCTGATAGGCTGTGAGCAAAATACACAGCTAAGATTATCTCCCAGGAGAAAAGTGATTGTTTTCAGGATATGGCCTGTCATTGCACTGATTTAACATGTGTTTCTTGGTCTGAAACATCTGCTTTGGGCTATTTCACTGCATTATGATTCACTAGGAACAATGAGGAAGTAACAACTCCTAATTAAAGGCCCTACCAAAGGAATCCACTGCAGAATAAAAGAGCATTTGCCTGAAAGACAAAGCACTGTCCCTATCTAGGGAGGCAGGATCTGTCTGTAAAATTTTCCCCAAAGGAAGTTTTTCCAGCTACAGAAAAATATTTAGGTGCCATTCTCTGCTCACCTTGTGACATATTGTATAACCATTGGCTACTATAATTTAAAAAGATAAAGAGATAAAATGACAGAAAATGCATTTAATACATATAACAAATATATGATTCAACGTAAAGTGTATCTTAGAATTTGAATAATCATGACTTTTTATAACTTCTAGAATAAACAATAGAATAAATAAGTTGTTGTTTACACTATCAACAAACACCAAAATGTCAAACATGTTGGAATTTTGTGTGCATATTTAGTAAGCAATGTATAATAACTTTTTTTTACTATTAGATTAATTAGTGTGCATTATTCTTGAACATGTCTAGATTAAAATCTGAGTAAAAAATTTTAGCCCAAAATAATTTTAATGCTTAATATCCTTATTTGCAAATAGTTAGAAATTTCATTTCCAAATATACTGGCCAATGACTTAGTAGGGTTTTCTGCTTGTAATAACATCTTATGTCATTTCAAACACAGTACAGTATAATCCTTTTAAATTTCTTCACGCTAAGGACTAAGCACAACCATTACATTATAAAAACTTGAAGTAGTTCTTAACCGAAATAATGATAGAGTATTTTTAAATCAAACACTACATCCATACGACTCATACAATGATACAGGAGTATGTAACCATTAAAATGATGATATACAGTTTCTTCTATTAAAACTAAAATAATAATATATCATAAAAATAAAAAAAGTTGCTACAAAGCACAGGAATAGTAGCTTCGCTGAGCTAAATGTAAGTAATCAGTCACACGGAAAAAAATTTGGAAGGATGTACAATAAATTTTTTCTTCATACATTCAGTTTTCTAGTTTAAATATCTGTTACTTCAACCTTAAAATATAGCTTTCTAGAAAAGCTATATTTTCTTAAAGGAAAAATGAATAAAAAAGTAAAAATGAATAAAATGTAAAATCAAACTGGAGAATCAGAAAAACGTTTTTAGGTGTTCATTATAAACATGTAAGTCTAATGAATATGGTTTTAAATTACAGATTGCTTAATTATTGATTGAGTCTTTAGTTCTCAGAGAGAGTGTTACTTTGTTTAAAGGATATTGAGGCCACATTATCTTCCTCATATTTTATTCTTGGATCCAAAAAAATTTGCCTTCTGATACCTCTATCTAAAACTAGCAGTAGTTTTACTTCCTTTATAGTTAAATAGAATAAAATTATTGATTTTACCCGTTAATTATGTTTCCTCTAATAGAATGTAAGTTTCATGAGGTCTAGAACCTGGTCTTGTTCACCCCAACACTTCAGTTTCATGCATGGTTTACAGCAGGCATCAATGAGAAAACTGATAAACTCTGACTCAAAAATTTTTCATTCAGATTAGCTTGCTTTGTGCCCTCAAATATTTCCTGTTGGTGTTTTGCATTGAGCTATTGATGTTTTCATCTCGCTGTTACTATGAATCCTGTTGCTAATTTTAAAGGTAAATACATGTTCATAGCTTAGATACATGAAACCTTATATTAGTCACTGTGTGTGTTCACATTATTCTTGGTTTTGTTTTATTTTCTATCTTTATGGTCTTTTGAACTCAATATACTTATCTTTTCATGTTGTCTTATATTTATTTACAAGGATGCTTCAAATTCTTTTGAAAATGAGAAAGGTGGAGAAGGAAGAGTGGAAGAACACAAAGAAGAGCATACATTCGATATGCATTGATGATAATTAGAGTGACTCTATAATTTATCACCCAAACCATGGCATTTTTTGAGAGCGAAATAGAAAGTCTATAATAATCACATCAAACAAGACAGCCATCTCCTGCAAAACAGGATGTCTCTCTAATTGCAATAATTTTGTGATTTGGCAAGACAAAACTGTTAATACAAAAATAATGAGTCAAGAAATATTTGCTTCTCTGATCCAGCCTCGCCTTTGGGACAATGACAGAGAGCATGGCCCTCCATTCTCTAACTCATGTTCTCTGTGCACAAAGCATCACCCTCCTTTTTCTACTCCCTGCTCACGTGGAGTATTTTTTTTTTTTTTTTTTTTTGCGGTACGCGGGCCTCTCACTGTTGTGGCCTCTCCCATTGCAGAGCACAGGCTCCGGACGCGCAGGCTCAGCGGCCATGGCTCACGGGCCCAGCCGCTCCGCGGCATGTGGAATCTTCCTGGATCGGGGCACGAACCCGTGTCCCCTGCATCGGCAGGCGGACTCTCAACCACTGCGCCACCAGGGAAGCCCCGTGGAGTATTTTTTGCATGGAATACAGAAGTTCAAGGGTATCACGGTATCCACAAGTGATATTTATCCACTAAATTCTCCTGTGAACTTGTGCAATTAAAGCAAACCTGGAAGTTTCTCAATATATTCCAGCTTTCTGTCTCAGAATTCTCCTGGAGGCAATGAACACAGAGCAGACTATGTACTAAAAATCTAAGCAGATAAAAGACAAAATATTGGAAGAAAGAGAAAGAAGATGGAATAATATTTCAAAATATTATTCCACCGAGCGTCTCACAACGTTTGGTTGTTGTGAGACGTCTCACAATAGGTCCATTCCAGCCTATTTTCCTCCTTCATATCTTTGCACGAGTAGTCTCCCCTGTGTGTGGGCTTCGTCACCACGCTCTGTCCAGAGAACTCCTTCTTAGAGTGCAGAGTAACCTCTCCCAGCCTCACAAGCAGCTCCAACATCCGTCCCTTAGGTTCCCACAGCACTTTTTTCTCTGGTTTGAATGTCTTGCATGTCTCCCAGTTTAGACTCCTGGCTTCATTTTACATTTCTTACTTTCAGTTTTCCTTTGTCCCAATTCTTTCTCTCAAAAAAAAATTACGACATGAATTTGTTTACCACTAAAGGGGTAATATACATGTATTTTAACAGTTTGAGGTCTATAAAAAAAATTGAAGTGCCCTTCCCTACTCCAATCCCAACCCCTTAAGATTCCAAGTATAACAATTTGATAAGTATCCTTACAGACATTTTACCAAGCTAATACCAACATTTCAAAATACAGACACATTTTTATTTACAATATTTGCATATACTGTATATAACACACATATATACATATACATATACCTATGTATACAGGCATACCTCATTTTATTGCATTTTTTACAAATTGAAGGCTTGTGGCAACTCTGTACCCAGCAACTATTTTTCTAACAGAATCTGCTGAATTTGTGTCTTTGTGTCACATTTTGGTAATTCTCACAATATTTCAAACTATTTCATTATTGCTATATTTGTTATGGTGATCTGTGATGTTATTTTTTTAAATAAATTTATTTATTTCATTATTTTTTATTTTTTGGCTGCGTTGGGTCTTCATTGCTGCACACAGTCTTTCTCTAGTTGTGGTGAACGGGGGCTACCCTTCGTTGCGGTGCGCAGGCTTCTCATTGTGGTGCCTTCTCTTGTTGCAGAGCATGGGCTCTAGGTACACGGGCTTCAGTAGTTGTGGCACGTGGGCTCAGCAGTTGTGGCTCATGGGCTCAGTAGAGCGCAGGCTCAGTAGTTGTGGTGCATGGGCTTAGTTGCTCCGTGGCATGTGGGATCTTCCCGGACTAGGGTTCGAACCCGTGTCCCCTGCGTTGGCAGGTGGATTCTTAACCACTGCGCCACCAGGGAAGTCACTGTGGTCAGTGATCTTTGATGTTATTATTGTAATTATTTTAAGGCCCCATGAACAGTGCCTGTATAAGATGGCAAACTTCATAGATAAATGCTGTATATGTTCTGATGGCTCACTGATCAGCTGTTCCACAATCTCTCTCCCTTTCCTCTGGCCTCCCTATTCCCAGAGACACAACAATATTGAAATTAGGCCAATTATTAACCCAACTGTGGCCTCTAAGTGTTCAAGTGAAAGGAATAGTCACATGTCTCTCACTTTAAGTCAAAAGCTAGAAATGATTAAGCTTAGTGAGGAAGGCATGTCAAAAGCCAAAAGCGAGGCCCCTTGTGCCAAACAGTTAGCCAAGTTGTGAGTGCAAGGAAAAGTTTTTAAAGGAAATTAAAAGTACTACTTCAGTGAGCACACAAATAAGAAAGTGAGATAGCCTTGTTGCTGATATGCAGAAAGTTTCAGTGGTCTGAATAGAAGATTAAACCAGCCACAACACTCCCTTAAGCAAAAGCCTAATCCAGAGTAAGGCCCTAACTCCCCAATATTATGAAGACTAAGAGAGGTGAGGAAGCCACAGAAGAAAAGTTAGAAGCTCATAGAGGTTGGTTCATGAAGTTTAAGAAAAGCCATCTCTAAAGCAAGTTATCCAGAAGATCTAGCTAAGATAATTAATGAAGGGGGCTATACTCATCAACAGATTTTCAATGTAGACAAAACAGCCTTCTGTTGGAAGAAGATACCATCTAGGACTTTCATAGTTAGAGAGGAGAAGTCAATGCATGGCTTCAAGGCTTCAAAGAACAGGCTAACTCTCTTATTAGGGACTAATACAGCTGGTGACTTTGAGTTGAAGCCAGTGCTCATTTACCATTCTGAAAATCTTTGGGCTCTTAAGAATTATGCTGAATATACTCTGTGCTCTCTAAATGGAACAACAACAGGTGACAGGACATCTAATTACAACATGGCTTACTGAATATTTTAAGCCTACTGTTGAGAACTATTGCTCAGGAAAAAAAAGATTCCTTTCAAAATATTACTGCTCATTGACAATGCACCCGATCACCCAAGAGCTCTGACGGAGATGTACAATGAGATGAATGTTGTTTTCACCCCTGCTAAGACGTGCAGTTCATGCATCTCTGCAGTTCATGGATCAAGGAGTCATTTGGACTTTTAAGTCCTACTATTTAAGAAATACATTTTGTAAGGCTATAGCTGCTGTAGATTGTGATTCCTCTGATGGATCTGGGCAAAGTAAGTTGAAAACCTTCTAGAAAGGATTCACCATTCTAGAACATTCATGATACATAGGAATTCTAAGTCTCTATTGCTATTTCTACCAATTTGCAGTCAATTTCCTCCATTGAAATCTTGAACCCCTCAAAGTCATCCATGAGCGTTGGAATCAACTTCTTCCGAATTCCTGTTAATGTAGATATTCCAAATTTTCACCATAAGGTGTTTCTAAAATCTGCTTCCTTTTAAGCATTCCTACTGTGACCATAAATTTTACTGGGGAAATTTATAAAGATCTTCACATACTAAATGTGAGAAAGAACATATGAGCTCTTTTAGTGGAATGGGATGAGAAACAACTTGGACTTGTCCATTGTAGAAATTTTGATTATTTCTTTTATTGAAGTAATGCCAATTATGACTTTGATTTATATTTATGTCTTTGTATTGTGGTGATTTTAAAACATAAACCAAAATTCTTCGACTCTCTTCCCATGACAGTGCAGGGGGTTAGTGCCCCCTCTCTTGAATCTGGGTAGGATTTTGGTTGATTCCACCAATAGAATACAGTAAAAGTAAGGCTATATGACTTCTGAACTAGGTCAGAAAAGTCCACTCGAGTTCTACCTGGTTCTCTTGGGATGCTTTCTCTGGGAAAAGCCAGCCAATATGTAAGAACGTTGCCTACTCTATTCTACCATGTTGAAACAAAAGAACATTACAGGAAATCGTTATATGCTGAGGGATCAAGTATAATGTAAAAAGGGGGATATGAAAAAGTAAGTGAATAAAAACAGAATATGTTAATAGTGGTTGCCTCTGGCTGTTGGGATTATAAGCCATATTTTCTAGCTTTTAATATTATATTGGACTTTGCAAAATATTTATTAAAAGTATGTATTTCCATTATTATCAAAACAAAATAAGCCAATAAAGGAAGGGGAAAATGAATCATACTGTTCTAGGTAAACTTAAACCTTAATATCATTTGTTACTTAAAAATGCTTTCATTCATTGTTCTCAAAATAAATAGATATTGACTAAAAATAAAGCAAAATTTAAAAGACTGGGGATAGATGAACTAATTACATTTATTATTTCTATCTAAAGAATAGACAGAGATTAAAATTATTTATTGAAAAATTAGCCTCTCTATGGGGGCTACTGGCTAAATGAAATATTTTTAAATGAATGAGGGATTGATGATATATAAGTAATATAATAATCAAAGGTGTTTTAGAGCATGTCAGAATTAAAAGTATGATGAAATGAGCCATATGGCATAAAATAAGTCATAGTAGATTATATAAGGAGAAGATACAAGGTCTATAAGTAAACATGTTCCATCTTTTAAAAAATGTATATTTACAGGTGTGAATTGACACCTGCATACATACAAATACACAAACATAAACCTATTTTCTTCTTACTCTGTTCCACCTAATTAAAATTTTCTCAAACTGCATTGTATGCTTTTTCTTCAGGAGTAATTCATTTTAATTTTATGATATAAGCAATACTAATACATAATTTCATTACATGATGAAATTAAATTACTGCTGTTCAAATTTTATATGCAAACCAGTGAGAGAGGATATTATTGCATTAGGTATTTCTTAATAAAATAATTGGCAGTGTCAAGTCATGTATCAGAAACAAGAGTCTAATGTTGATTTAATCAAATAAAATAATGTTAATAGTTTGTTCTTCCAAACAGTGTTAAGAAAGGGGAAAGACCTCGGTGGAATTATTTTGTTGTTACTGCTGTTGCTTATAATGTTGGACTCTGTTATTACAGAGCCTCATTACCGCTTCTAGTGTGAAAGGAATTGGAAGAAATTTAGGAAATAATTTTAATAGATAATCAAATTTCCCAAAGTCCTTTAGTACGTTGATGATGAAGGGGGAGTAGAATCCTAGGATCCCATAATCTCAGTAAGTAAATATTGACCGAATAAATGATTAAAATGGATAATTTGACCAATATAAACATCCAGTATGTGCCCACTATTAGCACAGACACTATAGCAGATATAAACAGTTTCTATTTGAACCAAATACTAGATATGAAATTTTAATAGCATAAAATGCTTTGTCCCTCTCTCTTCCTTTAGAAGAAAACAATGTTCATCACCATGTATTACTGGTTTCCTTAAACGTCGTCATTATCCTTGATCTTCATCTTTAGTAAACTATTCTTTCTTCTACCTGGCTGCTTCACTCTCTAGTTTGTGTGGATTAATTATTATGGGAAGATTTTTATGTTTGTAATTTCTTTGGGGGATTAGGAAAAAAGGATAAGCATCAAGTTTCATTATAGACTGCATCTATAATTGAAATAAATCAGTAGTAACAATAGGGCCACTTGAGACCTAGATATACAAAAATTTAATTCCATAAATTACTAACAAGCAGTTTTGCCAATAATGTTGCTTTTTTTAAGTTTTTTTTAAAATTCATTTTTGGCTGTGTTGGGCCTTCTTTGCTGTGCGCGGGTTTTCTCTAGCTACGGTGAGCAAGGGCTACTCTTCGTTGCAGTGCGCGGGCTTCTCATTGCGGTGGCTTCTCTTGTTGCAGAGCATGGGCTCTAGGCACACGGGCTTCAGTAGTTGTGGCTCGCAGGCTCTAGAGCACAGGCTCAGTAGTTGTGGCTCACAGGCTTAGTTGCTCCGCAGCACGTGGGATCTTCCCAGACCAGGGCTCAAACCCGTGTCCCCTGCATTGGCAGGCTGATTCTTAATCACTGTGCCACCAGGAAAGCCCGCCAGTAATATTGTTACTGAATTAAACGGAAACAGCTCCTGACTTCTGGTGTAACAATTCTGTGGAGTATGCCTTGATGAAGAGTAGCTTCCTGCTTTTATGGTGGAACAGACCTTGGGAACATGAAAAGAAAACTGATCCTCAGGGACTGAGTGGCACAGTTGCACTGAACATGACATTTATTTGGATTACACATAAAGACCCAACTCAAAATTTGGACTTTCCACTTGAACTATATACTAAAGCAGGTTGCACTGAAGTAGTTATAACAATGGTCAAGGAGGGATCAATAACTGCTTTTTCACCAGTCAAGTTCAAAAAGAAAGCCTGGACCACACAAGTGCATTGACTTCAGTGAAAGAAGTGTAAAATTAGGGAAATGGGCTGCTGATACCACAAGCTCCTTCTTTCTTAACTGCACCCAAAATATACCTACACCTGTACCTATACCTGTATCTATACCCATATACATAACAGCTATATCTATATCAAATATCTGTCTATAATCTGTCTACCTATCTTTTTTTTTCTTTTTGTGAGCCTAATATTAAAAATACTCCTTGGGACTTCCCTCGTGGCACAGTGGTTAAGAATCCATCTGCCAATGCAGGGAACATGGTTTCAACTCCTGGTCCGGGAAGATCCCACATGCGGCGAAGCACTAAGCCCGTGGGCCACAACTACTGAGCCTGCGATCTAGAACCCATGCACAACAACTACTGAGCCCGCGTGCCTAGAGCCTGTGCTCCACAACAAGAGAGGCCACTATAATGAGAAGCCTGCATACTGCAATGAAGAGTAGCCCCCGCTCGCCACAACTAGGGAAAGCCCGTGCACAGCAACGAAGACCCAACACAGCCAAAAATAAGTCAAATAAATAAGTTTTTTTTTTAAAAAAAAAAGAATACTCCTAACTTCTGTCCATGGCCATATAGATAGAAGATGTAACTAATATTTTATTAGAAATTAGTGAGTACTTCAGGAAGACTGATATGGAATAAGTGATAAAAACTTGTGTCAAGGAAAAAAGATGTTGCCAAAACCAAATGCAAACAACTTCACAGTTTTGCTCAGCAACCACCAAACAGCACGACAGCCTCTACAAAGAATAAGCTGGAAAGAGTTAGACAAGGCTTTGTAGGTGACTCTGGAGATACTGAGTAATTAAGACAGAAAAAATACTCACTTCAAGGAGTTCCTAGTTTAATAGATTGTATTCTATTCACCTTAGTATTTCTGTAAAATGAGAATTTACACAGTTATTCATGTAAAGGCCAAAATACACGTTAGAATAAGTCGTTTTAACTTCTCTGATCAATTCTATCTGTGCACAGACCATTTTTCTCCTTATTTTAGGGGATTGCTGCCACCTATGGATAAGAATAGAGTATTACAGCTTGCATCAAGACAGCCCAATATCCACCAGTAACACAGTAGTGAATGTCAGATGTAGCTTGAGTTTCATACATTTTAATTCAGTTTAATTCAGTTCAAACAATATTTATCATCAATATTAAACACTTAATTAAGCATTGGACATTCAGAGATATATAAACAAGGCTTTGATCCTCAAGGAGCTCATAGTCTAGTAGGTGATGTAAACCTAGAAACAGATATAATTTCAAGACTATGAGGTAAAAGAAAACGTACTACAGGGCAAGAGCAGAGTTCAGCTTTAATAATGTATAAATGTGGATTAGGAAGTGTGAGAGTGGAGGCTGAGGTAAGTTTGCTAGAGGTGATGTATTAGCTAACTCATAGGGAAGAGGAAGAGTTAACCAGAAAAACAGAAGAGAGGATGGGTATATGAAGGCCATAGGTAATCTCTAAACTCCCTGACAATTTTGCAGGTAATATGTAATTTAGTCTTTTTCTGGCTGCACTGGGTAGATTTGCTCAGTTAATGAGATTTCATCGATAGGCCGTACGAGAAATAATAATACTAAAAATAACAAAAGTTTCCCCACTGTTGAGCACATTCTACACACCAGTTATGCTAAAGCTTCACATGCATTGTTTGTTTCATCCACACAAAAACTGCATGAGGCAAATATTATTATCCCCATTTTACAAGATGTCAAAACAGGTAAGACAAGTTAAATAAATTGCCCAGAGTTACCCTGGTTAGTGACAGGACTAGTTTGCAGAACAAGTCATTCTGATTCCAGGTCTCTTAACCACTGTGCTGAACTGCCTTACATTGTTCCTCCTTTAGTATAATGCAGTAGCTCTCAAAGCAATGGGAACCTGGCAGCAACTCACCCCCTACCCAGCTGACTTTCCATGTCTTGAATTCAAACTCTCCAAAGGTAAGGACATGATGGGTTTAGAGAATGAGCTCTATGTTGGAGCCTCCTGCTATGGATTGATTTGACCGCCCCCCACCCACCCTCAGGGCCCCTGCCCACAATTCATATGCTGAAGCCCTAAGCCTCATTGTGACTATCTCTGGAGACAGGGTCTTTAGGAAGTAATTAAGGTTAAAAGAGGTCAGAAGGAGACTTGCAGATGACTACTGTCCTCACACAGTGGAATGAGAGAGATCTCTTCTCCTCTTGTTAGAAGGCCACAGTCCAATCAGATTAGGGCCCCACCCTTATGACCTGCAAGATAGTTACAGTACCAGGACACAGTTAGAGAGCACTAATTTGTAAAATCTGTCCCCCATCCCTGCACCAGCCCCATTCATGGTCTGTCCTGGTTGCCAGGCACTTGTTTGGATTGAAGTAAAACACTTGCAGGGTTCCAGGCAAGGACTTGTAACCCGCAAGCTAACTTCCACAGTAGAGCTGTAATGCCCTTTGGAATCAGAGAGGGCCTCCTGGAGGCCAAATAAATGAACTTCCAGCCAGTCCCGTAGCAGCTGTGCAGTGCTCTGATGGTGTTGTCTGAATTATGGGCACAAGGCTCAAGTCTGTTTGGATTTCCCTATGAAATTCTAGTATGAACTGCTTTGATTGTGTTTAACATAAAAAGCCAATTTACTTTAAGGAGGGAAAAGGCTAGGAAAAGATTTTCTGTTTGAGTTAAAGAATATCAGGGCATCAGTGAGAAGATTAGACTGATTGCAAAAGACTCTAAAGTCCTCGAATCACCTGCAGTGGAGCCCAGCCCTCTGAAGTTACAAACTCTGTGTTTGGTAGCACTTAGTAGAGCTGTGAACAGGTCCCTGAGGGATACAATAAGTCTTGGCAGAGAACAGAAAAGAGAGCTACAAAAAATTTCATTTAATGGCATGAGGATCGTCTATCTCTAAAGGCAGTCACAATCACTTAAAGAGGCATCAAAATCCCTACAACTCAAAGTGACTGAGTCCAAAAATAACTTAAAGTCGTCTCAGAAGCATAAAGAACTATGTCACAGGGGAATAATGGTTTTGATGCAAATGCTCAACGCGAGAAAGCTTAAAGAAGATGCTGAACGGCAGAAAGAATGTGGAAACTAAAGGAACAACAACAAAATGCTTGACAACTTCGACACACAATGGGAACTCATTGTAAATGATAGAGACAGTTAAAATCTCTGACTGAAACTTTCCTGAATATAAGTGTTCCGCATCTCATTAGAGAAGATTACAATGATGATGGCAATTTGGAAACAGAGGGGGAAAAAAGTGATTCAGAAGAATGAGACCAAGATAATCAGTCAGAAATGGACTTGAAGAAGCTTAAATACTTCTTTAAACAGACTTAAAAGAGAAAAAAAAGTGATATTTTAAAAGTTATGTGAAGCCAATCAAATGAGTGAAACAATTCAAATTAAAAGTCTCAAACTGAGAGAGCATCTTTACAGTGTGAAAATGCCTATTTTGAACATGAGATTCAAAAGCCTCAGCTGAGACTTCAAAAACTGTCTAAACTACATCATGAATATGAAACACAGCATCAATTGACGAGGGAATTTATAACTTAAAATGGAATAGAATACACAGAGGGGAAGGCAATGTGAAGAGGAAGGCAGAGATAGGAATGATGTGGCCACAAGCCAAGGAATGCTGGCAGCCTTCAGAAGCTGGAAGACACAAGGAAGGAATCCTCCCCTGGAGGCTCCAGAGGGTGTGAGTCCCTGCCAACTCTTTGATTTTAACCCAGAGAATTGATTTCTGACTTCTGACTTCCAGAACTGTGATGGAATAAATTCGTTGGTTAAAAAAAAAGGAGACGAAGAGAGTACAAACTTCCCAAAGTTTATGAAAACATCAGCATTACACATTGACACCTACAGTAAGATAGCCAAAATGTCGAGAAAGAATTGGAAAGCACCACTTCTTTCTATCACATAGGATTTTCTCCTATGACAAAAAACCTGAAGTTGCTTGGCAGCTCTGTTAACTGAAAGCTCAATGAGCTAAGGAAAGAAAATGATCAAAACAGGGAAAAGTGGGCAGAATCAGAGTTTGCCAAAAGACCCTTTTGCACCTGCTATTCCACTTGCAGCTCAGGGCAGCTGCCAGAGAGGGTGAGGGCATTCCCTGCATCCTCAGGTGCCCAGGGGAGGAGAGGGATATGAAGGCACAGGGATCCAGGGTGATGTGCAGGTTTGATTCAGCCGTAGAGCAGCCAATTCCCGCATGTCCATACGCACAGCAGAAGATCTGATGTGTTTTCCTCTCTTTAAAGAAATTTTGATTGATATTTTTCTAGTGTAACTGCTGCCCTTTAACTGATGATGCATTTTGCCTTATTAAAGTTTTATAGCTCCTAAGAGAGTAGTTCCAGAATACAGATGGCTGAAATATAACTCTTACTAATACATTATTTTCATTTCTTTGGACCTCCCAGAATTCAACTGTGTAAGTACTGTATTTTAAATGAATAAATTAGTCCATGACTACTTCAGCCATAATTGAAGCTTGACATGATCAGTTGGAGATATTTGAAACATTAAAGTCTACTTCTATACACTATCAAGTATACTAAGAAATCTGTACAAATAACCTAATATTTATTTTAGTAATTGATGATTGGTTTTGAAAATAACAGAAAACATGCATGAAAATACCAAAATAACAACAAACCCCTGGCAAAACTTATTAGTGTTTTTATTCTTCATTCTCTTTAGGAATTTTTCTCATTTTTTGGATATACTTAATCTTTTGTAGATGAGTCCAATATAATTTAGTTGAGTTTCTTCCATAGTCCCAGTTAAACCTACTATTAAGATTTTTATTGGTTTAATAATAATTTTATAGATTATCATAGGGAAAGTTGACTTTTTTTTAATGATGCCTCATATCCACAGAAAAACATACATGAATATTTAATTAAACTCTCTTTTATATATTCAGTAGAGTTTTCTTCTTTCACATGCTGCACATTTATTTGGTTTTTAGGCAATTTAACCTGCCAATAATTATGCAAATATAATATATTAAGGTGTTAATCTTTGTTTCCTTCATTTTTTCCCTCCTTTCTTTCCTACAATTAGCCTCTTTGTATAACCTCTGAGAGAATGGTAAAACAGGAAGATAACAGAAATTTGTTCCATATGTTCTAGCTTTTTATTTTGAAAAGCTTAAACCTTTTTAAGAGAGAGTATTTGCAGACTGAATGAAATATCTTTGGGAGAAAGATGACAAGAACAGTATGTTCCCCTTCCCCTGTCACCACGTCAAACACAAAGACACATGGCCATGCCCCAACCAGACTACTCTAGATTTGGAAAAGGGAGAAGAGAGAGGTAGGGACAGAGTCTTTAAAGGAGTGGCTATAGGGCAGATCTAGGCAGAAAGACCAGGATCAGCCTTGAAGAAAGTTTTCAGTGCTCTAAATATGGCTGTGAAGCAGCAGCAAGCTGAGAGGACTTGAGGATGCATGACAAGCAAGGCAATGTCCGTTGCAGAGGATAAGCAGAAGGGCAGGGCCCCCATCCTGACAAAGCCTTGCCACTCTGCAGGGCCCCCAGTACCTTGACAGTACCAGGGTTATAACACAAGAAGCAAGCACTCTTCTGTCTTCCAAAAAACCCTTGTGTCAAATACACACACACACACACACATACACATTAATAACCATTTTGTTATATTGATGGTATGTTTCCTCATTATGCCCCACATCATTTTGTGGACTTATTAAAAATTAGGGCATACCACATCCCTCATTTTGTCATTTCAGGTGAGAAATAATACATTGACACTTCAGTTGCTGCTCTTTATTTCTACTGAATTCTGTGAGCTACTCAAAATGTATAGAGCTATGCATATTATCTCAGAATTTGCCATTTATTTGTTCCATATTTTACTAAATTTGGCATGTATTTTTCAAAGGCTGATATTTAGGAACAAGGTTATTTGTGGCTTAGATTTTTTAAATTTTTGTGAACTTTTTAATGTCACATATAACACACATACATAAACATGAATAAACCAGGGTTACACAGTGATCTGTGATATGAGTACAAAGTGATCTTCCTGTTACAGCGCCTTAGTCAAGAGAAGGAGTATTAACAGCAAGTTCTCCTCAACCTCCTCACTCCTCGAACAGCTGGAAAGCTTAACCACAAATTAGGTTTGGGTTTATGGGTATAAAAACAACAATATGGCTGTTTCCAATTCTTTCTTCTTACTCCTTTCAAAATAATATTATTTCCACACACTAAACGTACCCTCTTTGTGCACAGTTCTGAGAGTTTTCATAAACATAATCAGTGTGCGCCTACCTCTATAAGGAAAATATAGAGCAGATGTCTCACTCCAAAATGAACTTATTTATCCATTTGAAATCAACAAATATAACATTGCCAACCCCTGGAAGCTACTTATTTGTTCTCTGGGCAGATAGTATTGCCTTGCAATAATTCATATAAATGGAATCAAAGAGTATGTAGTCATTTAAGTCCGTCTACTTTCATGTATTATAATGCAACTGAGACTAACCCTTAGAAAAATGCCATATTTGCTTTACAGCTCTAGTGCTGCCTGTTCAGCAACATTTTTTTCCAAACACAGCCTGCCAGTGCTGCTTATTTACAAGAAATAAATCATTTTTAATGTTGGGAAGAGACATATAAGGTTTATTAAAATACAGCTTGCCAGTCACTACGTGAGTATAAATGAAGATTAATGGTTGCAACAATGAGGGGGCATAGAGAGCTATGCATGTGACACCCTGGAGATGACTTACTTTTCTTGGCATGGAATTTATAACTTCTGTATCACTGGATATATTTCAGCTGAATCATTAAGATGCTCTTTGCAGTAAGAAATAAGGGGAAAGACAGTTTAGGCAAAAGAAACAGTGAGAATAAGGGTATGGCCATGTGGAAACATGTGGTACATTTTGATGTCACAGTGCAATACAGTGTAATTACAGAAAACGATGTGCATCAATCTCAATTTCCTAATTCAAATACAAGACCCCCCTATCATCTGATATTCTGCAGTCTAGATATAATAACACTGAGTTATGTCATGCTAAGCAAGTGTAACTGGAATAGATTATACTGTCTTCAAAAAAAATGCTAGACATATTTTTGAGAATATGATTAATTAGTGAGCATTTCATTGACCAGATAGACAATTAGAGCCAAATGGCTACAACTGTATATCCACTTAGGTTGTATCTTTTGTTTTTTAAATATTTGAGGGGAAAAATGAAAGGACAAAGCAGTTTTTAAAAGTAGGTTATTTTGGCACCTTCATGTATCAAAGCCACATCTATCAGCTGGGGGTGCAGAAGCTACTCTGTCTTCTGAGACCAATAATGAGCCTAACTCCCTCATGAACCTAGTGAATAACTATATCCATTCAGACCCTTGACCTAGCTTTCCGCGTCAGCATAACTCATACTTTTACTGGATTCAGTTTAACCAAGCAAGTACTTTTTGAGTGTCAACAGTGTCTGTTACTGAGCCATCTTCTGCAAACATGTTGATCCAGACAATCTTTACCTTCAAGGATCTCACAATTTGGTGAGGTAGGCAGTTAGGGAAGTGGGGAACTTCCATATGATGGGTAAATGTCCATCAACAGTTGAAAGGATAAAGAAGATGTGGTGTATATATATATACACAATGGAATATTACTCAGACATAAAAAAGAATGAAATAATGTCATTTGCAGCAACATGGATGGACCTAGAGATTACCATATTAAGTCAGACAGAGAAAGACTAATACCATATGATATCACTTATATGTGGAATCTAAAAAAGTGATACAAATGAACTTATTTACAAAACAGAAATAGACTCACAAACATAGAAAACAAACTTACGGTTACCAAAGGGGACAGCGGGGAGTGGGGAGATAAATTAGGAGTTTGGGATTAACATGTACACACTACTACATGTAAAGTAGATAAAGGACCTACTGTATGGCACAGGGAACTATATTCAATATCTTCTAATAACCTAGAATGTAAAAGAATCTGAAAAAGAAAACATATATATATATGTGTGTGTGTGTGTATATATATATATATATATATATATATGAATCACTTTGCTGTACACCTGAAACTAACACATTATAAATTAACTCTACACCAATTAAAAAAAATAGTTACCAAAAAAAAAAAGAGCTGTGAGAATGTTAAGTACATGGAGCTATAGGAATCCTCGGTTTGTCAAGAAAACACTGGAAAAAGTGATGTCTCAGCTGAAAGCCAAGCCTGAGTAGGTGATAGTCAGGTAAAAGATAAGGAACAGAAAGCCTTCAGGCCAGGGAGCTATCATATGAAAGAAATGAATAAGAGCCTGGTCACATCAGAGAATTGTGAGCTGTTGTGTGAGAGTGGAGGTGTGCATTCTTGTGGAAGAAGAGGCTGAGTGAGGATGGAGGGGGGCCACTCTGAAGACTCTTGTAGCTTATCTTTTGAACATGGGGCTCATGCAAAGGATGGGGATGAATTGATTTACATAGACATGTGGGCAAAAATGAAAACAAAAAAAAGTTATTGTCCATAAACTAGGTGAGAATTGATGGCTATCTGCGCATGTAGCCTCAGGAGGGAAGGAAGAAAATGAATGGAATTGAGGGATGTTAAAGGAGCAGACAGGTCTGGGGGACTGCCTAGCTGTGGGAGGTGCAGTGGAGGGAAGTGAGGATGACCTGCAGGCTTTCAGCTGAGAGGAAATGAGGGAATTATTCCTGAGACAGAAAATCATGGAGAATTTTGAAAAGTAAGGGTGTGGATGGTGCAGATACGCAGAGTTGGCATCCTGGGATGTGGAGACCACGGGCTAGCTATTCAATCGGCATTTGGTTTTACAGGCATGGAGTCAGGAGAGAGATTCTGTTGAGGGAACTCTGGAAACGTCATCATACAGTGGTTACTGGTGCCACGTGTTTGAAAAGTGTCTCAGGCTGCTCTTTTCATTTCCGAAATGTTGTGAAAGCTGCAGGGAAAGAGGTATGTTGCTGCTACATTAACCGTCTACTCCCTCCTCCTACCTTTCCTCACTGAGACGTAAGGCAGCAGGAGCATCTTCTGAGAAGCACGCTCTTCGTGGACAATCCAACAGGAACCAATAGAGGTTGAAGAATCTGTCTGCAGGGATAATCAGGGACGGTGCTCCTGCCAACTGAACCATACCTGGCTTCCTCTACTGAAAGTCCATTTCTGAAGTTTCTAAAACTACCAAGTCTTTCCCCAAAACAATTACACTAAGAGAAGGGCGCGGAGCCACTCTACTTCCGGTGAGCGCTGGCACTAGGTGCAAGCGGCCGGCGGGATGCGGGAACTGGAAACGCCGCGAGAGGGAGCGGGCGCGACGGCGCAGCTTTCGGACCCGCCGGCCGGGGTCGCAGACAGGAGGGGCAGCGCACAGGCTGACATCGCCGTTCAAGAAGAGGGCTGGCTGAGACATGAGTGAAGACCCGTGGCCAAACTGAACTTGTAG
The DNA here is from genome assembly GCF_949987515.2 of Delphinus delphis. Classification (NCBI taxonomy): domain Eukaryota; kingdom Metazoa; phylum Chordata; class Mammalia; order Artiodactyla; family Delphinidae; genus Delphinus; species Delphinus delphis. The sequence goes on from NC_082691.1 coordinate 42,247,914, forward strand.
CAGGAACAGACAGGGAAGCCCGGGACGGCCCCATCCTTCCCGTCCCCGCGGCTTGGGCTCCCTGAGGTCTTTGGAGCCAGGGCACCGGCTGGTGCTCCTAGCCACGAGGAAGGTCAGAGAGGTAGGGGGATGCCGCTGGGTGTGGAGGTGGGAGGCTCTATCTGTCAGAAGGTAAGCGGAGTGTAGCTGAGCATCTTAATGTACAGCTGGAGCTTGTGACTGACCCTGACCGACGGCCACCCTGTCTCGCTCCGGCCTTTGCAGTGGTCACTTTTCTTCCAGTGGTTTTAGTTTTCCTTTGCGTACTGGCAATTGTCTTCTCCCCGAGGAGAGGGAGGTCTTGTATTTTTGCTGCTGATGTCCTGCTCCTTAAAATCCCCTCACTAATCTGTATGTAACTTCTAGAGCCTGCCAGGCATTCTAGCGGCAAGGAAATTCTAATTAGCAAAAAGGATAATCAGACACTGATTCTGTTCCAATTCCTTTTGCTACTGTAAATTAGATCTCTTTTGAGGGAAGACCCTCCCGCCCCCAACTCCTTTACTCTAGGCAAAGAAAACATAGCTAATACACAGTGCAATTAAAACAAGGACAGTGTTCATTAGTTGTTCCTAGTTATTGCTCATTATTCGTATACACAGGAATATCAAAGTAAAAGAGTCGACAGATTCAAAACATTAGGAAGTCACAGGGATGAATGTGGCCATCAGTTAGAGATTCTTGGACCCCTCTCTATTTAGATAGTCATTGAGTTATTGAGCCTCACTTTATAAATCAAGAAATTAATTATCTGAACTATTAAATAACTTGCCCAAAGACATACAGCTTTTAAAATCAGATTCCAATTTTGAATCAAAGTTGGTCTAATCCAGTAATGTTTATTCTTTTTTTCATATCACGAAATTCACGTGTGCACAAAATTTAATTTCCTGATACCTAAAGTATCAGGAAATCCAGGAGTTTAAGTAAGTACACTAAAGCCTTTGGTTTTTCTTTTAATGTTCTAAGCATTATTTGAGGTCTGAAAGGGCTGCTAATAGATGAATCATTCATGAAGAAAAGCTGCTGAAAATTTCAAAAATGTTGACAGTAATTTTCATGTGCAGTATTCTTAAAAGTTTGAGAATCTTCTACAGATTGACTTCAAAATTTGTCATCCCAATTTTATACAAACAAATCTTCAAGAGGTTTTACTTTACTTCACCTAATATCAAATGAAATGCATTGACATTTTTGAGGCAATTCATTTTTTAAAAATCATGGCTTAAAGTATTATAACAATTTTGCCAATAAAATTTCAAAATTGAGTCATGGAAAAAACAAGAGACCTAATTTTTGATCAAAATATTTCTGAGAGATTTTTATTTCAGAGAAAAATAAACACAAGCCAAGAACACACATGATATACAAATTTACTTGCCCTCCTAAAGCAAGTTTGTTTAGAAAACAATATGGAAATTTCTTTAAAAATGAAACACAGGCTTATAATATGACCCAGCAACTCCATTCCTAGAACTCTATCCAAAATAACGAGCATACGTGTACACCCAAAGACTTACACTCAAATGTTAATGGCAGCATTATTCACAATGACCAAAAAGTGGAAACAACCCAAAATGTCCATCAACTGAAGAATGTATAAACAAAATATAGTATATCCATACAACGGAATATTGCCAATAAAAAGGAATAAGGATTGGAGCAGCTAAAGCCCAAGGGGTGCAAAGACTTAGCCGAGGTCACACAGAGGGTTAACAATGGGACAAGATTTGAAGTATCTTGCTTTGCAGTCAAGGGTCTGTTTATGACATCATGCTGCCCTCTAGGAGAATGTGACTTATAAGCAAATAGGAAATGTTTTAGGATGTCAGAAACCTGGATGTGGGTGAAAGGCCAAGGATAGTTTCAAGGAGGGCATGGAATGATGTGAAATGGGATTTAAATGGGTGGAGAGCAGAGGGCAATGTAGCTCGAGGGGGATGCCCTATACCTGCCCAGAATGTGCCAAACCTGGCATTTCAGTATCAGGAAAAGAAGTAAGCAGATTCTTGTGGTGAAAAATTGCTACAGCAGTAAAATTAAATCCCCTTTCCGGAAGAAATGGAAACCTTTGTAAGAGATGAGAAATCTAAACCTTTGTCCCCTAGCTTAACTGATTTAAGAAACCAACAGCTCCTTGCAAGGTTGAAGAGAAGAGGAAAATACTTGGCTTGCCTCCCCACTTAAAGAAAGAGTATTTCCTGCTGGCAGCTACAAACATTTATAAAGTACCCTGAGGGCTTCATCCCCAGTAGGGCAGCAAGGGCAGATACAGTCCCCCAAAGCCAGGAGGGGCCAGGTTCAGCTTCCCCCAGAGCCTTACCTATTCACTAATGGGTGACAGGACCACAACAGACCTGAGTCACCCTTGCTAATCATGTTCAGTTCATTGGCCCATAACAAATCTCCCTCAGCCGGAATGGGATGCAGCCTCTAAAACAATAGCACAGGGAACTCCACTCAGTACTCTGTAATGGCCTGTATGGGAAAAGAACCTAAAAAAGATTGGATATATGTGTATGTATAACTGATTCACTTTGCTGTACACCTGAAACTAACACAACATTGTAAATTAACTATACTCCAATAAAAATTAAAAACAACAACAACAACAATGCAGGCAAAGACAGCAGCTAATATGGAGAAGCATTTATACAATGAGTTTGGACGAAAAGTATAGAACCCAACAGCAAAGTAAAATATACATAAGGAGGAATTAAGATTGGAAAGAAAAACGAACACCATTGTGTCCAGTTGGTAAGATTATGAGTGCTTTTATAAATCTTTTAAAATAATCTTCATTATAATGACATGTGATTTAAATAATACATTTTATAATACTTTAAAAAATAAATAAATAAGGGTAAAAAAAAGGAATAAGGTACTAATAAAGCTACAATACAATCTCAAAAAGTGAAAGAAACCAGTCACAAAAGAACATATATGATCCATTTATGTGGAATATCCAAAAAAAACAAATATGTAGAGACAGAAAGGAGATTAGTTGTTGCTTGAGATTGGAGATGGAGAAAGACTATAAGTTGGCAAGAGGTTTATCTTTAGAGTGACAGAAATGTTCTAAAATTAGATTGTTGTAATGTTTGTACAGACCTGTAAATATGCTAGTATTCACTGAATTATACACTAAAAACAGGTCAGTTCTTTGTTATGTAAATTACATCTCAATAAAGCTATTTTAAAAAATGACTTTACATCTTGTAAAAATATGGCTTATTTCAAATTGGACTAGAGTGGGTGTTTGGGACAGTTGGACAAAAATGAAATATCTGACATCTATTAGATTGTTTTGTAAATCTAACCATTTCATAAATAATGGAATTACTGCTCCAATATTACCAAGCATTCCTTCTAGAGTTAAAGAATTTAACTAATTATATATTACAAGTTAGAATTTTGAGGATCAAAATGCTTTGAGATTTAGAAAAGGATGACAACATAAATCATATAAACAAAAACAGAAATGTCACATAGCTTTACCACCTGCTACAACGTTTTATTTAAGGCTTCCAGAAGAACCTAAATAACATTTAAGTATAATCATGACACTAGCCATACATTTCAATTATAAAGGTATTGTATAATATATACTTCAGATGCAAACATTATTGCTTACGTATATGGATGGCTGTTGAAAGGGAAAATATACACCTTTTCCAACTCCATTCAAAGGAATTTTAGTATTCCAATCTTATTTTTAAACCACACTGTGAAAGATAGTAAGTTGAAACAAGTTCATTTTTGTATGAAAATTATGATTTTTAAAAGTTGCTTTTATCTTCGTGCACCAGAAACTAGCATAGTATTGTAGGTCAATTATACTTCAAACAAACAAACAAACACACAGACTCTTAGAAAAAGAGATTAGATTTGTGGTTACTGGAGGTGGGGGTGGGGGGATTAGGAATTGGATGAAGGTAGTCAAAAATACAAACTTCCAGGAACTTTCCTGGCGGTCCAGTGGTTAACACTCCATGCTCCCAATACAGGGGGCACAGGTTCGATCCCTGGTCGGGGAATGAAGATCCCACATGCCGCATGGCCAAAACTAATAAAATAAAATAAAACAAAACCCCCCCAAATTTTCAGTTATAGAATACGTAAGTACTAGGGATGTAATGTACAACATGATAAATATAATTAACACTGCTATATGTTATGTATGGAAGTTACTAAGAGAGTAAATCCTAAGAGTTCTCAAAACAAGCAAAAAAATTTTTTTCTTTTATTTTGTATCTATGTGAGATGAGGCACGTTCACTAAACTTACTATGATAATCATATCATGATGTATGTAAATCACATCACTATGCTATATACCTTAAACTTATTCAGTGCTGTATGTCAACTATATTTCAATAAAACTGGAAGAAAAATAATTTAAAAAGTTTTTATTGTACAAAAATAACAAAAACAAAATCTTTGAAAAGTAGTAATTTCTCAGTCTTCTGTAAAATATACTGATCTACAAGATAGAAAAACTGCTTAGGCGGTAAAACATGGTCACCGTGTTGCGATCTATGTGATTTTGCATGGTTGATTGATATGTAATCAGGTTGTCACCGCTATATGAATTTATGTCAAAAGTAAGCTCAGTCAGGGGTTGAACCATTTCTACTCTGCTGAACATTTTCAAGAAACCTCCTTGGGGCCAATGACATTGAGATATGTTGAAATAAAGGGCTTTCTTTCTAGCCGATGAGTGAAAGATACATTCTTTTTATTTTATCTGATTTTATTTTACTCTTTAAATGTAAGAATAGTTGATTTACAATATTAGTTTCAGCTATGCACCAAGTGATTCAGTATTTGTATAGATTATACTCCATTTAAAGTTATTATAAAATAATGGCTATATTTCCCTGTGCTGAACAATATATCTTTGTTGCTTATTTATTTTATACATAGTAGTTTGTACCTCTTAATCCCCTGTTCCTGTTTTGTCCCTCTCCCCTTCCTTCTCCCCACTGGTAACCACTAGTTTGTTCTCTTTATCTGAGTCTGTTTCTGTTCTGCTATATTCATTTATTTTATTTTTTTTTTGATTCCACATATATTTAACAGTGATAACACACAGTATGTTTTATTTTTTAAATTCCACATACATTTGAAAGTGATAACATACAGTATTTGTCTTTCTCATGACTTATTTCATGAGACTTATTTCACTTATGACATTTCACTAAGCATATTACTCTCTAGGTCACCCATGTTGTTGCAAATGGCAGAATTTCATTCTATTTTTTGGCTGAGTAATATTCAATTATATATATAATTATATATATATATATATATATATATATACACATGCACCACATCTTCTTTACCCATTTATCTGTTGATGGACACTTAGGTCACTTCCATATCTTGGCAATTGTAAATAATGCTGCTGTGAACATTGCGGTGAATGTACCTTTTCAAAGTAGTGTTTTTGTTTTCTTCAGATGTATACCCAGGAGTGGAATTGCTGGCTCATATTGTTGCTCTATTTTTAGTTTTTTGAGGAAACTCCATACTGTTTTCCATAGTGACTGCACCAATTTACATTCCCACCAACAGGATTCCCTTTTCTTCACATCCTTAGCAACACTTGTTATTTGCAGACTTTTTGATGATAGACATTCTGACAGGTGTGAGGTGATATCTCATTATGGGTTTGATTTGCATTTCTCTGATGATTAGTGATGTTGAGCATCTTTTCATGTGTCTTTTGGCCACCTGTATATTGTCTCTGGAAAAATTTTAATCGGATTATTTGGTCTTTTGATATTGAGTTATACGAGCTGTTTATATATTTTGGATATTAACCCCTTATCCATCATATCATTTGCAAATATTTTCTCCCATTCAGTAGGTTGTCTTTTCGTTTTGCCAATTGTTTCCTTTGCTGTGCAAAAGCTTTTAAGTTTAAGTAGGTCCCATTTGTTTATTTTGCCTTTGTTTATTTTGCCTTAGGAGACAGATCCAAAAAAAAATATTACTATGATTTATGTTAAAGAGTATTCTGTGTTCTCTTCTAGGACTTTTATAGTTTCAGGTCTTACATTTAGGTCTCTTATCCACTTTGAATTTATTTTTGTATATGGTGTGAGAAAATGTACTAATTTCATTCTTTTACATGTACCCTCTATTCTGTTTCATTGATCTTTGTGTCTGTTTTTGTGCCAGTACCATGGTGTTTTGATGACTGTAGCTTTGTAGTATAGTCTAAGGTCAAAGAGGCATGATACATCCAGCTTTGTTCTTTTTTCTCAAGATTGCTTTGGCTCATTCTTTTTATTTTTTTCTATTTTGACAAAGTATACATAACATAAATTTACCATTTTAACCATTTTAAGTGTACAGTTCAGTCGCAATAAGTATATTCACATTGGTCTGCAACCATCACCACCATCCACCTCCAGAACTTTTTCATCTTCCCAAACTGAAACTCTGTTCTCATTCAACAATAACTCCCCATTGTCCTCTTCCCCCAGTCCCTGGCATCCACCATTCTACTTTCTGTCTCTGTGAACTTGACTACTATAGGTACCTCATATAAGTGGAATCATACAGTATCTGTCCTTTTCTGATTGGTTTCTTTCACATATCTTCAAGCTTCATCCATGTTTGTAGCTTGTATCAGAATTTCCTTTTTAAAGCTGAATAATATTGCATTGTATCTATATACTACACTTTGCTTACCATTCATCCATAGTGGACAGTTGTGTTTCATCCATGTTTTAGCTGCTGTGAATAATGCTTCTATGAACATGGATGCAGAAAGATTCATTCATTTTTTTTTTTAAGATTTAATTTTATTTATTTTTGGCTGTGTTGGGTCTTCTTTGCTGTGCACGGGCTTTCTCTAGTTGTGGCAAGCAGGGGCTACTCTTTGTTGCATTGTGTGGGCCTCTCCTTGCAGTGGCTTCTCTTGTTGCGGAGCACAGAGTCTAGGCATGTGGGCTTCAGTAGTTGCAGCACATGGGCTCAGTAGTTGTGGCTCGTGGGCTCTAGAGCGCAGGCTCAGTAGTTGTGGCGCACAGGCTTAGTTGCTCTGTGGCATGTGGGATCTTCCCGGACTAGGGATCAAACCCGTGTCCCCTTCATTGGCAGGCAGATTCCCATCCACTGCACCACCAGGGAAGTCCCAAAAGATTGATTCTTAAAACAAGCATTCATGCCAAGCATGCAGCTCCCCTCTCTCAGCTTATTTACATTATTTCATAGAGACATGCCACAATAAGCATTATAAAATTCACAGTTAATGGATGCTTTCAGTGAATTTTCTTTAATATATCAAGTGTCTAGCTGACTCCTCATTAAGAAAAAGGAATTTACTACTGTTGGGGGCAAAATGTCTGTCCCATTTAGTGTCTCTGTCTGGGAGCAATGGCCTCCTGAATGTAAACTCAGTGCCAAAGCCAAAACATTAATTTTTGAAGCTCAAGAATTGATTTAATGACACTGTTCTCTTCCCCAATGCCATTTCTATCAAACCTCCTCTTCCCCTGCTAAAAAAAAAAAAAAAAAAAAAAAAAAAAGATATATCCAGGTGAGACCCAGACTCTCTCATTTAGTAAAATATACACGGGCCAAGGAATTCATATATTATATAAATGTGTGTTTCTCAGTAAGGTTACTCCAAATTATCCTGAGCACTGTAAGAGGATAACACTGAGAAATGATGAACCGTTCTATAACAAAAGGACAAGTATAGTTATGTGGTATTGCACCTTGGTTTTATTATCTGTAAACTATTATGTATACTCATGGTAGCTACCCTATGCCAGACACTACCTAAATGCTCTCTCTCCAGACCCCTCCTCCTCCACACCACCCCCACCCCACACATACATACACTATTGTTTCCTTTTTTTAAAACAGCCAGTCTTATGAATCCATTTCTTTTTTAAAAAAATTTTACTTATTATTTATTTATTTTATCTATTTTTTGCTGCATCGGGTCCTGCTGTGGCACGCGGGATCTTTGTTGAGGCGTGCGGGATCTTTCGTTGCGGCAGGTGGGCTTCTCTCTAGTTGTGGCACCTGGGCTCCAGGGCACATGGGCTCTGTAATTTGCGGCACACAGGCTCTGTAGTTGAGGCGCTCAAGCTCAGTAGTTGTGGCGAGCAGGCTTAGTTGCCCCGCAGCATGTGGGATATTAGTTCCCTGACCAGGGATCGAACTGTGTCCCCTGCATTGTAAGGTGGATTCTTTACCACTGGACCACCAGGGAAATCCCATACACTATTGTTTCTTAAACTCTACGGGGTAGGTATTATTACCATCATTCCCATGGCACAAAAAAAAGAAGTTCAGAATGCCATCCAAGGTGACACAGTCAGTAAACAGGTAGCAAATCTAGGATTAGAACCCAGGTGTCCTAACCTCAGGATTTGTGCACTTATTCACTGTGTCTTTCTATCCCCTGAATTTGGGGGATTTACTCATATAAGTTCAGCATAATTTTGCAAATGAACCTGAGAAGAGCTGAGTTATTTCCTTTTTCAAGGAAATTATCCTTTGAAATTTTCTCCTGATTAGTGTTTCCTTTCACTCAAGTTATACTGTACTTGGCTTCATTTTATCTTCCACACAGACATTCTGTATTATTTCTCTCTCAGTGGTATTTACTGCATTTTACACGTACCACTGGTATTTATAATTAGAGTACCATGCCTCCGTTCTTTATCCTGCTTTTCAAAAATTAAAAAGTTTTAAAAATTTGAACATTATACCAAATTTTGATGAATCTCACTACATAATGTATGTTAAAACATTATTTTTATTACTTTTTGTTTTTCCCACAGTCCTGTAACTAATTTTTATTCAGTATATTCTTGCAGACTCAAGCCAGTTTAGATGAATTTACTATTGAGATCTGAAAAACAATTAAGTTGTTTTCAGGTTTTTTTCCATCTTAACTCACTTACATGGAGGAAAATCTGTTCTCTGTTACAAGTCTATTGTAAACTCATAAACTGGTATTCATCAACCAAAACTGAAGGGGAAAATGAGACATATTATACTTCACATTGTATGCTCAGGGTTTGCTGGAAGTTAGGCAAGTGATGTTGTCCTCCAGGAAAGTATAAAAGTTGATTGCATTTCTACAGATATTGCTGGACAATAAATTTACAAAAAAGCCTGATGTTATTTAATCCTGATTATAACCATTACCTTATTTCTGGTGATTTCACAGATAGACTGAGAAAAATCGATGTTTATTTTTCTGTCCCAGTTTTATTAGGGCTTTGATAAGCTGAAACAAAAGATGGAAGCTAAAAAATCTCTGGGTTTTCAACCTGTTCACATTAAATTGTTCTTCCACAATTAGGCTTTAAGATGAGACTCATCTTCCACACCCACCAAAAACTTATGTTTCAGTTTTTTCCTGGAAGATTGGATGCCTTTTCTGCATCTAAAAGGGGGCTAAACACAAGTTTTGCACAGCACAAAGAAATTTTTTCCAAGATGGACTAATACTCATACGTTTGGAAACAGTTTTTAAACTTTTAAATGGTAATTTCTTTCAAACAAACTATAAACAATTTTTAAAAGAACTTTTTTATACATTTGGGCACCTGCTGTCTTTATCACCATACATAGTCCATGCTTTAATCGTCCAAATCTATAAATGGAACTGTGGCCTGAACCCTGATGCTCACCAGGACTCCAGGACTACCTGTATCTATCTGTATCTGTATCTGTATCTGTTGACCAGTGTTTTCTTTCCCCTCAGGTACAGGCTCTAAGGGTGAAGTCTCAGGTGATGGATAAAAGGACTCAAGAACTGAGAATACCAGACAAAAACTAGAAGAGTGAGGTTTCCTTTAAAGACGTAAAAAGATGAAGAATCGGTTAAGAAGAAGAAGAAAAAAAGGCCCCTTCCCTCTGCAGAAGCAACCACACATCTGAAGACAACTGTGGATTGGAAACCATCCCCAGGGCAACCCTGGGAGTCATGTAACCATGTGTTGAAAACTCCTGAGTCACTGGGTCACCACTGGACAACTGAGAGAGCTCTGGGAATCATCAGCAAATACATGATGACTGTGCCCACGTATTTGGAAAATGTCTAAACGCCCTCCAGTTCACTTCTGAAAAACCTGCCATATAGACAGAGGAAAAGAGCTACTACTGTCGCAGCAGTAATCTCTACTTCCTCCTTCCATCGTTCACACTGAGGCCGAAAGTGGCAGGTGCAACTTCTGAGAAGCACCTGTGGAGGCAAACCAGCAACCCCGATTACCAGGTGAAGAGTCCATCTGCAGGTATGATCAGGGGCCCTCTCCCTGCCAAGAGAACCTTGCAAGCCTTCTTTTATTGGCGGTCCCTCAGAACAGTTTCTAGGAATACCAAGTTTTCCTAAAGCATTTGTTAGAACAGCGAGACGCGGGATGCCGTTACATCCTGGGAGGCTTCCCCGAGAATGTGCGACTGCTGTTGACAACCAGGGTGGTGAAGCCACAGCCAGGACACGCAGGGCGCACGGCGGTCTCGGGGACAGTTGGGCGTGGCTTTCCGGCGGGTGGGCGGGGTTTGGGAGGAAGGCGCCACCAGGCTCGCTGGGTTATCCCTGGAAAAGACCAGCGCGCCCCACAGCAAGGACGCGCGGCAACCCTGAAGGGCGAGCAGGAACGGACTGAGTTCTGTGATAGGAGGACAAAGAGGCTGCTGTGGCACCCTCCTGCCCGCACCCTTGGCCAGGGATCAGCGACGCCTTCGTCCCACCTGCGGCAGTAGCGATGCTTGATGGAGTCCGGGTGCTGACGCTGGCACTGATGCTCCTGGCGGCCGGGAAAGGTCGGCCAGGTAGGGCACGGGCGTTAAGGCAGCGCAGGGGCGCCACCTGGGCCTTTGGAGGAGGGAGGCTAACTTCCCGGATGACACGTGGAGCGTGCCTGTGCATCTTTACGGCCGCATCTAATACTTGTCCCATACCAACCTCCTCCCTGTCCTACCGCCTTCTTTGAAATGGTCACTTTACAGCCTTGGCACTCTTCAGTTTTCCTTTGTGCACAGGCGACTGTTGCCTCCTATTTTTCTGCTCTTAAGACCCTCAGTCACTTTTTTGTTCCTTTGTTTCCTGCTGATATCCGCTCCTTAATGTCCCTTTATTACCATAAGAAACTTTTGCTGGATCTTCCAGGCATCCTAGTGACAACTGGATCTGAAATATCCGAAAGGAGTTCAGTTCCAAACTGCACGATTTCTGCACCACTCCCTCCCGACCCCCGGAAATAATTAATTGATTAGCATTTTACCCCTAATTTATAAGTGTTCAGGATATAATTTTATTTTATCATCTTGTTGATCTTAATCTAGTTTGCTAAGGTAAGTTTGCTCTGTAAAAGAGGAAGGGAGAGCAGCACTCACCCTGAAAACTGTACAAAGAATATTAGAACACAATTATTTCCTAAAATGATAGACCTCAACAAGCTAGCATTGATCTGTGCCATCTTTGGTTGCTGACACATTAAGTAGATCTTCATGAAGAACTTTTCAAAAAATACATGTAATAATATATAATATGTACTTACAACAGTTAGACGATATGTTTTCAGAAAAATGACCAATATTTATAAAGGAATTTACTTCAGTGTTTACTATAGATCACATAACGACTTCTTGCCCTATATAATAGCCTTGTAATCTCTCTACTAAAGGTGAATATTAACCATTGCCATGTTCTAAGCTCCTACTGTGGTAAAGTTGATAATAAAGTTTATGCTAAACTTCTTTATGTTAATGTAGTAGAGATAAAAGTGGAGACAAATGGAGCACACGAGACTTTTTCAAATAGCTTTATTAAGATATAGTTCATATATCATACAAATCATTCATTTACAGTGTACAGTGGTTTCTTACAGGACACAGTGACCTATGGGTTTATGTATATTCAAAAATATGTGCAACCATTACTATAGTCAATTTTAGAACATTTTTATCACCTTGAAAAGAAATACCATACTCTAGCTATTCTCCCCTTACACCCTCCTTCACCCTCTCCACCCTCCCAACTACAAGCAATCACTAATCTACTTTCTGCTCTATAGATTTACCTATTCAGGATATTTTATCTAAATGGAATCATATAACAGATTGTCTTTTGTGACTGACTTCTTTCATTTAGCATAATGTTTTCAAGGTTCCTCATGTTCTAACACATATCAGTACTTCCTCTCTTTTTGTGATGGAATAATATTCCATTATAAGTACATACCACGTTTTGTATATAAATCGATCAGTTTGTGAACATTTGGATTGTTTTTACCTTATGGCTATTGTAAATAATGCTGCTGTAAACATCTGGGTATAAGTTTTTGTATGGACACATTTTCATTGCTTTTAGAAATATACCTAGGAGTGGAGTTATTGGATCATAGGGTAACTCTGTGTTTAACCATTTCAGGAATAGCCAGACTGTTTTCCAAAGTGGCCGCACTGTTTTACACTCCTGCAGCAGTGTACGAGGGTTTTAATTTATCCACAGCCTCGTCAGCGCTTATTATCTGAAAAAACGTTTTTTTATCTGAAATTTTGATTCTAGCCATTCTAGTGGGTGTGAAGTGACGTCTCATTGTGGTTTGATTTGCATTTCTCTGGCGGTCAATGATGTCAGCAATTTTTCATGTGTTTATTGAACATTTACATATCTTCGTTGGAGAAATACCTACGCAAATACTTTGCCAATTTTTTAATTGGGTCATTGGCCTTTTTGTTATTGAGTTGTATGTGTTATTTGTATAGTCTAAATACAATTATCTTAGCAGACATGTGGATTTGCAGTTATTTTCTCCCATTCTGTGGGTTGTCTTTTCACTTTCTTGGTAATGTCCTTTGAAGCACGGAAGTTGCTAATTTTGATGAAGTCTAGTTTGTCTATCTTTTGTTGCTTGTGCTTTGTTGTCATATCTTGAAATCCATTGCCAAATCTACAGTCATGAAGATTTACCCCAATATTTTTCCTAAGTCTTTTAGTTTTAGTTCTTGTCTTTTGGTCTTTGATCCATTTTGAATTAACTTTGTATATGGTATAACCAAAGGGTCCAATTTCATTATATTGCACGTGGATATCCAGTTTTGTTGAAAAGACTGTCATTTCCCCATTGACTGATTTGTGTACCTGTCTCAAAAATCAGTTAAAAACCATACGTACATGGGCTTATTTCTGGACTGTCAATTTTATTCACCAATCTATGTCTCTCCTCATGCCACCACTAAACGTTCTTGATTACTGTAGCTCTATAGTAAATTCTGAAATGAGAAAATGTGAGGCCTCCTGTTTTGTTCTTCTTTTTCAAGATTAGTTTAGCTATTCTGGTCCCCTGAAATTCCATATGAATTTTACAATTAGTTTGTCATTCTTTACAAAAGAGTCAGCTGGTATTGTTAGGAGCTGTGATGAATCTGCATGTAAATCTGGGGAGTATTGCCAACTTAACAACATTAAATTTTCAGATCCACGAACATGGATGAATTTCCATTTAAATACTTAGGTCTTTAATTTCTTTCAACAGTGTTTGTTATATTCAGAATATAAGTTTTGTGCTTTTGTTAAATTTATCCCTAAGTATTTGTTCTTTTGAAACTATTATAAATGGAATTGTTTTCTTAATTTCTTTCTTAGTCTATTTACTGCACATGTTTAAGAATATAATTAACCACCCTAAGGCCCATAAAACTTTAGGCAACTCCCAGTTTCTTCATTTGTGAAATAGAAAAAGTAATAACCTTGCCGGCTTATTTTAACACAGCAAATGTAGAAAGCATCTACTATGTGTAGGCATTATTCTAAGCACTTTAAAATACATTACCCACATTAAATCATTTAATTCTCACAATACCCACAGGATAAATATTATTATTACCCTATTTTACAAGTAAGAAAACTGAGTCACATATATGCTAGGCCATTTACCCAAAGTCACATACTATTAAGTAGCAGAGCCAGACTTTGAACACATGCAAGGTGGCTTCAGATTCTAACATCCTTAACTATTGGGCTATCTCTACTGCCCCTAGTGAATGAAATAGCATATGTTCACACAAAAATTTGTTCATTAAGGTCCACTTCAGCATTATTCATAATAGGCAAAAAGTGGAAACAACCCAAATGCCCATCAAATGATGAATGAATGGGTAAACAAAATGTGGTATATCCAGTGGAATACTATTTGGCCATAAGTAGGAATGAAGTACTGCAACATGGATGAAACTTGAAAACATGGTAAAGCCAGAGACAAAATGCCACATATTATATAATTGCTTTTATATAAAATGTCTAGAGTAGAGTAGGTAGATCCATAGAGACAAAAAAATTAGTGGTTGCCAGTGGCTGGAGGTAGAGGGGAATGGGCAGGAGTGGCTGCTAATGATACAGGTGTCTTTTTGGGGTGATGAAAATATTCTAAACTTGATTGTGGTATACAACTTTGTGAATATGCAAAAAGAAAAAAAAACACCCCATACTGAATTCTACATTTAGAAATGGTAAATTTTATGGTATGTGAATTTTAAAAAAAGAATAAAATCACATTTTGCATCTTGATTTTATATCCTAAAGCCTTGCTGAACTTTTCACTAGTGTTAATATTTTGTTGTGTTTTTTAGTGGATTTCTTAGGAGTTTTACATAAAAAGTTAGGTCATCTGTGAATAAAGATAGTTTTACTTCTTTCTTTCCAATCTGGGTATCTTCATTTATTTATCTTGCCTAGTTGTCCTGGTTACAACCTCAAGTACAGTGTTGAATAGAAGTGGTGAGAGTGGATATCCTTGTCTTGTTCCTGATCTTATGAGAAAGCATCTAGTCTTTCTCCATCAGGTATGTTGTGGCTACGTGGTTTTTTGTAGATTTCCTTTATTGGGTTGAGCAAGTGCCCTTCTTCTGTTCCTAGTTTTTTATCATAATGTGTTAGATTTTTTTCAAGTGATTTTTCTGTGTCTATTGAGAAGCACATATTTTGTTTTTTATTCTGTTAATATGGTATATTACCTTAATTCATTTTTGGATGTTGAATCAACCTTGCATGCCTAGGATAAATCCTACTTGGTCATGGTTTATAATTCTTTGTCTGTATTTCTGGATTTGATTTGCTAGTATTTTGCTGAGGACTTTTGTATCTATATTCAAAAGATACATTGGTTCATAGGCTTTTTTTCCCCTGCGATATCATTTTCTGGCTTTGGTATCAGGGTAATACTGGGCTCATAGAATGAGTCTGGAAGTATTCCATCTTTTTCTATTTTTTGGAAATGTTTGTGAAGAATTGGTATTATTCTTTAAATGTTAGGTAGAATTGAACATTGATGCCATCTAGACCTGGTCTTTTCTTTTTGGATGTTTCTTTTTTTCTTTTTTTAAACTGATTCAGTCTTTTCACATGATATAAATCTATTTGGATTGCTTACTTTTTCTTGAATCAGTTTTGTACTTTGTGTCTTTTTAGGAATTTCTCAATTTTATATAAGTTATCTAATGTACTGGCATGCAACTGTAATAGTATTCCTTAATAAGATCTGTAGTGGTGTGCACTGTTTCATTTTGATTCTAGTAAATGAGTCTTCTCTCTTTTTTTCTCAGCAAACCTAGAAGTATGTCACCTTTGTTGATTTTTTTCAAAGAACCAGCTTTTGGTTTCATTGATTTTTCTCTACTGTTTTTCTATTCTCAATTTCATTAATGTCTTCTTAGTCTTTAAAATTTCTTACCTTCTTCCTTTAGATTTAGTATGTTCTTCTTTTTCCAGCCTTCAGGCGAAAGATTAGTTCATTATATCGGGATCTTTTTCTTTTTTAATATAGGCATATATATCTATAATTTTCCTCTAACACTACTTTAGCAGCATCCCATAAATTTTGGTGTGTTGTATCTTTCTTTTAATCCTTTTCAATGTATTTTCTCATTCTATTTTCATTTCTTTGACCTCTTGCTTTTATCGGTTGTTTAATTTCCACGTATTTGTAAGTTTCTTAAATTTCTTTCTGCTATTGATTTATATATTCATTCTATTGCAGTCAGAGAACATACTTTGTATAATTTTTATCTTTTCAAATTTATTGAGGTTTGTCTTATGGTCTAATGTATTGTCCATCCTGGAAAATGTTCCATGTGCACTCCAGAAGAATTTATATTCTGCTGTTGTTGGGTAGAGTGTTCTATAGATGTCCGTTAAGTCAAGTTGGTTTATAGTGTGTTGTTCTGGCTCTGTTTCCTTGATGATTTTCTGCCCATTTTTCTATTCATGTTGAAAGTGGAGTATTGAAGTCCCCAACTATTACTCTTGAAGTATGTATTTTTTTTCCCTTTGTTTCTCTCAGATTTTGCTTCATGTATTTTTGTGCTGTGTTATTAGGTGTATATCTTCCTCATGGATTGAAACTTTTATTGTTATAAAATGTCTGTCTTTGTCTCTAGTAACATTTTTTTTAAGATATTTTTGTCTGATATTAGTACAGCCAGTCCAGTTTTCTTGTGGTTACTGTTTGCATACTGTTATTGTCCATCCTTGTACTTTCACTCTATTTGTATTCTTTTCAAGCGCATTCATCCTTTAATATATAAAGGATGACAAAGTAAAGAGACTTAGCAAGTCCATCACTCTCTATTTGACCTTGCTTTTCAGCCTTTTGTGTTGTTGCAGAATCCATAATACAATTTTAAATATTAGAAGCTTAATGATTAACTTTTTATTTCTCACTGAATTTGGAGCTAAAAGGTGGTTTTTCTCTTTTCCACATCTTTGGGGAAGTTATACAATTTTTTAAAATTCACAGATATTTGAAATTCCCATAGAGCAATATACCAAAGGTTTTATAATTATAAACTCAGATATTATGAAGTGCCTGTCTTTAGGCATTAAGCGTATTCATCTCTTAAAAATACAATAATTTATTTAGTTTCTTAACATATTTGTCTGTCACCCAATTATGAATCTTAAAGCATACTAGTCTTAGCCATTGTATTAACCAATGTATTAATCCAATACAGGTTACTTATACCTACAAACAAAACTAGAAAACTATTT
The DNA here is from genome assembly GCF_949987515.2 of Delphinus delphis. Taxonomy (NCBI): domain Eukaryota; kingdom Metazoa; phylum Chordata; class Mammalia; order Artiodactyla; family Delphinidae; genus Delphinus; species Delphinus delphis. Next base: position 42,264,984 of record NC_082691.1, read on the forward strand.
GCATATTGTATCATTATGTATCTATTATTTATAACTTGACACGTTTTCCCAAAGTATCTGAAATGCAAATATTGCAGATTCTATTATATACTACCTAGCTTCTTTAAATCCTATTAAGAAGACAGAATAAATAGAAATGTAAATTTTAATGTATATTTTATATGTACTTTTGTTTTGAGGGAAAAAACTTTTATTGGACATTTGCTAGAAAGCTTTGCACATCATTCATGTCATGAAATTGACTGATGTGTGAAATGGGCTTGTAGAGTTATTCTTTTAGTACTTCAGGAGCTAGGCCCCCAGATTCCCAAATGGGAGCCCAAACCAGCCATAGTTAACTATATCCTCCCTTCTAGAGTTAAGGTTGTAATGAGATTTTTAATAGTGTGACTTATTCATTGCTAGTAAGATTTAAATTTTTCTTCAGAGACCTTGAACATTTAATGAGTGACAAGTCGATTTGGAGGGGAAAATTGTGAAATACATGATACAAAATATGAGCTATTATTAATTATACAAATTAAGAATTTTCCTCTAAAATTAATATTAAATAAAAATTTAAAATTTCTGTTTAAATATTATACAGTTCTTAGTATTGTTGATGTCACACTGTGATTGCTTCTACATTTATGACATCTTTAGCTTTGGATTAGAAAACAGTTATTCAAAGCAGCAAAATCAGAGGAAATGTGAGAACTTCAGAAGTGCTTAGCAAGGAGAAATACTGCACAGAATAAAGATGGAGTTATTGACTTTTTTCCCAAGACAAAATTCTGTTGTAGGATAAGATCAGAGAAAATATCTCAATAATTTATACAAACCTCACTAGTAATCTCTTTTAAAATATTTTCCTTAGTTTCTAACCACGTGCAATCTTCTGATATTGACAGGGGGTTAGAATTATTTCAAAATTAAATGAAATGATAGCACATCCTCTGACTTCTACCCACATTCATTTTATAAAATATTTATCTAGTGTTGACAAATTGAGATCGTCAAAGTCACTAGAGCCTTTTGGGACATTTATAACTGGTGAAACTAGAGACAAAAGGAAGAAGAACCTTTTGTGGTCATTCCTAAAATCTTTTACTAAAAAAAATTCTTTAGAGAGATCTTTTATCTTGCAAAACAATACCTTTTTTACAGTTTAATTGCTGTAACTACAAACAAAATAAAAAGCAAAAACCTATATAATAAAGACAATTTTATAAGCTACATTTGTGAGACTGACATGCAAATTATCTCTAGTTTATTGTGCTCTTTATTAATTTGTTTGGAAACTGATTTTTGTTCGTAAACTGTAGCTTAAAATTATGTAATAAACATTTGAGAGTTTTGTTCAGTTAGATAGATTTTTTCCATTACTTTAGTAATGATTAAATTTTTCTTTCCCATTTCTATTTCAAAGATATTATCTTTACTATAGTGTTTTCCTTGAACAAATACAATATTTCCTTGAACAAAGGAAACACAAATTTTGTATTTCCTTGAACAAAGGAAATACAAAATTTCCTTGAACAAATACAATATCTAATATTGGGAGATTTTCTGCCTATTGTGTCAATAAGATACTCCAAATAAGGACAGTTCCATGTGTTTCTTATTATTAGGGAGACAGCAGCCTCAAACAAGAGCTGTATTTCCAGGATAACTGTTTTTATTGCCTCCTCTTCTCTTCTCTCTTCTTGCTGGGAAGAGGTGCTTTATGTTCTCCCTCTGCGGATTTGACAGAAAAAGGTATCTTCCAGGCCAACTACTGCTCAGAAAATGGCTTTCCTAAAAAATATACAGAACTAGCTCTTTCTCCATGTTTTTTTTCTTGTTTTTCCTTCAAAACTGTTCCCTTCTACCCCATTCATTTTCCTATGCTTAGAAATGAAAATGAACTTCACTACTTTTATATGTAAAAATAAGAAAAAATGTGAAAACTTTATATTTTTTCCTGCAGTAAAAAAATGCAGGAAACTTCACTAGGAGGGCATTTTACAAAAATTATATTAGCATTAAAAGTTTGGTTTAGTTTGTTGCATTCTAGGACCTGGCAGAGATGGGATTTCGGGGGGCACATGGCTACTGTGGCAGAAAGCAGGTCATGGAGGGTCAGTAATTGCATTCAAATCTGGAGGATCACTCTCAAGAGCAGTCCTTGTAAGGCCTATACCTTCTGATGGTAGGAATAAACAAATCCTGACTCAACAGCAATCAGCAATTTTGCCTGTCCAAATTAAATGAAAATAAAGTCCTTGAAGCTCAAATAACTCAAAAATACATTCTAAAGAGTTTGTTGATTGGCTTATTGTATTTATGGAAAGTGCATATTGTCATCTTTGTTCTACTAAGAGATTATAATATTTCAGATGGCCTTTACATGCACTTGTAGGTTTATTTTCTGTTTTTGTTTCAGTAGTCAGTTTTAATCGAGGGCTGAACTATGTCAATGAAGAAAATACATAACATCATCTGTCCTTCCATGCTAGCTCAGGGGTGCTCTCCTGGGGGATACCAGTTTCTTCAGAGCCCTTATAGAAGTGTCAATTTTGACTCCCTGGGCCTCCAGCAGTTAGCCATTCAAGGCCTGATATGTGACCACTCCCTTTCTCCCTGATGGTATCGATTTCTCCTCTTTGACAGACCTGCTAAGATGCCAACCAAATGTGTCGAGGTCACTCACTAATGTGAACTACACGTGCTTTTTCTGAAGTATTTTTTCATATAAGGATTGAATCTTGTTACAACCAATTTATTTATCACGCTGCAATATTGTTTTAATTTTGCATCAAGATTAAGTTAATCAAAGGGAGTATTCCAAGGTTCTCTGTTCTGACAATAGTAATAGTTAATGTAATGTTCAACAGTCCACCAAAGGGCTTTAACTTACAATATCTTATAGAAGACAGCCTATCATCGTGATTTCCACCATATAATACAGAAAACATATTTTTAGGCGTAACACACCTAGAGTCACCTGGATAACAGGTCAGACAAGCAAGTTTTGATCACAGGCTGTCACTCTCCAGGGCTCAGGTACTTAACCTCAGTAACTTTCAAACAGTAAAATACTGCATATTTTAAGTGCTTCAGTTCTTGTCTGCTTAATAGAAGGATTATGTCTTAATAGAAGGCTCATTTTCCTTATCGATACCCACATTTTAAAAATTATGCAGAAGGGCTTCCCTGGTGGCGCAGTGGTTGAGAGTCCGCCTGCCGATGCAGGGGACATGGGTTCGTGCCCCGATCCGGGAAGATCCCACATGCCACAGAGCAGCTGGGCCGCTGAGCCTGCGCGTCCAGAGCCTGTGCTCCACAACGGGAGAGGCCACAACAGTGCGAGGCCCGCGTACCGCAAAAAAAAAAAAAAAAATTATGCATAAGTGGGAATTATTTTCCTTTTTAGGTATGTAATGTAAAAAGAAGTCAGGAAAGATATCCAAATTTGGCTTCAAGTGAGGCTTTAACCTCATTTTTTTCCCAAATTGCCAGCCTGGTGGTCCATCACCAAATTTTGAGCAATCCTGTCTTCTTCCTTTTTGATGCCTCCTCTACTGTGCACTAACTTCTTACGTATACTATTTCCAGAAATTTTTCAAGAAATCTCCAAGATCAGCTTATCTTTGTGCTGTATATTAAGATGACTTCAGATTGACTTGTCTTAGATGTATCAGCTATTTCATGAGTTAACTGATACTGAACTTCTCTTGTTCACAATACAAATGTAATAAATGGAATAAAGGTATTTTAATTGAAAAAGATTATATTAATTATGAGGGATGTACCCTTAAATTTACTCTTCCATGAAGTTACTACTTCTTTTATGTTATGGGTACAAGTTATTAGATTTTTTAAATGATTATTACTTTAATATTTTAAAGGTTGTGTAAAAGAAAATGCAAAGTTGATTTATCTACCATGTATGAAAAAAACTGACTTTTCAACTTTTGTTTTCTCTGATCCAAAAGATGAACCACTGTGCAACACTGGCCCCCATCTGCCTGTCTCTGAACGATTCAGAAACACTACCTCCACCTGGGGAGATCAAGCAATTGACAGCTTGTGCCACATGGCAGTTTTTTTTGTTGTTGTTTATAGCACTTTATTTTCAGGTATAAACATGTTTTTGATTTTTAAAAACTCCCTTCAGGGCTTCCCTGGTGGCACAGTAGTTGAGAGTCCTCCTGCCAACGCAGGGGACACAGGTTCATGCCCCGGTCCGGGAAGATCCCACATGCCGCGGAGCGGCTGGGCCCGTGAGCCGTGGCCGCTGAGCCTGCGCGTCCGGAGCCTGTACTCCACAACGGGAGAGGCCACAACAGTGAGAGGGCTGCGTACCGCAAAAAAAATAAAAATAAAAAAACTTCCTTCAAAACATGTTCAGAAACAAGTTTTACATTAAACAAAGTTTATGCCATGTCTGAAGAAAAATATGCTTATAATTTGACAAAATGGGTTGAAAACACTGTCAAAAATCTCACTCCGGGGGCGAAAGGGGTAAGACACATCTACAAAATATTTTTTTTAATGTTACAAAAGAATTTATTTACAAAACAGAAATAGACCCACAGACATAGAAAACAAACTTATGGTTACCAAAGAGGAAAGGAGGGAGATAAATTAGGAGTTTGGGATTGACATATACACAGTACTATATATAAAATAGATAACTAACAAGGACCTACTGTACAGCACAGGGATCTATACTCAATATTTTGTAATAACCTATAAGGGAAGAGAATCTGGAAAAGAATAAATATATTTATAGATGTATACATCTATACATCTGAATCACTTTGCTGTATGCCTGAAACTAACACAGCATTGTGAATCAACTGTACTTCCATTTAAAAAATAAATAAAAAATAAAATACCACATATCAGTGATTGAAATTGTTCTCAATTGATAGAAGGATTTGGAAAGAGCTGTCAACTTTAGGATATTGAGTCTTCCAATCCATTAATACAGTATGCTCCTCTACTTATTCAGATTTTCTTTAACATTGTTCATAAAGTTTCATAATTTTCACCTTAAAGGTGTTTTATACCTTTTAATTTATTCCTATTTGTATTTTTATTGGCACTATTGTAAATACTATTCTTTTAAAAAATTTACTTCCTAACTGGTACTATTGTATAGAATTATAGTTGATTTTACATTGATTTTTGTACCTAGCAAACTTGCTAAATTCCCTATAATTCTCTATATATTCTTTTGCATTTTCAACAGAGCGAATCTTATCATCAGAGAATAATAAAAGTTTATTTCTTCCTTTCAATCCTTATAAATTAAAAATTATTCTCACCTTACTATATTGGTTAGGGTTTCCAGGAAAATGTTGAATAGAAGGAGTGATTATAGCTATACACATGGCAGTTTTTGTTCAGCACTACAAAAGACTTCTGTCTTTTTCAAATCCCAGTGTCCATAAGAAACTGTGGAAAGTTTTTTGTGTACTTACTACAACCCACTCAGGGATGTATGGGATATTGTGCAGAAGGTAAGAAAACATGTTTAATACACATGAACTGCTAGTGATGGAACTCTGTGTGTTGGTGTGTTTGTGCCATCCTCTGGATGGGATGTATGGAGCTAATGCAAATCTCAGTAAGAGATTTGGTTTGCTATTATTGCTAAAATGAGGCTAAATTTCTGGTTTAAATTGGCCAGATTTGTTCAGGGTTCTTTGCCAAGATGTTCAAATCCTCAAAACTATCTGTTAATGTGAAAGTATCAACAGTTAATATCAGCAGTGATAATGTATAGTGATACCATTTATCTACTAATAACACTCAATAAGAAGGACACTTCTCCTTTGTTGTATTCTTCCTCAAAGTCATAATCCCAGTCTAATCATGATCAAATTCATATAAACCCAAACTGAGAAACATTCTACAAAATACGTGAATAGTACTATTCAAAAGTGTCAAAATCATGGAAAACCATGAAAGAGTAAGAAATTGTCAAATATTGGAGAGGACTAAGGAAACACGAATAATACATTATGAAGATATCCTGGATTGGATAACTGAAACAGAAAAGAACATTCATGGAAAACTGATAAAAACTGAACAGAGTCTTCAGTTTATTTAAGAGTAGAGTCCTACAGTCAATTTCTTAGGTTTTTTTGGGGGTTTTTTTGTTTGTTTTTTTTGCGGTACACAGGCCCCCCACTGTCGTAGCCCCTCCCGTTGTGGAGCACAGGCTCCGGCCGCGCAGGCTCAGCGGCCATGGCTCACGGGCCCAGCCGCTCCACGGCATGTGGGATCTTCCCGGACCGGGGCACGAACCCGTGTCCCCTGCATCGGCAGGCGGACTCTCAACCACTGCGCCACCAGTGAAGCCCCAAAATTGATCAAACTTTTAATAATTGTGTTGCTTTTATTAATGAATGGAGGTAAGAAATAACTTATTTTCGTTTGTTATTATATTAATATTTGACTTAACATGAGTGGTGGGTGACTCAACGCTCTGCTTTTTTTGCAACACGTTACTGAGAAAAAATTGTTCTTGTCCAAATTACTATTCTTTTCTGTTTTCCATCTGGAAGGATTTTACCAGGAAAAAGCATGTTTGACACAATGCCAGTTTCTCTGCCATCACCTAGAAAACAATCCTATTGTAGCTGCTCAATGGACACTACTTCATTGTATCCATCCTCTAATCATCTGGAAAGTGTTTCTTTTTTTTTTTTTTTTTTTTTTTTTTTGCGGTACACGGGCCTCTCACCGCTGCGGCCTCTCCCGTTGCGGAGCACAGGCTCTGGACTCCGCGGCATGTGGGATCCTCCCGGACCGGGGCACGAACCCGCGTCCCCCGCATCGGCAGGCAGACTCTAAACCACTGTGCCACCAGGGAAGCCCCTGGAAAGTGTTTCTTAATCAGAGATTGTTTCAGCTTGCAAAGACCCCAAACATGTCAAATTCGCTTCCTTGATAAGAGCTAGATGTCACCTCTGAATATATTAATTCAGAAGCTCCTGTCAGAGGAATAAACAAGCATACATCTCGAGAAAAAAATAATTTGGATTTCTTTCCTCAAGAAAAAAAGCATGTGAATCTAGCCAGTCTGGACTTAAATTTACAAAAACATCCTGGGAATGAAAAACAAGATGCGTCAAAAACTTTGGACAAGGGGAGACGTACACAGGACCAGGGTAATCACAGCCAAGAAATAAGGTGGGATCGACAAAACAGATGGAAACAGCAAAACTTCAGTGAGTTTCTTCCTTTGTTTGCTTTTCAAAGTCTCAGCCAAAGTGACCTAGAAGAGTTTACTTACTTTTTCCCTGAGGACCATACTGAGGATGTCCACCAAGAGTTTGTCCCCACGTGGCCCACACCATCTGGCCACACCGAATACAGCACATCGGCACTATGTCAGCACACTCTTGCCAACTCCAGCATAGGAATGCACTGTCTTGCCTTTCTTGGCAAGAGACTAGACAGTGTGATAGAGATGTGTTTTAAGGATGTTCTCCTAAAAGATGATCTTAGCTGGGCAGAAGCAGGTGTGGCCCTTTTAGTAAATGAATGTGAAAAGAGGATTTTGGAAGAGGGGAAATATAACAGAGAAGAATACATCAAGTCAATTAAAGACATTCTCTTGTCATTAAAATGCCCCAATTTATGCAGTGGCCATGGGCAGTGTATGGAATAGGGGTGTGCATGCTCCCCAGGCTTTAGTTCCTATGATTGCAGTGATTCACACGGTAAGTAAATACACTCCAACTTTGATCTTGTGTATGTTATTTAATTATGAAACCTTCTTTGTTCTTTTTTACCTTCAGTATCCTAACAGGCTTTATTCAGATTATATATGGAAAAGAACCCAAATTATATTAATCAATATGTTAATAATATTCCAAAACAGTCTCATCTTAGAATAAAAGCTGAAGTACTTATAATGGCCTATAAGACATCATGTGATCAGGCACACAATATCTCTTGAGACTCATCCCCTACTACTATCACCCTCACTCATTCCACTCCACCCACTTTGGTTTCTGTGCTGTTCCTTACAATGCCAGTTCTCTTGACCTCAGGGCCTTTGCACATAGCTGATCCCTCTACTTGCAGAGGATAATCATTCTTCTAGAACTCAAATTTAGTATTTTTGAAGCACTGTTTATATTTTGCTAATTTTACTAATATGCTTAATTTTTTTCTCTAACCTATCTAAATGGTACAAATTATTTTGTCCCAATATATTAGAGAAAGACATTTCAAAAAGTCAATTTGATTCTCTTAACTATTAAACCAGTAACTCCTGATTTTGCTCCTACCACCACCAATCTGCCCTTTTCTATCTCAGTAAATGCAAACTTCATTCCTCTTAATTGTTCACATTAAAAACTTGTAGTCACTGACTTTTCTTTTTATATCAAGCCTCATATTTGATCCATTAGCAGCAAATCCAGCTCTAGCTTCAAAGAATTTCATATCTTTCCCTGCTATCAGCTTAGTCCAAGCCACTATTCTCTCTCCCTGGATTATTATAGATTCTCTCAAAGTTTATTCTCCATGCAGCAGCTAAAGTGATTCCTTTGAAATGTAAGTCAGATCGTATTACTCCCCTGCTTAAATCCTTCTGTTAGCTCTTCATCTCCTTCAGCATAAAATTGGCAGGCCCTACTATGGCCTAGAAGATTCTATTTATGTGAAGACTATTCTACATATAGTCTGAGACTCCTCTCTCACTGAATTCATCTACCATTGTCTCCATAGGTCATTACTTTCCAGAGTTCTCTAGTGGTTGCTTTGCTGTTCCTCAAAAAAAGCCAAGCCTGCTTCTACATCAGAACATTTGCACTTACTGCTCCCTCTCACTGGCACATTCTACCACATATCTTCATGACTGACTTCCTTCTCTTCTCTATTCAAATATCATATTATCATAGAATCCTTCCAACATCATTCTAAATAAAGTAGTTTTTCTCACACAACCCCATGGCCTTTATCTCCCTTAATATAGTTTATATGCTTTTTCTCCATTACCTCAAAAACACTTACGTGATACACTTTATTTTCTCATTGGTTTATTTTTTTGTCCTCCCATATTAGAATGTAAGTTACATGAAGGCAGGGACTATTTTGTTCATTACTGTATCTCCAATATTTGGAATAACACCAGAAAAATAGATGTTGCTCAGTAAACATTTGTTGAATATATGAAAGAATAATACGTGTTTTTTAAATTTTTCGTAAATATTTTAGGGTTCTGAATACATGTAACAGGATTTTTATATCCTATTGCTATTAAAGTTATATTCACTTGGATTTTGCCACTACTTAGACAAAGGACTCAATTGTTTTTATACTGCATTTATCTATTTTGACCACCAGATCTTGCTCATAATGAATGATCTTACCAAGACCAGAACCACAGAAATAACCATATGAAGGTCAGTTAACTCTGACTGATAAAAGAAATTTTTTCTCCTATGACTGAGAAGTACACCTAAGATTATGGTAGCATGTAGGATAGCAATAATACACAAAAATATCAACAATACTGGGACAACAGCATGCACAGATTTTGGTAATTCTTTTCTAAAACAAATTAAGAATTTAAAGAAAAAATTTTAATACATCACATTGCTAAGTACACTATATTATTACAAAAGCACTTTTTCTATAACCTATCTCTATGACATAAAGCAAAATCGTAAAACCAAAACATAGGCCATGGTAGAAGTAATTTGTTAGTACTCATACTTATTTGGTATCAAATATTATTAAAAAACTAATTAAACCTGTATAGTTAGGCACTGGTAGTATCTGTAATGCTATTTCTATTGAGTTGAATAGTAGGTAACACTTCTTTTAATACCAGATCACTCTTAACATGTACTAGTTTAATTAATGTACTAAATATTATTGGGGGTAGACTTTAAAATATTAGTTTATATATGCTTTTAATTTTGGCCTTGAAAAATAATTAGTTTTTTTCTGGAATTAAAGCAAATATGTCCTATATTTTCCAAAGACAAGGTTCCTGAAATTATAGAACTTGAGAATGCTGGATTGTGTAATATTCAAAAATATAACTGTATGATGGTGAGAGTTTTTGGTCAAGGCTTCAAAGAATCACCTTCAATTAAATGTGAAGTTACTAAACTGAAGGTATGTTAATTATAATGTTGAAAACAATTAAGTTTATGAGTTATTCAGATTAATTTTCTTAGAGTAATTTGGAGTATCAATTAGCAACATAATCCCAAAGGATGTCATATCCTCAGAGAGCTGAACAGGAAAATTATTAAGTTGCTTAACCTTAAATCTTCCCTATTTGCCAACTCTATTAAACTGTTTTATATAATTTTTATTGAGGTATTGACTCACTATTTAAGCCATAATCAGAAATTAAAATAATATCAAACTTGATATATAAGCTTCTGTATTTACTGAAATGTAAAAACACAAAGAACGGAGGTCATTTTTATCTAAGACTCTGCATGAATTATAGGATTTAGAGATAGGAACAATTCCCTTTTACAAACCAGAAAGTTAGGACAAATTGTGCTCATCCTTTATATTTCCTTTACTATGGATTTCATATGGGAGAATTACGAAAAAAAAAATAGTGTTTTTCTTTCTTGAGACCACCAAAGACAGACATGATCACTCAGTTTGAACAATGGTGTATCAAATTACACCTTTTTTTTTTTAACATCTTTATTGGAGTATAATTGCTTTACAATGGTGTGTTAGTTTCTGCCTTATAACAAAGTGAATCAGCTATACATATACATATATCCCCATATCTCTTCCCTCTTGCGTCTCCCTCCCACCCTCCCTACCCCACGCCTCTAGGTGGTCACAAAGCACAGAGCTGATCTCCCTGTGCTATGCAGCTGCTTCCCACTAGCTATCGGTTTTACATTTGGTAGTGTATATATGTCCATGCCACTCTCTCACTTTGTCACAGCTTACCCTTCCCCCTCCCCGTGTCCTCAAGTCCATTCTCTAGTAGGTCTGCGTCTTTATTCCCGTCCTGCTCCTAGGTTCTTCATGAACATTTTAAAAAATTTTTAGATTCCATATATATGTGTTAGCATACGGTATTTTTCTCTTTCTGACTTACTTCATTCTGTATGACAGACTCTAGGTCCGTCCACCTCACTACAAATAACTCAATTTCATTTCTTTTTATTGCTGAGTAATGTTCCATTGTATATATGTGCCACATCTTCTTTATCCATTCATCTGTTGATAGACACTTAGGTTGCTTCCATGTCCTGGCTATTGTAAATAGAGCTGCAATGAACATTGTGTACACCTTATTTTTGATGATTATTTATATGGTCTTCCTTTTCTTTATTTAAGTGGAATTTTATTTGAAGGAAAGCACTTTGAATTTAGAAAGTACTTATTACATGGATAAGATAAAAACTTAAAACAGAAAATCATATTTTGGCATTCTTTTTACCTTTTCTCTAAATTGATTCTGAGATTGAGAATTTAAGAAGGAAATAACTTTTGTTTGTGTCTTTATCAAATAGTTATACACAAGAACTATGTTTATTTCCTGATTTTATGAGCAGAGCCTTTCTAAATGAGCCATGAAATATTCTAACCCCAATGAAATAAGACACATAATAGAAAATGTAATATATATGTATTATTTCATTCACTTCAAAGTCGCTCAAGAGAGTTGTCATTACATTGTTCTTGGCAGAATAAGCCATATGACATCACTCTATAATTAAGCAATTTGACAAGAGAGAATTTCATAGGTTTATATTTTCTTGGAAAGTACATTTTATTCTTACTTTCAGATATATATTTTCCTGTGATATTTTTTCTCATACTACTTCCCTCCTCCAAATAGCTTATCAATAAAGAGTACACTCTGGAATTCATTAACATTATACAGCACTATAGAAAGGAAGAAAATATATTCACTAGCCAAAACAATCTTACATAGATTAACTATTTTCTTTCTCACCCCGTTTAGAATGTTTATGTATTTTATTTGTAATACAATTAGGTTTATTTTTTAATATTTATATTCCATTTTGAATTTCCTTCACACCCTGGTTGATTTTAGTTATATACTTATTTGGAAGGTATGTGAAATATTATCATGGTTCTAACACTTGATGCCATACAACAGGTATACAACACAGAGAAATGTCACTATCTTATCCCTACCTCCCTCTTCCCATTACCCCTTCTTTCCATCCTGTTCCCATCCATCCCCTGAAGGTATCCACTCTCATTATTTTCTAGTTTTTCCTTACTGTGTTTCTTTTGCACAAAGGAGAAAGTAAATTCCTTCTTTTTTTATATGAATACTAGCACATTATGTATGTTCTTTTCTACTTTTGCAGTAATAATTTTAGACAAGTTTTTAGCCAGAGAGCCAACCACCCAATCATTTCCTTCATTCTCCCCCCAAAGCTGCTAGGACTTTACAGAATCCAACTTTTAAACAACTTACTTATAGGATTAAATCCAAGTTGTTATCCTAGAAACAAATGGCCCTTCATGATCCAGCTCTTGTCTGTTTTTGGAGGCTTGAACTTCCTGCATGTGCTCTGGGAAAATCCCATGCTATTTCATGCATCGCTGTCTTTTCACATGGTGTTCACTCCAACCTTGCTAACTGCACTCACTCTGTTTCTGCTCCCAGTGTCCAAATGGCAGTCTCCTTTTTTACTTTCAAGAGAAGTGCTGTCTTCTTTTTCAAAGCTTTGTGACTGTGCTGGTTAGACTTAGTGGCTTCTTTCTCTCTCATTACACCTTATTTGAATCTTGGTTATAGCAATAAGAAAATGTTTTATTGTTTGTCTTTTTCTCTGTGATCTCTTTTCATCAGAGTATCCTCAGTACCTATAGATATTCCCAAAATATTGGTGAATGGAAAAGAAATAGAACCCTGTTTATTCCTCATTTGGGGTAGGCTCTCCACACAGAGGGGTGGAAATAACCCCTAAATTCCCAGTCATTGCCTGGAGTCTTGTTTCTACACACAAAACCAAGAGACCCTGTATCCATCTAAGTGTCGACATCATGACGACCCTGAGACATTGCTGTCATTCCCCTCTGCTAGAAGGGAACCACTGATACATCTGCTAGACCAGACTGTATACACTCCCTTAAATATGGAGATTTGTTCTGGGGCTCACTCTTTCAGCAACGTAGTTTCTACTAGCCACAGACTAGTGTATTCTTGCCTTCCATTCTTTTTCCTGCTGACCTACAATATTGAAGCATCAGCACACTTACTATTTCTGAGCCACTGAAAGAATTACACAGTCATAAATTTTTTAAAAATCTGAATCTGAATTTTGGTAATAAGATACATCTTTTTAGTTTTCTGTGTAGTTATCAGTACCCAGAACACTATCCTTGCTTTTCTTCTTTAGACAACAATGCATTTCAATACTGAAAAATAGTACTCAAAGTTTAAATATGATATGCCATTGAGTTATTAAATAGGGTGAACTGGTTAGAATTTATTTAGTTTAAGTACATAGATTCAATTGAACTAGCTTGAGCAAAAATGATATTTATTATGAGGATAATGCATTTTTCACAGAATCAGGATAGAGTATGACTGCTGAATTCTCAGGAAAAAAAGCTTAAACTTGGGACTTGAACACCACGAAGACTCAGTTTGTCTGCATTTGTGTGTGTGTGTGTGTATGTGTGTGTATCTGTCTGTCACAGTTCTGCTTTTCTCTGTTTGTGGGCTTCATTTTTCCCTTTCACTAGATATTAACTTTCTCCACATAGTGAAAAACGTGGCCATCAACAGCTCCATAACTTTTTTTTAAATAAATTGACTTATTTTATTTATTTATTTTTGTCTGTGTTGGGTCTTTGTTGCTGTGCATGGCTTTCTCTAGTTGCCACGAGTGGGGACTACTCTTCATCGCGGTATGCGGGCTTCTCGTTGTGGTGGCTTCTCTTGTTGCGGAGTACGGGCTCTAGGTGCGTGGGCTTCAGTAGTTGTGGCACGCAGACTCAGTAGTGGTGGCTCGCGGGCTCTAGGGCACAGGCTCAGTAGTTGTGGCGCGTGGCCTTCGTTGCTTCGCGGCATGAGGGATCTTCCCGGAGCAGGGCTCGAACCTGTGTCCCCTGCACTGGCAGGCGGATTCTTAACCACTGTGCCACCAGGGAAGCCCTGCTTACATATACTCTTAAATTTTTGCTCATTTCTATAGTTTGGCAATATTCTGTGTCTATATTGTATTTTGCAGGTTCCTAAACATTTCTATCTATATTTGGTAGGTAGAAATATATTTAAATGTATTACTATTTAAGTATAGTATAGAATAATAAATTTGCCATGGGAAATATAAAAATTATCATTTAAAAATTTAATGATAATTTATTAATTTAAAAATATCATAAGAGTTGAAATCAAATGAAATGTTAGAATATTTGTTAACTCATTAATTATTCCAAAATGTCTGATTCCAGAAACCCCAAATAAGTATATGATTGACAATTTTAACTTCCCAAGGCTTTTAAAAAACTCATACCAATATTTTCTTTAATTAAAATAGATATAAATATTAAATAAGTAAATGTGCAGTTACTGAGATGATATTTTCCTTGAAGACATCTATTTTAACATAATAATAGAACTAGGCAGGACATTTACATCTTCTAATTTTCTTCAGTATATCTAAAATAAAAATTTTCATTATTTGGGGCTATTTTGCTACAGACTACCTTTAAAAGAATTCAGATGTTGATTTCTTCATGGATTTTACTATAATAGGGGTTACCATCACTAATGACTGTCAGTATATTCATTCAAATAATTTGTTAAACATTTCAAAGAGCAACACCTCATCTCAAAAATTTTTACTGAAGAAAGACTGACTTTCCTAGCACACTGTAAAATTTTTATGGATTTTTACAGCCAATTCAATAACTGGACTGAATTGTTGTCCTTAAGCTAAGCAGGCAACCATTCTAATAACTTCTTAAAGAATCATTGAGTTTTTTAACAAAGTACAAATTACTGCTATAATATGATAATTTTTGCCTTAAAATATTAATGGCCTTCTTAAGTCTTATTTATAGGGAAAAGCTTTTAAACTTGAAGGGTCTTGCTTAATGTTAAATAGAATCTAATTAATAACCTTATGTTTAATTATATAGTAAATTTTTAAAACAGTACACTTCTCTCCTCTTTATATATGACAGCTTTGGGGGAGTTACCAGGACATACATAAAGAGTAAAAGAAATGAATCTTTGATTTGACATGTAATGTTTTTCAAATTAAATAATCTGAATTCTCAATCTATATTTTATTTAGGCAAAAACTGCCAGGAAGATGTTGATGAGTGTGAATCCAGGCCTTGCTTTTCAGGAGTAGAGTGCCTCAATACCTTTGGTTCTTATCATTGTGTTCATGTCCAAAAGCATTTTACAGTGATGGAAAAATATGTCATGGTAAAAGTCCCTATTTTCTGGCATGAAATGTTTTTGTTTCTGTTTTTGCTGCATTTAATTAATTCAGGTCACTTAGTTCCATTCTCTCTTGTACTCATGAATTCATTCAGGGTCATGCACTAAGCTAGATGCAGAGGATGCAGAAATATATAAGATATGTCCTCTGACCTAATAGGTTTGAGTATAGTAGCAGGAAATATGACATGTAATCACATAGTTCAATATGATGTTCTGTGTCTTTCGATAGAAGTGTCTAGAGAGAATAGTAGGAATAGTACCTTGAGGGACAAGGAAAAGTTTTTAAAAGGAAGTATCACTACAGCTGAATCTGATGTATCTGATCAAGAAAGAGAGAGACATTCTAGGCAGAAGAAACAGCGTGAGCAAAGGTACAGAGGCATGTAACATCACCTTGGGCACTGAGAAGGATTCAGTGTGCTTGGAATAGAGAAGGTAAGGGGACTGCTACAAGAGTAGCAGGGGTATCCAGTGGACAGATCACTGACAAACTATGAGAAACATGATAAGGTTTACATCTGAGAAAGTCTACTTAAGAGCAGTGTAGGGGATGTCGGACCACTTGCAGATAAGGAACTGTACAAGTGTGAAGGTGGGAAGAAGAGTTAAGACAATATTACAAACATAGGAAAGGCATGAAGATATTCCGACCGAAGATGAGGATGAAAAAGACACTAAAGAAGAAAGTTGAGTCTGTTTCCGCAGACTCACAGACGTAAAAAACAAACTTGTGGTTACCATAGGGGAGAGGGAAGTTGGGAGGGACAAATGTGGGGTATGGGATTATAGATACAAACTACTATATGTAAAGCAGACAAGGAACAAGGTATACTGTGTGACACAGGGAATCATACCGATTTTCTTTTAATAATCTATAATGGAGTATAATCTGCAAAAATACTGAATCACTATGCTATACACTTGAAACTAACACAATACTGTAAATTAACTATACTTCAAAAAAAAGAAAGCAAGTTGACAGTACTTGGTCAGCGATTGGGATCAGCACAGTGAGGGAGAGAGCTACAGTGCTTGGTTTAGGCAAATTGAGTGGGTAGAATTGACATTCATATTGCTAAGGACTGAATCATGTCCTCCCAAAATTCATACATTGAATCTTAAACCCCCAATATGACTGTATTTGGAGTAAGGAAGTAGTTAATGGTAAATGAGGTCATAAGGGAGAAGCTCTGATCCAACAGGGTTGGTGTCCTTCTAAGAGGAGACACCAGAGAACTTAATCTCTTTCTCTCTCTGCCAGGTGAGGACACAAGGAAAATGCAGCTGTCTGGGATGCAGGAAGAAAGCTCTCTCACCAGGGACCAAATGGGCCTGCACCTTGATCTTGGACTTCCCACCCTCCAAAATGGTTAGAAAATAAATTCCTGTTGTTTAAACCACCTACTCTGATATTTTGTAATGGCAGCTTGAGCTGACTAAGACACACATGAAATATGAGGAAGAAGAAATAGTTTCGGAGAGGAAAGATAATGTTCAGTTTGGAAACACAGACACTGAGGTGACTATGGAATAGCCAAGTGGAGCTCAGGAAGGGGGATAACGTTAAAGATATAATTCTTAGGGTCACCAGTCAGGGGTGAAACTTCCCAGGGAGAGCACTTAGAATTAGAGAAAAGAGGAAAAACATTGGTGGATATCAACCAAAGACAAAAGTAAATTATAAAAAGTTAATGTCAAAGAAAAGTAAATTATAAAAAGTATCTTTGGGGACCTTCCTGGCAGTCCAGTGGCTAAGACTAAGTGCTCCCAATGCAGGGGGCCTGGATTCGATCCCTGGTCAGGGATCCTGCATGCATGCCACAATAAATATCCCACATGCTGCAACTAAAAAGATCCCGCATGCCGCAATGAAGATCCCGCATGCCACAACAAAGACCCGGCACAGATAAATAAATAAATAAATAAATAAAAAGTCAGTATCTTTGGTATTATTAAGCAAACAAGGCGTATTTTGATGAAAAATATATATTAATTACATGATATCACCTTGTGCTTCAAATTGCAGTGGACCTGTCTAGCACGGGAGATACAGATTTGAAGAGCACACTGCAGGATGGTGAGAGAAATTCCCTACTAGTTCAGCTACTCACATCAATATCCAGTCCCAAATACTGAACCTTCCACTCTGCACACTAAAGTGATCTAACATCCGTCTTTTCCAAACAGTGGCCCATTTTCTCAATAAGACCTTTATCAAGTGGAATTTAAGACAAAAGCACATTGAACCAAATTCCATTACACATGAGTGACTAGTAAGTTTCTTAACCCTATCAGAGGCATTTGTGTATTTTAGGAAAATGCTTGTTAAGACAAAGTAATTTTTTATTGTTGGTTACTTTGTTTTATGGCAGGCACCAGAGTCAATGACTATAAAATAAAGTGCAGTTCTTATTCTTGAAGTTCCTAACTAGTGTAGTAAAGAGACACATAAGTGTGAAGGACAAAGTTCTGTGAATGAACACAGATGGGTGACATTGATTGAGTGGGTGAGTGTGACTCTAGGAACATCCATTAGTTAGCTCAGGCTGCCGTAACAGAACACCACAGACTGGGTCACTTAAACAGCAGAAACTGGTTGTGTCACAGTTCTGGAAACTGGAAGCTTGAGATTAAGTTGCCAGCAACATTGGTTTCTGGCCTCTCTCCTTGGTTTGCAGATGGCTGCTCTCTCACTGTACCCTCACATGTACACTCTTCATGTGCTTTCTCCTCTTATAAGGACGGACGTCATTCCTATAGAATTAGTGCCCCACTCTCATGACTTCATTTAACCTTAATAACCTCCTTTAAAGTATCTCTAAATACAGTCACATTTAGGGTTAGGGCTTCAACAGAGAAATTTTGGGGAACACAATTCAGTCCCTAACAGAAGCATCTGCTGAAGATGTGACATTTAAGCTAGTTCTCTGATCTAATTTGCAAGGAGTTCAATCCAAGTGACATTTTTATTTTATGTTCTTATTCACAGAGCTTTAGTTTTATAACAATTTAATTCTGATCTGTTTTTCATGTATACATTTACAGTTGAAACACAGTTTTTAAATAAATTTACTACACATACTGTGGTTCTCACAAGGTCTGACAACAGTGTAACTAAGGAAGAGGATGGTAAAAATGCCCATCAGGGGCTTCCCTGGTGGCGCAGTGGTTGAGAGTCCGCCTGCTGATGCAGGGGACAGGGTTTGTGCCCCGGTCCGGGAAGATCCCACATTCTGCGGAGCGGCTAGGCCCGTGAGCCATGGCCACTGAGCCTGCGCGTCTGGAGCCTGTGCTCCGCAATGGGAGAGGCCACAACAGTGAGAGGCCCGCGTACCGCAAAAAAAAAAAAAAAAAAAAAAAAAAAAATATATATATATATGCCAATCAGAGGGAGAGGAATGTTAAGCCAACAAATGGAAATGCCTCTAGTAAGTAATGGTCTTAGTTAAACTCTAATGACAAGTAATACCTCTCATTTGTTTTCCAGAAGATTACCGTATTTACTCGTCAGGAATTTTTATTTTCAAAAAGTTCACCTAAGATTACATAATGCAGTTTACAAATTATTCTTTTTCTTGCTAATCTTTTGAATTCTCTGGCTTATATTCTAGAAAAGTGATTCATGTTGTGTAATGAACAAATTATATCATTAATTAAGGTGATTTCAGAGAAGCTTATGGTTGGAAGTGACCATTTCAAACTTACATTCTATAAATCCCTGGTCATTCATCATCTACTCAAACTCTAAACGTATGAGAGGCTCATTATTTCATAAGGCCTTTTCTTCTTCATCGTGTTTTCTTTATAACTCTTTGTTTTATTCAATAATACTCTATTACTGTCTTCATAACTGTCTTCCACGTTTCTCATTACCTTTCTTTATGCCTTTGCATACTGTAATATCAGCTGTTTATCTTGCAAGATATCATTGCATTTGTTCATTTTGCAAGGTGCTATTACTGCAATATAGGAAAGCTATCTTGATTGTAATGTTATTCATGCATCTGGTTGCCTTACTAAATACTCTTATTTACACTATTTTTTATAGTTGATTCTCTTCTTAATTTTATAGGTAAAACATAATATTTTTCGCAAATACTGAGTTTGTCTCCCACATACTTTCTTATAGTAACTAAGATTGTCTGTATTTATAATGTGCCAGCATTAGGAAAATATTTTTAATATATTATTTCATTGGATCCTCATAATAGATAGCTATATATAGTAACTCTTCTTATTTCCATTTTACAGATGAGTAAACAGAGGCGTCTATGGGTTAAGCAATCTGTTCAGATTTACAGAGTTTGTAAATTACAGAGGCAAGACTTGAACCTGAGCAATCTAATGGACCTGTCCCAGTTCTCAAACTTAGGCTGTGATTGTAGTGGCTGGGACCTTCAGTTCAAAGTGTGTAGGGATTGGAATAGCTTTGTTTCTTAATGGTTTCAATGGGAATTCTTCTCATGTTTCACCAGTGAATATGATATCACTGTAGGTTTCTGCTAGAATTTTCCTTTCACTGATTGCTTTCTCAGAATTCTCTTTAGTTTTAAGTCATGAGTGGGTTTTACATTTTATTAAATGCTTTTTCAGATCAATTATTACTTGCTACAATTTCTGTTAATGTTCCCATGGATTAACTTTCTCAGAATGTTTTTAACAAAAAAAATTGATGTATCAAATTACTTTTTAACATTATTTTATATTATTTTCTTCACTAATATCTTGATATAATTATGTTAGTTGAGATACAAGTCTATTTTATCCTGATGTGATAATATATAACTACACTGCTGCACTTGATCTGATTTAAATGAAATACTAGTATTTCATTTTAAATTTTTATGTATTTTCATAAATAATATTGGCTATAAGATTATGCCACTCTGACAAAATGTTTATGTTTCATCTCTTTGTGTGTGTTGCAACAGTTCTGTAAAATATTCTTTCCTTGAAATTTGGTTAATTTTTTTCCATTAGATCAGCTGTCCTGGCATCATTTTAGGAGGTTATTTTAGATTATTTTTCTATATCTTTCAAAGTAATTTTTCTATCATCTACTCTATCTCTTCTTCAGTCAACTTAATCATTTATATTTTGCAAAAAAAATCATTTATCTCATTGAGATTTCAAATTCTTAGTTTAAAATTATATGTAGTATTCTTATATAATTTAAAATTCTTTTCATATATATACTTTTTTCTGTTTTCTCATCTTCAAAGTAGTTTAGTTATATCTTTCCATTGTTTTTTTTCCAACTTGCCAAGGGTTATCTATTTAATTGTTTTTTTCAAATAATCATTGAAATTTGCCTTTCTGTTAATTATCTGTAACTTTTCTTTGACTCTCTGTTGATTTGTAAGAGTACTTTACATATTCTGGCCACTGATCCTTTACATAATGTGTACTTGAAATTATCTTTTTTATCTCTATGGCTTGCCTTATCTATGTTGTCTTTTTATGCAGAAATATTAAGATTTTACATAGTCAATATACTGCTTAATATTCTGTGTTATCTCGTATATCCAAATAGATTATTTAAGTTCCTAGTAGGCAGGAACCATGTGATAACTTCTTATTGCTGCATGAATCTTAGTATACTGTTTATATAAGTAACAGACATTAAATGAAGGAATGAATTACCTAATGTTAAATACTGTGGGTAGAGCAGAGCATTAACAGATGTTATTGACTAACATTTCTTTTTCTTTTTTGGTTGTTTAGACATAAATTTGCAACAACTATCAACAGAACATTCACTAATTGATGCAAGCTCTATCCACAGTTCTGCAACTATGAAAAAGTTCTTGGATACAATCGACATCTCACAATTCTCATTAAAATCAGTCACAACTCGAATGAATCATTCAAAGAAGGCTATTTCCCATCAAATATCAGATTTTGAACATGTGGATCATACCCCCAGTACAAACCTCAGTCTGGAGGAGTTGGAAGTTCCTACAAACAACCGTAGTTCTTTAAGCATTAACCTGAATAGTTCCCATGGCGAAGTAAAGGATGTTATCCAGGGCCCCATCCAAACAGAGGCAGGAGGATATAATTCTCAAACTAACAGGTCTCCCCAAGGTTACACACAGTATTAGGATGGGTTTGCATCATCACTTACTAGAGCCATCACTATTTTGCCAGAAAAGCCTGGATTGACCAAAATATTAAGTTGTGCTGAATCCCCTTGCTTTCTTGGTGTTTCCTGTGTGCCAATCAAAGATGGTCACTTCCAATGCGGATGCTGCCCCTTTGGATATTACGCAGATGGTATCAAATGCAGAGGTAGTATGAAAACTCTTCAAAACTTACAAAGAAAAGAAAACTATCCAGTTCACGTTTAAGTACTTAAGAAGATATGCTCTTCTATTGATTAATTTTTGTTTACTCTATTTAGTTCACTAATTTCTATTCATTTTATTTATTATTTGTGCATATTCTCTTCACATTTAAAAAAAATAATATTGATGTTTCTTAATTTTTTCATAAAGTTAATATTAAATAGCATTATAACTATATAATACATTATAAATATATGTATTAAGTACCCACTGTGTTCTAGGGCCTTTGGAAAAAATTTTGTATCAATTATGTCATATAATCCACAAGGACCCCATATACTGGGTATTATTTTTCCCATTATACAGAAGAGAAAGCAGAACCTTACAGGGCTAACTGACCTTCCCGGCAATAAGCAGCTAGATATAAAATAATGGTGTGAATAACACTGTGGTTTGGGTTCTTTTCAGCTCACAGAGAGTATTTAGCACTTTAAATTACTAATTTTGGCATATTTGCTTATTTGTATAAACTAGGTTTCTCTGTAATTCCTCCACCTCTTGAGAATAAAACAAGTTAGGCATCACTTTAATTTTGAAAGGAGTGTTTACTTCTTTTCACAATCATCAGCATTGTTTTCTTTGATACAAATCAAATTTCTGGCTTAGAAGCTACTTTTTGTTGTTGATATTGTTCTGTTGTTATTGTTTTGTTTTGTTTGTGTTTTGATTTGTTTGAGACCAACTTAAGCAACAAAGCTGTTGGAGTATTCCTTTGTTCTCAGTTACCTAGAGCAACTTCATTTTTTCTTTCTTCTGTAGGAATAATGATAATAACCTTCAATTCTTACATGTTTATAGTATAAAATTCCTTATTATTAGCAAATAAAACAGAAAAAAACCTCCTGCATTTCAGTTACCTCAGGAAGTGTTAAATGACTAATAGTTAGAATATGTCAGGTTGTTAGAGAAGCTTAAGAAATACGAACCTATAAGCTTATGATGTGGTCCTGGCATCTTGCTGTTTTACGTTCTGATTATCCCTGCCATTCACCAACGTTTACCTAATTGGTATCTGAAACTTCATTGCTCTCTGAAAGACTGTAATTCCATTTATGGTTAGCAGCCATCTCCAACATCAGGTTTTGCTATGGGAGTAATTTCCTCATATGGTATGTTTTTCTTACCCTATTAATCATTTACCTCAGTCATTCTAGTAGTAAAACAAATATAAGGGGAAAAATAATTTTATGGATGTATGCAGTCGTTACTGTTTAATAGCAATGTCCAAAATTTTCAATTTCAGAGAATTTTACTTTTATTATACAATTAAGCTTACGGGCAATGTGTACATACTGTATCTACAATTCAGCCTTTTCCCTTGATTTCTGCAGCCATTTGTAGGCATCCATGTGGAAAAAACAGGGAGTGTGTTGCCCCAAACATGTGCGAACGTAAACCTGGTTACGCTGGTTCTAACTGCCAAACCAATAGGTACAGCACTCATTAGTTTGCATAACAAATTTAATGGATAATTGATATTTCTAAACCATGAGCTTTATTCTACACAGCTATATGTCATCCTGATTGCAGAAACCATGGAAAATGTATTAAGCCTAACATTTGTGAATGCCCCCCAGGACATGGTGGAGCTACCTGTGATGAAGGTGATAATTCAAATTAAAAATCAAATAATAAAGCCAAAATAATTTAATCTTTTCTTTAAAAACTTTTTTTTTTTTTTTTTTTTTTTTTGGCATTACGCAGGCCCCTCACTGCTGTGGCCCCTCCCGTTGAGGAGCACAGGCTCCGGACGCGCAGGCTCAGCGGCCATGGCTCACGAGCCCAGCCGCTCCGCGGCATGTGGGATCTTCCCGGACCGGGGCACGAACCCGTGTGCCCTGCATCGGCAGGCGGACTCTCAACCACTGCGCCACCAGGGAAGCCCCTAAAAACTTTTTTTTAAAGATAATTCACATTTACTGTGTACATATTAATATATACTTATCAATGCTGGTGAGGGAATCCAGGTTTGTTAATATTTATTAAAAATAATTTATTGAAGATTTTAAAAACTTAAATTTACAAAATCAGAGAGTCAAAGAGCAGTAGCTCACTCATCCTTGGTAAAAGTATCTTCAGAAATAATTTTTTGTTATATTTTTAGTTATATGGTACCATATCCCTAACAAATATTTTAGCTTCAAACAAAGGACACATGCTTATTGAATAACTTGTCAGGCATGGTTCCAAGAAACTCTTAAATACCAAATAATTAGAAGATATCAGGTAGTAGGAAGAAACCTAAAAACTGATTTTTAAACACATGTCTATAGCCATATAATTTTATTGCCTTGGTTGAAATCTTAAGTGGAGAGTTTAGGAAATGGCATTCCTAAAATGGATAATATTTTAAGGAAACAAATTTGTTATTTTTTAAATAATATTTTAAAAGAATATATTTTAGTAGATTGTAGATGTATAATTATTAATAAACTGACAGCAATGTTAAATGTTTTCGTGACAAGGCAAGGCACAAATTAACAAATTACAGTAAATGGAGTGAACTAACAGAAACATTCAATATTAATTGCATATGAAAATAATTATAGAAATATAACTATTTGTAGGGCAGGAATGCCTAAGTCCAAGTCTCAATTTTCAGAAGAAACCTAAGATTGTATATTTCCATCCAGTTAACCAAAAGTTTTATAAACCAAAACATGCTGATGATTTATAGGTGTTTTTAGAGTGTGAACTCACAGTCAATCCCACAGAACTAAATTTCATGCTAAAATAGAACTGAGTGTACTATAAATTGCTCTTACCAGAAGGTTTTATGGTGGCTGTGCTTCATAAATATAAACTGACTTTTTCTTAATTAAGAGCTGACTTAACATAATCTGTGTCTGCAGAACTGTACACCACCTTGTCAACGTGGTGGCACCTGCTTGGCTGGAAATCTCTGCACTTGTCCTTATGGTTTTGTAGGACCAAGGTGTGAAACAAGTAAGCAAAGCTCTCTTGCACTCTAATATAACTGCTCCTTTGAACAGTCGATTGCTTTAATGCTAACTGAGATAAACCCAAACCCTAAGCAAAAAATATACCTTCTTCCTGATCTACTATGACGATTACCATTCTGCCTACCAGTGGGAGCACTGGGTGCTAGTACTAAGATAAAGAAGCTTGTTCTTAGAAACAACTGCTTTCTTGACCCTATCCATGACCACTTCTTTGAGATAACAAGAATTCTAATTTGTTCACTTGTATATAAATTTATCTCATTTAATTTATGTCTATGATTACTTTCATCAGTAACTAATAATTTTCCCAAATAGCCAAATCTTGTTTACCATTCATCTGAGTGGGTTTCTACTTTCCCCAGGTCTATTAACAACAACAACAAAACATAACTGAACGTGAAAATTGGAAACCATTTAAAGCCAAAATATAAATTGTTTTTATCTCTCTCTGATCTTATTCATTAGATGATGTGATTGGCAGTTATAAGCAACTAGGTCATAGCCAATAATATGACCAATTCCAAGCCTAATTTACCTTTCTTTTAGTTTTATCCTGTGATCTTAGCAGTTTGTAACAGGCACTGTGAAAATGGAGGCAAGTGCCTTACACCAGATGTTTGCCAGTGCAAGCCTGGCTGCTATGGACCCACCTGTAGCACAGGTAAAATCAGAAATATTTTCAATAAATATGTCGTTTAAAAGAAATTTAAAATTCATCAGTGTCCTAAGGACTTGCACTCAAAAACATAAAACTAGTCTGACAAAAACATAAAGCTAGTCTGACAAATAAAGTTTTTATTTCAGACAGAAATGTCTCATCTTCATCTTTTTCTTCTTGTATTAGACCACAGAGTGTATTCCAGCTTTACTGTTATCCAACCCAACCAATACTTTGTTTTTTGGCCTTTATTTTTCCTTCATCCGCTTGCCTTATAGTGGAGAGAATCTATCTGTGTTACATATTCAGGTCTCTTTCAAGTTTTTTATCACAACATACACATTCTATTTCATTAAACATTCAAGCAATTCTGAGTTAAAAGGACACCATAACATTATTCTATTATTTCTCACAGTATCAGGCTTAATTCTTTGGCAGCGGTGTTTGCAATTATCTATGTTTAATTTAATCCATTATGATCTAATGCCTTTTCTCAACATAAATTTAATTAAATGTTCATAGCTTGACAACTGTGTATGAAGCATGATGCAAGGGGGAACAAAGATCAATTTCATGTTTTCCCCAATTTCAAGTAGCATATCAGTGAAGGAGACATGGGATACAATTATAAAAAAGACTATGATACAAGTTGTGTTACAAGTGATGTAATAAATGTACAGCTCCTTGGAAGCAGAGAAAAGAGAAATTAATTCTGGCAAGTGCAGTTAGGAAGAAAATTGTGTAGACTTTGGAGAACTGGCGAAATCTGCATTGAAAAATGGAATTGGGGGTGACTTTCAAAGTGAAACAAATGTAAAGAAGCAAAAACAAAGCATATTTTCGAAGTGTGCTAGGACTTAAATGCAGTGTTCCTATTTGAATTGGGAAGGTGACTTAAAGAGCTACACATGGCTGCATGTATTTGAGCAGATTACAGACTATCCTGTTTGTGCTGTTGAATTGCCTTCTCCTAACTTCCAATCATTTTTCCAGCTTACCGAGGGCATTCTGAATTCTAATCAAAGCCTCCACATTCTTAGCTTGGTAATATCTGTAAACTTAATGAACAAACTTTCAAAGCTATTATCCAGTTATTTCTCTTCTCTTATGTTTGGCAAAGTCTAAGTAACTATAGGTTATGGGTTTTACTGGCAGTGAAAATAAAATATTTCATTATGCACCATTTTGTACTTCAGTACAGCTTTCATTTTTTTAAATAATAAAACTTTTATGGTCTTTCTTCCTCCTGCTGTTCATTAGTTTTGTGTGACCCGGTTTGCCTCAATGGTGGTTCCTGTAATAAGCCAAACACTTGCCTCTGTCCAAATGGATTCTTTGGTGCACAGTGTCAGAATGGTAATTACTCTTTCTTTATAAATAAAAAGTCAAAGGGAAAGTTAGACACAAACAGAGCTCTGATTAAGCACAAGACAAGTTTCAAAGGGAAGATGCTATTTATTTACTCTAATTCTTGTTCTGTTGAAGTTTTGGTCACCAAATGACCAGTTCATAGAAATATATGAGTTATTATGTAAAATGTTTATTTATTCAACATATGTTAGGCTCACGACCTTGGCACATTTGTAGGACCAAGATGTGAAACAAAAAAGCAAAGTTCTCTTGCAGTCTTTCATGTGAAATGATGTAATTTTTGTTGCCTTCTCAGCAAAAATTTTTGATTTACTGTCAATCTAATGTCCACTGTTATCTCATGATCTCTCATGCTTTAGTTTCATTAAACAGTTATGAAGAGCCAGCTATGCACAGCACTGTGCAAGGTGATATGGGGACATAAAGATGTACCATTTTCCCCCCTCATGGCCTGTTATTTTAACACTTTCCTTCATAGAGTTAATGCTACAAGTTTTTTCAGAATAATGGGCACGACCTGAAGTTGAGCACATAGGCATGAAATAATGTCAATAAATGAAATTTTATATGTATCTTCTGCATCTTCATATTTTTGAGTGTATGCAAAAAAGAGTAGATTTTTAGTATAAAACATGTCAGAATATGTCATAATTTAACTCCTAAAATATATACTTTCTTTGTCTTGTTACAGTTTGATTTGCAATCCTATTTTTTTTAACTTGGAGGTTAGCTTGGATTCTGAGATTGAAATTAATGTGGAGAAGAAACCGTCATTCTAATACTAGAAATTTGAGTACACAAATGAGTTTTTCTAGTTCAGATTTCTGTTAAGAAACTAGGTTATGAAAATGGAAAGTTAAGACTAAATTAAGGCAAATCTTGAAAACTAGGAGACTTACTAAATGCACGTTTAAGAGTTTTAGGTAGGGTTTTGAGTGGAGAATATAAGGAGGTAAATAAAAAGCATGTCTATCATGCTATTTGCAGTAGATGTAAGATATAGTAAGAAAAGTTCTGTAAAATGTATATGCCAACGATATAACTGGGTAAAGCAGGGACTCTAAATTACTAAATTGAACTAAAAATTATCTAATGAACATATGTCATGTTATAGTTTTTGGAATTAACAGTCTACAATTTCCTAGTGGCATGGAATCAGAAATTTACTTATAGTCTCCAGGCCTCAGACTTCTTTACTTTCAAGTTTGAACTAGACAGTTGCTGTCAAGTGTAAATGACACATACAGTGGACCACCTGCAAGTACCGTCAGCACATGGCTAGCTACCATTAAGTAATGGTATTATTGTCATAAGACATGTTACAGAAAGTGCAGAAGAAATGAGAACATGATCTTTATTTTTATTAGATCACATCCCCTTGTGAGGGAATGAAGGGAAGGGAAGACGGTATACACATGGAAAGCCACTGAATAAAATTAGGCAGAATATGGTTAAAAGTAATATGAGGAGTATATTCTGTGTATTCTATAGGATTTCAAAAGAGGAAGATAGACACTGAGCTGGAAACATCATGAAAGGTGAAACTACTCTATTAATAAGCGAGACTTAAAATGTGTGGCTGGAGAGATGATTAAATATATCTTCCAGTTTCCTTCATCCCTTAAATGCCATGAGCCCATTCCATACAGAAAGTGAGGCCAGATTACTTGGCTCATTTTGGAGTTTGGTGGAAGATCCATCTTAGGCCTGGAGAATCTCATGAATATATACATGAAAGTGGGTTTTCTCCTAAACCTCCTTTTCTTAAAATGTGATTGGGGTGGGCATGACCGAGCCCAAGTTTATGTCATTTCTCTATATTACTTTAATTACATATACTTTTCTGTATATATGTAGTATTTATCTCTACACTCAAGTTTTGTAGAGTAGATGAGTATTGATTATAACAAGGCTATCCATTATAAAAGGGTCTTTTATTCTTTTCAAGTTTTAAATTTCTAACCACAGGTATTTCCCATGGTGCTTTTGTAATGGAAAGAGTACACCTTTCTTAATAAATAGAAATAATCTTAAATTGTATAAAAATTAGGAAGCAGAAAATGTAAGAGCATTTCTCCATAATAAAAAGTACCAATAAAAATGCCAGAGAAAGTAAACTCAATCATTAACCAGAAAAGGCTCAGTCTAAAATAGTGGAAATTATCCATTTGCTGAAACATTCAGTTAATATTGTTTTTATACATAAGTACTTCATTATTTTCACTTATAAATCTATTTGAAATCAGTTGAAGTTTTCTTAGTGTTTGGAAATTTAAAAAGCAGCTATTAAAGATGGATCTAATTCAATTCAAATGGGGAGTCTGTCTACCAAGGCCCTATTACCAAAACCAGTTAGTTTGACATTCACTTTTTAAACACAAACTAAAATCCACTTAATCATCATTTGAGGAAAATTAAATTAAAAAATTTATAGGCAGGTTTGCCTATGTATTATTGTTTTTTAAATAACTGCATTTAATTGTCATATCAGTAAGAAATATGAAGCAATAAAAATCCTCTCATGAAAGATTATAAACATTAACTTCTGAACTCCATGGAACAGAATCATATACATAGAAGATACTAGTACAGCGTATTCAGGATTATCCAATAAATATTCCTGACAAAGCCAAAGATTTATTGTTAAAAAGATTTTTCGCCAGGCATTCACAGGAATAAGTCACATATAAAGCTCTGCCTTCGTGACCTCAGTAGGTATCCAAAAGTTAACTTTAAAGTTTTTTCTAAACATCATGTGACCAATGTTGAGTTTTTCTAATTTCCACAGGAACAGATATTCTTATTTTGAGCTCGATTTTGACTTCTTTTCTTGTTTTTTCCCAGGTCATTTCACTCTATATGCACTCTAATACTGAAGGCTCCACTGGTTATGAACAACACATTTCATAATTCACCCATACATTTCAAATTGTGCTAACCCACTAGCAACTTACAGCTATAAGCATTGTATTTTATGACTTAGGACGGTTTTAATGACTTGCAGTGGTGATCTTTTATTTTAATAACACATTTCTCTGCCTTATGTCCCCATAGATATAAGCACATGATGCAATATTTAATATATAATAATTGAATATGTGATATTCACAGATTGCTGTCATGTGTTCCTTTAGCTATCTGTCACCCTCCCTGTAAGAATGGTGGTCACTGCATGAGAAATAACGTGTGTGCCTGTCCTCAAGGATACACTGGTAGGAGATGCCAAAAAAGTAAGACACTACTAAATGTGTTTGCCAACTACATGTAAAGCAAACATATTAAATAGCAAAACTACTGATATTTAAGAACTGATATTTCATCCCTTTACCTTAAGGTATCTGTGATCCCATATGCATTAATGGAGGAAAGTGCATGGGACCAAGTCTTTGCTGTTGTCCTTCTGGCTGGACAGGGAAACAATGCAACACACGTAAGAGAAATACTCTTAAAATGCTGAAGTCTACATGGGAACATAAAGCAGAATTTCAGACAAAGAGCATTTTCCTTGTTTTCTGTTTCCTTGTTTTTATTTTTTTTATTTGTTCCTACTTTAGAATATATCTTTTCGAAATAGAAAGAGTAAAATGCCAAGTCCTCTGAACTCATTCTTTCAGGTTAGTGGAGGTAGAGGATATCCTGTATTTTCCGGTCTGTTCACTACAGTTGCCAGGATAAATGACAAGTCTTTAAGTCCTGGTCTCTCAGTCTTAAGTAGGAGTCAGGGGAAGGTTTTTAAAAAAGTACTGATTCCTTGGTCCCATCTCAGACCAATTCAGAACCTCCTGAGATGGGGTACCACTGCTTTCAAGTCTTGCTAGTTTTTAAGATGATGGCAGCTCTCCTCATTCAAATGTTTCATTTTTTTCTTTTTATAATTATTTAAAATTAGCAGCTATTATAATGTATTGGCCAAAGTGTAAAATGAGAAGCAACATAAATGTCTAACAATTGGGGAAAAGCTTTAAGGGAAAAGATCCTTTAATCATTGATTTTTAACTGTTTCTCTTTTTTTAATGAAAATTTTTATGGTTTATGATAGGATTTGACTAGTAAATTATTAACTTGTTTATTTCTCTACTTGCAGCTATCTGCTTTCAGAAATGTAAAAATGGTGGTGAGTGTATTGCTCCTATCATATGCCATTGTCCTACGACATGGGAAGGAGCACAGCATCAAATACATAAGGCTACAGAATTTGCTTTCTAATCTATGTTCTGAATTTGAATCTATTATAATTATCAAACAAAGTATAGCTTTAGGAGAAATATACAGGGTAAAATAAATCCCAGCATGTTGATCCATTAAAAAGAGAGTTTTAGAAATAAAAGGATATCATCCATTTCTATACCCATTTTAAAAAAGAAAGTATGGTATAGTATATTAATATTTTGTGTGACATAGATAACTCCAAATTACGATCTGTGGGTTGCCAGTGAAGTTCTCTTAGGTGGTCTCTCTTTTTATTTTAAAAGATCTTTCTTTTTCCTCCAGTTTTATTGCAATATAATTGACATTCTGCACTGTATAAGTTTAAGGTATACAGCATAACGATTTGACTTACATAAATCATGAAATAATTACCACAAGAAGTTTAGTGAATATCCATCACCTCATATAGCTACAACATTAAAGAAACAGAAAAAAAATGTGTTTTTCCTTGTGATGAGAACTTCTACTGTCTTAAAACTTTCATATATAATGTATAGCAGTGTTAATTATATTTATTGTGTTGTATGTTACATCCCTAGTACTTATTTAACTTATAACTAGAAGTTTGTATCTTTTGACTATTTTCATCCAAGGGGGAACTGGATAAAGAAGGTTTTAATATAAGTTTAAATGTTTTTCCATATTATAAGGTAGGTATATATCTATCATGGAAATTATAGAAAATATGAAAAAGTTTTTAAAAATTAATCACTCCAAATTCCACCACCCAGAACTAGTTTCTGCCTTGATTTTAGCATTTTAGTTATTTCCATTCAGTTTTAGTCATAAATTTTTACATAGATGGGATCACAGGGTATAAAGGAAAATCAAATTTAATGCAATTATGAAATTTATGAAAACTTGAAATAACATGTTAAAATATTAACAAAGATTAATAACTCAATGGGAAAAATGGAAAATCTCAAAATATTTTCAAATGCTCAATAATTACATAATATCAAAACTGGTGATCCAAGTGTATAGTAAACTGAAATAGCACAATTGTAAAATGACTGTGCCTTTTTACTAGAAATACCTGCTCTGCTTTTCATGTATCAGAGATTCTGCATATAATTTTTATGACTCTTAGACTTTATTTTATTAGTAATTGCTATTATAATTTACACATTTCTCATCCTAGGAAAATATTTTCAAAGAATTCATTAAGTACTAGTACTTACATAAGAATTATGTGCTCAAAAATAAATAACTTTCATTGAAAGTTAGATGGGATAAAATGCTAGAAAAAAGAACTAGCAACCTCAGTTTGGGCTACTCATTCTGAAGAGAGTTTGTATGGAACATGAGAGAGAATGATAAGATGCTAAAAGCACATTAATGTGGAAATATGCTCCAGTAATTGTGGATTAAGGTACTCTGAGCACAGCCTGAAGATGTGCACCCTGTTTTTGCATCTTGTGTTTGCACCTTGTGTTTGCACCTTGCACCTTTATGTGAATTTTTTGAAGTCCCCTTCCTCAAAATGCTTTACTTCCATCTGTCTGGAAACAGTCTAAATATTGATGATGTTATTTATATAAGATGTGTTACTGCCATCTTCTGGAAAATTGTTGTAATAAATATTTGAACCTGTGATGTCTGTGATATGAACAGTGCTTCCTTAGCTGTGGAACCTTGTGCATTACATAACCTGCTCAGCCATACACAATAGCTCTGATGAAAACATACCTTTCAATGTTGCATTTATATTAAAGGGAATATTATTCTTGAATTATGCAAGCTTCCAATATGAGCTCTTGAAACAGATTCCTCTCCCATGAAAAATAACTGTATTGTATATAATTTTATATTCCTATTTTTAGTCAATATTACTTAAAAGCATTTCCATGTCCTTAAACATGTAATTTTAAATGATATATTAAATTCCATAATATAAATACTATAATTCACTTGACCTTTCCTCTCATATTGAACATTTCTGTTATTTAGAAATTGTTACTATTATAAGCATTTTGCTCTGTAGGTGGGTAGGTAGATAGAAAGAAAGAAAGAAAGAAAGAAAGAAAGAAAGAAAGAAAGAAAGAAAAGACAAAAGATAAATAGATACAGTATTTAAAAATTGCATAGGGAGAGATTTTAAAGAAGAAATTTCTAGTACAGGTAGTGTGAAGATCTTTAGGAAGCTTCCAATAGAGTTGTTTCACATTAAACTTCCATTGATAGTATATAAAATTGTCTGTTTTTCCATACATTGGTCAGTACTGAATTGTCCCTTTTAAATTTTTGCTAAAAAAATTTTTATTAAAAAGCGAATTATGAATGCTATCGTATATTACTGATTTGAATCTTCTCTCTATAGAAAACAAAAAGATGTATTTTAAATACTTTAAAATGTAGCCAATGAAAATTTTGTTTGCTTTAATAATATCTTTATAAAATACTGAAACTGTTGTGTTGAGTTTGGGGGTGTTTTGTCTTTTGATATGTGTATGTATGTGTGTGTTTGCACGCTGGCTGCAGAAATACAGGAGTGCAATTGGTCATTCATAGACTCTTATGACTATTTTTATAGTCAAGTTGCTGAATGGCTTCAGACCATTGGAATAGAATATGTCACAAGCATTTGTGTCAAAAGGTGGTAACTGTAAAAACTTGTGTATTGCAGCAATCTGCTATCAAAAGTGTCTTTATGGAGGCAGATGCGTACTCCCCAACATATGTTCTTGCTGCACTGGATATACTGGAGTCAAATGTGAAAAGAAAATACAGGTATTTTACATTTTAAACAAAGTATATGTTAGATGTCGACATATGCCATCTACTCAGATATTCTACTTAGTGATTTTTACCTATCTGTTAATGTTTTATTTTCTTTTACTTCCAAAATAGAAAACATACAAGAGTTTTCTATTTGCCCCCAAAACTAAAAGTAATATCATTCTTGTGTCATTACAGAGTTATCTTATTATTCAAAATTTTGATGTGCACTTAAAGAATTTCAGTGTGTAGATAACAACCATCAAACATAATGCAATATATCATGGCATGAGAGCTGAAAGAAAGCAAATACCTCACAATATGGATTTAAGACACTAATAATTTATATTTGGTCAAATATGAGGTAAAAAGACCACCTTCACACTTTAAAAAAAATTCCCCACTTTTATATCAATGAATCACGACTTCATTGATTTTGGTAGGTGTGTGTTTCTAAACATTTTCAGTGGATCATATGCCACTGAAGCCTTGAATATCCTCATTCTTTTCCCTGATAGTAGTTCTCTCTCCATTTACTCCCTATTAAAATCCATTTCAGGGAAAGCAATAAAAAACTCTTCATATCATTACAATTAGGATTTATTTGTATTTGGAAAATCAAGAAAGCAAAGGAAGAAGAAAGGCTTTCTTGCAGTTGCCCCACACTTAACTTACAAGGCCAGTGCTATGTAAACATCTATTTTAAAAGTTTCTGTGATCATATCGGTACTTATAAAATGAAACTGAATTTTTTAGGTCTCCAATCTTAAATTTCTAAATATCAATAGCCAAGATATTTTTTCTGTCCTAATTCCTACATATACCAGGGTGACTCTAACGATCACACACACACACACACACACACACACACACAAAAACAGTTGCAGCAGAACTCTCCAAAAATTTCTTAAAGTTAATCTGTATTAGATTTAATTTAAAAAGCAATTATAGGGACTTCCCTCGTGGTCCAGTGGTTAAGACTTCGCCTTCCAGGGAAGGGGATGCAGGTTCCATCCCTGTTCAGGGAGCTAAGATCCCACATGTCTTGTGGCCACAAAACCAAAACATAAAACAGAAACAATATTGTAACAAATTCAATAAAGACTTTAAAAATGGTCCACATCAAAAATACATCTTTAAAAAAAACACAATTATATGCTATTTAGCACTTCAAAAAACCCAAGGGTCATGAATATCAAAGTATGCTGGAGTATTATATTTTGAAAAATGATAAGGAATTTTCTTCCCAAAGCAAGATACTGAATCAGTCTGGCTTAGAGGCAAAGTGGATGTATATATATGTTTTTCTTGTAGCACTGGTGTTCATCCTGGAAGGATATGTCCCCCATTTTGAAAAAAACAAGATTATAATAGTACTATGGTTTGAAAACTAGGAAACAAAAGTTATTGACTATTTGATCAGCTATTGTTGAGAAAAATAAATATAAAAGTTTGAGTTACCTGGGTTTGTAGGCAGCCTAAATATAATTTTTTTTATTTTATTTGAGATTTTTATGGCACGGAAAACCCTATGACCTCAAAAGCTTTTAACTCCACTTTGACAGACTAAACTAGGTTACTTCTCTATATTCTATTTTTATGCATTTCTTTACTGCCTGAATCCTTCCTCATGTGATTAATAGCAGATCATCCTCATCCCCATTAATGTTGCTTCTGAGACTGCATCTGGAAACATATTAAGGAAAGAAGAACAGAAGGTCATGGGGAAGGAGAAGGAAAACAAAACAAAAAGACTAGCCCAAGGACCTCAAGTCCTGCTTTACTATAACCTGCTCTCCCAAGTTCTTATGGATTGCTAGAATTTCAATAAAAGAGACCAAGAATTACTGGCTAGAAACAAAAGACACAAATAAAGAGGAAATGGGGAAGGATGGTGCTAAAGAGGGTGGGTTGATGAACAGCTTTGAGAGGTTTCATAACTTGCTGCCTAGCTGCTAAATGTACTTACCATATCCCTGCCACTTGTTTGCTCTGTGACCTTGGGCAAGGTACGCCACCCTGACCCTTAATTTTTTTCATCTGTAATATGGAGCTAATAGTAACACCTATCATGGGGTTGTTGTAAGGATTAAATATGTTAATATATGTGAAGTACCTAGAACAGTGCCTGGTATGTAGAAAATACTATGTAAGTTCATTGGTAGTTGCATTGAATAGAGGAATAGAGAGAGGTGGAGAAGGACAAGGATGGGCAAAGAGACTTGAGAGAAATGTTGCAATGTGTTATGAATATCAAAAGTCATTTCCTGAAGGATATAAAAAATTTTATTTGGTTTAATTGAGCATGGATGTTTCTTGAATGTAACTCTGCCAAGATGGAGTCATGTAGTATCCAAGCTCCATTCAGTCACAACTGTTTTGACATTTAAATATGATCTTGATTAGGTCTCAGTTTTATGAAAGCAGTACTTAGTCTCTAGTGGCAAACACAGAACCTGAAAGAGCTTTATGTATCATGTCAGGGGGAAGGAAGTAGCAAATAATGAGTCAGAGTTAACTGTTTTTTTAATATTCTTTGAAACTTGATTTCCCTCTTCCTACTACAGATAAAACACCATTGAGTAATATCAAGTATAAGAATGGAAATTTTTATTCAGAAAACATTGAAGTTAACTACTTGAAGTTTATTTGAACATCATTTTTAAAGCTATTTTAAAGGCTGAAGAAACTAATAAATACAGACCGGTCTTAGTTGTTAGAGAAAAGCAAAGAAGAAATCCAGATAATCAAAAATTTACTTTGAAATGTGATTTGATATTTACATATTGAAACGATGTTTCTGATATTCCTGACATTCACAATATTTAATAAACTGAACATTTTCCCAGTCCTTACTGTGATGGTGTTTTTATTATCAGGGATCAGTCAGCATAACAGAAGCCATTTGATGTATCCAGATATAAAGTGTTAATGCAGAATTAGGGACTCTCAGGACTGTTGGAAGAGCTGGGGTAAAGATGGGGGAAGGATAGGGTAGAGGTCAGAAAGCAGCTGCTGAAGGTCAGAGATTGAGAATGAAGATGTCAGCCTGTTTCCAAGCATCCAGCTGCAAACACCTCTGAAAAAATAATGGCTTCCTATTCATTTCCATCTTCTAACTCTCTAGAAAGTTTTCTTCATTGGTGAACTCTAACCCAGAACCACACAGAGAAGGGGATTCTGGAAAATGTAGACCCTAGCCTTAGAAGGAAGTGACAGTGGTGCCAAAGGGACGAAAGTGAGCTAACACAAGACATAATAAAAGTTCTGCATCTTATTGCTTTGGACTGTATTCCAGAGATAAAGCTATTACTTTTCACTGATAAAACATCATATTTAGTCTCATCTGTTTATTTTTCACCTCTACTCTTTCTGCTGCTCTGACCTGTACCATTTCTGAACAGAGGGGAAGAAAAAATGTAATTGGGTGTTTTAAAAGACTTACTTAGTCATTGTGTTTACGTGAAAATGTCTTTTATTTATCTGTTCTTTCAGTACCTTGATCTGTTTTGGTGCAGAAGCAAGAGAGAAACTATCACAAAATCAAATCCTTCTATAAATATCAAAAGAGAATTGGATGCTTAATAAAAGAACATTTAAATGACATGATTGTTGAGGAAGTGGGAATGTCAACAGGGAATATACAAATAATTGAAAGATCTGTCTCAGAGATGAAAATAATTACACGTTAACTAGAGTTATAAAACTTCCTTTTCTCTACTATCTTATATTTGACCTCAAACTTTTCATTATCTTTTTCAAAAAACATTTTAATTTGAACATGCCTATTTTAAATCATGTAAGTTTACAAAACTCATTTTGTTCTTTTAAGTGAAAAGACTAAGCATTTCTAAGCCATGTCTAAAATTATAAGATAAAGTAAGACATTATTAGAATAAAATTATTGCTAACTTTGATAAGAATCTTTTTAAGTAATAGCACTCAATGTCACAATTAAAGAGATTTTATCATTTCATATTTGCTGAAAGGTAGTTTTAAAGAATCATTTAAGAGAATATAACATGTTTTACTATGTTTTATTTTATTACCAAAATTACAGAAATATAAATGCAAAATAAACCTTTGACAATTACTGTGTGCTTAAATTTTTAAGCTGCTGTGAAAATATGAATACTAGAAAGAAAAAAGTAGTTAAAGTGAATATTTTTTTAAGTTAATAATTAGAATTGAAATTCCTACAAAAATAGTTAAATGAAATAGCTATAATTTTTAAACTGTTTCTGCCTCCTTTGCTGAGTATACAACATTGCAATTTTATTAGTAGCTTTACTAAGTTGATCTTCAGTGTACACTTTTTATGGTTAAAATGTTATAACAGCTGAAGGATTTATTCTGAAATGTCTAAACCAATACTTTAAAATCTTCATAAATATTTCCTAGATCCACACCAAGAATCCCAAGCTACAATTAAAATATTAATCAGTAGACTATGCATTTATAATAGATTTAATGGACCTGAATATGCTAATAATGAAGAAATGTTATGGTTTACAGTTTACAGATTTTATATAAAAGCACTCCTTATGAAAGCTAATGACTCGTGCAAATGGAAGTAGTGTTTTAGAAATATAATGTGAGTTTTGAAAAACAAGGAATTTGATAAATTTATGAAGAAATTTAATTTTTTCTTACTTCTTGGTTATATTTTCACATCTATTAACTTGAACATTTTTTTAACCAAAATCTATTTGGAAAATATTTTGAAGATAATGAGTGTTCAAGATTTTAAGCAAAAGTACTTTAAAATGTGTAACTTTCAATGTTTACCTTATAAGTCATTTTCCATAAAAGAATTCAGGTCTTAAACCTTGTTTAATATGCTTGACTATTTTGTGTTTATTCATGTTAACATTTAAATGAAATGTCTGAGTTATCAAATATTCTTATTCTTTCTTTGGCCCTCTAGTGTTGGGAAGACCTAGGTTTTAATTCAACCCCAAATCTTCACTCCACCTCTTCCCAGTTATAGGGACTTGCAGAGAGAGATTTACCTCCCTCTATATTTAATTCCTTCATTTGTAAGATAGGAATAAATAATATTTACTTCAGAGGATTACTGGGTAATTTTAAATTTAAAATGAGATAATTATAAATAATTTTTCACAATGACTGTCATCTAATAAATGCCCAGTGCATGGGTTTTATCATATGTTTTTTGTTGCTAAAAATGAATATGTGGAACCAGCTGAGGAAAAGATGACAGGTAGACTTCCTCTATTTTATTATTTTTTTTTATTTTACTTCCCCAGTGATTACTGTATATATTGGTGTTTCTTGTTCCCTGATTAAAGAAAGAATTTACTTTTAAAAAGCACTGATTGAACAATATGTACATTAAAAGCAAGATAAAATAAGTGAGTGCAAATTTTAGATCAACTCTGGCAAACAGTTATTCAGGACCAGCCTAAAAAGGCTAAAAGTGGCAGGCATATAATGACTAAATTTTGTGAGCTCCATGTGTGCCAAGCTGATTCTAAGCGGTCTGCCAGGGTTAAGCTGATAACACCTCCTATTTACTCCTTAAATAGCAACTATGGATGTTCCGTGAGAATAAAAGAAAGGGCAGACAAACTAGATGACATTTAAATTTATATTTTTTTTGTAAGGACAGTCTTGTCCATCATTGTGAAAACAATTTCAAACTCAGCTGTAAAGTTTTTAAAAATTGTTTCTACTGCCAGATGAAATTAGCAGAGTTTTGCCTGCAGATGGTGCTAGATCCTCAGTTCCCAGGTAACACGCAAGAAGTGCAAAACGACCATTTAGTAAGAGAGCACATTAAATATTTAATGCAAACGACATTTTTCAAAAATAAACTGCTTCACTAACACAACAGTCTTTCTTGTGAGCCTAGAAGTCTTCCTTACATCTAGTGATTAATCAATAATTACAGCCACTTGGCTGACTGTAGTTAACAATTCCCATCGTGCTAGTAAGGGATGAGTTGCATTTGAAGATTTGGTGACTTAATCTCTATGAGATTTAAATTGCTGTGAGAAGTATTAAGGTAAGCAGAAAACCTTTTGTTTTTCATAGAAACATTAAACCTGGAAAATTCTAGCAATTAAAATAGCCAGTACTTTCAGATATTTCAAAATTACACCTCTTTTTTTTTTTCCTGTTACTGACAAATAATCATAAGTGAAGGATAATGGATATTCTTCTTGGAACCATAATTTTATCTGATGTAAGTAGGGTCCCCCCAGTTATATGTCTTACATATGACAATACCTGGAAAGTCATTGACTTGAGACACTAGGAACTTGAGAAAAGTATTAAGGATTACTGAACACAATCATTATAGTGAGAATAATTCCACTTTATTTCCCAATTCCCTCAGATAGACAGAAATATAAATAGACCAAACATACATAGATTCTGATATCAAACTTAAATCTTGCTCACCAAGGAATTGTCCTTGCTAGTGTGGCCAAGAGATACTGCTATGGTCTAATTTAGATTCTCATTCTAAGATCTCAGGATCTTCATTTGCATTTCCTTTACTGCTTTGGTTCAGTGCTGCCTGAGCTGGGATGCTCCTCTCTTGGTTGAGGGCTCTGATCATGAATCAAAGGAAATTCTTAGGATTTGCTTTTCCATGGCTCCAAGTTGTGTTTTTAGCCACCAAGACCTGTCATTCATTTCTAGGCAAGATCTTGATGATGCCTCCTATGTTACTTTATTGAGCAGGCAGCTGCAGGATGCCTCATCCCCCTACTCTGACCTCTTCATGGCCACATCAGTGTCCTCTGCTGGTGCCTTCTCACTGATGATTTGCAATTTCTGAGGACCAGGAAATAAACAGGACTTTTTTTTTTTTCCTTTCAAATCCTTTCTTGTGACAATAGTCAATTCTTTCTTTGGAGATGACCTGAAACCTATCTCCCCACAGCAAAGATTCAAGACATTTTCAGTGTAATGCCATCAACATACCCTGCCTGCGGTGTTACAAAGTGAAATAAATAAAGCATCAGAGATGCTGTGTAGAGTGTGACCACTTCATTTCCTACACAGCAGCCTACAAAAGAGTAGAATGGTTCAACCCACGAAAAAATCACAAGGCAGCAGCAGAGCTTGGTGAAAAATGTGGGCACCTTCTCAGAGAAAATGCATCATGTCTCACATGAGTGACAAAAATATTTTGAAAAATATTTTAGTTTTCTTTTTCTTCCCATAAAAGAAGAAACAGCTGTAGGAAGTGGGAACTGACCTTGCCAGAACATAAAACCTGAACTGCTCATTTTGAGGGTTGGCATACAGCTGTGTGCTGGGCTCTGAAAAGCAGAAGTGGGATTCTTCTAGAGCCATATGGTTGAATCAAGAAGGGCAAAGGGTTAGAGCAGACAGAAGGCAGTTTACAGGTAATGACAAAGTCCTGAAGCATAATATATTCTAAAATGCTTCCAGTCTTAGATTCACATTAAAAAGGAGGAGGCTGCCAAGAAATACACTAATGTGTTTTTCTCCTGAGAGAACAAAGATCCCCAAAGCACTACCTGTCAGCTCTGCTTAGGTGACCTTACCTTCCAGTCACTGTTAAACCGAAGAATTAAGAGAGAATCTTATTTCTAATTGTTTTGAACATCATGATAGTCTTCCAAATGAATACCTACTGAGTTTCCACTAAAACACAAAAATCCTTCATTAACCCATATAGGCAGGCTGATTACAGGCTCTGCCAATCTGTATTACTAAGCACTAACTAACCTATTGAGACAACTTGCTAGAAAGAGAGTTGTTTCATTCCCCATCCCTCAGGGAAAACAAAACTGACAAGCATGGTTGAAACCAAGATGGATAAACAGTTTGTAGCTTCTGATAGAATTCTCCTGCTGAAAATACATATGTGAGATTTTAACTAATTAGGCCTCAAGCTCTTTGCAAAAGCCACATTGCAATTAATTAAGATGCTACTCATTATTTTTCAAAACACAAATTCTTTATCATAATTTACAAAACTGTCAGAGAAAACATATTCACACTACCATATTATAGTTTTTATGCTAAAAGAGATAAAATATTTAAGATGAACTTGGTTATTTTTAAGTTGTTCATTTCAGTTGAACTTGGCATACTATTATGAACACTTTAGCTAACATGTAATTATAATTGAATTAACTGAAAATTAAAGTCAAGATTTGTAACCTTTCATTGAGACCCAAATTTAAAGAATTATCACATCCACTATTAAAAGCAGTGCTATGAGGGACTTCCCTGGTGGTACAGTGTTTAAGAATCCACCTGCCAATGCAGGGGACACAGGTTCAAGTCCTGGTCCGGGAAGATCCCACATGCCACGGAGCAACTAAGCCTGTGCACCACAACTACTGAGCCTGCGCTCTAAAGCCCGTGAGACACAACTACTGAGCCTGCATGCCACAACTACTGAGGCTGCATGCCACAACTACTGAAACCTGTGCACCTAGAGCCCATGTTCCACAACAAGAGAAGCCACCACAACAAGAAGCCCGTGCACGGCAACAAAG
Organism: Delphinus delphis; assembly: GCF_949987515.2. Classification (NCBI taxonomy): domain Eukaryota; kingdom Metazoa; phylum Chordata; class Mammalia; order Artiodactyla; family Delphinidae; genus Delphinus; species Delphinus delphis. The sequence continues at coordinate 42,307,181 of NC_082691.1, forward strand.
AGTAGCCCCCGCTCGCTGCAACTAGAGAAAGCCCGTGCACTGCAACAAAGACCCAACACAGCCAAAAATAAACAAATAAATAATTTTTTTTAAAAAAAAGAGCAGTGGTGTGAAAGGGGACCTGTCAGTGGGAATCTTGAAAGATACAATTAAGAGAACACATAAAAATTTTAAATAATAACCTCTGATATATTACTCTTTTAATAATTTATTTTAATTAGTAGAATAATAATTCCACTGCCAAAAATGTTTATTGCGGCAGTTTCTAATACTAAAAAATAAATAATAAAATATTTTAAGTGAGCATCAATAGGAAAAGAGTTAAGTTATTATACATCCAGCTATGAAATTTCTATAGACCATATAAAAGAGTAAGTCATGCAGAACTTTATCTTATATCTTTTAAAGATGGCTATGTTATATTAAATGAAAAATATGAAAAGGCAAATTTTTAGACAATAATTATACTACACTCTCATTTTAAAATGTGTATGTCTTTTCATGCACATATGTTTTTAATAATAGAAAATTTCTATAAAGACAGATATCAAATTTTTAAAACTGGTTACCTTAGGGAAGTATGATCAAGAGCTGAGGGGTGATATATGTAGATTTTAATTATTACTTCTTATATATATTTGTGTTGCTTAAAATTTTTATAGTGATCTTCGATTATTTTTGTAATGTATACTTTTGCAGAATTTTCGATTAGCCTCAAACAATGCAGCTCTCTTGAAATACCAAGTAAGAGTCATTCAGAATAATATACATGAATTGAAAATCAAAGAACCACTGCATAGTTTATCTTAACTGAAAAGGAGCAATAAAAATTAATTAAAAATTTTAAATGTTATTTGTAGAAAATTTTAGTTGCGGTACTTATACTCTTTTCACAGTAAAAGATTTTCCTGATTATTGCATATGTATTTAAGTTGGAAACTGTTGTATTTAAATTAAGGAGAATGGTTTACAGTCCCATGAGAGTTATCATAAGATTAAAACTAATTGCTCAGAATTTTCATCTGAGGCCAAACTGGACAGGTAATCAGTCATAAGCTAATGTTATTAGCTTGATTCATGTGATCAAACTCTATTTCTGATAATACGAGGCAAGGGGGTGGGCAGGAAAGAAATATGCTACATATAAAAATGATGGAACGAAGTTCTTCTGTTTGCATTAGTTTTAACATTTAGAGGTCACATTTACAGCAAAGACTTGAGTTTACCACCTGAATAATTCAAGCAAAAAGCTCACATTTGCCTAAATTCATGGGAGCAAAAAACCACAAAATATTTTTTCTATTTATAAGTTTGTAGAGTGCCTTTTATGTGAAAATTTTGGAGGCTTATGTGAATTAACTATAGTTTAAAATGAATTAATGAACATTTTACTTTAAAGATAGAATTAAAATACACTATCCAATGTATATATATAATCTGAGGTATGGAGGAATGAAGCAAACTTCCCCAAAGACTCATAAATCAGATAAAATGCAATGGTTAATTTTCAGAAGAATCTAAACTTATCAAGGGTCAGTCTTGACTAGGTACAGATTTGTTTTGTTTCAGAAAATGACCACTATCTTTCTTTTTGAAAAAAATATGTGATATTTGATACATACAAAAGAAAATGGCACTATATCTCTAAAGTTATAAAGCGTACCAAAATGGACACATACAATTCAATCATTCAATTCAGAAATATGCCAATGCCAACACAGTTGCACCAGTTTCTATGCTCCTCTTATAATCCTGCTTCTCCCCACTCCAAACTATGTCCTGTATTTTGTGTTTATAACCTGCGCTAGACAACCTCTAAGATGGTCCCCAATAACCACCACATCCTGATATTCACACCCTTATGAAATCCCCTTCTTTTGAGGGTGGGCTGAACTTAGTGATTCACTTCTAACAAATAGAGTATGACAGAAGGAATGGCTGTCTCTTCTAAAATTAGGTTATAAAGTAACTAGCTTCTCTCCCTACTCCCCCTTCTCTCTTTCTTCCCACTCTCCTCATTCTGCCTCTCTTAGTCTTTGAGGAAGGCCAGTTACCTTCCTATCAGTTTACCCATGAGAAAGCTTATACAGCAAAGAACTGAGGGAGGCCGCGAGCCAACAGCCAGGAAGAACTGAGGCCCTTAGTCCAACAACCCAGGAGGAACTGAATCTGGATAAAAATTATGAGTGATTTTGGAGTGGATCATCCCCAAGTCAAGCCTTGAGATGAGACCATCATCCTGACTGAAACCTCAAAAGACACCATGAGCCAGAGCGTTCAGTTAAACCATACCTGAATTCCTGACCTGCAGGAAATGTGATATAAAATCATGTTTTTTTGAGCCACTATGTTTTAGAATAATTTGTTAGTCAGCAGCAGATAACAAATGTATTATCCTTGCCTTTAAAAAGTTTTGATAAAGAGCACAGAGTGTATTAATTTCTGTTAAATCAAACTTTTAAATTGTGTTGTTCAATTCTTCATCTTGTGAATTTTTCATCTGCTTAATCTTCTAATAATTTAGAAAGCTATTGAAATCTTTTAATCTTTTTTTTTATTTGTCTAGTTCTCCCTGTAGTTTTATCAAATTTCCCTTTATATACTTGAGGCCATTAAAAGTTTCTAGTATACTAAGCCTTTTATTAGGTGGATAGACTCTGGAGACAAATTGCCTTCTGGATTTCAATCCTAATCTTATTCCTTACTATCTGTCTGATTTTAAGCAAATTATTTAACCTCCATCCCTCCATTTCTTCACCTAAAAAATGGAAATATAAATACTGCCTACCTGTTGGATTTAAATGAGGTTTAAACAAGTTAATACTTACATGCATACAACAGTAGTTGATATACAGCTATTGGTAAATCACCATATGTTCTGACTTCTTTATCCCTAATAATGCTTTTTGGTTAACAATTACTGAATGCTACTTAAAAATTATTTTGAAAACTACCCCATCTTTTTAACAATTTTTCCTGAAAAAAATATATTTTCCTGACTAATCTTTTTCTACTGTAACCTTCTGTCTCCTGAGGTTTTATGTGTGCTTCTGGAATTCAATGTAAGGCTGATTTTTTTTTTTTTTTTAAATACAACCAGTCATTCTGCCTTTCAACTGGAAAGAATTAAGTGTATCGTGAATTATAAATATTTTGACTTATTTCTAGCAGTTTGGGTTTTGCTAATTCCACTTTTGCTATTTTTTCTCCATTCATGCTTTCTCTTGGATTGATTGAAATGCTATATTTGTTTGGTTCTTGGTAGGTCTTTTCTCTTTAACTGGCTTGAGAATATTCTATATTATATTTTAATCTTTATGATTATTGTCTTCGAGATTCTCAACTGATGAACAGAATATGTCACTCTTCACTCTTATTTCAAAAAATATAACTTTTTCAACAGTTTGATTCCTGTCAACCTCCTTCCAAGCTACATGTTATTGTTTAATTTTATCTTCTTTTATACTCTAATTTAGAAATTATTACTATTACTTTATAAAGACAACGTTTGATTAAATTTAGTTAAATGTTTACCAATTTGCTTTCCATCCTTTCTTGCTGCTTAACATTCTTTTTGGAATCAATTTTTTCCTCCTAAAGTATGTTCATTCTGAAGTTCCTATAGTGAATTTCTATTGATGGTAAATATTCTGTTTTTATCTTAAAGTATTATTATGATTCCCTCATACATGAAAACAGTTTTGCTGGATACTTAATTCTAGCTTTATAGTTATTTTCTTTCTATACATTTAAGCTATTATTTCACTGTTCTTAGAATTTTTGTTACCAACCTAATTGTTATTACTCTTTTATTCTGGTTCTTTTCCAGAGAGCAATTCTCTTTTTATTTGTTCTGTAGTTTGACTACAAGGTATCTGATTGTCAGTTTATTTTTAATTTATACTGTTCAATAATTATTGTGTTTCTTGTAGCTACGGATTCATCCTATTCAATCTACTCATAAGGTTGTTACAAGGATTAACTTAATGAAAGTCAAGTGCTGTGAACAATAACCTGCACATAGTAGATACTATGTATGTGTTTTCTATTGTTATTGAATAATGATTCCTTTTATTATCTTCTCCTTTAATATTTCCACCACCCCTCCCCCATTATTTGTATTCTTTCCTCTAGGACACCCATTAGGAATAGAAAACACTTTTCCATTCCAATCTTCATGTCAGTTAACTAATCTTTCCTATTTTCCAAATCCTTGTTTCTCTATGCTACTCAGTAATTTCCTCAGACCTACCTCTAAATCACTAATTATCTTTTACGTTTTGTCTAATCTGCTATTTAATCCATCTCTGCCTGACTCTGCGCCCTGCATTTGATCTTTACAGTGTCCCACCTAGTCTCCCTGCCCTATAGTTTCTGATGGAGCCAGGACAAGGGGAGTCATCAGCAGCAGATCTAAGTTCAAGAGGAGGGAGATGTCAGGGTATTTAGTCCCCCCTTGTCTCCCTGTGTTATCATAACACTTGCATTTTAAGAGAGTTAACATTTTACTTCGTTGTGAAGGTGGCATTTATTCTTGATATATGAAAGACACAAAAACACAAAGGGTGTTTTTTTCTGAAAGCCTGAATCTCATTCTTCAGAATCATGACCATTCCCAAATGAACCAGGAAAAACAAATCATTTTTGCATCACCTGAATATTGCCATACCCATCATCACTGAGTGTTTTATGTGAAATTGCTTCTAGAATGTTAAAGATAAATAAGCAAATCCTTTTCTACTGTAAATAAGAGAGGCAGAGCAATTCTCTTTAGATGTAGCACATCTGCTAACAGAATGGGAATTGTTGAAAGAAGATGGAGAATCTGATTACAAGAAAGAAAAAAGAAGTTTAGAGATTTGGCATAATGTGATCTAAAGCTTTCAGAAAAGGAAAAAATAAAGACTGCCGAAAAGTGAATTTATGAGCTAACACTTTTTTTCTTCTGACATAAAAGATGGATGATAATCATAAAAATGCTTTGCTACTTTTCTATATATCTTATTACTTATTTACATGCAATTACTACAATATTAATGACATACATAAGGTAGAAAGATTGTGAGTTAACTTCTAAATTTAAGAAGGAAGAACAGAATTTTTAAAATTAAGGAAACTAATTACATACTGTACACAAAAACTACTGCATTAGACAAACCTTCTTCACCCCCAACTATATTTTACAAATATTCCCTGACCACCTAAATTTAATAAGCCTGAGAATGGGCACTGCCATAGTCCAGGCTCATTTTTAGTTTCCCTGCAAAGTTCAATGGAATTGAAGCATGTGTATATCATTTCCAGAGCATCTTTCCTCATCCTCAACACCCCTATTTTGAGTTAGTAGCAGGAAATCTTAACCAACTCCTCAGTTCTGTCCAATGATCATTTTACTAATCCTAACCTGTACTATGACATAGTCTTGCCAAGGTTCTTGAGATGTTAAATACCTAGGTCAGTTTGGCCACTCCAAAGCACTGCTAACCATTCTTAAGCTTCCCAAGACCAAAAACCATCCAGAGCTCACTCTTGAGCTTTCCACCTGACCTAACTATGCTTTTAACCATGCTATAATGACAGAAATAAAATAGTAATGAACACTAGGATGACAACTGTTTGCCTTGATATGCATGCATCTTAGTCATTAGGTCAAAGATATTTTATTGCCTGTGTAAAGGAAATTAACTATCATATTTCAGCGCATATAAAACATAGTTCAACTACTAAAGTACAAAACATGTAAATCAGAAAAAAAAATCTAATGCGATCTGGTCTCTCACAATTCAAGAGGCTAAAAAGCACTGGTGTTCATGCTTTGGAGTTGGCAAATTAAGCTTGTCTCAGAAGTGTTAGATTTATCTAAAGAGAAACCCTAAATTCGAGGAAAGCATCAGTGTATTTCTTTTTAAAAGATGACATTTAAATGAAGGTTTCCTTCAAACCAACAAAGATGTACATTGTATGTCTTGAAAGTGCTGAAGACATGGCAAGTATGAATATTTCTAAAACCAAACCCAATTTATTCTAATTTTATATAACTTGATAGAGTAAAACATCAAAGAGGAAATGTGAAACAGCACTCTGTGTTGCTGAAAGTTAGACAGGGAAAACAATGAACAAATGTATCTGTCTTGAAAAATGTATAAGTGGACTCAGCAAACTAGATAGTTTTTATCAATTATTAAGGATGCATGTGATGGGAATTTTTCAGCATACTTTCCTTCTCCCCTCTGCCTTATAGTTTTAAAGGTTCTTTGTTCCTTTGATTTATTGTCCTGTTTCTGCATTCGAGCCCCAGAGTCATAGTTAAGGGGGCAGCTAAAATTAAGGGACTAAGGAGTAGTCTGTCAATCTTTGCCCCTTGGGTGGAAGGCTGCTATAAAGCAAATGAAAAATGAAGCATCATTAAGAATAAATTGTAGGTTTTGAGTATGTTCCTTTATTCTCAAAATGGGTTTTCTTTTTTGAGAATCGTCTCTTTCCATTTGAATTGGCTTGTATTATAAGCTGATTGTGGCATTCTGTTTTCGTCTGAGTCTGCCCAGATGTTCCTTCCATTTACAGGAAAAAAAAATTCTACTTCTAATACAAAGTTCTGTATTTTTAAGTCCCATCTGATGAGTTAGGTTTCAAAGTCCTAGTAAATTTTTCAGAAACTTAAGACTTTTTGGTTTTAATCTGCATTTTGCTTTCTAATTTGAAAAGAGCTTTTACTGACTTTTTTTATTTTTTTTAATTTGTTTTTAAAGTTTTCTCACGTTTTGCCAATCAGCTAAGTTTTACATTTCAAAGCAGCATCTTCGTGTAAAAGTCATAATCTATCACTCAGTTTTGAAATATATCAATAGCTTTATTTTCACTTTTTGTTACCACTGATTATTATTACAGATGGATAAGTTTCTTTGGAATTACATTTAATTTGTAAATATAGAAAACTGTATATAAATATAAATTAAATATCACAGTGAGCTGAGGAAATGAAGAGTACACATTTATAATTATGCATGGAAGGGAAGAGATAAAACCTAATCTTTCAACATCATTTTTAAAAGCAACTTTGATTAAAATGCTCATTACATAATAATTCTAAGGTAAATCAAAACAATGGAGTTAATGCATATATTTATTTAAAAACTCAAAAGAGAATAAAACCAAAAGGAACAATTTGTCTATCACACATGGTGTATTTCTCACCTATTTTCATTTGAGGGAAAAAAATGTTGGCAAAATCATGGCATGGGTAGAAGAGAAGTTAGGTTTTATTAACAAGTAGCTTGAAAAACAGAGTGTTAGGAAAGAATTTCTCAGGCCAGTTATTATAGGAACGTCATTATTATCAAAGTCAAGAATTTGCAGAAGCCATTTCACCTATGTCTCAATATCCAAATGTAGGAGAAAGGAAACATCTTCAAGTAAGCCCTAGAAACTGATGGAAGGCTAATGCCCAGACTCCTGACATAGCAGGAAGGACTGTACAGGGTATGCCAACAAGAAAAAGAGAATAATGAAGACTCTCCAATAGCCCAGGCACCCTGACACAGTATGCCATCCTCCAGATCTTGTCCAAACAGCCAGGGTGTCCTCTTTCCTCTCCAGGTTTATCTCCCTTTCCCCCATTCTCCCAGGCTGAACTACTTGCAGTTGAATTACTGAAAAACCTGACCAACTTTTATTAACACTTTTAGTTTGGGCTCAAGCTTTATTTCCTTAATAGTATTTTCCTGGCTCCTTCAGGCAGCTTGAGTATCTGCACTCCTAGAGCCTTGTGCATATTTTAACTGTCCCTGATGTCATACTCTATTATAAGCTCCTAGCACCAATCATCATGCTGCTGTACAGGAGGTGATCAGAAAATGTCAGGTGGATTCATGAAGGAATCAACAGAGCATTTTAGTTCTACTTAAACTATAGATTGATACAAGATTTTAAAAATTAACACTTTTTAAAAAATAGATCTTTATTGGAGTATAATTGCTTCACAATACTGTGTTAGTTTCTGTTGCACAACAAAACAAATCAGCCATATGCATACACAAGTCCCCATATCCCCTCCCTCTGGAGCCCCCCTCCCATCCTCCCTATCCCACCCTCCTAGGTCACTGCAAAGCAGCAAGCAGATCTCACTGTGCTACGCTGCTGCTTCCGACCAGCAAACTTTTTTACATTCGGTAGTGTATATATGTCGATGCTACTCTCACTTCACCCCAGCTTCGCCCTCCCAACCCATGTCCTCAAGTCCAGCTTTTGACAAAATTCAACACCCATTTATGATAAAAACTCTCCAGAAAATGGGCATAGAGGGAACCTACCTCAACATAATAAAGGCCATATATGACAAACCCACAGCAAGCATCATACTCAATGGTGAAAAACTGAAAGCATTTCCACTAAGATCAGGAACAAGACAAGGATGTCCACTCTCACGACTCTTATTCAACATAGTTTTGGAAGTCCTAGCCACAGTAATCAGAAAAGAAAAATAAATAAAAGGAATACAAATTAGAAAAGAAGAAGTAAAATAGTCACTGTTTGCTGATGACCTGATACTATACATAGAAAATCCTAAAGATGCCACCAGAAAACTACTAGAACTAATCAATGAATTTGGTAAAGTTGCAGGATCCAAAATTAATGCACAGAAATCTCTGGCATTCCTATACACCAACAATCAAAAATCAGAAGGAGAATTTAAGGAAACACTCCCATTTACCATTGCAACAAAAGAATAAAATACCTAGGAATAAACCTGCCTAAGGAGGTGAAAAACTTGTCCTCAGAAAACTGTAAAACACTGATGAAAGAAATCAATGATGACCTAAACAGATGGAGAAATTAACACTTTTTAGTAAACACTCAGTTATTATGATAAATCGATGCTTATCTTTAGAGTATCACATTCTTTTTTAGAAAACATATTATGAAACATAAAAACTAGCTGTAATTTTTACAAGAAAAAGTATAAGTGATTCCAATGTTAACTTTTATTCATTCAAATGCTGTTACAGATTTTTAAAAGATGCAGGGTTCTCAGTTACCCTGTGCAAATTGTTGACTTATTAGTTTTCATCATACTGAAATTTAACAAGCGTGTAGGATTTTTGTCGCAAAGGCTCTGAGGCCAAATTACAGGTCACTTTATAAGAACTGTGTTCTCACCGTAACTTGGAAATATTTCTTAGAGGGAACATTGTTTAAATTCCAAAAATTTCTTGACACAAAATGTCATCTATCAATCAGAAAAACTAAATGCTGTTTCTAGGTTCTGAATTACCCAAGAATGGACAATTGCAAAGGGAAGCTACAAAAATTTTCATGTGTGTAAAGCTGAGTCTATATTTGGAGAGAAAATGATTATTTTATATCTTCATAATGGGTGAAACAGAGTTAAGAGTGTTATCCTAGCCATATTTATTGACATGTGATCTTTTGTTTCACATTATTTTGGCTTATGCTTATCATCATCACAAATTTTACATTTCAGTGTGGTTATCCACTGGTATTTTTTAGAACTTTTTCAGGGCCAAGATGGAAAGAAATGTCATACAGTAGATTTACAGGAGGTGAAGGTCTCTTTAAATACTTTTGAGCTGTTCCACTATGCACTGATTTAAGAATTGGATGACCTAAAGCTGTTATTTTCTTCTTTCCATACCTTGAGGGCAGTTTACACCAACCAACAAACTCCACAATCTTTATATCATACCCCATATCTCACAAGTGCTAGTAATATTATATAAGCCCATGCATCACTTTCTACCTGAATGTCATCCCAATTCACCACAGGTGAAGGTCTTAGTGATACTACAGCATCCTAGGCACTATCACATTCTATTTGTCACCAGAAATGGGACCCTGTTGGCATTTAATTTCACTCCCCCCCCAACCCCAATTAGACCCTAAAACAAGGATTTGAGTGCAAGTAGTGTACTGGAAGGTGAGACCAGGTAGCACACGTAGCATAGTGGAAAAATGAGACAAGAGAAGCAAAGTCGACTAAGAAAATTTACTACTGTGGTCACCTGGAGACTGATCTAACACAGAGTAGTCTCACAGTTCAAACTTATTCAATGAAAACCTGAGGGGGCAGTGGTATTTATCTACAAATTCCCACTAGTCATTGTTTGAAGAATGTTATGAGGGGATGAGAGGCGGGCACTAGTTCCCTTGCATTCCAATCTGCATGGGCAAAGTGGAGAAGCCAGAAAAATTCTTCTGGCAAAGAGATGCACATGCTGATGATTAGAAGAAGGGCTTATGTATCATGGTAGTTCTAGAAGCAAGATTGAGGAGCAGCCAGTAATAGCACTTCTTGACTTATATAACCCCAAAATATCAAGAGCATGTGTCAAGAAGGCTGATGTCAGCTGCAATGGTGGAAAAATCATTGATCTGTTACTCAGTTTCTAGACCTAAGCCATTTCTGATTCCCAACTGAAAGGGATGGTGGGTACCATTAAGGAAGGACCCTGTAACACCACAGCAGGTATAGCAGGTATTCTCCCAGTCTGCCCCAGAGGGATCCATGATATGTATCTATATAGCTGCACATGGAAGGAAGTGGAAAACAGGTTCTTCAAGGACTGTTAGATACAGGGTTGAGCTGTAATTGATGCTGAGGACCCTTTTTATGGCATAGGAGGTACAGCAGAGAGCATATGACCATGGACCCCTCTCGTCCTACTATATACTTTATCACCCAAAAGCTCCCAAGCTAATAAAATTTTTAATGGCCTCTTAAATGCCCAGCTGAGTCTTCAGTCTGAGGATCATATTCTGAGAGGTTGGGGGTTGGGATGCTGTTCTTCAAGATTCAGTATATACTTTAAACCAAAAGCCATTATATGGTTATATTTTCTCAAAAGCTAGAATATATAGGGCTGGATCCAAGGTATGGGAATAGGGGTAGACTCTCTCATCATCACTCCTACTAAACTACTTGGGGAATGTTTGCTCAACTCTCCCACAGCTTTAGGTTCCACTGGATTAGAGGCACTGGTTTGGGAAGGGGTATGGGATGGAATGCTTCTATCAAGGGACACAGCAAGTGTTTGTTACTAAACCTACAGCTGTGGTCGCCACCTGGACATTTTGGTACCAAATGACAAGCAGGCAAAGAGAAAGTTACTATACTGGGAAGAGTAATGAGACCTGATTATCATAAAGAGATAAGGTTGCTACTAGTAATAGAGGCAGGGAACAATGTGTCTGAAACTTAGATGGTTCTGTTGGATGTCTCCTTCTGCTTCAACATCTCCAGTGGTAACTGTGAATGGACAATAAGCCACACACAATCAGTTATCACACTGGTAAGGAAAAAACTCACAATTGTGATGCTAGATTGATATAAAGAATTTTAAGATACTGAGAAAAAAATAAGTTTCTAAATTCAATTGAAATTTAAAGAAATTTAATTGTTATCCTTATTACTTTTCAGTATCATTATTATTATGGAATATGATTTTTTAAATTAGAAAATGGGTTATGGATAATGTACAACTAAAATGAGAGAAAGGTGTATATACAAATCCACTTTCCTTTTAATACCAGAAATTGTTTGAAAAGCTACAGCGTAAGAGTTTTTAATTGAAAAGTGAGAAGTTTAAGCTGTTTGTTAGAGAACATCTATTTCTAATTTCAAAGGTTATTAAAATCAATTGAGGAACTCTGTTTCACTATATCCTTTCATTCTACTTCATAGCACTCATATTGAACCCCACAGGGCTTGGACAATCACAGCAAGTTGGTTATTATGCAGCAACATTTTAAAGTCTGTTGGCTTACTATGTAGCCATTAAGAAGTTTAATTTTTTTCTAAAGTAATTTTCATATTTCTGATTAAACCTTCCCATGAATTTATTTTTGTGGGACAGGTCAGAGATGTATGATAAAGTAAACTAAGCCTAAGATGAAACCTCATTTAAACCATTATTTTATATTTTATTTTAACTAATTTTCTCCTGTGTGATGCAGTAATTTTTTTTAGATATTCACTTATGTTTTGCTTCCACTGTTATGCTGACTACCTTTTGCGTGTCTCTGCAGATACCTTCTCCATCTTTTTCCACCCTGTTCTGTGTCCCAGGGTGCTGAACCCAGGAGGCATCAATGATTCCCTTGCCAACAGGCTTAGTCTTCAGCCAATGAAACAAAGCCAGGAGATGAGAGTGAGTAGGGAGAGTCACATAAAGATATTCATTCTTTCATATTTCATGTGACATCACCTCTGGTTGTTTGTGGTCTGCTGACACACCACCTTTTCTATAAACTTCCTTCTCCAGGATCTGATCATTGTTACCTCCCCGGCCTCTTTCAACCTAGGTCCAGTAACGTCACTCTGATTGTTAGTTGCACGGACATAGAGTATCACCCCTTGATTTTTCTAAGCCATGCTCTCCCCATCGTAAAGAGTCATTTTACTAAACTCTCCTTCTTGGCCAAGTTGAACCCACATGTGTGTCTTACCAGGACCCTGACTGATGTAATTACTGTAAGTATATTTCTCTTCCCTACAACAAAAATCTAGAAAACTTATAAAGCCAATAATTGCTTTTGAATTCATAACTTATAATTACTGCACTTAACTCCCTTAGACACAGACTCCTTCACTTATAAATCCAAGATGGATGACTGAAGTTTTTCCTTTACAAACAATATATACTTTTTCCTACTTTCTCACATCATTTTTATGTTCAATTTACCTTGAGCTCCTTTTTTGTGCTTCTCTCCTCCCATCCTCTACTTCCTCCAAGTGAACCAAGGATCTATACATACTGTATTTTCTCATTACATCAGCCCTCTCTCCAGCTAAAGCCTAGAATGACAAACTCTTTCAGTCTGGAAAAATCTTAAGCAGTCTTCAAGTCCTACCTTTAACCAGTGCTCAAATGAACATGATCAGTTATCTACTGGACGTTTTACCAAGTTATCTGACTTAATATCCTCAATTAATGTCTATTTTCCGTCTGGCTTGCTACTTTTCTTGAATGATGAATGGTAGCACGATCCTTATCAAACTAGAAACTGTATTCATCCCCAACTTCTCAATTTTTTCTTTCTCTGACATTTAATAATAATGGCTATTATAATGATAGCACCAAGCATGTATTGATTACCCTTTATATCCAGGCTCTAAAATCAGTATGCCACTTAAATTATTTTATGTAACATTTACAATAACAGCTAATATTTATTAGGAAATTATATTTATCAGATACCACACTAAGAGTTTAATTTGTATTAGTTCAATCTTCATAACATCATTTTGATGTTAAATATTATCTCCATTTTTCCCAGGTGATACTGAAGCACAGTGAGTTATATAATTTCCTAAAGTTAACACAGATCATAGCTGGCATAACTTGAATGCAGGTAGTTTGAATTCAAAAATCATGCTATTAACCACCACATTTTCTTTTTTCTAACTCTGTATGGGAGAAATATTATCCAATTTCACCGATGAGAGAACTGATTTCCAAAGATACTTAATTAACTTGCCCGAGATTATACAACTAGTCAGAGGGGAACATAGGTGCAACATACAATTCTTCTTCCAAAATTCCCGGAAACATAACTTTCATTAAAATTTGCTCATAGGTCCTCCAGAATTTTTTTCTTCTAAAATGTCCCACAAACGTCACTATTTGAACAAATTTGAATGAAAAAATAATATTTAAGGGCTATTTTTTAAATAAAAATTGTGTGTACCACTTATGTTCCCCAGATACCATAAGCACCATGATTTTACAGCTAGGAAGAGGAGCAGCAAGGATTACAACTTAGACTGTCTCACAGCAAAGCCCAGCTCTTTTACCTATTTTATGTTATTAACAAATCGTATAGAAAATAACTCTTTAAATTTCTCCTATTTCCTCTCCATTTCGATAGCACTATTGCCTCATGATTTCTCTCTTGAATTACCCCAGTAACGTCATAATTGTTCTTCCTTCTTCCTTCCTCATCTCTCCCGACTCACCACCCACACTATTTTTTTAAATGGTTTTTCTATAATCAAAATTCAATTGTAGGGAGAGAATATTTGTATAGCATATATCTGATAGGGGACTAGTATCCAAAATATATAAAGAACCCTTACAACTCAACAATTAAAAGATAAATGACCCAATTAAAGCATGGACATAAGATTGGAAAAGATACTTTTCCAAAGATGATGTAAAAACAGCCAAGAAGCACATGAAATGATGATCAATATCATTAGTTATTCTGAAAATGCAAATCGAAACCACACGGAGACACCACTTTACACCCACTGAGATGTCTGTAATCAAGAGGATGGACAATAGCAAGTGTCAGCGATAATGTGGAAATATAGGAATTTTCATACATTGCTGGTGGGGATGAAAAATGGTGCAGATACTTTGGAAAGAGTTTTATTTTTTCAATAATTAAACCTAGAGTTATATTACCCAGCTATCCCGCTTTTCAGTAAAGACGCAAAAGAATTGAAAATATATACTCACAAAAAACTGTACACAGATGTTCACAGCAGCATTATTCATAACAGTCGAAAGCTAGAAACAACACGAACGTCCATCAATTAATAAATGGATAGACAAAATGTAATATATGCATAAAATGGAATATTATTCAGCTTTAAGAGGAATGAAGTACAACATGAATGAACCTTGAAAACACTATTCTCAGTGAAATAAGTCATTCACAAACAGACACATATTGTACAATTCTATTTATATGAAACGTCCAGAAAAAGCAAATCCATAGAGCCAGAAAGTAGATTAGTGCTTGCCAGGGGCCAAGGGGAGGGAAGAACTGGAAGTGAATGTTAATGGATATGAGGTTTCTTTTGGGCCAAGCCTTTTACTATGACTATTATAATATGTTAGATTATATTACATATACTATATTAGTCAAAATAGACTTAGCAATGCTGTAGGAAAGAACCACAGTAAAATCTAAGTAGCCTAACACAATCAAAAGTTAATTTCTCATTAATGCTGCAAGAAAGATCTCATATTTAATATCATTTACTAGAGAGAGTTCAACTCATCAAACCACTGGTGAAATGTTAGCTCTATCAAACAGGGAGTAAAAGGAAAGACAGAACTGTTTTAATGATCCTTCCATTGATAGCATCCTCAGTAAAATATATATTTACAATATAGGCTATATTTTTGCCATTTGTTTTTTTCTTTTTAAAAAAATTCTTTAACAGATAAATTTACTTAAAGTCCTGAAAATTCACTGCTCTTTAATGACCTATAATGGCTTTTGTCTTCCTCGTTTAAAGATGTTTTTATGCCTAATTAAAGATAAATCAAGCATCTCTCATGCAGTTAATTTTCATATCATTTTATGACCACAAGAAATAAAATTAAATTTTGTAGTCAACAGCCAAATTTTTGTGGTTTAGTAATAAAAGTTTAGCTGTAATGGAAATATGTAGGGATTTACCTTATAAATAATCAAATGATCAAAATAATTTATAAGGACATAAAATAATTTAAGGACATTATTTTTTAACATAAAGAAATTCATATTTTGTTACTCTTATATATACCTAGTCAGTTAAGACATTACTTGTTAAGCTTCAAAAGTATTCAAAAGTCCTCAGCAGTAGCTCAAATTTCAAATTTGCTATATTTCAAAAAAATGTTAATTATATAATGAGACAGATTTTGAAGATTAGCAATACATTCTTAACAGTAGGATCAGTTTCTTGGGTAGACAAAATATGGATTGGTCTATATGATATAGCTTGAGAATGTCTCTCCAAGGACACTCCTACTTGCTACTCTGTCTTAAATTCCAATTAAAGATTCAGTCACTCAAATATTTTTTGATTATGTACCACACTTTGTTCAAAGACTTGAGAATTCAACAGAGAACAAAAATGAAGACCTTGTCCATTTTCCTGAAACCTTAGTCATTCATTATCACCTTGGTAAGGTTTGCCATATATATTCATTCTGCCTATACTATTATTATTATTATTTTTTTTTTTTTTCTGGGTTCGCGGGCCTCTCACTGTTGTGGCCTCTCCCCGTTGCGGAGCACAGGCTCCGGACGCGCAGGCTCAGCGGCCATGGCTCACGGGCCCAGGCGCTCTGCGGCATGTGGGATCTTCCCGGAGCAGGGCACAAACCCGTGTCCCCTGCATCGGCAGGTGGACTCCCAACCACTGTGCCACCAGGGAAGCCCTCTGCCTATACTATTATTAACTCAATAATTTTCTTTAAAGTGATTTATTTTACTTACATCTATAAAAGAAAGAAAAGATATAAGTTCAATACATTTTAAACAGGTAGCATTTGCTCTTAATAGACTGTAATTGTAAAGAAATTAATACAAGGAAAACAAAACAACTTTATTAATTAATAGATTCCATTTGGTAATGGCTATGACCCTGATGATTCTGAACTTGTGGAATGCTCTCTCCTTATTTAAAGGGGGAAATCAGAAACTGTTTGAGAAGTCTTAAAGGCTACAAAAAAAACTGGAACTTTTCACATAATCAGAAGAATCACTGAGTGATTTATTTTTTAATACGATGTCTCAACACTCAAATTATCATCACTTTGGAGAACAATTTAATCTCCACTAAAGTGGGTTCCTTGGCTCTATGGATTTGTCCTCCTGTGAAATCTTTTTCTTAAATACAAAATATTCTGTATAGATTACTTGTATTGTGAAAGTAACTCTGTATTTTAAGTGACCTCATAGGATAGGAAGTCTTCTGAGTCT
The DNA here is from genome assembly GCF_949987515.2 of Delphinus delphis. Classification (NCBI taxonomy): domain Eukaryota; kingdom Metazoa; phylum Chordata; class Mammalia; order Artiodactyla; family Delphinidae; genus Delphinus; species Delphinus delphis. Next base: position 42,323,900 of record NC_082691.1, read on the forward strand.
TCTACTCTTGAGTAGATTATAATGGAAAAGACCCACTGTGCTCAGGCCTCAAACCTCTGAGATTCTAATAAACGGGAAGTGGAAAGAGTTCAAAAGTAAGGAGAAGGCAGATTTAACTTTCTTCACAACTTTGCCTTTGAATCAGCTAGAAAGTCAAGATAGGGCAAATAGTAATTCTCATTTTCAATTTATAAAATGGTTTAGTTCAGTGAGTAATTAATAAATTCTTAAATAATTAATATATTCCCAAATTAAACTTCACTTTAATTACTTAACTGAGGTGTAACAAATATTACACCTGTGTGTTGTAAGTTTATTATCTCATTTGAGAAAACAATAAGTCCAAGCTGAAATTATTATTAAGGGAAAAAAAAACTGTCATTGGTGTTCTGGACAGTCTTTGTTTGCCCAACTAGAGATTACTCCTTATTTATTATCTCCACCCTACTCTATTCTGGAAGACTGAACTTGTGTGGATTACATTAACAAGTTCCCTTGTCCTCTGACATTCTATTCAATTGGGTAAGCCCCAGAAGGAGGTTAGAAGAAAGGAGGAAAATGAAGTCTGAATGTGTTTTTTCTTCGACTTCCTTCCTGTGGGGTGAAATGGGTTGGCAAGCCCCTTGACTAAAGATCTCCGCTCCTGTCAAGGAATTCCTCTCATAACAGCCCTTTCTGTCTTTTTGCTCCTTCTGTTCTAAGGGTGGTATTAGTGCCATGATTCACTAGTCTCAAGGTACAGCACTACTTCTTGTGGTTTCCCTATTCTTTGTCCACATAGTTTTAAAAAACAGTCATTTTATTAAACACTCCTCAAAACACCCGATTTGAATTTATCACTTTTTTTTATCCTCTTAGGCCCCTGACTACCTCAAACAGTCATTTATCTTCTCAAGAACTTTGATGGTTTGGGGCCAACTATTCACCACATAGAATTAATCTTTAATAAGAAGACCTAGTTCTTTTGTTTTTTTGGTTTGTTTTTTTTTTTTGGTCATGCCACCCGGCATGTGGGATCTTAGTTCCCCAACCAGGCATCAAACCCGCGCCCCCTGCATTGGAAGCATGGAGTCTTAACCACTGGACTACCACGGAAGTCCCAAGAAGACCTAGTTTTAAAATGACATTTTCTTGTAATTATTTTATATTTCAGAGGAAACAGACATTCTGCATTATCATTTAACATTTGAGTTCTTGTCCTCTATTCCATTACATCTTACAGTCTTCAGGGAGAAAAAGGTTGTAGACTAAAATACAAAATTTCAAAAATAGCTAAAATGTTATATTATCTGATTGAAAATACATATTAAAATAAAAATATGTTTTCTCTTGTAAGAGATACGTTTTTAAATTTTAATGACTGGTTTTGGCTACCGTGGAGTAGCTAGGAACAGATTTGAACTCCTATTGTGAATACAATAAAAACTGGAAAAAATTCTAAATTTAAAAAATAACAATTTTTAGGCACTGAAAAGCTACCACCCAGGGCTATCTATGATCCTTGAGAGAAGTGAGGAAGATGAGGTGAGCCCTGCACTCACTGGCTTTTTCACTGAGGCATTTTCCAAACTGTTGTTAGCCAGGAAAATAGAGCCCAATCAGAGAGTACAGTCTCACTGGGTGAAGAAAACAAAGATCAGAGTTCAGGATTACATAGTCAGTGGGATTTGAGGATCAGAATACTAAAGAGAAAGAGGCCAACACAAGGAGGCCAAAAATATGCATTAAAATTTCCCTCTGGGACTTCCCTGGTGGCACAGTGGTTAAGAATCCACCTGCCAATGCAGGTGACACAGGTTTGAGCCCTGGTCCGGGAAGATGCCACATGCTGTGGAGCAACTAAGTCCGTGCACCACAACTACTGAGCCTGTGCTCTAGAGCGCGCAAGCCGCAACTACAGAGCCAGTGTGCCACAACTACTGAAGCCTGCATGCCTAGAGCCTGTGCTCTGCAGCAAGAGAAGCCACCGCAATGAGAAGCCCACGCGCTGCAATGAAGAGTAGCCCCGCTTGCCGCAAGTAGATAAAGCCCGTGCACAGAAACGAAGGCCCAATGCAGCCAAAAATAAATAAATAAATTTATTAAAAAATATATATATACCTCTGGTCATTGGCCAATACATAAGGTTTGCATGTTTATTATGAAGCACTGGGAGATATACCAGAGAATAGCTGTTGTGATACTGAAAGGTTGGTTAGAGATTTTAGAAGCTGCACAGACTGGATTTTGGGCCCACTAGAACAGAAAGTCCATCACAAACAGGGCTTTTAGTCTAGGAAGGTCAGCCTTACAAGTGAGGACAAAAAACCAGGAGTAAGAATATAACCAGCATAGATCAGGGCCACACGTCCTTAAATTAAGTCATTCAAAGTAGATGCTGGTAATTTACTGCTTGCCAGAGCAAAATATGACAAAATCTAGAAGAGTATATAATATAATCAAGAACTCCCACATACAAGAATTCACACTGTTTAACATAAAATTAAAAATTACTAAACAAGCAAAAACAACAACAGAAACAACAGGTAATCACTTATATTCGAGATGTAAAATAGTCAATAGGTCCAGACCCAGATATAATTAAGGAAATGGAGTTGCAGAAAAAGACTTCAGAATTACTGTGAATAATATAATAAAGGGGGAGACAGACCTTCAACATGGCGGAAGAGTAAGCCATGGAAATCACCTTCCTCCCCACAAATACATCAGAAATACATCTACATGTGGAACAACTTCTACAGAACACCTACTGAACCCTGGCAGAAGAACTCAGACCTCCCAAAAGGCAAGAAACTCCCCACGTACCTGGGTAGGGCAAAAGAAAAAACTGAGACAAAAGAATAGGGACGGGACCTGCACCAGTGGGAGGGAGCTGTGAAGGAGGAAAGGTATCCACACACTAAGAAGCCCCTTCGTGGGCGGAGACTGCTGGGGGCGGGGGCGCGGAGATTCGGAGCCGGGGAGGACAGCGCAGCAACAGGGGTGCAGAGGACAAAGCGGAGAGATTCCCGCACAGAGGATCGGTGCCGACCAGCACTCACCAGCCCGAGAGGCTTGTCCGCTCACCCGCCAGGGCGGGTGGGGTCTGGGACCTGAGGCTCGGGCTTTGGAGGTCCGATCCCAGGGAGAGGACTGGGGTTGGCGGCGTGAAGACAGCCTGAAGGGGCTAGTGCACCACAGCTAGCCGAGAGGGAATCGGGGGAAAAGTCTGGACCTGCCTAAAAGTCAAGAGACTTTTTCTTGCCTCTTTGTTTCGCGGTACATGAGGAGAGGGGATTAGGGCTCAGCTTAAAGGAGCTCCACAGATGGGCGCGAGCTGCGGCTATCAGCGTGGACCCCAGAGACAGGCATGGGACGCTAAGGCTGCTGCTGCAGCCACCAAGAAGCCTGTGGGCACGCACAAGTCACTATCCACACCTCCCCTCCCAGGAGCCTGTGCAGCCCGCCACTGCCAGGGTCCTGTGATCCAGAGACAACTTCCCTGGGAGAACGCACGGCGCGCAGCAGGCTGGTGCAACGTCACACCGGCCTCTGCAGCTGCAGGATCACCCCACATCTGTACCCCTTCCTCCCCCCAGCCTAAGTGAGCCAGAGACCCCAAAGGAGTGGCTCCTTTAAACCTGTCCTGTCTGAGCAAAGAACACACGCCCTCAGGTGACCTACATGCACAGGCGGAGCCAAATCCAAAGCTGAACCCCAGGAGCTGTACGAACAAAGAAGAGAAAGGGAAATCTCTCCCAGCAGCCTCAGGAGCAGCGGATTAAATCTCCAGAATCAACTTGATGTACCCTGCATCTGTGGAATAACTGAATACAAAAAGAATCATCCCAAATTGAGACAGTGGACTTTGGGAGCAATGATATATATTTTTTTTCCTTTTCTCTTTTTGTGAGTGTGTATGTGTTGGCTTCTGCATGTGATTTTGTCCGTAGAGCTTTGCTTTTACCATTTTTCCTAGGGTTCTGTCCATCCGTTTTTTTGGGGTTTTTTTAATACAGTTATTAGTGCTTGGTATCACTGGTGGATTTGTTTTTTGGTTTGGTTCCTCTCTTCATTCTTTTTTTCTTTTTTTAAAATTACTTTAAAATTTTTTTTAATTTTTAATTATTATTTTTTAATTTAATACCTTTAATTTATTCTATTTATTTATTTTCTCTTTCTTTCTTTCTTTTTTTCTCCCTTTTATTCTGAGCCATGTGGATGACAGGGTCTTGGTGCTCTGGCCAGGCATCAGGCCTATACCTCTGAGGTGGGAGAGCCGAGTTCAGGACATTGGACCACCAGAGACCTCCCAGCTCCACGTAATATCAAACGGCAAAAATCTCCCAGAGACCTCCATCTCAATGCCAAGACCCAGCTCCACTCAACGACCAGCAAACTACAGTGCTGGACACCCCATGCCAAACAACTAGCAAGACAGGAACACAACCCCACCCACTAGCAGAAAAGCTGCCTAAAATAATAATAAGGTCACACACACCCCAAAACACACCACTGGATGCGGACCTGCCCACCAGAAACACAACATCCAGCCTCATCCACCAAAACACAGGCACCAGTCCCCTACACCAGGAAGCCTACACAACCCACTGAACCAACCTTAGCCACTGGGGACAGACACCAAAAACAACGGGAACTACGAACCTGCAGCCTGTGAAAAGGAGATCCCAAACGCAGTAAGTTAAGCAAAATGAGAAGACAGATACACACGGCACATGAAGGAGCAAGGTAAAAACCCACCAGACCAAACAAATGAAGAGAAAATAGGCAGTCTACCTAAAAAGCAATTCAGAATAATGATAGGAAAGATGATCCAAAATCTTGGAAATAGAATGGAGAAAATACAAGAAATGTTTAACAAGGACCTAGAAGAACTAAAGAGCAAACAAACAATGAGGAACAACACAAAAAATGAAATTAAAAATTGTCTAGAAGGAATCAATAGCAGAATAACTGAGGCAGAAGAATGGACAAGTGACTTGGAAGATAAAATAGTGGAAATACTTACCACAGAGCAGAATAAACAAAAAAGAATGAAAAGAATTGAGGACAGTCTCAGAGACCTCTGGGACACCATTAAACGCACCAACATTCGAATTATAGGGGTCCCAGAAGAAGAAGAGAAAAAGAAAGGGACTGAGAAAATATTTGAAGAGATTATAGTTGAAAACTTCCCTAATATGGGAAAGGAAATAGTTAATCAAGTCCCGGAAGCACAGAGAGACCCATACAGGATAAATCCAAGGAGAAACATGCCAAGACGCATATTAATCAAACTATCAAAAATTAAACACAAAGACAAAATATTAAAAGCAGCAAAGCAAAAACAACAAACAACACACAAGGGAATCCCCATAAGGTTAACAGCTGATCTTTCAGCAAAACTCTGCAAGCCAGAAGGGAGTGGCAGGACGCATTTTAAGTGATGAAAGGGAAAAACCTACAACCAAGATTACTCTACGCAGCAAGGATCTCGTTCAGATTCGACAGAGAAATTAAACCTTTACATAAAAGCAAAAGTTAAGAGAATTCAGCACCACCAAACCAGCTCTACAACAAATGCTAGAGGAACTTCTCTAGACAGGAAACACAAGAGAAGGAAAGACCTAAAATAACAAACTCAAAACAATTAAGAAAATGGGAATAGGAACATACGTATCAATAATTACCTTAAATATAAATGGATTATATGCTACAACCAAAAGACATAGACTGGCTGAATAGATACATAAACAAGAACCATATATATGCTGTCTAAAAGAGACCCACTTCAGTCCTAGGGACACATACAGACTGAAAGTGAGGGGATGGAAAAAGATATTCCATGCAAATGGAAATCAAAAGAAAGCTGGAGTAGCAATTCTCATATCAGACAAAAGAGACTTTAAAATAAAGGCTATTACAAGAGACAAAGAAGGACACTACATAATGATCAAGGAATCAATCCAAGAAGAAGATATAAAAATTGTAAATATTTATGCACCCAACAGAGAAGCACCTCAATACATAAGGCAAATACTAACAGCCAAAAAAGGGGAAATCGACAGTAACACATTCATAGTAGGGGACTTTAACACCCCACTTTCACCAATGGACAGGTCATCCAAAATGAAGATAAATAAGGAAACACAAGCTTTAAATGATACATTAAACAAGATGGACTTAATTGATATTTATAGGACATTCCATCCAAAAACAACAGAATACACTTTCTTCTCAAGTGCTCATGGAACATTCTCCAGGATAGAGCATATCTTGGGTCACAAATCAAGCCTTAGTAAATTTACGAAAGTTGAAATCGTATCAAGTATCTTTTCTGACCACAATGCTATGGGACTGGATATCAATTACAGGAAAAAATCAGTAAAAAATACAAACACATGGAGGCTAAACAATACACTAATTAATAACCAAGAGATCACTGAAGAAATCGAACAGGAAATCAAAAAATATCTAGAAACAAATGACAATGAAAACACGATGACCCAAAACCTACGGGATGCAGCAAAAGCAGTCCAAACAGGGAAGTTTATAGCAATACAAGCCTACCTTAAGAAACAAGAAACATCTCAAATAAAGAACCTAACCTTACACCAAAAGAAATAGAGGAAGAACAAAAACCCCAAAGTTAGCAGAAGGAAAGAAATCATAAAGAACAAATCAGAAATAAATGAAAAAGAAATGAAGGTAACAATAGCAAAGATCAATAAAACTAAAAGCTGGTTCTTTGAGAAGATAAACAAAATTGATAAACCATTAGCCAGACTCATCAAGAAAAAAAGGGAGAAGACTCAAATCAATAGAACTAGGAATGAAAAAGGACAAGTAACAATTGATACAGCAGAAATACAAAGGGCCATGAGAGATTACTACAAGAAACTATATGCCAATAAAATGGACAACCTGGAAGAAATGGACAAGTTCTTAGAAATGCACAACCTTCCCAGAATGAACCAGGAAGAAGTAGAAAATATAAACAGACCAATCACAAGCACTGAAATTGAAACTGGGACTAAAAATCTTCCAACAAACAAACGCCCAGGACCAGATGGCTTCACAGGCGAATTCTATCAAACATTTAGAGAAGAGCTAACACCTATCCTTCTCAAACTCCTCCAAAATATAGCAGAGGGAGGAACACTCCCAAACTCATTCTACAAGGCGACCATCACCCTGAAACCAAAGCCAGACAAAGATGTCACAAATAGGGGCTTCCCTGGTGGTGCAGTGGTTGAGAGTCCGCCTGCTGATGCAGGGGACACGGGTTCATGCCCCGGTCCGGGAAATTCCCACATGCCGCGGAGCAGCGGGGCCCGTGAGCCATGGCCGCTGAGCCTGCGCATCTGGAGCCAGTGCTCCGCAACGGGAGAGGCCACAACAGTGAGAGGCCCGCGTACCGAAAAACAAACAAAAAAAAAGATGTCACAAATAAAAAAACTACAGGCCAATATCACTGATGAACATAGATGAAAAATCCTCAACAAAACACTGGCAAACAGAATCCAACAGCATGTTAAAGGATCATACACCATGATCAAGTGGGGTTTATCCCAGGAATGCAAGGATTCTTCAATATACACAAATCAATCAATGTGATACACCATATTAACAAACTGAAGAAGAAAAACCATATGATAATCTCAATAGATGCAGAAAAGCTTTCAATAAATTCAACACCCCTTTATGATAAAAGCCCTCCAGAAAGTAGGCATAGAGGGACTTACCTAACACAATAAAAGCCATATATGACAAACCCACAGCCAACATCTTTCTCAATGGTAAAAAATTGAAACCGTTTCTACTAAGGTTTCTACTAAACCTCCTACTAAGGTCAGGAACAACACAAGGTTGCCCACTCTCACCACTATTATTTAACATTGTTTTGGAAGTTTTAGCCACAGCAATCAGAGAAGAAAAAGAAATAAAAGGAATCCAAATCGGAAAAGAAGAAGTAAAGCTGTCACTGTTTGCAGATGACATGATACTATACATAGAGAATCCTAAAGATGCTACCAGAAAACTACTAGAGCTAATCAATGAATTTGGTAAAGTAGCAGGATACAAAATAAATGCACAGAAATCCTTGCATTCCTATACACTAATGATGACAAATCTGAAAGAGAAATTAAGGAAACACTCCCATTTACCATTGCAACAAAAAGAACAAAATACCTAGGAATAAACCTACCTACGGAGACAAAAGACCTGTATGCAGAAAACTGTAAGACACTGATGAATGAAATTAAAGATGATACAAGAGACAGAGAGATATATCATGTCCTTGGTAAGAAGCAACATTGTGAAAATGAATATACTACCCAAAGCAATCTACAGATTCAGTGCAATCCCTATCAAACTACCACTGGCATTTTTCACAGAACTAAACAAAAAATATCACAATTTGTATGGAAACACAAAAGACCCCAAATAGCCAAAGCAATCTTGAGAACAAAAAACAGAGCTGGAGGAATCAAGCTTCCCGACTTCAGACTATACTACAAGGCTACAGTAATCAAGACAGTATGGTCCCGGCACAAAAACAGAAATACAGATCAACAGAACAGGATAGAAAGCCCAGAGATAAACCCACGCACATATGGTCACCTTATCTTTAATAAAGGAGGCAAGAATATACAGTGGAGAAAAGACAGCCTCTTCAAGAAATGGTGCTGGGAAAACTGGACAGCTACATGTAAAAGAATGAAATTAGAACACTCCCTGACACCATACACAAAAATAACCTCAAAATGGATTAAAGACCTAAATGTAAGGCCAGACACCATCAAACTCTTAGAGGAAACCATAGGCAGAACACTCTATGACATAAATCACAGCAAGATCCTTTTTGACCCACCTCCTAGAGAAATGGAAATAAAAACAAAAATAAACAAATCTGACCTAATGAAACTCAAAAGTTTTTGCACAGCAAAGGAAACCATAAACAAGGTGAAAAGAGAATCCTCAGAATGGGAGAAAATATTTGCAGATCAAGCAACTGAAAAAGGATTAATTTCCAAAATTTACAAGCAGCTCATGCAGCTCAATATCAAAAAGCAAACAACCCAATCCAAAAATAGGCAGAAGACTTAAATAGACATTTCTCCAAAGAAGATATACAGATTGCCCACAAACACATGAAAGAATGTTCCACAACATTAATCATTAGAGAAATACAAATCAAAACTACAATGAGATATCACCTCACACCAGTCAGAATGGCCATCATCATAAAATCTAGAAACAAATGCTCGAGAGGGTGTGGAGAAAAGGGAACACTCTTGCACTGTTGGTGGGAATGTAAATTGATACAGCCACTATGGAGGACAGTATGGAGGTTCCTTAAAAAACTAAAAATAGAACTACCATATGACCCAGCAATCCCACTACTGGGCATGTACCCTGAGAAAACCATAATTCAAAAAGAGTCGTGTACCACAATGTTCTTTGCAGCTCTATTTACAATAGCCAGGAGATGGAAGCAACCTAAGTGTCTATCGACAGATGAATAGATAAAGAAGATGTGGCACATATATACAATGGAATATTACTCAGCCATAAAAAGAAACGAAATTGAGTTATCTGTAGTGAGGTGGATGGACCTAGAGACTGTCATACAGAGTGAAGTAAGTCAGAAAGAGAAAAACAAATACCGCATGCTAACACATATATATGGAATCTAAAAGAAAAGTGGTTCTGAAGAACCCAGGGGCAGGACAGGAATAAAGTTGCAGAACTAGAGAATGGACTTGAGGACATGGGGAGGGGGAAGGGTAAGCTGGGATGAAGTGAGAGAGTGGCAATGGACATATATACACTACCAAATGTAAAACAGATAGCTAGTGGGAAGCAGCCACATAGCACAGGGAGATCAGCTCGATGCTTTGTGACCACCTAGAAGGGTGGGGTAGGGAGGGTGGGAGGGAGATGCAAGAGGGAGGAGATATGGGGATATATGTATATGCATAGCTGATTCACTTTGTTATAAAGCAGAAACTAACAGACCATTGTAAAGCAATTATACTCCATGAAAGATGTTAATACTTATATATATTAAAGTTAGTGGGAAATAATAAGGAAACGAAAAATGAATGATTTTTGCAGAGGTTTAAAATCTATAAAAAATATCCTGGGCTTCCCTGGTGGCGCAGTGGTTGAGAGTCCACCTGCCGATGCAGGGGACATGGGTTCATGTCCCGGTTCGGGAAGATCCCACATGTCACGGAGCGGCTGCGCCCGTGAGCCATGGCCGCTAAGCCTGCGAGTCAGGAGCCTGTGCTCCGCAATGGGAGAGGCCACAACAGTGAGAGGCCCACGTACCGCAAACAAACAAACAAACAAACAAAAATCCTAATGGACATTTTAGGACAATGGGACAGCAAAATATAGTATCTGAATTAATAACTTATCGAATAATTTTAACAGCACACTGACCGGAAGAGAAGACAAGTTCAGTGAATGCAGAGATAAAACGTAAGTAAAACCCAGGAAAAGTGTGGGGACCCTCTGTAAGACTGTGGACCTCAGAATTCTCTCCTTCTCACACTAGTTTAGGTCTGCACCCACAGTTCATCAAAGTGACATTTAAGTGTCCCTACCAGTCTCTAGCTACAGCAGCTCCTGCTCCTGTAAGCAGAAAATCTATTTTATCTATGATTCTTTATATTTGCTTATCTCTCCAGATTTTGCATGGTGGTTTGCCCGGTAACCTCAGTTCTCCAATAAGCCCAAGATAAGTCATTGATTTTCAGATTATTTTTCATGATTTTTCTTATGAGTGATGACTTCTAATTTCCTTGCATGTCAGAGTTGTAACTGGAAATCTGCATACATTTTTAAATAAACTCTTTATTTTAGAATATTAATATACATTTTTCAGAATTTATCTCTTAATCCAAAACCAAAATGTCCCTAATACCAAATAAAGAGACATTTTTCAGAATGTCCCTGTTTCTCTTTCTTTTTCTTTCTTTCTTTCTTTTTTTTTTTTTTGACAGGTTCAGTCTCCTCCAAAGGAAATGCTATGTCTGTAATTGGTCCTTGCATGTGTCTCAACTGCAGTTTCATAGATGACAATCTTCTCAATAATGGCACTGGATCAATTGGACTACACATATTTATCTTTAAAAGAACCTGGACCTGTATTTTATACCACATACAAAATTACTCAGATATTGGTCATAGACTTATGTGAAAGCTAAACAAAGAAGCCTCTACATAAATAAAAATAAAATACATCCATGCAGTAGCCATAAAAATACTGACATTTGTTAAAATTAATAACTGTTCAGTAAACTAAATTTTCAAGAGAATGAAAGGTAAGATAAAACGGAGAGAAAATAACCTCAATACATATGTATCAACAGAACATACAAAGAATTCCTATTAAATGAGAAAAAGAACATTCAATTGTTAATGGGTAATATTTAAACAAAACTTCCTAAAAGAGGATATCAAAATAGACAATAAATATATAAAAAGATCCTCAAAATATTAGTTTTCAGAGGACTGCAAGATAAAACCACTCCATAACCACCAGAATAGCTAAAATGAAAAAGACCAAAAAAGGATGTGTGAGGGTGTGGAGCAAATAGAAGTTTTACTGTTATCACCAATTTGGGAAAATATTTGCCTTTTCCTACAAATGCCATACATAATTATAATCCTTGACCTACCAATTCCTGCACAGTAATAAAAAAAGACTTATTACTGATACACACAATATGTATGAATCTGACAAACTTAATGCTGAGTGAAATAAGCCAGACACAAAGGAGCACATGATGTATGAGCCTATTTACAGGAAGTTCAAAAAGAAACTAATATGGTGATAAAATCAGGATACTCGTATGTGTATGGTGGGGATTACTGTCTGGGTAGGGACACGAGGGAATCTTCAGGGAGGTCTAGAATGTTTTATATCTTGATTAGGGTAGTGGTTACACGAGTGAATCAACACATACAATTTTATCAAGCTATATATTTAAGATCTGAGCACTTTGGTTTGTGTAGGTTATATCTCCATTTTTTAAAAAGACGTATTCTCCTTTCCCATCCAAATGAACTCAATATAAGGTTGAAATCTTTGCTCCTCACACAATCAACCTTTTGTCCTGCTGCAAGGACCAAACAGCAATGTTACCTTCAAAATATAAACATATTTTCCTTTAAAATTTAATTGTTAATACATTTTCCATAATAATAATGTTAAGCTTCCTTTTGATTGTTCATGTTTTAAAAAACTGAATCAGCCTGCTGCCAAGTATATACAGAATCATCTAGTCCAATGTTTTTGTGAAATATTGAGTAGTGGGAATGTGACACTAATCAAAGATCTAAAGCAAACATATTTTTAGGGTTGAATGGACGTTTCTGCTGCATATTGTCTCCCAAGTAAAATGTCTAATTTGGGGGTCCCTTCATTGTCTAGTGACGATCCTTGAATTAAGAACAAAAGACTATACCTACCAGTTAACGCTTTATATATAGTTTTCCTTAGGTTTGCAGAATATTTGCTTAGTACTAGTCAGTCAATTCCAGTTAAACCATTTAGCAATAATGTAACAAACCAGGAATCTAGAGATATGGAACCGGGGAAAGTTTACACTAGTTTAACAGAAATATAATCTGTACGTAATATCAAGTATCTTTTGGGGCATTTGTATTAATGATGGATCAGCCATTTGGGAGTGATTATAGCAGAAAGCTCCTTGTATCAGGAATCTGGCATCAACACTATTTAATCATGGAGCACTGGCCGAAGCTCTGGGTGTCAACTTACTTCTACATATAAAATAAAGGGTTATTTCTAAAGTTCTTCCACTCTGTTGCCTAAGAGAAAGTCCCACAATAACTTTTTCATATACTATATTATGACTTTCTCCATACTAGTCACTTACATATGTGAACTTATTAGAAATTTAATTATTTTTTACACTTTATATATAGATCAGTGCTTTGCTAACTATGAGGAAAAGAGAGCCATTTTGATATATGTGGCAGTACTACTTTAAGAAAACGTCATGGTATGCATTAGATCTCCATTCTCTCTCCCCTTTTCATTATGTAGCATGAAAATATTCTATATCTTGATTAACGTAGAGATTGACTACACTATGCTCATCGCTGCGTACTGTACCTGATTACAGAAATACTCATCTGAATCATCTGAAAATATCTGAAAATACTCATCTTATTCATCTGTAATGTTCTCTCAATCCTATACCAAAAATTGTACCCAGGAAAGTTGGGAGGGCCTTGTTATATAATCAGGTGCAGCCCACCCAAATATAAAAGATACAGTAAACAAGACAACGAACTGTTAAATATTTTCTACCTTTGTAAAAACAAATACACCTTTACAATATTTTTTTTAATGTGGTAAAGGAACAGTAAAATGCACAGCACAGTTTCAAAATTAATTTACTTTCTTGCCAAAAACACCGTGAAGCAAGGGGGGGTTGCAACTCCGTGGGGACGTTGCATTCTAGGCAAGAGCTCCCCGAGACTTAACCTCCAGAGAAACAACCTAGGACAAGAGACACCCTTGACTACTAGTGTGAACCTCTCTCTGACCTGAAGCTTCTCTTCCAAAACACAACCAAAGGGCTTCCCTGGTGGTGCAGTGGTTGAGAGTCCGCCTGCCGATGCAGGGGACACGGGTTTGTGCCCCGGTCCGGGAAGATCCCACATGCCGCGGAGCGGCTGGGCCCGTGAGCCATGGCCGCTGAGCCTGCGTGTCCGGAGCCTGTGCTCCGCAACGGGAGAGGCCACAACAGTGAGAGGCCCGCGTACCGCAAAAAAAAAAAAAACAAACACAACCAAAGTGTAACCAGGGATATTAGGGCCAGAGCAAAGAGCCTCGACATCAGGTCACATTTGCCTACAGGCAAAAGACCTAGATACCTTTATTTTTAGGAAAATTTGACATGTGACCATTATCCTCTCGCTAATATTTGGGCCAATATTAAATTGTCTAGTGTCCTTTGTCTCCAAAAGGTAAGGCAAAAGGTGGTCACTAGGGATACAAAAAGTTAGAGCTGAGGCCTTGGGACCATCAAACATACCTAAAAGTAGCTGGGGAGAAGTCCTGCTTCTCCACCCCGGGTTATGACAACACCCATACTTAGCAGGAAGCAGTTACAGTAAACAACCTGTGCCCATCAGCGCCCCTCAAGAATGAGAAGCAGGACAAAAGGCAGAGGAGGGATCTGTCACCGGCAAAGTCCATTAACAATTCCCAGGAAATAAAAACAGAATGTGGGCAATAAAGTCAAGTCTAACCTTTTTTTTCTCCTTTGGGCTTAGTCCGGTTTCATTTGCTCACACGGGTCCGCATGCAGAGTCCACACACCGAGCACTTCTGACCGGAGTTCCCAGGGTCGAGCGTCTGCGCCTGACACCTCAGCTTGGCTGGCTGTGCGCAGAAGGGCCGCGCGCGACCCACAGTTCAAGATGGCGGTGGTGGGCTGTGCGCAGACGCGCTGCACCGGCACTGCCGGCTGGAGCCCTGAGCAGTACGCCTGCGCCAACCCGCAAGAACTCCGCCCTCTCCCCCGCTGACAAGACCCGTAGAAAGGAGCCCTGCCACGGCGTGTCAGGGAGAGCATGTACTAGGAAAGTAGGAGGTCATACCTCTCCATTCTTTGATCAAAGAATAAAGATTTCCTTTGATTCTGAACAAAAAAAAAAAGAAGGAAGGGAGGAAGGGAAGGAAGAAAAAGAAAAGAAAAAGAAATAAGATTTCTCTTTATGCCACCTGGTCCATGCCTGGAATTCTCTGCCCACTTGATGACCCCCAAGCCCTACCTCCAGGGCTCTTCTTTAAAAGTCTTGGAAGAAACCTGAGGCTGAGGCAAGGTTGTTTTTTTTTTTTTTTGGCTGCACCCCACCGATCGAACCTGTGCCCTCTGCAGTGGAAGCACTGAGTCTTAACCACTGGACTGTGAGACAAGGTTTTAATCGAGACTTTTCAGAATTTTCTTTGCTCTACAACTGAATGTGATGATGGCAGGTCCAGCTGTTTCCAACTGTCCCCACTCCACCATCCATTCCTCCTCCCTGTCTCTTCCCACCCCAATATCACTCCACACTTGAGGGGTCTGCAATGCCCACAGGATCCATAGACATCTCTAACAGCATTTCTTTACCCTTAGGGTCTAGGGAGGAAGACACCCACTGCAAGCAGACCAACAGGAAGAGAGACTCCAGGAAAGAGCTCCCACGGGGATGAAGAGTGGGCTCAGCGCTTGTGGAACAGACAATCCAGAGTCCCAGTTACCATGGTATGGTCTAGAAGGCGGAACACAGTCTCTGGGTGGCCACATGCCCTTGGTCCTGTCGGAGTGACGTGGAAAATGGCACTGCTGAAGCACCTGCTGGGGTAGAGGCCCCTATTGTCCAAGTCCACTCCCAATACTACTGGAGTGACAAAATTTAGTATGTTCAACAGGGTGTAAGGATGTAAAAATATTAACTGTGTACAAAATGTCAATGCTGTAAACAAAAAGCAGAACAATGGCAAGAATACTCAGTGAGTGGAAAATAATCCTACGACTGATGCTTATAGGCCATCACATCTGGTCCTAGGCAGAACATAAAGCATGTGAGTTTTGTATTAATGTCCTCCTACCTCTCCATGTCGCTTCTGCCCTCTCTCAGGATGAAGAACCTGTTCAAAACCTGGTACAGTGTTGTCCCACTCAGAATTACTCTCATCAAAGAGGTAACATTATTTTTACTTTCCTTCTCACCCCTGGAAACTCCCTTGGTCTTGAGGAAAATGATGTCAGCTAGGTGAAAGGCGAAAAGCAAGGACAATAAGAGCACTCTTCAGCAGAATCCTCTCAGAGGATTTTTTATAGATGAAACTCACTGGAAGAAATGAATCTTTCATTGGTGGAGATTGTGGTATTACACGCAAGTTTGTTGAAGACATTGTTTGGTCCGACGCACTCTATCTTTAGCTACCCCAGTTGAAATTAGGGACAATATCACAATCACAATGGTGCATTTTGGAAAATATGATGAAAATATACAGGGTTCTGAAGATATTTTTTTAACCTAGGAACATTAAAAGTATTATCACATTGCATAAATAATGCTGGTGATGGAGGGGAAGATGGAAAGGCAGAATGGAAGATGTGTGAAAATATACAATTTCTATTAAGAGATAAATTAAACAGAGTGAACATCATTATAATTTCTTCATAGTGAAAAAAACAACTAAAATCTTAGCTGTCTCCTTCCTAAGAAAAAAATAGCAAGTGTTTTTTCAAACTCTTTTTAGACATTTAAATCTTAAGGGTCTCTTCCAGATTTTCATTTTTCTACTTTACAACCTAGGAATGGCTTTTTAGAGGTGCTATTAAGGACTCCATTCTTTTTCACTAATATGAGATTATAATTATTTCATTGGAAATCACCACTATATATTATTTTATACTTATTTCTTCCATAATTTTGTTCATGTATTAGTCTCATACAATACCTACCTTACAGGCTATTATAAGATAAGAAATTGCCAAGAGAGATTTAATGTAGAAATAACAATGGTATATGGTGTCCCTACTTATTCATTTATGCTTACATAACTTTGGAGGTGCTCAAGGGTTCCACAAATATTGAGTCATTAAAGCTTAGTACTCCTGTGAGGTGCACTTGGCTATTATCATTATAGTTTATTATTATTCAGGCAAATCAAGTTTCCCCTGGAGTGCTGAAGGCTCCTGCAGAAAACGTAGACTTTTTAGTGTTCTGTCTGAGAGTTCACATTCAGGTTTATAAAATTAGCTCATTTTTCCTAGGATTGTCTCTTGTGAGTTACTGGCCATTATCCACTTCAGGCAGCATAGCAGAAATAGGGCTCAACCAGCTTTCATTTATTTATTTTTAAAAATATTTACTTATTTAGGCTGTGCCAGATCTTTGTTGCCACACGCGGGATCTTTAGTTGAGGCATGCATGCAGGATCTAGTTCCCCGACCGGGGATTGAACCCAGGTCCCCTGCATTGGGAGCACAGAGTCTTACCCACTGGACCACGAGGAAAGTCCGGCACCCAGCTTTTAAAGTCTTCTAGGTGAAGGCCATTTTGCTTCCTTCCAGAGATAGGGAAAAGAGGCAAAATAGTTGCGGAATGGAAAGTTATCAGTGGGTGGTTTGCTTTCCAACACCACCAAACAATGCTCCAATTCTCCGTGAACAGGTACTGAGTATCCTACAGATTTAACTGAATTCTGACTCTACCTGGAGATAGTGTCACCCATGCTGTGCAGCCCAGGCCGCAGACCTGTTTTTAACCTTGTAGCCTAATCGTGTTTTATCAACAGGATGCCACAAAGGCCCATGAAAAAACCAAACTGAACTGGCTAGATCCAAGATAGTGGGCCAAGTAGGCTAAAGGTCATCACTTTCCTTGCCTTGATTTATCTCTGTGTCTCCATGCCAACCTCTGAGAGCTGAAGGACATGCCCTGATTCATCTCTGTGTTTGTTTCAGCTGTACCTGTGTTTGGCAGAGATGCTTTGCAGTTATACTTTGAGAGATACATGCTTTCAGAGATATATAGTGGTAAACCGCCCTGAACCGCTCTGATTTGACCACAGGAATACCCTGTGCAGAGGAAACCTGGAGCCTGGAAGACTGCAAATGCCCCAGATGCCCCCCAGATGCCCCTGTGTTCCTGGTGAATTTAAGGTTCTTGCTTCGTTGCAAAAGTATTCAGAGATGAAGTGATAGGTAAGAAGTGGATTTATTTAGAGAGAAACACACTCCACAGACAGAGCGTGGGCCATCTCGGAAGGCAAGAGGCTTCAAAATATGGCGTGGTTAGTTTATATGGGCTGGGTAATTTCACAGGCTAATGAGTGAGAGGATTATTCCAATTATTTTGGGGAAGGGACAGGGATTTCCAGGAACTGGGCCACCGCCCACTTTTTGACCTTTTATGGTTGGCCTCAGAACTGTCATGGTGCCCCGTGGGTGTGTTTTTTAGCATATGCTCATGTTTTACAATCAGTATATAATAAGGCTCAAGGTCTGCTGGAGGTCGAATCTTCCACCATCTTGGACCCAGATGGTTATAACCAGTCTTTCTCATGTACTATGGCTATATCTTTCTTTTAAAGGTTGTGCCCTGCTCCCTTCCTTCCTGTTTCACCTGGAAATCTCCACCCTTTTCCTAGAGCCCTGATGACCTGTCTGCCTCTTACCCCTTAAAAGTCCCCCACTTTCGTCCCTTCAGGGAGGAGGTGCTTTTAGAGCATGAGCTTCCCTTCTCCATTCTCTGGTCATTGAATAAAAGCCTGTTTTGCTTGCACCAAACTCAGTTTTGTTATTGGAAGAGTGAACCTGAGCAGCATAGAACTCCTTCACTGAGCCAGGAAGGCTTCGGTTCAGCTAGGACTCCAAGAGAGGGACTGTCTAATTCAGTAACAACAGAATCAGATCCAACAGGTTAAGGGCTCAGTCCCATAAGACTGCCCCTACTTTAGACACCAACTGAAGTCCAGCTTGTCATCTGTACTTCTGACTCACTGGCTAAAAACTGGGATTCTCATGACCTCTTCCTTGAATTCAGTAATTTGCTAAAATGGCTCACAGAGCTCAGGGAAACATTTACTTATGTTTACCAGCTTATTATAGAGGATGTTATAAAGGATACAGATGAACAGCCTGATAAATTCATTCACTGCGTAAGGTTCAAAGGGTCCTGAGTGCAGGAGCTCTGGCCTGTGGAAGTGAGGTTCGCCACCCTCCCAGCACGTGGATGCATTCACCAACCTGGAAGCTCTTCCAAACCTGTCTTTTGGGGGTTTTATGGAGGCTTTATTACGTAGACATTATTTATTAGATGACTGGCCACTGGTGATTGAACTCAATCTCTAGCCCCACTCCCCTCCCTAAAGGTCTCAAGGGTGGGGTTGAAAATTCCAACCCTCTAATCGCATAGTTGATTAGAGGCAACTGGCCCCCATCCTTAGGGGCTTTTCAAAAATCACGTCATTAACATAAATTCTGGTGTGAGTGAAAGGGGCTTGTTGTGAATAACAAAAGGCAGTTTTATTACTCATCACTTAGGAGATGTCAAGGGTTTTATGACCTCTGTGTCAATTATGCAATGAAGACCAAATATATCTTTCTTATTATAAATCACAATATCACAATGGGTGACAAGGAAATTATTGGTACATTTGCTAACATTTATTGAAAGATATACCACGGACCTCAATTATGCTATATTCATTCTAGAGACAAGGAAACTGAGGCTTTGGAAGGTTATATACTTTGCAAAAGCACAGCTCCTTAAGGGGCAGAGCCAGTTCTAGACCTCTGGTCTTCTGACGGCTAGCCCAATACTCTAACTTCCATCCCTGAATTTCCCAAAGTGTGATACATTTGTTAACAGTGTCACAGGACTTAATTTTTCTCTATACATAAATATATTTAAATTTAGTGATTATATAATTTTAAAACAATATGATTTCCCAATCAAACTGTGATATTATGGAAATTATTGCTTAGGAGATGGCTTGAGTAGTTAGACACTGTGGCTGGGGTCAGTGGTGTCAACGAAAAATTAACCACTCGCTCTAAGAAAGAAGTGGAAAATTTTATCGCAGCCAAATTGAGGATTATAACTCAGGGATAGCATCTCAGAAAGCTCCGAGAAGCTTCTACCCATTAGAAGTCAAGGCACAGTTATATAAGTTTTTTGAGACAGAGGGCTGTACCTTAAATGATGTATTATTGACAGTTTTACAATCCTGATTTGATCTAAGCATCATTGTGGCC
Organism: Delphinus delphis; assembly: GCF_949987515.2. Classification (NCBI taxonomy): domain Eukaryota; kingdom Metazoa; phylum Chordata; class Mammalia; order Artiodactyla; family Delphinidae; genus Delphinus; species Delphinus delphis. The sequence goes on from NC_082691.1 coordinate 42,343,690, forward strand.
CCTTGTAAGATTAAGAAGGAATGTTATCTTTTAAGGAGTCCTCTTTGCTGGTGCCAGGAGAATGTTGCTCTTTATGGTTGAACTGGCATTTCTGCTGATGGGAGGTTTGGTTGATGCATAATGCAGATACACAGTGCAAAGCAGGAGAGAGGAGGCCAAAGGGCAGAGAAAATTTTTTATGTTTAAAGTTTTCTTGTCTTGCCATAAAATATAAATTTTACTTCCACAGTGGGAATGATGACAATTGTGAAAGTGGTACATCAATGCCTAAAGTTCAAGAGACCTACCGTGTACCATTTCATAGGCTTTGTTTAAAATGGGAGCTATATGGGCTTCCCTGGTGACACAGTGGTTGGGAGTCTGCCTGCCAGTGCGGGGTACGCAGGTTCGGGCCCCGGTCTGGGAGGATCCCACGTGCCACGGAGCTGCTGGGCCCGTGGGCCATGGCGTCCAGAGCCTGTGCTCCGCGGCGGGAGAGGCCACGGCAGTGAGAGGCCCGCGTACCGCAAAAAAAAAAATAATAAAAAAATAAAGTGGGAGCTATAGTGTAAAGGGGGGTACAGTTAGAATAAAAGGATGAAGAGGAGGGTGGTAACTCTAGTTTTTTTTTTCTTTGCTTATTTCCTGTTTTAAAAATATTATTTGTATAACTTACCATTTACCTTTTCCAGTGAAATTATATTAATGCCAAAAGTGGAATGGGAAATGATGAAAAGTGGCATTGCTTTGAAGATGATCTCCCTCTGGCAGGTTCTTTAACCGTGAGCCCCAATATATCTTTTTTTTAATTGACTTGTTTGTTTATTTATTTATTTTTGGCTGCATTTGGTCTTCGTTGCTGCCCGTGGGCTTTCACTAGTTGCGGTGAGCGGGGGTCTAATCTTTGTTGTGGTGCGCAGGCTTCTCATTGCGGTGGCTTCTCTTGTTGTGGAGTACAGGATCTAGGCGCACAGGCTTCAGTAGTTGTGGCACACGGGCTCAGTAGTTGTGGGTCGCGGGCTCTAGAGCGCAGGCTTCAGTAGTTGTGGCACATAGGCTTAGTTGCTCTGTGGAACATGGGATCTTCCCGGACCAGGGCTTAAACCCGTGTCTCCTGCATTGGATTCTTAACCACTGCACCACCAGGGAAGCCTGAGCCCCAATATTTCTTACTCCAGGTTTTGGTGTTCACTTCTTGGGAAACCTTTACAGAAGGTCTGCAGCATGACGGGCCTGGGTTTGGGGATTCACAAATGAACTCCCAAGAGACATTCCTAACCCAGCACCATGTTGAATGACCTTTGTTTCTCTTATTCCATCTCTAAAGTTCTTCCTTTCTTTATGTAGATAAAAGTTTTTGACCTATATCTTCTCTTTGAAGAAATTATTTTAACATTACTTGCAAGGCAGGTCCTATCAGCAACAAATTCCCTCAATGTTTGTTGAGAAAGTCTTTATTTCTTGTTCATCACCTTCAGTGTTGGTTTCTAATTCATGGTTACTTCATAGTCTGAAAGAGCTGCTAGAGCTCCTGTCATTTAGTCTGGGTTCAAGGCAACAGAAAAGAGGATGAGAGAGAAGAGCATGCCCTTTTCCTTCAAAAACTAACCATGAGTCCCATATACAGTGCTTCCACTTACATATTATTGGCCTAGATTTAGTCATATGCCACATCTAGCCACAAGGCAGGCTGGTAAAGGTAGTCTTTTACTTGTTGGCAAGGGACCCACCTAAAACTCAGAGCTCTAAAAAGAAGAGAATGGATATTCTGAGGCAACAAGTTGTCACCAACAGAGGAAGGAGTAACATTATCTTTATGAGGAACTTTGCCATTAGAATCATGAGTCCCAATAGACAGATGACTAATGCATAAAGAAGCCATTCATACAAAGGGCAACTGACTTATTAGTCCTTTAGCTGCTTTGTACTTTGAGCACACATAAATCCAAACACTATAATCACCTCTATCGTGTCAGCACAATTCACCTACATTACATTGTATATAATTCATAAATGACATATTTGTTTCAACAAGCTTACTCCATGTAGATTGGCTAAACAATATCAACTTGATTTCCATAATCTTAAATTGTGTAGAAAGATACTTGCTCCATGAAATTCACTAATATGGGAAACAAAACATTAAACTGTCTTCATTTAGAAAATAGATTTTATAATAGGTATGTTTTATGTACTATATTGCACTGAATAAAATAAAACTGATTGTAGAACCTAAGTGACATATTAAATATCTCTATGCAAAATTAACATAGACTGTATAGTACATTTGAATTTGCTCTCAAAATAATCACTAGCAATTATAAAGTTAAGTTTTAGTAATAATGTTGTTCCACTGAGACTAAAAAATATGTATGGTTGAAATGACATCTTTTTAATTTATTATTATTATTTTTTAAGCACTTCAGATATCTTTCTCTGGAACAATTCTGACTCCTACTGTGTGAGTATATTTCTTGTTTTAATTATATAATTGATGCTATTTAATTACAAAAAAAAAAGAACTATAAATAGTGTTGAGGAGGAAGAAATTTTCCTCTACCTATGCAGGTTCTTCTAGCTGGTCTAATAATTCAATTGACATGAGACAGATTAACAGGAGAAAATCAAAGTTTAATAACATGTATTGATAGGAGAGACCTAAAAAACTGAGTAACTCCCCCAAATGGCCAAAGCCTTCACCTTAAATACCATCCTCAACTAAAGATAAAAAAGGAAGTTGAGGGTAGGGAGAGTCAGCTATGGGAGATTACCAGGAAAAGCACAGTAAACAGGGTAAGGCTTTTTTGCAGATTTAAGTCATTGCCTTCTCCTGGGACAAGAGTTTCTAGAAGTTTGGTGATCTTCCTCTTCCAGGCACAGAGAGGGAGACACCCTTACAAATGGAGATTTCCCTTACAAATGTAAACAAATGCTTCTTTAAAAAGGGCAATTCCTACTTGGTTTTCAGAGCCCCTCCCATGTCTGCTGGTTCTCAGAAAATGACCAGCTTGAAACAATTAATATTCCAAAGAGACATTTTAGGGTGGTAAAATTCTGCTCCCCTACAGGATCTAGAGCAGGTCTTCACTGCGTTAAGGGATGGCAGGATTCTACACTTCTAAGAGACTGCTTGCAACAGAACAACCAACTGCTTAGGAACTGAACATAAAGTGAGAAGTAAACTTTCATTGTGAAAAACTGATATACTGGGATTATTTGATATAGCAGTTAGCCTACTATAACTAATTTGGCTATACCCATAAACATAATCCTATTTTTTCTACCCCCTAAATACTGCTTTATGGTGATTCTTTAACGTCTAAATCAGGGGTCAGACAAGTTTTTCTTAAAAGGCCGAAGAGTAAATATTTTAGGATTTGTAGTCCAAATGGTCCTTGTTGCATAACAACTCAACTCTGCTGTTGCATGAAAGACAATTCATAAAGAAATGGGCAAGGCTGTGTTCTTAAAAAGCTTTATTTACAAAAACAGGCAGCCAGGCCATGGATCAGAGTTTTCTGACCCCTGGTCTAGATCATTCAACTCTCACATTGTTGTTGTTTTTTTTGCGATACGCGGGCCTCTCACTGTTGTGGCCTCTCCTGTTGCGGAGCACAGGCTCCCGACGCGCAGGCTCAGCGGCCATGGCTCACGGGCGCAGCAGCTCCACGGCATGTGGGATCTTCCCGGACCGGGGCACGAACCCGTGTCCCCTGCATTGGCAGGCGGACTCTCAACCACTGCGCCACCAGGGAAGCCCTCACATTGTTTATTTTAGTGAACAATGTGAGGCACGAATTTAACCTTTTTTCCCCAAATGAATAATAAATCACTCTGACACCATTTATTAAATAGTATGTCTTTACCTACCAGTTTTAAAGGTAAAGGACTTTGAGGTAAAGGACTTTTATGAATCTGTATTCAGTTCCTAAAACCTATTTTTCTACTTCTGGGTCAATAATAGGCTGTTTCGATTTCTATAGTTTTAAAGTATGATCTAATATATGATCTAATAGCTTGTATGGCAAACACACTTTCTGCTTATTTTTCAAAATTTTCTTGTCTAGTCTTGCCCATTTATTATTCCATCTGAGTTTTAGAGTTAGCTTGTCAAGTTCCATGACAATTTTTGTCAGGATTTTGATTAGGATAACACAGATGAATATATTTGTTATTTGTCCTAGTTAGAATTCCAATTAATTCTGGATACAGCCAACTGGCCTGGCTAAACATCTGCAGCTCAACTGGAATCCTATGAGAGTGAAGTGTCCAAAAACTTAAATAGGTAGTTTGTAAATCAAGTCAAAGTGGCACCCTGCTGTTGGGATTTGGTCTACAGTTCTAGATAAACTAAATAAAAATGCTTACCGCTCAGAGCAAGTGTCCGTGAATACTGTATTTCTACCACTGGAAAGTGAAAAGACGATTTGAACAAAGCTACCAGCATTTAAAGTCATGTTGTTTCAAAAAGAATGTTTTAAGTGACTCATTCTATATATTCATTTTGAACTCCTTGTAAATCAGTATGTGTCTACACACAGAATTGATATATAAGATGGTGGTCCTCAGAAATCATTTTTACCTTCACATTACTTACAACTAAGATTATATATGTATTATTTATATAATAGCTACATCTCTGCCTTTAATAAATCATAAAATGATAAAAGCAGACCTAAGTTGAAACCCAGAGTTGACTTAAGGGAAAATATTAATAATACTATAGTCTATTCTAATGAAAGTTTGGGAAATATGCCACATGCTTCCTGTCAGAGCTAACAGGATTAACAAAAAAAATGATTTTGTTCATCATTTCCTTCAACTACAGGGCTTCCCAACATTTTCCCTCCATAGCATTCATAGAAAATGTTTGTTCAGTCCATTAGGACAAACTAACAAGAATGCTCACAGCTTGAGAGGGCAAGCAGCCCCAGGTCACCCGCTGCTAGAAGGCTGGCACACCTGTAACCAATCTGCAGTACACTAATTGGAAAGCTATGCTTAGACTCCCATGGTCTTCCTTAGGTATCCCATTCTCCCAGTCCCCCAAAATGCTATAGTTGTACTCCAACTCTATTCTCCACCACAGTACTGAATTGAACACTGAAGAACAGAGGAGGATGAAGTGTCCAAGAGATAAAGGTGGGAACCACTTTATTCATAGCCACTAAACTGTCTGTTTTTGAAGTTGTAACTGTATTACTTTCATCTTTTTTAACCCCTTTAGTACCAAATGCAGTGCCTTATACATAGTTGTTGCTCAAAGTTTACTGGATTGAAACTTTCAGTACCCACCACTACATCATATTTAGTCTTGCAATTCTAAGTATCATACTTATGTCTTTAGATATACTTTTAAATATATGATAAAAATATTTTCCATAAAAAGGAGACTATCATACTGTTAACACAATACATGTGCCTTTGATAAATCTTAAAATGATAAAAGCAGACCTATGTTAAAATCCAGAGTAACAGCCATCAAAAGCAATGCACTGCTTTCCTGACATTAATAAGTTATTTTTTGGTTGAAAGTTCAAGTCAAAATTAAAACACCAGTTGATCTAAGCTTCAGTTTTCTTAATTGTAAAATGAAAAATAGCAATAATAGTATGACATCATAAGTCTGTAAAGATTTCATAAAATAATGCATAAAGAATGCTCATTAAGTGCTTGAAAGAAATAGCTCTTAACATTTTAGCTATTACTTTGATGATTGACTTTACTCCATTAAACACGTTGGCTCCTGAGATAACTTTTCAGTCTGTTATATGACACATATTTCTTAATAAATATTCAATAAATACAAACATTACAGAGTACCACTAATTAAAGAAAAAGTCTGTAAATGCATGGCTTTGTGTGTGAGCTGCACAATTTTCCCCTAATGTAAATAAATAGCACAATGTACTTTTTCCATTATTTTTCCTTCCATAAGAACCATAAGCTTTCTGTTTAAAATTCAAACAGTATCAAAATACAGACTATTCAAATGAATCACTGTGGTCTTCCATACAATCTTTTTCATACATTAAGCTGTCAGTTTGACATACAGTAGAAGAATGCATAGAGCATGAGCTGACTTTTTAACACAACAGCAATGTTTTGGCCTCCTCTCTTTGAATCAAGTCACAGATGCCACTCTTGAAATTACTAATGGTATAGCAATGATGAAACACACACTATATATCTAAACAACACTTTCATACTGACTATTACAAATGAAAGACCCTGGAAATATTAAAACTTTTTTTAGATTCTATAAAAATCTATGTTATTTCAAGATTTTCTTTCATTGGCAAATATTTGAGTTCTAAGTAATTTGAGTGGTAGGTGAATGAGTGCTGCAGCAGTTAATAAAATAGACAAGAATCCCTGTTCTCATTATAGGGATACAGACAATAAACAAATAAATCAGTAAATATGTACAGTATTTCACATAGTGACAGGTGCTATGGGAAAAATAAAAGGCATGGAAAAAAGATTGGGAATTCCATGGTTCAGGGGTGTTGAAAGCACTCTTATCTTTTTTAAACCAGGCAAAGGCTTATAAAAGAGTCAGCTAGTATTTTAGGAAGGAAAAGATATTGGTTGAAGAAGGTGATGCTTTTAAAGTTACGTGTGATAAACAACATGAATATTCAAAACGTAATTTTAGAAAATTCCATATTGCTTAACTCAAAAAGCACAAAATTTATCCATAAGGACAAAATTAAAATTAATATATAAACAAGTAAGGGTGTAACTTTAAAATATTACAATTTATATGCGAACAAATAACTTCTGGGATAAAATACATTATCCTAAATATAATATGAAAGTTTACATTTGAGTAAACACTCCCTATAAAAAAAATCTGACTTTAACCTCATTCTTAACTTTACATAGGTTTTTACAGATACCATTTGTTTTTATTCTAAACAGTAGAAATAGTTATTTACAAATTATCAATAAGACAAAACAGTAAGTTTTATTTGGAAAGTGTACCCTTTAAACTTTAAGAACTAAATATCTGGGGCTTCCCTGATGGCGCAGTGGTTACAAGTCCGCCTGCCAATGCAGGGGACGCGGGTTCGAGCCCTTGTGGGGGAGGATCCCACGTGCTGCGGAACAACTAGGTCCGTGTGCCACAACTACCAAGCCTGCGCTCTGGAGCCTGCGAGCAACAACTACTGAGCCCGCGTGCCACAACTACTGAAGCCTGCATGCCTAGAGCCCGTGCTACGCAACAAGAGAAGCCACCGCAATGAGAAGCCCACACACTGCAACAAAGAGTAGTCCCTCACTCGCCACAACTAGAGAAAGCTTGCATGCAGCAATGAACACCCAATGGAGCCAAAAATAAATTAAAAAAAAATAAAGTACAGAATCTAAAAAAAAAAGAACTAAATATCTGAAGCAGATTTGGAATTAGAATTCTTCATAGTTCTAGTCTCCTTGAGGGCATTTTTGTCAAAAATGTTATTATCAATATATTCTATTAGAATCTGGAATTCATGAAATGAAAATGTTTGTTCATTACAAAATCACTTTAAGATGATACACGTTGCCCAAAGTCTCAAACTTTTTTTTTAAGCTCCCTTTGAAGACTAACAATCTGAAGTATATGTAAGAATGGAAAATAACTAATTAGAAAATAGGAATTCATTTGTTTTTCCCTTTATGGTCATTTTCAAAGCTATTTATAAAATATAAACATAAAATATAAATTTAAGCTTATATTTGCCCACTTATAAAATATGTTTCATCATAAACCAAAGCAGTTTTGTTAAACTGTACTAAGTTAAAGAAGTGACTATATCACACTCTAGACCAACGGCTTCAGGGGCTATTGGGGAAGATGAGTAGTGAAGGACTCCGAGTCTTCTCCCAATGAAACCTAAGTGGCTACATTTTGTCACACATTGGGGTTCTATGTAAGACATTGTATAAAAAATAGGTTTTACAACTTAAAAAGAAATTCTGAAAGCCACTGATCAAAGGAACAGAAATCTATCAGGAAAAAACCCTCATGAATTTGCTAATGATTCTTCTTTCTTTCTTGAGAAACTGGCAAGGTAAAGCACATGCATATAATAAATCTTTTTTTCACCCCTATCATTCTACCAAGATATTTTTTATCACATTTCATCTAACTTCAGATCATTCTACTTGATAAAAGATTTTTAAAACCTTAATGAAAATACTAACTCTAAGCGAGCAAAATGTATTTGAATAACTAATGATTAAAACAAAAGTTTAAAACAAGTTTTAAGTTCAGTTCAAAACGAAAAGCTAAAGTTCAAAAACAAAATCAAAAATCTTCTTTGTGATTAGGCAATTCTTTTCGAAGTACACATGTGGAAATGTCACCAAATGTTTCAGTAAGTTTTGAGGAAGAGAAGGAGAGCGGGGAAGGACACCTGAGCTGGCTGTTGGAAAATAAGTAAGATTGGGAGACTAAAGAAATGGTTACATAATTTTCTAGGAAGAAAGGAACAGAATGAGCAAAGTGTGCATAAAAGAAAGAACTATTTCCAAGGAATGGCAAACATCTCAATTTGCCTGGGACATAAATGAGGGGCAAAGATAGGAAATAAGATTGTGAATTTAGGTTGTGGCCAGATAACAAAAGATTCCTAATACCACAGTAAGGACTTGGGCTTTTTTCCATAAAAAATTAGGGGGTAGTAGCAACAGACATTTCAACTATGAGACAGATTCCAGAGATACTAGAGAGGTAGAATAGATAGAATTAGGCAACAAATTGGAAGCTAAGTAGATGAAAGAAAAAGATACAAAATATGATGTTAAAGTGCAGTTTGGCTAACAACTGTAAGAACTTAAAAGCTTCAAGCTGAAGAACTTTTAATATTTACACTGATTTGTTTATGTCAAGAGAATTTCAAAAGCATAACCAAGACACTTGACTGATACAAATTTTATTTTTCATGCTAAAATTTTTACAAATTTGATTCTGTCATACACAATTATAAGAGGAACAGTTACAAGTGAATTAAAAAAATAGTATTTGGGGGCGCTTCTATTCATTTTACTATCATAAGCATGTTTTGTTTGTTACAGGTACAGCAACAATTGTTACAATTACAGAACTGCTCAACTTGGAAATTTAGTAAGTATGTTATGATGAAGGGTAATACCTAATATAAATGAAGAGTAAGTGCCCAAACATAGTCTCACGCTCTACATTATTCTTTATTCCACAATTAGAATCATGGGTTAGAGTCTACTCAGCAATGCCATCATTCAAATATCTGACCAAGCAGGTCAACTTGGAAAGCATTTAAAATCATTTCCCAAAATCTTACTTAATTTAGTTCTATAAGGAAATTTAAGACAAAACACACAAGACAAGGCTTGCTGATATTTTATGCCTAAAACAAACCATTATACAATGAAATTATGCATCTTTTGCAATCTGGCATTTTTTCCCATCTCACACAATAACAAAAGATGAACAGTACTTACAGCATTTAGAATCACCAGAGTACAGCTGATACAGCATCTCCCAGACTTCTAGTTTCTAAAATTCTGGGGGAAGTGGGACAATTTCAACTGTAACAGTCTACAAGGTAGTAACGTTACCTCTTGGCCATTGGCCCAATACTAACCCTATTTTTTTTTCAGTATACAAAATATGCTGAAAACATTTCTCTTAAACACATTTCAATTAATGTAATTAAACAGAAGGCAACAACTTCCTTCTAGAAGAATTAGCTATAGCTATGAAAAGCTTGCCATATATTTGTTAAATTAATTTATGGAATACTTTTTGGGTCAATACAGACCATAGTGTATTTTTTAATTTAAAGCCTCTACTAAACATGAGTAAAAAGAACTAAAAATATAATCACATTGGTAGTTTTTTTAAAAATGAAAATTACCATTTTTATCCCTGTAGTATATATCACTTGCTTTTATCCAAATTAAAGGTAAATTTAAAAAAAATCCACTGTGGGGCTTCCCTGGTGGTGCAGTGGTTGAGAGTCCGCCTGCCGATGCAGGGGACACGGGTTCGTGCCCCGGTCTGGGAGGATCCCACATGCCGCGGAGCGGCTGGGCCTGTGAGCCCTGGCAGCTGAGCCTGCGCGTCCGGAGCCTGTGCTCCACAATGGGAAAGGCCACAACAGTGAGAGGCCCGCGTACCGCCAGAAAAAAACAAAACAAAACAAAAAATCCACTGTGAAATTTACATTCTAAGCACAAAAATAAACAAATATTAGTTCTAATCAGGAATTTCAGCTGACAAGTGAACATTTTTACTTTGAAATATGTAGATCTGGGATATAGAAGTGAATGTTTTGATTGAACACATTGCAAATATATCTTGTTTTCATGTAAAAATACATTTTTTAAAGAAATAATGTTTCACAGTCTTTTTATCCCACCCTCTCAAACATTTTTTCCTTAAAATAGTTTAACATCTCATTTAAAATCTGATATTACAAAAAAGACAGAAATAAAATTAATTCTTCTTAGATGTATTTGAGCCAAGTAGTTATTGTTTCCAGATGTTATGAGCTAAAAATCATGACATTCTGGTGAGTAACCTTTGGCTTACAAACTAATAACTTGAAATTCCATTCATACTGCTTATCAAGGAAGCCTGATATATATTTGTAAATTTAAATTTTTATATCTTTTATAAAGAAAAAAATCCATCTAACAGATAAGTATTAATAGCTAAAAAAATGATAAACATTTTTATATTAAAGATCTACAAAATAATAAAGCATCTTAATAGTATTCTTGAAAATACTATCAAAAACCTCAGTCTTCTATATTAAGTGCAATATCCAACACATTTTTATGACTAAAACATTTTCAAAGGCTAGAAAGAAAATATGCTTATTGTAAGAACAATGATGCTTGAGTCCGACCTGTTTTGAATCTCTAATCTGCCACTTTCCAACTTATACATACTCCTTAACTTCTCTAAAACTCAATTTCCTCAGAGCTAAAATGGGGGGGGGCAATGACAGTAACTACCTTAAAGAACTCTTCTGAGGGATAATAAGATAATGCACATGAAAGGTTAGTACAGTACAGTATGTGACATAGTAATTAACCAATAAATATTAGCTATACTGAGCAGTGACTTTGGGGTCAAGTACCTAACAAACCGTTTTCTTAAATAAGATATACTCATTATACAAAGAATTGTTTATTTTAAAACTTTTAAAAAACAAACAAAATGGCATGAGGGAAAGTTGGGGACATGTCCTCCAATTAAACATCCAGAATTATATTGCAATAATGATAAGGCTAAGAACCACAAATTAGACTGACATTTGAAGTCTCCTAAGTTACTTTTATTGTGTTTTGGCAGTCATTTCCTATCTATTTGAACACCACACTGTGTTATTCCCAAACTACAATTCAGAAGATCTGAAGTGAATTTTATTTTCTTGTCATGAATTCTTAGAGAAAATAATTACCTCATTGGCTTAAACAAACAAAAAAAGCATGGAAAAAATGAACACAAAACCACAGCCATTTACATGTTATGTAGTAAAGATGGTTATTAAGAAACCTCAAGCAGTTTACGTGATAGCTCTTATTTTCAAACTGTTACTGTTTCAAATCTCAATCCACTAATCTCTATTATTTATAATTAGTCTACTCTGAAACATATCTATTATCTTTACTGGAATGATCACAGAGTACTAAATTTTAACAGAAAATTAACCTACAGATCATGCTCCAAAATATTTTACATTTCCCATTTAAAACATTTAAGGTACCAGTTTCAAGATACCCCAAATCTTAGTCCATCAGTATTATTCTGATTGTCACCATTACCTACGTGAACGTTTTCTCTAATTTTTATTTATACTAACCTGAGTCAACAGGGCTTTCCAATGGGTGTTTTAAATGACAGAGCACAGATATGGGTGACAGGAAAACTAGGTCTGGCCTCAATTAAACTATTTACTAAATATGAGATCTTCAGCAAGTCCCTCAACTTCTCCATGCCTCTTTTTCGTTTTCTAAAAGAGGAGGATCCTACTACCCTCATTTTCTGACTCACAGGATGATGGCAAATGATATGAGAAAAACATATGAAAGAATTCTGAAAAGGGCACAGTGCTATATAAATGTAATATGAAAACATGTAGGCTGGTTACGTATTAGATTTGGTTAGAATGACCAGTTTACTTAAGGTGCAATTTACGAGAAATTTATTCTTGGAATTATCAGAAAAAAAAAAAACTGTAACATCTTTACCACATCTTCTGAATAAGGTCTGAGAGCCGTTTTAAAAAAATCCTATTACCACATAAGAAACTGCATTGGACAATGTGACCTAAGAAAAGTTAAAGCCTCATCCATCCTTTCCAGAATTTTTTTTTTAATGGCTATAAATCTACTTCACCTTAATGTGCTTTTGTAGTTTTATTAATTTACAGCCTGCTTTGCTCTAGGGTTCTTCTGGCAGTTACTTAACCCTCTTTGAAAGTAGTCACAGGTAATCTTTATTTTTCTACTGCTGGTTTTTCTTAACTTATTTTAAATTCCAGTTTTTTCTCACTCGAACTCCACAGAAAGTAGGTGTAATAAAGAGTTTTTAATTTAAAGAATGAATAAAAAAATTCAAAACTAAGTCAGTAAAAGCAAATGTTCTCTCACTTTTCTGTCTCTTCAGCAGATACTCTGCATGCACTCTAAAAGGATATTAAAGCTACACATCAACAGAAAAGTCCATTTAATTTACACTATATAGTTTTCCAAGGTTAAAAGATACAAAGCAGGGGGCTTCCCTGGTGGCGCAGTGGTTGAGAGTCCGCCTGCCGATACAGGGGACACGGGTTTGACCCCAGTCTGGGAAGATCCCACATGCCGCGGAGCGGCTAGGCCCGTGAGCCATGGCCGCTGAGCCTGCGCGTCTGGAGCCTGTGCTCCGCAACGGGAGAGGCCACAACAGTGAGAGGCCCGTGTACCACAAAAAAAAAAAAAAAGATACAAAGCAGGAAAATAAATCAGGATTGATTTTTGAAGGAGGCATATCTGAAGAATGATTTTGAAGAAATGGGACATAAGGGCAGGTGAGAACAAAACATGATAAAAAATTTTTTAACAATGTTTGATTTTTACACAGTCACTGAAATACTGTTATCTCTAAGGCATTAGCTAAATGAGAAACTAGACAGGTTACTGTCAGGTATGTAGAAACAGAGCTGGAAGCCTTAATATAGGTGATTGCTGAAGATACAGGAGTAGAAATTTTGAGGCAGAAGAGGGTCTGGATACTATTCATTAAAAGATATCAAAAGATAGGAGAATGAGAAAAAATGAAATGAGAATGACATGAAAAATACAAATAGAACACACACATTAGAAAAGTGCAATTTCAAGGAGAAGGGGAGTAGTCAAAAAACATAGCAGAAAAAATATTAAAGATTGGGTTGGACTACAAAATCCATAATAAATTTAAAGGGGTGATTTTAGTTTAATAGTAAGGATGGATGAGTTAGCGATGGATTAAGGGAAGACTAAGTAGTTAAAAAAAAAAAGAAGTTAGTGCATTTCACCCATTTAAATGTTCACTGAGGAAAACTTAGAGAAAGTAATATGAAAGCTAAGTAAGGGGAAACCTGAGTAGGTTTAAAGGCAGAAAGGAGGGCTTCATTAGCTCTAACTAATTAAATAAAGCTCATGTTCTATAGTTGAGAGAGTCAGACTTATAATAAGAATGTTTCAGACCCATGTTAGGCACTTTGGGAGTAAGGAGAGGGGTAACCTGATCTCTGTCACTAGGGAACATAGGAAACTACTCTCAAGCCACTTACTGTTTTTGGTATCACAGTCAGCCCCTATGCTCAGTGGTAGGTATTTAAAAGGTACTCAGAACGTGGTAACCAAAAAGGCAAAAAGCCCAAATGCAAAATGGTATTAAAAATATAAAATAGCAAAATGAATAAGTCAATAATTTACACTTGAAAACAATTTTAAATAAAATCCAAACCAAAAGTAGAAAACTTTAAAAATGTAACTGCTAGGGGCATGATATCCATGATGTGCAAAGTAATTTTTAAAAGCATAATATAGGTTTTATTTTGCTATAGCCACCGTAATTTAATAACAGGATTTCTTGGATAATTTTACCAAAGAAATAACTTCCTCCTCTAAAACATTCATAAAATTGATCATTTGGGTACCTAACAGTTCTGAAAAGTAAGTGTATCCATAATTCTTTAGTATGAAAAGCAACATTAAAAAAAGTGGAGCATCAAAATATTTTATTTCAAATCTATGTTATGCCTGATCTAATATGTAATTGGAAACATACATTCTAGAGGTTTCTGAATATCATTTTCCTTTCTTTACAAATTTTTATGAGCAACTTACTATATTTTAAATCTGTATCACTTTATTTGACATTTATTAAAGCTACATAAAAGCCATGCAGAATTTATTTACAATACTGTACATTAAATGATGTTTGAAGATTACATAAAAATTTCACACAACTATAACTAACATGGAAAGACATGTGAAACCCATTATTTAGGGGTTTTAAAAAATTTTAGGTACAGAATTCTGCAAAGATTATTTTGGTTTATTAAGTGTTATGCAAGCAATAGCTTGAAGTAAGACTGACAAAAACATGCAAATGAGTAGGATTTCAAAATGAAAAAATAAAAACATTTAGCTAAAAGCTAAAATAGCATATAGCTGAAATACTACCAAGTAGCAAAGGGAATTTATAAAACAGGAAAAAAGAAAGATTACTCTTTAAATGTCTTCACGAATAGGCCCACAGTAATTTTCCATAAAAACATTCAGAAATAAAGTTTCTCAAATTATGTTCATCACATAATTATATTCATCACAAATCATCAATTATGTTTTCAGTAGTGATTAGAGCTATGAATTTTAAATAATTATTTATTCTGTAGGAGAAGTCTTAGTTTTCCCCTTTGGGGACCAGGAACAAAGAAAACCAATCAGTAAATTTAGATTCAAGTAAAAGATCCTGGTACAAATATCATGAACACAGAGTAGAGAGTTGTAATAACCTACAAGTCCACATACTCTTAGCTGTACTTTTAAAACAGAAGTGTAAACTTTAGGTTGTTCAATTTAAGATCTCCTATCCGGAAGTAAGTACCTCATCCTTCAGAGTTTGGAAAATGTATTTCTTCTCCAGGTGCATCTCTCAGTTTTCATTGCTGTGGCTGAAGTACATTTAGATATTCAGACTGCCCCAACTGATAAGTTGTGTTCCTTCCACAATCAACGTACTGGTACCTCTCCTGGGATATCTGTTCTGAGTGTCCAAAGTAAGTTGTTGTTACAGTAACTCTAAAAACAAAATAAATGGGGAGAAACACTGAAGAGTTATATATAAAAAAGCTTTCTAAAGTGAGAACACTTTATATATCAAAATTCTCTCCAGGGAGAGATTATTTGATTAATGATAACTTAATATTGTGGACATGGGCCTTTTAGGGAATATTTCCCCAATAGACAACAGGAATGCTGGCTGAGAATGCCCTATCCAAAAATAATTATATACAAAAATGTATTTTTTCAAAACACCTATCTTTAATTAAAAATATATTTAGTTCAGTGCACTTTTAAAAATAATCACACAGTTCTCTCATCAGAGGAAAAGGTTAATCAAATGTTAGCTAATGGCCCAAATACCCAACCTATAACCTACAGTGTTTTCATGGCTTAGGATAACACCCGATTTGCAAACCAATAACATTCCTGGTCTTCACTACTGTTACTGCCGACTACAGGCAGCAAGGAATTGGGTGTTGAGCTCATCCTTCTCTCTATCCCAATTTCTACCATTTTCCCAAGTTCTTGCAAGGTTCAGATTCACTATTTAGCAGCTGTGTGATCCTTCACTACTCCTCTGAGCTCCCATTTCCTCATGTGTAAAGTGGGATACTATTTACTTCACCTCACTGCACTCCTGTAAGGCTTAAAACCCAAATGAGACAGCATTTATAAATATGTGTATACTCTAAGCCAATGTTATACATATAAAGTTTTTAAGCAAAGAATCTCTCAAAAAAAAATTTGTACTTACTGCATCATGAGTACTATGTTATGCACTTTGATGGATGTCAGTGTACAGAAATCACTGTTAAAGAAAAAACAATGTGAATAAACACAAACTGACATTATAAATTTAAAATAGTTTAATTACAGTTCCTCTTCCTATGTTAAAGCTAACAGATATACTATTAAGAAGATATAATAAATAAGCATTTAATGGTTGAGCATTTTCTGTATCTCAAATGATGATTAATATTTTCATGGCTTCTTATTCTATGCCTTCATACTACAGCAGTTGTAGAGTTGTCTACTTATTATTTTCACTTTTTGTTTACCTTTTGAAATTTTAGTAGCCAGTTTATTAGTTACTCAGAAATTCTATATCAAGCTGACATCAAAAGATGATAAAAATATATCACTATTTTTTACTTAACAAGAGCTAATAATCATTTAGACCTAATTTAAAAGCTTTACAACTTCAAACCAGCAATAGAGTTCTAAACATCATTAGCATTTTTAGTCCTCCTATACTAAATCAGAAACAAATACTAGAATATGTGAGATTATGATTCTCATAACATAGTAAATAAAGAGTGCCATGGTGTATATGATCCTAATTCTGAAAATGAAATTATGTGTATACGTATATATACAGTAACATTATACATGTTGAAAGGGAGAAGAGAAGAAGAGAGATGATCAGAGGCCGGAAGGAATATTCCAAAATGTGGTCTTGTCACTTCTAAGATGATGGGAAATTAAACATATATATATATATATTCACACCTACACATACTTACTCTTTATAATTTAATGAGAGAAAATAATTAAAAATCAGAACTTACAACATATAACTCATTTCTTCTGCTATGACAGTAGGTACTGTATAATCAATCTGAAAGGCAAAAAATAAAAATAAATCAATACAGAACAGGATCAAAACATCAAGTATTTCAGATACATTTTGTAACTTCAAAGAGTTTGGAAATTTCTCCCTTTATGGGTTTGATTCTAGGACTTTTTCTTACACATGTATGGGATACAATTCAAAGTCTAGTTCTTTAAGAAATCCCCCATCTCCCTCAAGTTAATATGATACACAAACTTGAGACTTGTTTAACTCCTCCAAAGTATTTCATGAATGACGCTTACCTGTTTCATATCCAGTGGACCAATATTGGTAATGTTGTTTAAGCGTGCCTTTCCAATAACTGTTTTTGAAAACTGAACTTGTGCAGTGATGTTTTCAACTTCAACAGAATAATAGTTATTGTTCGTTATATTTAGTGTGTTCTGAAAAAGAAAGGAGGCACAAAATGTACAAGTTATCTTAGAATAAGCATAATCTGAATCAAAATTAATACAGAAGATGACTCTCCAGCTGTGGCTATGCTTAATTTATTAGGAGGAAGGAAAGTATCACCAAAAATGTCAAGAACATTCAATGAACCAATTATATGGTTTTATGCATGAGTACTATGTTTTTTTTTTTGTTTTTGCGGTACACAGGCCTCTCACTGTTGTGGCCTCTCCTGTTGCGGAGCACAGGCTCCAGACGCGCAGGCTCAGGGGCCATGGCTCACGGGCCCAGCCGCTCTGCGGCATGTGGGATCTTCCCGGACCAAGGCACGAACCCATGTCCCCTGCATCGGCAGGCGGAGTCTCAACCACTGCGCCACCTGGGAAGCCCATATGCATGAGTACTATGTATATAAAATGCCTACAATGAACACATACTTTTAAAAAGTAGGCCCAGAAAATGTATAGTACAAGAATACAGAAAAATGAATGTTAGAAAATGTATTTGTAGCCTTAGCAAAAATTCAATAAAAAATTCTAAAATTTCATCAAAAATTTTCTAAATGTTAACATGTACATCTTCACTGACTAAGCTACTTCCGATTCGATTAAATACAAAGACAACATTTTAAAATGTTAAACACAACTTTAAATAAACTTTCTATTTAAAAAAACTAGTATTTTAACTACATGAGTAGAGATTTCTAGCAGGTCACTTTTGAGAAGAAATGGGATAGATTCAAAACTGGTTGGAAAGAAATGCAGTTGTATCATTTCTATACTTAACAGCTGGGGCCAACTTTTGCAATTCTAACTTAAAACAATTGTTTCAAATTATTTTAGAAAACAGTCAAAATAAAAAAGAAAAATGTTAAATCAAGAAATAACAGATAGGGTTTCCCTGATGGCGCAGCGGTTAAGAATCCACCTGCCAAGGCAGAGGACACGGGTTCAATCCCTGGCCCGGGAAGATCCCACATGCCACGGAGCAACTAAGCCCGTGCAACACAACTACTGAGCCTGCACTCTAGAACCCGCATGCGACAACTACTGAAGCCCGAGTGCCTAGAGTCCGTGCTCTGCAACGAGAAGCCACCACAATGAGAAGCCCATACACCATAACGAAGAATAGCCCCTGCTCGCCGCAACTAGAGAAAGCCTGCGCACAGCAATGAGGACGCAACACAGCCAAAAAAAACCCCCACAAATTAATTTATAAAAAACAAATTTTTCTGAATTAAAAAAAAAAATTTTCAATCAGGTTGATTGAATCCATGGATGCAGAACTGGTGGATATGGAGGGCAGACTACATGTTAATAGTCAGGCCCGGATAGAAGTAAAGATATACATTATGGTATTTTTCAAATGTCTTATAATGATAATTAAACATTTTCATAATTAGAAAGACAATAAATATTACTAAAAAAGAGTAGGAATAGTAATATATACTACTCATTTTAAGAAACAAAAGTAATACTATATAATTACATTTCTCAAAATACTGATAGAAAACCTACAGAAATCTCACTTTTTTTTTAACATCTTTATTGGAGTATAATTGCTTTACAATGGTGTGTTAGTTTCTGCTTTATAACAAAGTGAATCAGTTATACATATACATATTTTCCCATATCTCTTCCCTCTTGCATCTCCCTCCCTCCCACCCTTCCTATCCCACCCCTCTAGGCGGTCACAAAGCACCGAGCTGATCTCCCTGTGCTATGCAGCTGCTTCCCACTAGCTATCTATTTTACGTTTGGTAGTGTATATATGTCCATGCCACTCTCTCACTTTGTCACAGCTTACCCTTACCCCTCCCCATAACCTCAAGTCCATTCTCTAGTAGGTCTGTGTCTTTATTCCTGTCTTACCCTTAGGTTCTTCATGACATTTTTTTTCCCTTAGATTCCATATATATGTGTTAGCATACAGTATTTGTCTTTCTCTTTCTGACTTACTTCACTCTGTATGAAAGACTCTAGGTCCATCCACCTCACTACAAATAACTCAATTTTGTTTCTTTTTATGGCTGAGTAATATTCCATTGTATACATGTGCCACATCTTCTTTATCCATTCATTCAATGATGGATACTTAGGTTGCTTCCATCTCCTGGCTACCGTAAATAGAGCTGCAATAAACATTTTGGTACATGACTGTTTTTGAATTATGGTTTTCTCAGGGTATATGCCCAGTAGTGGGATTGCTGGGTCATATGGTAGTTCTATTTGTAGTTTTTTAAGGAACCTCCATACTGGTCTCCATAGTGGCTGAACCAATTCACAGTCCCACCAGCAGTGCAAGAGTGTTCTTTTTTCTCCACACCCTCTTAAGCATTTATTGTTTCTAGATTTTTTGATGATGGCTATTCTGACCATTGTGAGATGATATCTCATTGTAGTTTTGATTTGCATTTCTCTAATGATTAATGATGTTGAGCATTCTTTCATGTGTTTGTTGGCAATCTGTATATCTTCTTTGGAGAAATGTCTGTTTAGGTCTTCTGCCCATTTTTGGATTGGGTTGTTTGTTTTTTTGTTATTGAGCTGCATGAGCTGCTTGTAAATTTTGGAGATTAATCCTTTGTCAGTTGCTTGATTTGCAAATATTTTCTCCCATATTGAGGGTTGTCTTTTGGTTTTGTTTATGGTTTCCTTTGCTGTGCAAAAGCGTTTAAGTTTCATTAGGTCCCATTTGTTTATTTTTGTTTTTATTTCCATTTCTCTAGGAGGTGGGTCAAAAAGGGTCTTGCTGGGATTTATGTCATAGAGTGTTC
This sequence comes from Delphinus delphis, assembly GCF_949987515.2. NCBI lineage: Eukaryota > Metazoa > Chordata > Mammalia > Artiodactyla > Delphinidae > Delphinus > Delphinus delphis. Next base: position 42,363,759 of record NC_082691.1, read on the forward strand.
TGCCTATGTTTTCCTCTAAGAGTTTGATAGTTTCTGGCCTTACATTTAGGTCTTTAATCCATTTTGAGGTTATTTTTGTGTATGGTGTTAGGGAGTGATATAATCTCATTCTTTTACCTGCACCTGTCCAGTTTTCCCAGCACCACTTATTGAAGAGGCTGTCATTTCTCCACTGTACATTCCTGCCTCCTTTATCAAAGATAAGATGACCATATGTGCATGGGTTTATCTCTGGGCTTTCTATCCTGTTCCATTGATCTATCTTTCTGGTTTTGTGCCAGTACCATACTGTCTTGATTACTGTAGCTTTGTAGTATAGTCTGAAGTTAGGGAGTCTGATTCCTCCAGCTCCATTTTTTGTTCTCAAGATTGCTTTGGCTATTTGGGGTCTTTTGTGTTTCCATACAAATTGTGAAATTTTTTGTTCTAATTCTGTGAAAAATGCCAGTGGTAGTTTGATAGGGATTGCATTGAATCTGTAGATTGCTTTGGGTAGTAGAGTCATTTTCACAATGTTTATTCTTCCGATCCAAGAATATGGTATATGCATACAGGTCTTTTGTCTCCTTAGGTAGGTTTATTCCTAGATATTTTATTCTTTTAGTTTCAGTGGTAAATGGGAGTGTTTTCTTGATTTCACTTTCAGATTTTTCATCATTAGTGTATAGGAATGCCAGAGATTTCTTTGCATTGATTTTGTATCCTGCTACTTTACCAAATTCATTGACTAGCTCTAGTAGTTTTCTGGTAGGATCTTTAGGATTCTCTATGTAGAGTATATCATGTCATCTGCAAACAGTGACAGCTTTACTTGTTCTCTTCCGATTTGGATTCCTTTTATTTCCTTTTCTTCTCTGATTGCTGTGGCTAAAACTTCCAAAACTATGTTGAATAAGAGTGGTGAGAGTGGGCAACCTTCTCTTGTTCCTGATCTAAGTGGATATGGTTTCAGTTTTTCACCATTGAGGATGATGTTGGCTGTGGGTTTGTCATATATGGCCTTTATTATGTTGAGGAAAGTTCCCTCTATGCCTACTCTCTGCAGGGTTTTTATCATAAATGGGTGTTGAATTTTGTTGAAGGCTTTCTCTGAATCTATTGAGATGATCATATGGTTTTTCTCCTTCAATTTGTTAATATGGTGTATCATGTTGATTGATTTGCAAGTATTGAAGAATCCTCGCATTCCTGGAATAAACCCCACTTAATGATGGTGTATGATCCTTTTAATGTGCTGTTGGATTCTGTTTGCTAGTATTTTGTTGAGGATTTTTGCATCTATATTCATCAGTGATACTGGCCTGTAGTTTTCTTGCTTTGTGACATCCTTGTCTGGTTTTGGTATCAGGGTGATGGTGGCCTCATAGAATGAGTTTCGGAGTTTTCCTCCCTCTGCAATATTTTGGAAGAGTTTGAGAAGGATAAGTGTTAGGTCTTCTCTAAATGTTTGATAGAATTCACCTGTGAAGCCATCCGGTCCTGGGCTTTTGTTTGTTGGAAGATTTTTAATCACAGTTTCAATTTCAGTGCTTGTGATTGGTCTGTTCATATTTTCTATTTCTTCCTGATTCAGTCTTGGCAGGTTGTGCATTTCTAAGAATCTGTCCACTTCTTCCAAGTTGTCCATTTTATTGGCATAGAGTTGCTTGTAGTAATCTCTCATAATCTTTTGTATTTCTGCAGTATCAGTTGTTACTTCTCCTTTTTCATTTCTATTGAGTCTTCTCCCTTTTTCTCTTGAGGAGTCTGGCTAATGGTTTATCAATTTTGTTTATCTTTTCTAAGAACCAGCTTTTAGTTTTAGTGATCTTTGCTATTGTTTCCTTCATATCTTTTTCATTTATTTCTGATGTGATCTTTATGATTTCTTTCCTTCTGCTAACTTTGGGGTGTTTTTCTTCTTTCTCTAACTGCTTTAGGTGCAACGTTAGATTGTTTATTCGAGATGTTTCCTGTTTCTTAAGGTACGATTGTATTGCTATAAACTTCCCTCTTAGAACTGCTTTTGCTGCATCCCATAGGTTTTGGGTCGTCATGTCTCAACTGTCATTTGTTTCCAGGTATTTTTTGATTTCCTTTTTGATTTCTTCAGTGATCACTTCGTTATTAAGTAGTGTATTGTTTAGCCTCCATGTGTTTGTATTTTTTACAGATCGTTCCCTGTAATTGATATCTAGTCTCATAGTGTTGTATCGGAAAAGATACTTGATACCATTTCAATTTTCTTAAATTTACCAAGGTTTGATTTGTGACCCAAGATATAATCTATCCTGGAAAATGTTCCATGAGCACTTGAGAAAAATGTGTATTCTGTTGTTTTTGGATGGAATGTCCTATAAGTATCAATTAAGTCCATCTTGTTTAATGTATCATTTAAAGCTTGTGTTTCCTTATTTATTTTCATTTTGGATGATCTGTCCATTGGTGAAAGTGGGGTGTTAAAGTCCCCTACTATGAAAGTGTTACTGTCAATTTCCCCTTTTATGGCTGTTAGTATTTGCCTTATGTATTGAGGTGCTCCTATGTTGGGTGCATAAATATTTACAATTGTTATATCTTCTTCTTGGATCAATCTCTTGATCATTATGTAGTGTCCTTCTTTGTCTCTTGTAATAGTCTTTATTTTAAAGTCTATTTTGTCTGATATGAGAATTGCTACTCCAGCTTTCTTTGGATTTCCATTTGAATTGAATATCTTTTTCCATCCCCTCACTTTCAGTCTGTATGTGTCCCTAGGTCTGAAGTGGGTCTCTTGTAGACAGCATATATATGGGTCTTGTTTTTGTATCTATTCAGCCAGTCTGTGTCTTTTGGTGGGAGCATTTAATCCATTTACATTTAAGGTAATTATCGATATGTATGCTCCTATTCCCATTTTCTTAATTGTTTTGGGTTTGTTATTGTATGTCTTTTCCTTCTCTTGTGTTTCTTGCCTTGAGAAGTTCCTTTAGCATTTGTTGTAAACCTGGTTTGGTGGTGCTGAATTCTCTTAGCTTTTCCTTGTCTGTAAAAGTTCTAATTTCTCCATGAAATCTGAATGAGATCCTTGCTGGGTAGAGTAATCTTGGTTGTAGGTTTTTCTCCTTCATCACTTTTAATACATCCTGCCACTCCCTTCTGGCTTGCAGAAGTGGGGGTTAAAGGAGCCACTGATTCGGGGACTCTGGCTCACTCAGGCAGGGGGGAGGGAGCGGTATGGATGTGGGGCGAGCCTGCGGCGGCAGAGGCCAGCATGACGTTGCACCAGCCTGAGGCGCGCTGTGCGTTCTCCCGGGGAAGTTGTCCCTGGATCCTGGGACCCTGGTAGTGGCGGGCTGCACAGGCTCCTGGGAGGGGAGGTGTGGAGAGTGACCTTTGCTCGCACACAGGCTTCTTGGTGGCAGCAGCAGCGGCCTTAGCGTCTCATGCCCATCTCTGGGGTCCGCGCTGATAGCCGTGGGTCGCGCCCGTCTCTGGAGCTCCTTTAAGCAGCGCTCTTAATCCCCTCTCTTTGCGCACCAGGAAACAAAGAGGGAAGAAAAAGTCTCCTGCCTCTTCGGCAGGTCCAGCTTTTTTTCCTTGACTCCCTCCCGGCTAGCCGTGGTGCACTAACCCCTTCCGGCTGTGTTCACGCCACCAGTCCTGCCCCTGCAATCTGACCGAAGCCAGAGCCTCAGCTCCCAGGCCCCGCCCACCCCGGTGGGTGAGCAGGCAAGCCTCTTGGGCTGGTGAGTGCCGGATGGCACTGATCCTCTGTGTGGGAATCTCTCCACTTTGCCCTCTGCACCCCTGTTGCTGTGCTCTCCTCCGCGGCTCCAAAGCTTTCCCCCTACGCCACCCACAGTCTCCGCCCTCAAAGGGGCTTCCTAGTGTGTGGAAACGTTTCCTCCTTCACAGCTCCTTCCCACTGGTCCAGGTCCCGTCCCTATTCTTTTGTTTCTGTTTATTCTTTTTTCTTTTGCCCTACCCAGGTACATGGGGAGTTTCTTGCCTTTTGGGAGGTCTGAGGTCTTCTGCCAGCATTCAGTGGGTTTTCTGTAGGAGTTGTTCCACGTGTAGATGTATTTCTGATGTATCTGGGGGGAGGAAGGTGATCTCCGCGTTTTACTCTTCCACCATCTTCCCCCCCGTGAGAAATCTCAGCTTTTTTCTCACTGTCATCCAGTTAAACCTAATGTTTATCTATATAATAAACCTATTTCCTATTTAATGTTCACACTTTCTCAATTTAGTGAAGTACTAGTACCCCTAAAAGTGGGAATTCCTGAATAATTATTTAAAATAAAGTAAGATACTTACATTTAAATATACTTTCTGGTATGTAAAATGGCCCAGCACATAAATTTTATTACTTTTCATTATAAATTTACAGTTATTTAATAGTAAAACAGACTCTGGAGGTTGGCCAAAAATATCCGCCCACTGTTTTAAACATCACAGAAAAAGGGAAAATTTGTTCCTTTTTCCAAATGGCTGTTACAGTGGAAAAATACCCAACAATAATTCCCCAATGATAGGAAATGATTTACAATGCGTACTGTGTTATGTTTTATGCATATATATTTTTTCCATGTATATAGTTTTTTTTTCCGGCTGCGCAGTGCAGCTTGTGGGATCTTTTTTAAAAAATATTTATTTATTTAGGCTGTGCCAGGTCTTCGTTGCGGCACGTGGGATCTTTAGTTGCAGCATGCAGGCTTCTTAGTGGCAGCATGTGGACTTCTTAGCTGTGGCATGCATGAGGGATCTAGTTCCCTGACCAGGGATCAAACCTGGGCCCCTTCTGCATTAGGAGTTCAGAGTCTTACCCACTGGACCACCAGGGAAGTCCCAGCTTGTGGGATCTTAGTTCCCCAACCAGGGATGGAACCTGGGCCCTCAGTAGTGAAAGAGTAGAGTCCTAACCACTGGACTGCCAGAGAATTCCCAGGGTTTTAAAATTTTTTCTGTTTTTTTTTAAAGGTTGACAACGTTTGACGGTACGCCATGAGGATAAATGAATTCATGGGAGTTCTTTTTTTCCTATAATTAAGTAGTAATTCTACTTTAACATACATTCCATTTCACTTCCTGTCCCTGTAAATCCCCCTCCTCCCAACCAGCACCACAGGCATCTCTACCTCAGCCTCAAGCATACCAACCACCTCTTTGAGGAAAACCAACTGAAGTCCAATATCTCTCTTCCAAACAAATCACTGCCACACAGATGTACCTTAAAGCCTGAAGCAACATATATATTCCTTTTTAATAATACGGTGGTTTGCAAACCATGCTTTTTTCAAATAAATGTTAACATGTAAAACAGGTACAAGACCTTCTCTGAGGTGTTTGTTTGCTTGTTTGTTTTCAAGTGTGGGAAGGCTGCAGAGTCCTATAAACCACTGTCCTGAGAAACACAGGTTTTCACACATGCTAATTTGCAAGAGAAATCATTCACTTGTTCTCTACCTTTTAAAACAAGGGAATGGTCTGTTAAAGATGGCAAAAATTGTGTTTCACAAAACACAAGGAAATGAAAATGTTACATGTATAACATGTATTGAACTAACTATGTTAACATCTGGCTAGAAGCTATTCAGAGTCAAATGCTGAAAAGTAAATAGATTGTAATTACTTTTTTCCCAGTAATTAATTGTTTTGTTTATTTTACCCTCCCAAAGGCATCTTCAAATGCGAAATGATTCTGAATACACAGAATTTGCCAATTTGCCATTTTCAGCAGAATCAGAAATGACAGAAAAGGTCAATATAGCAGACATACAGAAAGAAAACTGAGTAAGTGTTACCTTTAATGTTCTCTCAATAAGGACAAAGGTGCTGCTTAACATGATAAAAGAATGAAGTCAGGGCATCCCTGGTGGTGCAGTGGTTGAGAGTCTGCCTGCCGATGCAGGGGATACGGGTTCGTGTCCTGGTCCGGGAAGATCCCACATGCCGCGGAGCGGCTAGGCCCCTGAGCCATGGCTGCTGAGCCATGGCCGCTGAGCCTGCGTGTCCGGAGCCTGTGCTCCGCAACGGGAGAGGCCACAACAGTGAGAGGCCCGCGTACCGCAAAAAAAAAAAAAAAAAAAGAATGAAGTCAAATATTTTTAATATAAATATGTACTTACCGTGATATTTAAATATATTGTACGCTTTGGAACATCATAACTGACGTATGCCGATTTTACACCAATGTATTTCACGTCGATAGAGCGAGGGAAAAGGAAAAACACAGCCAGTCCAGAAAGAAGCAGACAGACAAACACAGAAGCCATCACATACAGTTTTCTGAAAAGGAAAATGGAACATTTAAATATACATGCATCAAAAATTACATAATGAAACATTTAGAGAAGACATTTTCATTTTGAATTTTTCCCTTTTTATACCAGCAGGAAAAGATGTATGACTTTTACCAACTTTTTACATTATAAAAGTATTGAACAGACTTAGTTTTGAATCTATTGAGTGTTAAAATGGTCTCCTTAAAAGACATATTTACCTTTTTGGAGACTAGGATTTCAGGCTTATTATAGATAGAACATTTACTGTGGTGATTCCCAAACCAGGCTGCTCATCAGAATCAAGCTGGGGAGCTTTATAAAAGTATAGATTTCAAGACTCCCTGATGAATTCACTGAAGCAGAATTTTCACATATGAGTTTTGGCATTATATGATTCCCTAAAGTGACTGCTCATCAGAACCACCTATGAAGCCCTTAAAAATGTAATGACATAACCATATGCCTCATCAGTCTCACTAAGACAGTCTGTTTTGAGTTTCCTCATCTGAAACTATTTATGTACTCCTTTTTACGTATTTTTAAAATAAATTTATTTATTTATTTTTGGCTGCATTGGGTCTTCGTTGCTGCGCATGGGCTTTCTCTAGCTGTGGCGAGCAGGGGCTACTCTTCTTTGTGGTGCACAGGCTCCTCATTGCAGTGGCTTCTCTTGTTGTGGAGCACAGGCTTTAGGCGCGTGGGCTTCAGTAGTTGCAGCATGTGGGCTCAGTAGTTGTGGCTCACGGGCTCTAGAGCACAGGCTCAGTAGTTGTGGCGCACGGGCTTAGTTGCTCCACAGCATGTGGGATCTTCCCGGACCAGGGCTCCAACCCGTGTCTCCTGCATTGGCAGGAAGATTCTTAACCACTGTGCCACCAGGGAAGTCCCTGTACTCCTTTTTAAAAATATTGTTTACATTAATCATGTCTGCTTTGAAGATGCTGTTAAACTGTTTCTTTAAAATCAAGAAAGGGGATATTATTATGCAGAGATAAGACAAGGAAAAAAAAAAAAACTCGCATGACTTTGCTATTCATCTACCTCCCAGATGGAAGTGTTTCTCTTCCATCTCTCACTCTTTATTTCCATAGATGAAGACTGCCTCTTATCTTTAGGTTTACCAACAAAACTAGAGTTTCAAGACACTGCAGTTGGCCCTCCAGTATTTGTGGGTTTCTAATCCCTGAATTCAACCAACCATGGATCAAAATTTCCCTCTATGGTTGGTTGAATCCACAGATTTGAAACCTCAGATGTGGAGGGTCGACTGTACTATGCCATTTCATATGAGGGACTTGAGCATCAGCAGATTTTGGTATATGCGAGGGCTCCTGGAAGCAATCTCCCCATGGACACTCAGGGACGAAAGAATTGCCCTGGTTTCTCCAATAAACAGCACTCTGTCAAAGCCCATAGCACCCTTCTTTTGGCTTCTTTTTCTGTCTTGCACGTCACTTAGTTTATCTTTTCCTTAGATTCTAGCCATCCAAAAAATTCTTGTTTTATCCTTTCCTCCATCCTCTCTTCCCTAAAGAGAGATCTGTACCTAAATGCCCTGATGGATCTCATCTTATCCCTCACAACAGTTATTTCAAGTACCTCTTGCAGATGTTTTATAAATGTTTCTGCATATTTTAAGTTGTCCAAGTTAAGAAAAGAGAGCAAAATGGTTTATCAAAAAACAAAATAGGGCTTCCCTGGTGGCGCAGTTGTTGAGAGTCCGCCTGCCGATGCAGGGGACACGGGTTCGTGCCCCAGTCCGGGAAGATCCCACATGCCACAGAGCGGCTGGGCTGGTGAGCCATGGCCGCTGAGCCTACGCGTCCGGAGCCTGTGCTCCGCAATGGGAGAGGCCACAACAGTGAGAAGCCCGCGTACCGCAACATAAAATAAAATAAAATAAAACAAACAAAAATTCACTAAATCATTACTACTTGACCTGTACTACTGTCTGGAGCAAAGAGAGAAGTTCCCACTCACTCACTCTGGACTTCCAACCTGAGTAGGGTGGTGACCACTACTGGATTACCTAATAGGTAGTTTATTTTATTTTTTATTTTTTATTTTTTTTTTTGCGGTACGCGGGCCTCTCACTGTTGTGGCCTCTCCCGTTGCGGAGCACAGGCTCCGGACGCGTAGGCTCAGCGGCCATGGCTCACGGGCCCAGCCGCTCCGCGGCATGTGGGATCTTCCCGGAATGGGGCACGAACCCGTGTCCCCTGCATTGGCAGGCGGACTCTCAACCACTGCGCCACCAGGGAAGCCCCTAATAGGTAGTTTAAACACACACTTATAGTGCCCATTATACACCAAAACACCTTATAAAGGTATAAAAAAAGTTTAAAAATCATGATAAAAATGTGAACATTGTTGGATTTTTTTACACTTTAGTGTTTTTATTTCTCATGGGCAGGTGAGCCCACCACACTCTGGTATCTAGGGCCTGTAAGTCAGCTCTAGGTGTGACTATATGAATCAGTATTCTAAATTACTTTGTGCCCAAAGCTTACAGCCATAACAAATATTACTAAACCTGGTGGGACAATAAAATAACATTCCACTTAGTATTTCATACCAAATTGAAAAATTGGCTAGTTCACTGATGAAGTACATAGATCTCCATTACAAAACTCATCAGTAGTAATTTTTCTTATGGCTCTAGGGACAGTAACAGAATCCTGCAAAGTATACAGTACTGATGAAGTTATAAAGGTTGTGTGGTTTATTTGGACTCAAGTTACAATTCTATATCTGCCATTTCATATTTGCAACATTTTAGGTAATTTACTCTTCTCCTCCATTTTAAAACCTGTAGGTTTGTTTTGAGGATTAAATGACATAGCTAAAGTATGGAGACAAAAGCAATTAATAATTTCTTGACTACCCCATCACAACTCCAACTTATAAAGAACCACAGTTTTCCCAAAATATTATAATTTTACTACATATTGAGAGTTACTGTTTTTTATTACAAATTTGAAACTCCTAAAAATTCTTGAGGAGCTTCCTGTAAGTTCTCAGATTTCTTAGCTTACTACAGGTGCCAGGATCTGGTTCTTGTTATTTTCTCTAGCCTCATCTGTACCACTTTCCCACAGCGCTGTTTACTTTAGCCATACATCTGAAGGCTGGACCACTCCTCTGGCCCTTTCAGGTGCTATTCCCTCTGCTTGTTAGGGTTAGGAAATTAACCCTAATTTCTTGCACATTTGTAACTGTCTATATATTATAAAATAAAGGGTCAGACTGACTGTTTATAAACTCCTGGGTTCATTTTCTTTCCATGATGACTTAGACATGCTGTTCTACTGCTTATGTGTTTAAAGCATTGTGGTCAAGAAGTAACATGCCAATCTGATTTTCTATCCCTTATAAATTAATCGATCCTTTGCTTGGATGCTCAAAGGGGCTTTTCAATTTTCTGTTTTTACCTTTGAAGTCCAGTAATTTCATTAAGAAGGGTTGATTATTTCCAAAATTATGGTATGTCTTTTCTTTTTTTAAACTTTTTAAAAAAATATTTACTTATTTATTTGGCTGTGCCAGGTCTTAGTTGTGGCACGCAGGATCTTCTTGCCTCATGCGAGATCTAGCTCCCTGACCAGGGATCAAACCTGGGCCCCCTGCATGGGGGGCACAGAGACTTAGCCACTGGGCCACCAGGGAAGTCCTTGTCTTTTTTTTTGGAAGATGTTGGGGGTAGGAGTTTATTAATTAATTAATTAATTTTTGCGTGTTGGGTCTTCGTTTCTGTGCGCGGTCTTTCTCTAGATGTGGCAAGTGGGGGCCACTCTTCATCGCGGTGCGCGTGCCTCTCACTGTCGCGGCCTTTCTTGTTACGGAGCACAGGCCCCAGACGCGCAGGCTCAGTAGCTGTGGCTCATGGGCCCAGTTGCTCTGCGGCATGTGGGATCCTCCCAGACCAGGGCTCGAACCCGTGTCCCCTGCATTGGCAGGCAGACTCTCAACCACTGCGCCACCAGAGAAGCCCAAGTCCTTGTCTTTTCAATATGTAGATTCACGTATTGCTTTACTTCAGGGAAGTGATCTTGAATTAAATGTTTGCTATTTGTTCAGTTTGCCTCCTTTGATTTTCTTCAGGGACTCCAATTACATTTATGCTCAATTTCCTTGGCTTGTGTTCTATACCATTTCTCTCAAGTACTTTTCAAGAACTTACCACAATCAGGAATCCTTTTTTTATTTAATGACATAAAGTATATGATGGTATAACTTAACAACCTGATAGCATTTTTCCTTTGAATAGTTTTAATTAAAATATTTACTTATACATAATATAAAAAGCAAAAAATACAAAAAAATCTGCCATTTTCTTATAATCACTTACGTTCTTCTTGGCCTTAATCTCTGATCACTGTATGGAATTAATGCCACCAGTTGGTTTTCTTGTCCTAAAAGTAAAAGAATTAGATTTAGAAATTTATTAACATGATTAATTAAAAATTTAGTGGTTCCTCATCAAAGTCTGGTTTGGAAAGACCAGAATACTACCTGGTTCTCATCTCATTCCTTTAGTAAACTGCTCTCAACATCTTCAAAAATTATCCAGTAGCAGCTGAGTGCCAAAGCAGATATTGTGTTTTTTCATACCTAGATTTCTAGCTAACAAAAATATTATAAAGAATGAGAAAGAGTAACTCTTTCTTCCACTGAGAAAAAAAATCTAAAAAGTCCCAGCTTTCAGAAGATCTGAATTTACCAGGCCTTCCTTCACCCAGTTTTCTATTCCCCACAGTTTTCCATTAAGACTTCAGTTTGATTATCTGAATGAGAGCAGAAGAAACATATTGTTACCGCTGTCCTGAAACCCCTATAACTGCAGAGGTTCCTACACTATCTCCCCTGAAAACCAAAACTGACACATATTAAGTCTCATGCTCCAAGAACCCCTATTTATACACAGTCTTCCAGGACTCTTTCAGGTCACACACCTCTCCACATTAAGTCACTTCAAAATTCAGTATTTCTTGCTTGGGTTGAGCATTATCTATATGCTTTAATGGATAAATGGACTTTTAAATGCCAATTTTCCAATCTTATCACAACTTGGCTATTTGTATGAACTATCAAAGCACCGCAGTCAAGTTCTCTTTTAAAGCTTTCCATAATACTTTCATTATTCCTCCCCGCTCCCTCCACAAGTCCCCCCTCATCTACACCCCCCCTACCATACCCACATATAAATAATATATATAATATGTGTGTGTGTGTGTGTGTGTGTGTGTGTACATATCCTATCTTGTTTGGTGGTATTCATCTGTCTAACCTGCAACTGGTTAAAACCAACCCTTTGGCGACTGTGCCTATATCCACACAGCTAAAAGTAGATAAAGAAACACAAACAACTATGCTCACTAGTCTCATTTAGATTACTATCTCAAGTGGCCCTTAATAATGCCGCCTATATTTCTCTAGTTCATACTCTCAATCTGGGGAATTCCCTGGTGTTCCAGTGGTCAGGACTCTGTACTTTCACTGCCGTAGGGCTGGATGCGATCCCTGGTCAGGGATCCCGCAAGCCGTGTGGCACAGCCCCCCCCAAAAAAGTGCATACTCTTAATCTGACTCTCCCAAACTACAATTTCATAACTTCCACTTTCTCTTCAAACCTCCAATATTTTCTCCCCTATCCTTACTCTCAGCTCATGATGTGGCAAAGAGAACTTCCACAAGCTACCACCACATCTACCCACCCACCCACCCACCCACCTGCCTCTGTGTCCATATACTCTACCTTCCCTTCTACTGCTGGGAGCAAATTGCCCATGCTTCTCTGGAGGAGCAGCCTTCTGCACTTGTGCACTAGATCTAATAATTGTCCTCTGTTGCCTGCATTATCAATGTTTTCTCTATGGAAAAATCTCATCAGCATACAAACATATTACTCATTCCATCTTTAAAAAATTCTTCTCCTGATGTATAGCCCCCTCTAGCTACCACCTCTCTTCTCTCCTTTTCCTCTGAAACAGCAAAACTCCTCAAAAAAGCTATTTTCTGACTCTAACTTTGCTCCTTCTATGCACTCCTGATCCTACTCTACACATGCTACACATTCTTCTGCAGACTACCAAAACTGCTCTTGTAAAGGTGGCCCCTAAATCACCAAATCCCATGGCCAGTTCTCAGTCCTCACATTACTTGATCAGGTCTAACACAGTTGATCAATTTCTCCTCTACCAAGGAGTATATCTTCTTCATTTATCTTCTAAGACACCACAGACAAAGGGATTTCCTACTTCTACTCTAGCTGCTCTTTTTAGTGTCCTTTGCTAATTCTTTCTCATGTCACTGACCCAAAATGTTGCAATGCCCCAATGTTCAGTGCTAAAGTCTCTTCTGTTTTCTATTCACATTGACAACCTTGGTGCTGTCATCCAACTCACCTGAAGTATCATCTATACACTGATGACTCCAGCCTAGGCCTTGCATCTGAATTCCAGGCCCTTATTATAACTAACTTTCTATTGAACATATCCATTTAGATGTCAAATATGCATCTCCAAACTTACATATCTAAAACTGAGCTCCTGATCTCTCACCTGACACATACACTCAAACCTTCTTTTCTCCATTTTAATAAATGGCTACTCCATTCTTCCAGTTGCTCAGACAAAAAATACCTCTGAATTCCTCCTCAATCTTAGTATCCACAATGTACATCCAGGCTGCTAAAAATGCCTACTAGCTATACCTCAAAAACATAGTATCCAGATTGCAAAAATGAGACTCCAGCCCTCTCCCTGCCCCCAGTCTGGTGCATTAATACCTGTAACTACAATAATCCTTTTATTCTCAAATACTGCTACCTCTGCAAAGATAAAGCCTTATATTGTCATTTTGTCCTACCCTCGGGGTCTCTCCAGGGTCAAATATCAATTCAACCAAGCAGAAAACGAGAATAGTACAAGGTACTTTTACTATTGCTACTTATTGCCATTGCTACTAAAGTAGCCTACAAACAGCAGGTGGAGATTACTCCCTACTGACTTCCCCTATGACATGCCACAAACTGATTTTTTTTTCCTATATGGCTCATCTTCATATACCATCCCTCTTCATGTAGACCCTTTAAAAAATAACTAATTAGTGCATGACCAACTTATTATTATTCTTTAAATAACAAATCAGAAATATTAGGTCACCACATTACTTAAATTGCTCCTAACACTCAATATGGCAAGGTGACTGTGACATGACTTCTACTGATGCCAAACAGGACTAAAAGTTTACAGTCAAGAGATGCTGCATATCTGCTATAATTGCAGGTGGTAAAGAAAAGATACTGGAGGTAGAAGAGTGGTTTTCATTATTGCTTTAGGACCCTAATTAAAATCTTTATGTTTGTTTCTTTGTGTCCTTTTGACTGACGATAACTGATATGAAGTTTTAACTGTAATTCTAAGTCTTTTAAAACATAAAGGGTTGTGCTCAGACCCACGGATTTCATAGTATTTGTGCAAACACTTGGAATCATTCTTTAAAGAAAAAACAATGCAATAACACATACCCCTAGGAATTCTTCCTGTTCCTTGACAAGTGGGGCAAGTGACACTGTCTCTTCCTGTAAATTCCACATATGGAAACTGAGAGACATCTCCACTTCTTCCATCTTCATTATGTATTTCACTATTAACCAATCCAGTCCTTATATTTTCAGTGGATGTGACTCCATCATAAGCATCTTCTTTATTTGAATGTAAAGGCAAATGAGAAAAAGACTTTCCCATGTCTAAGAAAAAAAAACATTTTACAGTAAACTTCAGTCAAGATGTATACTCAAGAACATTATAGGATATTTATACTGATCAAATTAATTTAGAGCAACCTTCAAGGGAGCGTTGAAATCACTATCTGGATTAGAATTATACTCAATCAAAATAATGTCTGAAACAAGGGAGCCATTTACTAGAGTCCAAAAGTGTTTTTCTAACAAAATATTATGAAATGATATATCAGAGTTATGATAAGAATGGGCTTTCAAACAACATTAAAATTTGACAAAAGTCTCCACTTTCTTAGAGTTCTCTGAAAAGAAACACATGGACTTCACTTTTCTTAGAATAAAACAAAAACACATTCTACCTTTAAATCAATTAGCACTGAAGGCAAAAGTGGCTTTGGGCAGATTACAACTAGGTATCACCAGGAAATATCAAAGTAGTATTTTTCAGCCTTTTAAAATTCATGCCCCTATGTGATAAATAAAATCCCCAATCTTTCTCATCCTCACATTTCTTGCTTTAAACACTTAAATACTTGCAACAAAAAACAGCTCAAAAAACCTCCAGATTTTTCTTTCATTCAACAGTTGGTGGAGTTAAAATTATGAAATTAATATTCTAAAATATTGACTATAATTCACCAATACAAAGCAGCAAAATTTAGAACATTAATTTCAAAATTTTAGGATGACAGTATCAAAAATACAGAAGGGAAATTAAATATAAATTTAAAGACAAATAAAAATAAATAATTAGTGCTAGTACCTATATCAAAATAACCTCTGTAGATAGGTAATGCAGTAACACTGCAGTTTAAGCCACAATTTTAAGTATTAAAAAGACTTAAAAAGTCATATATTCTAATCAGTTGACATTCTGAGGACAAATTAACAAAGCGGGAAAGCTGAATTTAAAAATAATACATTCCTTCTCTTTCTAAATTTGACCATATATTTTTTATCAGTTCCTAAAAATAGATTATTAAAGACATTCATATAAAGAGACATATTTCTTTAAAAAATTCTAACTGATATGAATGAGGAAAACTGACACTCAAAATAATTCAATTTATCTTATGCTATGAAGAAAAGTTTGCTTTTTAAAAGTGGCATGCCATCCATGTGTTAGGGTCACCCAAACACACTGTAAACAGCAGGATAAAAAATTATACGACTCGTAGACAAACTTAAAACTTCAGAATGATGAATAAAGATGCTGATTTTTACTATTTTTAAAAAATTTATATACACATTGCCCATTAAGTTAAAAAACGTGAATGATTTATGACTCCTAAAAATGCATTGTTTTCTCTTGATTTTGCTCGAAGACATTATATGCAAGCCAAACCAATACTTGCCAGTCACAGGTGGTTCAGGGGTGAATTAACATCACTGTCCCCACACACTTTGACCTTGGGGCCTATGTGAAATATTAGATGAGCTGGGATCAATGGGCCTCAGTGGCACCCTTTTACGATCTCAGTTAACAGAGGTATAGGGTGCCTCCCACTGGAATGCCTTAAGAGGGGAAAAGACACAGAAGGCAAGAACAAGTGGCTCTCAGTCTGGGCCTGCTTTCTATACTTATGTAACAGTTGCCTTGATACAGTCGGCCTTGGACTGGTGTTTGTTTTATCAAGGCTAATGGACAAGTGCCAGACTTCGTCAGGTACTGGGCATCCCTGCCCTCCCTACTGGATTTTCCCCCGAGCACTGCTAAGTTTAACAACTTTTATTCTTGGAGACTCCTTAGTTTATAATAAAGAGGTGCTAGGCCCCTGTGCTCAATATTTTTATCAAAATCCCTTAATTTACTTAAAACCAACCCGAACTTTAGACTCCTTACGAAAAAAGGAAAAAAAAGTACATGACTCCACCCAATTTAAATGGGTCGTGATCTTCCGAACGAAGGAAGTCGGCGCCTTTCATAAGCTACATCAACGAAACCCAGGATACAGCCTGCCTACTTTGGAAAGGTTAAAGATAAAATACAGGCAGTCGGGCAAGAAAACTCAAAAAGAGGAAAACCAGGGGCCACCTGGCCACTCAAGGTGTGGGGACCTGTAATCTCTCCCGTGCGCCCGGCTAGAGCCGAAGTCCGGAGCCCCTAGGCAGGAAGCTGGGCCCGGATAAGAGGTGATGACACACCTCCATAACCCAGCCCAGAGCGCCTCCCCGGTCTCCGCGCGTGTCCAGCGGCCCCGTAGCCTCCCCTCCTCCACCTCCTCATCCGGCTCGGCTCTTCCCAGGGTGCCCGCTCGGCCCCGCTCCCTAAGGGGACCTGGAGGCTGCGCGTCCCGGGTCGCTCACCGGCATGCGGGGTGCTACGCAGTCCCGAGTTGCTCCGCCGCGGACAGGCCCGAAGACAGGTTCACGGAGTCCTTAGTCCCGGGTGCTGGGGCTAGAGCAACGGGCCTGCAGCGACGAGTCGCCGCTGGGTCCGGGTGGGGGAGGGGCGGCACAATAACCACAACAGCTGAGGCCCCTCTCTGCTGCAACCTGCGCCCGAGCCTGCGCAGAGCGCTCCCGGAGAGGAGGAGGTGTGGCCCGGAAGCGTGCACCACGCATGCGTTCTTTCTTCGTCTTCCTAGAGCTCTGAAGGGAGCTACCTAAGGTGCGTCTGTGCTTGTGCGCTCTCCGTTTTGTTACCTTGGTCTCCCAAGACTTAGAGGTGAAATTTGGCTGCCCTATCACTGGAAGATTTGAAAATACTAGTCCCACCTCCGTTTTTCCCTGTCCGGCTATTTCCCTTTGCAGAGGGGAAAGACGTGTACTGCCTGCCTCAGCCCTGAGCTGAGCAGCCTCTTCGTCCACGCCCTTCAAGTGGTCCTGACACTCGCGACGCTGGGAAGTGAGATAAACTGGTTGGTAGACACATGTCTGGTAGCCGAAAAGTCACATATATTTTAACTTAGAACCTCTTTATTACTAGAAGGAAACAGCCGCGGTTTTGTTTTGATTGTTTTTGTTTTTGCACGTGGTGTCACCCTCCTCCCCCCAGTGCTTAGGGAGATCCTCGCTCAAATCCCAGTGTTTCAGCTCATCGCTGTAGACTTGGGGCTACTCTCCCTAACATTTCAAAGGGTGGATAATCTCATGGAGAAAATGAAAATAACAATACAGAGTTGTTTTGAGGGTTAAATGAGATATTGGGAATAATTGTCAAACATGGACTAGACTCACTGCCTGCAGAGAACTTAACGTTTAATGAATGAAAGCTATTGTTACAATCACGGCCACAAGGTACATAGTAACCAAGGAAGAAAGTGATAGTAATTTATTTCTGTGTTCTGACAGGATAGGTGTGTTTGGCCAATAGAATATGAAGATATGTAAAAATAAGAAATGCAAGTCAAAAACATACAATTTAATATCTAAAATTATTACATACATGTGTAAGACAATGAGCCTTCTCACACTATGTTGGTGACGATGTAAACTCATAAATTTCCTGGCAAGCAGTTAGGCAATATGTAGCAAGAGTATTAAAACTTCAAGTTTTCACATCCTTTAGCCCCACAATCCCACCTTTTGGAATTTATCCTAAACCTAATGGGAACTCTAATAAGATTTCAGTACAAAGTGCATTCATTTAAATAACTTAAATGTCCAACAATGCAACGTTGGTTAAATCATTCCCTGACCTCTTCTTTTAGCCCATGTCTTCTGTTGGGACGTTAATTAAATCATTTAACCCCTCATAATTAGCCCAGGCCTTCCAAAGTTGAGGAGAGGGGTGGGCATCTTTCACTAACACTGTTTGAAATTTCAAAATAAATAGTATGGCTAAAACAAATCAGAATCATGGGGAAAAAAAAGAAAAGCAGCTTCCAAATCTATTCTGACGGTCTACGTGTATGACCCTACCTTTCATAGAATTACAAGGTTACTTAAATATGGAATAGCCATGCAATGAGATCTTATAAAGCCTGTAAAAGTTATGTTGTAAAGATGTTTTGTTACATGAGAAGTGATGATAATAATATACCACTAAATAGAAGCAGTAGGCAATAGATAGTATATGAAGTATTATTAAGGCTGTATATTCACATTTAGAACATATAGATATAAATGGAAGGAACTCTACAAAATATAAACAGTCATTTGTAGTTTGAGGCTACTTTTACTTTCTCTACTATATACATTTTTTAATTAGCAAATGTTTCTATAATTTAACATGTACTATTTTTCAGTTTAAAAAGGTATTTTTTTTTATTTCTCAAGGGAATACTTAGTCATTATTCTCTCAACTAACTTTATCACTTAGCTTTAAAAATTCTGCCTGAGCAGCATGTCCTCATCCAAATAACTGGAATTCACGTAGGAGTGAGTCTTTCTACAAAAAGATCCCTGTAAGAAGCAGTTTAGTGGCATGGTTAGGAATATAGCCTTTAGAGCCAGATTGCCTGAGGATGAGCCCAGCCTGACTGGGATATAAAGAGTGTGTGTAACAGTGGACAAGATACTTAACCTTCTTTATTCCTAACTTGTATTATCTGTAAAACAGAGATGGTAATAATGCCAGTCTCAATGGGTTGTAGCCAGGAGCTGACACCTTATGTTACCTAGTAAATATTAATGACAAACTTATTGCCCATGTAACAATGAAGTATTTTTAAAAATAGATATTAAATGCTTGATGCTTTTGCCCCTGTACTCTGATTTTCACCATTAAAGCACATTTTTTTTTTTTTTTTTTTTTGCGGTACGCGGGCCTCTCACCGCTGTGGCCTCTCCCGCCGCGGAGCACAGGCCCCGGACGCGCAGGCCCAGCGGCCATGGCTCAGGGGCCCAGCCGCTCCACGGCATGGTGGATTCCCCCGGACCGGGGCACGAACCTGCGTCCCCCGCACCGGCAGGCGGCCTCCCAACCACTGCACCACCAGGGAAGCCCTAAAGCACATTTTGGAAGGAAAATTTTCTGAAAAGCTTGCAGTTGGTTGGTTAACAATGATTTCCTGAGTTCTGTTTCAGTCTCTGTGCTATAAGATATGAAGGCCATACGCTTTATTGAAGAGTCCAGGATAACTTTGTTTTTTTCTTAAATAAATTTATTTATTTTATTTATTTATTTTTGGCTGCTTTGGTTCTTCGTTGCTGTGCACGGCTTTCTCTAGTTGCAGCGAGCAGGGTCTACTCTTTGGTGTGGTGTGCGGGCTTCTCATTGTGGTGGTTTCTCTTGTTGCGGAGCACAGGCTCTAGGCACGCGGGCTCAGTAGTTGTGGCGCATGGGCTTCATTTCTCCACGGCATGTGGGATCTTCCCCGGCCAGGGCTCAAACCCGTGTCCCCTGCATTGGCAGGTGGATTCTTAACCACTGCGCCACCAGGGAAGCCCCCAGGATAACGTTGAATAGGTGATAATTCTTCTGTAATGATTTCTGGTTATATTCACCATTGATGCTGAAGCTAACTGATTTTTCTATGTTTAATTAACTTTTGAAAACTTAGCCTTGCCTCATATTCCAGTTTTCTCTTTAATCTACTGTAGAGGTAAATCACCCAAATCCTAATAGCTCTCAACCATATTGCAAAATTTACTTCAAAAGTTTGCTTAAAAAAGAAGTTTGCTTTGAGTTTGAGACCTCTCAAACAGTGGAATCTGTTTTTACTCCCCTTGAAACTGAGTGGATTTTTGTGACCTTCCTGATGAGCAGAAAACAGCAGAAGTCACCCTCTTAGACCTCCTGTGAGGTCATAAAAGGCAGTGTTTCCACCTGGCTTTCTCTCTCTTGGGATGCTCATCCTTGGAGCCTAGCCACCATCTCGTAAGGCAGCCAAGTAGCCACAGGGAGATGCCTCATGTAGGTGTTCTGGCTATCTGACCCAACTGAGGCCTCACTGATCTCTAGACACACGAGTGGGCAGGCCTTCAGATGATGACAGCACCCAGCTTTCCAGCTGGGTGACTACCACAACTGTCACCAAGTGGAACACAGAGGATGTCCCTGTTGAGTCTTACCTAAGTTGCAGATTTATGACCAAAATAAATGTAACTCACAGTTTTAACCCACTAAGATCCAGGATGGTTTTTTATTCAGCAATAAATAACCATAACATGAGCCCACTGAAGCTCCACAACCCTTTGAGATATGTACAATCTCCCCCCTTTTTACAGATGAGAAAACTGAGGCTTAGTGAGGTGAAGCAACTTGTGTCCCACATCACGCAGATAATGAGCAACACAGCTAGAATTTGAGTCAAAGTGTGTCAACCTCAGAATCCACATTCTTTGTTGATGAGATGATCAGCAGGTCAATCTAGAGCGTATAGAATGTTTGGGTTGGGAAAGAATGGGGAAAAAAAGTGAGAGAGATAAGCCAAAGAATGAGCTTAGAGAGGGACCAGGGGAAGCTAGAAGATATAAGCAGATTTGCCATTGGAATTAAGATCATTCAAGGCTACTCTTTTCACCAGGGTCAGCTAGGGAAGCTCCCACCTATGCAAACACCAGAAGGGAATCTGGTGCTTGGCACTGCATAGCAGGTCAGAAGGCCTGGTTGGGCTCTCTTCATCATCCTACCTCTTCAACAGCGAACTGTTGGCAAGGATGTGGAGAAAAGGGTATCTTTTTATGCTGGTCGTGGGAATGTAAATTCGTTCAGCCACTCTGGAAAACATTATGGAGTTTCCTTAAAACTAGAACTACCATATGATCCAGCAATCCCACTTCTTCAGTATATATATGAAGGAAAGGAAAACAGGGTCTTGAGATATCTGCACTTCCATGTTCGTTGTAGCATTGCTCACAATAGCCAAAATATTTAAACAACGTAAGTGTCAATGGATGAATCAATAAACAAGATGTGGTGCATATATATATGGCATATATATATGGCATATATGTGTATATACATATGTATACACACACACACAAACACACAGGAATATTATTTGCCAAAGAGAAAGATGGATGTCCTGCTGTTTGTGGCAACATGGATGGAATTTGAGGGCGTTATGCTAAGTGAAGTAAGTCAGACAGAGAAAGAAAAATACTGTATTATATCACGTTATACATGGAATTTTACAAAGCAGACTCATAGAAACAGAGACTAGGATTGTGGTTACCAGGGGTTGGGGAGTGGGAGAAAACCGAGATGTAGTACAAACTTCCAGTTACAAGATGAGTAAGTTCTGGGGACCTAATGTACAGCATAGTGACTATAATTAACAATACAGTATCATATACTTGAAAGAGTAGATCTTAAATGTTCTCACCACAAAAAAGGAATGGTAATTATGTGACATGATGCAGGTGTTAGCTGATGAATGCTGTGGTTGGTATTCTTTTGCAATAAATGAGTATCAAATCAACGTGTTGTACACCTTAAACTTACACAATGTTATACGTCAATTATATCTCAATAAACCTGGAAAAAAGTAAAAATAATTAAAACTAGTTAGTGACTTTAATTCATCTGAATCTTCTGTAGGATCTTTGTCTTAATCATAATTTCTAATGAGAATAATTTTAGGAGTTTGAGAAAACTATGCTGGATGAATGAATTTATTGTACCAGGCATTCTTTACATCACCTCGTTTACCTTTTTCTTTTTGGCTGTGCCACTCGGCTTGTGGTATCTTAGTTCCCTGACCAGGGATTGAATCCGTGCCCTCAGCAGTGAAAGTGCCAAGTCCTAACCATTGGATCACCAGGGAATTCCCACCTCATTTAACTTCTATAGAAACACTTTGTATTAGGTTCTACTATTATCCCACATCTTCATTTTTAAATAGAGGAAATAGAGGATTCAAGGTACTATGACTTATTTATGGCCACAGAGGTAGTAAATAGCAGAACTGGAACTCAGATATTCTGATTTCAAAGCCTAAACTATTAACCACCATGGCGGAAGTGTATGTGTTTAACTAGAAAGATGGATTTTTGTCTGAAAAAAAGGTTAAAATACATGAACACTGAAAGATATATGCTAATATAAAAAATAATTCTTAAACTTCATATCAGAGACTGTGATGGGAATAAAACTGCTATGGGCTTTCACAGAAGAGAATGCTAAAAGCAGCAAGAATAATTTTTTTTTTTTTTTTAGGTTTCTTAGAGAGATAGGATCTTAAATAGGCTCATAGGCTTTTCTAATGTTTTTTCTAGATATTCTTCCCTAATAGATCAAGAATTTTACTACTCTTTGTGTTTTCAAATCTTAGTCTAATACTTCACTTATGAGATGATAGGTGTTCTGTTTTGTTTTGTTTTGTTTTTTGCCATAGCACATTGCTTGCAGGGCTTGCAGGATCTTAGTTCCCTGACCAGGGATCAAACCTGGGCTCCCAGCAATGAAAATACTGAGTTCTAACCACTGGACTGCCAGGGAATCCCCATGATAGGTTTTCTTTAAGAGATAACAGGATTCATTAAGAGGTAATAGGATTCATCAAATTAGCATTCATTTAAAATACATTCCAAAGCAGTGATTGTTAAATTATTTTTAGGTCACAGGTCTCTTTAATAATCTGAAATATGATATGAACCTTCCTCTCCCAAGGGGAAAGAAAAAGAGACACAAAAACATTTTGTATACATTTTCAAAGGGATCACAGATTTCCTGGAAGTCTGTCTATGAGGACCAGATTAAAAACTGTTTAAAGACTTCACATACCATGAACAACTAAGCCCGTGCACTGCAACTACTGAGCTCGCGTGCTACAACTACTGAAGCCCGCGCGTCTAGATCCCGTGGTCCACAACAAGTGAAGCCACCGCAATGAGAAGCCCACGCACCGCAACGAACAGTACCCCCCCACTCACCGCAACTAGAGAAAGCCCGTGTGCAGCAACGAAGACCCAATGCAGCCAAAAATAAATAAATAAATGTATTAAAAAAAAAACCAATTAGACAAAAATGGCTGTATTTAGACCTCGGTCATTACAGCAATGGTGTTATATTTGCTAGCCATAATTTCTTCTCATTTTGAAAAGTGGCTTTGGGAAATAGTAATTATGATTTAGATATAGAGGCAGTATTCAATTGTGGCATATCAATACTAGGTGACTCCACATTTCAGAAAACCCTGAAGAGTCATCTTTTTTTTTTTTTTTTTTACAGTTTTTCTATTTCCTCTCTTTAAAAAGTATTAGCATTGTTTAAATTGCAGTTTAACATTTAAAGGGGTGAGTTTTAAATTTTTATTTGTGAAGTGGGGCATAGCTTTGGCACCCTGGATTCAGGCTTTTTTAAGTGTTCTTCATATTTGCCTTAGTGATCAACAAGGTGCAGAGTGGTGGGAAGATGTCTAAGTAGATTCATTGTTTTATGGATTGTCATTTAAAAAATATCAATGCCCTAATCATATGAGTGATATTCAAAATATAATACAGTAAATTTAAAGAGTGAATTAATAAAAATCAAATTAATTAAAAATTTAAAGTCTTGGGGCTTCCCCGGTGGTGCAGTGGTTGGGGGTCCGCCTGCCGATGCAGGGGACGCAGGTTCGTGCCCCGGTCCGGGAAGATCCCACATGCCGCGGAGCGGCTGGGCCCGTGAGCCATGGCCGCTGAGCCTGCGCGTCCGGAACCTGTGCTCCGCAACGGGAGAGGCCACAGCAGTGAGAGGCCTGCGTACGGCAAAAAAAAAAAAAAAAAAAAAATTTAAAGTCTTATGAGAGCTCCTAAATACTGAGATCTTATCAATTTGACACCTAGTATCCCCCAGGCTCAAAATGATGTTTTAAAAATCTAGTTAGAGTTTGTAATTAAATGAATTTGTTCTTTCTCATTAAATATTAAATCGGAAATAGGAATTGAAAGTAGATGAGAAACCTGAAAATATCTGAGTAGAGATTCCATGTATATAAATTACCCAATGGGTCTCCATAGTTCTCCCATCTTCCAGAGTCACCCTTTCCATTAGTAGGCAAATAAAATAACATGAACCCTCTTTTCCAGGGGCATGTACTCCCCAATTTTTCTAAAGATTTTTGAGAAGGAAGGCTTACAACTTTTTGCTGGTAGTTGACTGTCATTATTTTCTGTGCTCTGCTCCTGGCTCAAGTCTTGATCACTTTGTGCTGTCTTATCACTACTTATGGATTCTTTGTTGCTCTCTCTGCATCCCTTTGTCACACATTTAAACATGGTTCCTTTCTATCATACCATAAGTCAGCATAAACAGAAAGCTGTATGTATAACAGATAAAATGGTTTAAGTACAAAAAAACCCCGGACAACCTAAAACTGAATATCCAACATTGATTTTTGTTTTTTCTTTAAAAAAATTTTTTTTTATTGGAGTATAGTTGATTTACAATGTTGTGTCACTTTCAGGTGTACAGCAACAACATTGATTTTTATTAGAGTTCAAAGTTCATTTTCTGCCAAGAGTCATGTTGTAGTGATCCCCCTTCTTCCTGAGCCCAGTCAGCCATCAGTTCCCCAGGAGCCCACTCTGATTCTCCAATGAGATTTTTCCCAAATGCTTTCCTATAAGTCCAGGGGCCCAGACTCCCCTTTTCTCAAGCTGCTGCAATGAAAATGGAAAATTCCACTTATACAGGCCCATGTGGCTCTACCTTTATCTCAGCGTCTCTGTTACAAGACTAACCTTGAGACGACTTTTTTTTATAACCAAAATGCCCACTTATGTGTGTTCCCAAACACAGCAGTATCCTCCCAACTGTTTTAGAACGCAGTGACATTTGCTATTAAAATCTTCTTTTGTTCCTTTATTCAAATAGAATGACTACAATGTAAAGGACTAACCTGTAGGTATGAAAATTCTTCCTCTGAAATGCCAGTTATCAGTTCAGCCATTGGATGAAAGTGTTTATTCTCTATAAACAGTGCTGTTCAGCAAAAATATAATTGAGCAACAAATGCAAGCCATATATGTAATTTAAAATGTTCTAGCAGGGCTCCCCTGGTGGCACAGTGGTTGAGAGTCTGCCTGCCGATGCAGGGGACAGGTTTGTGCCCTGGTCCGGGAAGATCCCATATGCTGCGGAGCGGCTAGCCCCGTGAGTCATGGCGGCTGAACCTGTGTGTCCGGAGCCTGTGCTCCACAATGGGAGAAAAAAAAGTTCTAGTAGCCATATTAGATAAAGTAAAAAGAAATGGGTGAAATTAATTTTAATAATTCAGTATATCTTAGACATTATTATCTCAACATAAATATAAAGATAAAAAATGAGGTATTTTAAATTCTGTTTTTCATATGAAGTTAAAAATTTGTACAATTCAGTTCTGAGTAGCCACATTTCAGGTGCTCAATAGCCATATGTGGTTAGGATGTATTCTTTTAGATAACAGAGTTCCATACAATAACATAAAACACAAATAGAGTTCTTAGGATTTTTGGATTACATATAGCTAGAAAATTTTAGAATAAGGGAGAAAAGAATACAATTTACCTCTCAACTTAATGTCTTTTGAGACTTTTGTGCTAACCCCAAACTTTCCTTTAATTTTCACTATACTTGTTTTCTCTCCCTGTCGACTAAAAAATACATTCACAACCTAAAAGTTGAGAGTTATGTTTTATTCGGCAGGAATTTTTAGGACTTCAAGCCGGGGAGGCAGCGCCTCAGTAACCCTGAGAGAACTGCTCCAAGGAGGTTGGAAGGGTGGGGGAGGGGCAGGCGTGGGCAGCCAGTATACATAGGAGTTTTGCAACAAAGGGCAGGTAGTCTGAACTTCAAAAGATTATTGTTAGTTAAAGAAAACCAGATATGTCAAGTTAAGGAATTTAGCACTTTTCTATATATGGGAAGATGTAAGAGTCTGGGCTCACTGAAATCATTCCTTTGATATGGACCTCAGCTATCTGAGGCCAGTATCCTGGGTTTTCATATCCTGAGTTTCCTCAAGGCTCACCGTGGGGAGTGGCAGTAATTTGATGGCTGCTAGATGGCAGGTATTCTTTCCTTCTGAGTTCCCTGAGAGCTCACCATAGGCTGTGGCTGCAATTGCTGATGACTGTGACATCCTCTGTTTACTGATATGTCAGGAAATATTCCTTTTCTCATTCCTAAACACTGCTTTCTAAAGCTCTTCCCCACTATGACTCCTAAATTACGACAGCTGGATACAGCCTGGCCAGTTATCATTATTATCTTTTATGTTTCCCGGAGTGAAACTCCTAACAAAGTTTCTTGAGAATTTCCATGAGGGACAGATATGCATAGGAGGACCAGGTTAGTTTTAGATTGAAGACAGAGGAGTCAAATAGGAGCTGGCATATCTACAAGATGTGTGTCAAAGGATATGTGTTTAACCTTCTGATTTCAACTTTTCAAAATTCTTAAATATCACTGTGAAGATGTTAAATTCTTTTCACATTAGTCTTCAAATTCCAGTCATTAGTAATTAATAATGATAGCCTTAACAACAAATAGTATATAGACATAAGGTTGTGGACAAAAAATGTTGCCTGCCATTTTGGTAAACACAGAATGTTGCCCCACCATCAAGCCATCGGCCACTGCAGTTGTCCCTGAGGGTGCAGCCTGAGGGGAATTCAGGATGGAGAAAAACAGGATATTGGCCCTAGATAGTTCAGATGCATATCTAAGAAATAAATTCAATAAGCCCAGACTCTTGCATCTTCCCATACATAGAAAAGCACTAAAATCATTAACTTGAGATGTCTGTTTTTTGTGATTAGCATTAATCTTTTGATGTGTGACTACATGGGTGTTTTTGTTTGTTTGTTTGTTTTCAGCAAAAACTCCTATATATCCTGGCTCCCCCTTTACCTCTTTGAGCAGTTCCTCAGAGCTATTGCTCAGAGCTATGGCTATCTCCCAGGCTATAGTCCTCAGTAAAGTCCCCGAATAAAACATAACTTGCAGCTTTTAGGTTGTGCATTTTTCTTCAGTCAACAGGCATCAGTACAGGACAATGTCCATTCAAGGCACTGCTCTACCTTGAACAGAACCAATGTGTGTTTTCGGAGAGGGTGTGTCTTATCTTTAAGAAATCAGTCTCAAAAATAATATCACCGTTTACACTGCTTAAAATCTAGTGAGGTAGATAGGTAAATCAACAAAAACAATGAAATATGATAAGGTGTATGAATGATAGTATGTATAAACAATGCTATCTATCTGGGACTAAAAGATTGATGAAGATTCCTTGGGGAAGTAAGGAATGTGTAGGAGATTTTAAAAAATTTTTTGTTAAAGTTTTATTGGGTATAACTGGCATACCATTTACTGTACATGTTTAAAGTATACAATTTTACAAGTTTGGACATATGAATATACTTGTAAAACCTAAACCATGATCAAAATAATGAACATATTCACACCCAGAAAAATTTCTTTGTGTCCCTTTGTAACCTCATTCTTGCTACTCTTCCGCTGATATACTTTCTGTCATTATAGATTAGCTTGCGTCTTCTAGAATTTTACATTAATGAAATCAAACATTATGTACTCCTCTTCATCTGGCTTTTTTCATTCAGTCTACTTATTTTGAGATTCATCCATCATGTCTTTAAGTACTCGTAGTCCATCCCTTTTTATTGCTGAGCAGTTTTCCCGTATAAGGATATGTCATAATTTATTTGTCTGTTCACCTGTTGATGGATATTTGGGCTTAAGTTTAAATTTTCTGGCTGTTACAAGCAAAGCTGCTGTGAGAATTTATGTACAGGCTTTTCCAAGACATGTTGCTTGCATTTCTTTGGAGTATATACCTAGAAGTAGAATAACTATGGTAGGTGTTACATTTAAAGTTTTAAGAAGCTGCCAAACTATTTTCCAAAGTGGCTGTGTCATTTTATATTCCCACTAGCTGAGTTGCCTGGAGTCACAATGCTAGTGAAGAAAGGAACTATCCTCAGGTCTTGGGACTCGCAGCCCCAAACCCTTCACTCAGACCAGTGCTTGCGCTCTGGCTGGATGGTGGGATGCCTGGAATTGCTTCTGGAGTATCTGGTCAGTGGGTGTGTGTCATGGCCCTGTAGTCCAAGCTACTTTGTCTCTATGGTTCTGCCTATTCTGAACATTTCATATAAATGGAATCACACTGCAAAAAAAAAAAGAGAGAGAGTTTCCATTGAGCCACACCTTTGCCAACACTTGGTATGGTCATTCTTTTTAATTTTAGCCTCTCGAATAGATGAGTAGTGGGTTTTTTGTTTGTTTGTTTCTTAATATATTTATTTATTTATTTTACTTTTGGCTGCATTGGGTCTTCATTGCTGCGCACAGGCTTTCTCTAGTTGTGGCGAGTGGGAGCTACTCTTCGTTGTGGTGCGAGGGCTTCTCATTGTGGTGGCTTCTCTTGTTGTGGAGCATGGGCTCTAGGCACGCAGGCTCAGTAGTTGTGGCACACGGGCTCAGTAGTTGTAGCTCGCAGGCTCTACAGCGCAGGCTTAGTAGTTGTGGCGCACGGGCTTAGTTGCTCCACAGCATGTGGGATCTTTCCAGACCAGGGCTCGATCCCATGTCCCCTGCATTGGTAGGCGGCTTCTTAACCACTGCACCACCTCTTATTGTGGTTTTAATTTGCATTTCCCTAATAGTTACTGATGTTGAACATCTTTTCAAGTCCTTCTTTGCCACTCTCATAGCATATTTGGTGAAGTGTCTGTTCAAAATCTTGCCCAGTTTTTGTTATTATTTTGTTTCCTTTTTACCGAGTTATGAGGGTTTTAAGAAATACATTCTGGATACAAGCATTTATCCGATATGTGATGTGCAGAGTTTTTCTCCCCAGTCTGTGGCTGTCCTCTCTCTCGTTCTCTTAACTGTGTCTTTCAAAGAGCAGAAGTTCTTAATTTTGATAGAATCAAATTCATGAACATTACCGGAAGCTAAGTGGATAAGAGAGTTAAGTACAATTACAATACAATACGATAAGTCCTATGATAAGGATTTGCCCTGGATTTACTCAGACTTAGGGAGTAACAAAGACTTTCTGAAGGAGGAGATACTTGAGGAGGAGCTAACTGAGTAAGACTGGAAATGGAGTTGCAGGCAAGAAAAGAACATGTGCACAGGTTATGAAAGAGTATGGTATATTTAACTATGAATATCTGTATGACTGGAGCATAGTGTGCATATGAAGACAAAATAGAAAATAAAATTAGGATGAAAACTGAGAAAAATTAGTCATGAAAGATCCTGTGCATTAAGGGGTTATGCCTTACTGCTAATAATTGTGGTTATATATGCATTTTTAAAAGATCATTTTGGAATTGTTGCTGAAAATGCATGGGGAATGGATGGGAGAGTTATTAGAGGCTGAGAGACCAGATAAGAAGTGTGAGAAGGACCCAGGACAAAAGTATTGATGCCTGGGGGACAGAGAAGTTGAATAACTATAAATAATTGGAAAATAGAATCAGAAAGATTTGGTTATCAGTGTTTCCCAAGAGACTATGGAAGGAGTTAAATGTGGAATTTGGAAAAAGGCATTTTTAAGCTTAAACAATATAAATGGTGTAGTCAAGGAGTAGGGATGCATAATTTGAAATTTCATTATTTGTATTATATGTTTTGTTTTGTGATGATTGATGAGATGGCTGGTAGATCAACATAGTCATTAGATTAGTAATAGACACTGTTAGTCAAGGAATAGATGAAACCCACTCTACTCAAAATATATCCCCATATGTTTCGCAAATTGAAGATTATTTGGGATTCAAATCTTTCTAGAAGAATAATATTCAAATCTTTCTAGGTGAATAATATATTCTCCTGGTATTAGTATCGCAATTACTATCTCCTGTTTTCATAACGTGAGTATAATTATTAAATAATCAGAGGAGCAATCTCAGGTGAGACAACAAATCTCCTAAGTGACCTGGGAGACAATGAGACTATTCAAGTGGGAGTTCTAGTGATTGGAGGGAAGGGGAACTGACAGATTTCTTTTTCTTCAGAGGTCATAACTGTAGAGATCAGTGAAGTCAGAGAATGAAAGGCAAGTTTTTTGTGTTTAGCTGGGCAATTGGTCAAATCCAAAAGGTCAGCCCAGCTTGGAAGTAGTACTTTCCAGTTTCAGGCTAAGACGAGATGTTTAGTATTAAAGAAACAAAAGGTTTCTGAAAGAGGCTATCCTTAAAACAGTGTGAGAAACCCTGAACAAAGAGCCAACATAATGCAAGTTAAGGATCCAGGCAAAATGTCAGAGCAATGATGCATCTGTGGCGGGTACCACTCCAAGAATGGAGCTTAATAATAAACCAAGGTCAGAACTGTTCTCAAAGTATCGGGAGGCCCAACTAGCACAGGCAGAGAAGAAGGAAAACATGACCAGAGTCAGAGACTCGGGGAATGAGAAACAAGGCCAGATAATAACAGTCACAAGGGCATGAAGTACTTTTTACTACATGAATGCAAGGGAGAACAAGCATAGTTAACTGGTTAGGTGAGAAAGAAGGAAGTATTTCACTCCTTTAGTAGTGATCATCACTACTGCTGAAAAGAGAACTCTTGAGGAGGTGTTTTGAAACTGTTGTAAAGTAAAAATACAGAATCTAATCAAGATTTACAAAGCAGTAAGAGACTTACTCCACTTCACAAAAATTCGGTTATGTAGAATAAACTTACACTTTTTCCTCCCCTAGGGGAAAAAAAAGTTGAAAAATACTTATCTGAAGACACAAGTAAACTTTAACAAACTTAAATCCAAAAGGTAATAAGAACTTCCTAGGAGAGAAGAGAATGACAGCTGCTTTCATTTCTTACAGAACAGTTTATGGTATTTATGGTACATCAAGTAGCTTTTTTCTTACATGAAGGCACCACAAACAGGGGTAAAGGGAGACCAGCCAAATGTTTAATGGCTGTGTGTAGGCTGGAATGATAGATTATAATCTCATGGCACTCCAATCATAGAGGGAGTCTGCAACCCACCCTCTTAACTCTTTCCCAAGGCCTGAACTAAGTAATCAAAAGTATGTGAAAGGCAGGGAGTAAGGCAGGATTACTGGAAAAAAATCCCTTTAAGGATGCCAGGCCTTCTTCAGTTGGATCCCAACAATGCTCTGAAGGCTGGGGGCAGGGCAGCAGGATGGAGAGAGTTCTAGTGAAGCACAAAAAGACAGGCAAGACTGGGGAAGTAAAGAGCACAACCCATGGACATGCTGGAAGCTAAGCTTCTGAGCTAAGAGAGTAACAGTTTGGTGGATGGGCTGTCAGGTACAAAGTCATCTCCAGAGTTTTGCCAGTGCTAAAAACCCAAGCACATTTGAAGGACATGGTGAACTGATTCTAATTAACTTCTATAAAGCCCAGACTCAGCAAATCTAAAGATTCAATTGACTCAGACTTCCAAACAAGAAGCCTAATAGAAAAAGTGGAAAGATATTTTTTTAGGGTAAATATTATGTACTGTTCTCTTTTGTGCAATATCTAGCATACAATAAGAATTATCAGATATGTGAAGGCACAAGAAAATGTGAGCCATGGTCAAAAGAGAAAATAGTTAATAGAGGCAAACACAGAAATGGCCCACATATTGGAATTATCTGAAAGGGATTTTAAAATTACTATAATAAATGTTATAGAATCTGTAGGAAAAGTGGACAACATGCATGAATAGACAGGGTATTTTGGTAAAGAGATGGGAACTGTTTTAAAAAAACACAAATGAAAATGATAGAAATAAAATATCAGATATAAAAAGTCCACTTGGTAGGATTATTAGCAAACTGGACATAGCAGAAGAAGGAATTCATAAACTTGAGACAGGTCAATAGAAATTATACAAACCAAATATAAAAAGCAAAAAAATGGGGGAGGGGGAGGGACAGATGGAAAAGAGTGTCTGATATCTGCAGGACAGTATCAAATGGTCTAGCATACATGTACTTGGAATCCAAGGAGAAGAAAAAAGGAGGGTACAGAAGAAGTAGTTGAAGAGAGATAAATTGAGAAATCTCCAAAACAACTGATGATATCAATCCATGTATTCAGCAAGCTCAGTGAATCCTAAAGAGCATAAAATTGAAAGAAAAACAAACCTAGAGAATCATAGCAAAAAAATCTTAAAACCAGTCACAGAGAAAATATACACATTACATGTAGAGGAATAATGATTAAAAAAGATTAATCACTAGTGATTTTTTTTATTTCAAAAACAACAGAAGCCATAGAAAATGGAATGGGATTTTTGAAGTGGTCTAAATATAAACAACATATATCAATTTAAATTCTGTATCTAGCAAAAAACCCCCAAATATTTCAGCCAAAATAAAGCTATTTTCAGACAGACAAAAGCTGAGCAACTTCAGCTCCAGACATCTCTAGCAGAAATTCTAGAAGTTCTTCAGGCTAATGTGAAATGATATAAGATGAAAGTCCTGATATATGAATAAACATATAGAAATATTTTCTATTTTACTTATTTTATATGTATCCCATATATCATTTATCTATAGCTATACATAGCTTTAAAAGATTATTGACTAAAATGAATATGGTAGCAATATATTTTGGGTTATAATGTATGTGGAAGTAAAATATATGTCAACAAGGGCACAAAGTACAGGAGGGAATATAAATAGGATTATAGTGTTGCAGTGTTCTTGTATTTTTCTTTAAGTAGTAATTTATCATTTGAAGGTAAACTTTACAAATTGAAGATACATAAAGTAAATTGGAAAATATACCATGAAAACAATAAGCATAAGAATGATAGTATCGCCATAATAATATCAGAAAAATAAAACTTCAAGGCAAAGAGTATTTCCAGAGATACAGAAGCATATTCATAGTGGTAAAAGTCTTCATTGTTTAAGAAGATATAATGGTTCTAAATATGCATGCAGGTACTAATAGAGCCTTAAAGCCACAAAGCAATATTTGACAGAATTAGATGGAGAAATAGATAAATGTACAATAAATAATGAATAGAATATACACAGAAAATCAGGAAAAATATGGAAGATTTGAATAACATTATGTACTAACTTGACCTAATGGAGTTAATAGGATGTAATACCCATCAACTAAAAATACAAATTCCTTTCAATTTCACAAAGAATATTCAGCAAGACCAATCATTGACCAATCCTATGCTAGCATCTTAAACAGTCTCAATAAATTTCACAAGATCAGAAACATAGAGTATATGTTCTATGATCACAAATTAGAAATCAGTAACTGAAAAATATCTTGAAAATGCCAAAATATTTAGAAATTAAGTGACTCATTTCTAAATCACCCATGAATCACAGGAGAAATCACAAGGAAAAATGAGAAATATTTTGAACTTTATAGTGAGAACACAATATATCAAAATTTGTGGGATGCATCCAAAACACGAATAAAGTGGAAATTTGTAACATTGTCTATATTAGAAAAGAAGAAAGATATACAGTGAATTAGCTAAGCTTCCACATTAAGAAATAAAATACAAAATTAAACCCAATTTAGGAAGAAGAAAGGAAATAATACATAGAAAAGCAGAAATTAATGAAACAGAAGATAAGGGAATTCCCTTGTGGTCCAATAGTTAGTACTTTGCACTCTCACTGCTGAGGTCCCAGGTTCGATCCCTGGTCAGGGAACTAAAATCCCATAAGCCATGCAGTGAGGCCAAAAAAAAAAAAAAAGATAAACAAGAGAAAATAAAGTCAAAAGTCAGTTCTTGGAAATGGTTAATAAATTTGATAAACCCATAACAAAGACAATATGGAGAAAATATAAATTACCAGTATCATTAAAAAACAAGTGACATCATTACAGATCTTACAAACATTAAAGACATAATAAAGGGATATTATGAATAACTTTGTGCCAGTGGTTCTCAACTGGGGACATTTTTTTTCCCCAGAGGAGAAATTTGGCAATATCTGGAGATAGTTTGGTTATCACAGCCTGGGGCGAGAAGTATTATTGGCATCTTACGGATATAGGCTAAGGATACTACTAAATATCCTACAAGACACAGAACATCCTCCTATTACCTGTCCACCCCAAAATACCCATAATGTTAAAATTGAGAAGCTCTGCTTAATGTTAATAAATTCAATAGCTTAAACAAAGGAATTAATTTCTTGAAAAATTCAACTAACCAAATTGACGCATAAAGGAGTAGAGAAATCTGTGTGTTACTAAACTCAGGTTGTGCTGCTCACCACTTGAAAGCCAATACTCGAGAGACAAGTGTTGGTTGGAAAAGGAAAGTTTGCTTTATTCAGGAGGCTGGCAAGCTGGGAAGAAGGTGGACTCATGTCCAAAAACCAACTCTGAAGATTCTGACCAACCTTGAAAGTTTTTAATGGAGAATCATTTGGGGAGGGGGTCAGAGTCTTTGTTATCTTTCACTGTATGCAGATTTTCTTCTAGTTGGTTGGCAGTGAGGTAATAGGGCAGTACTCCATGCATCTTGTGCTCAGCCTGAAGGTACCATTCTCCACCTCTGTGGGGGCCTTAGTTCCTACAGAAGAACTCAAAGGTATTGCTATGTATATTCCTTCACTATTGTTTCTTGACTGCTCATCCTTTGTTTCTGCATTCCCTCTCTTCCCTGATAAGCAACTGTTTGAATCTGCCCTTTGGAACTCCTATTTCCTACAAACAAGAAATGGGGTGCATGGAAAGGATTTGTTTCCAGGAGGACCCCACAGCGTCCTTCTCCATTTCATATATAGTCTCATATGTATTAAGGAAATTGAAATTGTTATCAAAACCTTCTCACAGAGAAAACTCAAACCTCAAATGGCTTTGCCAGGGAATTATATCAAACATTAAATGAGGAAACCAACCTTAAATAAGTGCTTTCAAAAACAGAGGGGGGAACACATCCCAACTTATTTTATGAAGCTGCATAACCCTGATATCAACACCTGGTAAATACAGTACCAGAAAAGAAAACTACAGACCAATATTCCTCATGATAATAGATGTAAAATTTATAAAATATTAGCAAATTCAATATAGGAATACATAAAAGAATAATGCCAGTGGTTAATGTTGAAAATTAATGTAATTCATAACAGTAAAGAAGAAAAAAATCATGTGATCATCTAAATAAATGTAGAAAAACTAGTTGACAATATTAAATATCCATTTATTATAAAAATTTTCAGCAAACTGCTATAGAATCATACATAATAAGTTAATAAATGACTTTCCACTAAGATCAGGAACAAGGCAAGGATGTCTGCTCACATCAACTTCCATCATCATTTTACTATAAATCTTAGCCAGTGCAATAAGGCATGGAAAAGATTGCCTTTTAAACAAAACTGTAAAGAAACAAGTTTTTGTATGTTGAGTATCTTATGGATCTAAAAAAAGATACCAGATAGCAGGTTCACAGGACACAAAAATCAGTTGTAATGATATAGGCTAGTAATGACTATTGGAAAATAAAAAATGTAAAATACTGTTTACAATTGCATCTAAAAGCATTAACTACTTAGGAATAAATCTAGTAAAATTCATGGAAGATATCTATACTAAAAACTACAAAATATTTAAGAGCGAAATTAAAGAAGACAAACAGAGAGATACCATTTTCACAAATTAGAAGGCTCAATATTGTTAAGATATTGTTTTCTCTTCAAATTGATCTATAGATTCAATTCAATCCAAATTAAAGGCTCAGAGGTCTTTTATGATAAAGTCAACAATCAGATTCTATAATTTTTATAAAAATGGAAGGACTGAGAAGAACCAAAATAATCTTGCCAAAGAACAACAGAGTTGGATGACTTATAATTTTGGATTTCAAGTTGTAAAGCTGATGTGATTAAGATGGTGCATCATTGCCGTAAGAATATACAAGTAAGATCAATAAGACCTAAAAGAAAGTTTGTAAGTAGATTCATTCATATATGGTCAATTAATTTACCATGAAGTCAACTCAATAGTGAAAGAAACAGTCTTTTAAATAAATACCATTTTAAATATATGGTTCTGGAACAGCTGGATGTTTATATAGGAAAAATAATAATAAGCCAGTCTGAAAAGGCTACGTACTGTATGATTCCAATTTCATGACATTCTGGAAAAAGGCAAAATTAAATGGATAGTAGTGAGGTAGGTTTTATATGAAGTATAAAGATCAGTGGTTGTCAGGGTTTCATGGGGAGAAAAAGAGGGTTGAAGAGGTAAAGCACAGGGGATATTTTTAGAATGTTAAAACTATTCTGTATAATTCTATAATAGTGAACACATGACACTATGCATTGTGAAAACCCACAGAACTCTACAGTATAAAGTCTGAGCCTAAATGTATGTAAATTAAAAAATAATTTAGCAGGTTGTGGGATCCAAGCATTGACACAGACAAAATAAGACGAAATAATCTAACTTTATTATAAACGTATGAAACAACCTTGCTGAAGGTACTGGGAGAAAAAGATACTGACCTAAGTAATTTTGGAAATGAATGAAGTCTTTAAGTCTAAAGGCAAAATAAAATGTACATAAGCACCATAATATAGTTCATAAAGTTGTTTCATGTGGAGCTACAGATGACCAATCCTGATACCACCATATACATATATGTGGGAACTGAACAATTAAGTGAATGTATGGCAGACAGGTAGATCCAAGTTTTTCATTGTTGGAGTGGGAGGTTACAGATATGCAAGGTAAGAGGCTATAGTAATCAATGCAGCAATGAATTACAGTTGGAACTGAGTCCAACTGAACTCATGTTTAGCTTAATAGAGATACAGATAGTAACTTACAAAAATACCTATAGATTTTTGTATATGCACATGTTAGCGTACACACATAGATTTCCTTTCTCTGTCAGTTGTGAGGGCATGGAAGCAATGACATGCTGCTGGGGAGTAGCAATGAGCATACCTAGTACCCAGACGTTGATTTCTAATACCATTTCTTAATAAAAGAAACCAGGGATCCTTAGAGAAAGGGATTATTCTAGACCAAGAAATATATAAGATGAGCCTGGAGAATCTTGTAGTACTGGAAAGTAAGGAATTGCTTAAGCAAACCAACAAAAACACACAAAGTTATAGCAACCCACAGTGATGGAGATATATTAAAGGGGACACAAGAGCCAGTGAAAAAGTTCCCAATGACCAAAGCTTGTACACTTTGAGCAACGATATAAATAAAGTGGTGTATGAGGATAACCTAAATTATAAAGGACACATCTCTGAGTTCCTACAGATATAAATTAATGACTGAATAAATAAATAAATGTGGGAAATAGGCCACCTTTGTAGAAGAATTTGAAATAACTTACATAGAAATTCTTCCCTCAAGGAGGTGGAACATAATTTCCTACTCCTTAACTGTGGGCTGTATATGGTGACTTCCTCCCAAAGAGAACAGTATGGAAAGGCGGAAAAATACTAAGTCTGCAGTTGAGAAATCTGA
This sequence comes from Delphinus delphis, assembly GCF_949987515.2. Lineage (NCBI taxonomy): Eukaryota > Metazoa > Chordata > Mammalia > Artiodactyla > Delphinidae > Delphinus > Delphinus delphis. The sequence goes on from NC_082691.1 coordinate 42,401,014, forward strand.
CCCACACTATCTCAGCCAGGTGATCAGGTTAACATCAATGGTGATACGTCATGAGGATAGCATGTACACTTAATATAGTGGGATAAGAATGGCACTTTAATTTTGAAGTCTTCCTCCCGAACACCTCTAACTCCAGTGTATTGGCCAGGGTTCTCCAGAGAAGCAAAACCAACAAGGTGTATTGCTCTTTATCTATATGTATTTCAACAGTGATATGTATATCCACATCAGTATCAATATAGGAAAAGAGTTGGAAACCCAGGAAGAGCCAGTGTTGCAGTTCAAGTCTGAAGTCCATCTGCTGGCCAAATTCCCTCTTGCTCTGGGGAGATCAGTCTTTTTTTTTTTTTTTTTTAACTTTTATATTATATTGGAGTATAGTTGATTAACAGTGTGTTAGTTTCAGGCATACAGCAAAGTGATTCTGTTATACATGTATCTATTCTTTTTCAAATTCTTTTTCCATTTAGGTAGTTACATAATATCGAGAAGAGTTCCCTGTGCTATACAGTAGGTCCTTGTTGGTCAGTCTTTTATTCTATTCAGTTCTTCAGTTGATTGCAAGAGGCCCACCTGTATTACGGAGCACAATCTGCTTTACTCAAAGTCCATGGATTTAAATATAACTTTTACCTACAAATGCCCTCACAGAAACATCCAGCATAATGTTTGACCAAATATTGACACTGTGGCCCAGCCAAGCTTAATCATAAAATAAACCATCACACCTAGTCTAGTCATGAGAAAAACAGTAGACAAATCCCAAGTGAGGGGCATCTTACAAAATACCTTATTGTTACTCCTCAAAACTGAAAATCATTGAAAACAGTGGAAGTCAGGAACTCACAGACAAGAGGACAATTAAATGTAATGTTGCATCCTGGGTGGGATGATGAAACAGAAAACGTATGTTAGGTAAAGACTGAGGGAATCAGAATAAAGTATGGGCAATGTATCAATATTGGTTCATTAATTGTAACAAATATACCATGTTTATGTTAGCTGTTAATAATGGGGGAAACTGGGTGTAGGGTACATGGAAATTCTCTGTACTGTCTTCTAACAGGGTAGGAAAAGATTTATTAGGAGGACACAAAAATTACTAATGACAACGGCAAATATTGATATATTCGTTGATCTTTATCAAAATTAAGAATTTCTGCTTATCAAATACACCATCAAATAGGCAGGTTACAGACTGGGAAAATATAACACAATTATCTGACAAAAGACACATGTTCAGAATATAGAGAAACTTTAACAAATCAATAGTAAAAAGACGAATAATCCAACTTAAAAATGGGCGAAAGATGTGACAGACACCTTGCAAAAGAATACATAGGAATAGCCAGTTAAAAAATGAAAAGGCAATGAAAACCATTAGTCATTTGGAATCGCAAATCAAACCTACAACGATACACCATTTCCCATCCACTTGAAGGGCTAAAATGTAAAACAAAAACAAAAAAACCTGTGAATACCAAATGTATCAATATTACTTCATTAATTGTAACAAATTTACCTTACTGATGTAAGCAGCTAACGTTGCGGAAACTGTTGTACATAGGACTCTCATATGGAGCAGCTAAAATGTTCATAAATTGCTAATGCAAATGCAAAAATAAATTCTTTGGAGAGCTATCTGGCAGCTTTTCATAAAGTTAAACAGACTCTACCTATGACCCAGCTACCTACAGGAACATCAAACATGTCCATAAAAAGACTTATACAGGAATATTCATGGCAGCCTTATTCTTACTAGGCCAAAAATTGAAGAAAAAAACCCAACAAATATCCACCGATAGAGTAAACCAAAAGATGTACGTTTGTACATTCATAGAATACTACTCAACGATTTTTAAAAAGAACAAATTACTGATACAAACAACGTGTAAGAATCTCAAGAACATTTTGTTGTGCAAAAGAATCTAGATTTTAGAAAATGCATACAATGTGATTCCATTTACATGAATTTCAAGAAAAGGCAAAACTAATATATGGTTATAGGAATCAGAAAGTAGTTGTCTCAGGGAGAGGTAGAAATGGACAGGAAAAGGGGTGTAAAGGAACTTTCTGGGATTATGTAGATGTTCTTGTTTTTGGCGAAAAAGTGTTGTATGTAATTGCCCAAACTCTTTGAACTAAACACTTTAGATCTTCATTTTATTATATGTAAATTATACCTCAATAAAAAATTTAAAATTCATACTTCAAAAAAGTTAAAGTATTAGATGGACTTTTCTTTCTCTTTACCTTACTTCATCTTCCAGCCTGAGATTTCTATTTATCTTGGCTTTTCATGGTGGAGGCTTCATACGCCATACTTTCTTCCATGAAACAACAAGGTCATATTCAATTCATTAGTTTGGGGCCCTATTTGATGTGGATATCTTATGATTCTCATTAATATTTAGAGTTAGGCTCTTAATTCCTATCGTATAGAAGGTTTGCCTTTGTCTGACCTGTGTTGCCCAGTCTCTTTGCTGCTTTATTTCCTTATCTCTGTTGCCCAAACTGTTCTCATAGATTTTTAGCTTATTGCCATTTCTGACCTTCAGTACCTGCATGAACTTTAAAGTCCCTTCTTGTGTCTATGTATCTTTATCATTCATTGCACTGTCTCTACAATACTGTTCCATGAAATAGAGGAATGATATGCTGGTTTTGAAATAAATGTTAACATTGCATACTATACATTTGAAAGAAATTACTTTCAAGAAAAGTAAATTAAAATAATGAAGGTGAGTAATAAATGAGTTGATGCTTTGACTGTTTTTGAATAGATGCATTATCTCCCATATATCTATCCTGATCTGATCATAAATAATTTGGATGAAATTTTAAAATTCAATACATACGTGTCATGAAAATCATTGTATATTATATATCTTAAATTCTTTTTTTCTTTTTTTTTTGTGGTACGCGGGCCTCTCACTGTTGTGGCCTCTCCCATTGTGGAGCACAGGCTCCGGATGCGCAGGCTCAGCAGCCATGGCCCACGGGGCCAGCCGCTCCGCGGCATGTGGGATCCTCCCGGACCGGGGCATGAACCCGCACCCCCTGCATTGGCAGGTGGACTCTCAACCACTGCGCCACCAGGGAAGCCCTTAAATTCTTTTTTAATATTTACTATTAAATAATTGTTTTCTCACTTATTTTAAGAGTTTGCTGGACAGAAACTAGGAAGAGAGAGAAAATAGGCATATGTAATGTCTAGAATTTTGAAACAGACAATAGATACAGATTGAATCCTATAAACCAAAGAGGCAAAGTTGACAGTAGCTTTGAAGAGCTGTTATCAGATGATAATAGCTATATGCCATTTGCACTATAATCTAGAGAAGGAGTTAGAGAATGTTGTCAGATTCTGGAAAAAAGAAATGAGAATTGTGTCCTGAAGAACTGGCTTATTAATTCCACTCAAGTGTGCCCTTTTGTTCGTCTGGTCACATTTGTTGCAGCTTTTAGCCCCTCAATGTCTGACCCTGGGTATGTGGGCTTGAGTGTTTGCTAGGATGGCTATTTATCAGGATACTGATGCCTTCTGCAAGGGAATCCAAGTGCAAACACTCTGCCAGGACTGCAGTCCTTGCTCTTGTCCCTTGCTGTGTTGTTTTTCCTGCCACTCTGGTTTCATTTCTGCTCTGCTTTCTGCTTGGAATACAGTCATCACCTTCCAATCACAGTTTTATATGTTCTTACTGCTTAATCATTATTTCCCAGCGATTGTTAAACACTTACTGTATCATCAGTCCCTTACTTTTATTATCCTCATTACTAAGAATTAATGATCTACATGGAAGTACTTCCCCCTGCCCCAACTCCCTTGTAGATTTATTTGAACTTTTTCCTTAATATAATCATTCCTATGACATTTGCCAACCTACTTTCATTGAATTATTTTGGAGAGCTCATAGAATACTTGGCAGAAATGCTTTGAGTCACAAATACAAAAGTAAACAACACACAGGGCACATTTCAACAGGCTTTGGCACCAGCTAAATAAACCAGTTGGAAGACACAATCTGCTGCTTGAATCTAGCACCTGATGACAAATGGAAAATTACAGAGCCTCACTTCTAACTTGACATTCCTATAGGGCATTAGTTTCACAAGAGATGGCATGCATATGTAATAAGTAGAACACCCCCCCCCCAAAAATAAGCCCTATTAAAGATAATCATCTGTGAGACATTCTACTCATTTTGTTTTTCCTACTCCTGGCACTAGAACCTGGCTAGAGTAATTACATAGAGGTCATTGTTGCAAATATGCATGGGAGAATTCTTTAATTAGGACTGTAAATTATTATGTTTTTGTCTAGAATCACTGAACTCACTATAGAATGAGAACTATATAAACTTTACTATGCAATCAACTGGGAACATAATTATGTGCAACAGACAGTGGGTTTCCATATTCCTTTTTCACTAAGGAATTGCCATAAAATTTACCCTGATGTATGAAAGGATATCACCTTCTTTTTAATCAAGTTTGGGTCCATTTCTTTTGATCTCCAATTATGGTAGATATTCTGTTGTGTCCTTATGCTTATGTTTCCTGTTTGTTTTGTAAATTTTTCTAATTCTTACTCCCAAGTCTTCAAAGTGAAAGTATTGTCTCTATTAGTTATATTTTTTAAGGTTGACTTCTTTCTTATATTTTTTATAAAATACATAATGCCAGTTTTATATTTCAAGATACAGTGTAGTTTTCTTTTTAGAGAGAATGTGTTGTACCTCTCTGTTTTTCTTTTGTAGATATCTGTGTTTTCTGGGTAGCTGCCTTAGTAGTTTCCTCAAAAGAGGGGGGTACAGAATTCTCCTGATTTTGAAGGAAAGAATCCAAGTTGAAAAGAGCAGAACTATACATACGTTTTGTGTAATGACAAAGAATAGCTTCTTAAGTATTAATTGTAAACTATTTTATACTGATATCATGTAGACTTTCTACAAATAATTTTAAGCATAGTTACATAGATTGTTGAACCTCAATATTTTGTCCACAGTATCTGAAAGCAGGTGGCTTAAAAATGGTCTTAAAAAACAAACCAAAAAATACTGAAGGATTTCTTCTTGAATATTAAGACCCAGGTGCCAACAGATGATATGGTTTATAATAATTGTTGGCATACTTGATTATATAATTTTTACAGTGAAAATGACTTCTTTTTCTCTTGACACAAATCATTGTAAAGTTCCACTGACCTGTTTTCCACACTGGAATCTCACATAGAACCTAGATGAGAAATTACAATACATTCACAATAATTCCCCCAATTGATATTTTTTCACATAATAGTAAAAATTAATTTCACTTTCACAAATTATCTCAGGAAAGAATTTTTGATCACCATGGTGGTTGTAGACCTATGAAATTGCTAACAACGTATATACCAGCCTAGACATCTCTCAGGTGCAGCAAATGGGCAGATAGACTGTGTGTTCTTCCAAAGTGAAAACTGTAGCCTTGTAAGAATAATTCTCTGCCTGTTTTCCAAATTAATGTTTGAATTAAAATTTTATTCACATATTTTAAGGAATATGGATGTTCTTCTTTTATTACAGTGTTTCATTCACCCTTTAAAAGTTTTTCACAGGTTGAAGTCAGAAGGTACTTATCTTGTATAAGTGCAAAAGGCAAGGGACTTAAATTCATTTTTATCAGAAAGTTTAAAAAGTAATTTTATCTCAGACCACATTGCCAGAAATAGCACAGGTAAACAATACATAGCTGTTGAATGAATAAATGAGTATCAAGGAAGGAAAAATATTTACTCTCCTTTGAACCATATATATTTTATCCAGTTAAATGGTTCTAAAGCCTGAGATACAGAAAACTAACTAGCTCCATTCATCAATATTATTTAGTCTTTCATTATTACTAATTATCCCCACTTGTATTGGCTCATTTATTGTCTACTCCCTCCCCACCGGTATCAAGTCTTGCCCCCCACAAAACATTTTACTGCCCTGAGGTCTTGTAAGCATTTGAACTTCTTCATAAGACGCGAAGTATACTCTAAAAAAATGAAGGAACTAAGGAACCCATTATAAACTATAGAATGATAATAAGACATTATATAATAACATGCTAATTAATAGCCATTCAGGAGGACTCATTAAAGTGAACCACATGGTCTGTCTATAGCGCTTTGTTGATAGATAGCACCTGTACTGTAGAGGGGCTATCTTCCCCTTCTTAGCTGGAACACCCAGCATCTGGCAAACATTTTTCCTCCTCCGTTTCCTCCACCTCCCAGTGGAAAAGGGGCTATTTATTTCACGGACACTGATTTTAAGATTAAAAATTCATGTGATTGTAATTTAAATTTCTCAATATTCTACTGCTCTCCTCTACCGTGTACTGCCACCCCACAAGCCTCTTCTCTCTAAAGCTTCATCTTCTTGTTGTATAGCTCACTGGCTATAAATCAACATATTTATATAGATTGAGCTGGAATGCTCTCTCAAAACATTTAAATTTACATTCACAAGTTCATTTACAACAAAAAAAATTTTAATTTACACTAAAAAAACTCACAGCATTTTGGTGCAGTAGAAATGCCTTGAAAGTGCTCTCCTTGCACTTACATTGGAAATTTGCAAACACCAAAATCAGTAGTAATGATAGTATAGCAAAATAATATTTCCTTACTTCTATTAACATTAATATGAAATAAAATGTACATCAGTGGTAAACAAAAAGTATAGTCAGTGATAAGTTTTTAGGAAAATGCAAAGTAGTATAAACATGAAATACCAATGGTAACATCATGCCATGTGTGTTTGAACTTTGAGAAGAGAAATGGCAAAGCGTCAAAGTCTTTTAGCGTGACATTGCATGCTTGAAACAGATATACCTTCCATCTGCCACACAATATAGGTATTCTAGTGTGAAGAAGTGTAGGAGTCATTGATGACAGTTCTAGAGAGGAATCTCCTTTAACAGGATCATAATTCTGCTGAGGAGCCCTATCCATATTGTTTTACTGTTCTATCTGAACGTCCCCTGTAGATTTAATTCACCTGTCAGACTTGGTTTTCTAATGGTCTCCAGAAGGGAAGAGAGTATTTTGTTTTACTACAGCTGCTCTATTGCTTAGGTGTATGATGCTTTTGTAATATAAAGTAATAAGGTGTATTACAGTTTAATGAATGTTGTTTTCTGAGTTAAGAGAGCACAGGCCCATTACATGTAATTGAACCATACTGAATTGACTAGGTTGGTTTAATTCATGGAATCAGTACTGGTAGATCTGCTGGGAAGACCCACCAAAATTATTTTATCAATTGTAGAATTGCATATGATATAATGGAGACCATAATAGACTCCAGATTTAGAAGATGTTGTAACTTAATGAACAAGCAATCTGGTTAAAGGTCATTTTCAAATAAATAATACTACTGATCCAATGTCAGTAGCATATGTACGCATAGCTGTTCTTCCTGATACAGGGATCATTTACATTAATTCACTCTCTCTCTCTCTCTCTCTCTCTCTCTCTCTCTCACACACACACACACACACACACACATACACACACACACACACACACTGTCTTAAGATTTAAGAGGTATAAAAAAGACTGAAATTAGCTGATGTATAAAGGAACCAAAGTCTCATTAGCATACTGCTCTTACCAACTAGTTAATTCATCATTTATACTCTAAAATCTTTCCTACAATTGTTTAAAAGCCTAAATAATCAAACTTCAGTCAGAATGTTTCATGTTCTAAGTATTATCCATATTTTGGTATGGATATTAAGTGGTCTATTTATTTAAAACTAAATGGTCAATATATTTTCATCATAACATTCAGATTAAAAGTACCATGTTGCATTTAAAATGTCATGCAGAAAAAGAGTTTAAATTGTTAGAGAACACATCAGCCCATAAGTGTTGTCACTTTAAGTTTACTTCAGAATATTGTGGGTTTTCTTACCATGACATGTTTATACATAGGTACAGACTATAACTTGGTCATTACTTCCATTAATAAGGGGATTTTAAAATAATTAATTATTGCTTCTTAGATGCAGTATATGGTAGTTTGAAAGCAAGAAAAAACAAAAGAGTGGTTATTTTCATGCTTACGTAATCCCGGATCAGGAGAAAACAGAGTGACTGGAAAACACAGGGCTGAGGATTCAGACAAATAAGAGTCTGAATCCAGATTTGTGGATATATGTATGTATGTGTACATGAATGTATTAATGTATGCAGTAGTCCCCTTACACTTTATGAGGTTGATGCTGCACTTTAATAGGTACATGCCTCTTGGGGATGTTGTGGTAAATATTTAGTCTCTAACATAAACATTGTAATATTTTACTTTTTTATATGGGTAAAGTAGAAATATGTTATGACACATGACTTTAGACTTAAAATTAAATACCAACATGACCTCTTGTACTGTCAGTGAAAGATATCATTGTCCAACCAATGAATGGTGAATGGCCTTTAAGTCCCTCCTCATCAGTCTGCAATGACTCTATGAGGCTGATTTGCTTTAATGTCTTTGAGAATGACCTCATTTTTGCATATTTTACTTAGTGCGCATATTTTAGCCTGTTTTACTCGATATGAATATGCATGCTGAATTAATTAATATTTGTTATCTAATCCTTTAATGCTTTTTTCTTTTATTCATTTATAATTCCCATTTTAAATTTAATTTTTATCATTTTAATGAAAATTTGTTTTATTAAATAATAACTTTACATGGTTTACTAATGACTATAAAGATTGGATCAGCACATTGAACAAAGAGTCACAGAAATCATTTCAAGAATGTCATAGCATTCCTAGAGGTATGGGCAGTTTATGAATAGTTTCTTTCTGAAAAGAGAAATTAGAATATAGAGGCATAATTTATAAATTTGTTCTTAGTACAATGGCCAGTGGAAGAATTTTTTACCAGTAGTCTTTTCCCAGACTTTGCTATACCCACAGACCACAATTAATTTATCTGAGGCCCAGTCTCTAGACAGTGCTTTCCTGTAGAACTTTCTGCAGTGATGGAAATGTCCTTTATCTGTACCATCTAATACAACAGCCACTAGCCACATATGGGTACAGACACTTAAATGGTGGATATAGTGGAGATGAATTTTAAATTTTCTTTAATTTTAATTTATTTAAATGTAAATAGTCACACGTGCCTAGTGGCTATTCTGTTGGACAGCACAGCAGCACTTAATCTTTTTTGTGGTGTTCAGCAGAGGGGATGTTTTTAATGATTGCATTTTGACCCTTACTCTGATAAATTGTATTATTGTGGTTCATTGGGTTGCAAGCAACAGAACTCAACTTTGAGTAACTTAAATTAAGAGGAGGATATATTAGAAGGGTATTAAGTTAATTCATGGATTAAAATATGAATTGATCAACTAAGCTTCAGAAAGGCAGACAAAAAGTCCTCTCCAAGGACCTCAGTATCAGTAACCTGAGACTTTTAGAGGGGCTGCTGTTAAAGGGACTAAGCTTTAACAATCATCCAGAAAGAATCTTACTGTCTTCATGGATCAAGTTAGCTTAATGACAGTTTTCACATGATAATTTTTAATCATAAAATAGTACATATTTATTTACTATTACATACAAATATATTACATAACATCTTTTTTCCTTATTATTTGACTATGGAATAGAATTTGGTTTCCCAATTTAAAAATATTAATTATGTTAAATAATAATGTACCCATCTGTTTAAAATTTAGTTAATTCATTTTCCCCCTAGATTAGTAGTTACTCAAAATTTAAAATATAAGGCTGAAATTGAAGAATAATTAGATGTGCAACTGGTATGCCATATTTTTGATCTGAAGATAAACTATACTCCAAAGAATTCTTTTTAAGTGGAAAAAAAAGGACACTGATATAGATAAAATTTTATCTAAAAATATTACTTTAAATTTTTGAAAATGCAGTGCATGCATTTATATTATTAAATATCTTCTCTCATATCAGGAGGCAAATTACTGTCATTTGGAAAAATACCAGTTCTTAAACTCATATATTACAAGTGAAATACATGTTAAAGAATATACTTTTCTATACTTTGGAATGTTTCCTCTGCTTTTAAAGTGCTTATTTGTCTGGAATTATCTGTTCAGATCATTGTAGAAGAACTATACAAGAGCTCAATTACTGCGTGTTTGTGGTGTGTTTAAGGGACAGATCACTTATCTGGTATAGAACTGAGAATCTGAGATATGTTTGTGTCTGACATGTGAAAACATACATGTAACTGATATTTTTGGGAACTGGCTTAGTAAATTCTCAGATAAATTGTGTAGTTGAAGGTCTGTGTTAAATCTGCTGAAAACCCAACAATTTTAAAAATTAAAATTCTAAAAATTGTTAGAGCACTAGCTTGCTAATAAGTTAATGATGAATAAATTTGGTAGAAAATTATATATTTAGGGTCATTAACAAATTAAAATATATACGAATTACTGATGCTTTATTTTTAATTTTTATATGCATCAGAAAATTTAGAGCATTCATGCAAAGGGAGACCAATTTATGTAATATGACTTGTCTTAAGTTCAGCCTTACTTGGACAACAGCATCATATATGAAGAGAAAAAAGACCAGTTTATTCTAGAATTAACTTAAAGAGACTTTTAAAAGTACTAAATTTGACTAAGTTTAAGTAAAATTGCATATTAGGGGCATTTAGCTTATATTTTCTGATGCTAACAAGTGGATGGGAGTTTAGGAATAAGTCCAGATTACTTTTTTTCATGCATTCATTCAACAAACAGTTACTGAGTTCCTTCAATGTGCTAGATATTTTTCTAGATAATAAGGGTACAAAAGTAAACAGAACAGATTCTCATTTTCATGGAGCTTACATGTAGGGAAAAAAACAATAAAAATCAATATACTAAAATGTTGGATACTGGTAAGTGCATTGGAGGAATATAAACCAAGATAAGAATAAAAGAATGATGAAGAATGATGATATTTTTATACAGACGTTTCTGAGAGGTTGGTGTGCCAATGGGGACCTGATTAAAGGGAGGGAGCCAGCTATGTGATTATCTGGAGGAAGAACATCTTACAGAGGAATAGCAATGGCTCTGAAGTAGGAGCATGTGAAGCATATCTCAGCTTAGGGGTTACCCAGTGTGCCTGGAGAAGAGAGAGCAAGGGGGCAAGAATCAGTACCCAGGTCAGAGAACTAGCATGGGTTCAGCTCACCAAGCACTGTTATTATTGGCTCAGTATAATGGGAAGCCATAAGAGGATTAAGAGTAGAGAAATTATATCATTTGGTTTACATTTTAAAAGAATCACTATGGCTGCTATGTGACAAATAGATTGTGGGGTGCAGCCAGAACAGAAGTAAGTTGTCCAGTTAGGAAGCTTATAAAGTAGCCCGGGCAAGAGGTGATAGCTTGCATTAGAGTAGTAGTGATGGAAGTGGTGATTAATGGACAGATTTCAGACATATTATGAAGGTGAATCAATAGGATTTGCTGATAGCTCACACATGGAAGGTGGGAAAAAAGAGAAAGATGACTCTATTGTGTCTTTTTCTTATTCTCTCTCAACTCATTTCTTTCTTTAGTTATCCATCGTCCCTCTTATTTTTACCCCAATTCCTCCTTTCTTCTCTCTCTCTCACTTTTGCCCTCACATATACCTTATCCTTAATTTTCTCTTGTCTCCTGCATTTTCCTCCCCTCCTTCTGCTTTTATGTCTTCCTCTTTATCTTTTCCATCTTTTTTTCTCTCTTTCTCTCTCTCATTATTACTTTAAATCTAATTCTGTTGACTGTGTCATAAATGCATTGTAGAGAGCCAGAGCTGGGAGACCTGTAAGAAAGCTTTTCATGACTAGTATGGTGAGCAATACATATGGGTAAGTGATTAGACTTGGGATTTGAAGGTTGAGCTAACTACATTTACTGATGGATTGAGTATAATAGGTGGGGTAGGTAGGTAAATCATAAATGACTCCAAGGATCTTGCCCTGAGACAAGCGTAAATTGTGGTATCATCAACTGAAACGGAAAAGCAGGTTTAGCTGGGGATTATGAATGGAGATAAGATTCTTTCTTTTTTTTTTCTTTAACATGTTCATTTTGGCATACCTATTCAACATCAAGTGGAGAGGTAGGGTAGTCTGGAGCCTAGGGGAGGGAGAAATCAAAGCTGGCCACATTGATTGAGTTATTGTAGCAGACACACCCTAGGGTGGCCCCGATGAGTAATGCCATTGTTAGATCCCCTTTCCTGGAGAGTAGGTGGAACCTGTGACTTGCATCTGACAAATAGACTCTGACAAAGGTGATGGAATATCATGCCAATGATAATGTTTTGTTATATAAGACTGTTTTACCAGACTGAAGAAAGATTCCCTTGCTGGCCTTGAATAAGCAAAAATCATGTTGTGAACTGTCTATGGATAAGGGCCACATGGCGGGCCACTGAAGGTGACCTCTAGGACATGAGAGCTGCCTCCATCCAACAGCTGGGCCCTAAGTCATACAGCTGCAAGGGAATTAATTCTGCCAAAAACCTGGAGGAGTTTTAGAAGAAAATTCTTTCTTAGCTGAGTTACAGCTCAAGAGCTCAGCTGTGAACATAGCAGCCTGGCAGACATGTTGAGTGCAGCCTTGTGAGAGTCTAAGGAGGAGACCCAGCTAAGCTATGCCTGACCTGCTCTCACACAGAAACTGCTAAGCTACTAAGTTTGTGGTAACTTGTTATGCAGCAATAGATAACGAATACAGTTGTCATGAAGCATAGATGGTATTTGGTATGTAGAACTGGATGAAATCACTTAGAATATAATGTCCAACAACTATCAATCCAATACTGCTTATAGGTCACTTTTTTGTCAATTTTTTAAAGCATTTTACTGCTGTCTCTAAACCTAAAGTCTCTAAAGCCAAAGTCTCAGGAAAGAAAATCTTATTTGGGAAGTTTAGATGAAATGTCTAATCCAACTAAATAAATGTAGCCAGGAAGAAATCAGGGTGCCTAGAATAAACATATTGGCAAGGCCACCATCTCTGTGAGTAGGGGGAAGGGAAGTGCAGTTATCAGAGAAGAAAGCCATGAGCTTGGCAAACACCGCCACATTTGTCTGCAAATCTGTCCACTTTTCATTTTTTATTTCTTGGCTAATTCACTTAGGGTCTGTACCAATCAGAATTCTGGATAACGGTTTTTCTGTTACATATTTTTTGAGGAAGTTAAATTCGTTTTTAAAAGCCACATTTGTCATAGTACTACGTATCTAGGGAGACCTTTGCATTGATGTTTTTAAAAGCTGTATGAGAGACCTGACATTCTCTGACATGTAGTATTTTTATTTTGCTTAATTATAAGAATAAAGTGCACATACCAGATGGAGAGCTGGCCGTGTTTCTTCCTCCTTGACCTATAAAAAAAAAAAAGAATCAGGCTGCCTTAGTAAAATGTACTTGATCTTCCAAAATGTGGACATTCATAAAATGCAACAACACTCTCAATTTCCACAGAGGTCAAAGAAAGGATAATCTATTTAGCAGGAGGACTGGCTGATAACACAGCCCCATCTCTCTGAGTATTACTATCACTCTATGTAAGGTTTATTAACAATGTCATTGGCTCTCTGCTCAAATCTTCTATGAGAATTTTCTCTTTGGCCACAATCCAGGAAGGGGCAGGTATACATGACCAAGAAGTCCTTGCCTCCTGGCCTCAGTGATATGATCCTGAAGTATATTTGTGACTCAAGCTGGATCATTCCAATTTTCTCTTGGGCCAGTGAGTGGTGGAAGGTTTTGGACTTGGAATACGCAGTAACAGTTGATTTAGTTAACTGTGGGTGCCAAAGAGGGACATTATAAGGAATTGGTGCTGAGGTTATTCTCTCAGGATGGCCTCACAGAACTCTGTGAGGAAGGAGAGGATACTGGTTTGTGGAGAAGGCTGAGGTACTGGTGACATGGAGGTGGCGGTGGCAAAGCATAGATCAAAATAACTTTCGTTTCAGAGAAAGGGAACGGCTCTTGACCAAAGGGAGTAGGCCCCAGAGGATGTATGGGTTGGTCATCTAATCATTCTTCATCTTATGAAACAGAAACATCTAAAAAAATTAAACTGTCATATACCTTAACTAATAGGTCAAAAATTCTTTTAGTTTCTTTAGAATAAAGGAGGATTGTCTCAAATTTTGTCCACCTGGAAATTATTTCAGTGAAAGCAGAACATGAATTCATTTTCATGAATAGTTTTCTTTTTTGTGTGAAATTCTCATCAATTAATTTAAATGTCCATTTAACAATGCTAAAGGAGTATGTGGTAATTAACCCTAAAGTTGAATTTTTAGCTTTTCTTTCTAAATAGTGAGATTTTCAGTGTCTTTAGAATTCTTCATTTTACTTTGTCATAGTTTAGAAATTTTTGAAATAAATAATGAAGTCATAACCAGAAATATAATCTTTAGTTTGAAATACCCCTAAACAGGGGAGGGACATCAGCAAAATGGATGTATAGGAATTTCCAGGGCCTGTTTTTACCTAGCAACATCAATTTGAGTAACCATCCACACATGAAAGTAACTTCATAAGCGCTAAGGATACCAGGTGAGTGATTTCAGGCCCCTGGCTCATCCCAGCACCTGCTTTCTCCAGGATATCAAAGAGATATGTGCACTCCCACATTCACTGCTGCTTTTATTCACAGTAACCAAGACATAGAAACAACCTAAGTGTGTGTTCATAGATGACTTCGAATCTATGATGAACAGGTAAAGAAAATGTGGAATATATACCACATGTGGAATGTTATTCAACCATTTTAAATAAAGGAAATCTTAAGTTTTGTGATAATGTGGATGGACCTTGAGGGCATTATGCTAAGTGAAATAAGTCAGAGAGAGAAAGACAAATACCATATGTTGTCACTTAACACATAGAATCTAAAAAAGTTGAACTTAGAGAAATGGAGAGTAGAATGGTATTTGTCAAAGGCTGAAGGGGGTGGGAGGGGATGTGAGATGTTGGTCAGAGTATATACATTCAGCTATAAGATGAATAAATTCTGGGGCTCTAAAGTACAGGCTATAATTACCAGGGTATATTATGTATTATGTGACAACTGAAATGTGATAGTACTGGACAGAGCAAGAAACCTCTGAGTCATTCTCTCAGCCTAAATTACCAGGTGATTCTGCCCCTTAGAGGAATACCCAAAATTCAAACTCACATGGAAAGTGTGGTCAATGATGTTTGTATTGAATAATGTCTTATACCCTACACTGAGGGATTTGAATTCTTTCAAGCTCTGTACTGTAAGTGTCTTAACTTGTATTATCCAGAGTGCCTGATTACGTTCACTTGGTTTGGATATTATGCCAATTTTATGTTATCAAACTGAAGCTGAGATCAATGGTATTTTCATCATTTTTGTCCTTCTCAGGTTAGTATAAATATCCTAAATCATCATAGATAATTGACCTTTATATCTTTCAAAACATATCTATTATATAGTTGATTCATAACTTAGAATTCCTTTTAGGCATTCACTTTCTTGATAAACCTATGCCAGATTGCTCCCTAGGTTTTTAGTTAGAGCAGTTTCAGGTGTAAGATGTCACAGACCACCCTTATTCCCTACAATATAATTTTAAAATCAAAGTCATGAAAGTGTGATACAACCCTGTCATTGTCAACTTTTAAAGAAAAATAAAGGATTTCTTCTCTTGCAAATGTATTGTTAATTTCTGTAAATTTTAATCAGAATTAGGCATTCACTATGCTTAACTATTCAGCATTGAGTAGAATGTTTTCATTTATTATTATCTTTGAAATTTATTTTATTGAAGTATTGTTGATTTACAGTGTTGTGTTAGTTTCTACTGTACAGCAAAGTGATTCAGTTATACATATATATGTATATATATATATACATTCTTTTTCATATTCTTTCCATTATGGTTTATCACAGGATATTGAATATAGTTCCCTGTGCTATACAGTAGGACCTTGTTGTTTATCCATTCTATATATAATAGTTTGCATCGGCAAATCCCAAACTCCCGATCCATTCCTTCCCCTCCCCTTGCACCTTGGCAACCACAAGTCTGTTCGTTATGTCTGTGAGTCTGTTTCTGTTTCGTAGATAAGTTCTTTTGTGTCATATTTTAGATTCCACATGTAAATGATATCATATGGTATTTCTCTTTCTCTTTCTTACTTAGTATGGTAATCTCTAGGTCCATCCATGTTGCTGCAAATGGTATTATTTCATTCTTTTTTATGGCTGAGTAGTATATCATTGTACATATGTCCACATCTTCTTTTTCCATTCATCTGTCGATGGACACTTATTATAGGTTGTTTCTGTGTCTTGGCTATTGTAAATAGTGCTGCAGTGAACATTGGCATGCACGTATCTTTCAAATTTTATTTTTCTCTGGATATGAATATTTTAATTTATTAATGTCTCATCCATTAGATCACTGATTGTGACACCAAGTTAAAATGTAAAATTCACATGTCACATGTGCATTGATTCTTTAAACCTCATAATGCTTTATGTAAGTTTTTCAAAATGAAAGACCTATTTGAATATTAATATTTTGTGTGATATTCCTAAGTTGTTTTGTTGATTATAACACAATTAAAGAGAACTGTCTACCTTTACCAAGCCAGTATTCTCCTTTATATTTTCTTTCTTTTCCTCTCTTATTTCAGTTCCTTAGTTTTCTTGCTCATACATTTAGGTTGAACCATGTGAAATTGCAATTTCTGTCATTTCTTTAATTTGGCTTAAATTAATATAAGAGAAGTTACAATAGAAAATGAATAAATGTTTATGATACCAAGAGTATTTGTCTTTGAAGATTCAGTGAATAATACTACATGTCAAATTTTTTCTCGGGAAAAAAGATAACTTGGAATTTCCAGACAAACATTACATTTAGCTTCATCAATATAAACATTATACATAGCTTCACCATGATTCTAAGATCAATTCATCTGAGGTTAATCATGTTGTAGACATTATTATTATCCATTAAATAGCATTTATCTTACAAAGAAAATGTAATATTTCTCTCTGAAAGCACAGAAAGCATATTCCTTCTTGATTAATTATTTTGTCCTTAAAGTTTGATGTATGACCAGTCATTCAAGCTACTGAATTGTGAATTCTGTGTAAAAATTTCTAGTTATTATACAAGTGACCTACCTTGATAGGATGATTCTGTAATGTTTTCTTCTTGCTTTATAAAGTCAAGCTGTAAAACCTGTAGGCTTGTAGATAAATAAATAATAATAATATGCTGCAATTATATTTTGTGTTAATATGAAATAATGAATAACTAGGTACCTCACTCTTTGTTAATATTTTGTTCTAACATGATGGACTATTATACAGCAGTGATGCAAACAAAATGGAGTCAGTGTTAAAAACAGTATCTAATGTCAGTATCTTGTACTCTAGTCAGATTAGGATTGACAGAAATTTTTTTTAACTGAAAATAGCTTTAGTTCTTTTTTTAAGTACTGAAACTATTGGTAGATGTACAGAACCATTGGGGATTTGGTGGCAGATACTCAGGTATCAAGACAGATAAGAGAACGCAATGTAAATATAGAATTAAAGGGAACAGGAATGTTTAGTTTTTAAGAATATTGTTTGAAGTTAGGCTGAACAATAGCAGGAAGTATGTCTATAGTGATCCTTCATAATATGTTTTTAAAAATTACATTATGGAAATGGAGTGAACATAGTCACATTGGCTAACTAAGTTTCTTAAGTATTTTTCAAAAATGGGCCTTATAGATATTGGCTAAATTGTGTTTTGGTGGGATTAAAGGAAAAGAAGATACAAAATTAGGCCACTAGTTTAATCTTTATCTTTTAGAGTAGAGGTCTATGGCAATTTTATTCTATCACAGGAAAATTGCCTTCCATTCCTCCTTTGCTACCTTTTTCCTTTCTTGCCTCCCTTTCTTCCAGCCTCCCTCCCTCCTTCATTTCTTCTTTTCTTCCTTCTCCTTTTGGTGGAATTAAGACAAAGGGGGAAAATGAGTTGAGTAGGAGAGATGGGAAGTGCTCTTAATACCACAGACACTTTCAATAACAAAACGACAATCTTAGAGACAGGGGAAGATTTGTTAATTCCTTCACCCATGTGTTATGGAGGTCTTTTCTCCCCAGTGATGCTGTTTGTGAGATGATAATGATCTATCTTAGATATCCTTAGTGTTACCCTGTCTATCATTCTCACTGTAAGGCTCTTTATCCAATTTCACAGATGATAATTTCTAGTTTGTAAACCATTGGTTATCAGTTAAAAGAAATCATCCAGAACTAACACTTTGGCTAGTGTAATTAATCTTTATATAGTTTAATCCCTATTTGATGAGGTGATCTGCATCAAAGAATGGAGTGCTTATTCCAAATCATACCCTTGGCCCTTGGTGTACTGATAATCAATTTTTACTGTCATTATAGTCATCTAGAAGAAAGGGGTGAGAAAATGATGTATCTCACATATAGGCCATCATTCATCATGTTGCAAATCATACTGTTTAACTAAATGAGGAATTCTGAATTCTTCACCTTCCTATGCAAGGTCAATTCTGGATATAAAATAACAAGGAACAATTAAGAATAATAAGTGAATAATGACAAAAGTATTAAAGATTAGTCTTTGTTTAATTTATAATCTATAACGTATTATATTCCAACTCTTAATTCACTTATACCAAAAGTATATACCAAATTATTATATGTAGTAGAAAATATATAGTAAACCTTGCTTAAGAATCTTTAAAAATTCTGTAGCTACTCCAAGATTGGATATGTCATTACTTTAAACCAGTGGCTCTCAATGGGGATGATTCCTTCCCTTCGGGGACATTTGACAGTGTTTAGAGATATTTTTGTTTGTCATAACTTAGAGTGTACTACTGGCATCTACAGGGAGGCCAAGGTTGCAGCTAAACATTCTATGATGCACAGAATAGCCCCTTTTAACAAAAAATTATCTGACCCAAAATATCAGTGATGCTGAGGTTTTGAAATCCTGATTTAAACAAATATGCATTAAGTACTTCCTGTGTGCTCGATATTGTGCTTAGGAATATTTGGGGATACAAAATATGCCAGGTAATCAATACATTCAAGAAGCTTGAAATCTCAGAGAAGAATTGAGTTCCAAGTCCAAATAATGATGATGATGATAGCAAATTGAATAATATATCACAAAAAGACAAAATAAAGCCATAAAGCCTCAGTAGAGCCCAACTAACACTTTCTTGGGAGCTTAGTTTTACAAAGATTACAGCAGTTGTTTATTTTTTTTTCATTTTCTCAAAGTAGATAATTTTTGTACAAGGTTACAAAATATTAAATGTACAGAAGAGTACTCACTGAAAAATAAATTTCCCTTATCACCCTGATCACAACTTCCTTTTCCCGAAGGTAATATTATTTCTATTTTTTTAATAGATTCTATCCACAGTATTCTATTCCTTTAAAATAAATATATATCACATTGTATGGATGCATTATAATTTATTTAATCAGATCCCTATTGAAAAATATTTAGATTATTTCAATTTTCTGTGATTGCTAACAAAGCTGAGATGAATATATTCTTGTGTACAACTGAGTGTGTATCTGGAAGATTGGCTAGAATTAGAATTTTGGTTTCAGAATTTACATGAAATTTTTATTTTGAAATTTTTTTTCCAAATTGCCCCCTGTGGTAGCCAGTCTCCAAGGTGATTCCCAGTTATCCTTTTGTCCTGAAATATGTGCTTCTGTGTAGCCCCCTCCTACATTGAAGAGTGCTGACCTATGTGACCAATAAGATATGGAGAAAATGATATGTGATTACAGAGCCTAGTCATAAAAGACATCATAACTTCCACCTTGCTTTCTTTTGGATCTCTGGCTATAGAGGAATCCAGACGCCATGTCATGAGGACACTCAAGCAGCCTTGGGAGAGGCTTATATTTAGACGAACTGAGGATTCCCACCAACAACCAGCACCAAATTGCTAGCCAGGTATGTGAGTCACTTTTAAGAGTGGATCATTCAGCCATCATCAAGCCTTAAAATGACTGCAGCCCTGACTAACATCCTGGTTGCATCCTTGTAAGGGACCCTGAGCCAGGACTGCCCAATGTAAGCTGCTCCCAAATTTCTAATCCAGAGGAACTATCAGAGAAGATAAATGTTTATTGTCATTTTTTTTTTTTTTTTTTTTTGGTACGCGGGCCTCTCACTGTTGTGGCCTCTCCCGTTGCGGAGCACAGGCCCCGGACGTGCAGGCTCAGCGGCTGTGGCTCACGGGCCCAGCCGCTCCGTGGCATGTGGGATCTTCCCGGACCGGGGCACGAACCTGTGTCCCCTGCATCGGCAGGCAGACTCTCAACCACTGCACCACCAGGGAAGCCCTATTGTCATTTTTAAGCTTCTAAATTTTGGGGTAATTTGTTATGTAGTAGTAGGTAACTAATACATTCTTCATGGAAGTTGTTCCAATTTATACTTCCAATAAGAGTATGAGAGTACCTGATGTCTTCTATCTACCCTTTCTAACACAGTGTGGTATCATTTTTTTTTAATGCTTTACAATGATAAATGATAACATGTCATTGTCAGTTGAATTGCACTTTTTTAGTGTGATTGAACATATTTTCAAGGATTATTTAGGAATTATTTAATACAATATGGTATCTATTCACATACTTTGCTCATTTTTCTACTAGGTTGTTGGTTGTTTTCTTATTTAGTTTTAGGAACTTTTCATATATTGAGAAAATTTGCAATTTTTATGTGATACAAGTTGCAAATGTTTTTATCTCCTTTGGATTTTTTAAAAATGATTTTTCAAATAAAGACATTTAAAAATTTTTGTAGTAAAGATTTTCAACACTTAAAAAATGATTTCTGGGGCTTCCCTGGTGACGCAGTTGTTGAGAGTCTGCCTGCCGATGCAGGGGACATGGGTTCGTGCCCCAGCCCGGGAAGATCCCACATGCTGTGGAGCGGCTGGGCCCATGAGCCATGGCTGCTGGGCCTGCACGTCCGGGGCCTGTGCTCTGCAATGGGAGAGGCCACAACTGTGAGAGGCCCGCAGCATACTGAAAAAAAAAAAAAAAAAGATTTCTGGACTTTGTGCCACGTTTTTATTTATTTATTTATTTATTTATTTATTTATTTATTTATTGGTTGTGTCGGATCTTTGTTGTGGCACGTGGGATCTTCATTGTGGCATGCGGGATCTTTTTGTTGCAGCACACGGGCTCTTCGTTGTGACGTGTGGGCTTCTCTCTAGTTGTGGCATGCAGTTTTCTCTCTCTAGTTGTGGTACGTGGGCTCCAGAGCACGTGGGCTCAGTAGTTGCGGCATGCGGGCTTAGTTGCGGGCTTAGTTGCAGTAGGATCTTAGTTTGCTAACCAGAGATCGAACCTGCATCCCCTGCATTGGAAGGCGAATTCCTTACCACTGGACCACCAGGGAAGTCCCCGTGCCACATTTTTAAAACTCATCCCATTTCTGAAGTGACTTTCAAAATCCTACCATGGATTTTCTAGTACTTCTTGGTATCCTTTTTTATATTTAAATACTTAATTCATTTGGAGTTTATTTTCTTTTAAGGTGTAAGGTAAGGATTCTGCTTAATTTATTTTCTTGTTCCAAATAGGCATTCAAGTTGTTGAAACACGAATAATTATGAACCAACCTTTTTCCTAATTTGAAATGTTTTCTCTCTTTTATACTAAATTGCATTTGTATTTGGATGAATTTCTGGTCTTAAATATATCTAGTATATTCTGCTGGTTGCGCTCTCTACCTACATTATGTTACTGTAGGGCTACATTGTTTTCATGATATACTAATTTTCAGAATGATTCTCACTCTATTTACTCATTCACTTCAATATTTACTGAGCACTTGCTGTATGCCAGATGTTTTAAGTGTTCAGGAAAAAGAGTTTCTATCTTCGTGAAAATATACTTCCTAATGGAGAAAACAATCAACCCTAAAACAAATCAATCTATTATATGAAGAAAATAAATCAGTATAAATCCTATATTTTATATAGGATTTTCAATGATAGTTTCTCTGAGGAGGTGACATTTGATGTGAAACTGTGATGGATGTGATTTTATAGAGTAAAAGCATTGCTGGCAGATGGGACAATGTGTGCAAAGCTGATAGGTGCTTAAAATGCATATTTGAGGAATATTACTGGAGAAAAGTGAAAAAGTAGGGCAGTGGTAGAAAATATGTTCAGAGAAATATTCAGGTCCTAGAATGCCTTGTAGACCATGTGAAGAACTTTGAGTTATAAGGGTGTAGAAAAGCTATTGAAGCAGGTCAGTGATGGGATGGGATCTGATTGATGCTATCTGAGGAACACTCATTGTTTTAGGGAATAGAGTAATGGGTGGGAGGGGGTTGAGTGAGAGGAGGGCAAGAGTGGAAGCAGGCAGTCCAGTTAGGGTATTTCAGTAGCCCAAATGAAAGATGATGGTGGCTTGGGCCAGCCATGGTGGTGGCAAAGGTGCTCTGAATCCAGTAAAAACTTGTGGAACAGCTGGTGTAATTTGCCATAGAATCAATTTGCCTTACTAGAAAAAAAAATCCTGTATTTATTTTAGTAGACACACATTAAAATTATAAATTGACATAGGCAGGATTGCTATCCTTGTACTCTTCAGTATTTTTTTTTAACTCAGAAATGTAAAATGTATTTTCTATTGATTTACATCCACAGTAAAACTTTAAAATTCCCTTCATAAACATCTTTCTCATTCCTTGTTCCTTTTTGGTCTTTTTTGTTGTTCTTGTAAATGAAGTTGTATCCTTTATAATATCTTCTAACTGGTTGTGAACGAGCATCGACTGCCAGACATGTGAGAGAACAAGTGTTCATACTGTTCCTGCCTGCAGGAACCTGATCATTGTGGAGCAGAGAAGAGCCATCCCTGATGTGCTCTGTCTGAATTCCTGACCCACAGAATCTATGAAGATAATAAATAGTTGTATGGAGTAATTTGTTACACAGCCATGAAAACTGGAACAGAAGTGCATTCTCTCTCTTCAGTTTATAGGATTCAGTGAATAGAAGTTGGATCCCCTTATTTTGAATTGGATCCCCAATTATTTTTATGGAGGTATAACATTGGAAAAATGAACTAAATGTAAATATACAGGTCAATGAATGGCCACAAATGAATACTCGAGTGACCAACATCCAGGAAAAGAAGCCATGCTCAAAAATGACTTATCTATGTCTTTTTTTTTTCTTCCATTCATCCTTGCCTTCTACCACGAGGTACAGGAAGGTTCTCACTGCTTGCCCACTTACTCTTTCGCCCTTATTGTAAACAAATAATATTTGGTTTTGTATCTCAGAATGAGATGCTTATATTTGGAGAAATGTATTCTACCAGCAGGGTCAGGGATATACAGCTGGGTGTAACCATTCTCCACATTTTCATGCATTCTGCTTGACCTATGCTACTTTTGGCAGTCCTTTAATCTGTTTTGTTATTTTGTTGGCAATGAGGTTTCTATATCTGTTCTTTCCTAACGTTTTTTGAGGGGGGCAGTGATTTCTGATAAAAGAATAGACAGACATTGGAATTATTTATTTAAGTAATAAACTTTATTTAAACTTTTAAAAACCTTTATTTAAACTTTTAAAAATGGCATTTCTTACGGTACAGCATGTAATCTTGGCCTTGAAAAGTGATAGGATTTTGAGAGGTGGAGAGGACAGTGAAAGGGGTGCACTTAGGGATAATTGTACAGGATAAGAACAAACAAAAAAGCATGGTGTACAAATATAGTTAGCAACCTATTACTAGGTATTGAAAATGAGTTCAAATTATATTACAAAGCTATAGTAATAAAAGCAGTATGAGACTGGCATAAAAAGAGACACATAGGCAATGAAACAGAATAGAAAGTCCAGAAATAAACCTATGGTCAATTAATTTATGACAAAAGAGCCAAGGATATACAATGGGGAAAGGAGAGTCTTGTCAATAAATGGTGTTGGAAACACTAGACAGATACATGCAAAAGAATGAAACTGGACCCCTATCTTACACCATACACAAAAATAAGCTCAAAATATATTAAAGACTTGAACATAAGATCTGAAACCATTAAATTCCTAGAAGAAAACATAGTGGTTAAGCTTCTAGGTGTCAATCTTGGCAATGATTTTTTGGATCTGACAACAAAAGCAAAGGCAGCAAAAGCAAAAATAAACAAGTGGGACTACATCAAACTAAAAAGCTTCTGCACAGCAAAGGAAACCATCAACAAATTGAAAAGGCAACCTACTAGTGGGAGAAAATATTCACTAATCATATATCTGATAAGGAGGTTAATATCCAAAATATATAAAGAATTCATACAACTCAAATGCAAAAAAAATCTGATTTTTTAAAATGGGCAGAGTATCTGAATAGATATTTTTCCAATGAAGACATACCAATGGCCAACAGGTACATAAAAAGGTGCTCAATATCACTAATCATCAGGGAAATGCAAATCAAGACCACGAGATATCACCTCACACCTATTACAATGGCTATCATCAAACAGACAAGAGATAACAAGGGTTGGTGGGGATGTGGAGAAAAGGGAACCCTTGTGCATTGTTGGCGGGGATGTAAATTGGTATAGCCACTATGGAAAACAGAATGGAGGTTCCTAAAAAACTTAAAAATACAACTACCATATGATCCAGCAATCCCACTTCTGGGTATGTATCCAAGGGAAATGAAAACAGGGTATTAAAGGGATGTCTGCACTCCCATGTTCATTGCAGCATTGTCTACAATAGCTAAGACATTGAAACAACCTAAGTGCCCATCAATGGATGAATGGATAAAAAAGATGGAGTATTATTCAGCCATGAGAAAGAAGGAAATCTTGCAATTTTTGACTACGTGGATGGTTTTTGAGGGCATAATGAATACTAAGAGAAATTAGACAGAAAGAGACAAACTGCATGTTATCATGTATGTATTGAATCTAAAAACGACACAAAAAACACATAGAAACAGAGAATAGAAAAGTGGTTGCTAGGGGCTGGGGGGTGGGGGAAATAGGGAGAGGTTGATAGAAAGGTACAAACTTTCAGCTGTTAGACGAATAAGGGAGTAACGTCTGAGGACCTAATGTAAAACATGGCGACCACAGTTGATGATACTGTACTATATAATTGAAATTTGCCAAGAGAGTTGAAGTTAAATGTTCTCATAAAAAAAGAAAGCAAGAAAGAAAAAACAAGAAAGGAATAAAATGAATTAGGAATATTGCTAGGCACCTGGAATAGGGGACTCCTATACTGACTTATCCTGTTCTCAAGGAGGTCAGAGTATGGAGGTAGCAGCAATCACCAGTGTTTGACTGAAGTCATGAATGATCATGAGGATCAATTTAGTCTGGGGCCAAGTTCTAGTTGAATCTCAGTGTTACTCATTAACAAATGTGTAATTCAATAAACAAAGAAGACATTGTACATATTATATATGCCACAACTTCTTTATCCATTCAACTGTTGATGGACACTTATGTTGCTTCCATATCTTGGTTATTGTAAATAATACTACAATGAACATAGGGGTGCATGTATCTTTTTATAATACTGTGTTAATTTTCTTTGGATAAATACCCAGAAGTGGACTTGCTTGTTCATATGGTAGTTCTATTTTTAGTTTTTTGAGGAACCTCCATACTGTTTTCCATAGTGGCTGCACCAGTTTACATTCCCACCAACAGTGCAAGAGGGTTCCCTTTTCTCCACATACTCACCGACATTTGTTATTTGCAGTCTTTTTGATAATAGCTATTCTGACAGGTGTGAGGTGATATTTCACTGTTGTTTTGATTTGCATTTCTCTGATGATTGCTCTGTTGAGCATCTTTTCATTGTCATATTATTTTATATTTCCACTGAGAGTGTTCAGAAGTTCCATTTGTTACACATCTTCATCATTATTTGTTAATTAGCTATTTTAGTTGATGTTAGCATGGTATATCATTGTTTTAATTTGCATTTCTCTAATGACTAATGATGTTTAGCCATTTTCTTATCCTTATTTGCTTATTATTCATATTTTTTCCTTTGGTGAAATGTATGTTCCATTATTTTGTTCAGTTTTAATGGGATTGTTTGATTTCTTATTATAGAATTTTAAGTATTCCATATATATGTGCAAAACATTCATTTATCAGCTACATGTTTCTCTACTAATGTCCTTTTTCTGTTTCCAAGTCCAATCCAAAATACTACAGTGTGTTTAGGCATCATGTCTCCTAGTTTCCTCCAGTCTATCGAATTTTCTCAGTAGTTTCTTGAGAGTTTTAAAGATTACTGATTAAATGTTTTGTAGAATATCACTCAATTTGGGTATAGCTGATGTTTTCTCATGATTAAACTGAGGTTCTGGGTCTTGAGGAAGAATACCACATAGAGGAAATGTCCTTCTCACTGCATCCTCTCAGATGCACATGACACCAACATATATTATCACTGGTGAGCTTAACCTTGACCACTTGTTTGACAGTGTGCAAGATTTCTCCCCTGTAAAGTCACTATTTTTCCCTTTCCATAGTCTCTTCTTTACAAGTGAGTCATTAAATCCAACCCAGACTAAAAAGTAGAAGAATTGAGCTCAATTTTCTGGAAGGAGGAGTATAAAAAATTTTGTGTAGGTGTTAAAATGACCATAATAATTAATACATAATTTTTGGAGGGAATACTTTGACACTATGCAACTATCCTGCTTCTCCTTAAAGTTTTGTCGTCTAGTTTTAACACTCATCAGTGTAACTTGTTTGCAGCAATTGTTACTGTTGTGTTCTTAATGGTGATTTTCTATTTCTCATACTTCTATATTTAATCTTTGGAATTCTGCTGTAAGGAAGGTTTGTTCTTTCTCTCCCATTTGTTTATTTAGTTTGTTCATTTAAAAGTTTGGAAAACTTTTTCTGATAAGTTTCAGAGAGTAAATATTTTAGAGTCTGAAGACTAGATTTTGAAGGAAAAATCAAAAGTACCTATTACTCTAATAACTTGCTCTAAGACATTGTTCCAAACTTTGCAACCTTTTGTGGTTCTGGCATCTGTGGTCTACTCTTAATTGTGTGTGTAAAAGAGCACTTCATAATAAGACATATCTTTTTAAAAACTGAGACATTTGAACATTGTCTTCTGGATACATTTTAGTTAATGGAAGGTAAAATATGCTCTTGAGAGAACTTGGTGCTGTTTGAAGAGTTGACAATTGGAAGATATTTTTTCTTAGTGGAAACACAATCTCTTAAACCTCAGCCAACTTCAGATGTGGGCTCCTATATTTTATAGATGATAAAACTGATGCTTGGAGGACTTAAGTAAATTTTGTGAGGTCATATATAGGGCTAGGACCAGAATCTAGACTCTAATACTAGTGAGCTGTTTCTTCCATTATCCTTTGCTGCCACATACAAGAAGAAATGACTTTGTCAGATAAAAAATGTAAAGTTAAGCTAGTCTTTTAAAAAGCTTTACAACTATAATGATTTGAGCGACCATTACATATAATATTGGAAAAAGAAAATCCTTGTCTATTTGGTGATTATGACTGCTCACTGCTGGGAAAGGTGGCAAGCAATAAAGAAGTGTACAGAAACAAAACAAGAGCTCTGGCTACTATTTGTTTCAGCAATTGTCAAGAAAGATGAATTAGTACGAATTCCCCAGGGGTGGCATGTTATGTAAAACTAATAAAACGATACCTGATGATTCCCTTGAAGAATGAAAGAATAACCTCAAAGAAGAATCAGAATTAACAAGAAATGAGATCAATCTTTCACAGCACCATGAAGGTTAGAAAGATAAAGCTATAGTACTCCCAAAGCCATGAAATTACTTCTAAAGTCAATAATCGATTTAGTGGGAAACATTAGAAAACTACAAGTCAAAAACAACATCAACAAGAATGGTAATCCCTGGAGGTCACAAACATTGAACAAAATGCCTGCTAAATCCTGTTTCACTCCCCCTGCTTCTCAGCTAAGATTGATTCTATGCTGAATTCTGAGCCTGAAACAACTGTTTCCTGAGAAGTCTTTTCACTTATAAGAATTACCTTTCCTTCCCTGCTTTTTACAAAAAAGGAAGGGAGGGAGGGAGGGAGGCAGAGAGGAAGGAACGGAGGGAGAGAGGGAGGAAAAGAAGAGGGAAAAAAAGCTTGCCATTGTCCATTTTCTTCCTTATTATTTTCTTTACTTGACTAGTTGACCAAAAGACCTTCAATGAAATAGATTAGTTCAGCATTCTTGTGTTTCTCACAATATTATAATTGTGTAAATCATCACAAGTAATGATTTTCTTGATCATTTCAAGTCTTTTCTGAGTAATATACATTGCTCTATGCTCTGATAATCTACATTGACTCTCTTCTCACATTCGATTTTCAATTGAAAATTTCAGTCCATAATTACTTATTACGTTTGCACTTTGTTATGCCCTGTAGATACTGAGATGGGAGATCATCTCAGTATTCAAGCAGAAACTGATGTCTAGTTAAGTAGTTCCTTATTCCGTTTGAGAAAATCTTTTTCCATGTGAGGTAGAACAACTTTGGACATCGGCTGGGGAAGTGTAGCCAAGTTAGAATGATAGTTTACTGTATTTTTCTAAGTTTTGTAAAATGAACACATATGATCTTTGATAATCATAGCAATATTAACCTTTTTTAAAAAATTAAAGACATCAAAACAGAAACTTAGATGATTAAAAATGAGAAATTGTGAATATATTTTTATTTCTTTAATTTTACTTATACTTTTACTTTTACATTTAGTTTTCATCACTAAATAAATATACCTCTTTGAAGGAACGATTGATTCTTCCATACACTTCTCCTCCTCACTGTCAAGTCCCCTTACCTAGAGATGAGCACTTCCAATTATTTAATTCATTGTTCTAGTGCTTTAGTTCATATTTCTAAATAACATGTACATACTGATATGTCCTGATTTTTAGTTACAGATATCTATTGAATTCTTTTTTTAAATTAAATACTTTAATTAATTTATTTGGTGGCACTAGGTCATAGTTGCGGCAGGTGGGGTCCTTAGTTGCAACTTGCCAGCTTCTTAGTTGCAGCAGGTGGGCTCCTTAGTTGCAGCTCGCCAGCTCCTTAGTTGCAGCATGTATGTGGGATCTAGTTCCCTGAGCAGGGATTGAACCTGGGCCCCCTGCATTGGGAGCCTGGAGTCTTAACTGCTGCGCCACCAGGAAAGTCCCTATCTATTGAGTTCTATTGGATGAGGTTTTACTTCTCTTTGGCTCCTCCCCTCCCATCACACACAGTTTCCCTCTTCCTGCAGTGCCAATACACATATTCATAACTGTTGGTTAAATCAATATTTAGCATTTGCAATATTTATGCATAACTAAATATTAATCACAACAAAGGCTGTTCATTTTCTGGCCACATAAAATATACCTTTGGTTTTCTGGGAAAGAAACTGTGTTGACTCCCTCCCATTGGTAGCTTCTGGCTTCTCCCTGTGGTAACACTGACTTTTTTTTCCAGTCGCCCAAAGAAAACACACTTCACAGTGAAGTAGTGAGCAAAAAAGATTTTACCAAAGACCCATTAGGGGAGGCTTTAAACGGCCATGGGTCATATACTATATGCCACACAACATTTTCCTTCTCTAAAAATCTCCCTGAGGGATCAGTTCCCATGTCTTTTATTCTAGGTTGCATGACAGTGAAGATCTTTCTGTTTTCCCTCCCTCCTAATAATTTATGTAATTCCCTGTGCATAGAGCTGTCTCTAATTCTCCTGCCTTTTGCTTTGCCGCAATCCTTTCTGATGGTATGTATTGTAGTTCTTCTCAGGCTTTTCATCCTCAGAGACAAACTATGACATCAATGGCATGTCTGTGAAAGAGCTTTGTGTCAGTCAAGATAGACTAGTTTATTCCCTGGTAATGAATAACCCCTAAACATCACGTACTTAATATTAAAAAAAATTTGCTCATGATACATGCCCAGTGGAAGTTGGTAGGAGGTGGTCTGCACCAGGTTGATTTATGCTTCCATGATCATGGCCACAGCAGGAAAGGTAACACATGTCATTTTCACTCATATTTTATTAGAAAAATCAAGTCACATGACTACACCCAACTTTATTAGAAAAAGCAAGTCACATGTCCATACTTAACTGTAATACTTACCCTACTGTGTGCCAAGAAGGACACAGTATATTTTATATTTTAAAATAGCTCTGGGCTTCCCTGGTGGCGCAGTGGTTAAGAGTCCTCCTGCCAATGCAGGGGACACGGGTTCGTGCCCCGGTCCGGGAAGATCCCTCATGCTGCTCCGCAACGGGGGAGGCCAGAGCAGTGAGAGGCCCGCGTACCGCAATAAATAAGTAAATAAATAAAATAAAATAAAATAAAAAGCTCTAATGACAACCTTAACCATTATAGTGAGTATAGGGACTCTCTATACTGCAAACAAAGGAGACTCTTAAAAATAACATATATATATATACACATATATAGTTATTGTTATTGCTATATATATACTATTCATAGGAAAATCTCTTGACAAAATTCAACAGAAGTTCATGATTTCTTTTATATTTACATTACTTGGGAGTTACTGACCTTCTTGAATCTTTGAGCTTATGTTCTTCTCCCAAAAACTTGCAAAATGTTTGCCATTTGCATTAAATATTTTTCTGCCCAGGTCTCCTTCTACTTTCTTTTAGAGAGTCCCGTTGTTATACTGTTTGATATTGTCTCACAGGTCACTGCATCTCTGTTCATTATTTTTCTGTTTATTCACTGTTCATTTTGAATAATTTCTATTAATCAGTCTTTACATTCTTTAACAATTTCTTCCACTATCTCCAGCAATTTTTCATTTAAATTATTGAATTTTCAGTTCAACTTTGGCATTTTTTATTGTTTTCACTTCCCTGATGGGTCCTCTTTCTCCTTACTCATTATTTTCTGATTTAAATGAAATAAACATTTTACTTTTCTGCTTTAAACATATTTAAAATAGCTTCCTTAATGTCTTTGTCTGCTGAATCCAACATAGTTGCCTGATCATCACTGATGTGCTTTAGGGATTGATGCCCATCCCCTCGACACCCAGGCACCTTTATAGAGATAATTCTATCTGGTCCTCAGTTGCCTGATCACTCACAGAAATGGTGAAATCACAGAGCTGACCACTGCAGAAGAGGGCCTCTAATGGCCACCCCAGGAAAAGTCTGAAGTACCGTAATCCGGACTCAGCCTGAACTAATGTTGCTTTTCCTGGGATCTGCTAACACATCTGTTTCTCTTATACAGACAAGAAATGACTGTTACGGCATTGGCGACTCCTTTTCTAAGCCATTAGATTGAACTAGTCTCTATCTGGAGTGAGAAACTATCACTCTAAAGTCTCCTCTTTAGTCAGGGAGCTTAGTTGGATTATGGGGCCAGGAGGGGTCACTACAACTTCCCTTATGTAGTTAAACATTAATTGTGAGTCTTAAATACCCAAGTAAAGGACCACTCATTTGGGAAGTGTGTAATGTGTCATAAGTTTCATCTTTCGAGTAGATAATTAGTCATATACATTTTACCACCTCTTGGTGTCTGGGGTATACCTCTATGCACCAGTTTCATAGCATACATTTTAAAATTACCCTTTAAAAGATCATTTTCACTTTTAAAAAAGTAAAAATAACTTTTTTCCCATTACATATATTTTGATAGCTTCTAGGAAAAAGGAGGGCCCAATTAGCCTAACTCACTTCTAAGTCATCCATTGGATCACCAGTCTAATAGAGGAAAATGTAATCTCCTTTACCTTAAAATGTCTTCAGAAAACATTCTTCTGTGAGTTTACCTTTAAATTCATTAATTATTACATTAACTTAAAGTAATATAAAGGCTATTTAAATTTTTCAGAAGGTGACATCCCAACTTCTAAGAAATGAAAACGAATCTAAGGCAAAACCTTAATTATTACATGCATATTTGGTTTGTTACCGTAATACATCTAAGTTTTAATTATTAAAAATCTAAAATAAAAATTATTTAATGCTGAGAACATTGAAAACACTGAATATAAATTTATCTTAGTAAAATTCTAGTCAGAAACTGAATATCAACTATTAAATATTAACTTTAGGGCATTGAGAAAAGGATATTAGTATAATGATAACCTAGGCATTTACTCACAGCAGAATATATTTCTGATTGAGAGTAACTATCATTTCAGGTCCACTAAGCAAATATATACTACCCATTCATTTCATGCAAACCTCTGATGAGCTGCCTATGGAAACAAATGTCTCCTGTTGCTCAACTAGTCTGGGTTCAAATTGGTGGCTTGGGGGTGAAAGGTCGTGGGTTCTGTTATCAATCATCTAAGCTACCCATTCCTCCAGGAGCAAAGCAGTGGCTCATCAAGGGAGGGAAGAATTATTTGATTCAACTCATTAACACATTGTTAGCAAATATCATCTTGTATAAAATATGAACAACATTAAAAGTAGCTACTTTTTATTGTAACATATGGAACATATGTGAAGAAAATGTGCCAAATCCAACATTCTGCAAATTGCTATGAATTGTTAGTGAGAAGATTCATTTGCACTTCCGAGGCATTTCTTGCCTGTGACTGTCAAACAATGGCAGTATGATGGATTGAGTTACCCCAAGCAGATCTCCCATGAATACAGTCTCTGGCCTCTGTCAGATAATATTACAGACCTGACTTTTACACTCACTGTTAACATTCTTGTGCAATAAGTTATTTTAGCTTTCTGCCACACTATTTTTTATCTCTTTATATTAGATACACAATAGAGAGTAAAAAATGATTGTGGATATATAGCTGGCAGAGAAGTCAAGAACTGCAGTTTGGGATACTCATTGCTTCATGAGGATAGCTCACATACATAATTTCTGAAAACAGAATACAAAAAGATGAAGACAGAATATAGTCTCATGATTAGCTAGCATTAAATATTCAATAAAAATGTGAAATGTACTCTTGTGCTTTTCTCTGAGCTAATCTGAACTTCTAAAACACTGTGACATAATACCTTTTCTGAAAGGATTCCAAAATGGTTTCAACTGCAATTTTATGCCAAATTTATCAACTGCTTACTTTGTGCCATATAGTGTTCTAGAATACAGAAATGGACAAACCCAACAAGTTACCTAGCATTGTGTTACTTATATTCTACTGAGAAGAGAGAATATAAATGGATAAACAAATGATAATGATAGTTTTAGTAAGATAAGTGAAATGGGAACCATGCAGTTTTATACCTTAGATAGGTTATTCATAAAAGGCCTGTATGAGGAGATAACACGTGAGTAGAAGTTTGAATAAAAAAGAAAACAAGTTGTGAGAATATTTAAGGTAAAAATCATTTCAGACAGAAAGGACAATTAGAGGACTATCATAGAGAATTTGCTTGGAGTGTTCAGGAATTGGCAAGAAGATCAGTGTGGATAGAGAAAAACGAATGAAGGAAGGAAAGGCAGGCTATGAAATGAGAGTTATCTATGGGCTAGATCATTTGGGACCACAAATTATATAAATGCTTTGGGTTTTGTTCCAAGTGTCATAGGTATGGTTAGAAGGCTTAAGAGCAGGGAATTGATAAATTATTTACCTGTTAAAGAACTTCTCTGGCTGTTGTGTGGAAATAGACTCTACAGGGTTAAGAATTGAAGAAAAGAAGCTATTACAGTAGCCCAGGCGAGAATTCATGATGGTTGGAACCAAATGACTATAATAAGTAGTATTCCTACTCAGGACGTAATTAAGGCTGATAGGATTTTGAGTTCAAGAGGAACAAAGGCATCAAGAATGTTTCTAAGAGGTTTTCCCTGATCAGCTGGGTAGTGGTGGGGCCATTACCTTAGTTATGGAACATTAGAAGAGATGCTGTTTTGAATGGCAAAGGGGTCAATACTCTGTGTTGGACAGGATAAATGTATGAGAAGATGCCTGTTAGATCACTGTATTTATTTTCTATGCTGCATGACAAATCATCACAAACTTAGTGACTTAAAACAACCCAAATTTATTATTTCACAGTTTCTGTGGGATTGGAGTGTCTTGCTGTGGCTTAGCTGGATTCTCTACAAGCCTGGAAGTAAGCTATGAGCCATCTGGGTTCTCATCTGGCAGCTTGATTGGGGAAGGATCTGCTTCCAAGCTCACTCAGATTGTTGGCAGACTTCCTTTCCTTGCAGCCTTAGAAGTTATGGAATCTTGCTTCTTTAAAATCAGCGAGGAGAGCAAGACTCTAGAGCAATCAGCTAGTCTTACATAATGTAACAATCACAAGAGTGGTGTGCCATATTCAAGTCACAGTCCTGCCCACATTCAAGGGGAGGGGATTCTACAAGGGCATGAAAGCCAGGATGTGAGGATCTTGGGGACCACCTGAAAGTCTATATACACCCAAGTGGATACACTAAGTAGGAAATTGAATATATATTCCAGAAGGAATATCAAAGCTAGAGAGAGAAGCTTTAGAGTTATCAAGGTATTGATATTTCAAAGCCTTGGGTCTGGAGGAAAATATAATCAATAATGACATGGAAATGATAGTCATTTTGTGTCAATGGACATAGAGGGGGAATATTCCAATCAACTAGATTTTTTTAAAAGATGCAGAAAATAATCCTAGGATCAGTTTTGCTACTTAATGGGTCAGTTCTTGTTTGCCTTAACATGGTTACTACTCTTAACTAATTGTTGGCTACTATCAGAGGGATAGTATGTGCCACACAAATAATGTGCTAAGAGTTTTTAAAAGGTCATCTCACTTTATCCCTGTAATAAACTAATGAGATAGACAATATTGCTTTTTTTTTTTTTTTTGTGGTACGCGGGCCTCTCACTGTTGTGGCCTCTCCCGTTGCAGAGTACAGGCTCCGGACACGCAGGCTCAGTGGCCATGGCTCACGGGCCTGGCTGCTCTGCGGCATGTGGGATCTTCCCGGACAAGGGCACGAACCTGTGTCCCCTGCATCGGCAGACGGACTCTCAACTACTGCGCCACCAGGGAAGCCCAACAGGCAGATTCTTAATCACTGTGCCACCAGGGAAATCCCAACTAGCTATCTATTTATTGATTGATGTGTTGCATTCTCTTTGCTGTTCAAACTGCTTCAAGAGTTAGATATGAAAATCCATTAAACATTCTCCTCTATGAAGTGCAAGCAGAAAAAAAAAGAATATAATAATAGAATAATATGTGGCTCTGTAATGAACAATAGTTATATAGTTATAATGAGATAAGTGCTGTTATGGGCTATAAACCTTTATAATTAACCAATATTCAAAAGATAGAAAATTTATTATTGAATAGAATGTAAATATTACCAATCGTGCAATAAAAATACAATGTACAGGTGGAAGAACTGGAAGATAGACTGAGGAGAGGTGGGAAAATTGTAATACCATCATCTTGCAAAGTAGGCAGTCAAAATATCATATCTGTGAATGATGGAATAAAAAATAAGATTTTAAACTGTTACTATTCTACAGTAACTGTATAAGATAGGAACTAGACG
This sequence comes from Delphinus delphis, assembly GCF_949987515.2. NCBI lineage: Eukaryota > Metazoa > Chordata > Mammalia > Artiodactyla > Delphinidae > Delphinus > Delphinus delphis. The sequence goes on from NC_082691.1 coordinate 42,436,626, forward strand.
CTCATCAAACTTTTTTTTTTTAATACATCTAATCTAAGTTTCTAGTTACCACTGCAGCTTGCCACAACTGAATTATGGCCAGTAAATTGTAGAAAGAAATAATATACACCATTTACTGATTTCTCAAAATCAGGTCATGTTTTAATCTTTTACATTCTCCCCCATACTTTTCTTATGCAGCTTCATTTTCTCTGGGATGTCTATTGTCTTTCATTTCTCTTTTTGGAAGAAAAACTGCTTCCCTTCCTCACCATATCTTTATTATTTTCATCTCATTCATTCATTATACTTCTTGGTATCCATTCCATTATTTTTCCTCAAGCCTGCTGACTTCTTATTTTGGTTTAAATACTCACTTCATACTTGGACTGTGACTTTCCTGTATAGCTTTTTGAATTTTTCCACAAGATTCTAGTTTGCTTTGTTCTGGCATTCTATGCTTTTATAAAATCTGCAAGATGTTCTAAACTTATGAGTAAGAAGAGGTAATATTTATGCCAGATTTGTCATCTTAAACCAGAAGCCCATGATAGCATTATAAATTACTCATGATTCAAATTAATAGCAAACACCAGGATAGGAAATAAATCATAGAAGCAATAGGTCTATATGATCCATTAATGCATGTAAAGATTCTGCCCCATTTTTATTCATGTTTGAAAAGATGAGAGTTTTTTTTATAATATTTATGTGGATTTAGTACAATTCTCCTAAAATCTGAACAATTGAATAATCACTGAAAAACAACTTCCAAAGGTTGAGCTAGTGGTGTTCTCATTTAGAAGAATTATTAATAATATTTCTCTTTCTCACAGTTACTAACTTAACTCTAGCGCTTCTTAACTGAATCTTAACTCTAATGATCGCTCAAAGCTAGCAAGGAGTGAACGTGATGATGGTGAGAAGACATTTTAAATGTAACTGAGAGATTAATTCATTAGCTTATAAGTATTTGAATGTACAAAAATCTTGAGATCAGGTTCTGTATCAAATTAGTTAATGCCTTCAGTGTTATTACTAAATTAAGATGCTAAAGTCTCTTCTCTTATCATTTGCTCCTTTATTACTGGAAAAGACAGCTGTGCTAGCCTGTAAGATTCCTGTAGGCTTATACTAGAAATTTTTTTTTTTTAACTTTCAGGGAAATTTATTAAAGAGAAGCATTGACTGAAACCATTGAACAGAGAGCATGATAACACAGAGAGGCACTTCTAATGGCCACTGGAGCCAATGGGTCCCACCGCCCCCTCCCAGGGTCCCCAACAAGGTGCCTCCGCTACACCCCACCCGGCGGCCCTCCATCCCCCCACAATCTCCCTTCCTGAGGGCCCTGCGGGTGACCTCTCACCAGGACAATGGGCGCTGGCAATGCCTGCTCCCCCCAGGGCAGCCCCTCCCCCTCTGGCCCACATGCCTGAGCCCTGGCCCTGCCCTATGGCGGGCATAGGACAGTCCCACAGCAGGGCACGCACCACTGAGCCGATGACGTGGTGTCCCAAGGAACAATGGGGTGGCCGTTAATTGTACTGCTAATTACTTTCACATTTCCAAGTAAATTCTTATTCCAATGCTGTGTTATCTAGTTTGGGATCGCAAACTATGACGGAGTGTTTCCCAATTGATTTTACAAATAGCAAAATTCAGTCTTGAATTGGATAAGTACAAATATATGTGATCAATACCATTCACAAACTTAGAAACTGAAGCTTATTAAATGCTATTATTAATATACAGAAATCTGTTGCATTTGTATACACTAACAACAAACTATCAGAAAGAGAAATTAAGGAAACAGTCTCATTTACCATTGCATCAAAAGGATAGAATACCTAGGAATAAACCTACCTAAGGAGGCAAAAGACCTGTACACTGAAAACTATGACAGTAATGAAAGAAACTGAAGACAACACAAACAGATGGAAAGATACGTTGCATTCTTGAATTGGAAGCATCAATATTGTTAAAATGACCATACTACTCAAATCAACCTACAGAACTGCAATCAATGCAATTCCTATTAAAATACCAATGGCATTTTTCACAGAACTTGAACAAATAATTTTAAATTTTCTATGGAAACACAAAAGACCCTGAATAGCCAAAACAATCTTGAGAAAGAACAACAGAGCTGGAGGGATCATGTTCCCTGACTTCAGACTGCAGTACAAAGCTACAGTAGTCAAAACAGTATGGTACTGGCACAAAAACAGACAAATAGATCAATGGAACAGGATAGAAAGCAAGAAATAAACCCACGCACCTATGGTCAATTAATCTACAACAAAGGAGGCAGGAGTACAGTATACAATGGAGAAAAGACAGTCTCTTCAATAAGTGGTGCTGAGAGAACTGAACAGCTACATGTAAAAGAATGAAATTAGAGTATTGTCTAGCACCATATACAAAAATAAACGCAAAATAAAGTAAAGGCCTAAATGAAAGACCGGATACTATAAAACTCCTAGAGGGAAACATAGGCAGAACACTCTTTGACATAAATCGCAGCAATATTTTTTTGGATCTGTCTCCTAAGGAAAAGAAATAAAAGCAACAATAAACAAATGGGACCTAACTAAACTTAAAAGCTTTTTGCACAACAAAGGAAACCATTGACAAAACTAAAAGACAACCTATTGAATGGGAGAAAATATTTGCAGCTGAAATGACTGGCAAAGGATTAATATCCAACATGTATAAACAGCTCATACAACTCAACGTGAAGAAACAAACAACCCGATTAAAAACATGGGCAGAAGAACTGAATAGACATTTTTCCAAAGAGAAAATGCAGATGGTCAACAGACACATGAAATGATCCTCCACATCGCTAATCATCAGACAACTGCAAATCAAAACCTCAAAGCGGTATCAGCTCACACCTGTCAGAATGGCTATCATCAAAAAGAACACAAATAACAAATGTAGGCAAGGATGTGGAGAAAAGGGAACCCTTGTATGCTGTTGGGGGAATGTGGATTGGTGCAGCCACTGGAAAACAGTATGGAGGTTTTTCAAAAAACTAAAAACAGAACTACCATATGATCCACCAGTTCCACTCCTGGGTATATATCCCCCCAAAACCCCACTAATTCAAAAAGATCCATGCACCCCAATGCTCATAGCAGCATTATTTACAATTGCAAAGATATGGAAGCTACCTAAGTTTCCATCGACAGGTGAATGGATAAAGAACAGGTACTATATATGTACAATGGACTACTACTCAAGCCATAGAAAAGGAACAAACTTTTGCCTTTTGCAGCAACATGGATGGACTTGGAGGGCAATATGCTAAGTGAAATAAGTCAGACAGAGAACAACAAATACTGTAGTAGGCATACAATAAATATTTGTTAGCCAACTGACAAATACAGTAATTTAGAATTTACTATATAGTTTCGTATACCTAAAATATTTTCTTCTAAGTTTATTTGCACCCCTAACTATGTTGAACTGTGTCAGGCTAGTAGGTGAGTTGAAGAGAGGAAAAAGTTGTATAAAAATATTGGCTGAAGAGCTGCGGAGTGGAGAGCGAAGAGAAGGTGAAAGGGAAACACTGATGTTGGAGAATAACATCAGATCCTCTTCAAAACATAAAAACAGATCCAGAAGCCTTTTCCATTTTTTTCTTTCAATACAAGTTTTGCAATATGGTTTACTATTACTATTTAGAGGCTAACTAGAATGGTGTCTCCATATCTTTATCGCTGTTCACGTTTGACATTTGTATTGGCCATTATCACTTCCTCTAAAGTGACCATGTGAAGGGAGTGGGGTGAAATTTAAGCCAGGCAATTTGCCTCCTGTTGACAGATTTTGTAATGTGATTGATGGGGCAGAAGGTGAAACTATCTGGTAAAATGAGTTTTTTGCATTATCTGTGTATTTCATATATCAATGCCAGTATTTCTCAAACTGCAGGTCAAGACTCTAGAGGGAAGGGTTACAATATAATTTAAGGGGTTTCATATACGGGAACTATTTGGAGGTGGAAATTGTGGGCATATTGAAAGTATGAGTCATCTTTTTTTCCTCAACTCTCCACAATTCCTCCTTCCTAACCTGTTAAAATTTTTTTAACAAAATTCTGCCAATTAGAGGATATAAAATCTTATGCGTGTTATTCATAGTGTAAACCCTTTAAAAGCAAACATTAGAGAGTGTTGAAATCACCTGTCTATGCAATTCTGCCTGCAGTACCTTGCAGAGTGCCTTATAATCAATTAATATCTGTAGGTTGATTTGCTTTCCATTTACTCACAGAAAAAAATATGACTGTATTATGAGAGAAAATGATAAAAATGTGGAATTGATAGGTACCACCCATCTTTTTTTTTTTTTTTTTTTTTTTTTTTGTGGTACATGGGCCTCTCACTGCTGTGGCCTCTCCCATTGCGGAGCATAGGCTCCGGACACGCAGGCCCAGCGGCCATGGCTCACGGGCCCAGCTTCTCCGCGGCATGTGGGATCTTCCCGGACCAGGACACGAACCCGTGTCCCCTGCATCAGCAGGCGGACTCTCAACCACTGTGCCACCAGGGAAGCCCCACCACCCATCATATTAACTACAGGTTGTCATAGAGAAGAAAAAACAAAAACTGCAAAAAAAGTTTTTTCTTTATGAAAGTGTTTTGAGCTCCTGATATAATATTAAACCCAGGATTAACCAGATCTCCCAGGGTCTCTTTTACAATTCATATTTGATTTCAGGCCTCAGTTACACTATCGTGTCCCATTTTTCTATTTCCTTTTATATAATCTCCCTCTATTTTATCCAAGAAAAACATCCTTTTATTTGTGGACCATGAAGATTTATATTAGTACCTAAAATTTTACTGCCTGATTACATTCGTATTGAGTCAAGCAACTTTGATTGAATATTGACCCCATGTAAACATTTTTCTTTTCAGTACATGAACATGGAAAATAATGAAAGAAAGTGTGAATTATTTTCCTTATCTAAACAATTACCAAAAGAAATAAAGATTATAAAGCTAACATTTTATATTAGAATTGTTTGTTTTAGATGATTTTATTATTAACTGACAGTCCAACTTAGAGTCTTATAAGTAAATAAACTGATATCTACAGTCATATATTTTATTTTTCTACTAGCTATCATTAAAATTAAAGAGAATTCTTAAAATTCCAGTAAGATATTCCTCTAAAAAGATATTTCAATACTTCAATATCAATATTTAAGAACAGTTTTTGACCGCTAGTGATAGGCACCCAGCTGAAACTCTCTTAAGCATAAGAGGGCATTCATTTGCTGATATAACTGCTAAGGGGCTGGGTGTATCTGAAGATGACTGACAGATGGAAGCTGTGAGGAGCACCAACACATTCTTTAAACTTACATTCTAGTATCATTTCACTTCTCACATAATGCTTTCTTCACAAAACCAAAGCCGTGGCATATGATAGCACTTTTCTTACATCCTTACAGTTTTGCAAGAAAGAAGAGCAAGACCCGTCATTTTCCAAATCTTGGGGAGGGATTCTTATTAACATGACCTGATTAATATCCATGGCCTGACATGTTAGAAAGTGGTTGCATTATGATTGGCCCTGTTTGCATTTCCTGCCCATCCAAATAATTGAAGAAGAGGATATAGCATAGAATGGGGATATTATTGTGAATCCAGGATGTCACCCAAATGTGCATCTGCTAAATTTTAATATGCACTTCAATAAACCAAATTATATAACAAACATACACACACAAATGCAAACACACACAGTATGCACACAGTAGCAAGTCAAAGCTCTGAAAAATAATATTGTGCATACTAAAATCTTAAGACCAAAGGGTAATCTGAAGTTATTCAACTGTATATATGATAGCTGTTTATTGAATTGAGATATTAACTAAAAAAAAAATGAAGCATATGGGACTTCCCTGGAGGTCCAGTGGTTAAGAGTCAGAGCTTCCAGTGCAGGGGGCAAGGGTTCAATCGCTGGTCAAGGAACTGAGATCCCACATTCAGCGTGGCGCAGCAAAAAATAAAAGAAAATAAATTTAAAAAACAAATAAAAAATGAAAGCCTACTACTAGCTTTTTTTTTTTTTTTTTTTTTTTGCGGTACACAGGCCTCTCCCGTTGTGGAGCACAGGCTCCAGACGCGCAGGCTCAGCAGCCATGGCTCACAGGCCCAGCCACTCCACGGCATGTGGGATCTTCCTGGACCGGGACACGAACCCGTGTCCCCTGCATCGGCAGGCGGACTCTCAACCACCGCGCCACCAGGGAAGCCCCTACTACTAGCTTTTAAATTTGGTCATTGATTTCTTTACATGTAAGTAAATATATTTGTAATCAAGGGAAGTGGCAGAAAATATAATTTCTTTTTATAAAATATTTTTAAGGATCCATGGGCAAAACTAAACTTAACATTTCAGAAAGTGTTAAAACAACATCAGAAATATATTTACCTCATTTTTTTATTATTTATAGTAATTAGAAAAAAAATGAAATATAGAGAAAAATTATCCACTATAACTTGGAATAAAGAAACTAGAGAATATTTTTAATAGAATTTTAATGACAAATCATACAATAAAAGACAGAGTTCTATAGGCTATATTGTCATCAAAGATCTATCACATTGCTCAGAGAGACCAGTATTGGCTGGTCATCATAATAAACATATTTAAATTAGCTTTGTATGTGCTAACATATATACTCTTATTCTTTACTTATCTACAATAGGAATAATAATAGGAATGATTTGTTTTATTTGTAAACCTTTAGTTGTTTCATTTAACTGTGATATAATTGTGAGTAAAGTACCTCTTCCCTGGATAAGAATCATTATGGGCATTATGACCATTACGGTCATAAATTTTCTAAGTTTGATGACAACTGTAAACCCACAAATCCTAGATGCTTAACAAATCCCCAGAATAAGAAAATAAGAAAAACAAAGAAAACTGCACTGAGGTGCATCATTATCACATTGCTCAAAACTAGTTAAATAGAAAATGTCAAAAATAGAAAGAGTAAGGAGATGTTATAAACAGAGATACAAGAATAAGGATGATAGCATATTTTGTATCATAAACAGTTCAGTGAAGCAAATTTTAAAGAACTGAAAGAAAAAAATCAACCTAGAATTCTATACCCATCAAAAATTACATTCAAAACAAAGACCTTATCAGGCATACAAAAGTTGAAAGAATCCGTAAACTGCAGGTTTACACTATATGATAGGTTAAAGCAATTTCTTTAGGCAGAAAGAAAATTATACCATATGGAAATATGGATCTACCTAAAGGAATGAAGTGCATGAGAAATGGTAACTAGACAGGTAAAGACTCAAGATTTTTTTTCTTATTATTTAACTCTCTAACAGATAAGTAACTGTTTAAACAGAAATAATAACCATGTAATGTGAAGTTTATGATATGTGTAAAATTAAAATGGAAAATAATAGCACAAATATTGAGAGAGGAAAAATGGAGATATATTGTTTTAAGGTTCTTATGCTGTATATATATAGTGGTATATCACTTAAAGGAAGATTGTGGTAAGTTAACCATGTATCCTGTAAATCCTGAAGCAACCATTAAAATGACAAAGCAAAGAGTTATAGCTAAAAAGCCAACAAAGAAGATAAAATGATAGAAATTTTCATTTATCTAAGAAACTGAAATAAAAGGAAAAGAGAAACAAGGAAAAGATGGGACAATTTTTTTTAATGGCAAAATGATAGAATTTGAATCTAACCATATCAATAATAGATTAAATTTAAATGATGTAGAAACTCCAATTAAAATACAGATTCCCTGGTGGTGCAGTGGTTGAGAGTCCGCCTGCTGATGCAGGGTACACGGGTTCATGCCCTGGTCCGGGAAGATCCCACATGCCGTGGAGCAGCTGGGCCCGTGAGCCATGGCTGCTGGGCCTGCGCATCCAGAGCCTGTGCTCCGCATCGGGAGAGGCCACAACAGTGAGAGGCCTGCGTACCGCAAAAAAAAATAAATTAAAATAAATAAATAAATAAATAAATAAAATAAAATACAGAGATCATCAGATTGGACAAAAAGCAATAACCACTTATATGCTGCCTTTGAGAAACAAATTTCAAATACATAGACATAGACAGGAGTAAGTTAAAAGTAAAAGGGTGAAAGAATCTATAGTATCCTAATACTTTATAAAACAAAACCTGAATGATTATACTGATATCAGACAAACTTGTTTTTAGAGCAAAGAATATTACCCAGGGATAAATTTATTTTATAGCAATAAAAGGGTCAATTTAACAAGATTTATGCAACTAATAACAGAGCTTGAAAATATATGAGGCAAGAACTGCTAGAACTATAAGAAGAAATAGACGAACCCACAATTATAGTCAGAGATTTCAATAATACTCTCTCATTAATGGATAGAACAAGAGCAGAGAAAAATGAGTAAGAACATAGAAGATTCTAACAGCACTGTGAATTGAATTTATCTAATTGACATTTCTAAGATATTCCACCCCCAAATAAACATTCTTTTTTTTTTTGGCCACACCACATGTGGGATCTTAGTTCCCCGACCAGGGATCAAACCGACACCCCCCTGCAGTAGAAGCCCAGAGTCTTAACCACTGGACCACCAGGGAAGTCCCAAACACTCTTTTCAATTACACACAAACAACACCAAGATAGACTGCTTTGGACCCTAAAACAAATCGCACTAAATTTAAAGGGATTCAAGTCTTCCAATGAATGTTACTGATTACAGTGGAATTAAGTTAGAAATCACTATCTGAATACTTTCTGGAAAAGTCCTCCAAAATTTAGAAATTAAGTAACACTTCTAAACAACATATAAGTCAAATAAAAAGATCAAAGGAAGAATTAGAAGGTACTTGGAATTGAACAAAAATGAAAACTCATTGTATTAGAATTTGTGTGATGCTACTAAAGCAGTATTAAAGGGGAAATGTGTAACACCAAATACCTATGTTAGGAAAGCAAAAAGGTCTCAAATCAATTATTTTGGTGTCCACCATAAGAAACAAGAGAAAGAAGAGCAAAATAAAACCAAGTTAAGTAGGAAAATGAAAAAATCAAGATCAGCGCAGAAATCAATGAGAATAAGAGCAAGGTGGCAGGAATAGAAGACCCAGCCCTTGTCCCTCCACAAAGACACTGACTTAACAACAATATATGGACCAAAATATCGTTATGGGGACTCCAGAAACCAGTTACGAAGTTGTGGTATCCCAGGCAGGTAAAAAGTTGAGAACAGCCACATTGAAATGAATGATAAGAATTATTTCTCTTTATCCCCAGTTACCTCACCCTTAGGTCAGCAGAGCTCATTGCCATTGAAGAGAACTCCAACTCATGGCTTCTCCTTGGTGGGAAAGAGAAGAGTAGAACAAGGGTCCAACATGCAGTATATTCAGAGGGCTGCCCAAGGGACTTAGTTTCTTTCTCATATGACTTGGAGCACTGGCATGGTTGGAACCAGCATAGTTTAGATTCCTGGGGCCACTGAAAGTAAGAGAGAATAGGAATAGCTTGCTTTCATACCAGAGGACCTGCCGTGCTGCAGACAGAGGCCATTGTTGTTTGGCACTACCAGAAGAATGCACCCAACTCATGGCTTCTTGAGAGGGAGAGATAAGAGTGGGACATTCATCCAGGTGTACCAAGGGTTTCCAGAGGGACTGGTTTCTGACTGGTGTGACTTGGAGCCCTGAACGGGAACCAGGATACTTTGGATGCCTGTAGGCCACTGAGAATAAAAAGGAGCTGGACAACTTGGTGCCGCAGTACCACAGAACCTGCAATATTGCAGAGAGACACTAGAGGGAGCAAGAGATTATGAGCTACTGAAAGAGAAACTAGCAAATCTCTCTAGTTGGTAAATTACATCCACAAGAGCAGAGAAGTTGCAACCCCCGAAAAATGTTTCAGAGCCCCCCAAAATCTCTAGCTGTGTTAATTGATGAAAGGCTTCCCCTGTACAAAGCCAGCCTAAAAGTACTGAGGGAAGTGCTATTTTTTCAAATGAAAAAACTTAGCAAAAAAAAAAAAAAAATCACAGTGACACAAAGAGACAGGGAAACATGTTCCGATCAAAGGAACAAAATCAACTGAAACAAACAAAGATCTCTGAATTACCTGTCAAATAATTTAAGATAATTGTCTTAAAAGAGGTCAGTGACCTGCAAGAGAACACAGACAACTAAATAAAATCAGGAAAATACATGAACAAAGAGAATATCAATGAAAAGACAAAAAGCATAAAAAAGAACCAAATAGAAATTCGGGAGCTGAATACTACAATAACTAAATTGAAAAATTCACTAGACTGGTTTAACCACAGATTTGATCAACCACGAGAAAACATCAGCAAACTCAATAATTGGTCATTTGAAATGGTTGAATCAAAGGAGCAAAGAGGCACCTTCAAGATGGCGGAGGAGTAAGATGTGGAGATCACCTTCCTCCCCACAGATACATCAAAACTACATCTACATGTGGAACAATTCCTACAGAACACCTACTGAACGCTGGCAGAAGACCTCAGACTTCCCAAAAGACTCTCTCAGGTGACCTACACACAGAGGTGGGGCCAAATCCAAAGCTGAACCCCAGGAGCTGTGCAAACAAAGAAGAGAAAGGTAAATGTCTCCCAGCAGCCTTAGGAGCAGAGGATTAAATCTCCACAATCAACTTGATGGGCCCTGCATCTGTGGAATACCTGAATAGACAGCGAATCATCCCAAAATGAGGAGGTGGACTTTGAGAGCAACTGTAGACTTAGGGTTTGCTTTTTGCATCTAATTTGTTTCTGGTTTTATGTTTATCTTAGTTTAGTATTTAGAGCTTATTATCATTGGTAGATCTGTTTATTGATTTGGTTGCTCTCTTCCTTTTTTATTTTACATATATATATTTTTTCCTTTTTCTCTTTTTGTGAGTGTGTATGTATATGCTTCTTTGTGTGCTTTTGTCTGTATAGCTTTGCTTTTGCCTTTTGTCCTAGGGTTCTGATTGTCCATTTTTATTTAAATTTTTTTTTAGTATAGTTTTTTTACCCTTGTTATCATTGGTGGATTTTTTTTTGGTTTGGTTGCTCTCTTCTTTCTCTCTTTTTTAATTACTTTTTAATTTTTTAATTTTTAATAATTTTTTCTATTTTAATAAATTCATTTTATTTAATTTACTTTTTTCTTTCTTTTTCTCCCTTTTCTTCTGAGCCATGTGGCTGACATGGTCTTGGTGCTCTGAGGTGGGAGAGCCGAGTTCAGGACATTGGTCCACCAGAGACCTCCCAGCCCCATGTAATATCAGATGGCAAAGGCTCTCCCAGAGATCTCCATCTCAATGCTAAGACCCAGCTCCACTCAATGACCAACAAGCTACAATGCTGGACACCCTATACCAAAAAACTGGCAAGACAGGAACACAAACCTACTCATTAGCAGAGAGGCTGCCTAAAATCATAATAAGTTCACAGACACCCCAAAACACACCATCAGATGTGGTCCTGACCACCAGAAAGACAAGATCCAGCCTCATCCACCAGAACACAGGCACCAGTCCCCTCCACCAGGAAGCCTACACAACCCACTGAACCAACCTTACCCACTGGGAGCAGACACCAAAAACAACGGGAACTACAAACCTGCAGCTTGAAAACAGAGACCACAAATGCAGTAAATTAAGCAAAATTAGAAAACAGAGAAATACACAGCAGATGAAGCAGCAAGGTAAAACCCACCTGACTAAACAAATGAAGAGGAAATAGCAGTCTACCTGAAAAAGAATTCAGAGTAATGATAGTAAAGATGATCCAAAATCTTGGAAATAGAATGGAGAAAATACAAGAAATGTTGAGCAAGGACCTAGAAGAACTAGAGAGCAAACAAACAATGATGAACAACACAATAAATGAAATTTATTATTCTCTAGAAGGAATCAGTAGCAGAATAACTGAGGCAGAAGAATGCATAAGTGATCTGGAGGATAAAATAGTGGAAGTAACTACCACAGAGCAGAATAAAGAAAAAGGAGTGAAAAGAATTGAGGACAGTCTCAGAGACCTCTGGGATAACATTAAACGCACTGACATTTGAATTATGAGTCCCAGAAGAAGAAAAAAAAAGGGACTGAGAAAATATTTGAAGAGAGTATAGTTGAAAACTTCCCTAATATGGGTAAGGAAATAGGCAATCAAGTCCTGGAAGCGCAGAGTCCCACGCAGGATAAATCCAAGGAGAAACATGCCAAGACACATATTAATCAAAATATCAAAAATTAAATACAAAGAAAAAAATATTAAAATCAGCAAGGGAAAAACAACAAATAACATACAAGGGGTCCCCATAAGGTTAACAGCTGATCTTTCAGCAGAAACTCTGCAAGCCAGAGGGAGTGGCAGCACATATTAAAAGTGATGAAAGGGAAAAACCTACAACCAAGATTACTCTACCCAGCAAGAATCTCATTCAGATTCGACAGAGAATTTAAAACCTTTACAGACAATCAAAGCTAAGAGAATTCAGCATCACCAAACCAGCTCTACTACAAATGCTAAAGGAACTTCTCTAGGCAGGAAATACAAAAGAAGGAAAAGACTTACAGTAACAAATCCAAAACAATTAAGAAAATGGTAAAAGGAACATACATATCAATAACTGTCTTAAATGTAAATGGATTAAATGCTCCAACCAAAAGATATAGGCTGGCTGGCTGGATACAAAAAGAAGACCTGTATATATCCTGTCTACACGAGACCCATTTCAGACCTAGGGACACATACAGACTAAAAGTGAGGGGATGGAAAAAGATATTCCATGCAAATGGATATCAAAGGAAAGCTGGAGTAGCAATACTCATATCAGACAAAATAGATGTTAAAATAAAGACTATTACAAGAGACAAAGAAGGACACTGCATAATGATCAAGGGATCAATCCAAGAAAAGATATAACAATTGTAAATAATTATGCACCCAACATAGGAGCACCTCAATACATAAGGCAAATGCTAACAGCCATAAAAGGGGAAATCAACAGTAACACAATCATAGTAGGGGACTTTAACACCCCATTTTAGCCAATGGACATCATCATAAAATGAAAATAAATAAGGAAACACAAGCTTTAAAAGACGCATTAAACAAGATGGACTTAATTGATATAAATAAGACATCCTTCCAAAAACAACAGAATACACTTTCTTCTCAAGTGCTCATGGAACATTCTCCAGGATAGATCATATCTTGGGTCACAAACCAAGCTTCGGTAAATTTAAGAACCTTGAATCATATCAAATATCTTTTCCGACCACAACTCTATGAGACTAGATATCAATTACAGAAGAAAAACTGTAAAAAATACAAACACATGGAGGCTAAAAAATATGCTTCTAAATAACCAAGAAATCAAACAGGAAATCAAAATTAAACAGGAAATCAAAAAATACCTAGAAACAAATAACAATGAAAACACGATGACCAAAAACCTATGGGATGCAGCAAAAGCAATTCTAAGAGGGAAGTTTATAGCAATGCAATCCTACCTCAAGAAACAAGAAAAATCTCAAATAAACACACTAACTTTACATCTAAAGCAATTAGAGAAAGACAAACAAAAATAACCCCAAATTTAGCAGAAGGCAAGAAATCATAAAGATCAGATCAGAAATAAATGAAAAAGAAATGAAGGAAACATTAGCAAAGATCAATAAAACTAAAAGCTGGTTCTTTGAGAAGGTAAAATTGATAAACCATTAGCCAGACTCATCAAAAAAAAAAAAAAGGGAGAAGACTCACATCAACAGAATTAGAGATGAAAAAGGAGAAGTAACAACTGACACTGCAGAAATACAAAGCATCATGAGAGATTACTACAAGCAACTATATGCCAATAACATGGACAACCTGGAAGAAATGGACAAATTCTTAGAAAAGCATATCCTTCCAAGACTGAACCAGGAAGCAATAGAAAATATAAAGAGACCAATAACAAGCACTGAAATTGAAAGTGTGATTTAAAATGTTCCAAAAAACAAAAGCCCAGGACAAGACAGCTTCACAGACAAATTCTGTCAAACATTTAGAGAAGAGCTAACACCTATCCTTCTCAAACTCTTCCAAAATATAGCAGAGGGAGGAACACTCCCAAACTCATTCTAGAAGGCCACCAACACACTAATACCAAAACCAGACAAAGATGTCACAAAGAAAGAAAACTACACGCCAATATCACTGGTGAATATAGATGCAAAAATCCTCAAAAAAATACTAGTAAACAGAATCCAACAGCACATTAAAAGGATCATACACCATGATCAAGTGTGGTTTATCCCAGGAATGCAAGAATACTTCAATATATGCAAATCAATCAATGTGATACACCATATTAAGAAACTGAAGGATAAAAGCCATAGACAATCTCAACAGAAGCAGAAAATGGTTTCAACAACATTCAACACCCATTTATGATAAAAACTCTCGAGAAAATGGTCAGAGAAGGAACCTACCTCAACATAATAAAGGCAATGTATGACAAACCTACAGCCAACATCGTTCTCAATGGTGAAAAACAGAAAACGTTTCCTCTAAGATCAGGAACAAGACAAGGTTGCCCACTCTCACCGCTATTATTGAACATAGTTTTGGAAGTTTTAGCCACCGCAATCAGAGAAGAAAAAGAAATAAAAGGAATCCAAATCATAATAGAAGAAGTAAAACTGTTACTGTTTGCAGATGACATGATACTATATGTAGAGAATCCTAAAGATGCCACCAGAAAACTACTAGAGCTAATCAATGAATTTGTTAAAGTGGCAGGATACAAAATTAATGCACAGAGTCTCTTGCATTCCTATACACTAAAGATGAAAAATTTGAAAGAGAAATTAGGGAAACAACTCCATTTACCATTGCAACAAAAAGAATAAAATACCTAGGAATAAACCTTCCTAAGGAGGCAAAAGACTTGTATGCAGAAAACAAAAAGACACTGATGAAAGAAATTAAAGATGATACAAACAGATGGAGAGATATACCATGTTCTTGGATTAGAAGAATCAACATTGTGAAAATGACTATACTACCCAAAGCAATCTACAGATTCAGTGCAATCCCTATCAAGCTACCAATGGCATTTTTCACAGAACTAGAGCAAAAAATTTCACAGTTCGTATAGAAACACAAAAGTTGCCAGATAGCCAAAGCAATCTTGAGAAAGAAAAACGGAGCTGGAGGAGTCAGGCTCCTGGACTTTAGGCTATACTACAAAGCTACCATAATCAAGACAATATGGTATTGGCACAAAAACAGAAATATAGATCAATGGAACAGGATATAAAGCCCAGAGATAAACCCATGTACATATGGTCACCTTATCTTTGATAAAGGAGGCAAGAATATACAATGGAGAAAAGACAGCCTCTTCAATAAGTGGTGCTGGAAAAACTGGACAGCTACATGTAGAAGAATGAAACTAGAACACTCCCTGACACCATACACAAAAATAAACTCAAAATGCATTAAAGACCTAAATGTAAAGCCAGACACTATAAATCTCTTAGAGGAAAATATAGGCAGAACACTCTGTGACACAGCAAGATCCTTTTTGACCCACCTCCTAGAGAAATGGAAATAAAAACAAAAATAAACAAATGGGACCTAATTAAACTTAAGGGCTTTTGCACAGCAAAGGAAACCATAACAAAGACGAAAAAACAACCCTCAGAATGGGAGAAAAGTATTCGCCAATGAAGCAAGTGACAAAGCATAAGTCTCCAAAATTTACAAGCAGCTCATGAAGCTCAATATCAAAAAAACAAACAACCCAATCTAAAAATGGGTGGAAGATCTAAATAGACATTTATCCAAAGAAGATATACAGAATACCAACAAACACATGAAAGTACGCTCAATATCACTAATCATTAGAGAAGTGCAATCAAAACTACAATGAGGTATTACCTCACACCAGTCAGAATGGCCATCATCAAAAAATCTACAAACAATAAATGCTGGAGAGGGTGTGGAGAAAAGGGAACCCTCTCGCACTGTTGGTGGGAATGTAAATTGATACAGACACTATGGAGAACAGTATGGAAGTTCCTTAAGAAACTAAAAACAGAACTACTATATGACCCAGCAATCCCACTACTGGGCGGGATTGAGAAAACCAGAATTCAAAAAGAGACATTTACCCCAATGTTCACTGCAGCACTATTTACAATAGCCAGGACATGGAAGCAACCTAAGTGTCCATTGACAGATGAATGGATAAAGATGTGGCACATATATACAATGGAATATTACTCAGCCATAAAAGGAAACGAGGGGCTTCCCTGGTGGCACAGTGGTTGAGAGTCCGCCTGCCGATGCAGGGGACATGGGTTTGTGCCCTGGTCCAGGAGGATCCCACATGCCGCGGTGCAGCTGTGCCCGTGAGCCATGGCCACTGAGCCTGTGCATCCGGAGCCTGTGCTCCGCAACGGGAGAGGCCCGTGTACCGCAAAAATAAAAAAAGGAAAAAAAAGAAACGAAATTGAGTTATTTATAGTGAGGTGGATCGTCTTGGAGTCTGTCATACAGAGTGAAGTAAGCCAGAAAGAGGAAAACAAATACTGTATGCTAACACATATATATGGAATCTTAAAAAAAAAAGGTTCTGATGAGCCTAGGGGCAGGACAGTAATAAAGATGCAGTTGTAGAGAATGGACTTGAGGATACAGGGAGGGGGAAGGGTAAACTGGGACGAAGTGAAAGAGTAACACTGACATTTATACACTACCAAATGTGAAAAGATAGCTAGTGGGAAGCAGCTGCATAGCACAGGGAGATCATCTTGGTGCTTTGTGACTACCTAGAGGAGTGGGAAAGGGAGGGTGGGAGGGAGACACAGGATGGAGGGAATATGGGGATATATGTATACATATACCTGATTCACTTTGTTGTACAGCAGAGGCTAACCCAACATTGTAAAGCAATTATACTCCAATAAATACGTTAAAAATAAATAATTAAAAAAACTAGAAAATAAATAAATAAAATTCACTTTCTTCTATGACATTTATTTCCTAATATGTTCTACCCATTGTATATGTATTTTTGTTTAGTATTAAGAATTATTTTAAAGCATAACCTTTTTATAAATCAAAGGAGTTAGATAATATCACACATCAAATTCTCTTTATCCTCAGAGTGAGGAGGAAATGATGGGCACTAGAACGAGTATTTATTGAGCATCAACTGTATAAAAGCCCCTACACTCTAAGCAAAAATACGAGATTTTCATTATCCTGTTTAATTATTTGCACTCTCAGTGTTCTACCACACATCTGAGATGGCCCAGTCTCTACATCTTTCCTGCTTGGTGGCCTCATCCTACGATTACTCCCCTCCTCATTCAGCTCAGATCCCATTACCTATTATTTCAAACACTCAGTCTCTTTCCCTGCCATCCTCTTTGGCTTTTCCTCCCAGTCATCTGCCAAAATCCTAACAATTATCCACCATCTCTGAGCTTGCTTCCAGGTTGCTGAAATCTGCTAGAAAATATAACCAACAACAGGGATGCAGACTGAAGCTTTCCAATTTCGCATATTTCAAGAACTCCTATAGGTTTCTGAATGCATAACAAGTCAAAAAATTTGAGGGGAGGGAGGATATAGAAAACTAAGGTTCTACCCAGTATATTTAGCTCTGTGGAAGTTATCAGATTGTCAAATCTTAGAAAATAAAATTTAATTTTATCACGAACAGCTTGTTGGAGCTGTAGCTATCAATCTACCAAGTGGCAAGATGATAAGCACAGACAGACTTTATGATGACTCGCTCTCTGAAATGATAACCATTTGCAAAGACTACACTTAAGCGACCCTCAGTTTATTAGTATAAATTGAATGGAGTTTTTCCTTATGAACCCAATCTGCCAAAAAACAAATCTATATTTTTCTCACAGTTTTTTAATTTAACCCAAGGGCACCTAATGTCATTATTCTGGCTCTACACGTATGTAATATGGTTGAAGTTAGGAACCTGCCAACTTTTTCCCTTTAAACACTTATCATTTCATTCACCTTAGCCTTATCTGTGAAGCAGTGGTAAGATTTAGCTCATCTATCAGTTCCTTTCCTACCTCTATGTGAGAAAACTGGAGTTTAAAAGATATATCCCTTCATAATTATAATGAATTCCTAAGCACTTTCAACAGTTGTCTCTAAAGCTAAACTTTTAAGCACATAGTTTCATCACTTAATTCTTTTTTTTTAAATCTGTGGTTAAAGGACCTTATTCTGTTTTCAATACCTATTTTAAATTTTATCTAATGTGTAGACCACCAAGCAGAAAATAAAAGGACATGTTTTTGTTAGCAAAGAACAAATGGCTAGAATGAAAATTAGTCTTCTACCCATTATACGCACTGAATGCTTATGGGAAAAACATAAAGACCCTGGATTGATTACTGACTTTTCTTTCTGATCACTTCAATACAATTTATTTAGAAATTCAGGGCTATCTATCTAATTGTCAAACTCAAGGTTTAAAATCTTTACTTAATAACTCTTCCACTGCTCATTCGTATCGATTATTTTCCTCTTAATCTGTATCTGTTCTCCCTGTTATCTTGTCTTTTAATTCAAGTTGTATTTTTTTTTTTTTTTTTTTTTTTTTGCGGTACGCGGGCCTCTCACCGCTGTGGCCTCTTCCGTTGCGGAGCCTCTTCCGTTGCGGAGCACAGGCTCCGGACGCGCAGGCCCAGCGGCCATGGCTCACGGGCCCAGCCGCTCCGTGGCATGTGGGATCCTCCCGGACCGGGGCACGAACCCGCGTCCCCTGCATCGGCAGGTGGACTCTCAACCACTGTGCCACCAGGGAAGCCCTTCAAGTTGTATTTTCAATATTCTTTCCCCCTCCCCTCTGCCTCTTCCCTTTTCCATCCCTCCCCCCCGCCACACACACACATTCGGTTAGCCTCTAATACCTCTTGGTCCACCCACAAACATCTCCACCATCAGTCATCTCTTTTCCACGTCAACTACCACAAACATGGTTTGGGTGTTCAATAACTCTTAAGTGGCAAAGCATAATAACCATTAACTGATTTCCTTCTCTAATCTACTTGTTTTTAGCCTTTGGGAGTTTCAGATTCCTTTGAAAATCTGATGATAGCTTTAGATCCTCTTCCCAGAAAAATCCCAACACATGAACTTCACCACACAGTTTCTGATGATTAGCAGAGTTATAGAAGCCAGAACACAGGCATTGGTCTGAAAATTTGTTCTTGTTTCCCTCACTTCCAATCTACCTCTATCCCCCTGCCACTTTAATCCTCCTAATGTATTAGTGAATCATATTAATTTCCTCAAAAAGCTTGTTCAACCCCACTATTTGTTGAATTCAGTCTAAATATTCTGGACTCAAAATTCTACAGGCCACAGCTTTAATTCCTGTGAGACTCACCATTACCTCACTCTGTGGACCCCACAGTCTAGCACGAATTGACATTCACTGTATTTGCTGCCATGCTGTCCTTTCTTTGCTGATTTTTTTCCTGCCTAAATGCTCTCTATCCCAATTAAAATATACCAATGCCTAGGTCCCAAACCAAGAGATTCTGAATTAGTCAGTTTGGGGTACAGCAGGGGCATCGAGGGCTTTAAAGCTTTCCAGGTGTCTCAATGCACAGCAAAGTTTGAAACCACTGATGCAGATAATCTGTCTAATACTCTAATCCCTCAGTTCTTTTTCCATTTTAATAATCTTTTCTTTTAGCCCCAACCCAGAAGATAACATTGTAACCAAATGAAAGGCAATGCTTTTTTAAATAGGACACAAAAAGCACCAGCTATAAATGAAAATATGTTCAATTAGACTTGATTTAAGTGAAGAACTAATGCTCATCAAAAGACAAAACTGGAAGAAGATATTTTAAATATATTTACTTGTAAAGTACTCATCTATAATATATTAAATCTCCTGAAAATTAGCAAGAAAATGGCAGGAAAATAATTTTAAATGTGCAAAAGACTTGAATAGGCATTTTATTAATGATAGTACACTTATCTAAGTGACCAATGATAAAATAAAAGGATGGGCAATATCATGAGTTATAAGGGGCATGCAAATACACACTACAGTAAGACACTACTACTCATTGAGAAGACTGAATAAATAGTTTAACTGCAAAAAGTGATGGGTAGCAAATTCAGAGCTAACATTTTCTTACACTGCTCATACTCATGTAAAATCACTTTGGAAAACTACTTCACAGTATCTATGAAAGCTGAACATAACTGAATATATACATCCTTATGAGCTGTTGGCAATTTTACCCTTAGGTATCATCCCCAAATTGATGTTCACACACACAAGACAGGTAAATATAGCATTATTCAAAATAGCCAAAATGGTAAGAATATTGTTTCATTGTACAGTAATTAGACAAATAGTCACATATTCATGCAATGATACTATACAGCAATTTAAGATAACAAATTACTGCTATATGCAGCTACATGGACAAGTTTCTCAGACATGATGCCTAATGAAATAAGCCAGAGAAGAGTGCACTCTGTGTGGTTTTATTTACATAAATTTAAAGGGACCAAATTAAACCGTGGTGGTAGAAACCAGCATACCAGTGACTTTTTAATACTCAGACGGAGGTAATGACTGACAGGAACATAAGAAAGCCTTCTGGGCTGCTGGATAGTATTCTATATTTTGATTTGGTGATGGTTACCATAAGCATATTCACCTCATAAAAAATTTGTTGAACTATACAATTACCTAGATGTACATTTTATAATATACTTCAATACAATGTTTTCAAAAAGGAAGTAAGATCTGTACAGGTGTGCCTAGTTTTATTATGCTTCACTTTACTTCACTTTGTAGATATTGCAATTTTTACAAATTGAAGGTTTGTGGCAACCCTGCGTCAATCAAGTCCATAGGCACCATTCTTCCGACATGCAGTATTGGAAAGTATTTTTCACTTCATGTCTCTGTGTCACATTTTGGTAATTCTCACAATGTTTCAAACTTTTTCATTATTATTATATTTGTTATGGTAACCTATGATCAGTGATCTTTGATTTTGCTGTTGTAACTTTTGGGAACATCACGAACAGTGCCCTGATTAGACAGTGAGCTTAATGGATAAATGTTGTGTGCGTTCTGACTGTTCCACCAACCAGCCAGTCCCCCATCTCTCTTACTCTCCTCACTCCTCCCTGTTCCCTGAGACACAACAATATTGAAATTAGGCCAATTAATAACCCTACAATAACTTCATATATATTCATGAAGTTTTTGATCAAAAGTAAGAATCTAATAAGTAATCCTGTTAAAACTGAATAATCTATTATGTTTAATAATAATAATCTATTATATATATATTATATATATAATAATAATAATCTATTATGTTTCAGGAAGTGATCTATTAAAAATACAATTGGACCCATAGTCTCCAACCATATCCCTTTTCCTGCTGCTTGTAATATTCTGTAATTTTCCAACACACTTGGAGTAAAGGCCAAACTCCTCACCAAGGTTTATTGACCAACATGAGTTGGCCCCTGTTAATCATTTTCTATGATATCCCCCCTGCCCCTGTGCCCTAGCCATACTCTAGATTTGTTCTCAATGTAAGCCTTGGAAATAGTTATTTCCTCTCCCTGTTTACCTTCTCCTTGTCAGTGCCAACTCAAAGTAAAAGTAACCTTCTCCGAAAAGCTTTCTATGACTATTTAATCTAGAATTTTACCAACCATCATTGAGTACTACATAACCTGGTTTTTATTGTCTTTTGGAACCAGTCATTGGTGGTATTTTGTTCTGGTTTATATTGGTTTTGCTCGTTAGCCTCCATCTGCTTTACAGAAGAATACAAGTTCTACAAGAGCAGAGTCTTAAAGTGCGTAGTTCATCTTAGTATTGCCGTCACCCAGAGCAGTTTGTCTCATTGGTGGGGCTCAACATATATTTGTTGAATGAATGAAAGTCTCACATAAATCTTCTCTGGAAGCAGCTTGTGTTATTACTAGAGAAATCAGATTCAAACTTTTAAAAACTTATTTTACTTCATGTGTTTTGGTTTGACTATATAAATTTTCAAATTTTTTTTTTTTTTTTTTTTTTTTTTGCGATACGTGGGCCTCTCACTGTTGTGGCCTCTCCTGTTGCGGAGCACAGGCTCCGGATGCGCAGAAATCTTAACAAGTACTCTGACTTGTAATTCTTTAGTAATCACCGTAAAACCTCATGCTCTGAGGACATCCTTTTTAATGCTGAATATGTGTTGGTTGCTTGTCAGGACATAACCATTCTTTTCATTGAGATGCAACTGTGGATTAACTATTTGCCCTATATACTGATTAATAAGTCATACTGTTACTAACTAAATATATTTTAACAATGTAAATGATTTCTTATTCCAAGAAAAAATAATGAAGAAACTGATTGCAGCTGTGGTTCACTTATCTTCTTAAAGAAATCCATTCACGGCAATACTATAAAACTAAGACTATCAATATGTAGTTTAATACAAATACTTCAGGAATTTTAGTGATTCTAGGAGTATACTACTATGTTTGAAAGGGCCATGATAGTGCCATTACCAAAAAAAAAAGAGAATCTTGGTTAAGTAAATATATTCTGGGACTGCTTGTAGCTTGAGTACTGCCAGATGATGAGCTTGATAAAGAGGTTTGTTTGTGATTGGAGTACAATCTATACTACTGGTGATGTGGACTAGAGAAAATAGAGATCTGGAGAGAAACTGGATGAATGATGGGCTGTACAGAGCTTGTGTCTTGTTTTGTTTAGTTTTTTTTTTTTGCGGTATGCGGGCCTCTCACTGTTGCGGTCTCTCCCGCTGCGGAGCACAGGCTCCGGACGCATAGGCTCAGTGGCCATGGCTCACAGGCCCAGCCGCTTCGCGGCATGTGGGATCCTCCCGACCGGGGCACGAACCCGTGTCCCCTGCATTGGCAGGCGGACTCCCAACCACTGTGCCACCAGGGAAGCCCTTGTTTAGTTTTTTATGTGGGAGCTATTCAACATTGAAAAAAATGTAGCTTAAAATTTTTTAAACCAAGAAATTAGCTTTAATCAATTCCTCTAAGATTAAGAATAAAATGAGGCATGTTTTCTTATCAGGAGACAAGACTGAAACTTGAACTTAAGAGTACCCTTGAATACACAGAGATTCATAGAAGCATTCATTTAATACCTTGTTACACAATAGCTTGAAAAGAAATATGCAAAAATTTATATGTAATTAAGATCAAAGTTTAAAAATGCTGACAGTGGACTCTCCAGTAAATGTCTGCTGCAGGAAACTCAACTGAAGGAGCAAAGCTAGAGGAAGGTAATTAATCTTCAAGACTGAAAGTGTTATAATAGCAATTGTCCTTTTTGAGATATATAATTGAATTTTCAAGAACATAGAATCATCTACTTTTAGAGGTGAAAGCAAAGAATGTGTGTGAATTTATGACATTTCCTTAGCATCATTTTTATTTTTTAATGAAGTGTTTCAAACTGTTAATCTAGGTGAGATGTCTATAATTACTGATCAAATTCTGTCTTGGGGCAGGTTGACTAAATAGCTTATGATCACGCAGTTAGTGAGAAAGAGTTTTAATAGGTTTCATCAACAAGGATTTCATGAGTGAAAGAAGGGATAATTTCTTTTCCTGTAAGAGGTATATTCTTTTCTTTTTGATGCTACCACCTCAAAAAATCTTTATACAAAGCTTACAGCACTACCTTGAGTCATATAGTACTTGCATGCCCTTTGGTGATAAGGTTTCAAAGAAAATCCTTCTCCCCAATGAAAAATGAGGGGAAAGAAAGTTTCATTCATGGTTCAGCACAGTATCCTGGGCCAAGCATTGTGATGTACTATAGGTTTACATAGGTAAATAAAATAGAAAGTTTTCTGGCACTTTGGTGTTTTCCATCTGTTGATTAAACAAATAAATAGGTTTTTTGTTGTTGTTGGTTTTAGTTGTTGTTGATTTTAAAAACAACTTGTGCTAAGTCTCTGACTGAATAGTGTTCTGGTTGTAAAGCATTGGGAAACTTGGTTAGAGAGGAGGTTTAAGAGGGCTTGTTTGGGGAGGTGGCTTTTAAGCTAAGATTTGAAAGACACGGTGGAGAAATCACTGGGTGAAAACAATGAATATGGCCTTATATTAGCCAAGAGAAGAAGGAAGGTGACTACAGTGTCACCCCCCTGCAGATGAGTCAGTTAAGAACAATGACACATAGTCATTAGATTTAGTAACAGGAAGATTTTAAGTTGCTTTGGCAAGAGCAGTTTCAGTTGATGGTAGAGAACAAAATTCAAATTGCTCAGAATTGAGAAATGAATGAGGGTGAGGCTGGTGGTAGTAAAAGGAAATCCATGAATACAGCCAATCTTAAAAGCAACTTATTTGGCCAATTTCATGTTGTTATACGATCTAAATACTTGACAACACAGGTTGTAAGTCAATAACATTATTCCATTGTAAATTATCGTAAGCATTAAATGTAATGTGAGAGCATATTTAACAATACATGAAAAAGCTCACTAACTTATGGATTGAAAAGCAGAATATAAGATTGGCTATTGAAAAGTCCTTAAAAATATGTGACTATAATGCATATGCCTATGAATATATAGAAATAGAAAAAATATTCAATGTTAGATATCATAACTATATATTATGTTCAATATATGTATATATGTGTAAAGGTAACTGGAAGAGTTTATACTCATTGAATATAATCAGGTGTTATATAAGTATAAACAGATGTTATCTCTGTGTGATAGTTTTATTGATATTAATTTTTTAACAATGACTGTGTATCGTGTAATCATAATTTAAAGATTAATCATTGTAAATAAAATATAACAAGCTCTAAAATTTCATAGCCTTGGTTCAAATCTATGCTCTGGTATTTATTAATTTAACTTCTCTGAGTCACACTTTTATCCTCTGTGAAAGCAGAATTATAATAGATGCCTTGTAAGATTTGTAATATTATATTAACAATATATTAAAACTTCTAACACTTTAAAAAATAATTATACTTTTAATAACTTACTGCTATAGACTGAATGTTTGTGTTCCTTCCAAATTCATATGTTGGAACCTAATCCTCAACATGATAGTAATTGGAAATGGGGCTTTTGGGAAGGTGATTAAATTATGAGTCTGGACCCCTCAAGAATGGGATTAGTGCCCACAGAGTGTTCCCTGCCCATTCTGCCATGTGAAGACATAGCAAGAATATGTTTGTCTATGAATTAGGAAATGGGATCTCACTAGACACCAAATCTTCCAGCATCTTGAGTTTGGACTTCCCAGCCTCCAGAACTGTGAGAAATAAATGTTTGTTGTTTAAGTCACCTGGTCTGTGCTGTTTTTGTTGTAGCAGTCCCAATGAACTGGGACATTTCCATAGATTTTTTAAAAATTATATATACATAGTGTATATGTATATATCATTTTAATATGCATAATATATATCATATATCTTCAGTTGGATGTATAAAAAGAACAATGGTACAATACATTAGGGAAAGAATAGAATTTTAAGTAAGCTAATGGAATTATTGGGTAAGCTGGTCAGTACAATATATAACATTAGTGAATCTGTGTGATCTTATACTTTTAGAATAAAAATAGTAACTTTTGACGGGAGAAAATTTTTATCATCCATAATATATATCCTGTGAAAATTTTCTGTATTCGTGTCTTCGGGAAGCATCCTATCATCATGGACTATGTGCTTATATACTCTACAGAAATCTAATGTGATCCATTGAGATGTTAAAGGCATAATTGTGCTTCTGGAATTTGGAGGGTAGAAGAATTCTAAAAGGTTAACACGGTAAAATGCAAAGACCAGTGATAAACTGGGCCCACAAAAATGAAAAGGGGAAATTTTCCTGTATGACTTTATAAAGAGCAGAGCCAGGTCATTCAATTATTTTTATTTTAAGGTTAGGTTAGAAGATAAACTAACTCCTTTTCTTCTCATGATTAAGTTTGTATAGGTTTTGTAGTAAAATTTATCTCTTTTTTAAAAGTTATAGCAAAAAGGAATAATGCTTTCTATACCTAAGGCTAATACAAAATTGCAACTCAGAAGAAATTTCTCTTTCATGCATCCTCTAACATAAATCCAGGTTCATAAATGTCAGCTTTTTGTTTGGGTATTCTATAAAAATGGTAATCTAATTTGAATTCAGTAGATGTCAATTTATTTATATAAAAAAGCTGTGCATACCACATATGTCTGTTAATGATCTTTTGCTATAATACTTATGAGTGTTAAACACATATGATATCTTGGCACACAGAGGAAGATGTTGGCAGACACATTCCCTACCTTTAAGGTAGCTGTAGTCTGTGATAACATGGATGAGAAGAGTCACAAAAAGAATATTCAGGCAAAAAAAAAACGATACCAACATTACATAAGAACCAAAAGTAATAAACTGAGGGGTTGGTGCATTTTGGAAGAAATCAGCAAAATAGTTATAGATGTATACGTGAATAAGCTCAGAAAAAAGTTGTTATCCTCTCCTATGTTCCTGGGGAGAAATTCAGGGAAAATATGGGACTTCAGTGATAGTGCATACAGTAAAAGCATATAAATCAGAGACAGCTAAGGGGTAGATACTCGGTATCAGATAGATTTCCTGCTGTACAGTGATGAGTTTCATCCTTTGAGAATAAAATTAGATTATATATCAACTATCAAAATGCAGTTATATTATGGAGTCATTACAACCAACAATTAAGAGTCCCATTGCTGGACTTGCTAAGACAGCAGGGAGCAATATGGACAAAGCATCTGGTATTATTTAAAAGCACATTATTTGATGTCAGGCAATTCCAGTACTGGCTTGGCCACTTCATCGTAACAATCTCTAAACCTACATTTTCGTACCTGCAAAACAGACATAGTAAATAGTCCTTGCAAACTCTCTCTGTCACACTCTCAGTAATGGTCTATGGTTTGGATTGACCATCAGACCCATGAGACACAATATCTTTTAACCAACACCAATTTTTTTTAGCCTTAAGAAAGCATAGGAAGGAAATAACACATCACACATAGCAACAACATAGCAGAGGCTGTGGATTCTGCATGGCTAACAGGTAATGCTTTTGATGTCTCAGTCATTTCATGCTTGGGGCAATGTGATCATGAGATAAGATGCTGGATAGCCTAGGCTTAGAGAGTAATCAGTGCTGCAATCCCTTTAGCTTTTTTCTTTAATTAGTCACATGGTCACTTTATGTGCTCATAATCAGCCCAATCTTTGGAAAATTTGCTTCTTATCAATTTAGAGTATTCATTACTTTCTGTGGACAATAAAGCAAGTGTTTGGTCCAGTACATAGTTCTTGGTTGGATTTTCACTTGTTTTCCACGTGGTATCCTATTCTATAAATTTTGTGAAACGTATTGCTAGGAGAATTGACTGAGTCAGATCCTCAGGCATCCCTGATAAATATCAGTTAACAATTTTCCTTACTAATAAGGTCCAAAATATAAGACTGATGTTTGGCTTTCAGATGTTATCTCACCAGATTCTATTTAGGGTACGATATGTATAACTGTAGTCACTAGCTTACTACTACTACACATACACACCTTTATATCTTTTCTTAGTATCACACCCGGAAGCAATTTTTCCATTGCTTTCTAATCAAGAACTGAAGATACTTAATTTTCTTTTGTTTATATTTTCATCATTAAATGAACACTTAGACATATACTTAAGTAGCTATTATAGAGAAGTAATTCGGTTATCGTATCAAACTATGTTTCGTTTATAGCGTTGGATTTAATTCTGAGTCTCCACTCAGGCAAAGTGGCTAAAGATCTTCTATCTTCAGTATATTACTGGAATAATTGTCAAATTCTAGTGAAATTTGCAAATAGAAATTGATGTTCCATAATGTTAAGTTATATACACACTTACCCTTTAGTGTTACAGCTCAGAAGCAAAGCAGACGGAGAAGTGGTCGCATTTTGCATTATTAGTCTTCAGAGGACCATAGAAGTAGAGCAAGGAAGGAAAGCAAACCAAGTTGCTCTGTCTGCTTTTTTTCAGGGCTGCATTTTTGCCGTTACTTTTTGAAATCCATAAAATAGAGACATACCACATTTTTTAGTATCTTGGGGTCCTTTGACCCGAGGTTCTCTTACTTCTCAGATTTTAAAGTCTTTTGGAGAAAGTTGTGAAGAAGGAATGTATGTTTAGTTATGACATTTTTTCTTGTCTCTCTTCCATTTCTGCCATTTCTCTTCTCACCTCTATTCTTCATGTTTCCAATGTAGTCTGATGATATTACGACTTACTTCAACCAACCAGTTCAATTTAAAAAAATCATACGAGCAACGTACAACGTTTTAAAAAAGTACAAAACAGCAATAACCAACCAAAATCAACCAAAAATGGGACAACTTCCCTGTCATTGTCCATCAGTTCCTCGGTGTGTCTTTTCTTAGAAAGGATGCTTCTTTCCCTATGAGGAGAATCTCTTCTCTATGCTACTTTTTTTTTTTTTTTTTTTTTTTGGTAAACATTGTATGAATTTCTACAGGGGAGGAGAATGAACATTTTTAAGGTACGGGCAAAAACTACCTTTAAAAGGAAATGTGCCAGGAGATCAACAGGGGTATCTCTTCCATCTACAATGATTCTGTTCTTTAATGATGTGACTTTATTTCCCAGCAAGAGTTAGGACTTTTAGACTCTCCGTAACAGACAATGCATTACTTTCCCAATGAGTTCATGACTTAATCAGGATTTATTTGCATCCTAGCACATGCAGACTTAATAGTAATATATGCTGAGGCCCTTGCGTCTTAGTTTGATGAAAAGAGAAGGAAGTAAAGATCCAGCTTTATGGGGGCAGGAATATGAATACAGCTACAGAGCTAGATCTTGCAACGAATAATTATCTGTATATTATCTGAATGGCTTAGAGAGAAAAGTCATGGACATGGCAATTGTGGCTAAATGATAGAGCCCTATGCTTCACTTGGGTACAGTAACATGAGAAGTCTAACTGACACAATGTAAAATTCAGTGGCATTCTGGTCCAGGTAAGCTGCCCACTATGAAAGAATTCTGGCCAGTGATGGGTATTGGGAAGGGGGTGACGGAAAGTGCTGTTCCAATCTTAAAGAGACAGCAAGATTTAAGACAAGACAGGACATCAGGACCAAGCAAAGAAGGTGTGATTCAGAGAAATGTTTCTTCCCTATTTGAGAGTTGGTACTCAACTCTGAGATGGAGTTAGAATCACAGATTTAATGCATTAGCTCATTCCTGCTGAGAAGCTGATATAAACTGTGGCTGTACAGGGCTTGACATCATATTCTGTGTGTATGACTGAGAGATCAGTTATCATCCCTATAGAATTGTAGGCAGAGGAGACTGGAGATAAGCTCCTTCAGTATCTCCTTCACACTGCTCATTCCCAACCTTCCATGGGCTCTTTAGGAACTCTTGGAGCACAGTAGCAAAATGAGTAGTTTTAGGAACAGGTAAGCTAAAAAATATAAACACCAACTTTCCTAGCTCTTCAAATAAGCTTGGTTTAACTAATTAAGTTATTTCAAAATTTGAAATGTAGCCAATAATTGTGCTAACTTATTGGTGCCCAGTGTTTATTTCCCAAGCAGCAGAGACTTCAGTCTATGATATGAGCGCTACAGTGGTTTTCTATGCCTGACACTCATTTTGTAAACAATTCTCTCTGATTTTTCTCAAATACAAAGAGTTCTAGGGTTCTCACTGCAGGAACTCTAGGGTTCCTTGGCTGGACGTGTTTGGATGCTACAAGGATGATATTATGGGTACTCTTCTGACCTTAAGAAGATGAAGCATGCTGTCTAAATGAGATTATAAGTTTATGACTTTGTAACTTGCTCCCCCACATGTTATAGGTATTAAAAAAATTGCAGACATTACATTTTAGATTTGATGGTAAGCTTTTATACTGCATTATGCTGTACTTGCTTAAAATTAATTATAACAGCTATTTAATGGAAAATATCTCCAGTTTTATGTTATTCCTCCACTTGCCCATTTTTTCTACATTAGAAAACTCTTCAGCAGCCTATGTCTCAATTCCAAAACTTTGGTGTCAGAATCATTTCCAAGACTTATTTTTTTATTTCTTTTTTTTTTTGCGGTATGCGGGCCTCTCACTGTTGTGGCCTCTCCCACTGCGGAGCACAGGCTCCGGACGCGCAGCCTCAGTGGCCATGGCTCACGGGCCCAGCTGCTCCGTGGCATGTGGGATCTTCCCAGACCGGGGCATGAACCCGTGTCCCCTGCATCAGCAGGCGGACTCTCAACCACTGCGCCACCAGGGAAGCCCTCCAAGACTTATTTAAAAAACAGATGTCTTTGTCCAACTTAGACCTACTTCAATAGGTGATCCAATGCAAAATTTAGGAATCAGCTAGTTGTGGATCCATTTCTCACCCTGGTACTTCTTCACTCTATAACTGAAGAAGTTCATTCGGTACTCAGCAAACATTTATTGATTGTCTTCTAAGTGCTGGAGACTCTGCTATGTACCAGTGGTCCAAAATAGGCATGACATATATCTGTCTTCAAGAAGTATACCATGCATGAGAGAGTTCTAAAGCACATCACAATGTGATACATAGTACATTAGATAAATACAAAGTGTAATAGTAGCAAAGAAGAAGAGCCACTTCCCTAAGTACAGAAAAGGAGGGTACATTATTTTCCAGAAGATGTGACCTGTGAGCTGAGTTGAAGCAAGTTTCCAGAGAAGTAGACAGATACTCTAGAGAGAGAAAAATAAATGTCCCTGGATGTTCAGAGAGAATGAAAATTTCTGGTGGCTGGAGCCTACCATGCATAAGCAGAAATCTAGGGGCTTAAGAAATGCCCTATGAATTATAGTAAGCAGACTCTTCTAGTCTACAGGTGAAGAGAAATATTGAAAGATATTAAGGAAAATGGTGGTATGACCAGATGAAGGTCTGCAGCTGCTTATGTATTAAAACAAATCTCTTAAAAGGAAGATTGTGGGCTTCCCTGGTGGTGCAGTGGTTAAGAATCCACCTGCTAATGCAGGGGACATGGGTTCGAGCCCTGGTCTGGGAAGATCCCACATGTCGCGGAGCAACTGGGCCCGTGTGCCACAACTACTGAGCCTGCACTCTAGAGCCTGTGAGCCACAACTACTGAAGCCTGCGTGCCTAGAGCCTGAGCTCCTCAACAAGAGAAACCACTGCAATGAGAAGCCCGTGCGCTGAAGCAAAGAGCAGCCCCCGCTCACCACAGCTAGAGAAAGCTGGCACGCAACAACGAAGACCCCACACAGCCAAAAAATAAATAAATAAATAAATTTTAAAAAAATAAGGAAGATTGTACCTTAATATCTCCACTGCACCAAAACAGCAAAATAACATTGGTGCTCATGAATGAATGTACACTGTAAAATAATCAGCTTTGATTTTTAAAATTGAATTGATTGGATTACTGCCATCCAGGGCACACAGTAATCAAAGACTCTAGTGATCTTGCTATAGGCAATGTTTCAAAGGACAAAAACTCTATATTTTTATATAAAATTTTTAGAAAGCAGTTATTACGTTTATAAACATCTGAAATTAAATGGTGTTATTTCTTAATTCTCCTCTTTCCTATTGGAACTTTTTGCTTCTGTGTAGAATTCTTAAATGCAGCTAAGGCGTGACAGCCACAAGTACTGTCACACACCAACCAAAGTGGCCAATCTCTGTGTTTGTCCTTCATCAGCTCAGAGAGTTCTTATCCAATCTTCAGGGACAGAGGAGAACTGAAAAAAGTCTAAGGACAGGCCAAGGAGATTCGCTTACTATTCATAGACTAACCTTATGTTAGAGAGAATCAGCTCTTCAAAGAGAGGGTACTAAAGCTTTGTGTGTGAGTTTAACAGAAACGGCATCATTGTGAATATAAGGAAAAGACTCCTAAATCAAAGGAACACTTTGTAATTCTAAAAGAATGTAAGGGATAAATGTAAAATTATCAATGAGCTAAAGTGAATGATTCTGTCATCTATACTTTTATTGTTCTCTCTGGTTGTTTATCTTGAGAATATTTTCTTAGGCAAGTTCTGCTTCCTCCTCCAGACCTGTCCTAATAGTAAGATATTAGAAAGTTAGCATCACTTTTGCACCTTGAATATCGCTCTACACCCATGTCGAATTTTTGTTAAGTATAAACCTTGATAAATGTAATGCATAGTGGATTTGAAGAAATTATACCATTTAAATAATATTTAAAATAATTTGTTTCAAATTCCATTCTTGTGGATCATAAATCCTGCTCCATTTAAACACTAGACGTGTGAGAGATACTTTGGTCCTTTTTTGTTTGAAACCAATTTCATGGAGCTGTAGTTTTTGGCAACACTTTTATTATATAACTGAGCCCAGAAGATCCCCATCCCCCATCTGTTCACTATAATGTTTTCTTCCTATTTTATTCCAGAAGATGCCAAGACAGCCTCCTGGTGGGTTACCTTGGCAACCTCATGTGTCATGTTTTAGAATGTCCCAGGGCTGCAGTTTTATTTCCATTTGCATGGCACTTCAGTCAGTTAACTGTAAATTAAAAAGGCCTATTGTAGAATCAAGCTTTTTTTTTTTTCTTGCAGAGTGAAAAACAGATAATTAAGATTACTGTTCAGTAAAATCCATTTATATCTAGGATTATGTATAGGAAAACTTGGATCATTCTTACCTAAGTCATGGTATTTTTCACATGGCATTTCATAAACTGATGCTGCAATGCCACATAATATAATACACAATGTATTATACACATAATACCCAGTGTGACTGCTTGATCTCATCTTTGAAAAGCATGTCACTTTACAATCTTTTGATGACAATCATACAAGGCTTTTCTCAGTGGAGCTTTTGACATGTCAATCAGTATAAGACCGCAGTGATTCAAGATAGTTTTATTGCATCGAGCTACAGATTTCAAGTAACCTCCAATCAAGCAAATATTGAAAATATATCATTTAATGTTTTTCATCTGAATAGTCACATCTCTTTGCTATACCTTTTTAAAAGATAGTGTCATAATTTGTTTCTTATAAGCCTAAAATACTTTTAACATATTTTTGTGGAAAATAGCTTACGATTTGTATTAATCTTCGAAGATAGACTTTTGCAGTTTTATAAAAAGCAAGAGATACAGAAGGCCTGAAATTTGAGCAAAGTTGTAAAGTTAATAGCAAAGCTAAAATGAAAAGTAATTCTTTTTGAAACTCCAGCATTTGTTAGGTATCAGAGTAAGAGCAATGAATCAGTGTTTTCACTTCAGGAAGAAAACTACTATCCTGCATGCTCCACAGTCCGCAAGATATTTTTTGCCTGTCTGTAAAGAGTTTAGGCATTCTGTGACCACTTACAACATTCTAGGAAAACATTCTGCTATGAAATAGTTACATTTTTCTGTTTGGCCCAGCTTCAATGTTACCTTGAAATTAATAATCATCTCTTTCAAAGAAAGGGTCTCTGAAGAGCTTTTCTGGGTAATTTTGAGGACCTCCATAAATTGAGCTGTATTTTCCCCTTTCCTTTTTTAGGGGCATATGCTGAACACGCTCAGTATATGCAGGGTAATTCAGTTGCTACTGTCCTTTACATTGTTTCCTTCTAGGCTTCATTATCCTTAGTATGTCATGTATTAGCTTTGACTTTGATGAAGGTGGTGGAATAGGTCATCTTTGTTCATGAACTTTTTATTTTCCAAAATCTTCCCCATCGTAAGAGTATTAGGAGAATCTTCCAATATGGTGCACCCATTAAGGATGTCTGTGTCTGAATATCATTTTTTTGTGACTATCCTTAAAGCAATATGGTTCCTTTAGACATGACTTTGTACTGGACAAGTCAATACCTAATAAAGGCCTGGAGTAAGAG
This sequence comes from Delphinus delphis, assembly GCF_949987515.2. Lineage (NCBI taxonomy): Eukaryota > Metazoa > Chordata > Mammalia > Artiodactyla > Delphinidae > Delphinus > Delphinus delphis. The sequence continues at coordinate 42,470,602 of NC_082691.1, forward strand.
ATGATTTTTTTTTTTTTAACTCCAAAGAGGAGTGAAACTAGCTTGATATTTTATTTATGGGTGTGGAAATCCTTTGAAGAGATAATAAGGAGACAGAAGGATTGGTGCCCATACTAACATGGACAGTGTCGTTCAGCTTGTTCGTTTTCGATAAACTACCAAAATGCAAGTCTTGTTCTTACAACACTATGAAAATCTTCTCCAAACTTTAGCTGTTCATGACACCAATGATTGCTTCTAATTTGTTTAGGTTAACAGTTTCAATGCTTGCATATCAAAGGCAGATTTTTTTCTCTTATAGCCATGGTAAGGTTAGCTAGCACTGAATGACAGATGGAATATGTTATCTCTGGTTCTGAGCAGCCATGATTGAGATCATCGAGCACATCTTCTAGTCAAGCATGATTTTTCATTTAAAATATTTTCAGAGGACCTTAGGTGCATATGGGTGAAGTAGTTAAACTCATCTTTTCCAGTTCATGGCACACTGTCTGTCAATACTGTTCCATGCAAAACTTCTCTTTTGTTTTCATTCTTTCTCTTAATTTTTTACAACTTTATTGCCATATAATTTACATATGAGAAACTGAACCTATTTAAGATGTATGATTTGATGAGTTTTGACATATGAAAACGTTTTTGAAACCATCACTACAATCAAGATAAGGAGCATCAGCCCCAAAAGTTTCCTTGTGTCTCTTTGTAATCTCTCCTTTCTGCTACTCTCCCAACCACAAATCTGTTCGAATCACTATAGATTAGTTTGCAATTTCTAGAATTTTTTATAAATGAAATCATACAGTATGCATGAAATTTCGTCTAGCTTCTTTTATGCAGCATAATTATTTTGAGAATCATCTATGTTGTATTTTGTATCAATAGTTCCCTCCTTTTATTGCTAAGTAGTGTTCCAGAGTATAGCATTTGTTTATCAATTCATCTGTTAATTGACATTTGGGTGTTTTCCACGTTTTGTCTATTTCAAATAAAGTTGTTATGAACAATAATGTATGTCTTTGTGTGGACATATGTTTCATTTCTGTTGTTTTAATACCTAGGTGTGGAATAGCTGGGTCATACAGTAGATGAATGTTTACTTTAAAGAGACTGTCAAGCTTTTTTACAAAATGGATGTGCCAGTTTACAATTTCACTAGCTTTGTGCAAGAATCCCACATCCTCACCAACACTTTGCCCTGTCAGTCTTTTAACTGTCACCATTCTAATACATGTTTAGTGGTATTTCATTGTGGTTTTGATTTGCATTTCCTTAATGACTAATGATGAAGAGTATCTTTTCACATGTTTATTTGCCGTCTGTATACCTTCTTTGGTAAGGTGTCTGTTTAAACCATTTGCCCATTTTCTATTAGATTTTCTTAGAGTTTTAACAGTTCTTTATATATTCTAGATACAAGTCCTTTATCAGAGATAAGTTTTGCAAATATCTTCTCCCACTCTGGAGTAGGCCTTTTCATTTATGGCACAGTGTCTTAGAAAAGCAAAATTTCTTAATTTAATGAAGTCCAATTTATCTTTATTTTTCTTTTATGGACCATGCTTTTAGTGTTATATTTAAGAAATCTTTGTTTAATTCAAGGACCCAAAGGTTTTCTATTGTTTTATTCTAAATATTTTCTAGTTTTAGGTTTTATATTTAGGTTTATGATCTATTTTGAATTAATATTTGTATGTGGGACAAGGTATGGGTTGAGGTTCTTTATTTCTTTACTTTTTATCTTTGTTTTTCTTTCTTTCTTTTTTTTTTTTTTTGCATGTCGATGCCCATTTGTTCCAGCACCATTTGTTGAAAGACTGTCATTTTCCATTGAGTTGACTTTGCATCTTTGTTGAATATCAATTTCCTATATGTGTGTGGGTGGATTTCTGGACTCTGGACACTCTATTCTATTCCACTGATATACGCATTTCTTTTTTCAATTGTTCTTTTGTTTGTTTTTCCCTTTGTCCTATCTCCACTCCTACTGTTATTATGTGTATGTGTGTATGTATGTGCATGACATGTACATATATGTGCACATATTTTCAATATATATCATTATAAAACATAGTTATTTTGTATACACATGTTTTAATTTACATAAATATTTTTGTATGTAGTCTTATTCTGTTTGATACTTCTTATAACATTCATAATATATTCAAAAATATATTTAAATGCTTACTTACATTGCTCTATGTAAATTTACCTAATGAATTGTGTCTAATTGCTTCATAGTATCTGACAGTGTGCCTCCACTACATTTTGCTTATCCATTCCTGGAAGGATGGATACCTAGTATGTATATGTCTTCAACTTCTGGAACTACATAAAACACTACAATGAATAACCTTGTATAAATACCTTTGTGAAATTCTGAGAGAATTTCTCTGCGGGTGGAGCCACTGGGGCATAATTTATACACATATTCAATGTGACTGTATATTGATCAACTGCTTGCCAGTAAAATCAGAACAATTTACACTCCAACAAATTGTACATGAGGATTCCTAGTTCTTTACATCCTTGACTACCCTTGGTATTATACAACATTCAAATTTTTCCAGTTCAATAGGTGAAGTATAGTATCTTTTAAACTTGCATTTCTTGGATTACTAGTAAATTTGAGAAACTCATTTACATGTAAACTACATGGGTTTCTCCTCTGTGACTTGTCTTTTCTAGTCTAAGTTTTTTTTTTTGGCCAATTTTTCTATCATGTTTCCTATCCTTTTCCAGTTTATTTGCAGAAACTCCTATATTCTAGACTAGCATTGTTCAGTAGAACTTTCTGCAGTGATAAAAATGTTCTATTTCTTTCTGTCTAATTTGATAGCACTGGCCACATGTAACTATTGAGCACTTGGAATATGGCTTGTGGCACTAAGGAAGTGAATTTTTCATTTTACTTAACTCCAACTAATTTACATTTAAATAGTCACATGTGGCTAGTGGCTACTGTGCTTAAGAGTACAGTTCTAGACATTGGTCCCTTGGCAGTATTACATACGGCAATTGGCTTCTTCCTGGCTGTCTGCTACCTTTCTCTGTGGTCTTTATATTCAACAGAAATCTTTACTTTTGATCTATTCAAACACATCAATTTTTGACTTATGGGTTTCAGTCTCCGGATTTTGTTTAAGAAGTACTTTCCCATGTTGAAGTCACTAAGATATTCTCCATTATTTTACTTACAGTGTCAGTTAATGATTGAGTCTTATTTTCCTTTGTGTAATCATATCCAGTTTTCCCTCCATAATCTATTAAATAATCTCTTTATAACTCATTGCTTTGTGGAGCCTTATTTACCATATATCAAAACTGTGTTTTGGGGCTTCCCTGGTGGCGCAGTGGTTGAGTGTCTGCCTGCCGATGCAGGGGATACGGGTTCGTGCCCCGGTCCGGGAGGATCCCACATGCGGAGCGGCTGGGACGCTGAGCCTGCGCGTCCGGAGCCTGTGCTCCACAACGGGAGAGGCCACAACAGTGAGAGGCCCACATAACACATTAAAAAAAAAAAAAAATTGTGTTTAAATCTTGCTGAGCTCTGTATTCTTTTCATGAGGTTATTTCTCTGTTTTGCTTATTCCATATGCTTTTACTGTTGTAGTTGTTACATGTCTTAATATTCAACAGGACATGATTGAATCAAATGGATTTTTTTTGTCAACTTTTTCAAAATTGCCTCAGATCTTTGTAAATCTTGATGTTTTGTACAAACCTATTTTTAAACCTTAATTTTTATTTATTGAGTATCCATTTCAGTGAATGTTTATACGTACATATAACCATGTCACTACCTGTTAGATGAAAATGTAGAACATTTTAACCATTCTCCAAATCTCTCCATGCCCCTTTATACTCAATAACACTTTACCTCCAGAGGTAATCAGTATTCTGAATTTGATAATTACAGGTTAGTTGTGTATTCCTTTGGTCTGACTTCCTTCAATCAACATAATGTTTCTGAGATTCATTCATATTATTGCATCAGTAATTTGTTCTTTTTATCACCATACAGTATTTTATGAATACACCACCTTTTGTTTATCTAATTTTCTATTGATGGACATTTAGTTTGGAGCTATTCAATGGTGTGCTGGTAAAGGGCTGAGGGTTTCGGGGGGAGGGGGATTTGTAGCACTGTACACTCTGATTTGTAGCATTTGCCAATTCCCCGGCATAAGTACTTTCACCACAGCCAATTTTAAGCTGCATGGTTTAACAACAACCTTGCATTGTTCCTTGTGAGCTTCTGCAAGCTGACTCCAACACACACCTGGGAGCTATTATGAATAAACTGCTCTGGATATCCTTGCACAAGGGTTTTTTGTTGTTTCTTTCTTTTGTTGTTTCTTGTTTTCTTGTTGTTTCTTCATTGTTGTTTCATATGGACTAATTTCACTTGAGTATATGCTGATTGCAGGATTTCTGGGTCATAGGTAGGAGTATGTTTAATTAGTAGAAACTGACAGATTTCCCAGTTTGCTGATAATTTTTACATGTAGGAATAGACTGTATCAAATTCCTTTTATCCATACATAAACATAATCTTACAATTTTTCTTCTTGATTCATCAATGAGAAGAATTGTAGATATATTTATTTTTTGATGTTAAACTTTACATACATCAGTAATGTCAATTATATTTGATCATACTCTATTCTCTTTTGAGCACAGTTTTGGATTTGGTTAGCTAGCGTTTGGTTTAGGCTATATATATAAATATATATGTGTGTGTATATATATATATATAATATGCATATCATATATATGCTTTTTGCTAAAATGAAAGCAAAAATATATTAATTTCCAAATTAAGATTGAAGTGTATAAATTAAAGCATATAAATGCTTCCTCCAAATTTCTGTTATTGCTTATTTTACCCTGACTTTCCGTAGTCTTTAAGGCCCAAATCCTAAAATAATTGTTTTCAAGCCTGGTAGTACATTGGAATCAGTTGGGGCGCTTTTACAACAATTCAGGTCCTCACCCATACAAATCAGAATCTCTGGGGCTGGAATCCAGGTACTCTTATTTTTAAAGCTCTACAGGTGGTATCTATACACAAGCCAGAGTTGATATTCACTATTCTAAAAGATGCTGGAGTATGGTGCAGGGTGTTGTAAATGTTGAGGAATGGCTGTGAGAATCACATGGGTCATCACCCTCTGCTCACATAGAATCTGCTGTGCTGGAGGTGCCTAGGTGATTATGAAATACACATCTACACAACACAAATACACATGAAACTTAAGCCTCTCTCTTGTAAAGTGAAACTTCAATGTCAGCCATCTTTATATCAGGTGTTAAGTATTGACGCATCTTATGCTTCATGCTGCCTTACTTTCCTAGGAGCTCTCAGCTATGACCTGCTCCAGCTATTTCACCGTTGTCAGCAATGATCACCACCTGCTGACTGCAAATTTTGATGGAGGACAGGGTTAGATTAGATGGCCTTTAAGTCTGCTTTGGCTATGAAGTTCTGTAATTCTTAGAAGACCTTAATTTTTTTTTTAGCTCTCTTGATTAGTTCTGAAGCTTACCAACCAGCTATGCAGTCATTTCAAGGTAAAACATATAAATATTTTTTCATTTACTGTACCTATCTATCCTTTTCCTTTGTTGTCTGAAAAGAAATGTAGAAGTTCCAAGTAAGGGACTACTGTAATAGAGCAGGACACTAAGGGGCTTTCCTGGGACCCAGCATTTGGGTCCCGAGCCTGGCCACAGGCTGCTGTGGGACCCCTGCGAGGAGACGTGGACCTCGCGCCTCTGACGAGCGTGCACAGGACAGAGGCTGGGACGAGCTGAGGCCGGGCGCGCCGCGGGTCCGCCCTCCGGGCAGGGATGTGTTAGTCTGTTGGAGACAGGGGCCCGGGACAAGCCGCAGCTGCAGCGCGTCTAGGACGCACCGCCCGGGCGGCGCAGGCGCGGCCCGGGCGTGGGCGGGTGGGCGTGGTGCAGGGGTCTAGAGCCCGTGGCAGGCAGGCCCAGCCCCTAGGTCACTCCCGGGCGCAGGTTTTGAGCGCGTTCCCTGCCTGGCTCCTGGCTCTGCGCCGCGACCGGGTCAGTGTCGGCCTCCCTCTTCCCCGGCGCTGCGCCCGCAGGCTGAGTGAGTATCTCTGGCGCTCCTGTCTGTCCTGTCTTCCAGGGCACCGCGGGCAGCCCCCTGTGCTCGCCCCGGAAAGCCCATGGAGAGGGCGCTTCTCAAGGCCTCGGCTCTGTGCTTTTTTGGGCAAGAGCTCACGGTCAACGCTGTTGCTTCTAAATTTTGCCTGTTTAGACAACATCCCAAGAACTGAAAGTTCCAATATAGTTCTCCATATCATTTATTATCTTTTCTGTGGGGGCGTGGGAGGGGTGAACTAGGCCGTGGGGAGAGTAGGGGAGATTTGAGCCAATGGAAACAGTAAATACTTTAAACTAGTATGGTCTAGTTTCATCATTCCAAGCTGTCATCTTTTATTCCCTTGAACAAATATGACGTGAAGTTAGACTCAGTGAAAAAACAAAGACCATACTGAGGGTAAAATATAGAGGGGTCTCATTAGACAAGCAGACCTCATTTAATGGAATAATCCTGTTCAGCTGAAACTAGGACTGGTTAACAAAATGGTAGGATAAGTCGTTTGAAAAATTTAAAAATAAATTCCCATTGTCTCTTGCCTGCATCTAGGGTTAATGTTGACATTATATGAAAATAAAGTTAACGGTTAACTTTGCTAATTGTGTTAAAACCCTGGCACTGTGCATCTTTTGCTGAGAGATACTTATCAACAGTTCTGTGAATGTAACCTATTTGGAAGAGGAGAATTGGGAGGGGCAGGGAAACGGGGATAAGGAAACTTTTCTGAAGTAGTTTACAGGTTTGGCATTAGTTTTCTAAGCTACTTTGATACAACTTCAGATTCATGTATGATAGAGTAAAAGGAGTCTGAAGATTCTTGTTGGAGTTTTGCCTACTAATAGTGTGGTCTAAGACAAGTAACAAGTTTGGGAGCAGTTTCCTCAACCTTAAAAGAGTGTCAGTGGTTTGATTAGCGGGAATATGCTACGTACTGTTTTTCAGTCTGCACATGCATATTCGGCTTCCCCACCCCTAACAGCTTGAGGTGGGACAGGGTGTTTCCAGGTGGTTCTGATCATGATCTTTTCGTCTTCCCTCCCCATCAGGAGATCCTTGAATACTCCTAGACCAAAGGCTGGGTAAGTTATCTAACTTTATAAACTGTTGAGTATTTGATTTTTCTGCCAAAGATTTTTCTTTAGTCATAATTTTTTTTCTTAAGCAAAAAAGTAGTAAAACATAGGTTTAAACTGGGTAGAGTGGTGAATAATTTACCTTTGAGTTGTATTTGAAATGTTGTTTAGTTGAAATATTATGTCTAAACATGAGTGTGGCACATACGTGTCAAATTGACTGTGTGTGGGCCTAGATGTTTAAGAATGAATACTTTCAAAGTCTTCCTGGGTTACGTGAAAATAGCTTATATGCTAATTAAACCTTTAATTTCTAATTTGGTTCACTTGTATCTCGGACCGCCTGGATGAGCTCCTCTAAAAATTAGACTCACCTGAGTCCCTTCTTTGGCTAAGATGTACTGTTTTCCCTGATTTCACTAGAATTTACCTTGAATCATTATCTGTGATGAATTTTTATTTCGAGTACTTAAGATATTTTATCATTAAATAATAATTATAGTAATTAATATATAAATTATATAAATTAATCTTTTATTTATATGGTTGCTATAATATATACATGTAAATATACTTGAAGGTGAATGTAATATAAAATTTGATATCTGATTAGGTCATGAATATACATATATCCATGGTATTTTGAAGGATTGGGGGTTTGCTACCCCCATTTTCTGGTGTATATTAATAATTAGAGTCGAGATCTCAGCCCTAGATGAGGTGTTATTTGAAATTGCTTAGGTTGGATGGATAGCCTATGCAGATCGGATTCTGTAAACCTCTTCATCAGGTATTTCCAAGGTTACCGTTGGGAAAATTCTCCCTTTTCTCTTTAACCTCTAAGATACCGTAACACGTGTTAAACATTAGAGAATTTCAACTAAGGAATACGAGAATTGTGCCCATGTGTTGGGTACATTTCAAAGGAGCTCTACACCACTCACATAAGACTTGGAAACAAGATAGTGAAAATGTAGTTTTCAATTGAGTTTATCAGTTACTAGGAAGATATATTAGGGGTAGCTAGAGGTTTGATGAGGATGTTGAGATCTGTGGACAGGCTTGTTTGGGTCAAATTAACAGTGCTTTGCCCATTTCCTATGGAGGAATGAAACGAGAGCCTTTTTGAAGAAGGGGAATGTTTCCCCCTCACCTGAAATCAAGTTGGAGAAGGTTCAAAGTATCCATTCATAGGGCTTGGTAATGTTTCTTGAAGTTTTGGAGATTAACACTTACATGTGTCTGAAAAGATGAGACAAATGCCCCTGCCTGAGCACAGAGTTAGGAAGCTGCATTAGGAGTGAACTGCAATGACATATGTAGTGGGGGAAGGATGTATAAATTTGACTGTTGATTCTTGGGAAGAAGTTGGCCTGAAGCCATTTTGAAAGTTTTTCTAACCAAGAGGATCAAAGGTGGACCTCGGGAAATGAGTGGAAGCCACCAGCAGAGAGGAATATTTCATGGCAGGGCAAGTTCAGTGTTCAGTTGGATGTCCTTTGAGAAATGGACAAATGTGTTCCTCCTCCCCACTCAGGATTTGTCCTCTGTCACCCAGAGGACTCTGCCTGTACATGACAGTGGTACCTTCCCCTTCTCCCATGTGACCCCTAAGGAGTCACAGTCTAGTGAAGGGGGAAGGACAAGGAGAAGAAAGCACTAACCCGGTCACCACTACAGGCTTCTTAGTCTGAAATAGGCTCAAGCTGGGAAAAGCGGAAGTTTCACCTTTCTATGAAGTTAGAGATTTTGATTATTATGTTAAGTGGACATCTTAACTAGTGAAATGAAATTATTCTTTTGATTAAAGGGAACTGGAAAGCTGTGGATACTTCCTAAGGTTTTATCCAGGAGCAGGGAAAGAACTAGCCCAGAGAAGGTTGAAAGACAGTGGGAGAAAGTTTTTTATTCTCACGAAGGAGCCTGACTTCTTTAAAGAAACAGTTATTCAGTAATTGCTTTGTCTCTGGCTCAGCTGTGGGATCTTGGCCAATGTGCTTAATCTGTCCAAAGCTTTGGTTTCTATATCAGTACCTGAGCATAATATTAGTACTTATCTCAAATCTTCTGGTGAGAAACAAATCTTATTAACACAGTGCCTGCCACAATGTAAGCAAATAATATGTTATTCATACTTTGGATTTTTACACAAATGTCATAACTCCTAGTTCAGTATTGGGCTCAGTTAGGTGCTCACTGATCTGTTCAGGTGAATTACCAGAATGACTGGGCTGAGGCAATAGAAATCAACAGATTTCTGAGCCTGGGCTGGAAGAAAGTGGTGACCAAAAGCATAAACTTATCTGATTGCTTGATTCTGGCCGCTGGTCCCAGATGTGAGGAAGGAAGCTTCAGCTTCCCTAATCAGTCTTTTCTGACTCCTTTAATAGTAAACACAATAAAACAGCTTCTTAAAAATACAACTAAACATGTAGCTGTGAAAATAGGGGTACAAATCCGGGCCTCTATGGGCCATTTATATAAAATAGTTTTAGGGGAAAAATAAAGAAAAAAGATTCTGGTAAAGTTCAAAATGGAGTCCAGTTGTTGAAGGCAGAGCTAATACTTGAAGGTTAGATGGCACAGATGTGTAAATCCAAATGCCAGTTAATTATTTTCAAATAATCCCAACATCAAAGGCACATGTGGCTGTGGATAATATGTAAACATTTGAAATCTCAGAACCACTACTTTGGCTTTAAACACCGGGAAGGTGTTTAAATGGTACTTGAATTGTGACTATCCAAGAAGTAATAGCACTTTTGCTTTCTTTGCCTTTGTAACTTCCAGTGGTCTGAGGAAAATAAACCAATGTATTATGAAATTAAAGACAAATACTAAATTTCAGAGAAGTGATACAGGTTTAGGAAGGCTCTAAAAATGTGCAGATAGGTTTTGATAATCTCATAGACAAAAAGGGTTGGCTTGGCTTTGGCCTTTTTCTTAACTTTTAGTAAAACTATACAAATAAGTATCTGCATGCCAGGGAAAATAACCTCAGTTAATAAATTATCCAAAACAGAAGGCATCCAAATCACTATGACTTGTTCAACCACACAAATTGAGCTACAGTATATATAAAAAAATGAATATCCATGGTGCATTTTTCTGTTCTTTAAAAGAAGAAAAAGTACCTAGCTCTTTGATTTTCTTGTCTCTAGTCTCTTACCTTTTTAAACATGATTTCAAGGATGCTTATTTCTCCATACATATGTAATCAGTAGTATCTGACAAAAAACCTTTTGCAACTCCTTGTTCATTTTCCCTCCAAAGCTTCATAACTCTTAAATTAGAGATTAAAAAATAAAAGAGAAAAATTCCAAGGGTGGGAGGCAAAGGATCAGTGCAATTCTATCTGAAGTTGAAAGAATATTTTGATATTTTTAACTAAGTGTCCATATTGGGATGTACAGTATCATTATCTTTTCATAGAATAAAGTACTGTTTTGAGAAAATAACCCAAGTTTTGGAGAGCAGTAAATATTATAATTTTAGTGAAAATGTTGTTATAGAGCTCCATATTTTAAAACTTAGTTCTTTCCTGTACCCATGTTGTCTTCTGAAATTAAGTGTTTAAAGCAAACTTGGAAGGTAATTTTGAGTTGACGGTATATTCACAGGCCATGTAGTCCTATTCCCCCATTTTATAACTGAATCTTAGATTAAGGTTCTGCATCAACTGGTAGGGCTGGGACTGGAAGATTAAAACCTTTGCGTACATCTTTAATCTCCATGATAAAAAGCAGTCCAAAAAAGTTAAGACTCTGTGGCAGTGACTTGTTTTTGTTTTATTTCAAAGGTTTGATTTTTTTTTTTGTGGGTGGGTCAGTTTTACAGAAGTGAGAATAGCTTAATTTGATAAAAATATTAGTCTTATTTAATGAAGGAATAGGAAATAATATTTTAAAATCATTTGTGTAAATTATCTCAGTTTAGAGGAATAAAATCATAGTTCAAAAATGTGAGAGAACATTTATCTGGAAAAAGCCATAGGAATTATTATTAATAATCCTTTCCTTCTTTAGTAGATGATGGCAGTCTTTCTTAAAACTCATTTTTTTCAACATCTTCTAGATTCTAACTTTTGTTGAATTAAAAAAAAAAAACCCACACAATTCTTAAGGAATTTGAACCAGCTTTCTTATTTTGATTATTCAGTTATTTTTAATAGTGCTGATTTTATAACTTTCAGTGCTTGATGTAGTAAATATTTTATGTTCTGGTATATATATTTGAATGTTGAATTTCTGGTAAACTCAAGTAGTTCTTAATTACATGGTGTTTGTCAAATTTATTAACTACTTGGCATACAATTTTTCTTAAATAGCTTTATAGGTGTTTACTGAATATTATAGAAATAATTGTTTATTCATTTATAATCTACATGATACTATAGATGTATAGAAATTCATTTGCCAATAAAAATCCCACCTGTGAGAAGTTTTATAGATAGGAAAATAATTGTTTAATAAATGATAATGAAATTGGCAATCTGTTTGAAAGGAATCAGATTGTGGATGAATTAAATCATTAATTATTTTAACTCTAGGCTGTATTTAAACTATAATTAAAGAGGATATTAAACTTGTTAACTTAAATGATTTATAAGACATGATTGTGTTAACACTTGTTACTGAAATCGATACATTTTGGTATAAAGTAATGAGTTAAATACTCCATTTTCTTTAGAAGCACTTGAGTTTTTATAAGGTTTAGAAATTTCACAAGTATTCATCCACTCTTCAAACTCCTTTAATTAAATTTCTCTTCAATCACCATGATTTAAAGTAAAACACCTTTTGCATTGGGTCAAAAATGATGCCCTTAATTTAACCAACCATGTGACAGACTTGATGTGAAACCAGGTAAGTAACAATGAAAGCTGCTATTAGTGACAAATACAAAACACATTGAATAGTTTCACAGGAATTTTCATCTGTTTAATGTATAGTGATGTTAGGATCATTGGGAGTATTTGAAGGGAGATTTGGGTAATAAAGGGTAGATGGTAGTTCATCCATGTTGGTTCGTGAAATTGGCTGTAAAATGCATCATGAAATAAATTTCTCCCATTTGCTATATTGTCCCTAGGTATCTTTGATATTGTGCATGAGAATACCAGGCTGAAATAGTGGGACTTAAGTACTTAAATAGGTGATTCAGAATCAGATGTTAAGTATAGGAGTTTGGAGCATCTGTAAATATTTTAAACATTGTGGCTAATATATCATAATATATTTAATGTATGATTGAAACTGGGTTGTCTTCTAGTAACAGTTCAAGAATCCAGACTTGGATTTGGTTCTTTTAAAATTACATTGTCATTGACTTATAATAAATGTTGTTGATTTATCACAAAACAGTGTTCTTGCTAGCATAAATCATTATCACCATGATAGTACTTTCAATCACACACACTAGAGATTTGATATTCTTACGTGTTGGGAGGATGTTGCACTCTTGATTTAAACAAAACTAGGCCATTAATGGTGAAAAATGTGGTTTCTGGAGCCGGACTGACTGCATGCAAATCTTGGCTTCGCCATTTCCTAGCCATGTGATTTTTGAATATATTAGCTATCCTCCCTGAGGTTGTTTGTAAAGTGACATATTTATACATCTTCAATGCCTTGCTGTGAGGGTTGAATGACTTAATATATATAAAGCACTTAGAATATTGCCTAGCACATTTGAATTACCCACAAGTATTAGCTACCAGCTAGTTTTCCCCCTGCCCTTTTTGTCCTGCTGTAGTGCTTTTCAAATTATTTTTTGCTAAATTCTCATCTCCTGCTTTCTCCTGCTAGATTCATATCTGTTGGGTTTATGGAAGGAACTAACTTCTGTAAGACTAAATTATGTGTGTATGTGGTTAGGTAAATTATGCAAAGGTGTGTGTGTATATGAGAGTCAGATAAGTAATATTTTGATGGACAATATATCAGAAGGATTTATAGCATTTCTCTTTACTCTAAAGAGCCGTATTCTTGTTAGAGGCAATTGTGTGGACTGTTCTACATATGTACTTAAACACAGTGTTTACAAACTTTGTTCAGGGACCGACACAGGACATGCACACCTATCATTGTGTATATTAGATCACTTGTTCCGAAAATTCTTGAAAGATTCCTTTAATGACGACAAAGCTGTGAACCATAACATGATAGGCAAAGAATTTTTTCCCCAAAGGGTACCAAGAATTCAATGTGGGAAGCTTCCAGTTTGTTGGTTAAGACTGACTGAAGGTTGCTTTTGCTACTTAATAGCTGTGTAATCTTACACAAGTTACTTAACCAGAACTCCCTCTTCAAAATGGCTTGAATTTTACATTTCTCATAATTCATATAAATGCTTTAGTGTAATTCGGACAATGTTGCTTATAGTTAAAATGATTAAAACAGGAGCTGGCAAAGAGTAAACAGTGGAATATAAGATTGTGATTCTACATCTAACTCTACCATTTGTCTCAAATGTTTGCTTTTGTTTTACAAAGGGAACTAAGGAAAAAAAAACCCACAATTATTTCCTCCTAGATTAACAGTTCTCTAAGAGCATCTCTAGTAGTGGACCAGTACAGCATCTTTATATATGAACAAGAGTTTTTCTTTTTTTCAATGAACGTAGCATTTGCAAAACAGCTTGTGTTCACTTTAATTTGGAAACATTAAAAATTAATGTCAAGGTGTAAAATTAGGTTGTATCCCACACTTGAAATATTTTTTGATAAATTAAGTAAAAACCTCAATGTCACATGATCTATCCATTCTGTGTCTATTTACTTCTCAGTTGTTTTTTTTTTTACAGAATAATCTTCTTAATCAGCTCAACAATAATGAGAAACTGCCTAGGTCTTCAATTTTGCTTCAATTGTGGAAACAGCCTTGGAAGTATCAATTCTAGAGATACCTAACCACATCTTGTCTTGCCACAATCTAAACAAAAAGAACAGACCCTATAATAAGAATAAATTTCTTATTATAGGATAAAACAATTTATGACTTCCCCAGTGGCAGTTGGAAAAAATGTTGAGACTTCGGAAGATCTGTTAATCTGGGAAAAATAAAAGGACATGCTTATATCAAAAATATGTGCCCTTAAAGTTAATGTCAGCGAATGAGCCCCCAGATCAAACCCCAACCCAGAAAGCTTTGTTTTTTCAATAAAAGGTTGACAAAATAGAAAAGTTTTATTCTCCAAATATGCAGGTCCACATTTTATTAGTTTTTCAGAACATTAGATACTAGACCCATGTAAAATGAAAGGAAATGTGTCAGCTAAAAATGAAGAATTCTGAATGAGCAATTATTAAAGCTTTCATCCTCGTGATGGGACAGCTGCAGGGTTAGAGGCTCACACTAAGTCACTCAATGCTTACAGAATACCCAGTGTGTGCCGAGTTCTGAATAGTGCAGCAACATCTATGGAATATATTGAACAATCACAAGTCTCCTTTTAGGTATAAATTATTTTACATTGCCCAAGGATCTTTTCAAACAAGTAGAGGATATTATAAAATCAAGCATTTACTTGAAATTGGCTTTACTATTTGAAAACAAAATTTATTTGTGAGCTCTACTTATAACTGTACACAATAATTATTATGAAACTCCTTTCAGTTAAATAAAACAAATGTTAAAGGCTTTATACAATATTCTCTCAGAAATACAGAATCTTTTAGAAACACTTTATCAGGCATCTTGCTGGAGCAGTGATATTTAAAGATGGTTATAACAACTGCAGATATCTAGGGAGCTATAAAGAGAGTTAAGCTATTGTATGTACATTTTAAACCACATTCTGCCAAGAAGGATAAAAGCTTAAGAGAGGAGTGTTTTGGGTTTTTTTCCTCTTTTTTCAAAGGTGTGTGCTTGTAGGAAATGGAGAAAATCAATAAAAATTTATACTCATCAAAGACATGCCCAACATTGCCTTTTTTTCCTTCTCCTTTTCTGCGTTTGTATTGGACTGTAGAAAGACAAGGGAGTAGGAATGAGAATGGAATAATCTTCTGGCAGCTGGGAGTTGTACAGACTAGAGAACAAGGAGAGAAAAGCCTTCTGTCATTCAGGACAGAGCAAAATATAAAACTCAGATTCTGAGATTAAGTAGAGATGAGAATGGTGTACAAGGTATTTATCTCTTAAAGAAAATTCTCTATAAAATTATATAATTTAAAAGTTAAAAAGATCCTGTGCTTAAAACTATGGAAAACACAGAAATAAGTTAACTATTTCAAGGGCAGACAAACATTAATTTTACTTCTTTGAACAGATCCTTACATGTTGCTAATTTGAAACACTTTTGCAATAGCATTTTAAGCTAATGATTAGGGAATAAGTAGTAAACTCTCAATTTATTATATATTTGTCCTCTGTAACTTTGTATCCCTTGCTTCCTAATAAAATACCATTCCTGTTAGGCCCCATTGCTCTTAAAAAACCGCCAGTGTTCATTTTTGTCTTTTTACCATTAAATCTATTGGGGACATTCTCTACGCTTTTCTGGGTATTTAATTTTTTATGTATCTCTATTACCTATGTATTACAAATATGGGTTTTTTTGCTTTTTAAATGATTGAGCACACAAGTCTCCTTTTTCTCCTTTTTTCAATTTCATTGTGATATAATTGACAAAATTGTAAAGATATTAGTTTGCACATTATGATATACGTTGAGAGGATTCCTCCCTGTCTAGTTAATTACCACATCCATCGCCTCACATTTTTATCTTTTTTGTGTGAGAACATTTAAGTTCTCCTTTCTTAGCAAATTTCAGTTATACAGTAGTGTTATACGATAGTGTTATCAACTATAGTCACCATGTTATATATTAGATCCTCGTATCTTATTCATCTTATAGCTGAAAGTTTGTGCCCTTTTACCAAAATTTCCTTATTTCCCCCAGCCCCTGACAACCACTTTTCTACTGTTCTATGAGTTTGATTTTTTGTTTAGATTTCAAATATGTGATGCCACGTAGTATTTGCCTTTCTGCTTCTGATTCGTTTCACTTAACATAATGCCTCAGGGTCCATCCGTGTTGTTGCACAGTGCAAGAGTTGCTTTCTTCTAATGGCTGAATAATATTCCATTCTGTGTATACACCACATATTATCTCTTCATCTGTTGATGGACACTTAGGTTGTTACCGTATTTTTCTGGCCATGTAAAACATCTCTAAAGGGAAGGATTAAGTTCTGCCTCTTTGATTTTGTCCTTTAAATATTTTCTGCTGCAGCCCTCACCCCTTTCACTAATTAAATTGTGAATAATTAAGTTAAATAATTAAATGATTATTAACTATGAATACCTCTTTTTTGATTTACAATTATAAAAGAACTCTAACCTGAATGCAGTTCTCTCAGGCACGGATGCTATGTTCCATTTCTATGTCTTTCAGTGCCAACAATAGTGACAGACAGAACGTCGGAAATAGAAATGAGGGCCAATCACTAAAATTATATTAAAATACTACATCGTAGTTGCAAAAATACGAATTGTTTTGTTCATTAAATATAATTGTACTCTAGACTTAAAGGTGGGGTGAAACCAGTGGAAGATGCTTGGTATATTCTTTTGTCATATTTCTTATAGACTTATGAATAGGGCAAGTGTTCACAAGTATGGGGGCAGTTATGGGAATCTTATCAAAACATAATTGTTGGGATTGACATATATATACTAATACGTATAAAATAGCTAATTAATAACCTGTATAAAAAATAAAATAAAATTCAAAAAAACACATAATTGGATCAGAAAAAGCCCACTATACATACATTAAAAGTATCAAAATGTCATAGTAGTTAGTTGAGGGCGGTGGACATAGTAGGACAGTATCTTAAAAAATGAAAGAAACTTATGGAGGTATTTTCCTCTTATTTACAATAGTTTAGGGTATTATGGTTTTCCAAACAAAACGATAGGATGGTATGACCTGATCCTTTTACTTGATGTTTGTAATCCTACAGCCAGTCAGTACAAGGATCTCTTATAAAAACATCTGATACCAGGTACTACCCATTTTCCCAGACATCTTTTATTAATGCTTTGATACTCAATCTTCTCTGAAACTTGGATTTTTTCCTTCAGTTTTTAATTTGTTAAACTCTGGTATATCACCATTTGTCTATGGCTTTCCAATTGTATTTTCCAACATCACTTTATAAATAATTTGCTACTTTTAAAATTTTACTCTGTAAATAATTTAATATTATTTGCATAGTATTTTCAGCATTCCAGGCGACAGTCAGTAGGGACTGAACATTAAAGAGGTTGAGCAACGAATATGGAAAACTAGTATTAAATGGGGAGATTTCAGTGATAATGGGTTTTACAGGTCACCAATTCACTTATGAATATTTTTGGGTAGTTATGTTTTTCTATCCTACCTTATAAATTCAGGTATTTGGAAAATGAACGTTAGGGTAATGGGAGACGCTTATAAATATTTGCAGCTAGAGGTATATAGAAAGTATCCTTAAGGACAAATTGTGACTTGACTAAGGATCAAGAGTGACACTCATGGAAGCTTCCTAACCACTAGTCTCAGAATTCTCTGCAGTTGGCAAGGTGGACAATAATGTCTCTGAAAGCATTCGTCTGTGAGTGCATACCAACCATGTTTCAAATAATTTCACCCAGTCTGGCACCTTCAAATACTATTCATTTCCTTTTCCTTCCCCCATTCTCTTACCTCTCCTCCTCTTTTGTGGTTGGTGCTATCTTTTAAAACAATTTCTGCCTGCTTTCTTTTTGAGATACCTTTATTTTTATTTTGAGAAACTTTATTTTTTGAGCAGCTTATGCTCATTGAAAAATTGAGTAGAATGTACAGAGACTTCCATATATCCCCCCTCCCCACCCGCTGCAGTTTTCCCTGTGAACATCTTGCACTGGTATAGTACATTTGTGAAAATTGACAAATGAATGTTGATAAATTAACTGTATCCCACGGTTTATATTAGGGTTCACTCAGTTGTACCTTTTATATGTTTGACAAATGTATAATCATATATTGGCAATTAGAGTATTGTGCAGAGTAGTTTCATTGCCCTAAAAATCTTCTGTGCTCTATTCCTCCCTCCCTATCGACTAATCCCTGGAAACCACTAATCTTTTTACTGTCTCCATACTTTTTTCTGTTGTAGAATGTCATATTGTTGGAATTATATAATATATAGCCTTTTTCAGGTTGGCTTATTTAGCAGTTCTCTTGTTGTATTTCCATTCTGACCTGTCACTCTTTCTTTTGCTGAGGTCTTTACACCTCTTCCAGTGGTCTTCATGAAAGGAACTTAAATGATCCCATATGTGCTCTTTCATTTATGTGGCCTGCATCTGGTCTACGGAAAATCCTGATAAATTCATTTTCTTGAAAACTGAGTACCAGCTGACTAGTGAGAATGACCTCTGCATTGTGCCTTTCATCAAAAAAAAAAGGTAGCCAGGTGTTTGACCTTAATCTGGAAAATGCAAAGCTGATAAGCACTCATTCAGTGGATCTCCTTCCCTTCCTACAGCTCTTCTTTATTGATTTGGAGTTGGGAGATAGGGCTTCCCACCCCTCCATTCTTCAAAATGACTGTACTTTAAACCTTCATCAGTGTGACTGAGGGGTTTAAGAGTCATTGCACTGATTCGTGGTCTCCATAATAAATCCTTATCGAGAATCTTACTTTGGAAGCTCAGTTTAACATTTTGTAGCAGGAGCAACTCAGAACATATTTTTTCTTCAAATATTCAAAGATTTATCAGGAATCCCTCTACTTTTTCTTTTTTGTGCCAAAATGTCACTTAAGGAATGACTTTCCCAGACCCCTCAATGTCATATTTCCTGTTTTCATCTGGACACCATCTAATTGACAGTTCTAAAATATGTGGCAAGTAAATAAAGCAAAACTACCAGATCACCAAATACTAAAGCAGAAGACACATGTTTGTGACATATATACATCAAATGCAAATAATATACACTTAACAATTTAGCTATGAGAGGAATGGATCTTGGGATTCTTAAATAAAAAAAGGTAGGGAACTGGGAGTTCTCTGACTCCAAGAAAGTGCTCCTCTATGAAATAACCTTAAGAAATTAGCTTATAAATTATTATATATACATAAACAATTTTTTAGATTTCTATACTGTTTGCTTTAGATTGCTAAGTATGAGAACATGACCTACTTTTCTCCAACTTGTGCCTCATAATGGGTATTTGCTCTATTTTATACACGACTATTTTCTCCTAGAGTTACTCTTCTACAGAAAGCACTTCCAAAATTGACTCATTAAAAACAGTTCTGCGAATCTTAATCAAAGATTCATAGTTTGTATTCATGTAGTTCACAACTTTGTGAATTGCCAATTTTTGTTGAATTATTTACATAAAAATGAATACATTTTAACTGTTCATTAATTGGCAGTGTCTAATAATATCTTCTATTTGCTATTTGCCCTGCGTACATTAAGAAAATGGTTCTGAAATTCAGTTGGCATTTTGGGAGGCTGGCCTAGATAATCCTATTTCTGGAGAATCACTGATTTATGCCAGAACATACTTTAAAAATCTCTTCTTAAAGTTACATCAGTGTTTTCCTTAATCCTTAATTCAGTCCATGGACTCTGTTTTTGTTTTAAATTGTTTGCCTTCTAACAGCTGATAAGCTGGAAAAACTTAGGCTAACACCAGCCAACAGAAGGAAAACTCAGTAAACATGGTGTGACATAGCAGATAAGAGCATAGAACTATAAAGCCAAACTGAGGGATAGGAATCCTTTTTTGTCATCTCCTGAGTTACATTGAGTAGGTCTCTTAAACTGTCTGTGACTTAGTTTTCTTTTGTATAAAAAACAAGTAATAGCACATATCTTGTAGGGTAAAAATGAAGATTCAATGAGTTAATACATGTAAAGAGCTTCTCAGTGCCTGGGACATGAAAAGCACTCAGCAAATGTATGTGTTTTAGTATTTGTAAAATAGTTAGAAATCCTATTTGTCTAGCAGTCCCAGGAATCATAGCATGTTCAATTTTTTTCCACATAAAGAATAAATGAAAGTTAATCAATTGAACTTCTGTGATTACTGTTTGCACCAACCTGGCCTGAGAAACTATTGGCTTATGAAACTAAAAATAATCAAGTCAAATCAAACATAGGACACGAGAATTTAAATTGACACGGTCTTTTATTTTAAGAGGCATTGGCCGTGGTTCAAACCATGTGGAAAAGTGTTCAGAAATGTCCTTTGTTCATCAGGACGTTTAATCCTATACCGTAGGGGAAAAAAAAAAAAAAAAGTTCTCAGGAAGCATATATACTATTCTGAAAAGAACTTATTCGCAAAAGAAATAGTGTCAGCTCCTGATGGGCTTCTGGAGTTTGGTTCCCTCACTTGCCTCTCTAGAGGGGCCTCTGTTTGAACCCCTAACACTAACGAGGTTCTGTGCAGTGCCAGAATCTATGGCTAAAAGCTCGTGCCCTTGATATTTTGCTAGCTTAAATTACCTTCTTTGATTTTGGAGCAAATTATTCTGAAGGCTTACTCACATTCCAGCATCCTATTTACTTTGCTTTTACATGTTTACCTTTTTCCTGGTTTGTTCTTATAAATGTAGAGGTGCAAACCACAGGGAGTGTGGGTGCACACTGAGCGTCGCAGTGAGGGAGAAGGTGAAATGTTTTCCTAGTTCTCTGCAACCAGCCCCTGCAGACCTCCAGCCAATACCCACACTATACAGAAAGCTTTGAGGATAAAAATTCGAAGTGAGATCCAGAAATTGTTTAAAAAATGTCTCAAGTGACTGAGTTGATAGTTACTTTTCCTATATTAATGTAACTTTAAAATGGCTAATGGCTTCTCCTCATAGGTATCTTTTTCTAATATTGTATATTTCATAAGTTATAACGTATATGGTCAATAATGTTACACATTTAAAAAATAACTGACACTCAAATTCCAATAGTGACCATAGTTCTACATGGATCAGTACTAAATCTCTCAGACAAAGTAGTCTTTACATTGACCAAAACAAAGTCATTATATGCATATTAGGTGCCACAACATAAATTGAATTAAGAGGTGAGTGAAGAACATATAGCTTTTTTTTTTTTTTTTTTTTGGTACGTGGGCCTCTCACTGTTGTGGCCTCTCCCGTTGTGGAGCACAGGCTCCGGAAGCGCAGGCTCAGCGGCCATGGCTCACGGGCCCAGCCGCTCCGCGGCATGTGGGATCTTCCCGGACTGGGGCACGAACCTGTGTACCCTGCATTGGCAGGCGGACTCTCAACCACTGCGCCACCAGGGAAGCCCCATACAGCTTTTTATACTACTTGATATGTGATACTTTCAGCCTTAATTCTCTACCACATTTTTACTGTTATCAAATTATTCCAGTGGCAGAACCATCAGCCGTCTGCTCATTAAGTGAAATAAAACAGGTAAAATGTCCTGTACAGTGTGTGGTGCATAAAGGGGTTCATTAAATATTATATTCTTACCTCCTTCAATTTTTATCCTTCAAAATGGGATATTAAGAATTTAATCAACTCCTTGATGTATATATGACTAGTGAGGGACTTCTCTGGTGGTGCAGTGGTTGGGAATCCGCCTGCCAATGTAGGGGACATGGGTTTGATCCCTGGTCTGGGAAGATCCCACATGCCCTGGAGCAACTAAGCCTGTGCGCCACAACTACTGAGCCTGTGCTCTAGAGCCTGCGAGCCATAACTACTGAGCCCGAGTGCCACAATTACTGAAGCCCGCATAACTAGAGCCCACGTTCCGCAACAGAGAAGCCACTGAAATGAGAAGCCTGTGCACCGCAACGAAGAGTAGCCCCTGCACGCCGCAACTAGAGAAACCCTGCACAGAGCAACGAAGACCCAACGCAGCCAAAAATAAATAAATAAAAAGCCTAGCAAATTTGGTGATGGAATCAGGGACTAAAAGCTGCCTTATGATGTAGCTGGTTTATTCACTGAGTGGGGAGTTGGACGGAGATTACAAATTCAAGAAGTACTAAATGTTCTGTAAGCATTTGATTTTAAAAAAGAGGTCCCTCCCTCTTCTGCCCATATAATTCTGGGGGGTATGAGTGTGGGAAGTATCCTTTACCAAGTTTCCAAGTTTACCTTAGACTTCGTCACGAAAGGAGAGCTCATTTTATTCTTCAGGAGGTCCAATACTGTTGAAAAAGATGTTCCAGGGTTAGTTGGGAATGTAGACAGCCAAGTTTGGACAGGGCAGTACCAGGAATATTACACATCTGTAGTTTTCGAACTTGAATCCCTTACTTCTCCTTGTCTCTGTCCCTGCTTTGTAATTCTGAGAAAAACTGCCTTCCTACCTGAAATGGTCAGAAATTGCCCTTTAATGACTTAGTCATTGCTTCACGGCCTAAAAGCTATTATACTCCTATATAAAAGGACTCATAATTATATATGAGTTAATTACTTTAACTTTGCAAACTTTAATATAGGGGATCCAAGAGTTAAGAATTCTTGTTTTCTAATATTTGAATTTTATGGGTTCCCCTTCTAGAAAGCTTAATCATTTTTTTGACTAGAATTTTGTTAAAATTAATCATCTTCAATATAGGTAGAACTAGTTACTCTATTAGTGTGAATGGATGGAGTAGAATGAATAATGGTAAACTCCCGCCTGGAAGCTTTCCTAACTAGAAGCCAAGCATCTTCTGGGCATACCTGCTTGTCTGGGATTTTGCACTAGGATTCTAGTTAGTCATATTGCTGTTTTGTTTTGTCCCCACCCACCTCAGTTTTCCCCTCTCTACCACTGCCAGTGCGATTATGGTCATATCTTTACCCTATTTTAGAATTCTAGCACCAACTGGGTATTTGAGTCATTAAGGAATTCTTACTTTTTTTTTTTTTCAGTTTGCTATTGGTATTGTGGTCATATTACAAAAAAGGAGTTCTTATTTTGTATTTATGATAGAAATGCAATATAAGTTAATTTTCTTAAGAATGATATGTGATTTTTATTTGCTTTGCGCTTTATCTTCTAGAATTAGGTGTTTTTTTAAAAATAGGCATTATTACTATATGAAAATCCTTCAGTGGCATCTCATTTTTATGTTTATAATATTGCTTAACTTTTTAACAGTGTTAAAAGCCCTACCTACTGTTCAGTCAGATTGTTTTGCATTTACTCACAGTCCTGTATTCCAGATATATCAAGGTATTTGCTGTTGAGTTTTTTGATTCAAGACCCTTTTTAGTCCTGTGTATTTGCACTGTTCTAAGTTGAATACCTTCTTCCTTCCTCAGTGTTGCTAACTCCTGTTCTTCCTTAGTAACCAGTGCATATATATATTATTGAAATTTGACTGTATCATACCTCATGGTACATATTTTGGCCCTCCCCACCCCTTTTTTAGACAGTGAGCTACTTGAGAGCAGATATTGTTTCCTAGCTTTATCTGGAGCGGCATATAGTAGGTACTTAAGTGCTGTTAAATGAATGAATACATTTGTAGCCCCGAAGCATTTTCTCTTAGCCAGTGGACCTTCTTTACCATGTTTAACTCTTGGAGGAAAAATGTTTCTAACTAAGAACAAAATCTGTATACTTGGAACTGAGGCAGATCATGGGGTTGAGACTTAGATTTCCTCCTTTCCTCTTCCTCCTTTATTGCCCAAATCTTCCTCCACACTTCCCCTAAAAAATTCAAAACTGGAGGTTGGGACAAATGACATGAATGCATTCATAGATGCTCTGTTAAAAACCACAACCAAAACCAAAAACCTCAATGCCTCTCCATATTTTTTAGCATTAATGACCTTCCGTCTGTCATTTCTTTTTTTTTGTTGTTTTTTTGTTTGTTTTCAGATTTCATCTTTTTAATCAACTTGGTGAAAGACATCCTAAACGCTACATGAAACACAACAGAATATTTGTTTCTTCCAGTATTAAGAAAAAAATGACAGACAGATATTTTTAAGAAACTTCTATATAGTCAAGGCAGAGATCTGGAGTAAAAAACACCTCTAAGTAATCATGTTCTTCATTTCTTATAGTTACAGTTAGAAATTGTTTCCTAATCACGATTAAACATTGTGTACAGGTGTTTAAAATGTTCCTAGATGCACATTACTTTAAAAAATCAGTATGGGCAAACATTTTTTGCTAGAACCAACATTCCTGAGAGCCCCAACTAAAAAACTGGTAAAAAAAAAAATATCCAGACTCCACAAATGTCTCAGAATTTGTCTTTAAATGGGAGAAAAATTAAAAAAAAAAAACCACATGGAACTTTATGAAAGGTCTTTAACAAGCTACCTTGGGAGCTCTACTCCAAAAAAGAAGTTGATGTAACTAAAACAGATGTTTCAGTGCAGCTCCAAAAATCTTTATAAATATAACCATTTGGAGGGATGGTGCTGGATCAGAAGAAGTTTTATTCCTTGTGTATCTACATTAGGTGTACATGCCTCATCTCAGTTGTCATAATTATCCCTGTAATTTTCTCCTGAGTCGTGGTCATAACCACCCTGGTTTCTGCCGCCATAGTCTCTGGACCTTCCATATCCATATCCTTCAGGTCGGCTGTCATACCTGCCACTTCCATAGCCCTGGTCCCCACCACCTCTAGAGTAGCTGCGACCACTCCCATAGGCCCCAAAGGCACCCCCTCTTTTTCTCCGGGCCGACTTGCCCGCGTGGTCTCCATGGATCTGACGACGGTCCAGAGACTCTCCATTCACGGCTCTCATGGCATCTGAGGCATGCTCTGGATTGGTGAAGGTGATGAAGCCAAAACCCTGGGATTGCTGAGTCTCCCAGTCCTTGACAACAACCACCTCAGAAATAGGTCTGAAGCTGCTGAAGTGGACCCAGAGCCTGCTCATCAGTGCTGAAGTTGAGCCCTCCCACGAAGAGCTTCCCTTCTTCAGAGGACATGGCGGTAAATTCAAGTCCTGGAAATTAAATAAAAGGCTGAAGAGACAGCTACCGCCAAGAAGCCGAGAGACTGGGCTGTCATTTCTTTTTGTAGGCTAGACTAGAGTATAATTCACACAGATTTCCCTATTCACAGGAGTATCTGGAATGCATTTTTAGATGAAGTTAATATCACAAATTGTGGCTATCAGTTTTGATATTATCAAAGAAATATTAAAAAGAACTTGTCTATCTTTAATGCAGATTATAATCTTACAGCACAATAGTAAAATAGTGTCTCACAAGGGAGCTCTTTTTTTTTTTTAGATTGTGGTTTTTTTTTTTTTAACATCTTTATTGGGGTATAATTGCTTTACAGTGGTGTGTTAGTTTCTGCTTTATAACAAAGTGAATCAGTCATACATAAACATATGTTCCCATATGTCTTCCCTCTTGCGTCTCCCTCCCTCCCACCCTCCCTATCCCTCCAGGCTGTCACAAAGCACCGAGCCAATATCCCTGTGCCATGCGGCTGCTTCCCACTAGCTATCTACCTTACTACGTTTGTTAGTGTGTATACGCCCATGACTCTCTCTCGCCCTGTCACAGCTCACCCTTCCCCCTCCCCATAACCTCAAGTCCGTTCTCTAGGAGGTCTGCATCTTTATTCCTGCCTTACCCCTAGGTTCTTCATGACATTTTTTTCCCTTAAATTCCATATATATGTGTTAGCATACGGTATTTGTCTTTTTCTTTCTGACTTACTTCACTCTGTATGACAGACTCTAGGTCTATCCACCTCATTACAAATAGCTCAATTTCGTTTCTTTTTATGGCTGAGTAATATTCCATTGTATATATGTGCCACATCTTCTTTATCCATTCATCCGATGATGGGCACTTAGGTTGTTTCCATCTCCGGGCTATTGTAAATAGAGCTGCAATGAACATTTTGGTACATGACTCTTTTTGAATTTTGGTTTTCTCAGGGTATATGCCCAGTAGTGGGATTGCTGGGTCATATGGTAGTTCTATTTGTAGCTTTTTAAGGAACCTCCATACTGTTCTCCATAGTGGCTGAACCAATTCACATTCCCACCAGCAGTGCAAGAGTGTTCCCTTTTCTCCACACCCTCTCCAGCATTTATTGTTTCTAGATTTTTTGATACAAGGGAGCTCTTTATGCACTGCTGCATTGGAAGTTTATTTGAAGAAGTGGAAGAATTTGATCACTCTTTGGAAATCAATTCAGCTATTTCTCATGACTAAGTTTCCCTTATACTTAGAAAGAAAGCCTTTATTGTTTTCCCTCAAAACAGTGCTGTTTGTCTACTATTTTAAGGAACATTTTGTCAACCAAAAAATAATTCCTCATACAAGTGCAGATTCATTAGTGTAATTTAAATTAATTCTTGTCAAATATAGTGAGTTTGAAAAATGAAAACGTGTGGCTATAGAATAATGAAAAGGCATTTTTTCAGGTTGTTTTTCTGCCACACTTAGGAAGTGGGGAAGAGGGAAGGAGAAAGTGAGAATGAGAGAGGGAATGGGAGGAGGAGGTGGGAGGGGGAAAAGTACTCCGTTCAGTTGTAACTATTCAGAAGGTAAACGTGCATTTCTTTTTTTTTTAATAATTGAAATTTCCTGTCTTTATATACGTTTTGAAAAATTATCTAACATTGTAGAAGTAAGTTTTAAAGTATTGGATGCTTATGGCTCTTAATACCTTGCCTTTGCAGAGGCATAAGTAATAATTTACTCAGTAACAAGTAATAACATCAAAAAAGGAGTTTCATTTACTTAGAACCTGAGTAGTATACACTCTGAAAGCCTTTAACGTTTTTTTTCCTTTTTCTTTACTTTATTAAAGCATTATGAAATTTTGAATATATGTCAGCTCTGTGCCAATCTCAAATTTGTTTACTTAGTCGTTCTTATTTTTTCCCTTGTTAAACATGCGTTTCTGAGGTCTAAATATCGGCATCTGATGGGAATTCTGATACGGTAATGATAGCTTCATTAAGTCACTGTGATAACATAATGCCTGGGATTCACTTTCAATGGCTTCAAGATGTCTCATGTTCTTGTATCTGTCTGAATTTCTATCTAGTTTATTTTCCTTCATAATGCCAAAAGAAGACACACAACCTGTAGTAATATGCTACTTGAATGATCTAAGTTGTTTGAACAAGCAAGGAAACATTTTTCTTTCGCTGATTCATTTCATGTTCTATTGAGTTGGGCACTTATATTTTACTATCAGTAGTATAATTTTTTAGAAAATTAACATGAATAATGTGCAACCATGGAAAACTTTTCCTTGCTAGGTTCTTTGGCCGGTCTAATAAATTAAATTGATATAAGACAGACTAACAGAAGAAGCAAATTTAGTTATGTACATATGGGAACCCCACAAAGACATGACACTTAAAGGCAGTCAGCCAGTTGAGGCTTACATGCTATCCTGAGCTAAGGGTAGAGATATGGGTCTGGGGCTTCAAAGGGGAGACGGGTGATTGACAGGAGGATGAGAAGAGCAGATGTTTGGTAATCAGATATTTACCCTGCTATGTAGAGGAGTCTTTCAGGTAATGTTACCTCTGGTAATCGCTCTCTCCTGGATTCAGCCCCCTATCCAAATACTTTTAGGCAGTTAAGAGGGAGGTAAAAAGCTCTTCCTGAGTCTGCTGGTCTTGACTGCCTTCAGCCCCAAATAATTCACCTGCTAAAGTGGTGCATTTTAGGGTGGCATATTCTGCTCCCTTCACATATCTGCTTCTAAAAGCATGGAATCTAAGAATAAATTATTCCAGATTAGACATGTATTAGTGTTAATGAAAGCTGAAATTGAGTTACATTTCCCATAATTTCTATTTTTCAAACAAAAGCCAACTCTACATATTTTATTGAATTGTTTAAAATGTATAATAATAATTTAGATTTTTCTTCCATTTTTATTGAGATAATAATTGACATACAGCACTGTAACTTTAAGATATACAGCATAATTAGTTGACTTACATCATGAAGTGACTATCACATTAAGTTTAGTGAATATCATCTTCTCATGTAGATACAAAGTTAAAGAAATAGAAAAAAGTTTTTTTCTTACTATGAGAACTGTTAGGATTTACTCTTAACAAATTTCATATAGAACACACAGCAGTGTTGTTTATGTTGTATATTACGTCTCTAGTACTTATATATCTTATAACCAGAATCTTGTCCCTTTGACTGGCTTCATCCAGTTCCCTCTCCCCCACCCCCATTATTTAGATTCTTGAAAAAAATCTTTTTAAAAATATCTTTTTACAAATATCAATCTTCTAATATAAGTGTATACATGTATATAACATAGTGTCACATTGCTTGTAGTAGTATGAATGAAATTTCGTGAAAATTCCTGGGAAATGAAAAACAAATGTTATTGAAGTTGAGTGTGTATAATCAGAATGACAAAGTAAGAAATTATTCTTTTTTAATGTGGAAGGGGACAAAAATGTATTAATAGTCCAAAAATGTATTAAAAGTCCAAGGATCAGGGCTTCCCTGGTGGCGCAGTGGTTGAGAGTCCGCCTGCCGATGCAGGGAACACGGGTTCACGCCCCGGGCTGGGCCCGTGAGCCATGGCTGCTGAGCCTGCGCGTCTGGAGCCCATGCTCTGCAACAGGAGAGGCCACAACAGTGAGAGGCCTGTGTACCGCCAAAAAAAAAAAAAAAAGTCCAAGGATTAAATATATATTATGTAAATTGTTAAATCTGAAAGTACTTTGAGTACTTTCACTATATTTTAATTTCCTAAAACATTAAAAAAAAGACAAGTCAGTTACTAAGAAATTCAAAATCATTTTTTCAAGGATAATATTAAAAGATCAATTAAAATGGTATTTGACAATATGTGGGATATAACGTTATTTAGAAAAATAATAGTAGGCTTGAGTCATCTAGCTTTGCCATCTCTACCTTCCTTATTTCCCACCATCAGCCTTCTCATTCACTTTTATTTTAAAAGCCTTTTGCACATAGAAGTGAACTACTCTCTCCCAAGATGTGCCACTGTCCTAGGTGACTTTAATATCTAACCCGGTGAACCAACACTTCTTTGAATTTCTCAGTTCTGATGATTTCTACCTCCCATCCATGTTAGCCATCAATTCTTGTGGCCATATAAGAGGAGATACTAACATTAGAAATAGAAAAACTATGTCTTTTTAGTTCATATTTTACTTCTCCAGCATCCCATTTGCATTCTTCTAGCTACAGTCCTCTATTTCATTTTATTCACTCCTCCCTTGGAGATCCAAAGCCATTTGTCTTGATGGTTCTCTTTCTGGAGAACCCCCTTGGAAGCCAAAGGATTGCTAGTAACTAGCAACAGTAACTAGTTTAGCCTAACCTAAGCTGGCCCAATCTTTCTCTTTCACAGAATATTTGTGGAAGGTTGGGAAAAACCCTTGGTGTTTATCATTGGATGTGACTGAAAGGATATGAGGCTAAGGTTTCTATGGCCATTTGCTCTGTAGGAAACACTTTGACACCTATTGTACCTGGGAATGAAACCAAAAAAACCATGTTTTATACCCAAGCATGGAGATTCCAAGTCCTGATATTTGAGCCCTGGGTCTTCTGGCATTAAGCTAACTCATCCCTTGGACTTTTCATTTACTTGAACCAGTTCATTACCTTTTCCTTTAACCACTTTTGTTTCTGATACTTATATCAGCCATTCCTCATAGATAAAATCTGTGACCTTGATTTCAAATCTCATTTTCAGACCATAACTTTATCTTTCCAGCTTTCGGTCATATTACTTCTTTAACTTCTGAAATTGCTGTTCCCTTGACTCTTTAAGATCTTGGCACATAGTATGTCTTGATAGATACCTGTCAAGTAAATGAGTGAATTGAAGGAGTTAGTGATATGACTCTTCTATTTAGCTCTCTCCTCTCTTCAGTTTTTTTTTAATCTCATTTATATACGACAAAACCGCTTTCTTGGCAATACCCTCTACTCCACTATCCACCATTTTTCGTCTCATCTCCTTGGAAAAACATTAATTTTTCATCAGTCCAACTGTCCTGTCTTCTCCATGATGCCACTTTGGCCGCTAAGCACATAGGACCATGCCACCCACTTTTGTAGGAAATGAACTCTATGACAAAGGAACTCTCTAATTCTCACCTGCGCACCTAAAATTTAACTTGACATCATACTTTCTCTTTCCCTTCTGATACAGTGAACAGCGTGATTCTTCTAAGGTTTGTTCCTCCATCTGGGCTCTGGGTTCCATGTCTTCCCAGCTGGTTTGGGGTCTTCTGTTAATCAGTTATTCCTTCCTAATACTATATCTTTAACCTCAACCTTGCTGTTTTTACTTTCTCATACATGTTTATTTTCTTTTTGTTTCTCCTTCAAATTCACATTCTCTTCTAATTTTTTTTCCCCTCTCCCTCCTCTTAGCCAAACTTCTTGGAAGAGTTGTCAGCATATCTTAACCTGAATTTTTTCACCTGCCATTTTATTCAATTCAGTGAAATCTGGGTTACTCCTATGTTCTTAACTGTTAATGCGCTTCTCAAGAAAACCTAATAAGCTTTCTCCACCATCTAATAGACCTCACAAATGAAATACTAGGCACTTTTCATTTTACTTTTGTTTTTATTCTCAGTTGCTTAGGAAAGCCTTCTTTGATACTATAGGCTATATTTGATCTCCCGCTCATCAACTGCTATAGCTTTCTGTAGTTTAAATTCAGTTTCTTGATCTTGATAATCAGTTTCTTGCTATAATTACACAGAATAATTGTATATTTGCATGATAATTAGACTAATACTTCCTCTTCTACCAGCTTCTATATGCTATGAGAGAAGAGACTATGCATATTTTGTTCATCCTTTTAGCCACAGCCGCTCGTGTACTTCTTGCTACATAGAATTGATTAAATATTTTTAAATGATTGTAGAGAGATTATCTAAGTCAATATGGTAGGCAGAATAATGGCCTCCATAGATGTCCATGTCGCATCTTCTGGAACTTGTGAATATGGCATTTTACATGGCAAAAGGAATTTTGCAGTGCATTTAAATTAAGGATGTTCAGATGGGGAGATTATTCTGGATCATCTGGGTGGGTAAAATGTAATAAAAACAGTCCTGCTAAGGGAAAGAGCAAGGAAGGAGTATCACAAGATGTGACAAAGAGGGTGGAGTGATACAGCTACAAGCCAGGTAATGCAGGTGGCCTCTAGAAATTAGAAAATACAAGAAATGGTTTCTCCCTTACAGCTTTCAGAAGAAATGCATTTCTGTGGACACCTTGATTTTAGCTTCATGAGATGCATTTCAGACCTCTGTCTCCAGAGCTGTAAGATAATAGATTTGTGTTTTAAACCACTAAATTTGTGGTAATTTGTTATAGTGGCAGTAGGAAACTAATACATGGACCAATTTGATCACATCACTCTTCTGACTAATACCATCAGAGACATGTGTTCTCAAATTTCCAGATTCTTCACATGAATGACATACAGCATCTAAAATTGGCTCCTTTTAATTGCATCAGCCTTATTTTGATCACATACTAATAACCTTAGTAGAATATTACAATTATAAAAGACTTCCAGCTCCCCCAGTAATTACATTCTCCTTTACCTTAAATCTTTGCCTGTTCCATTCCCTTGGCCTCAAAATTCCTCCCATCTGACCACTTTCTCCAAAATCGAGGATATATGTATAGTATAACCAGAGGATATATTGCATGGTCATCTCATTATTTATAAGGTTCATATAATTTTTTTTTTTGGCTTTTTAAAATCACTGTTTTTTCCATTTGGTAGAGGTTTTTTTTTTCCCATACAAATATTTGCAACAATTTTTAACTCCCCAAAACCATACATAAACGATAAATACCATGCTATTAAAAGTGTTAAATTTGTACAAAAATACCTTAAAGTTTAATACTTGTTTGTTACAAATAAAAATACGTATTTAAGTGACTCGTGATCTTTTTTTTTTTCCTTAACATGATTCTTTTTTATACTTTCTTGCCCTGGTGGTTCTGAGCTATGATTGAAATAATACATTTCTTCGCACAAAAAAGAATGGTGAACTTTTTCCTTAAACAAAGGACACAGTGTTCAGATGCTTTACCTAAGCAGTTGTTTGAATTATTGACCAAAATAAAGATGGAAAATAATTGTTTCAGTATGGAGGTTCTACAATTAATATACAGATCTATTTTTTTATATTCACCAAATAACAGTTATTAGTGTAACTATTCAAAATATCTGAAAAAATGAAAACAGTTGCTGACGCACATTAAAAGCAACTGTCACCATTTATTGCTTTGAGGGATGATAATAATTGGCAATGTATTTTGTGAAAAATGTATTTACAATTTCAGTAAGTGGCATGGCTCAGAACAAAAGACAATCCAGTGTCATTTTTAAGTACATGTGCTGTACATCCCTCAATATAACCAGTTTTCAAAACATGTCAAGCAGTATGAGTTTGATTTGCCTATCATTAAGATAAACTTCATTTTAATAGACTCTTCATTCTCTCTTAACTTCTTAGTCTTGAATTTTAAAAATAACTAATTCTCAGTGTTGCTAAACACCCTAATTCATTATCAGAGATTTTTCAGCTATTAAAAATGTTTCCTTAAAAAGAAAACAGGTCACAAGACATACCCTGTTTGATAATTTGTTGCACAGGGAATAGCATGCATCTTAGTTAAAATCATTCCTATACTTGGGCAAAACATTTACCACCACCTATTACGGTCGCCTACATGCATCATTGCTGAAACGTAAGATGATTTTATACCTGTACCCCTCCCATAGCAGCAGTTCCAGCAGTTGACCAAACTAGTTCTCCTAGTAGAGCCAGCTTTATGAAAAGCCTGTTGGTTAAATTCTTACATGAATGACTTCGTAGTAAGAAACTGATTTCAAAGCGAATTAAGGAAATTATCATAGAGAACATGTTCAAACAGACATTTCTCATTTTAAAAAGGAATAGGAAGATGGACTTGTAAAAAAATTTCCTCTGATGTTAATTGTAGAGAGGGGTGGCCTGCCTGTTTTTCTTTTTCTCTACCCTTGGGCTTGGCAGGGGTTTGCCTGTCATATACCACAGTGATAACCATAAAGAAACCTCTTCAACTTGAAAGGGGAGGTGAACATGAGCCATGAGATTTAAAAGACCCCTGTGCTTGCAGTTAATGCCACGTGATTATCTGTGCTTCAAATGTCACAAAAATCTTAAAGGGAATTTTTTTTAGCACCATGTAGATACCGTCTTTTGTCCTGCTTTATAAAAAGCGTTGCTATAATGTATTAGTGGGTTCCTGTATCTCCAAATTACCACTGTGACTCGACTGTTGGAAAAAAGCACTGTTCTGTTCACTCCATTCTCCTCCTGGTAGAGTCTGCTCTATGGACTTCTGTGAAGCCAGGGGGTTTCTACTAATAACCCGGTCCAGCTTATTACCAGATTCTGCTATGAGAGGCACAACAAGGCAGTAGTCAAAGTCTCTCTTTCGGTCATGATTAACCTGTAAGAGCCTATCGTAGGGTTTAAGCCACCAAGATCTGGCCCAGCTGGGCGACTATTTTTGACACATACTCCTTTCTCCAGCAAGCCGTCTGCTACACTGAACCCGAAGTCCTCCATGTCAGAGCCCTTGTACAAGGTCACCAGATCACCGGTTTATCATAAAATGATACAACTCAGACACAGCCAGATGGAAGTGTTGCTTTGGGGCAAATTATGTGGGAAGGGTGTGGAGCCTCCAGGCTCTCTGAGCGCACGACTCTCCCTGCATCCCCATGTGCTCACCAACCCGGAAGCTCCTGGAGATCCATCCTTTTGGGTTCTTATAGAGGCTTCATTACACAGGCACAACTGTTTAAGTCATTGGCCTTTGGTGATGGGTTCATATAATTTAAAAATAATACAACTTTTACATTTGTCTATCTGTTGGATATCCTAAACTGGGTTGATATCTGAGGTATAATCATAATAAGTAAAAGCCAGAAGGACTTGGAGCTTATCAAGCCCAACCTTCTTATTTTATCCATATATGGCAGCTGAAACTGAGTCATCATCAATGATGTGACTGATACATTTTACCAGACTGAGGACGGTAAAGTGAGGGAGATGATAAACCAGCTATCATAGCCTCCTGCATTATTTTTGGAAGAACAGAACAGAGAGGGATAAATAAACTTTCTTATGAAATACACATACACACCTCCAGCAATTTTGACAGCTCAAATATTATGATAAATTTATAGAAGAAATTCGGGATTGGCGTTTTTCAATTGTCATTCTTGCATAATTCCGCCTTGACTGTAGTGGAGATGATGATGATAAAGATGATGAATGGTGATGCTGGAGGTCCCGATTCAGGGGTGGCTCCAAATTTTGAGTGACCTAAATTAAAGCTAGAGCAATTTTAGGAGGGCTCTATAGAAAATATATCTATAATCACACAAATACAGATTTACATTTGAAATGATTATTTAGACTGAGAAAAGAAATCAGAGTTGTATGTCTTCAGAAGCTGGTAGATACCATAGCCATTGCAACATCCTGAAAAATAATGTCATGTTATCAATTAACTGTCTAAAACACTTCTACAATATATTTTCCTATGTTTTAGCTGCATACTTTGACCACTTCTTCATATGACAATAATTTCATATCTTTTTCTATAAAAAGAACAAAGTATGAATGTCTTTCCTGTTGTATGATTGTGTGAATTTTTATTTTGTTTTAATTTTGTTTTGAATTTTTATTTTAAATTGATAGTATAGAAAAGTTGCTTGCAGCCTCACAACTTTTTAACGATGTCATATAAAATTCTAGGATTGTCACAGTTGAGAGAACCTCTTTGTTTCATCATATATGGTTATAAAAGCTGGAGTAATTTTCCAACAACCATCTTCTGGCTACATTTAAGCATGTTTCTCTTCTAATACCTACATACTTCTCATGCTGGGCCCTGCAGGGAACATTCAAAATACACTATGATCTCTGGCCCTGTACTTCCATGAAAAAATCATTGGCTGAGTGGTCACTAGGAATATGCTTGAAAGTCATTCCTAAGCCCAGACAGCTACAATTACATAAATATACATAAACATGACTAAAACGCAAATGTATTTTGCAATATTTGTTCTCAAAATCAGTTGTGCCTTAGCTGAATATCAAAACAATGCTTGTAGCCAGTTTAATGGCACCCAGAATATGGGAAGAACCACAGAGCAGAAGCAGTGAAAAGAGCCAGTGGTCTTAATTGAAAGTGGCTAAAATCTCATTTGTAAAAATTTTGTAAAAGCATATGACCATGTGAACATACTTCTATGACATCTCTAGGACTTTGGAAGAGTTTGATGCCATTGAGAATATAGATCCTTATACTTCACTAGCCTGTGTCACATTTAACTCAGATAATATTTTCCGTACATAGTGTTTTAGAGTTTGCATGAGTCAAGGCCTAAGATGACCAAATTACTTTCTTGGAAACAAACATTTCAAAATTCTCAAGAGTGGAAGCTAATTTAGAATTCTGAGGAAACAAGCTAGGAATAGTGCTATGATGATAGAGTTAAAAATGGAATAAATCACAGGTGTTGGCTTCCAGATTATTGCTGAACAAGGAAACACATGATGCTGGCTTTTCCTTATGCTTTGTCTATGCTCTTTGTCATCATGAATTTGCGTACTGCTTTTATATCGAGAATTTAGACTTTGGCAAAACATGGAATAGAACACAGCCTTGTGATTTCCCACTAGATAGCTCTTCCAATCTAACACTATTTAAAAATATTATTTGGTTAGCTGATTCTTTAAAACTATTCTGCTACAATGAGATTTTAATAGTGTTTGCTTTAATTGTTTGTACTAGATAACTGATGTAATACTGCTGATTCTCTGTAAAAAACAAAAACAAAAGAACCCACCAAAAAACTGTATGTATCTCAATTACATACCTAGACCTGTAGTGCTGTATTAGAACCCAAGACACTCCACACAGATGGATTTAAATCATCATTCAGTAGGAAATTGAGTAATGCAATTTTAAGTAGCTTGTGGTAGGGAAACTTAGAGATATCTTTAAAGCTTGCATAACAACTAGCTCTGAGCTTATGAACTGTGGGAACTTCATAAATGTTGATTGAATGGATCAGTGTACCAAGAGTAATTATGAATCACTTGTACCAAGAATAATTTGATTTCAAACTGTTTAATTTAGGAAAAACTGTAGTTAAAAGAAATATTTTAAAAAGTAATGTGTCTTTTTGGTATGAGACCTTTTTTTTCCCTGACATTTTCAACTAAATAAAAAATTTCCAATAATCTTTTGGGAGAACAAAATAAGAAATGTAAAATTAAAGACTTTGAGGAACAGTTTTGATGATATATACTCTTAAATTAAAAGACTATATACTTCTGTGTTTATAGCATGTATACCTGTAGTAACTAACACGGTGCTTGGCATGTATTTGACTATTATAGTAATGATTAGTGCTGTTCACCAAATGTCATTGACTCCCCAGTTTCTGGGCATATGATAGGACTGACATTCCCCATAAGTTGAAGAAATTAGATATGTCATCCATTTGGTTTGGCCAATGGAATGTGAGCAGAAGCAAAAATTTGAGAGTTGGTGAGTGGTACAGAATTGTCTACTCTCCTTCTGTCCCCCCTCTCTACTTTGTCTTGGCAATTTTTGTAACATGGAGTTGAAGCCTCTCTCAGCCTGAGTCCCTGAAACAATGAAAGATTGTTTGTAACTGCAGCATAACCTAGCCTATTCAGATTAATATAGCTATATAAATAGATATAGAAAGATAAAGTATATTCTGCTTTACTTTGTGTCATATTTCTGTTAACATTGTCAGTGTTGTTTGATTTAAAAATGTACAGAGCATTCAGGCCTTGGGGTTGAATTAGGCAGTCTTACCTGAATTAATAAATTACTAAATAATGTTAAACCATATTACCCAAATAGTCTGTATTATATAAATATTAGCATCTAAGATATACTTTGGATATCTCTTTTTCCCCGCTCCAAGCGTGAATAGAAATATTTAAAATAATTTTAAAAATTATGTATATACACATATAATCCTTAATCTGTAAAGGTAAGCAGCAGTTGAGTTAAATAGCATATGAGAATCTTTATAGTATTCATGATGCAATGACTACCCTGATAGTTTTGTAATGCATTTAATTGGAATTTTTATGAGCTGATAAATCTTAAATTGGCTACACATGGAGATATTGTGATATCATTTAGGATGAGATATATTTAAGCTAATTGTTAATATTTGTGGAGATAGAATTTTTAGTTCACATATAATGACATTTAAAAAAATCTGTGTTTTAATAATGTGTAACAGTAAAAAATCTAGTTGTGAGAAGCAATGGTCATTTATTCACAAATACCACATCTTCATATTTATATAAATTTATCTCTTTCATGGATATTGAGTTCTGTCATGTTTTTTTAAGAAAGATGCTATTCAAAGCTTAGCTATATTTTTTTCAGATGATCTACAGCTAATCAAGAAGAATTTCTACATTCTAATTTTCTTTATCCCAATATTTAATACTTTCAAAGAAGACAAACTTCAAAGATGTCAATTTTATATAAAGTCTGGTAAGAGTGGGAGGGTGGAAGTTATTAAATCACATATGATTGCTCAAAATTATTCAATGTTTTCTAGTAAGTTAATTGGAGCAGGATGAGAAGGTATATTTTACTAAATCCACACAGATAAGCTTATTACTTCTTTCAAAACCGATTATTGCTTTGCATTTCTCAGTGCTGAATCTCTCCCAATCTATCTTTCAAATATAGTGACCTATTCTTTTGGAACTTGGAGTGATTCTTTCTCAGTTTTCCAATGCTTACTGATTACCATCTAGTGCCTGGATTTTTTTTTAAATTTAATTTAATTTATTTCTTTTATACAATAGGTTCTTATTAGTCATCAATTTTATACACATCAGTGTATACATGTCAATCCCAATTGCCCAATTCATCACACCACCACGACCACCCCCCACCCGCTCCTTTCCCTGGTTGGTGTCCATACGTTTGTTCTCTGCATCTGTGTCTCAATTTCTGCCCTGCAAACTGGTTCATCTGTACCATTTTTCTAGGTTCCACATATATGCGTTAATATACAATATTTGTTTTTCTATCTCTCACGTACTTCACTCTGTATGACAGTCTCTAGATCCATCCACGTCTCAACAAATGACCCAATTTCATTCCTTTTTATGGCTGAGTAATATTCCATTGTATATATATATCACATCTTTATCCATTTGTCTGTCAATGGGCATTTAGGTTGCTTCCATGACCTGGCTATTGTAAATAGTGCTGCAATGAACATGGGAGTGCATGTCTCTTTTTGAATTATGGTTTTCTCTGGGTATATGCCCAGTAGGGGGATTGCTGGATCATATGGTAATTTTATTTTTAGTTTTTTAAGGAACCTCCATACTGTTCTCCATAGTGCTGTATCAATCTACATTCCCACCAACAGTGCAAGAGGATTCCCTTTTCTCCACACCCTCTCCAGCATTTGTTGTTTGTAGATTTTCTGATGATGCCCATTCTAACTGGTGTGAGGTGATACCTCATTGTAGTTTTGATTTGCATTTCTCCAATAATTAGTGATGTTGAACAGCATTTCATGTGCTTCTTGGCCATCTATATGTCTTCCTTGGAGAAATGTCTATTTAGGTCTTCTGCCCATTTTTGGATTGGGTTATTTTTTTATTTTTTATTTTTTTTTTTTACTATTGAGCTGCATGAGTTATTTATATATTTTGGAGATTAATCATTTGTCCATTGATTCGTTTGCAAATGTTTTCTCCCATTCTGAGGGTTGTCTTTTTGTCTTGTTTATGGTTTCCTTTGCTGTGCAAAAGCTTTGAAGTTTCATTAGGTCCCATTTGTTTATTTTTGTTTTTATTTCCATTACTCTAGGAGGTGGATCAAAAAAGATCTTGCTGTGATTTATGTCAAAGAGTGTTCTTCCTATGTTTTCCTCTAAGAGTTTTATAGTGTCTGATCTTACATTTAGGTCTCTAATCCATTTTGAGTTTATTTTTGCGTATGGTATTAAGGAATGTTCTAATTTCATTCTTTTACATGTAGCTGTCCAGTTTTCCCAGCACCACTTATTGAAGAGACTGTCTTTTCTCCATTGTATATCCTTGCCTCCTTTGTCATAGATTAGTTGACCATAGGTGCGTGGGTTTATCTATGGGCTTTCTGTCTTGTTCCACTGATCTATGTTTCTGTTTTTGTGCCAGTACCATATTGTCTTGATTACTGTAGATTTGTAGTATAGTCTGAAGTCAGGGAGTCTGATTCCTACAGCTCCGTTTTTTCCCCTCAAGATTGCTTTGGCTATTCGGGGTCTTTTGTGTCTCCATACCAATTTTAAGAGTTTTTGTTCTAGTTCTGTAAAAAAAAAATGCCATTGGTAATTTGATAGGGATTGTGTTGAATCTGTAGATTGCTTTGGGTAGTATAGCCATTTTCACAGTATTGATTCTTCCAATCCAAGAACATGGTATATCTCTCCATCTGTTGGTATCATCTTTAATTTCTTTCATCAGTGTCTTATAGTTTTCTGTATACAGGTCTTTTGTCTCCCTAGGTAGGTTTATTCCTAGGTATTTTTTTTTGTTGTTGTTGCAATGGTAAATGGGAGTGTTTCCTTAATTTCTCTTTCAGATTTTTCATCATTAGGATATAGGAATGCCAGAGATTTCTGTGCATTAATTTTGTATCCTGCTACTTTACCAAATTCATTGATTAGCTCTAGTAGTTTTCTGGTAGCATCTTTAGGATTCTCTATGTATAGTATCATGTCATCTGCAAACAGTGACAGCTTTACTTGTTCTTTTCCGATTTGGATTCCTTTTATTTCCTTTTCTTCTCTGATTTCTGTGGCTAAAACTTCCAAAACTATGTTGAATAAGAGTGGTGAGAGTGAGCAGCCTTGTCTTGTTCCTGATCTTAGTGGAAATGCTTTCAGTTTTTCACCATTGAGGATGATGTTGGCTGTGGGTTTGTCATATATGGCCTTTATTATGTTGAGGAAAGTTCCCTCTGTGTCTACTTTCTGGAGGGTTTTTATCATAAATGGGTGTTGAATTTTGTCGAAAGCTGTCTCTCCATTTATGGAGATGACCATATGGTTCTTCTCCTTCAATTTGTTAATATGGTGTATCACATTGATTGATTTGTGTATATTGAAGAATCCTTGCATTCCTGGAATAAACCCACTTGATTATGGTGTATGATCCTTTTAATCTGCTGTTGGATTCTGTGTGCTAGTATTTTGTTGAGGATTTTTGCATCTATGTTTATCAGTGATATTGGCCTGTAGTTTTCTTTCCTTGTGACATCCTTGTCTGGTTTTGGTATCAGGGTGATGGTGGCCTCGTAGAATGAGTTTGGGAGTGTTCCTCTGTCTGCTATATTTTGGAAGAGTTTGAGAAAGATAGGTGTTAGCTGTTATGTAAATGCTTGATAGAATTCGCCTGTGAAGCCATCTGGTCCTGGGCTTTTGTTTGTTGGAAGATTTTTAATCACAGTTTCAATTTCAGTGCTTGTGATTGGTCTGTTCATATTTTCTATTTCTTCCTGATTCAGTCTTGGCACGTTGTGCATTTCTAAGAATTTGTCCATTTCTTTCAGGTTGTAAATTTTATAGGCATAGAGTTGCTTGTAGTAATCGCTCATGATGTTTTGTATTTCTGCAGTGTCAGTTGTTACTTCTCCTTTTTCATTTCTAATTCTATTGGTTTGAGTCTTCTTCGTTTTTTTCTTGATGAGTCTGGATAATGGTTTATCAATTTTGTTTATCTTCTCAAAGAACCAGCTTTTATTTTTATTGACCTTTGCTATCATTTCCTTCATTTCTTTTTCATTTATTTCTGATCTGATCTTTATGATTTCTTTCCTTCTGCTAACTTTGGGGTTTTTTTCTTCTTCTTTCTCTAATTGCTTTAGGTACAAGGTTAGGTTGTTTATTCGACATGTTTCCTGTTTCTTAAGGTAGGGTTGTATTGCTATAAACTTCCCTCTTAGAATTTTTTTTGCCGCATCCCATAGGTGTTGGGTCGTCGTGTCTCCATTGTCATTTGTTTCTAGGCATATTTTAATTTCCTCTTTGATTTCTTCAATGATCACTTCGTTATTAAGTAGTGTATTGTTTAGCCTCCATGTGTTTGTATTTTTTACAGGTCTTATCCTGTAATTGATATCTAGTCTCATAGCATTGTAGTCGGAAAAGATACTTGATACAATTTCAGTTTTCTTAAATTTACCAAGCCTTGATTTGTGACCCAACGTATGATCTATCCTGCAAAATGTTCCATGAGCACGTGAGAAAAATGTGTATCCTGTTGGTTTTGGATGGAATGTCCTATAAATATCAATTAAGTCCATCTTGTTTAATGTATCATTTAAAGCTTATTTCCTTATTTATTTCCTTATCATTTAAAGCTTGTTTCCTTATTTATTTTCATTATGGATGATCTGTCCATTGGTGAAAGTGGGGTGTTAAAGTCCCCTACTATGAATGTGTTACTGTCGATTTCCCCTTTTATGGCTGTTAGTATTTGCTTTATGTATTGAGGTGCTCCTATGTTGGGTGCATAAATATTTACAATTGTTATATCTTCTTCTTGGATCGATCCGTTGATCATTATGTAGTGTCCTTCTTTGTCTCTTCTACTCGGGTTCATTTTAAAGTCTATTTTGTCTGATACGAGAATTGCTACTCTAGCTTTCTTTTGGTTTCCGTTTGCATGGTATATCTTTTTCCATCCCCTTACTTTCAGTCTGTATGTGTCTCTAAGTCTGAAGTGAGTCTCTTGTAGACAGAGTATATATGTGTCTTATTTTTGTATCCATTCAGCCAGTTTGTGTCTTTTGGTGGGAGTATTTAATCCATTTACATTTAAGGTAATTATCAATATGTATGTTCCTATTCCCATTTTCTTAATTGTTTTGGGTTTGTTGTTGTAGGTGTTTTCTTTCTCTTGTGTTTCTTACCTAGAGAAGATCCTTCAGCATTTGTTGTAAAGCTGGTTTGGTGGTGCTGAACTCTCTCAGCTTTTGACTGTCGGTAAAGGTTTTAATTTCTCCATGAAATCTGAATGAGATCCTTGCTGGGTAGAGTAATCTTGGTTGTAGGTTTTTCTTCTTCATCACTTTAAATATGTCCTGCCAGTCCCTTTTGGCTTGCGGAGTTTCTGCTGAAAGATCAGCTGTTAACCTTATGGGGATTCCCTTGTGTGTTATTTGTTGTTTTTCCCTTGCTGCTTTTAATATGCTTTCTTTGTATTTAATTTTTGATAGTTTGATTAATATGTGTCTTGGCATGTTCCTCCTTGGATTTATCCTGTATGGGACTCTCTGTGCTTCCTGGACTTGATTAACTATTTCCTTTCCCATACTAGGGAAGTTTTCAACTATAATCTCTTCAAATATTTTCTCAGTCCCTTTCTTTTTCTGTTCTTCTTCTGGAACCCCTATAATTCGAATGTTGGTGCGTTTAATGTTGTCCCAGAGGTCTCTGAGAGTGTCCTCAGTTCTTTCCATTCTTTTTTCCTTTTTCTGCTCTGCAGTAGTTATTTCCACTATTTTATCTTACAGGTCACTTATCTGTTCTTCTGCCTCAGTTATTCTGCTATTGTTCCCATCTAGAGTATTTTTAATTTCATTTATTGTGTTGTTCATCGTTGCTTATTTCATCTTTAGTCCTTCTAGGTCCTTGTTAAATGTTTCTTACATTTTTTCTATTATATTTTCAATATTTTGGATCATCTTTACTATTATTACTCTCAATTCTTTTTCAGGTAGACTGCCTATTTCCTCTTCATTTGTTAGGTCTGGTGGGTTTTTATCTTGCTCCTTCATCAGCTGTGTGTTTTTCTGTCTTCTC
Source organism: Delphinus delphis (assembly GCF_949987515.2). Classification (NCBI taxonomy): domain Eukaryota; kingdom Metazoa; phylum Chordata; class Mammalia; order Artiodactyla; family Delphinidae; genus Delphinus; species Delphinus delphis. The sequence continues at coordinate 42,513,692 of NC_082691.1, forward strand.
ATTTTGCTTATCTTACTGTGTTTGGGGTCTCCTTTTTGCAGGCTACAGGTTCTTAGTTCCCGTTATTTTTGGTGTCTGTCCCTAGTGGCTAAAGTTGGTTCAGTGTGTTGTGTAGGCTTCCTGGTGGAGGGGACCTAGTGCCTGTGTTCTGGTGAATGAGGCTGAATCTTGTCTTTCTGGTGGGCAGGTCCACGTCTGGTGGTGTGTTTTGGGGTGTCTGTGGGCTTATTATGATTTTAGGCAGCCTTTCTGCTAGTGGGTTGGGTTGTATTCCTGTTTTGCTAGTTGTTTGGCATAGGGTGTCCAGCACTGTAGCTTGCTGGTCATTGAGTGAAGCTGGGTGTTGGTGTTGAGATGGAGATCTCTGGGAGATTTTCACTGTTTGATATTACGTGGAGCTGGGAGGTCTCTTGTTGACCAGTGTCCTGAAGTTGGCTCTCCCACGTCAGAGGCACAGCAGTGATGCCTGGCTGCAGCACCAAGAGCCTTTCATCCACACCGCTCAGAATAAAAGGGAGAAAAAGTAGAAAGAAAGAAAGAGGGTAAAGGAAAATAAAGTAAGGTAAAAGAAAATAAAGTTATTAAAATAAAAAATAATTATTAAGAAAATAGTTTTTAGAAGGTAAAAAAAAAACCCAACAAATAAAAAATGGACGGGTTGAACCCTAGGACAAATGGTGAAAGGAAAGCTATACAGACAAAATCTCACACAGAAGCATACACATACACACTCACAAAAAGAGGAAAATGGGGAAAAAATAATAAATCTTGCTTTCAAAGCCCACCTCCTCAATTTGGGATGATTCGTTGTCTCTTCAGGTATTCCACAGATGCAGGGTACATCAAGTTGATTGTGAAGATTTCATCCGCTGCTCCTGTCGCTGCTGGGAGAGATTTCCCTTTCTTTTCTTTGTTTGCACAACTCCCGGGGTTCAGCTTTGGAGTTGGCCCTGCCTCTGTGTGTAGGTCGCCGGAGGGCGTCTGTTCTTGCTCAAACAGGACGGGGTTAAAGGACCCGCTGATTAGGGGGCTCTGGCTCACTCAGGCCGGGGGGAGGGAGGGAGATGGAGTGCGGGGCGAGCCTGCGGTGGCAGAGGCCGGCGTGACGTTGCACCAGCCTGAGGCGTGCTGTGCGTTCTCCCGGGGAAGTTTTCCCTGGATCCCGGGGTCCTGGCAGTGGCGGGCTGCACAGGCTCCCCGGAAGGGAGGTGTGGAGAGTGACCTGTGCTCGCACACAGGCTTCTTGGTGGCGGCAGCAGCAGCCTTAGTGTCTCATGCCCGTTTCTGGGGTCCGTGCTGTTAGCCGCGGCTCACACCCGTCTTTGGAGCTCCTTTAAGCAGCGCTCTTAATCCCCTCTCCTGGTGCACCAGGAAAGAAAGAGGGAAGAGAAAGTCTCTTGCCTCTTCGGCAGGTCCAGTGTTTTCTACGGACTCCGTCCTGGCTAGCCGTGGTGCACTAACCCCCTGCAGGCCGTGTTCACACCGCCAACCCCAGTCCTCTCCCTGTGCTCTGACCGAAGCCCGAGCCTCAGTTCCCAGCCACGCCCGACCCGGCGGGTGAGCAGACAAGCCTCTCGGGCTGGTGAGTGCTGGTCGGCACCAATCTTCTGTGGAGAAATCTCTCCGCTTTGCCCTCTGCACCCCTGTTGCTGCGCTCTCCTCTGCAGCTCCGAAGCTCCCCGCTCCGCCACCCACAGTCTCCGCCCACGAAGGGGCTTTTAGTGTGTGGAAACCTTTCCTCCTTCATGGCTCCCTCCCACTGGTGCGGGTCCCGTCCCTATCCTTTTGTCTCTGTTTATTCTTCTTTCTTTTTCCCTGTCCAGGTACGTGGGGAGTTTCTTGCCTTTTGGGAGGTCTCAGGTCTTCTGCCAGCGTTCAGTAGGTGTTCTGTAGGAGTTGTTTCACGTGTAGATGTATTTCTGATGTATCTGTGGGGGGGAAGGTGATCTCCGCCTCTTACGCTTCCGCCATCTTCCCCCTCTCTCCCAGGTTGTCTGTTATCATTTTGTTTTTCTTTTGCTTTCCTGATTGGTTGGTTTCCACTACCCAGTTTTCTAGATTGCTGATCCAGTCTTCTTTTTTTCTTTTTCTTTTTGGCGGTATATGGGCCTCTCACTGCTGCGGCCTCTCCCGTTGCGGAGCACAGCCTCCGGACGCGCAGGCTCAGCGACCATGGCTCACGGGCCCAGCCGCTCCGCGGCATGTGGGATCCTCCTGGACAGGGGCACGGACCTGTGTCCCCTGCATCGACAGGCGGACTCCCAACCACTGCGCCACCAGGGAAGCCCTATCCAGTCTTCTTTATCATCTATTCTGCTGTTTATTCCATCTAGTGTGTTTTTCATTTCAGTTATTGTATTCTTCCAATCTGATTGGTTCTTTTTTATTTTTTTTATTTCTTTACTGAAGTTCTCCCTGTTTTTATCCATTATTCTCCCGAGTTCAGTGAGTGTTTTTATGACCATTACTTTGAATTTTTTGTCAGGTAAGTTACTTATCTCTGTTTTGTTTGGTTCTTTTCCTGAGGTTTTGTCTTTTTCTTTTGTTTGGAACATACTCCTTTATCTCCTTTTTTTGGCTCTCTGTTCCTATGTTTGAGGTGGATCAACAATGTCTTCTGGTCTTGAAGGTGTGGTCTTTTGTGGAAGGTTTCCTGTGGGACTCAGAAGAGCAATGCCCCACTGGTCACCAGAGCCAGAAACTCCAGGGAGTTAGAGTGGGCCCACCTGTTTTATTGGTGCTGTGCTTGCTTGGCTGCTGTGGTACACAGGTGTGCAGGGGTGACCTCTGGCACAGCTCTCTGTGAGGCCAGTCTGTGGCTGTTGTGGGTACCCTAGTGGGTGGGACTGGACCCGCAGGGTGGGTGCCACTTTGAAGGGGCCCTTGCCAGGGTGGTTGGATTGGGTGTGAGTCACAGGGGAATTCTGGGGTGGGGTAAGTGGTACTAGAAACATAGGTGGCAAATGTCAGAAATGGTACCTGCCAGCACTGAGCTAGCTAGGTAGAGGGAGAATTTGCAAAATGCCACCTTCCAGTGCTTCAGTCCCTGGAGAAAGTGCCAACAGATCCTTGACCTTTGGCACTTTGCCTACAGTTAGTCCGTGAATCATTTTCTTGTGTGGCCCAAGTACTTTTCAAATGCCTGCGTCTGTGCTGGGTCTCAGAGCAAGTGAATTTGTGTATAAGCCCTTTAAGAGTGAAGTCGTGGTTTTCTACAGCACTCAGGTTCTCCTGATTATAAGCCTCTTTGGTTTTCAAAGACAGATGTTAACAGAGCTCATCTTCCTGATGCGGTTCCCAGGGCTGGGGTGCCTCATATGGGGCTTGAACCCCTTGCTCCTTAGGGAGGACCTCTGCCTTTGTGATAGCCCCTTTTGCTTGTGGGTTGCCACAGCAGGGGTGTAGGTCCTGACTAGATTTTGTCTCTGCTTCTCCTACCCATCTTGATAGTTTTTTCTTTATATCCTTAGTTGTAGAAGAGCTTTTCTGTTAGTCTTCAGGTTGTTCTCAGAGTTGTTCTTTATGTAGTAGTAGTTTTGGTGTGTCTGTGGGAAGAGGTGAGCTCAGGATCTTCCTACTTCACCATCTTGATCCTGCCTCTGGACGCGTTTTTAATACACTTGGAAAAATGAAATTTTCAAGTGGTCTGACACATATGTATAAAAAATGATACTTTCATAGGTGGAGAATGAAAATCACAACCTGTATTTGAGTGTAAGGATGAAATTCATGTACCAATGGAGTAATTTTCAGGAAGATTAGCCAGAGAAACTTTGGCTAATTTGTACTTACTATCAATGTATACTTATTAGGAAAAGGATGATATTAATCTCATTTGGATAGAATTTAGTGTAATACTCAATATAATTACATGCCTAGAGTCACAGTGTGTTACTTAAATTTTAACCATTGTAAAATTTTCATTTCTAGAATGACTATTTGATTAATTTTTATAGTTTTCAGCTCTTGACTGAAGTTCTCTACCTTGTTATGTAACCACATGACAGTACTCACCATATTTATGTCAGATAATTTCAATATCTGTCTCTACCATGGGTTTGTTTCTGTTGGGTTTTTCTATTTTGGCCTTGATTAATTTGTTCTTTTTTATGATATGCCTGAAAAAATTTAATGGAATGTTCTCTTTCCATAATGTATGAAAAATTTTAGGGGTAATTTTAGTCTCTGAATATTTTTTTTTTTTTGAGAGAATTCACTTTTGCTTCCTTCAGGCAGAGAGGAGGGATAGATTATGCTCAATTCAATTCAGTGCAGCTGTAGAATTGCAGTTCCGTCTTAGGGCTACTCATGTGTTTCAACTTTGAAGTAAGTATGTGTGCATATTGTATACATATGCACACAAATACAAATGTAAGCATTTGGTATATAGGCTTGTTTGGTCATTTGTAATATCAACATTCATGGGTCCCAACTGGGGTGTTTCTTAGGACCCCTTCTCCTTGATGTCCCTCAACTCCAGTTTGTTGCCCCATCCCCATGAGAAGCTCTGTTCAGTTTTTCAGCCCCTACCCTTTGCTTGCAAATTAGCAAATGATTTTAAACGGAAAAGCAGTAGTGAATGTTGGGCTCTGTCCTTTGTACTTCCATTTTCTCTGGGGTCAGGGTCTCTCAAGTCCACAGCCTTGGTAATTCTTCACTACCTTCAAAATGGTGTAATTTGGATTTTGGATAGTTTTTCCAACACCAGTGCTCACCAGGAACATTGTTCTGCAACAACTTTTTCTGCAGAAAGCTCAGTGCATTAGAGAAAATGAAAAATGTAAAACATACTTAAGTATATTTTTTATAAAATTAGCGATAATTTATTTGAGAATGCTTGACTGTTAAACGTACTGTGTAGTAAATAGCATATTAACCTGGGAGTGAAAAAAACTAATGTGCTTAACAGATACTTAACATATAATGGATAATTTCATTCAGTAATTGGTTTAATCTGGGTTTCCTAGTCTAGATTGTACTTTATATTTTAGACTACAACATCATGGCATTCACACATTTAAGTTAACTACATAACCTGTACCTCAAGCTCCATGCTATAGCTCGAACCAGATGTCAACAGGATTCCTCCTGTGACTCATGTCTGAACTTAATCTTTTTCATTTTTCATCATTGCTATCAATTTGTTTTTTTCTTGTAATAAAGTGCTAATAGGTAAAGTGCTTGAGGTTGAGTGATAGTGTGAATGCTGACAAATATAAAAAAACCTGAAAATATATACATTTTCCTTACTCTTGACTATTAGTCTAAGTTCACATTTTTTATAAAAATGTCATTTCTTTCGGTTCCTGTTAAGAACCTTGTCCTTCAGTAAATTAGAGGAAATGCCATTTTATTACTTCATGTAACTCAGCGATATGAATTACTACAAATGCACATTAATATACCATTTCCCCAGAAGCCTATTTCACATAGCTTTGCAAACAAATGCAAAGGCACATGAAAGGAGTTAGATAGTATTTTAGTCATTTAGTAGCACTTTTAACTTACAGCTTTGACATAACGTTTTAATGAAACAGTGAAGTAATTGATTCAAGAAAAGTAGACTACAGATTACACTTTGAAATATTTGGTGCCAAAATTTCAGATGTGAGTTGTTATTACCGTAATCCATGGGCATTCATTTAAGTATTGATGCTTTTTGTAGACGGTTTGTGTGTATCAATTTAACAAGAAAAACATTCCTCCTTATGACCACGTGCAAACCACAACCATCAGTTAATGTTCAGGGGCCATTCACAGCAGGAAGGGCTGGAAGGATGGTTGATACTGAACCAGTAGCATATATACATACTAGAGGAGTTGGACTTCTAATTGTAGAGCTTTTCTTATATCTGAAAAGTCAATAGTGGCACAACTTTCACTTGTGACATATATAACAACTAGTATTCTACATGAATAATTTGTGGAGGCTATTTGTCTTTGACATGTAGTCTTTTTTTGATAAATGAATTAATATCACCATTCTTTATTTCACCAAAGTGATCATCATCCCCCCTGAGCTCAAGAATTAAAGCATGCAATTCTGTATAATCTTTATATGCTAGTTTTGCTTTTGCATTTATTCATATACTGAATAAATTCTAAAAAATTAGCACATTCTTGTTAAAATGGATTTTGGGTTTTCATCTTTTAGTATGAAGTAGCTATCAGTTATAATAGATAGAATTTCTTATAGGCACATGAATGCATTTGGTGCATTTGAGCATTGATTACTTTAACCTTGCTTTGCAATCTGTTCTTTACACATGTTCGTACTTACATACAACAAAATGTATGGACTGTTGAATTAAGATTTATAGAAATATCTGGTAGCCACCAAGAAGTTCTACATACAGAAAAGAAAGATAAACCATTTAAACAAGATAATTATCATTATCGTTGTAATTATGCTAACTAAGATGTATTGCGTACACCAAGATGTATTGCATAAATCAAGATATATTTGAATACAATGCAGTCTCTGTTCAAAGTGCTTAGAGTTCCTGCTATCTTAGCTTCACACGGTGAAGGTCATAAAGTAGGAATGATAGTGAATAGGGCATATTCAAAGGTGAAACTGGACGTGCTAAAGAGCAAGGCTTAAAAAAAATTTATACAGTCTTGGTCCAAGCATATTTTAGAATGTGTGGCTCCAAGTCATGGACCTTTACCATTTAAGCAATTACTATTCATAGTTTAGAAAAATGATTTTATTTATAAGATTAATTACCTGTTTGGATATGTAATTTGACCTTATATATGTCAAAATATATTTATTTTCCATAATACACACGGTTATTTGCACATGCCAAATCTCGGAGGTGACACCTGCTGGCATAGGAGCGTCCATTCATCTCTTCTACTTGGAGATGCTCTGAGTAAATTTTTCAGATACCTTATTACCTACGCTGAGCAAAGCAAACAATGAACAGAAACATATTGAGTATTAGGCATCATGAGACGTGCAGTAATCAATAAGATGCGCTTTCTGTCTCCTGAGACATTACAACATAAAAGTAAATATTAACCATGGGTAGATAAAAATGGAATTTGCTAAATTACAGGTAAAGAGAATAGAAAGGGTGGAGGTTTGAGGAAGGAAAGTTTTTCTCTAATAGAGCTTTTGCTCTTAGAACAGAGAAAAAAGTACTGAATTTCAAGGACATCCAAGGTTTAATCTCTCTCCTCAAGGAGGCCCTTAAGAGAATGAACTTCTGTCTTCTTTCACATTTCAAAACTATCCAGTGATCTCTTATCTTTCACCCTAGACTAGACACACACCAGACCCACACTTTAATGTTGAATCCTCCCCACACTGTCCAATGCATTATGTGCTCCTTTTTCTTCCCCTGTTTTGCAGAATTGACCTCCTCAAGTTTATTTACAGGAAAATAGTTTATTTACAAAGTAAACCTTGTCTTTTCCAGACTGAAGTGATGTTGCAAAAATAAGCCCTTCTTTGACTCTAAGTTTCCCAGCTTCCTCTGGCAGAAAGGAAGTGGGGGCAGGTAGGGAACTGCACCAGTGTATCCACAGTTGGGGAGAGGTTTTGGCTCTGACACTGAAGTTGATTTATATGCTGATGTATGCTAATCAGTACAATAGAATTGTCTAATAACATAATTATTATGCTGACTCAGGCTAAAATGTTAGCCCGTGTGGCATGTTTATCTTGTCCTCCAGCACCAGTGGTGTAAAGGGATTGATTTCACTGTACTGCTAGTGGATATGATGAATTTTATAAAGCAGTTTATTTCTTTGGTCGAAACCCAAATATCTTGATAAAAAATGAAAATAATTAATTGCTAACAGTGGGCTTGACTTCCATAGGGTTAACATAAATAACAGGAGGAGAACAGTAATTAAAATATGAGCAGGTAAATGCCCTCAAGCACTGTTTTAATGATGGACACATTCCAAGAAGGCTCTTACCTCCTTAGGGCAAAGGCTGAAAGCCCCTTTTCTGACTCTCAGACAGAGGAGGGGATGGCATCTCATTTTAATTGTCAGATGCACATTTTAGGAGAAAAACATCTAGAAATACACAGAAGCCTGCTGCTTTTCAGGATGGAAAAATTTTGCACCTCTAAGGATCAGCTTCTTAGGTTTTTTTTATTTTGTTTTTGCATGTATGAACTTCTGAACATTTGGGACAAAAGCAGATTTTAGAAATTAAGATCCTTTCAATGAATGTGAGACAAAAGGAAACTCTCCCCCCCTATATTATGCCTTGGATTGAAGCTGGAAAGAATGTAGAGCATCTCTTATTGTTTGCTTTTAATAGGCACTTACATGGGTATTAAGTCATAACCATTTTGTGATAATTCATTTTGGAATATACTTCATTATAGACATCAGGTTATGAACAAGTTTATGTAATCTTTTTCTGCTTTACAGTGCTAAGCATGTCCTCTGAACTGGCTTAGTGCCTGGGAGCTCCCTCCCCACATGGCTGCTGGTGAACCTACAAGCCCTGTGACCTTATCAGCTTTGTGCACACTCCCCTGGGAAGTTTTGCTTGCAGGGGATTCCTTGTAGGAACCTACCTTTCACCATCAGCATTTCCCTGAGTTGGGTAATTTTTGCCATTTAATTAGTAGTTCTCAATGCTCGTTGTGTTTTTTGAACCTCTAGAGATTCTGACTAAATTGGTCTTGACTGAAAAAAGGTATTAGTATTTTTTTTAAAGCTCCTCAGGTGATTTAATGTACTTCCTGGGTGGAGAACACAGCATTAGATCATTTAGGGAAACCCCAGAGCTATTCCCTCCTGGCAGGGGAGAGGAGCGTGGTCCCCTGTAACTTTTCCATGGACTTGGCCATTCCACTTATTACTTCTGTCCAGAGGTACTTGCGAAGTCCCACCTTTTGACTAAGTCATGCTTAATTTGGGGTACTTAATTTGGTTTGTGCTTTTTCTACTTGTTCAGATTTCTTCTGGTTTCCTAGCTTGTGGCTGTTCAGGACATAGACAGTAATTAACTTTGGCTTCACAACCTGCAACTCTAGGCCAGCCTCCTCTCTCAGCCAAGAGAGGAGGCTGGACTGTAATCCATACTGTTACTAGACATATGGGCTCATGAAACATTGTGTGCATTTTACCCCTCAAAGTGTGTGCCCCCCAATTCAAAGTGTTTGAAACTCCTCTACAAATCTTCCTCTTCAGTGATACAATGAAAATATATTAGCATTTTAGTATATAACTGCTATTAAAATTAGTAAATATTTGGCCCCCCAAAAATCACGTCACTTAAAGATAGATAATATGGCTCATCTGTTTTTTCTTCCCTGTATTAGTAATTCTAAATAGGTTGGCTGTAAATACTTTTTATCTAAAATATATAATTTCTTTTCAAAAATACATAATTATAGTATGAAATTTCAGTCTTCGTGGATTGACTCCTATTGATGAATATAGTGATAGATATTTGGAATATAACTTGGTAACAGTTTATTTCATATGATACCAGAAAGTGTTGGAAACAAATGCAATCTGTTAATCAAAATACATGAACAGGTTAAAATTTCGTTTGGTAGTGAAGTCTTTATACTCTATGACTTGCATTTTGATTGTTTTATATGGTAAGTGGTTTTTTTCCACCCTATTGGAAGAGATTTGTGTACAAAAACTAATACGTAGTCATTAAAAAAGCAATAAAAATGTATGCTGTGGCATTAACCTTCCTTTTGGGTTTTTTTCAGTTATTCTTATTAAAACAACCACTAAAATATAAGTATTTTTTTTAAAAAAAGTAGTGCATCGTTTACTTGGCAAACAATGTTAAAACCCACAAAAATATACATAAAATGTATTCACAAAGTACCAGTAATCTGGACTTCATACTACACGATGTAGATCTCAATGATACTAAGATTGCTCAGGATATTTTAGTGGTTTTGTAGTCGGCTCAAGTTTATTATTTGGAATCAGCTAGAATATCATACTGTTATATCTATAAAGTAGCATCAACACACATGAAAACCTTTAATGACTTAACAGCATAGGCTGTTGAAGCTATAATGATACTTTCTGCCCATTACTTTCACTATTCAAGAGGAAGGACCAGTATTTTCAAATTGAGCTAGAGGGTAATCATAGAGGCAGAAATCCATGGCTCACTATCAGAGGTTATGTAATTACATTGTTTGAATTCTTTGATTCAAAGTAAGGGAAACAAACTTGAGATCTTCTTAAGTCATGAGGCAAATTAATAATGAGGGTGCTGGGGCATAGCCTGAAGTCCAGGGACAGAAATTCATCCAAGCCTCAGTCACCGAACATAAACAGGAAAAAACCATTGGGACTTTCCATTCTTTGTTTTTATTCCTCCCTGCATGTCTGTTTTACCGTATATTTTTGCAAACAAATTCTCTCTTCTACTACATCTAGTTGGGTGGGATATGGCTACACCCCCCTTTCCTTAGAGTGCATGTGGTAGGTTGAGCCATATTCAAAGTTTAAGCGGCTCTGGAAAACATAATCTGACCATTTCAGCTTTGCTCAGGAACCCACTCATCGCTACTGATGGCCTGGTGTTAATATCACTGAGCAGTAACTTCTGGGGGCTTGGACCTATCAGGAAGAAGGGGCATGAATTGGACACACAACCAAATAGTGTCAACTCTCATTTTGGGAATGCAGAAAAAGGTCACATTTTATTTGTGTGTGAGGCTTAGTGTTTTTACTTGCAGCCAAATTTTCCTCGGTCTGGGGGTCAAGAACCTTGTCGTTCAGCCCACCTATTATACCCAGGGACACCCTTCACCTTCTTTTCCTGTATTTACATATCTGACAACCAGCCTGCTATTTATATTTTGTCCCGTGAGACCCTGACTTGGTGTCTTCCCATAACCCAGGTCTGGGCCAGCATGTGATACACCTTGGTTAAAAAAAAGATGGAAGAAGAAAACATAGGTTGTTCCTTTTCCCTCTGAGTTTCTCTCAACTCCAACTTGTGTTACTCTAGCAGCAGACCCAGCATAATAATTGTCATCAGTAATTTTGAAAATACTTAATATTATTGAATGTTCACTACATGTACAGGATTAGGTAAGTACTTAGATTGTCTCATTTAATACTGATGACAACCGTATAGTCAGACGCACATCTCCATCTTACAGACTGGCAACTGGAGCTGAGAGAAATTCTAGAGGAAGTAGAACTATTAAGTGATAGTACTGGATTCCAACCCTAGACAATCTGACTTCCAGCCTAGTTTCTTAAGTAGTTTTTTTTACAGAAGAGTTGTGAAGTACTGCAAGGCTACAGGCCAGCATCCCTTACATCCACCCTCCCACTCATTCCACTCTTAATAGACTGTCAGATTCTTCATCCCATACGCATGTCTCAAGACTCTGTGTAGGCCTGCATAATGGTCCTGTAGGGTAGTCCACTTGGTCCCACAGTTAAACCGTTCCTTTCATGAGACACTGACTTTGCTAGGGAGGGTATAATGGTTAAATATTTATTCTCTGTTATGGGCTGAATGTTTGTGTACTCGCCTCGCCCCACATTTATATGTTGAAATCCTAACACCCAATGTCATGGTATTAGGAGGTGGGGCCTTTGGGAGGTAATTAGGTCATGAAGGTGGAGCCCTCATGAATAGAATTAGTGCCCTTATAAAAGAGACATGGAGCTTGCTCTCTCTACTCTCTACCATGTGTGGATGCAGTGAGAAGATTGCCATCTGTAAGCATCTCGGAAATATTTCTCTAGTCTGTAGAGAAGCTACTTAAACCTCTTTGTAATCCCATATTTTCCCCAGTTTATGTTTGTATGTGAAATATTAAAATTATAAATCTTGAAAATCAGAAAGGGAGATCCTGGTTGTTTGCAGTCTTGGCAAAACACAGTATCAACATGGTATATTTCAATTTCTTTTTAAAACTATTAGAATGTATTTCCACTGGTGTGGCAATTGGGTGCATATATTTAAAAAAATCAATAAGCTCATGGTTCATTGCTTACACATTCCCCTACAATGTTAGACAAACACAAATCGTTCAGGCACTGTCAAAAAACTTATTGTTTGTTCTGCTATGTCCACTAATTTCTGATTTCTCTGTAGGGAACTTCATGGTAAGTATAGCTCTGTTTTGTGGCAGCTAGGGCAGCTAAGACTTTATATTTCAACTCTTGCAAGAAACAGAAGCAGCATTACTTTTCAAAAGCAAGTTAAAAAGTTCAAAGGCCCGGCTTCATTGCCAAATGGTGATTTGACTGTTTTCTTAAAATGAGTTTACGCTCTGAAAGGAGGGTACATAATGCTTACCTCTAGTAACTACCTTGCCTATGTGTTGTAATGATGGTTCTCTGCACCATTAATCTGCTCCTGGGATCCATTTGGATGTCAGTGGTCCTGTTGTGCACACCCCAGTTTTACATCTTAAAGTAGCTTAGAAAAAGTATAGGAATATTAGTGTCCTACTGCTGCCATAGCAAGTTAACACAACTTTAATGGCTTAAAATAACACAAATTTATTATCCTACAATTCTGAAGGTAAGAAGTCTAACATGAGTGTCACTGGTGTAAAATCAAGTTGTCAGTAGGGTTGTACTCTTTTTAGGAGGTTTTAGGGAACAATTTATTTCATTGCCTTTTCCAACCTCTAGAGGCTGCCTGCATTCCCTGGCTCATGACCCCCTTCATTCATTTTAAAAGGCAGCAAGGTTCATGTTCCTGACCATTCTTCTGTTCTTAAAACTCTGACTGCCGCTGGGGACAACTTTCCACTTGCGAGAATTCATATACTTAGATTGGGCCCACCTGGGTAATCCAGGATATTCTCCCCATCTCAGAGTCCTTAACCTTAATCACATCTGCCGAGTCCCTTCTGCCATGTTAGGTAATATATCACAGGTCTGGGGATTAGGATGTGGACAGCTTTGGGGGGAGGGTGGACATTCTTTTAACCACAGAGTAGTTTAAGACAGCAATACACAGAACTATAAAGTAAAATGTGTAAATTAGCATTGGGTAGGACTTTTTTCCCCCATGTAAATCTCTTTCAGTTATCACCATGTGAAGTGTTTTGTTTTTCCATTTTACTTTATTATTTCCACTTTATGTGAAAATTGAGACTCATGAATTTGTCTTGTCACGCTTCTAGTTACAGGAGGAGCCAAAGGCTTAATCGGGCCCTCAGATTTGAGACTTCCTCCTCTTATGGCTATTCCAGATTGTTCACAAGGCAGCAGACAGAAAAGGGATGTCCTAGAAAATTACAGGCTCATTCTTGGTTCAGAAATTCTCAGGGAATGTGGCCTATCTGTACAAGTACTTCAGGTTCCTTTTAGTAAGACTGATAAATGTTCCCTCTGACTTTTAAAACTTTGAGTAAAATATGCAGACAGGCCAGGGCAGAGTTTGTATTATATTTGAATAAAAATTTAGGACAAAAATAGTAGAATCAGAAAATCTTAATGATCTACAGTTTTATTATAGGACTGGCCACCAATTCAAGAAAAAAATAATGAATAGGTTACACAAATTTTTGTAAAGTCCATTGCTTCTCAGACTTTGAAAAATGCACCAGAATCATCTGGAGGGTTTGTTATAATGCAGATTGCCAAGCTCCACCCTCAGTTACTGATTTAGTAGGTCTGCGGTTAATTTGCATTTCTGAAATATTCTCAGGTGATCTGGAAGCTGCTGGTCTGGGACCACACTTTGAGTGCCTATGGTGAAGACCTTTAATTTATAGGCAAAACCCATGTTTCAGGAATGAAAACAATATGCTCCTGATTGGCTCCTTTGCAATCTGCTAGTCTCCTTTGCTTCTAGAGTTATGAACACTCTTCTTTTATGCTGAATGTAAGGCCAAAGCTGAAGTGGGAATGGAAAGGAACATTCGTGCCTGCCAGTTTCCGAAAGGGAAAGGGAATGGGGCTTGGATACAAACTGCAGATCTTTTTGAAGAACTTTAGCTCCCTTTGTTAAAGTAAACTGCTTAACATCTGTTTCTCAAATAATTTTCCCATCAGTGATTCAAGGGTGCAGCAACATTTGAAAACCAATGGACTAAGGAGATTTTTTTGTGGTACATGAGTTTCTGTCTTTACTGTCATCTTCATCTTCAAATCCTGGGTTTGATCCTTTTCTTTACTTTTCTGGGGTTATATCATGAACTGTGATCATTACCTTCCGAAGTTGAGCCTCCAGACTACTCAGGTACTCTGTCTGCTAGTCTCTGGTGTTGGCCTTTTGCTTCCTAAATGGATTGTGATTCAGAGGGGGTTGGGCTCAGGCACTGTCAGCTACCCTGGGCTACTTCCTTCCTGGCTCTTTGGACCACAGTCTCAGTCAAGCTATTGTCAAAGTGTATGCTGTTCTCTCTCCAAAATACTTTTACTTGTGCTTTTTAGAATAGGATCTGGAAAATAATGCCTCCGTGTCATCTAGGCAAGATCTACTTGAGTGATTTAGTGGAAATTTGGTTATTTTAGCCAAACTGGCCGGTACTGAGAGTTGCTACTAATACTGTATGTTCACAGAACCACTGACAGCATTTGCCGTAGGGTGTACTTAGATCAAATAGTTATTGTGATTGGAAAGGTATGTAATTAATCATATAATTTGAGTGGTTCTGGCTTCCACTAAAAGATGTCATGAAACAAGGCATTTATAATGGACAATTCACAAAGTTGTGTAGATCAGACTGAACCACATGCACAGTGTACTCAACTGTGGAGCCATGTTCTTAGAGACCTTTTTGAATTCCTAGTGTTACCAACAAAATAATTGCATGGTTGGTCCACACCTACATTTCTGACCATCAGCCTAGCTAATCAGAACACTTGGCACCCTGCGGTTACTTTATGAAAGTTTCAAAGGTTCTTTCCTAAAGGTATTTTGTCTTATAAATGAAAACTCAAATGTTGGAAACCTAGTGGCCATTTTGAGAATTTAGCACTAGCTGTTTTCACTACAGAAATGGCAAAAATGCAGTTCCAGTGGAGAAACTTACATACATTATTCATTATTTTTATTATAAAACTGACCTGGATATGAAATAGATTGTTACTTTATCTGACGTGATCTTTAACAAGAACAGAGTAGCAGACAGTTTGAGCATAACTCTAGAGCACTGTATGATCGAATGAGTAAAATGTCATAAAATTTTCAGTACTAGGTAGAATTCACACTGCCCATTAAATTGAAAAATGAGAGAAGCAAGACTTCTGCTGCCACACACTTTGGTAAAGAGTCTAGTTTTCTTGATACAAAAATAAAATACCCATTCTGTTCTCTTTTGAGCAATATCTTTGAAATATTACTAACCTCAATGGCAGACGTTGCTTAATCTGCAAATTTATCAGCTAGCAAACCATTATTATTGCTAATAGCCTTCATTCACATTACTCAGAGCTGCTGCTTCTTCCATTCTTGAACAAATGGAGTACAGCGTGGTAGGCATACTGAAGCCTATTAAATTTTCACAGACCATGAGTCCCCACCTCCCTTAAAGTTGAGCTTGTATTTTATTTCTTTTATGTCATTTTATCCATGAAGGCTTTTTCTTTCTACTAAGGACAAATATTGAATGAAAATTTGATGCAGTTTAATGTAATTCTCTTCTGTCATTTAGTTAAAAAATAGTTAAAGCATGGACTGAAAGTGGCTATGTGAACATGTGGTGACTCAGTCTGTTAGCAATATTTTAAAAGTACAGATAATTTGTTTTGGCTGTGTCAATGCTGCCAAGCTCACTATATAGTATATAACGTAAAAATAGCAACCCCCAAAATCCTTTAGTTTGACTGGTGTGATTCATCATGACTGCATCACAACAAACTCTTTTCAACAAGATTATTTTTCAAGGTTGAGTTTAGAAAACATTGACTTTTTAATCCTCTTCCCTTCATTTATTTAACTTTTGGTATGCAGTGTTTCAGTACTTTCCACCAAAATTTCCGCCAAAGTCGTTAAAAGTATTTTCAGGGAATGGCATACAAATAAAACAGAACTACTTTTCAGCTTCTCATAATTTCCTGTTCCTTTCATAAATTTCCAGAGGGAAGGCAACCTTTCAATTGATGGTGGATATTTGGCCTTTGGCCAAATATAGTAAAGACAGACTTGCTAATCACATTCATGATGATTTTCCAGCAATTCCTGCCAATTAAGGTGTTCATATGTTAGTGAAAACCAGGTATGTCTCAAGCCACAGATAGGCCTTTTTGGATCAAGGCTTGAACCAGAAGGTAGGATATATGTTGTGAAGGTCAGGAGAACCAGTTTTGTTTCCCAGCAGGTCAGGAAAATAAAGCCTACAAGTTTTCACAGTAGCTGAACTAGGGTAAATGTGACTGATGGGGTTATGTCCTTGAATAATCAAATTTTCAATGTTTAAAAAATAGTATAAGCATTTATAATATTATATTATAAATTATAAGCCTTTATAAAGCCAAGCCCAGCATGTAAAGAGCTTAGAAGTCTGAACTTCCATCCTTGCAACAAGGAAAAAGCAGAACAAACTCAAAATTACCAACTCTATAAATTCATCAAAGAATGGAAGCCCCAGGGCAAACTGCTGCCCCCAAACTGTGAACACAGGCAAACACAGAGAATCACAGTTTATGGGGAGCAGAAGCCATTGCTGTACCTTGGTAGGAACACTTAAAGGGTAATCAACTGTTGGAGACTAGCTTGAGAGAGAGAAACTTTTGGGAGCCCAACCTTGGGAAGGCCTCCACACTTTCCTGAGTTTTACCTCCAGGAGCCCCTCCAGGAGCCCCACCAGGAGATAATTTGGAGTAAAATTCCATTCATGCTTTTAGCAGGGGGAAGGGAAAAGTAACCATTTTGAAATAAGCTGAGGCCTGTCCTCATTGGAAACTGTTTTTACCAGAGTCTAATTGACTTGGGTTTTATCAGAACCTAACTTCCCTGGAGGAAGAGAAATACCTAAATCTGGCTCCCTCTAGCCTTCCTGTCTCACCTAAGGGGAGAGGAAAAGAAAAAAGCTGAGAAGCACTTGTGATGGTCACAGTCCAGGGACACAGTCTCAATAAAAGACTGGAGCTTAATCATAGGAATGTAGAATGCCTACCGCCATCTGCCCTGCCACACACCTACCACCACATCAATAGGGCTTCTGTAAAATAATGAGTTACACTAGGAAGAACTGTAAGCCTCAGGCCCTATTTAAGAAGGAATCTCTAGAGAAAACAAGGGAGACAAAAACAAGGACCCTAGAGGAAATTTTTGCCTCTGAAATCACACCTGCAGCAAAGAGTAAACAAAACCTAACTGTAACAAAACCTTATGAACATAAAACCTCACACTAAAGGATTGTTTACCCCAGTTCCTTTGACCTGGTATATCATATCTGCCTTTCAACAGAAAATTGCAAGGTATGCTAAAAAGCAAAAAATAGTCTGAAGAGACAAAGCAAGGGTCAGAACCAGACCTTATGGCAGAGATTTTGTAATCACCAGATAGGGAATTTAATTGTGATTAATATGCTAAGGACCCAAGTGGAAAAAGTGGACAATATACAAGAACAGATAATAGAGATTAAAACTCAGATTCAGGGCTTCCCTGGTGGCGCGGTGGTTGAGAGTCCGCCTGCCGATGCAGGGGACTTGGGTTCGTGCCCCGGTCTGGGAAGATCCCACATGCCGCGGAGCGGCTGGGCCCGTGAGCCATGGCTGCTGAGCCTGCGCATCCGGAGCCTGTGCTCCTCAACGGGAGAGGCCACAACAGTGAGAGGCCCGCGTACCGCAAAAAAAAACCAAACCAAAACAAAACAAAACTCAGATTCAAAAGGAAGTGCTAGGAATCAAAAACACTTTAGTAAAGAAAAACTATCTGTAATGGGCTGATCAGCAGACTGGAGAGAATTAGTGAGCTTAAAGATATGTCAATAGAAAGTTGAACTGAAAGGCAAAGAGAAAAAAAGAAAAGGAACAGAGAAAGAGTAAATGTCTCTTAAGCTACAAAAATAATGGTGTCCATCATGTGTATAATGGGGTTGTGTATGTGCGTGTGCATGCTTGTGTGAGCTAATTTTTTAAAAAAAACTATGATATCCATACAGTTTTGGAGCTTCCTTTATCCAACATTGTGCTTTGTGAGAAATTTTATATGCCACTGTAAGATACATTATTTTATTAAAGTCTTCCATTTCCTACCTCCAGCCTTCATGCCTCCTCAGTCTCTCAAATGTATTTGTTTATATATTTCTCTTTAATATATAGAATACATTATCATCTAGTATGAGAATCTGTCTATATGAGTTTGCTAGAGGGAAATTGTGAATCTCAACAAAAATATAAAATACTAATATGCAACTTCTGAGACACTCTGCTTTCCATATGTAGGTTTTGTCAACAATGAGTTGAGCAAACCTTTTCCAGAAAGGAATGAAAATGACACAATTTCAGACAAAGTGCTGAAGCTTTACATTAGTGATGAAAGAAAAATAAATTTAAATGTTGAAAGCTGTAGAATATTTAATTGCAATATTTACAAGAGACTTTTCGGGCTTCCCTGGTGGCACAGTGGTTGAGAGTCTGCCTGCTGATGCAGGGGACATGGGTTCGTGCCCCGGTCCGGGAAGATACCACATGCCGCGGAGCGGCTGGGCCCGTGAGCCGTGGCCGCTGAGCCTGTGCGTCCGGAGCCTGTGCTCTGCAACGGCAGAGGCCAAAACAGTGAGAGGCCTGCATACCACAAAAAAAGAAAAAAAAAAAGAGACTTTTCTTTTGAAGTGTCTCATTTTTTATAATTGTGTTCATAGATGGTTGTGTAATTTTTTGAGGGGGAGGATAGGGCTATATTGAAACATTTAAATTTTACTAGGGTTGTGGTCCAATTGAAGTAAATCTTTGAAAAATGTTAACAGAAAAAAATTTGTTCAGAAATATGAACTAGCTTTCCCTGACAGCTAATGGATAGTTTGTTCATTGCTTACTTGTTAAAGTTTAAATTTTTTTAAAAGAGTTTTTTTCCTGCTCCCCTATTTCTATAAAGGATGTCTCATCTGGTGAACATAATAGTCACCCTCTCCTGACTTTCTCTTTCTGTCTCATGATTTGATCAACAAAACAACTAAAAAGGGACTGTGCAGAAAGTTTAGAGGTCACTTTTTAAGGAAAGAAGAAAAACAAATGAAGAAAAGAGAAAAGGTATATGTTAGGGTGAAGGAAGTAAAAAAAAGTTTCCAGGATGAATGTCTTAGGGGGAAAAAGGACAGCAAAAATAAGGAAATAAGGAAAATAATTAAAGGAATAAACCTAGGTTTTCATGCTTTTTTGTCTCTGCCCTAATTATATGGTATCATCATTTGATTCTTAATTGACCAGGAAAAGTTTAGCTATGGGAAAAAAAGGGAGGGATCATGTTATGAGACTGTTTCTCAGTTCCTTTTTTGCTTTTATTGGTATTGCTTCTTTTGTCTTGTTCCACTTATAAACCTTGCCCTTTGCAAGTCAGAAGGAGTACAGACATAGCTCATAAGTTAATATGTATGACAGCCCTGAAATTAATCACATCTTCTGAGATGGTAAAAATTCATTTTGGAATAGTGGACTGCAGTGGGTGATTGATCATAGTGTACTGCTTCCTTGTTTCTTACAGTATCTGGATTTTAAGGTGTTCTTTTTTGTTAATTACTGTGTTTACCTTCAAACTGTATTTCTGTGACAACAAATTACAGATATAAAATTCAATTTGATTTTTTAAACTGGTAAGCCTTAAAAGTAAAACCTTTCGACTTTTCGTCTTCCCCATCTATTTTATTCAGTAAAAATAGCATTCATACACCATCATAGACCTAGGCAAGCTATTCATGAATTCTAACTGCTTGATCTCATGATTAACATAGTCATAGAAACCTTAACAGTGAGCTTTTGCTTATGATTTCTCTTTGATGAGATGTTCAAATACAGCTCCAAATTGAATTTATTTACACACACACACACGTGTCTATACTATGTAAATATTTTATATATTCTACATATGGCGTGAAGAGTGACTCTATAGGTTATAATTGAATTGTTTTGTCAAATTTTAAAAATGTATATCTTCTCCAATATGTACTTGCATATCTGCTAACTTGAGTGGAGTTTTATAAAATTGCTTGCTCACATTTAAAAAATTTGCTAGTCTCTTGTCTGTTTCATACTCTGTTCATTCTAGGTTTTTTTAAATTAATTGGATGTAAAAAGTACACACTGTGCTAAAATAAGTCACCTAAGGTCTTTGCCTTGGAGCAACTGTCTCTGGGACTAACCTCTCGTGTAATATTAATAGCACATAAGAACAACCTGAAAGAAGTGTTAAGCTACTATAGCCTCCTGAATACCTAGAGAATGTTATAGTTGTCAGCTTTCATCTTGTATTTTTCTTAATATATACGTTTATATTTCTTTTCTTTGCTCTTAATCCTGAAGAATCTTTCCTACCTAAGGTTTTGTAGTAATAGTATTAATCTCTCAGTGTAGATCATCATTCTGTGTGCAAAATTGTAATTGTGATATTCTGAAGGCCATAGCTAGGGAAGAAATCCTTCTGGTGATTCCTAGTTTACATTTTAGGAATCTGATATTGATGAGAGCCATATTTCAAGAGAAGTAATGTGCTTTGTAATCCATGTGGTGGTCTTTCCTTGCCCATCTACATACCTGTGTTGCCTCAAGCCATTTTTTAGAAAAAGGATGAAAGTGGGGAGGCCTGACCTACTTGACTTGGCCTTGTGAATAAATCCCACTCATAGCTAGTACATCACATTTAGGATGCTGCCGGAGTCTGCTATTGCCCATGGCATGGGAATGAGGCTATACCTTCTGTATGCTAGATTCTATTATAATCTCCTGTTCCCAAAGTGAATATGTAAAATATTAAGGGAAACTTAATGAATTTACGGTAGGCTTCAGGTAGTTGACCCAAAGTAACCTGTTGCTTAGTTCAGTATGTGGAAGATGAGGTGGCTTACCTATCCGACTGCTCGTCACATCAGGATCAATGACTTGGACTAGGTCTTGAACTGTGGAATGGGTAGATGTCACACCTGAACATTTTAAACTTCAGTGTCTTCATTTTCTGCCCCTGTCCTTCAGTCCTCTCTCTCTAACATCTTTTCTTTTGTCTGGACACTCCCCTCCCAATCACACACACACACAAATACAGAGAATTTCCTAAACCCTCTCTCCTATTATTCCTTGTGTTTTTCAAATTTTGTAGCCTACAGCATCTGCTGAAGGCTTTTCTCACCTTTCTTGATGGTTTTCTGCTGGCCCTGCAGAGACGCATGCTTTGTGCTAGGGTTTCTGTGTCTTTTGGCTGTTAGAGGAGAATAATGAAGACTTTGTTTCCCATTTTGACAGAAGAAATAGATGTTGTTGTGGGGTAGGGGTTTTTATTCCAGGCTGTAGCTTATTTTCACCCAAAGTATTTGAAATCAAACACACCTCCCACTGTGATGACTCATTTATTTCTAAAGGTCCCCATCTGGTCTCTGTGAGAAATTCATATTCTTCCTATTAACATAACTTTGATCTTATTTGTAATAAATACTTAATGACGCTGATCTTACTAGAACGCAAGAGCATCCGCCTTTCTGCCCTGGGCTATGTGAAAAATTGTCTTACATTAACAAGAAATGGAAGGTGGTTATGTCTATTTGCCTCTCTTCAATTTCTAGATATCTTCATGAATAATAGGGATGGGAAAGAAATTCAGTCCACCAAATCGGTTCTTAAAAAATAATTTGTCCAGTGTTGTGCTGAAATTAGTAAACCAGGAAACATAGCCTCTAAGAGAGACTCATTTTCTTCATTCCTGCTCTAATCAGTATAGATTTTATGTCCTCTGTCAAATATAGGGATGTTTCCAGATACCTTTATGGAACATTCATTTTATTTTTATTTTTCCAAACTTTCAAGATAATCTAGAATAAAATTATAGATGCTTTTGTTTATGAAGGAGAATCATAAGATAATCTAAGAAATTTAGCTTAGAACATCTGTGTGTTCTTTGAGAATAATTAAGATTATAGTCTCAGTCACTTAGATCTCTGAATCTTTTTGGAACTATTTTTGGTTAATGTTGAAAAAAGTACAGAAGCACTCATGGCTGCTCTCCTCAAAGAATGAATATTTTCACAAATGTGATTATTTTTTGTAAATAGCCACAAAATAGTATAGCTTCTTCTTATGAAAATGAACTTCACATATTCAACTGTTATTAAATAAGACCTTCAGACTCTTAGACTATTTGTAATATTTTGATAAATAATATGTATCAGAGCTTTAATTTTTCTGAATTCTCTTTTACGTATACTGTGGTATCTGCTGCTTTCTCTGGTTAGCTGAAACTTGCTGTTTTAGTTCTAATCCTTAACTAATCTGTTACCGTTGTAACAGGTAGAACCTATTCCTCACCCCTGGTACCTACCATTCTTATATCACCCTTTCATTTCACCTTTATGTTTCTAGATGGCTTTTTTCTTTTCTTCTTTGCCTATTGCCTTGACCCTGTCATTACCAAATATCTTCCCCTTTCCTGCTATTCTTCTAAAATTATTTGCTATAACTATATTTTCATGTGTTGCTGGACTTTACCTCCTTTCCAAGGGTCTTAGAGTGGGAAGGAGAATGATCTAATGATATGTGGAGTAAGAAGAATTACATCTTATCCCTCCACTGTTCCAAATGAAATACCATTATCCATTCATGAGTTCATTGATTACTTACGACGTCATGTGCCAGCCAGACACAGTGCTAGGGGCCCTAGGGGCACAAAGACAAGCATGCTGTTGTTCCTGTTGTTTTTTTTGGGGGGGGAAATTATCTTAAATGTATTTCACTTTTCTCTTCCTATGATTGATTTCATTTAGGGTATTGGAAATGGTGGGGAGTGTGATTATCATGATACAGCAGTTAGAAGGTAGCAATACAAAATGGTGACCAAAGTTAAGATTCACTTTTATATGAAATAATAGAGTGAAAAGTATGTTCACATTTTTCAAATTGTGTTTATTTGGGAAATGCAATTAATAATATTTTTACATTACCAGGAAAAAAACTTAGTTGACATGAATTGCCTAGTACATGACAGTTGTTCTGCCTTACATGTGTTACCTGATTTAACCTTCTAGCTGAGCTATTGTTTTGATGTCAGATACTTAGGCAGCTTATTCTGCTAGATTCCGTATGATGTTAGTAACTGAAGTGTTGGAAATAGATAACACCAATTAAAATTTGTAGTTTTTATCTAAGTATTTTTGTGCATAGGCAGTCTTTTCTTTGCGGTTAATTTATGTGCATATCTTAAAAGTAAAGTGTCTTTAGAAATAATTGGTTCAGCCAAGTGTTTACTCGAATTCTCCATGTCTAGTAGATGCTGGAATTTATAATATGCTTTTCTATTCCTTTCCTGTTATTGCAAATCTTTGTTCAAGCTCTGCTCCCCACGTTCACATTTTTTTCTAATGTCAGTACCTGGTTAAGAATACAGTATTAGGACTAGAAATCATAAGGGTTCACGAAGACTAGGAGGCGAATACTGCTGTTTCCCACTCTGCTGTTCTGGTGGGATGTTTTCCTCAGACCTTGTCCTTCTGTCTTGCTCCTTTGTATCTCAAAGTCCTTGTTTTCCTCTCAATTGCTTGAGAGCCTGCTGAGATGAAGTGTTCTAAAATAAAGTTTAAATTTACTTCCGTCTTTCATGTTTGCAAGCATCCTTCATTATCATCTGTATTTATTTTCCTTGTAGGTGCAAATGAGGTGGAATGTGAAATGAGTGACATTGCTGCTGGTAGTAATCAATCTTAGAAAACACCAAGAAAAGGTTTTCATTTAGGGAAAGGATTATAGGGGAAAAAAATCTATAAAAATACAGTGTTTACTTCTACACTGGACCAAGAAAGAAATTCTGGGTAAAAAACATTCTGGTTCCTAGGCCAGGTGAAATAAGGTAGATAATCTAATTGCTTGGACACATAGAAGAGGATGGTAGAAATCAGTAAACTAAGACATGTTCCACATGACTTCTTACATTATTTTCCTTTAAACTCCTAAAAATACACTTCTTGCCCTTCACTCTGTCCACTTCTTACAACTGCCTTGCTGGATCCCTTGTCTCAAGCCTTGGAATTCACCAACATGAAGTAGGCATGGCTCTCCTTTCAGGAGGCCCAAGAAAGTCAGATTATTTGCAGCTTTAGAAGTACATCAGAAGCTAACTGGCTTTGTTGTGCTGTTAGAAACTCATTATCAGATTCTCCTTCCAAAACATATCCCGCTATACAACACCATACCTATGTATTCACCACTAGAAAATTATTTCTTAGAGGCTTTCTGGGTTTCTAAGGAATTAAAAGGCAGATTTCCTCGTGGTTATTAGCACATATGAGCATATGAGTGATTATGACACCTAAGAACAGATTACCGAACAATAAATCGTAAGATGTGTGACCAGAGAATTCATGCCACCTCCCAGTTCCAGTGGCTTTACTGATTCTAGTAAATTTATGTTTTACATAATTTGTAATAAGTTTAAGTTATAAGTATAAACTATGTCCTGATTACTAATACTGATATCTATTTAAAAATGAAAGTAAAAATATTTGTAAAATAATATTTGGCATAACTTAATTTCCTGGGAAAATTTCAGATGTTATCTAATATTGTATCCAACTCAGTTTTTTTTTTTTTTGGCTGCGTTGGGCCTTCGTTTCTGTGTGCAGGCTTTCTCTAGTTGCGGCGAGCGGGGGCTACTCTTTCTTGCAGTGTGCAGTGTTCTCATTGCAGTGGCTTCTCTCGTTGCAGAGCACGTGCTCTAGGTGCTTGGGCTTCAGTAGTTGCAGAATGTGGGCTCAGTAGTTGTGGCTCACGGGCTCTAGAGTGCAGCCTCAGTAGTTGTGACACACAGGCTCTGTTACTCCGCGGCATGTGGGATCTTCCGGAATGGGGATCAAACACGTGTCCTTTGCATTGGCAGGCAGATTCTTAACCACTGTGCCACCAGGAAAGTCCAATTTTCCTTAATGAATTAACTGTGTTCTATTTTTAGTGTGATACATCTGTTGTCTATTTCTTTCCTCCTATCATAAGACTTTTTGACCATTCATTCACTTAGTTGATATTTCATGAATACCTGCTTTGTTCTAAGTAATGGCCTGTAACATAGCCCTAAACAATATATATCCATGCCCTGCCTTCCACAAAACCAGGGAGTTAGAGATTTTTTTTGGTTACTTGCTAGTAACAACATCCTTATCCTCATAATCCTTCTCTGTAGCTAGATAAAATTACTGTAAAAAATTCTATTAAATATGCCTCTTATGGGGCTTCCCTGGTGGCACATTGGTTGAGAGTCCACCTGCTGATGCAGGGGACATGGGTTCATGCCCCGGTCTGGGAAGATCCCACATGCCGCGGAGCGGCTGGGCCCATGAGCCATGGCCGCTGAGCCTATGCGTCCGGAGCCTGTGCTCCACAACAGGAGAGGCCACAACAGTGAGAGGCCCGTGTACCGCAAAAAAAAAAAAAAAGCCTCTTATGGAGGGAATGTACCTCAGTGCAATAAAGGGCATATATGATAAGACCATAGCTAATATCATACTCATTGGCAAAAGCTGAAAGCTTTTCCTCTAAGATCAAGAACAAGATAAAGATGCCCACTCTCACCACTTTTATTTAACAACATGGAATTGGAAGTCCTAGCGAGAGCAGTTAGGCAGGAAAAGGAAATAAAAGGTATCAAGTTGGAGCACTGTATGGGGGAGGGTCAAGAGAAACCGATGGTTGTGGCACTACCAAAAGGAATTTTGAGAACAGAGATAGCTAGGATTTGGAGTTAATTGTACTGTGCAGTGGATGATACAATTTATCTCTTTGTCTTCCATTCTTTAGTAAATTCTGTGCTCATTAATGTTCTGTGTGTGCTTTATTTTTATAAACTGGTGAATGGGCTGAATTTTACAGGTAGATTATTCATTTATGAATATATTTATTCAGCAACGACTTTTGAGCCCAACTTCGTGCTAAGCATGTATGAGTTGCTGGACACACTGTGTGTAACCGAACAAAGAAAATCAAAAAGAGCCTTTATAGAGCTTATAATTGAGTGTGGAAGTCAGGCAGTAAATAGATAAACACATCAATATGTAATTGTAACTTGTGGTGAATGCTATAAAAATAGGATTCAGTGATAGAGGTGGATAGGTTTAGAGATCTGTTTTAATGGTTTGGCCAAAGAAAGCTCCTCTGAGGGAGGAGGCCCTTAAGCATATCTGAAGCAAAGACCATCCAAGAAGAGGGCAGACATGTCCCTGTGTATTAGTTTTTTAGGGCTGCTGTAACAACCGCACACTTGGTAGCTTAAAACTACAGACATTTATTCTCTCCTGGTTCTGGAGGCCTTAGGTCCAAAATCGAGGTGTTTGCAGGGTTGGTTCCTTCTGGAGGCCCTGAGGGAGAATCTGGTCCATGCCTCTCTCCTTGGCTTCCCGTAGCAGCTGGCAGTCCCTGATGTTCCTTGGCTTGTAATTGCATTACTCCAGTTTCCACCTTTGTCTTCACATTGCCTTCTGTCTTGAGAGTATCTCTATTACAAGTCTCCATTGGCCTTTCTCTTATAAAGAAACTGTCATTGCATTTAGGGATACCCTAAATCCAGGATGAACCCATTTGAGATTCCTGATTACATCTGTTCAACACGAGGCAGGATTTAGTATGTGCAAAGACAAGAATGTGGTAAAGAGCTTGGCATGTTCAAGGAACAAGAATAAGTCATGATCCAGTTGACATGGTGGGTGATGTCGTCATGTTGCCAGCTATGTCAGTGAGTAGAACTAGAAAATAACCCTCATGTGAATTTTCAGAAGCATGAGGAATAATTTGGGCTTCACAAGGCCTAAAAGGGGGATTGAAGTTGTCTGTGAAATCCATTTGATATTCAGCTTATTGTTTTCTTTTTTTGTAGTATTGTCAAAAGTCTTGTGACTTAAATGAGCTTACTCTAAGTAGGCATGCTATGCCTTATGTATAAATTGTCTGCACAACAAACAACCCAATCCAAAAATGGGCAGAAGATCTAAATAGACATTTCTCCATAGAAGACATACAGATGGCCAGCAAACACATGAAAGAATGCTCAACATCACTAATCATTAGAGAAATACAAATCAAAGCCACAATGAGGTATCACCTTACACTGGTCAGAATGGCCATCATCAAAAACATCTACAAACAACAAATGCTGGAGAGGGTGTGGAGGAAAGGGGAACTCTCTTGCACTGTTGGTGGGAATGTAAATTGGTACAGCCACTATGGAGAACAGTATGGGGGTTCCTTAAAAAACTAAAAATAGAACTACCATATGACCCAGCAATCCCACTACTGGGCATATACCCTGAGAAAACCATAATTCAAAAAGAGTCATGTACCACCATGTTAATTGCAGCTCTGTTTACAATAGCCAGGAGATGGAAGGCAACCTAAGTGTCCATTGACAGATGAATGGATAAAGAAAATGTGGCACATATATACAATGGAATATTACTCAGCCATAAAAAGAAATGAAACTGGGTTATTTGTAGTGAGGTGCATGGACCTAGAGTCTGTCATACAGAGTGAAGTAAGTCAGAAAGAGAAAAACATACCGTATGCTAACATATATATATGGAATCTAAAAAAAAAAAAAAAGGTTCTGAAGAACCTAGGGCCAGGACAGGAATAAAGACGCAGATGTAGAGAATGGACTTGAGGACATGGGGAGGGGGAAGGGTAAGCTGGGACAAAGTGAGAGAATGGCATGGACATATATACACTACCAAATGTAAAATAGATACCTAGTGGGAAGCAGCTGCATAGCACAGGGTGATGAGCTCAGTGGTTTGTGACCACCTAGAGGGGTGGGATAGGGAGGGTGGGAGGGAGATGCAAGAAGAAGGGGATATGGGGATATATGTATATGTATAGCTGATTCACTTTGTTATAAAACAGAAACTAACACACCATTGTAAAGCAATTATACTCCAATAAAGATGTTAAAAAAAAGGGTAGAGAGGAAAACAAAATTGTGTGCACAATTACTGCTTGTGATTTTCTTGTCTGTTCTAAAAGGGTCATTTTTCAATGGCCCTTGCCTCTCTTGTGTTGTTACCATATTCCATTTCTCAAGTCAATGCCTAATGATCCATTTTCCATATCACCTCTGTGGCAAAGAGTGACAAAGGCTAAGCCATAGTGTAATGGTATTATCCAGGTTGTACACACCAAGTGAGTCTTTTCCTATGATGTCTAAGTATATGGTATGCATATATCACCACTTTGGAAAGCCTTTTTAGGTCCCTTCTCTAAGACATGCCAATAGAATTCAGGTTAGAGTATGAAATAACCTGTTTTGGAGTCCTATTGAATGTGAAAAACTCCAGTCAAAGTAAACCAATTCTATTAATGTCACTTTCATCTCTTATTGAGGGAATGATTTTAAACTCTTTACTCTATGAGCACCATTTTATATAATTGAAGACAACTTATGAGAAGGTTGTGCTATACAACTGGGTCATAGCTGATGGCTTACTTAGACACAAATAATAAAGAGACTTCCTTTAACCTCTTAAATGTGACTTTCCCACTTACCTACCAAATAATGGGGTGCTGAGATTACTGATGTCCCAATAGCATCCTGGCCTCCAGGTAGGGTTGTAATCATTGTAATCATTCTTGAGCATTTTAGGATATATGCCTTTAACACTGTCAGCTACTAACCTCAATGCTGAAATAGTAGTTACATTAATAAAATCCACTTTAGGAAAATTTCTGATCAAATGATAGTATTTTTTGCATTTCTGACTAGTTTCTACTGCTTATAATTTCTTCTGAAAATCATTTAACAGCAGCATCCCTATAAAGAAAACCATTTGATTAGTAGTGTAAGTGTTGGGAGTGTAACACTGGGAAAATAATTGAGAAGTACAGAACAAAGTCAGTTCACTCTTACATATCCTGAGTACCTTCCTTCTGCAAAGCAAAATGGAAATAAATATTAGAAAGGTTAAAATTGGTCTTTCTGTCATGCAGTTGAAGGACATACTTAAAAAAAAAAAAAAAAAAAAACTTATGGGAACCAGCAATCTGTGCTTTGAGAATTTTCCCCAAATGTGCACTTGATCCAGTGTGTGGTACAAATTGAAGGACTTTGGGGAACATATAATGATTTGTAATACCTTAATTGGAAAACTATGCCAAATGGAAACTTAAAAATTAGAAGCAAAGCAGATGAATTAATTTATTTGTTGACTCAAGTTGGCTTATAGATAAATGAAGATAGCCAAAATGTAGCTTTTCATGAGGGAGCAAATGAGATGTGCCTCACTGCTAAAATGAAATGTGACCAAAAAAAGCAGTTTGGAAAATAACATTGTTTGTTGAGATTGCATTTAAATATGCTTAAGAAAATAGCCATGCTTTATGACAAATGTGAGGCTGTGTAGAATAATTTACTGAATACAATTTTGTGGGAACATTTTGTAAATCATCATGTTAGATTTATTTTTTCCATTAAAACATAGAAAGCTCCTCAGCAATTTATATCCCTTAAGAGAATTATAAGTTATTGGTTTATTGCATTTCTTATAGTTAACTTTAAGCTTGGTTGGCTGTTGTATTTGACCTTGAATAATGAGAAAATAAACTTAAGATTAGAGCAGTGTTTTCTCTGTTTTATTACTTTCATTTTCCCCCTTTTGGATAAATAAATGTATGTTTCTGGTATGGGAACAAAATTGAGAGCAGGGGAAAAAAAGCAACAAAAGGGAGACTGTCATTTTTTCTGTCAGTAAAGCTCTTTTTAAACAAATAATAGTAATATGAGGGTCAGATGACTTATTTTTGATACGAGAAACAAAAAGCAAGACCATGAAGTCTTTTTTTAAATTAATTAATATCCTTTATAGAAAAGTTTAAGAGATAATTTTTCTTTTTTCAGTTAATTCTGTTTTAAAAATTCATCGAATGTTAAAATTAGGGCGATATGTATTATTAGGTCATAAATAATAGACCATGTGAAGAAACATGTCTTGGAAAACAGCATATTCTTGTAGCCTTCTGAACCCTGAGTAAAGTTATGTAGTCTACATTTCTGGCATAATTGGTTGATTAGCTCAGCATGCTCCTCATAGTGAAGTAGAAAACTTCAGCTCAAACTTTCTCTCATCAGTTCCATTCTCATTCTTGTAGCCTCACTTTCCTCTTGGTAAAAAGTTGGTTTTTATACTTCCGACAGCTATAAAATGTACTGCTCAGTAGGGTAGGAATGTAGGGTTTACGGTGGTTTATGTATCTTATGGATTATGCCCAAGCCTTTATTTAGAACTGTGAAGGAATATTGAACTGGACGAGTTAGACAGGGAAGTCTATTCAAGACTGTTGAAATAGGGGAGAGAGGTGGAACTCAACTCTGGTGAAACAAAAGGTTGGAGAGGATTGTAAGCACTGAGGTGAGGTATTGAGAGAGACATTGGTGAGGTAGTTGGTCAAAGTGACTAGTCCAACTGTTTGCTAATTGGTGATTATGGCTTCTACCCACCAACTGGAGCATTGTCTTTTTGGATGATAACATTTCAAAGGGATGGCTTCCAGGTCTTTGAGAGAGACATTTCTGGGTTGTAAAACTGGCAAGAGGCTGGGAGAAGATTTATGTCTTAAAGAGGCAGAGAAAGAATTTAAAATAGCAAGTTTTTTAAAGTGAGAGAACTCACTTCACTTTTCTAAAGTGAAAAAGGAAGGTCAGGGGCTATAGTCAAGAAGAAATCTGTCTAAAGTTTAGTCAAGCTGAGGGATGTTTAAATCAAAACGAAAGCCAAGATCAATTCATTGGCCATGGAAGGGTAATAAATATCTTGACTTTAAATGGCATAGATAAGTTCTACCTGCTTTTGTATTTATATAAATGAAATCATACAGTACTTAATCTCTTGTGCTTCAGTTTTTTGCTTCAGTCCTTAAACATGGTAGATATTCTTCATGAGATAAATTCCCTTCTATCTCTAGTTTGCCAGGAGGTTTTATAAATCATAAATAGTGGTGACTCTTGTAAAATTCTTTTACTTCATCTATTGAAATATGTATGATTTTTCCTCATTTTTATGTTAATGTAATTAATCATACTGATTTATTTTGATTGTTAAACCAACTTTTCACCCATAGAATAAGACTCACTTGGTCATGGTGTCCTATTTTTTTTCCCATTATTGCTGAATTTAACTTGCTTGTATTTTATTTAAGATTTTTGCCTCTGTGTTCAGAAAGATACCTTGGTAATTTTCCTTTTTTATAATGTCTTTATCAGGTTTTGGTATCAACATTATACTGGCCTTCTAAAATGAATTGGGGAAAATTTCTTCTCTATTATCAGAAACAGCATTTTATTAAATTGCTGTTATTTATCACTTAAGGATTTCAAAGATTTCAGTGATGAAGACATCTAGGCCTAGGGTCTTTGTGAGAATGTTTTAAATAGCAGATTCAACTTCTTTACTTGATGCCAGGTAATGCATATTTTCTATATATGTTTTCATCTTTCTGCAGTGTTAGTTTGAAGAATTTGTATATTTCATTCAGATATTCTAATTTACTGGTAAAATTGTGTATACTCCTTGATCTTTTTTGATGTAGCTAGGAACAACGTAAATGTTAACATATTACCCTTCATCATTCTTGATACTGTAGTTTGTGTTTACTCCTTTTCATTTTTTTCTTTACTATGTCTTGCTGGGGTTAAACAATTTCATTGGTATTTTCTGAAGTTTAAAATTTGCTTTTATTGATTTGAATCTCTTTATTAGTTTCTTTTATGTTTTTAGGTTTGATTTGCTTTTTTCTTTCCAACTTCTTGAAAGAAAGGATACATAATTTATTTTTAAGCTTTCTATTTCCCAGCTAAGGCATTCTAAACTATAAACGTCTCAAAATACTGCTTTAGCTACCTCCCACACATTTTGAAATGGTTTATCTTTGAGTTAATAATAATTTATAATTTGTTTAAATTTCTTCTTCATTCCATGCATTATTTAGTATTGTTTAATTTCCAGGAATACAGGAATTTCTATCTAGTTCTCTCTCTTTGTCACTCTCTCTGTCTGTTTGAATTTATCCTCTAAGTTCATTTCACTCTGGTTAGAGTATATATTCTGAATAATTTAAATTCTTTGAAGTTTGTTAAGGCTTGCATTATGACATATATTGTCAATTTTATTAAATGTTCAATTTGCACTTAAATTTTTCATTGTTGGATATGGTATTCTAAATATGTCAAATATATTAGTTCTGCTGTTTATATATTCCATATCTTTATCTTTTTGATTTTCCATATCCTTTCAGTTTGTTACTGATAATTATGTATTGATAATACTATGCATAAGTCTTCCACAGTGATTATGGATTTAACTATTTTTTTTAGTTCTGTCAGTTTTTGCTTTATATGTTTTTAAATCATGTTAATAGATGCAAACAAATTTAAGATTATAATAGCTTCCTTTATCACTATGAATTAGTGATTAATCATTCTTAAAGTCTACATTTTTGATTATTAATATAGATACATCAAATTTCTTCTAGTTATTGTCATCATCTTTTTGCAAAGCCTTAAGATTACCTTTCTGCTTTGTTTGAAAGGATGTCTCTTTTTTCAATACTACAAATGCTTACTGTGTGTGAGTTTGGTTGCTATGATGAAAATCATAAAAGGAGACTGTTTCCCAAAAGGGCTGACGTTATGCAAAGCAGAAGCATCATTTGAGAATGAGGGGAGGTTGGAGGTTGATATGTCTCTGAAATTTTAAATGCTTGAGAATTTAGAGAAATCTCCCCCACTCCATGGAATTTGTGTACTTGCTTATTCTTCTTCTCTTCCTGTAGGACATAAACTCCATGAAAAAAATTTGCCTTTTCCATTGATTTTGGTAGCCGCCAGTACTTAGAACTGTGCCTTGCACATAATAAGAGTCTATATCTGTGTAATGTCCATTGGAATCTCAGTTTTCTTCCCAATATCTCTGTAAGAAAGGTCCTGTTATTTCCATTTTGCTAATGTAATTGAGTCTGGAAAAGGTTATATACCTTTATAAAGGTGAGTAAATGATGAAATAGAATTCGAATGAAATCTGTCTAATGTAGGAGAGCATTTCACCCTGGTCTTCAGTGGTGAGGTACCTTGGCTGACAGACAGGGGGTGTGGTGGCTAAGAGCTCATGTTTCTGAGTCAAATTTGCAGACCATGTCTCCCCCTCAGACTTTGGGCAGATTACGCAACACTTCTCTGTTGCCTCAGCTGTAACGAAGGACGCCAGTACCTATTTCATTGAGTTGTTTTGAGAATTAAATCAGTTAATACCTGTGTGCAGGAAAAACTCAGGTATTTTTCTTTCTAGTTGGGGAAAAACCCAGTCCTTCCCTTTTTTCCTCTTGTGTGTGTCTCCTTTACTGTTCACACAATACATTTCATTTCTGGTCACCAATTGTGTGAAGGCTTTACCCCACACTAAGCAATTATCTGTGACACCAGCTGGGTGTCCTACGATTTAACTCAATTCTGACACCATCTACCCAGAGATAGTGTCAGATCCCACAGGTTCAGGGCTCAGTCCCTTCACCACTTCAGATGGCAGTTGCAAGTAGTAGGTTCCCAGGTTCTGTCAGATTTGGCTGCAAATCGGACGTTCCATGACTCGCTCCTCAGGTTCTAAAATTTGCTAGAGCACTCACAGAACTCAGGAAGACACTTAGGTTTACCAGTATGTTGAAGAATAAAGGATACAGACGAACAGCCAGATGAAGAGATACATAGGGTGAAGTCTGGGAGGGTTCCAAGCATAGGAGCTTCTGTCCCCATGGAGTTGCAATGTGTCACTCTCCCAGTGTAGATGTGTTTGTCAGCCTGGAAGCTCTCTGAACCCTGTACTTCAGGGATTTTCGTGGAGGCTTCCTCACATAGGCATGGTCAGTTGTTAATTAAATTTGCGGCCCCTGTCCCCTCTCTGGAGGATGATGGGTGGGGCTGAACATTCCAAGCTTCTAATCGTGGCTTGGACTTTCTGGTGACCCCCATTCAACCAGAAGCCATCCAGGACCCTATTCAGAGTCGTGTCAACAGAACAAACGATGCTCCTAGTACTCGTATCACTTAAAAATTTTACAAGGGTTTTGAGCCCTGTGTGAGGGATGGGTTCAAAGACAAATATTAGAACAAGCGATGCTCCTAGTATTCTTTTTGCTTAGGATGTTACAAGGCTTTCAGGAGCTCTGTGCCAGGAACCAAAGGCAAAGATCAATATATACATATTTTCTATTACCTCATAACCTGAAAAATATTGAT
Organism: Delphinus delphis; assembly: GCF_949987515.2. Lineage (NCBI taxonomy): Eukaryota > Metazoa > Chordata > Mammalia > Artiodactyla > Delphinidae > Delphinus > Delphinus delphis. Next base: position 42,548,022 of record NC_082691.1, read on the forward strand.
TATTTATAAGACAGGTTCACTTCCCCCCGTCTCCCCACCCCCCATATAGTTTTAGATCCTACCTTAGAGGAAAAAGAGAAGCCATTCTATTGGAATGCTCTCACCTTCTCCAAACCATGTACACATGCTTTGGACCCATATTTTCCATTTTTCCTCTTTACAGGAAGGAGAGGAGATACTCCCTTTTATGGTGTCAGTTGCCTCTGCTGTACTCTGAATTTCAACTCTTCATCCAGTCTCTGAGACCTTAAGGATGGATTTTCCCTTTTCTGTAATCATACCTTCAATCTTTCCCTTTCTGCTGGATCTTTCCCATCAGCATTTACGTATGTTAAAATATCTCTCATCTTTAAAAACTCTTCCCAAATCCATATCCTCATCCAATCACCACTGCTTACAAACTCAAGAAACATGGTTCTACTTCCAGTCTCAATTTCTCACTTAAACTGTCTCATCCCTTGATTTCCATCCCATCTTTACTTGTTCATCACCTTCAGTATAGTTTTCAGGTACTGGAGTTCCTAAAGGCTAAGTAATCTCTTCTGATTTAATATCATTAGCTCTCAATTCTTGCTGAATGTTAGGATCATCCTAGGAGCTTTAGAAAAATTACCAATGACCAAATATCTTCCTCAGAGATTCTGATTTAATGGATGTGGAAGGAGACTGGGCTTCTGCATTTTCTTTTTTTAAGTCATAAAGTGATTCTAATGTTCATCCAGGTCTGAGACTCAATGCTTTAAATTCTCTCTCCAGTTAATTTTAACCCACAGCTGTAGCTTTATTTACTTCATTAGTAATACAGCTCTATATTTTAGATTTGGGGAACTTTCAGCATATGGCTTTTGGAGTTCTCAGGAAATCTGAGATCTTGAACCTGACCATGAAACACTTGGCATGGTTCAGTGTAAAAAATAAGGAGTGTTTTAGCCATGCTAGAGATGGGTCTAGCCATCTTCTTTATGCATCATTTCCCATGAGCCCTTGGTTGGTGTTTGGAGTTCTCCAATATAGACTACAGCTTGGAAAATGGTGGCCTTATGAGGAAGAAGGAAGGAACCTAACAGGGAGAGCTCTAAGAAAGGAAACAAGAGGTTTCAAGAGAGAAAATTAAAGAGAAGGAAAAACTTAAAATATTTTTTCTCCTGAAAGCTTGTCCCCTTACTCCCTCAATCCTTCTGTGTTTCTTAGGCTGTCATATTACGAAAGCTTGGTAACCATAGAGGTAAAATGAGGCTGGCGTAAACCTTTCTTGGAGTTCTAATCTGACTCCAGCAAATGTTTCTGATGGGGTTACAGTGAGGAGAAAATGAATTACTGTGAATGAATCTGATACAGTGCTTGATAGAAAGTATGGGCTTGCCCTTCTTGAAGAAATATCAATGGACAGCTTCTTTCTGCTGATCTTTTGGCCAGTAAATTTTAAAATTCAGTAGGTGTATGTCTCCTGCTCTACATATCATAGAATAATAAAGGTTCGTCTTCCATTTCCACGTTCTTGTGAAGGATTCTTTAATTTGTCTGTCTGAAAGATTTTCAGAGTAAATAATGGAAGAGAAATAAAGGATTTTCAAAAATACACATTAGATAACGTTTTTTACTTATGTTTACAACATTGTTCTTTTCATAAGCATGACTCCTTAGTGTCTTGAGAATGCCGACTAATTAAATATGTTTACCCTAGTCACATGTTCTCCCCTAAACAGTACAAAACAAAACCCTCTATGCTGGCCTCTCATGATCCCGAATAATTCTCATTTCCTCTGGGAGGAAAAAATCCACTCCCCAATGTTATATTCTCTACTGAGAGGATCACACTAAAACCTTGACATTCCAGAATCATGGAAAAAAGGATATTTTAGTGAACGTGATTTTTTGATCCTGCTAATTTACTATTGGCAAAAAAATGGGGGTAAATTTTAAAGTTAAAAGCTAATCTACCTTCCTTAAGCTGAAGCTAACAGTTAAAGAAAAATTACAATTAGTATTTGTTTCCACATTGCTGATAAAAATATATAAAAACCAAGCAATTAGAAGAAATTTTCCTAAGCCAATACTAAACTCATAGTATTTAAAAGTAAAAATAAACTTGTTGGCTTGATTTTTAGTTAATTTGCAATTAAGATGTCATATTGTACATTGTTTTAAGTTGCTAGAGAATTCTGTAATAAAGCTGAAATTATATCCCTGTGGTCATTTAAAACAACGTTTCCAGGGCCCTGTAAGAATGAAATAGCCTACACAAAAACACTCAGAATATGCTCATCCTTAATCATCATGTAAATTAACCCAATTCTACCTGCAGAATTATCTGTTTAATTGCTTGATTTACTGATGAAGATTGAGTAAAAACATGAGTTGTTTTATTTTTCTAAACCACTTCTCCTCAATCATCTATTGTTAAGTCACCCCAGAGGTTAAGAGTAAACTATAGTACTGATCATCAGATTCAATCACCTAATTATACAGAATGGTGAAGTGACTTCTCTAAGAGCACACATGTTAGTGACAAAGCTGAAAGAGAAATCTATGCCTCAATCAAATAAAAGACAATGTTCTATGTAGTAACGTTTTCTATAAATTAATATAAAAAGGAAAGAAAAGCAGGGAAGCTGTGACTTCTACATTTTTTAAAGTTTATTTTGCTTAAATTTAAACCTTAAAAAAAATTTCCATCATTATCAAGTTACTACTTGTGCAGTTTGATAAATGAATACATTTGAGGTTTAGCTCCTTGCTACTGTGTTTTGTTTTTTTCATATTCTAGATGGATGGGAGTTAGTCATATTTTAAAAGATCCAAGTCATGGCCTTCTTAATTTGGTACTTTTGGTGGATTAAATGATTTGAAATCTTAATATAGCCTTAAACAATATAGTTACACTTGGATAAACTTTGCCTAATAAAATGGCTGGTTAAATGTGACTAGATTCTTGAACACTTAAGATGACTATTTTATATATACCTTTTTTTTCAAAATCCAAAATCCTTTTTATTTTAAGAAATATAGTTACTAAAAAACAAAAATGAGAACTGTGTTTAGCTAAATGTTACAGTCTTCCTTCCACTAAAAAATTTTTTTCTGGAGAATAATTTTAGACTAAGGACAATGTTTTATTTAAATTATAAGAGAAATCTGAACAGTTTTTATTTTGGTGTTAACTCGATTCTGTAAACTATAACATGATGTTTACATATGGCACAAGGTTTTGATATGTAGATTATGTGACCTTAATATATTCGATTGTAGTTAAAATTAATGATTATATGTTATGAAAATCATGTTCAATATGAACTTTTTACATATTTATTTACATTAAAATGCACTTCAAATGTTTTTAAGTAAATGATTTTAGTCAGTCTCAATAGTCTTAGGAACCATAAGTACTCTTTCTTGAAAACACTCATTAAAAATTTCATGTTATTCTGGCGTGAGTTGCCTTTTAGTTTGTCTAACCCTGTCTTAACTAAACAAGGAACTTAATTTGATAATTTAATCGCTTAATTATGACTTTGCTGGCAGTTTCCGTGTTGACATGTTTTTAAAATTCTGACTACCAACTGAATTGAAATATATGCCTCATATATTTTAATGTTCTCATGTATTTCTCTATATAAATGTTTTCTTGAGTCCTTAACATTTAAATGTAAACACTTTAATAAGATCTAGAGGAGAGACTGTACTCCTGAGGGTACATTTTTTTTCTCAGTTATTACTGTTGAGTAGGCGGCTGCAATATCAAAGTCAGGCTCTGACCTCAGAAGCCCTCAGTCATCCTCCTCCTCTTGCTCCCCCCCACAGTTTTCTTCTAAATTAAACTGTTCATTAGTACTGTTACAGCCTTTGAATCCTTCATGGTTTTTTCCACAACACTTAAAATAATATGCATTCCCCTTCTGTCAGCAAAATTTTGACAGTTAAAACACAGATATTTTGAAAGCTCTATAAGCAATCTTCTAAACTAAAGCCTGACTTTAATGCAGTTTGTATTTGCACACTGGAAATAAATATATTTTTAATAAGCCATATTTGCCCAAATGCTTCTCTCATTTCTCAGTAGGTAACTTTCACTTTTGCACAGAATAGACAATTGCTAGTAACTTAGGGATGGTGAATATGATTTTGAATATAATGCGTAGCTAAGACTGTTTTTCAAATATGTCATTTTAGTTTATGATGGTTGAATATTAGTTAATTGAATAATTTAAGTGCCTGAGGGCATCCTTCTTCAACAAACACAAAGGAAAAGAAATAAAGGTGAAATAAATGAGAGGAAATGGATGTTTTATGGACACGTTATGAATGCATGATTTTAATACAATTGTGTATAGTAAAACTTTAACAGATGCTAGGAATAATTGTTGATTTTTTTATATTACTGTATTTTTAAAAGAAGTCTGGAGGAAGAAGAAACCAACAATTTATTTAATGTTCATTGTGTGTCTATAATAAAGACCTTTTCTAGTTGTCCCTTTTCCTGATTTTAGGAAGACAAACCCTCCATAGGCTGTATCTTCATAAAGAGTCTTTTTGTGACCTGTGTGTGCCAAACTGACTACTTTCTGCTTATTTTCTAGCTCTTAAGTCTGTCTGGTTTCAATAAAATAAAACAAAAGGTTGAAGCAGAAAGCTTGTTTGGATCTTCTTACAAATCTTGGTTGAAAGTTTGACTCAGGTTGTTCTTGCCTTTATTAATCGTGACCCATGAGAAGTCTTTTAGAATGATGTGTAGTATACTTTATCAATGCATATTTGAGTCATTTTTATTCTTCCTGTGAAATGAAAGATAGTTTACTGTTTTATTTTAGTATATATTAATGCAAAGTGTGTGAATAATCCAGCAAGAAAAAATATGAAAGTGATGAAAAATTTAGATGAGAAGTCAGTGGTAGATTTACATACTGAATTCCATTTTATTTATTTATTTATTTTTTAATTAGTTATTTTATACATATTAGTGTATATATGTCAATCCCAATCTCCAGACTCATCCCCCCCAACCCCCCCTGCTCCCCCCGCTTTCCCCCCTTGGTGTCTGTACGTTTGTTCTCTACATCTGTGTGTCTATTTCTGCCTTGCAAGCCAGTTCATCTGTACCATTTTTCTAGATTCCACATGTATGCATTAATATGTGACATTTGTTTTTCTCTTTCTGACTTACTTCATTCTCTATGACAGTCTCTAGGTCCATCCATGTCTCTACAAATGACCCAATTTCGTTCCTTTTTATGGCTGAGTAATATTCAGTTGTATATATGTACCACATCTTTATCCATTTGTCTGTCGATGGGCATTTAGGTTGCTTGCATGACCTGGCTATTGTAAATAGCGCTGCAGTGAACATTGGGGTGCATGTGTCTTTTTGAATTACACTTTTCTTTGGGTATATGCCCAGTGGTGGGATCGCTGGGTCATTTTTAAAAGTTCTTTTTTCCCCCCTGGAAATCTGCATCTAGCATTTAAAACCTTGGTTAGCTATATACATTATACTGGAAAATATTGTGTCCCAAACTAAAATGAGAGAGACAGGAAGAACACTTAATTTCTATTGGCATTGCTGTTTTCAAAAAAAGTGTTTTATTTCAGTATTTCCTGTGTTCTATCTCAAAACAAATCATTAGTATTAATTTGGAAGGTCAGAGAAAGCATCTTAGATAAAAATGTACAAATTTTTTGCATTTCAGTTGGTAAAAATCCAGTTTCATGATTTTAAAAAGGGGCTTCTACTAGCTACATTCATTTGGAAAAATTGCAGGAAGAATAATGATTATAAGCTATATCTAACTGTAAATCTGGGCAGGGAGTTGGAATTCTTTTTGTGATGTAAGAAATCAGTTATTTTATAATTTTCCATATCAATGAGAATTTTTCACCTGAAATTTATTGGGATCTAGAAATACCAATTCCTAGAATGTGACATCACTTAGAGAATTTAAAAAATTAGTCATACTTAGCTGTGAGAGTACTATATTTATAAATTTTTAAAACAGTATAGTTGATTCATTATATTAGTTTCAGGTATACAGCATAGTGATGATACTCCACTTAATTTACTATAAAATATTGACTGTATTCCCTGTGCTGTACAGTATACTCTTGTAGTTTATTTTATACATAATAGTTTGTACCTCTTAATCCCCTACCCCTATCTTGCCCCTCCCATCCTTCCTCTCCCCACTGGTGACCACTAGTTTGTTCTCTATATCTCTGAGTCTATTTCTGTTTTGATATAATCATTCATTTGTTTTATTTTTTTGGATTCCACATATAAGTGATAAAATACATCTATGTTCATCAGTGATATAGTCCTATAATTTTTTTTTTTGTGATGTTTTTGTCTGGTTTTGGTATCAGGGTGATGGTGACCTCACAGAATGAGTTTGGGAGTTCTCCTTTCTCTGCAGTTTTTTGGAACAGTTTCAGAAGGATAGGTGTTAGCTCTTCTCTGTTTGATAGAATTCACCTATGAAGGCATCTGGTCCTGGACTTTTGTTTTTGGGGAGTTCTTAAATCACAGTTTCAATTTCAGTAGTTGTGATTGGTCTGTTCATATTTTCTGTATCTTCCTGGTTCAGTCTTGGGAGATTGTACCTTTGTATTCTGAACAACCTAAATGGGAAAAGAATTTGAAAAGGAATAGACACATTTCTATGTATAACTGAATCACTTTTTTGTACACCTGAAACTAACACAACATTGTTAATCAACTGTACTCCAATATAAAATAAGAAGTTTAAAAAAAGAGCTACTAAAAACAAAAAAGTAATAACACAGTATTTCCTTGTCTGACTTATTCCACTAAGCATAGTACCTTCAAGGTCCATCCATGTTGTTGCCAATGACAAATTTTCTTTTGTGTGACTGAGTAATCTGTTGTTCGTGTGTACCACATCTTATTTATCCATTCATCTTTTGATGGAAACTTAAGTTGCTTCCATATCTTGGCTATTGTAAATAATGCCGCTATGAACATCGGGATGCATGTATCTTTTCAAATTAGTGTTTTCGTTTTATTCATATACATACCCGGGGTGGAATTACTCAATCATATGGTAGTTCTATTTTTAATTTTTTGAGGAACCTCCATACTGTTTTCCCTAGTGGCTTTACCAATTTACATTCCCACCAACTATATTTATAAAATGATATACAAAGGAGGATACTGTACTTTTTTCTTTTGGATCTCCCAGAGGAAAACATCAGGCCAGAAACCATAACACAATTGACTGTAAAATGATTGGTTATAAGACCAACTTTCCTTAATAACTGTAAGAATTCAGACCTGTGTGTGATGGTACAGAAGAATCTTTGTGTTGGAATGTACTTTACTTCTGCTATAGCATAAATTCATGCTCTGTGATATGCAGTTGTCTCATTGCAGTTCCTCATAAGAATTCTACTCTGTGTCATGTTAGTGACAAGAAAATATAAATTAAGAGTTGAGTTGTTTTAAAATGGAATGGTGGAACATGTGAGGAAGTATATGGAAACCTTAATAACCTTTCCTCAAGTTTTGTTCCAATGATGTCTTCAGATTTTTTACGTGTAGCCTCGCGAGAGTCCCCTCTTTAAGCATTCATGCCTTATCACTGAGGGACAAAAGCATATATTAAAAAAGTGAGGAAGGCTTGTTCCCATTCTTTAGACATTTTTGTTGATTATCAGATGTTTTATTTTACTTTAATATACAAGCACTTGCAGCTCTGTGGTTCACAGTATTCTAAGAGGAACAAAGAAGTTAAAAAAATATATATATATCATGGCTTCTTCCTGAGTTACTTCTAGGAAGAATTTTCAGTTTTGCAATTCCTATCTGCCCCAGGGTGCCTTTTTCTTTACCGTGTAAAAATATGGACATTCTAACTGAAACACAATGTATCAAGTGACATTATCAGTCTCAAACAGAAAACAGGCTGGCATACGTTTTGAAGTTTGTACTCAAAAGCAGTATTCAAATTATGAAAGCCTGGGGCAAGCATGGTTGCATAGTTGGTACATGTTACTGGTGAACTCAGCATCACTGATTTAAGATTCACTGTAGTCACGTAGATTTGACTGTTCCGTAACTACAGGTTGCACCCTCATCTCACTCCCTCTTCTCTCCCCACCAATAGAGAGATCTGGAGAGTAAGATACATCAGCTCAAGTCCGGCAGCCATGCTGAGAGAAACATCTTACAGTTCTCTCACTATGAATTAGTAGCATATTTGTACACAGAGAAGATAGCAGGCTTTATTATACAAAACGAGTACCCATTCAACTTCTGATCAACTTGAGTGTTTCTATGTTATTAGGTGCAAATCATCAGTAGCTTAAATTGTCTAGCAAACTAATAAGGAAGCAAGATCTCTGTGCCTTCAGAAACATCATAATGGCTTCTGAAGTTAGATAAGTATGTTTTAGCAGAGATTCCTGAATAATTTAAACTCTGAGTGCTGCGTTTGCTGTTTTTATGTAGTGAGTACATAAGCACATGACGGTGTGCATTTACTTAATTACTCAGAATTTATGGAACCTCTAATATGCACTCGATGTCATGTTAGGTATTGGGGATATAGCTCTTTGACAAGACAAGGTTAGTTTCTTTAACAAAAAAGTAAAATATAGTAAATGAAAATTGAAAATAAATAAAAATATTTACTTTTTAGTTAATGGAGAAGCAGCAGCTTAGGAGTGACAAAATAGCCAAGAAAAGCAGCTGCAAAAACATCGTCATCGGGGAGAAGGAAAAGTATTATGTACCCTCCCACTCTGGGGGAAAAACAGCGCTCTGCAGGTTTCAGAGTGTTCAATCTGGCCAGACACTGAGTGGAAAGAGAAAATGAATGAGAAGTGTTAAAGTCAAGTTAGAGAAGAACTCCAAGAGAGTATTTAATTGGAGGCAAAAGCCTGTATTTTACATGCTTGTAAACAACGCTTTCAAGGAAATTCCTTCTAAATGGTAGTTTGGAAGACTCACCACTTTTTTGATTTATATACAAAGTAGCTTATTGTATTTCCCTATGATGGATAAAATAACTAGCTTCACTGCCAAGGCATACTTTATCTCTGCGTCTAAACTGAATGCCAGTAGGCATTTATAAAGTATCACTAGAAATGTTCAGTAATTAGGTAGTAAATATTATTGCGTGAAAGGTGCAGTTGGGAGTTCTTTCCAGACCTTCGTCTCTTCCATTTTATCTGTTACTTCATAGAGATTATTTTTTTATTGAAAAAATAATTGGTCATTTATTGTTGGCCATTTATTTCAAAATGAGTGCTTATAGCTGGAAGTGCTCAGATAGGTGGGATGAGCATCTGTCAGAGGTTTGGCAGAGGGAATTCCTATGTTGGTTGTTTTCAAAATCCCTCCCAACACTGACTTCTGATCTAAGAAAGTAATCATGGGTGCAGTCTTTCAGTTACTCTGATAGAAAGTTGTATATCCCCAGTGGTCGAGACTCACTCCTCTTCAGCTGCTTTTCTCACCGGCATCGGAGGTGGGAAGGGGAGGTAAAGACTTGAGCTTTAGTTCTTCCAGAGTCCATTGAGTGGAATGTCTCTTTTCTTATCAAAAAAAATTGGGGCGATGAAAATGATTTTGCAAGTAAATAAAAAACACATTTTTATAGACTTTGTTTTATCATAAACATGGTATTCTCCCCTGTTCTCATTCTAATCCTTATTACATTCTGTCTAATTATGAAAATAGCTTCCTGACTTGTTTCCCTCTGGTGTCTTTCTGTGGTAATTCAATGCTTGCCTATATTTCTGTTTAAAATACTGATTCATTGTATTTTTTCCCCTAAATTGCTGGTCTTCACCTTTCTCTGTGATCAATACCAAGTTTTTATTGTTCAGTTTTTAAGGCTCCCTGGGATTGGCCTTTTCTTTGAGTAAGCAAGTTGTTTCCCCTTCTGCATCAAGATTTGATGCGTCCTCTATAATAAATTGTATGGACTCTAAGGCAGACAGCTCTAGGCAACATGTGTTACCTTAAGCAATTTCCTTAACCTCTTTGAATGTTTTTATAGTTATCTCTAAAATGAGAATAATTTAACTTACAGAATTATTATTAGTAATATGTAGAGTGAAACACCTTGCACAGTGCTTTGAATATAGTAAGTTTTACCAGTGTCAATTCCCTTCCTTTACCCTATCACTCCCTTTTATCTGCTATACTCAGAGTTATTTGAATGGACATGCCTTTCATTTTGTGCCTAATATAAGATCTGTACACTGGTATACATATGTCATTGGTCCTTCCATTTTATGTAACTGAGCATGGCTGTGATAAGCAGAGACAGTTTGAGTATTGAATCTTTGATAGCAACAAAGTGGTTACTACATTTCAGTTGCATTTGTAGCAATTTTCTCAGATTCAATAAAGAACACTTAATTATTTTGTGATTTTGTGATTGCACTTTGCTATTATGTTCCTGCCTTGCTCTTGTGCCTTGAGTCTACTTTTAAAGTGAGCAAATTTAAAGAGTTTTTATGAAATTGAGGGCCATGACCAGGTGATCGATGTCCTAGAAGTGATTTCCAGTAACAGAAAGTCTTTGTGGATATTTCAAACACTTCAAAGTATATAAAATTATATCTTTATCCCAGAGTTAAAAACTCTTAGGAAATAAACCTTTTCTGAGACCACAACATGGGAGCTTTGAGTATTGTATTTTGTTTACCATTGACCCTTTTTCCCTCCATCGTCTTGAAATTTTTGTCCTTTAGTGTTAACTTTGGTGTGTTATACATTGCTGGTGGAGCAAAGTCACTTTCATTTCATCATCATAGACAACCATTCGTTTAGACCCCAAGCTGCTCAAGGAGGTCTTATATAAATGTTTGATTAAAATAATGGCCCTCTTGCTCTCAAGAGAATCGGTGTAAAATTCATAAACCACATTGACCTGGTCTAGTAAAACAGCAGTATCTGTAAGAGCCTGACAAGAGCTAGCTCGACAACTTCAACTATACTCTGAATTCATTTTAGTTCAGTTTTTTCCTTATAATTTAGATATAAATTTTCATGTGTTCCCGTAATTTGTAGATGCCTACAATATGCATAACTCTAGACTAATTGCTTTAGGGAATACACATTATTTTGCCTTGGTTGTGGTTGAAGGAATTTCAACCACAAATTTCAAAGCAGTCTAGCTGGAGAAGAATGAATAAAGCATAACATGTTAGATATTGAAATTAAAATGGGCCTATGACTATCCATCATTTCTTAGCTCTCTCCAGCTTCATACTGAAAGACTTAAGTCAAAAGATCTAAAAAAATAGCTATTAACTCTAGAGAAATTTCCACTAATTGAAAGGCTTTTTAACTGAATTTAAGTCTACTCATGCTTCTGGAAACATGCTATAAAGGTATAAAGGAATGTCATACAGACATTTCTCCATCCTCTATCCCCCAGTTCAGAAATGAAAATTTTGACTGAAGGGAATGATAGACAACCATCTCTCTACTTCATTGATGATGTTTTTTTTTTTTTTTTTTTTTTTTTTTTAAACAGCCAAAATGCTGCTGTGGACATTCTACCCCTGCCTCCATATGATCTTTTTACTCATTTGTAATTAAAGTTACAGAAAACAGTTGCTAGCAGGCAGGGAATGGGGTAAATCATATACTGCTCTACCATATTTGTAGATAAGGTAGGAGTAGAGAGTGGAAAATCAGTAGCAGTTCATACTAGGAATTTTGGGTTTTCATATATCCCATATGTTGTTAAAAAGCAAAGAGGTAGTCAAGTAAGCTTGTGAGAGTCCCATCTGAAGCTGACAGAGACATCCTGACACTGAGATTTAGTCCAGGAAAGTGGATTCAGTTATTTGAAGTGAAAACGAAGTAGGATGAAGGGCAATTCACACACCCTACTTACTAGTAATGACTGGGCGTTGATAGATCTCTCCTCATTTGGTGAAGAATAAATAGGAAACTTCAGTTATAGGATAACTTCACAGTCAGCTTGAAAGTTCAGAAGAAGGACATACTTTGGAAAATTATTCTCCATAGGAGTTAGCAGAAATTTTAGAAATTTTTTCTCTTAATAGTATTCAAGTAGACAAAAGCCTCTTCTCTTTGAAACCAAAAGACAAAAAAGGCTGTCATTCCTGGACAAGCTTGTCAAGAAGGTACACTAACATTGCTGTTCCCTTCCCCAGCCCAGTCCTAAAGAAGCCAGAGAAGTACATGAGGAGTTGACGCATCACAGAAAATCTGAAAACTCTGAGAAACCTAGAGGGAGAGTTGTTGGATCCTGATAGAAAATGGCAGCCAAGAGTGGAAGGTAGCCAAGCTGTTACCCTCACATTGTCTAGGAATATGTTGGGGAGGGAGGTTATTAACTGTGATATATTTTCTCTCGCACATGAAAAAGGAAGGAATTTTAGGCCTTCCATTACCACTGTAGGAGACTGCTGCATGGCCACACCAGTCCCTGCTGGGGCAGAGGGAGTGGTGAGTGACTTCAGGGTATCTTCTGAGCCAGTTTGTCTTGGGAGCATATAGATGCAGGAAAATGGGACCAGCTTACCCGCTACCCCAAGCCTCTCTTTTAAAATTAGAACCTGTAGTCGCTTTGCTAGTAAAAGCTTTTTTCAGTTTTATTTTTTATTTTTAAAAAGCAGCAGCAGTTGGCCTATAAAACCCTGTGAAGGTACCACTTTCTGGATTCTATTTGTTACCTTTCATTTCTGCCTTCAACCTCGTTGGTTCTTACCTGAAATGCTCTTTCTTGTATTACCTTGCTAAGACTGAAAGGACAAGCCAACACCATTGCCATTTCACGTTCTTTCTCACCTCTTCCCTAGAGCTGTAGGCTCAGCAGGCAGGCAGTATTCTTGTAGGTTATCCCAAGACTGCATTTTAACTGAAAGTGTTTGTTGGGTTTTCCTGAATCTCCCTCTTTTTAGCCTCCAGGGTCAATTTTTTCTGTCCTCCAAATGATCACTAAGTTTAATAATAAACATTTTAGTTTTCTTGTATCTAAGACATTTATTTCAAGTTACCAAGTTAGATATTAGCTACTGAACTAAAGCTTTTTCAGTAAAACATAGAATTCAGCTACCGTATTACATTTTAAAGTTTCCACTTGTAGATCTGGCTGAGAAAAAAAGTGTAATGATGTATACTTTTCTGCCCTCTGAAATGTCAAATAGACCTATAAAGACTTTTCTTACGACAGAATCCTCACCTGAGACCACTCTGCTGAGGAAAAGCTCTAAGGGAAGCTGCAGTAGCGCTAACCCTGGAGCTGTATCTGCCTGCTAATGGCTGAGGACTGGCCCACTGGTGTTTGATGAAGCCACCCAGATGTCTTTACCAAGGACTGAGGGGAACCTGTAGAAACAGAAATCAGCTATAGAGAAAGCCACCATAAGCTCTAGTCACTCACCAAGTTCAGAACACTGTGTGACCGGTTATGCAGTTAAAAACCCACCTCAGAACATTAAAATCCTGCCTGGATAATACAAGCCTTTAAAAGTTGCTAAGGGAAAATTACCTTGGCAACATATCAAAGGTGTACACAGTCTCATCTCATCAGAAGGCACTATCAAGGAACTTGTGTCTGAAATTTCACACTCTGTTTCACTGTCAGTGTTCTGATGATGCACCAGAAATTATTTGTTTGAAAGGAACCCAAGAAATAGCAAACTATTCCTGAATTGAGCTCTGAGAAATAACAAAATGAGACCAAAAGTCTTAAAAAGTATAGAAGACTGTCTTTGTGACTTTGCAATGGGGAAGGACTTCCTACTAAGATTATAGAAGCACAAACTGTAATGAGAAAAAATACCAGTACATTTGATTGCATCAAAGTCATGGTTTTGTTCAAGCACACAAAACTTAAATTGGGAGAAGGTATCTGCAGCATCCAAACCAATAAGAGATTGTTACAAAATGAATGTTCCCCCCAAATTGTATGTTGAAATTCTAATTCCCAATGTGATGGCATTTGGAAGGTAATTAGGTTTAGATTAGGTCATGAAGGTGGGGCCCTCATGATGGGATTAGTGTCCTCATAAGAAGAGGAGGAGAAGCCAGAGGCTCTCGCTCCACCATGTGAAGACCCAGGGAGAAGGCCTTCACCAGAATTCGGTCATGTTGGCATTCTGATCTTAGACTTCCCAGCCTCTAGGACTGTGAGAAATACCGATTGTTTCAGACACCCGGTCTGTGGTGTTTTTTTATTGTAGCCCATACTAAGTAAGACATGGATAAATGTCCAAAAGTACTGAGGGGACTATTTTACATTAGCAAGAAGAAACAGGAAGCCCAGAAGAAAAACGGGCAAGTTATATAAATAGGTAGTACACAGATAGAAAATGGCTAACAAATGTATGACGATGGGTGAATGCAAGCTCATCAGTAGTGAAAGAATTGCAAGTAAAAGTAACTCTGTTATATATGTGCATCTATATATGGAATAGATTCTTAAATATTAGAATTGAATTATCAGACTATTTAGGAAATAGGGGACCTACAAGTTCTTATGTACTTCTGACTGATGTATTAACTAACATAGGCTCCCTGGAAGGTAATTTGACAGCATTTTGTGAAATTAAGCATGCCAAAATCCGATAACCCAGCAGTTGTATTCTTAGTGGTTAGAGGGCGGAGAACTTCTCAATAGACCCACGAGGGAGCTTGTATAAATATATTTACAACACTGTTTGTGCTCTCAGGAATAGTTAGACAAAATAGGTATCCATCACTAAGAGAATAGGTAAGAAGTGATAGAAATAACTGTGCAGAAGGCAATTGTAGAGGACTAGATGCATCCTGGTTTTACGAATTGATTTTTAAAACTCAGTCTTGAATGGAGGGGGGAAAACACCACTTGCAGCACCATCCCACTTTTTATAAATTAAAAAATGCTAACATGCACCAAATAACATTATATTTTTTTAAAGACAAATACTTGTCAAAATACACATAATAAATGGTAAAGTGACTGCTTATGTAGATGGTGAGATGGAAATGAGAACTAGAATTGGAAATTTAAGGGAATAAATATGAAAGGCCTCATACCAACTAATGACATGACATAGAGTATGAGCCATTCAGTTATGTTTCTGAAATTCAAAACAACAATCAGAACATCTCAAGAAATGGCTAAACTGAGGCATGTGTGAAAATAAATGGCAAAAGGCTATAATTTAATTAGTAATGTTGATGATCAATAATGTTAAGACTCAAGAGTCCTTCCAGAGTGAAAAGTAAAACAGCACATGGAAAACAGTGAGAAATCTAAGAATAGGTATGCAGGACATAGAGTTCCTGAAGAGGGAAACAGAATAGAAGCAATAACATATGACATTGGAGGGGGGCATTTGAATGTTAATTATTTAGCTCAACAGAGTCTACCACATTCCAATAAGTTAGTAAAGAGGTAAAATCAATAAAAAGAGATACATACCTGGATATATCGTGTCACGTTATCGTTTTTAAGTTATAAGAATGTGTGAGGGGAGATTTGTAGTTTGGGGGGGAAATTTATGTTTATAAAGAATATATAAATACATAGCAACATGCTTAGTATTATGTACAGTGCCCAAAGTATGTTACAATCTGCTTCTATTGGAAAGGGGAGTAGAAGTTGGAACTGGAGATTAAAACAGGAAATTTGATATTTATTTCAGCTAAGTTAAGAATGTGTACTAAAATGAAGACAGTCGTTGTTTCTGAGAGGTTAAATTATTTGATTTATTTTTTATATGGGTAGTTTTTGTTTTCCACATTTCCCACAGTATGTACATATTTTCTTTTAAAACCAGAAAAAAAATCTAATTTATAATACTAAATACTTATAACTTAAAAAACAGTTAAAGAGATTTTCTTGCTCAAGTAGGTTAAGTTAGCACAGGTAGAAAAAGACAGAAAAAATATGCAAGTGAACCCAAGTATGGAACTGATACTGAGAGCAAGATCCTGGTAATTACATTGCCCGTGCATTTACAGGTATCAATAGACCAAGTGAGAAGAACTTAGGACAGTGGTTTCTGTTAGAGAATTACATTTACAAAGGGTTTATTTTTCCTGTTCCAGCACATTTGAGAATCAGAGCATTAGTAATTCTGATGCACAGGTTATTTTTAATATGCTAAAGCTTGTATATCAATACCATGAGTCAATGGAACATCAAATTATACCTTCTCAGCATCAGAACTCTTAAAGAATTTCTTGAGAGTTACAATATGCTATCAGTTAGAGGTTTTTATTTTATTAATTGCTGTTTTGAAGATAATATAACACCATATCAATTACTATGAAATTAATCATTTGAGCCCCAAAGTATGCATCACTACCCCCAGGTTTTGTATTCTCTCTACATTAATATCCACTGTACGTTTTGTGTTTATACTATAATTGGATGAGGATGTTCTTCATTTGTGTTACTGTAGCTGGGGCAGCTGACATTACCAGCAATCCACTGAAGCCTGGGATTTTTCTTTCTTTCCTGGAGGTGCCTCAAGGCTATGTGATGGACTGAGGTGTTCCTGAGGGACTTAGCATAGATGAATACATCCATGTGGATACACCATTTAATTTCTCTGTTTAGAAACACTTTTGTTCCCCCCAGACATTCCTCCCATGTTTCATTCTACTTCACATTTATAACTTTAAGAAAATCAGAGGTATCAGAAGAAAACTGTGACAGTGATGGTTATTAAGTATAGAAACATGGGTTCTGGCTCCAAAGAACCAAGAAACAAAAAAGGATTGAGTTCAGTGTGGTCAGGTGGTCTACTGGGTTTTTGATGATTATAAAATGTTAAAATTGCAGACATTACTATTGACCACAGGGGCATCTAATATTTATCAGAATTGGAGCAAACTATAAAAGCAAGATGAACACTTAAAATTACCTCTGCTACCCAGGGACCTGACATTCTCTTAAAAAGCTTAATTGCTAGAGTTTTACAGTGGCTTTTCTCTGTCTCCAGGTATTGCTTTAGAATACTTTACTCCACATTCTGCATTATTATTTGGCTCCTTTGCTATTGGCTTACTTACCGTAGCTAGTAAATGAACCCAAGTATGGAACTGTTATTGAGAGCCAGATCTACTAATTAAATTGCCCAAGCATTTACAGACTAAGTGAGAAGAGTTTCTCTTAGAGAATTAAATTTACAAATGGTTATTTTTCCTGTTCCAACACACTTGAGAATTAGAGCGTTAGTAACTCTGACATACAGGTTATTTTTAATATACTAAAGCTTGTATTTCAATACCACGAAAAAAATCTCGCAAAAGATTTTTGTTGCATGGGTGTGCATACTGGGAAGGTACACTAAAAAAGCATGATCCGTGGACTCTTACCTGTTAACAGTGAAATATGTGTAGGCATTGATAGTGTTCAGAAATTTTTAAGGCAATTTGACATTGTCATGACATCTAAGCATGTGGTCAGTGACGGGCTTGTTGAACAGGGTATAAACCATTTAGGACATTGTTGAACTTGAGTGCTGAGTCACAGAGGACACAAATTGTGTTCCAATCACATTATATAGCATGTAATATTTTAAGATTATTGACAAATACAACCCAGTAATGTACACAATTTGGAATCCACTCACGACTTTTTTTAAAAGATGTAAATTTAAGTAAAATACAGGCTAAATAGTTGAAACGAGCTACTGATGAAAATTTTTTTAACACCTTGGTTAGAGTATAATTGCTTTACAATGGTGTGTTAGTTTCTGCTTTATAGCACAGTGAATCAGCTATACATATACATATATACCCATATCTCCTCCCTCTTGCCTCTGCCTCCCACCCTCCCTATCCCACTCCTCTAGGTGGTCACAGAACACCGAGCTGATCTCCCTGTGCTATGCGGCTGCTTCCCATTAGCTATCTGTTTTACATCTGGTAGTGTATGTATATCCATGCCACTCTCTCACTTCGTCCCAGCTTACCCTTACCCTCGCTGTGTCCTCAAGTCCATTCTCTAGGTCTGCTTCTTTATTCCTGTACTGCCGCTAGGTTCTTCAGAACCATTTTTTCTTCTTTTTTTAGATTCCATATATATGTAATAGCATACGGTATTTGTTTTTCTCGTTCTGACTTACTTCACGCTGTATGACAGTCTCTAGGTCCATCCACCTCACTACAAATAACTCAATTTCGTTTCTTTTTATGGCTGAGTAATATTCCATTTTATATGGAATATAAATATGGAATATAAATATATATATGTGCCACATCTTCTTTATCCATTCATCTGTCAGTGGACACTTAGGTTGCTTCCAGGTCTTGGCTATTGTAAATAGAGCTGCAATGAACATTGTGGTACATGTCTCTTTTTGAATTCTGGTTTTCTCCGGGTATATGCCCAGTAGTGGGATTTCTGGGTCGTATGGTAGTTCTATTTGTAGTTTTTTAAGGAACCTCCATACTGTTCTCCATAGTGGCTGTATCAATTTACATTCCCACCAACAGTGCAGGATGGTTCCCTTTTCTCCACACCCTCTCCAGCATTTATTGTTTCCAGATTTTTTGATGATGGCCATTCTGACCAGTGTGAGGTGACACCTCATTGTATTTTTGATTTGCATTTCTCTAATGATTAGTGTTGTTGAGCATCCTTTCAAGTGTTTGTTGGCAATCTGTATATCTTCTTTGGAGAAATATCTATTTAGGTCTTCTGCCCATTTTTGGTTTGGGTTGTTTGTTTTTGTGATATTGAGCTGCATGAGCTGCTTGTAAATTTTGCAGATTAATCCTTTGTCAGTTGCTTCATTTGCAAATATTTTCTCCCATTTTGAGGGCTGTCTTTTCGTACTGTTTATGGTTTGCTTTGCTGTGCATAAGCTTTTAAGTTTCATTAGGTCCCGTTTGTTTATTTTTGTTTTTATTTCCATTTCTCTAGGAGGAGGGTCAAAAAGGATCTTGCTGTGTTTTATGTCATAGAGTGTTCTGCCTGTGTTTTCCTCTAAGAGTTTGATAGTGTCTGGCCTTACATTTAGGTCTTTCATCCGTTTTGAGTTAATTTTTGTGTGTGGTGTTAGGGAGTGTTCTAATTTCATTCTTTTACATGTAGCTGTCCAGTTTTCCCAGCACCACTTATTGAAGAGGCTGTCTTTTCTCCACTCTATATTCTTGCCTCCTTTATCAAAGATAAGGTGACCATATGTGCATGGGTTTATCTCTGGGCTTTATATCCTGTTCCATTGATCTGTATTTCTGTTTTTGTGCCAGTACCATACTGTCTTGATTGCTGTAGCTTTGTAGTATAGCCAGAAGTCTAGGAGCCTGATTCTTCCAGCTCCATTTTTCTTTCTCAAGATTGCTTTGGCTCTTCGGGGTCTTTGTGTTTCCATACAAATTGTGAAATATTTTGTTCTAGTTCTGTGAAAAATGCCAGTGGTAGTTTGATAGGGATTGCATTGAATCTGTAGATTGCTTTGGGTAGTAGAGTCATTTTCACAGTGTTGATTCTTCCAATCCAAGTACATGGTATATCTCTCCATCTATTTGTATCATCTTTAATTTCTTTCATCAGTGTCTTATAATTTTATGCATATAGGGCTTTTGTCTCCTTATGTAGGTTTATTCCTAGATATTTTATTCTTTTTGTTGCAGTGGTAAATGGGAGTGTTTCCTTAATTTCTCTTTCAGATTTTTCATCATTAATGTATAGGAATGTAAGAGATTTCTGTGCATAAATTTTGTATCCTGCTACTTTACCAAATTCATTGATTAGCTCTAGTTAGTTTTCTGGTAGCATCTTTAGGATTCTCTATGTATAGTATCATGTCATCTGCAAACAGTGACAGCTTTCTTCTTTTCTGATTTGGATCCTTTTATTTCTTTTTCTTCTCTGATTGCTGTGGCTAAAACTTCCAAAACTATGTTGAATAATAGTGGTGAGAGTGGGGAACCTTGTTTTGTTCCTGATCTTAGCAGAAATGGTTTCAGTTTTTCACCATTGAGAATGATGTTGGCTGTAGGTTTGTCATATATGGCCTTTATTATGTTGAGGTAAGTTCCTTCTATGCCTACTTTCTGGAGGGTTTTTATCATAAATGGGTGTTGAATTTTGTCGAAAGCTTTTTCTCCATCTATTGAGATGATTATATGGTTTTTCTTCTTCAATTTGTTAATATGGTGTATCACATTGATTGATTTGCGTATATTGAAGAATCCTTGCATTCCTGGGATAAACTCCTCTTGATCATGGTGTACGATCCTTTTCATGTGCTGTTGGATTCTGTTTGCTAGCATTTTGTTGAGGGTTTTTGCATTTATGTTCATCAGTGATATTGGCCTGTAGTTTTCTTTTTTGTGACATCTTTGTCTGATTTTGGAATCAGGGTGATGGTGGACTCGTAGAATGTGTTAGGGAGTGTTCCTCCATCTGCTATATTTTGGAAGAGTTTGAGAAGTATAGGTGCTAGTTCTTCTCTAAATGTTTGATAGAATTCTCTTGTGAAGCCATCTGGTCCTGGGGTTTTGTTTGTTGGAAGATTTATAATCACAGTTTCAATTTCAGTGGTTGTGATTGGTCTGTTTATATTTTCTGTTGCTTCCTGGTTCAGTCTTGGAAGGATGTGCTTTTCTAAGAATTTGTGCATTTCTTCCAGGTTGTCCATGTTATTGGCATATAGTTGCTTGTAGTAATCTCTCATGATGCTTTGTATTTCTGCAGTGTCAGTTGTTACTTCTCCTTTTTCATTTCTGATTCTATTGAACTGACTCTTCTCCCTTTTTTTCTAGATGAGTCTGGCTAATGGCTTATCAATTTTGTTTATCTTGTCAAAGAACCAGCTTTTAATTTAGTTTAATTGATCTTTGCTTTTATTTCCTTCATTTCTTTTCATTTATTTGTGATCTGATCTTTATGATTTCTTTCCTTCTGCTAACCTTGGGTTATTTTTGTTTCTCTAATTGCTTTAGGTGTAAGGTTAGGTTGTTTATTTGAGATGTTTCTTGAGGTAGGCTTGTATTGCTATAAACCTCCGTCTTAGAACTGCTTTTGCTGCATCCCATAGGTTTTGGCTCATTGTGTTTTCATTGTCATTTGTTCCTAGGTATTTTTTGATTTCCTCTTTGATTTCTTCAGTGATCTCTTGGTTATTTAGTAGTGTATTGTTTAGCCTCCATGTATTTGTATTTTATACAGATTTTTTCCTGTAATTGATATCTAGTCTCAGTAGTGTTGTGGATGGAAAAGATACTTGATACAATTTCAATATTCTTAAATTTACCAAGGCTTCATTTGTGACCCTGTATATAATCTATCCTGGAGAATGTTCCATGAGTACTTGAGAGGAAAGTGTATTCTATTGTTTTTGGATGGAATGTCCTATAAATATCAGTTAAGTCCATCTTGTTTAATG
The DNA here is from genome assembly GCF_949987515.2 of Delphinus delphis. Classification (NCBI taxonomy): domain Eukaryota; kingdom Metazoa; phylum Chordata; class Mammalia; order Artiodactyla; family Delphinidae; genus Delphinus; species Delphinus delphis. The sequence goes on from NC_082691.1 coordinate 42,569,355, forward strand.
TATCATTCAAAGCTTGTGTTTCCTTATTTATTTTCATTTTGGATGATCTGTCCATTGGTGAAAGTGGGGTGTTAAAGGCCCCTACTATGATTGTCTTACTGTCAGTTTCCCCTTTTATGGCTGTTAGTTTTTGTCTTGTGTATTGAGGTGCTCCTATGTTGGGTGCATAAATATTTACAATTGTTATATCTTCTTCTTGGATCGATCCCTTGATCATTACGTAGTGTCCTTCTTTGTCTCTTGTAGTAGTCTTTATTTTAAAGTCTATTTTGTCTTACATGAGAATTGCTACTGCAGCTTTCATTTGATTTCCATTTGCATGGAATATCTTTTTCCATTCCCTCACTTTCAGTCTGTATGTGTCCCTAGGTCTGAAGTGGGACTCTTGTAGACAGTGTATATACAGGTCTTGTTTTTATATCCATTCTGCCAGTCTATGTCTTTTGGTTGGAGCATTTAATCCATTTACATTTAAGGTAATTATCGATATGTATGTTCCTATTACCATTTTCTTAATTGTTTTTGGGTTTGTTATTTTCCTTCTCTTGTGTTTTCTGCCTAGAGAAGTTCCTTTAGCATTTGTTTATAGCTGGTGTGGTGGTGCTGAATTCTCTTACCTTTTGCTTGTCTGTAAAAGTTTTAATTTGTCCGTCGAATCTGAATGAGATCCTTGCTGGGTAGCGTAATCTTTGTTGTAGTTTTTTCCTTTCATCACTTTAAATATGTCTTGGCCACTTGCCTCTGGCTTGCAGAGTTTCTGCTGAAAGATCAGCTGTTAATCTTATGGGGATCCCCTTGTATGTTATTTGTTGTCTTTCCCTTGCTGCTTTTAATATTTTGTCTTTGTATTTAATTTTTGACAGTTTGATTAATATGTGTCTTGGCATGTTTCTCCTTGGATTTATCCTGTATGGGACTCTCTGTACTTCTTGGACTTGATTGACTATTTCTTTTCGCATATTAGGGAAGTTTTCAACTATAATCTCTTCAAATATCCTGTATGGGATTTATCCTGTATGGGACTCTCTGTACTTCTTGGACTTGATTGACTATTTCTTTTCGCATATTAGGGAAGTTTTCAACTATAATCTCTTCAAATATTTTCTCAGTCCCTTTCTTTTTCTCTTCTTCTTCTGGAACCCCTATAATTCAAATGGTGGTGCATTTAATGTTGCCCCAGAGGTCTCTGAGACGGTCCTCAATTCTTTTCATTCTTTTTTGTTTATTCTGCTCTGTGGTAGTTATTTCCACTCTTTTATCTTCCAGGTCACTTATCTGCTCCTCTGCCTCAGTTATTCTGCTATTGATTCCTTCTAGAGAATTTTTAATTTCATTTATTGTGTTTTTCATCATTGATTGTTTGCTCTTTAGTCTTCTAGGTCCTTGTTAAATCTTTCTTGTATTTTCTCCATTCTGTTTCTGATACTTTGGATCACCTTTACTGTCATTACCATGAATTCTTTTTCGGGTAGACTGCTTATTTTCTATTCATTTGTTTAGTCTGGTGGGTTTTTCCTTGCTCCTTCATCTGTTGTGTTTTTCTGTGTCGTCTCATTTTGCTTAACTCACTGTGTTTAGGGTCTCCTCCTCACTCAGGCTGTGGAGAGGGAGGGGTACCAAATACTGAGTGAGCTTGCGGCCGGCAGAGGCCAGCGTGACGTTGCACCAGCCTGAGGCGTGCTGTGTGTTCTCCCAGGGAAGTTGTCCCTGGATCACAGGACCCTGGCCGTGGCGGGCTGCACAAGCTTCCAGGAGGGGAGGTGTGGATAGTGACCTGTGCTTGCACACAGGCTTTTTGGTGGCTGCAGCAGCAGCCTTAGCGTCTCTTGCCTGTCTCTGGTGTCCGCACTGATAGCCGCAGCTCACTCCCATCTCTGGAGCTTGTTTAGGTGGTGCTCTGAATCCCCTGTCCTCACACACCCTGAAACAATGGTCTCTTGCCTCTTTGGCATCTCCAGACTTTTTCCTGGACTCCCTCCCAGCTAGCTGTGGCGCACTAGCCCCCTTCAGATTGTGTTCGCGCAGCCAACCCCAGTCCTCTCCCTGGGATCTGACCTCCGAAGCCCGAGCCTCAGCTCCCAGCCCCCGTCTGCCCTTGCGGTTGAGCAGAGAAGCCTCTCGGGCTGGTGAGTGCTGGTCGGCACTGACCCTCTGTGTGGGAATCTCTCCGCTTTGGTCTCTGCACCCCTGTTGCTGCGCTCTCCTCCATGGCTCTGAAGCTTCCCCCCTGCCCGCACACCCCATCTCCACCAGTGAAGGGTCTTCATAGTGTTTGGAAACTTTTCCTCCTTCACAGCTCCCTCCCCAAGGTGCAGGTCCCATCCCTATTCTTTTGTCTCTGTTTTTCCTTTTGTCTTTTGCCCTACCCAGGTACGTGGGGAGTTTCTTGCCTTTTGGAAGGTCTGAGGTCTTCTGCCAGCGTTCCGTAGGTGTTCCGTAGGAATTGTTCCACGTGTAGATGTATTTCTGATGTGTTTGTGGCGAGGAAGGTGATCTCCACGTCTTACTCCTCCGCTATCTTGAAGGTCTCTCTTATCTTTTGAAGTTACAATTTCCAAACAAAAAGAAAAGTTTCAAGAGTTATCATGATTTTCTACATTAATCACCCATATATATATTTTCAATAGATATTAATAACTTTTCTTAAATTCTTCTTTTATTCTGTGCTTATTATGATTACATTATTGGAATGTGTTTTGAATCTTAATAATAAAAACTGGATTAATGAAAAAGTTTTTCATTTTTCAAATAATTTCTTTTATGTATATGTTAGCCTGCAACTATTTGGAGATAAATTTTTGAAAATATATAAAAAGCACTGTACTAGGTTCTAAAATATAATGCATTGGGAAAAATGGTACGGAAGGAGAAGTCTAAACCTAATAACATTTTTGAGGATGCTGTAGACCCTGGATGTCAGAAACAATATAGGCTACAAAAAGGTTATATACCCCCAGCCTCCTTTCAAAATAACGGCATGACATGTACAGTGTACTGGATTTTTTCCACTTTCCCTTTTCTCTGCTGTTTAGTAGCTTCTTCTGGCAGCTGCTAATCCACCCCTAACACACCTATGCAGATTCCATGATTTCTGGGCCTGGCTTTATGCATGTTGTGACCTGTACAGTTACACAGGACTCCACGCCTATTTTAATACCCTTCTGTAGCTCTTTTAAAGCTTCTTAGTTTTTGAACAGGGGAACCCACATTTTCATATTGCAGTGGGGCACAAAGTTGTGTAACAGTCCTGGATAGTAGCTTTGCCAGTATTGTATGACCCGATTCCTTAGCCACAATGATTGGTTCAAGCCTTGGTGCCAAACTGAAGCTTGGTCAGTTATAAGGGTTTCTTGGGAATTTGAAATTTGGGAACAAGAGGCTTAGGGATAAGACTTAGACCACCTGTCTAACAGTAGACCAGCTGTCTAACAGTGACAGTAGCAGCACTGAAGATCTACAAACTTCTGCAGAGCTAATCTTGTTCTTTTTATTTTCTCTGAAGCATGATTTTGTTCAGCTACATCTTGGATCTTATGAAAGATACTATAATCCTTTCACTATATTGTCTTTTTTTCTAAGTGGCTGGAATAGATTTTCATTCTTGAAACTAAAAAGCACAATTAACATACATATAGGACAGGAGAAGGATAAGAATCAGCGTTGGAAATTATCTTATAATAATGAAATAGTCTCAGTCTCTTTTGTTTTTTTGCGGTACGTGGGCCTCTCACTGTAGTGGTCTCTCCCGTTGTGGAGCACAGGCTCCGGACGCGCAGGCTCAGCAGCCATGGCTCACGAGCCCAGCCACTCCGTGGCATGTGGGATCCTCCTGGACCGGGGCGCGAACCCGTGTCCCCTGCATCGGCAGGCAGACTCTCAACCACTTCGCCACCAGGGAAGCCCAAGTCTCAGTCTTGAGATCCCCTCCTCTCTCCTCTCCCACTTGCCCCTTGACTGGGAGATTTGAAAACAAATGGTCTCTGTGAAGTCAAAAACTGAGCAGGCTCCAGGGCCACAGCCTGAGTTTGAGAGGAACCATCTGAGTCATGGAGGTTTTTCCCATGAGAATGGGTAACCACCTCAGGCATGTCCTAGTACAGGACATTCATAAAAACTTCTAGAGAACTGAGTTCAGATATCTTACAAAGATTTGCACTGCACTTGTCATTTTCCTCTGTCCTCAGCCTCTCACTACTCATTCTCTCAAACCACAGAAAAATAAAGTTCTCCAATCTGAAACCACATATTAGTGGGGAAGCATTCTTGCTTTAGATGTAGTAAAAAGGAAATCAGTCGACCATCCACACTCTATTAGTGAAGATGAAAGGTGTTGAAAGATCTGCACAATCAGGGCTAAGGTTAGAAGGAATAACATGGCAGTCATGCAAACACAAGATAGCAAAACTCAAACACCATAAGGCAATACACTGACTCTGTAAACAGCTATGAATAACCAGAAACCCAAAGCTAGAAATATAACCCCATAGGAGCATGAATTAAATGGACCAAGACCTCAAACATGAGTTGTTAAAACAATAGAATAGATGGACACAAAATATTGAACACTTACGGAGACGTGACAACTAAAACAACAATTAGGATCATCAGGGGACCCATACTTATGATGGAAGATCACAACAGTTGTATTTTCTGTGCTGTACATAAATATTTCTCTGTCTCTTTATTTCTTTGTCTATATAGAGGTGTTTATGGCAACATTATTCATCTTTTTCATCATGGGAGAATGACCAAATAATTTGTAGTAAATTCTTAGTATTCATTTATACAAAAAGTGAATAATTTTTCAGCCCGGTGGGTTGTGCCTGACATCTTTTTAAGTAAAAAAATATATTAGCAATAAATGGGTATAATATGATCTTATTCTTACGATAAAAATTGCCTTTATATGTTAATATATATGTTAGCATGGGCATGTAAACTTACATTAAAAATAGAAAAAAAGTGAGGAAATACAACTTGCCACAAATTACACAGGCTATGTAAAGCAGGAAAATGATTTGAATCAGTTATTTTAACCCTAATCTCATTTTTTTTCTGTAAAATCCCTTTGTTATATAAAATCTCCTGAGCAGCAAAGTCATGAAGGAAAATATAATCCAAGTGCTTCTTGGTGATGAAAATGTTGCAAATGACTGATATTTAAGGTTTTCTTTTTCATTGTTATGAAAGGAATTTGAAAAATATGTTAGTCTGTAGTTAAATATATATGTCTGTTTTTTTTGTTTGTTTTTGCGGTACGCGGGCCTCTCACTGTTGTGGCCTCTCCCATTGTGGGGCACAGGCTCCGGACACACAGGCTCAGCGGCCATGGCTCACGGGCCCAGCCACTCCGCGGCATGTGGGATCTTCCCGGACCGGGGCATGAACCCGTGTCCCCTGCATCGGCAGGCAGACTCTCAACCACTGTGCCACCAAGGAAGCCCTATAGGTCTATTTTATGTTTTCTGAAAATTACCTAATGAATTAGCTTAAAATGGTGTGGTCCTAGATGTCATAGGGCCTGAGGGTAAAACAATTTCAAGACCATCTTTAAGAAAAAGTATATGCAAGATCATGAATATTGTAATCAGGATCTTAAAAGGGTGATGGAAATGAGGGACCCTAAAACTTATCTTCATTGGCTACATGGTATATTACCTTTTGCTAAGATCCATTTTCCTTTTTCACTGAAGACTCTCAGGCACTTGTATTGTCCCATGCAAACCACAATTTTCTTTTGAAACAGTGTTAGTGATATGGTGGTTTATATGTTTTTGAGAGTTTGAGAATATCAAAATAGAAAAACAATTTAATCTCATTAATATTATAATGTATTTGTACTAAACTGTGAGTAAATCTTGATTGAATTGCAAGCCATAGTCCAATTATTATGCTGTTGTCATTACAATATAGTAGACTGCTTCCACAAAATTCTTTTTGTTAGGAATTTCCTTGGAGAAAGTAAAATGTTAAGAAATTTAAATTCCCTCTTGATATTTTCTTTTTTCTTAAAACTATTCACTAAGTAGATGTTATTCCGGCACAAAACAACTCAGTTGAAAATTTTGAGATGATGTCACAATAAAAGGAGGAAACTAAATCTATATCTGTAATAGTTATTTTTCAGTGTCTGAAAGATAGAGACTAAACATTTGTGTTACAACTCCATATGGCCATATGGAGTGAGTGGTAGGGCATTGTTGATGTAGAAATAGCACTGCACTTGTAGACCTTTAGTTTTAAGTGAGTATCATAAAGACCCTGGGTTATACATAGTTGATTGGTGTTTTTTTGTTTTTTTTTAATTTTATTTTTGGCTGCATTGGGTCTTTGTTGCTGTGTGTGGGCTTTCTCTAGTCGTGGGGAGCAGGGGCTGCTCTTCATTGCAGTATGCGGGCTTTTCCTTGTGGTGGCTTCTCTTGTTGTGGAGCACGGGCTGTAGGCGTGTGGGCTTCAGTAGTTGTGGCATGTGGACTCTAGAGTGCAGGCTCAGTAGTTGTGGCTCACAGGCTTAGTTGCTCTGTGGCATGTGGGATCTTCCCAGACCAGGGCTCAAACCCGTGTCCCCTGCATTGGAAGGTGGATTCTTAACCACTGCGCCACCAGGGAAGCCCTTGATTGGGGTTTTAAAAAGAGAAAACTTAATTTTGCCACAGGACAGAATAATTTTATTAGGATGCTGCATGTCCTATAAATGTGTCTGTTTTAGTGGTGGTTGTTTCCTGTGATTGTGTATACCTGGTGCTTTTTATCCTAAGAGCCAATTGTAAATCAAAAAGGAAAGCAAACCTTTAAAAAATAGCTCTCATATCAATGTGACAAACTGAATATTATTTATACTCAGTATTTTTACATAAGACATTTTAGGTAGCTTTGAAACAGAAAACTGGAAGCTCATCTTACTATGTGTTATGAAAATGATCAGTTCCTAAAATGTCCCAGAAAACTCGTTTTCATTTGTTTCTTGTGTTCTTTTAAGTGTATAAATAGCCTATTACTCACAAAGTTGGGAGACAAAGAAACTTTTGAAATTGAGAATACCTATCTAACCAAGACAAACCGCATATTAAGTTTGACTTTTTTTCCCCCATAGCATGTGTTAAGTAGTTGAGTTACAAACACAGGACCTGGAATTACTGTTTTTCTATCAATTAGCTTTTGAATTCTACAAGATAATTAGATTAAACAAAAAATTTGGTCTTGTTCTAACTAAAAGCAAACATAAAAGGTAGGTTAATAATTTTACATTAACAGTACTGATAAGTAGTATTTATTACTTTACATGTAAGAGGAAAAAATATAATCTAAGAAAAAAATGCAGTTAATAGAGTAAAATAAACTGAAACCATTCCAGTGGGGTGAATAGGCAGAAAATGAGTGATCCAGTCATTCCCATTTCTTCAATAAAATGTATATTTCTGTCATGCTACTATTAAAAGGTTTATGCTTTATTTGCTGTATAATTAGAAACAAGGGAAATAACATAATCTGTTCATCAGCCATTTTTTCCCCCAAATCAGCTATAATCCAGTTTATCTGAGGAACAACTTTGAACAAGACGAAAACGTGTAATTCAGCATCATGAATGCTTAACAAGAATTTTGTCTCTTTCATGGCAGTTCACATTGTCTGTTTTGGAAGATTATGTTTTTGGAAGTGAACAGTGAAGTTATTAAACTTGTCTCGTAATTTTAAAAAACTAGGAATTTTGAAGTAGATGATTTTGGTGTATCAAACATGCCACATCAAAATTTATATTTGTACCAGATTGACCTGTTACGCTAGGGGAGGGGAATTTCCAGTGCTCATTAAATACTCAGTACTCTGAAGGCCTCTCCATTTAATGGCAGAGCTTGGCTCACATACTAGATGTGAGAGCTTCTAACCTCAGATTGAATCAGCTTTCCTAGTTCTGTAAGGCTATGGAGGGCAGGGTTACAATCCTGCAGTTGTACCCTGGTAAATATTTAACAACCAGGAGCCGGAATGGGTAGTGTTTGTCAACTTCCATAGTGTAAACACTCCCAGTGTGTCCAATTTCACCTTACCAGCATGATTTCACTGATAGTATCTTAGCCAGCTTGGGCTGCTTTAAGAAAATACTACTGACTGGGTGGCTTAAACAACTAATTTTTATTTGTATGATTTCAGAGACTTGGAGGTCCAAGATCAAGGTGTTGGCAGATTCTCTGCCTGGTGAGGGCTTGCTTCCTGGTTTGTGGACAGCTAGCTACCTTCTTGCTCTGTCCTCACAGAGAGAGCACTTTGTTCTCTCTTATAAGGACAGTAATTCCATCATGAGGGTCCTGCCCTCATGAACGGATCAAGACCTAATTATATTCCAAAGGCCCCACCGCCTAATACCATCACATTGCGGGTTGAGGCTTCAACATATGAATCTGGGGGGAAAGTGGGATATAGACATTCAGTCGAAACAGCAAAGAAGTGAAAATACTTGCACATCTAGTGCACCACTGCTTCCCTCCCCTGCAATCCTGTTTTAATTTCCCTGATGTTAAGGTGTGTGGCCACTATCACAGTGCACCATGTGTTCTTACATTGACAGAAAGTAAATTAGTGATTCTATACACTTTAGGCAAATGGATACTGTTTTTGTGGGTTTATTTAAAATCTTGACATTTCAGTGATTCAGACTGAGCCACCTTGTTGATGGGCTTGTAGTTGTATTTCATTGTGGTTTTACCTTTCATGTTCCTACTTACTGATAAGTAGAAAACCTAGGCATATAGGCTGTTGGTATTAATACGTCCTATTTAGTGAAGGGCCTTTCAAATATTTAGTCTGTTCTACCTTTTGGGTCCTTCCCTCATTGAACACTTTATTGGTTCTTCATGTTGTACATATCCAAATATCTTTCTTACTCTTCTTAACTTTTTAGTCGTTAACAGTGTCTTTTGATGAACAGACTTGTTTAATGTCATTCTAGTCCAAATGATCAATTTGTTTCTTTATGGTCAGTAAAGAAACTGACCCCCCACCCACCCCCTTTTTTTTTTTTTTTTTTTTGCGGTACACGGGTCTCTCACTTCTGTGGCCTCTCCCGTTACGGAGCACAGGCTATGGACGCACAGGCTCAGTGGCCATGGCTCACGGGCCCAGCCGCTCCACGGCATGTGGGATCCTCCCGGACTGGGGCACAAACCCGTGTCCCCTGCATCGGCAGGCGGACTCTTCCCTGGTGGCACTGCGCCACCAGGGAAGCCCCCCCACCCCTTTTAAGTTTTCCCAGTTCTGAAACCATGAAGATTAATGGCTTTGCTTTCCACGTTGAGATTTACAATCGAAATGGAAAAGATTTTTCTGTGAATGATGTAGAGTTTCATGGTTTCTCCATGTGTATATACGATTGGCTCACCACCAATTATTGAAGACTTGTCCTTTACCTGCTGCTCTGAGGTTCCATCTTTGTCATAAATCTAGTATCTATATTATGGATTTGTTTCTCATATATATTTTTGCTTTGGTCCATTTGTCTATCTTTGCATCAATGTTGGTTTTTGATAGTCTCATCTTGGGCATGCAGTCTTTCAACCCTTCTTGGCCACTTAAGAATAGGCTTTGGGCTTATCCAGGAGGTAAGGAGCCCTCATTGTTTGTACTGGGCTTATTGTTTTGTGTGGGAATATCTTTTCCTGTTTCTGACTCTATGTGTACTCCTTTGATCTGCTTAAGCATGTGTGTCATATGGCACCTGGTCAGCCCCACTACTGTATCTGTTCCTTGCGAGGAGGGGACAGGGACCTTGATTCTGCAGCACCACGAGGGGTGTGTGTAGGCCAATGGCCTTGCATTGGCTTCTAGGAGGGACCTGCTGGCCTTGGAGGGGACCAACATCCTCTACTGAGGATAATATTTCTCAGTCTCATCTCTGGTGAGTAAGGCATTCCATCCAGTGCTTGTTCTATCCACTGTGTGTTGCTTGTCGACTGCAATCCCAAGATGGCAGTAGGAAGAAGTATTCAGACTTCTGGTGACAGGCAACAGATGCCATTTGTTTGACAGTTTCCTTGGGTATCCTTGGTCCTTTGTTTTTGTGTATATTTTTAGAAATGTATTGAAATAAAATTGTCATACCTTTTGAAATCATTTTGATGTTAGTACAGCCTGTAACAGTAACTGGTTTTCATGTCTGACACTATACTGTATTTCCTTTTATTTTCCTTGATAAGTCTAGCCTGTGTTAATCAATTTTATTAGGTTTTTCAAAGAAGTACCTTTTGGCTTTGTTAATCTTTTCATACTTTTTTTGTTTGTTTGTTTTCTCCTGGTCTCAACATTATTTTCTTCTGTCAATTTTTAGGTTCAATTTAAATTTTGCATTCAAGTTTTGCATGCAATATTGAGGCTCACTGATTTTCAGATAGTTTTTCTTTTATATTCATCTGAAAGGTATATATTTCCTTTTAAGCATTTAAAAATATATACACATATATTTTTCATTTATATTTTGAAAATGTGTATTTAAATTTTTTCTTTAACAGTTTCTGTTTTTTTAAAAAAAAAAATATATATTTTAAATTTATTTTTGGCTGTGTTGGGTCTTCGTTTCTGTGCGAGGGCTTTCTCCAGTTGCAGCGAGCGGGGGCCACTCTTCATCGCGGTGCGTGGGCCTCTCACTATCGTGGCCTCTCGTTGCGGAGCACAGGCTCCAGACGCGCAGGCTCAGTAGTTGTGGGTCACGGGCCCAGTTGCTCCGCGGCATGTGGGATCCTCCCAGACCAGGGCTCGAACCCGTGTCTCCTGCATCGGCAGGCAGACTCTCAACCACTGCGCCACCAGGGAAGCCCTAGTTTCTGTTTTGATCAGTGGTTTATTTACAAGTATATTTCTTAATTTCCAAATATATCCTAAAACAAAATATTCTTTTTGTTATCGATGTCTGCTTTTACTCCTGTGTGATCAGGGATCAGATTCTGTATGATTTCAATATATTGAAATTCATTGAGCCTTGTTAACATGTGGTGAATATCTGTAAAGGTTCTGTATGCCTTGAAAATAAGGTACATTTATTTTTCAGTTGCTGTACGTTTGTTACATATATGTATATATGTGTATGTGTTTATATATACACTTTCAATTAGACCAAGGTTGCTACAAGTATAATTTAATCTTCTGTATAATTATTACTTTCTGTCTTCTAGTTTTATCGGTGCCTGAGAGAGGTGTGTTAAAAATCTTCTATAATTGTGGATTTGTTCATTTCTCCTTGTATTTCTCTCAGTATTTGTTTTGTAAATATTGTGGATATAACATTGGGGGAACACAAGTTGAGAATTACTAGATGTTTGTTGTGCACTGACCCTTTTACCGCTATGAAAGAGGCTTCTTCATCTCTACAATTTTCTTGTAATGACCAAGAATTGTTCTTGTTTTGCTTTATAATACAGCCTAACAATCTTTTTCTATTGATTGGAGCATTTAGTGCTCTTACATTTAATATAAGTAATGATTTGTTTTGGTTTTAATCAGCCGTCTTTCTACTTATCTAAGTGCTTTATATACATCCTACTTATTCTATATTATTTTTGCTTATCTTACTGGTGTTTCCTCCATCTATCCACTTAGCAGTTACGTACTTTTTACTATTTTTTTTAGCGGATTTCCTTCATATGAAAATAAGCACTCTTGACTTATCAAATCAAATATTGTCACTATCAGAATTTTTGTGCAAAGCAAGTGCGTAAGAACTCCATTTACCCCTTCCCAACATAATAAAAGCCATTGTGAATTTAATTCTATACAGATTTTAAATTCAAACAAAACATTCCTGTTCTTGCTGTATACAGCCAACACTCAGGTATATTTACCCACCTGTTTATCATTATATGTTCTTCTGCATTTCCAAGTTTATGAGATACTTTATCAACATTTTAAGTACTTCACTGTCTTTTCATTTCTATTCTGTTTGAGAAGTTACTTGTTAGATTGGTTGCTTCTCATTTAAATGTAATGTGTAGTCTTCCTGGTTACTTTTAAGGTTCCTCTCTGTTGGCATTTAATAATTTAATATGTTCACCAGCATAGATTTATTTTGTGGGAGTGTACATAAATCTATGTCTTGATGGCTATAATACATTTTGAAAAGTTCTAAGCCATTATATCATAAAGTTTTTCTTTATACCCTCTCTCTCCCCTCTCTTTCCTCTCATTCTGGGTCTCCAGTTATACAGAAGTTACACCTCATCGCTATAATCCCCTGTGTTTCTAACCCTCTCTTTATTTTTTAAAATCTTTTTGTCTCTTTCATTCTAGATATTTTCATCTGACCTATCCTTCAGTTAATTCATCCTCTTAAGTTTTGTCTAATTATACTTAAACCCATCCATTTCTTTTGGGGATAATTTTTTGCTTGTCCTGTTTTTGAACAGCCAGCATTTATTTATTTGGCCTCATCTTAGTTCTTCACACCGGGTCCTCTGAGTTAGAATGTTCCCATATTGCATATGGGAAAACTGAGGCTTTGTGAGTGGTAATGAATTGGCCCCAGGCGAGTTGCCAGTAAGTGGCAACCCAGGGTTAGAATCCAGGCTAAGCCAACTCCATACTCCGTGCACCTATGTGTGTATTGAACTTATCAGTGCCCTACAGCCAGAGATCACCAGGATCCTACCTGTAATTAAATAAATTAAGCTTATTCCTTGTGGCAAGAATGGAGAATACACACCACAGGGGACAGTGGGGTGTTTTAGTAAGAACCTATTACAGGATTTGGGCCTTTTTTGGAGGTGATTTGAAAGGAGATTCTGAGGAAGCAGAGGGCTTTGTCTAGACAGTTTGCTGTTAAAATGCTCTTAGAAGAGTATATATTGAACATAGTCTGTAATAACACTATGATTAATCTTTAAAAAATTTTTTTTGTCTGTAGAATGGGTTGATGAATAGTTCGAAACTATGGTGGCTACACAGAAGTATTTAAGATTTTGGACAGGACATACTGGCCAGCTATCATATAGGGTAATAGCAGAAACAAAATGACTTCTAGTTCTTTACGTAGGTTTTGAAGTCAGGTACCTAGACCGTGAAACCCAGGAAATGATACTATGTCCCAGAATTCAGTTGGTTCTGCTTTAGGTAGTAATGTAGCTTTGTTTAAATTTAACTTAGTAACAGACTGTTCTATTTGTCCTGTAGTATTTAATACAGGTGTAACAGGAAGTATTCACTATAGCATAAACTACCCTTTGGTTTACTATAAGGAAATTAAGTGCTATACAATTGTCAATGACAACTCTAATAAATGTATTTAGACTGGTTTTTCAGGCTTTCAGAGCAGAAGTGGTAATTTATTACTTTGTGCTAAGGTTAGAGATAAGTTTCGAACCATCTTCTCTAGCTTTAATCTCCATGTGAAAGTTGTCGTTTGGAGAGTATGCATTAAAAGGCATTCAATAGTCTCTTCTGAATTTTTAAAAATACTTGTGTTTATTTTATTTTGGAGAGTTCTGGGTATCATTTTGAAGGAGTGTAAGACTCACTGATGGGATGGTAGTTTTCAGTATATGGAAGTCTCTAATAATTACTCCAGATACCCAAAACAAGTGAGAATGTGGTACATAATTATAAGCCTGATACACATATAAAAAGTAGTATCCTAGTGGAGCATAGAATATTGGGTAGATAGTTATTATATATTATAGTAGGAGTCATTCTGTGTGCCTTGAGTTGGACAGATTCCTTGAGTAGAATTAAGTAGTTTTGATAAAGTAGGCTGAATTGTATCTGAAGAGAAGAGGGGTTAAGTTTATTCCTACTTTTTTAAATTCTTTTTGATGCTGTGGTAAATGAAATTTTGTTAATCTTTTTCAGAGAACTAACTTTTTGTTTTTCTCTGTTCTCTAGTCTTCAATGATTTCTACTTTGATCATTATTATTATTTCCTTTCTTCCACTTGTACTGAGTTTAATTTTCTCATGTTTTCTAGTTTCCTAAGGGGAAAAGTTAGATTATTTATTTGGGATATTTCTTTTTTAATATAGACATTTACAACTAAAAGTTTCCCTGTAAGCACTGCTTTGGCTGCATCCTATAAGTAGTGGTGTGTTGTGGTTTCATTTTCATTCATTTCGAAGTATTTTCTAATTTCCCTTTCGATTTCTTCTTTGACTCATTGGTTATTTAGGGATATATTGTTTAATTTATACATATTTGTGGATTTCCTGTCTTCTTTTTGATATTAATTTCTAATTTAATTCCATTGTAATCAGATCTTACTTTGTGTATTAGTTGCTGGTGTTGTCATAATAAAATACCACAAATTGGGTGGCTTAAACAACAGAAATTTATGTTCTCACAGTTCTGGAGGCTGGACGCCCAAGATAAAGGTGCCAGCAGTGTTGGTTTCCTCTGAGGCCTCTCTCTTTGGCTTGCAGATGGTTATCCCTCTGTATATGCATGCCCCTAGTATCTCTGTTTTTGTCCTAATCTCTCCTTTAAGGACACCAGTCAGATTGGATTAGTGTCCACTCCAGTGACCTTATTTTAATTTAAGCACCTCTTTAAAAGCCTTAGCTCCAAATACAGTCACATTCTGAGGCATTGGGGGTTAGAGCTTCAACATATGAATTTAAGAGGACAAAATTCAGTTCATACACTTTATAAGTGACTTAAATCCTTTGAAGTTTATTGAGGCTTTTTAAAAAAAATGGTGTGGCATGGTTCTATCTGTATTCTGCTAGTTTTGGATGGAGTATTATATAAATGTCTGTTACCACTAGTTGGTTTGTAGTGTTGCTCTGGTGTTCTATCTATTTCCTTGTTGATATCCTACCTGGTTGTTCTATCCAGTATTGAAAACTAGGTATTGAAATTTCCAACTGTTCTTATAAAATTGTCTATTTCTCCTTTCAGTGCTGTCATTTTTTCATGTATTTTGAGACTCCTGTTAAGTGCATATGGTTGTCTCTGTTATGTCTTCCTTATGGATTGACTTTGCTTCTAGTAACAATTTTTGTCTTGAAGTCACTTTGAATATACTGTAGCCATTGCAGCTCTTCTTTCCTTTCTCTTTGCATAATACCTTTCTCATCCTTTTACTTTCAATCCATTTGTATTTCTGAATCTGATGTATGTCTTGTAGACAGCATATAATTGGATCTTTTTTGTTTGCTTTTTTTCTTAAATATTTGTTTATTTTTATTTTTGGCTGTGTGGACTCTCTAACTGTGGCACATGGGCTTAATTGCCCTACAGAAAGTGGGATCTTAATTCCCCAAGCAGGGATTGAACCCATGTCCCCTGTATTGGAAGGCGATTCTTAACTACTGGACCACCAGGGAAGTCCCTTGTTAACCTTTCAGACAGTCTGATTTTGATTGGAGTATTTAGTTCATTTATATTTAATTACTGGTACATAGGATTTATGTCTGCCATTTTGCAATTTGTTTTTTCTACATCTTATGTTTATTCTGTATTCCTCCATTACTGCCTTTTTGTGTTAGATATTTCATAGTATTTCTTTTAAATTTTCTTGTTGTTTCCTCTATTCTTTAGTTATTATCTTAGTGGTTGTCCCAGGGTAATTAACATCCTATTTTAGAATGATCTAGTTCAGATTAATACCACAGTAATCTTTAAACTATTTAACACTCTTCTCCAAGAGAGCTTCATTCCTTCCGCCTCTTTTGTGCTAGTTTTGCCATCAAATTATAACATTTTTCATTATAAACTATCAACAGTTTTATAACTATTACTTTATGTAGCTATCTTTTAAATCAGATGTAAGAAAATAATTACAAATATACACATACTTTTTTTACATTTATTTATGGAGTTTCTTTTACCAATGCTCTTTATTTATTGTGTGGATTTCAGTTACCCCTTAGTCCTTTCCTTTTAGGTTGAGGGATTCCTTTTAGTGTTTCTTATAGGGCAAATATGTTAGTGAAGAAGAATTCTTTCAGTTTTTGTTTATCTGGAGATATCACCTTTGCTTTTAAAGGATAATTTTGAAGGTTATAGCATTCTTGGTTGACAGTCCTTTTCTTTTAGCACTTTGAGTATGTTATCACACTGCCTTCTAGCCTCCGTGGTTTTTGTTGAGAAGTCAGCTTTTAATTTTATTGAGGATCCCTTTTATATGATGAGTTGCTTTTCACTACATTCACGATTCTTTATATGCCTTTGACTTTCAGCAGTTTGACAATGATGTTTCAAAACATGGATCTCTTTGAGCTTATTCTGCTTGAATTCCTTGAGTTCTTGGATGTGTAGATTAATGTTTTTCACCAAATTTGTGGGACTTGAGGGCTTTAAAAAATACATGCACTTTCCCTTTCTGAGATTCCCATTATCTCTCTGAGACTCTCTTCATCTACCTTCATTTTTTTTTTCTTTTCTATTCATCAGACGGGATAAGTTGACCTATCTTCAATCCAAGTTCATTGAGTCTTTGTGCCATTCAAATCTACTACTAAGCTCTGCTAAGGAATTTTTTTTTCCAGTTACTGTACTTTTCAACTTCATTTCTGTTTGGCTGTTTTAATTAAGTTCTTTGTTATTGATAGTCTCTATTTGGTGGGACATTGTTCTCATACTTTAATTTTTTAGACATGGTTTATTTTAGTTCTTTAACATTCTTATAACAGCTATCTAGTAAATCAACACCAGGACTTCCTCAGGAACAATTTCTCTTGCCTACTTTTTATGCTGTCTGTGTGCCATACATTCCTATCTCTCTGTGTCTCCCACCCACATGGTCTTTTGTTTTTGCTGTTTGTGGTGGTTGCTGCTGCTGCTGCGGTTTGCTTAGTGATGTTCCTGGACTAATTCTTCAAGTTCGTATCCTTTTTTACATGTAGCTACTGAAGTCTCTGCTAGATTAATTTAATGGTCATCTAATGACTAGGCAGAAATTTTAAGTGCCTTGAGCCAAAGTCCTCCATACTTTACCAAGAAGTTCTATGTTTGTGTTGAGCATTCCTTCAACCCTTCATCAGGGAATTTATAAATCTGTTATAGCATTCACTTCCTGCTTGCATAGGTCCTGAAGGTCAACCAGAGATGAGAGATTAAGGGCTTCTCAGGTATGTTCTGGACGTACCCAGAACATGTTCATGGCCTTCTAGATTTCCAAGAACATGTTAGATTTTCAAAGCCTTATTTTTTGGCCAGAGTCCTTTTAGCCTCAGTTGATACCACACTCCCCAGCCCTCAGAGTGAGTCAGCTGCAGTGTTAAATAATTGTCCCCATTTGTTTTTCACAAATACCCTAGGGATAGGGGTACTCAACCAGAGTGAAGTCTACATCAGGCCAAATAAAGACAAGCCCTGAGAATGGGGCTTTTTAGGGAGCTGTCTGGTCAAATAGTGACACTTGAGAATGTGGCATTTGCAGAGCTCCAAACCTATTGTGCCCCTCCTGTGGTTGCGTGTTTGCTGATTTTCACAGCTGCTGTAGTTGCAAGGCTGTTGGTTTTCAGGGCTACCAAAGAACAGGGAAGAAAGTGATGGGCAAGTAAAAACACCACAAAGCTTGCTGATCTTAAGAAGATTGAGCCACTTTTCTTGAATAAACATTCTTAGGATTGTTCCAAAACATTGGTTAATTTCCAGAGTTCAGAAAACCTTGACATTTTTTGTCAGTGCATTTGTTGGTCCTGTGGATAAGAGTTTTTTTGTTTGTGAGGCACTCACTTCACCCTTTCAGAAGTACTTCCCTCTTACTTAGTTTTTTAGTTAATATTTTTTTACAGTTCTCTGCCTAAATTTCCAATATCATTCTTAAACTATATGAAAATAGTAATCATAGTTATTTTAAAGCTTGTATTACAGATAACTTTATCTGTAATGCCTATGATCTGTTAATAAATTACCATTACCATTAATCTACCATTACTAGATGCAGAAGCCAAGAATTTCTTTATTTTTATTCAAATTTAGTGTTGTAAAAATGTTGAGTTGCAATCCTAATAATTTGAATGGTCTACTAGAAAGTTTGCCTCCTCAAATCTCTTTTCCTTATATGATGAATGACAGTTTAGGGTTAAATTATCTCCAGAACGCTTAGCTGACTTAATGTTTTTTTCTCTGCATGACATTTAGCATTTGTTTGTTTGTTTTTCTTAAAAGTTAAGACAAATAACTGTTTCCTTCAAACTTCCCAAGACAGTTATTCCAGATTGTGTTCTCCTGAAATGTTGTATTTACCTTTATATACTTCACAATGTGGTTTGGACTTCGCTTTTAAGGATCTTTCTTTTTTTTACTAGAATAGCCAAGAACATGTTTCATTTCTTTGTCTTTTGTGTTCTTTAAGAAAAACGTAATAAGGGACATAAGTGCTTCAAAAATTGTGTCTTATTTAAAAATTACTGGCTGCGTTATCTGCTGCACTAAGTAAAAAGGCAAGTTAGAATGTAATGTATCAATTTTTGTTAATACAGGAAAATTAGATGTGCTTATATTTGTACGTGTGTAAAGAGTGATGTAGAATGGTACATGAGAACCGATTTCCTCAAAGAATTAAGGTTTTCAGTGTGTCAGGGAATAGGAACTATTTTGCTTTACACATTTTTAGATTATTTAATTTGTGATAATAATATGTTTTGAATGCTTACAAGGATTGGACACTTTGCTAAATTCTCTACTAGTTTTCACTAATTTAAATCTCAACACAAGTATAGAAGACAGCTTCTATTATTTTCCCATTTTATAAACAGGGAAATTTAAGTGTAAAACATTAGGGACTTTCCCAAAGTTACACAATACTTGGCAGACTGGGATTCAAGATAGCTTGTTTTGTTTGATCTTTATTCTAATCATTTAAAAAAAGAGGCATTGAATAAACAATATTATTGTAATAGAATCAACTTGCTTAATTTAGTCACTTTAAATCATTATATATTTGTACAGTAGGTCTTAATTTCATTGTAGAATGAAATGAATTTTGTTCCTAGCTGATATTAAAGGCCAGTGAGAATAAATAAACCCCACCAAAAATTTCAGTGAAACTTCTGGTTTGAACAATAGATAGGGAGCCAAGGGAAATCAGTGCATTGATTCTTTGTGACTTGAGAATACCTTTTAATGTATTCTCTAATTTCTAATCTCATACATAGTTAATGTGTCTGTTTACCTACTGCGTGGGACTGAAAGACACTAAGGAGGAATAAATTCCACCCCCCCTTATTTTTTCCTGAAACATCCTTTGGGGTCCTTGAATAAAAGATAATCTGCAAATGCTGAAGACTTATTTATAAGAATTGACTGTACTCTGGAGGTAAAGGTCTGCACTGAGTTCTACCATCTGGTATTCATGTTTAAAACAGGAAAGCATCTTACATAACGATTTTGACAGACACTCATTTTTTAATGGGTAAGCCAGGTTATCCTCAAAGGTACTGAGTAGGGAAAATAATCAAGTATTCAATGGCTTGAATTTTCCTTCTTTTAATTTCCCATTTCCCCATAACAGCTTACAATTTGCATTCATCTCTTTGCTAATTGCTTCATTAATGCTTTGTAAATTAGAATGTTTGTTATACACTGCAGTTGTTAGGTTGCCTCAGGCAGAGTAAATTCTAACTTTAAATAATCTCAATAAAATTATTGCTGAAAAACTAACGTTTATAGCTCTTTGTGCATTTATACTTGGTGGAATCTATACTCCTTGAATGAGACTCTGTGATATACTTTGGATATAAGGGAAACTGCTGTCTCAACTTAGCTTTTAATTATATTCGTTTTTATGATTTTTAAATGGATACCATATGCTAGACCTTTTGGAACCAGTATGCATTGTAGATTAAAAAATGGTTATGGAAATTTTCCACAGTAGCATATCCAAGGACAATACAAAGAACAAATATTTAAGAGAAATTAGGAGATAGGAAGATCTGAGTGTCAATTTGTATTCAAGCTTAACCGCACAAAGTGATTGATACTGAGCTTGTGAAATTTTATTACCATTATGTGATAAATATCCTTTAGGTATAATACAGCCTGACTGAAGCTTTCTTTTTAAATATTTGCCACAGGGCTCAGATTGATATTTAAAAACATTAAAATCTTCATGTAACTATTTCAGACATGTCCACAACTATTCTTATGAAAACCTCACCTCACGTCTGGACAAAGGTGGAAAAACTGAAAGATGTTATAGAATATTATTATGTGAATTGGTTGATTTAGACCACGTGTTAAAATATTAATTGTCCTACTCACCTAGCAATTGGTACTTATTGATTCAGATGACCTTAAAAATAGGATTTTAAAGGTAGATTCTCTGATTTTTATTTTATTTTACTCAACCACAATGTCATATTTTTGCCACATAAATCTTCCAATACATTAAAGCAAAAATTTTGTCCTAATATAGATTTTGTTTAAAGTATTTGAAATATTTTGTCATTTTCATTAAAAGAAAGTTCTGAAACACATTAGGGTGCATTCTAATTTAATCATTTTATTTAGCTTTTTATTAAGAAATAATTTGATCTACAGAACAACCCTCTGAACTAAGGAAAATAAGTGTATGATTATTAATATCGTGTAGATGAAGAGGTTTAGGTGCAGAGAGATTAAGTGAATATTTTAAGGGCTTGAATGGGTACTCAACTGTTCTGAATATTGTATCAGTTATAAAGGATTGGTAAAAAAATCATTATAAAATTAGAGAATGCATATTTCTATACTTAAAATAAAACATGAGAGGAGAGTTTTATATGTGCAGGCATTTTTCCTAGCAATGAAAGAGTTTTTAGGATGCACAGGAAGAAAGGGACACACAATCTAAGGGAGATAATTATACGTTTGAATAAATGTAACAAAGTTTCATAAATTAAAATGGCAATAAAAACCTTCTAAAATAAAGGCAAAATAATTATGTTGTAACTGATACATAGCCATATAAAATGGCACATAGATGACTGTCTGGTTTATTCATTCCTTCATGGCACAGATATTTATTGAGTGCCTACTGTATGTTAAGGATGTATTCTAAGAGCTTGGAACACTAGAGTGAATGTTTTATTGAGACTCTTTTAGAAAGTTGTCTTTCAACTTTTATAATTTCATAGATACTATAGTAATGATAATGAGGATGAATACTCACCGTTTAAATGCTATGTACTTCTTTCATATTAAGATTTTTTCCAACATAATATAAAGGTATATTATGAACAGTGGCATGGTAATGATTACAACTGCTATAGTTTAGTGTAAAACAAATTGAGTGATGTTGAGTAAAATGAAAAATCCTTGCCACAACAACAGCAAAAAATAAACTGGCAAATAATCTAAGCGGTGATGAGAAAGAGAAGTTGGAATGAAGGTACTTTGTCAGTTCTAATTATCCTAATTTGAAAAAGCAAATAGGCCCACCAGATGTTACTACATGAGTTAGTAACATCTAGACATGAGGCTGTCTTCAACATTAAAAGTAATTAACTTACATGCTTACACTTGTACAATTTCTTAGACTGGAATTAAATTCACATGTTATGACTTTCTGTGACTCTGTCTTGAAACAAAGCCCTTATTAGAATGATGTAAATTCCTTGTAAATGAGAACATTCTGGCTATCTACTCATAGGCTATCCTTTGAGGAGACTGTCCAGGGCAGGGTTCACCACTCCCAGCATTTGTGGCAGGGAGTGGGGCCTTAGACCTTGTTATCCTGCTTCCTTTCGTGGCTTCATGGCTGTTGCTCATTGATTCCCTTGACACATTTTCTTTGTCTTACCAACTCCTCCAGAGCCCCAGAAAGGGAAGGTAAACTGAGGCAGTGATGTTGTGGCTGTATTTTCTGTTAACTGGTCATCTTATTGACTGTAATAATGGCAGCTAACACTTATCGAATGCCAGGTGGTTGTCTTTGTGCTTTACATGTATATTCAACTTTTTAATCATCAAGTCTTTTTGTTAAGTTTATTCAGGACCTGTATTTTACAGATGAGCATACTGAGGCCCAGGGTGGTCAAAGGGTCAGTAAACACCTAGTGGACTGAGATTTGAACCCAGGCCATCCAGATCAGAAGATATGCTTGTAACAAGTCATGACTGTGGAGTAAAAACATTTTATGGTTTCGATTTTCCTGTACTCAAGTTTATGTCTTTGACCTAATCTTCCTTAATCCTGACTTTTTAATTCATAAAATAAGAAAATGAATCTCTGTCCTGCTTCCATCACAGAGTTGTCATTGGTAACAAATTTTAATGTATGAAAAAATATTTGGAAGCTGTAAAATACTATATGTGTGAAGATTACTATCATTATCACTTGGCACTATTGAAAACCTTTTTCTTTACTCAACTATTTTCTTTCTGGCCTTGTGACAGTGATCTCGTTCAGCTTTTCTCTAGCTTTTCTGACTGTTCCCTTTCTTTGCCTTTTTCTGGCGCCATTTTCTTTTAACACCCACAAAAAAAGGCGTAAAAGCCAGGGTCCTGTGCTTGGCTCTGGGGAATCGAGATGCTACCTACTCTAACTTCTTAATCTTTCAGATGAGGAAACAAATTTTGAGTAGTTATTTGATGCCACAGGTTAATTTTATCAGAAATGGTATTTATTTATGGATTTCATTACCTGGTCTGAAGTCCTCCCAGGGTAAATGCTGGGCTGATTCAATGGGGGTCATTTCCACATCTTCATACTTGCACATCAAAGGATATCGGGTTTGAAAATTAGCAGTTAAAACATAACAATTTTAAGCATAAATGTTTTAAGATTAGTTCTGTATCAGATTGCAAGTAGCAGTATCAGTTAAAAGCAGAAAATGGAAAAGATTAAACTTGATTCCATAATAAACAGATACGCAGTGTCAGGGCAGAATAACAGAAACGTGTTTTTACATCTTCTGGGGAGGGAAAACTAATTAGTTTGGGACTGATTCAGATAGATGTCATTTTAAATTACTTTCTTCTGTTTACCAAAGTCATGCAATTAGATGGAGTAACTACAGTAAAGAAGATAGGTGTAAACCAGTTGTCTGGCAGTAGACATTCACAGTATTAACAACTATATATGGAACTGCCTGCTAGGCAGATTCATGCAGAAGTAAATGTTGGGTCGTTCTCAAGAAAAATGAGCCTCGATTGAGTGCACAGATGAGCCACACGTTTCATTTTTAATCAGTAGAGAATATCACTTGGTTCAGCTAGGCAGAATGGTGTGGTTTGGACTTGGAGGGGGAAGAGGTAGGTGGTGAAGGAAATTGATTAAGTTGAGCAGTCCACTCCAGAAAGAGGTACAAGTCTATCTTTTTTCAATTTTTTGATTTTTTCGTATTTGCTCTATCTTGCTTTCAGTTTGGATTGTGAATGTACATTTGTCTACCTCTGTACATGCATTTGCACATAGACACACGTTTCCTCACAGTTAAGCCATAATATATATAGTGAGTCTAATTTAGAAATACTCTCACTAAACTTAACCAACTTTTTGTCTAGATTTTCTTTGAGAAAGGAAGGGAGAATTATTAGAAGGTTAGTCTGAAATGGCAGCAACTGATTCTAACCAAAACATAAAGGAATTTTTATTTGAATTGACAGAGTATTTAAGATAATAGCAAAGTGCTAGATTTAAACTCCATTAGCTGTCTCAGGACTTCGGGCATTTTCTTAGTAATATAACTTCCTTCATAACCTGTAAAGCATAAATATTATAGAAATTATATTCTGTAAGTACTAGTTTTTCTTTCCCTGGAGACTATAAGTACTCCTAAATATTCATCCATTCTTTTAAAATATTTCTTGTACATCTACACACAGTACATGGGGCAAGTATTGTATAGGATGAATATAGTCTTGTCTTGCAGAATTTGATTCTTTAAGGGATGCAGATTTATGATTTACAGATCCAGGTGATTGGGCCGTGAGAGGGGAACTTTTAGTGTGCTCTATGAATATCGAATCTAGTCAGTGAGTCTAGTCTGGTATGGGTGGGGGACTGGGCTATATGTAGGGTTAAGGGAGGGATTATGTGGCCGCAGTTTACAAAGCACAGAGAGTTGGCAGAACCAGATTATAAGTTGTCTAATGAATTATGCTATGAATTTTGAAATTCATTTCATTGACAATGGCAAGCTATAAATTGTTTTAATGGAGAGAGAAATGAGTGAACAGGCTTGCATTTTAGAACAATTGCTGTTTAAATTGATTTGCTAATTAGGATTCTTTTCTGGCAGGATTTATTCCCTTTAAATCTTGGTATAGCTCTATGTCAATAAAGGCTTATCAGATACTGCAGTAGAAAAAAGGGAAATTTGGCCTTGTTCATTTCTTTTTGACACTTAACTATTTTGTGCCTATTAGGCATATGGCAACTTGCTAGCTCCTGTGCTAGCTCCTGTGAAGTATAAGACTCCTTCAGGCCACACTGAAGCTGTTTCAGTTCTGAAAGTGATAAAGTTCTGAAGAAGACCAATAATCCCCCTATTCTCTTGATTTATAGGGTTGTGCAATCATTTGTTGGCTGTTTCCTTCCAGTTCCTTTTCAACCAGGGCTGAATCTCCTTACGCGGTTAGTTTGAAATCACCCTCTGCGTCTCCCTTTCTCCCACTGGGCTTTAATCTCATGACAAGCCTGGGTTTCTTTAAGAAAGTTCTGTTTTATGCAACTGTTTTGAATTTATGTCTGCAAGCCCCAGTTGCTTTGGATCTTCACAGTCCAAGATGGTGAACAAGTTGACTTCTACTAGACCTTGAGCCTCAGTATAGGCTCACATCAGAAAGCTAAATGACACACCCAGAGGCACTGTGACAGTTCCAAGACGGACCATAAGGATCAAAAAAGTGGGTGGTGGCCCATTTCCTAGAAATCCCCACCCCCTTCCTAAAATAGCTGGAATACTCCTCCCACTCATTAGCCTATGAAATTACCCACTCCTATAAAAACTGACAACCCCATACTCTGGTGCCTTTCTCAACTTCAGAGCTGGCCCTCATACTGTCTGTCCAGTGTGTTTCTCCCAAGCCCGCTCTTGCCTTCTGAGATGGTCCACACTCTGTGGAGTATGTTTCTCTCTAAATAAATCCACTTCTTACCTGTTACTTTGTCTTTCACTGAATTCCTTCTGTGATGACACATCAAGAACCTGAGCTTCATTAAATCCTGAAACCATGTGTGTGATCTCAGTTGGAAGACTGTGGGTTTTGGCTGGGTTCAAGTCCCAGATGTGTGGGTTCAAGTCCCAAGCTCGGTTGTGGCCGGGTTTGAGTCCCGGCTGCGTGGGTTCAAGTCTCAAGCTGGGTTGTGGCCGGGTTCGAGTCCCGGCTGCGTGGGTTCAAGTCGCAAGCTGGATTGTGGCCGGGTTCGAGTCCCGGCTGCGTGGGTTCAAGTCCCAGTCAGGGTTTTGATCGGGTTTGAGTCCCAGCCGCTTGGGTTCAAGTACCAGTTTGGGTTTTGGCTGGGACTCGAACCTGGCCAAAACCCACAGCCTTCCAACTGAGATCACACACTTGGTTTCAGGACTTAATGAAGCTCAGGTTCTTGATGTGTCATCACAGAAAGAATTCAGTGAGAGAGAAAGTGATAGGTAAGCAGTGGATTTATTTAGACAGAAACACACTCCACAGACAGAGTGTGGGCTCTCTCAGAAGGTGAGAAAGGCACCAGAATATGGAGTTGTCAGTTTTTATAGGAGTGGGTAATTTCATAGGCTGATGAGTGGGAGAAATATTCCAGTTCTTTTAGGAAGGGGGTGGGGATTTCCAGGAATTGCGCTACCACCCACTTTTTGATCCTTATGGTTGGTCTTGGAACTGTTATGGCATCTGTGGGTGTGTCATTTAGCTTTCTGATGTGAGCGTATACTGAGGCTCAAGGTCTAGTAGAAGTTGACTTGTCCACCATCTTGGACCCATTTGGTTCTAATCAGTTTATGTCATGTCCTTGGTCTATGTCATTCTTTCAAAGGTGGTGCCCTGTCTTCCTCCCTCCTGTTTCATATGTACCTCCTGTATATGTGGGAGATACCCAGGAAAACTAACGCCCTCAAATGGCGCAAGCCTTGGTCTTAAATACCGTGTCCAGCTAAAGAGAAAGAAGTGTTGCGGTTGGGGGCTGGGGGAGGATTCAGTTATGGGAGATTACCAGGCAAAGCAGAGTAAACACAGGTATGGTTGTCATGCAGACTTAAGTCCCTGCCCTCTTTATTTGTAAGAGTTTCTACAGTTTTGGTAATCTTTCTCTTCCTGGTACAGTGAGGAAGCCGTTCTTACAAATGGAGATTTCCCTCATAAATGTAAATTTCTCTTATAAAAGGATAATTCTCAGTTTTCAGAGCTTTTCATAGGTTTACTGTTTCTTAAAAATAATCTTTATGCCAAAGAAGTGTATTTTGGAGTGACAAATTCTGCTCCCCTTCACTAATATAATATGTTCTGCCCTTGTACCAGCTCTATAAATTAGCCTGATTCATTGGTGTCATGCTTATTCTACTTGTTCTTGACCTGCTTATGTTATATTTTTAAATTAGGAATATATAAAAATAAGTATAAAAATCCCGTAGTTCTATAACAGGTGCATACTGTAAATATTTTTGAGTTTCCTTCAAATCTATCTGTTCTCTGTTTCTGTGTGTATATGTATGTATACACATAAAATATTTTTGCAGATCAGATCATACTGTGTACAGTTTTTGTATTCATTTTTTCCTTGAAAAGAAATCATATGTGTTTTCTAGGTGAAAATTTTCTAGTAAACTGTATCAGTAGTTAGATCATATTTTGTGGTAAATGTCGGAACCAATTATTTGTGCATTTTAAAAATTTAAGCAGTTTACAATTATTTAGTATTACAAATAATGCTTTGAAAACACATTTCTTTATATGCATTTAAAAAAATTTCCCCCCTTGGAGTAGCATCCCCCAAATTAAATGAACGTTTCAAAAGAAATGAGTTGACAAGAACTGACACAGCTTTCAAAATGCTTACAAGAAAGAGTAGAGAAAACTAACCCCCCTAAGATGGACTTAACCTTTTCCTCAAATTGATAGTCTGTAGTCTATCAAACTGTAGTCGGGCTTCTTCCTGACTCTGGGTGCTTGAACTTCCCTTTTCTTAGAGCATTTACTTTAGAAAACTTGGAACTGTTCATTCTTTCTTTGCCCTTTGAGATGTAAATTTGCTTAAAGACCTCTTGACAGTTTTACTGTCCAGGACTGTTTTTTCTCAAAGCCTGGGAGCCATCCCTCTGAAATGTAATCATCAAGGAAGATAGGTGCTCTGTCTCATCATAAGGATAACTGAAGGGGCTTCCCTGGTGGTGCAGTGGTCGGGCGTCTACCTGCCGATGCTGGGGACACGGGTTCGTGCCCCGGTCCGGGAGGATCCCACATGCCGCAGAGCGGCTGGACCCGTGAGCCATGGCTGCTGAGCCTGCGCGTCCGGAGCCTGTGCTCCGCAACAGGAGAGGCCACAACAGTGACAGGCCCGCATACCGCAAAAAAAAAAAAAAAAAAAAAAGATAACTGCAGTTTTCCTTTGGGTGAAGTCAATTAACAAACATAGGTGGCTTAAGATCCTCCCCACCCCAGCTCTTAAAACTCTGTAGCCCTGAGCTTACCTGGTGGCGCACTGGTTGAGAGTCCGCCTGCCGATGCAGGGGACACAGGTTCATGCGCGGTCCAGGAAGATCCCACATGCTGCAGAGCGGCTAGGCCCATGAGCCACGGCCACTGAGCCTGCGCGTCCAAACTCTCTAGCCCTTCCTTTCAGTGTAGTTGAGTTCAGACTGAACTCTGGCCTCTCTCCCCTATTTTAATAGCCTTGATCACAGTCTTCCTTGACCAGTGTAATTTTTACTATGACACCTGATATAGACTGTGCCTCCACCCCCCAAATTCACATGTTGAGGTCTTAACTCCAAGTACCTCAGAATGTGATTATATTTGGAGAGAGGGCCTTTAAAGAGGTAGGTAGACGAAAAGACAGCCCTCAGAATGGGAGAAAATATTTGCAAATAAAACAACTGGCAAAGGATTAATCTCCAAAATATACAAGCAGCTCATGCAGTGCAATATCAAAAAAACAAACAACCCAATCCAAAAATGGGCAGAAGACCTAAATAGACATTTTTCCAAAGAAGATATACAGATTGCCAACAAACACATGAAAGTACGCTCAACATCACTAATCATTAGAGAAATGCAAATCAAAACTACAATGAGGTATTACCTCACACCAGTCAGAATGGCCATCATCAAAAAATCTACAAACAATAAAGGCTGGAGAGGGTGTGGAGAAAAGGGAACCCTCTTTTCCATAGAGGAAAACTGGGGTTAAAAAAACATGTTTGTTATTACTAAAAATAAATATCTTCAGGTAAAAATAATAACTCTGTGCTGCATAAATAATTTTTGTATCAAAATCATATTGGCTAGTCATATTGATAGTGTTGGCTAGATAAAAATGATTGTCCAACTTATATTTCTTACATAACAAATACTAAATAAATATCTTATGGATGAATGAGTATTTCTTTAATGGTTTATATAGCATTGTAATTATATCTTTTTTCAGTAGTCAGTTTATAACATGACACATATATTCTTAAAAATTACCTTAAAATTATGGAAAATGATGCAATAAAACACTACAAGGATCATAGGAAAAATATAAGCACAACCCTGAAAAACTTGATCAGTCAATGACATAAAAAAAATTGAAACCTCATAAAAAATGGAAGCATAGTTTTACACATGTTAAATGGTTAAAAAATATAGGAATACAACAAGAAATATGGCATTTAACATTTCTTAAAAAGACCTGAAGTTTGCTCGTGAAGTGGGAGTTGGAAGGGTTGCAGATTATGAGTTATTTCGAAGGGGTGGAAGGAAGGTTAACTGAAACAGAAGGAAAGTTGTAACACCATCTGTGGGTGAGTGTGATTCACAGTACACACTGTGAACTGAGGTGGCTGGAAGGGTGTGTGTGTGTGTGTGTGTGTGTGTGTGTGTGTGTGTGTGTGTGTGTGTGTGTGTGTGTGTTTGTATTGTGCATTTCTACCAGCTCTGTTCAGCTGGGTGCAATTTTCTGGTGTCACCAAGTATTTCTTGCAGATGAAATAACATTTTAGGTAAATACAAAATTCTTGCTATGCTTAAGTTTCTTCCTTAATATTCCAGTCATGTTGGAACAAATTCATTATTTAAAACAAATGTTACAGCAGAACTGACATTATGTGGTGAGCTCAAATACCTAGTCTGGGAATTCTTTTGAAATGGATTCTTCTTTTTTTTTTTAACATCGATATAAATTTTTATTCTAACCTAATTAGTGCAAGTACATCATTTAATAGGAGTTTCTTAATGAGTTGTTTTTCTTTAAAATTCAATCATCTAAAATAATTCAGAAACAATTTCTGTTAAAGGAAGTTGCATACTATGGTCACAAAGCTTAAAATTAATTAAAACTTCAGTGCACTTAATGTTATATATAAGCTGCAGCAGAAAAAAGATGTTTAACAATATATGATATAAGGGTTTTATTCCCTGTTTTGCCTTAAAGAACATTTATAAAATTCAGCCCTAAAAATTTACAGGCTGTGAAATAAATTGTACTTTATAGTTTAATTATAGTGAATAAGTAGTAACTCTTGTTGCATTTACATTATTTTCTCTATGCACACATTTCTAATATATTTGTCATATATTCAAAAATATGTAATGTATAGTGTATATATACATTATATATATATATATATATATAGTAGTGTATATACGTCCATGCTGCTCTTTCACTTTGTCCCAGCTTCCCCTTCCCCCTCCCCGTATCCTCAAGTCCATTCTCTAGTAGGTCTGCGTCTTTATTCCCGTCTTGCCCCTAGGTTCTTCATGAGCATTTTATTTTTGTTTTTTAGATTCCATATATATGTGTTAGCATATGGTATTTGTTTTTCTCTTTCTGACTTACTTCACTCTGTATGACAGACTCTAGGTCCATCCACCTCAAGACAAATAACTCAGTTTCGTTTCTTTTTATGGCTGAGTAATATTCCATTGTGTATATGTGCCACATCTTCTTTATCCATTCATCTGTTGATAGACACTTAGGTTGCTTCCGTGTCCTGGCTATTGTAAATAGAGCTGCAGTGAACACTGTAGTACATGACTTTTTTTTTTTTTTTTTTTTTTGCGGTATGCGGGCCTCTCACTGCTGTGGCCTCTTCCGTGTCCTGGCTATTGTAAATAGAGCTGCAGTGAACACTGTAGTACATGACTTTTTTTTTTTTTTTTTTTGCGGTACGCGGGCCTCTCACTGCTGTGGCCTCTCCCGCTGCGGAGCACAGGCTCCGGACACGCAGGCCCAGTGGCCATGGCTCACAGGCCCAGCCGCTCGGCGGCATGTGGGATCTTCCCAGACCGGGACACGAACCCGCGTCCCCTGCATCGGCAGGCGGACTCTCAATCACTGCACCACCAGGGAAGCCCTACATGACTCTTTTTGAATTATGGTTTTCTCAGGGTATATGCCCAGTAGTGGGATTGCTGGGTTGTATGGTAGTTCTGTTTTTAGTTTTGAAATGGATTCTTTTATAACTGTTTTTTTTTTCTTTTTTTAGATCTGTTCAGGTTATCTTCTTTTGGAATTATTTTTGGTCATCCCATTGATTTTTATCTGCAATCAGAGTGTGCTTCTGCTTCCAATGTCTAATTTTAGTCTTTGCCTTGGTCCAATGCCCAGCTCAAATCTTTGTATATAAGCCAATTGGGAAAAATATGAGGAAACCAATAGTTCACAGAGGAAATTTTTATAGCACCTTCTACCTTATTTCTCTGCTGTTCCTGAAGTCGTGTCTCCTTAGGAGCAATTTTTTTTTTTTTTTTTTTTTTGCCAAAACAGTGTAGTGTAGAGTTTGTACAGGTACTCTTTTCTGTGAAACATGACCATGACAGTGTATAAAATAAGTATTCTTCTCTACTGTCCTTAGGAGTATATTGTGTAATATGAAAAAATTTTTTAGAAGAGCTTCTAGTGAAGCAAATAATTTAACATGAGTAGTCTTCCAAATGTCTCAATAATGACATATAAATACGGGGAATTACTTTATAGCCTAAAGAGAATCTTATTTGCATGTTGATCAATCAGAGCCACCATTTATTCAAAATCATGTTAAAATTTGAATCATACTTTCTTGAAAATACCATTCAAAAACAACCACAGTTTAGGACTGAGAAAATACTTAGAAATACAAGAAACTTACCAAGGTATTATTCCATGAAAAGACCAGAGAAAAGGTTTAGGTGGACTACACAGCTAAATAGTGTTGCTTGTGTATTGCTTATTCCTATTCCACCTTGGACTATGGTAAATGATTGCCCACCCCTCATGGTAATCATAAGAATTATTACTAATGATGTTATTAATTACTATTAACACTACTGTTAGTGGTAATAATTCAAAAAACTAGTATAATATAGTAAATTTACAAAATATTCTCACTTATATTGCTTGTGCATTTGTTTTAAGAAGTAGGCTTATTAATGACAAACTCTTCCAGGTAATCCATCCATTCTCTAGGGCTAGTGCCTGTTCTTTATCTAGAGTAGAAACGACATTAATTTGTTTAACTGTAGTAGTTGACAGAGATTATACAAGATATTTACTTACAAAATCAGATTCCTTGTTTATTTGTCATAAAATTTGGGGTTGCAGAGCAATTTTAAAATGACAGAGTTAGTAGATTTTCAAGAAAAGAAAAGCTTAAGTTAATATAGGCTAGTTCATTCTTCACTTAAAAACCTATAGCAACTGGGTGATGTGATGTCAGCAAGGTGCTGAAATAAGAGGTCCCCCACTTGTATTCCCCCATAGCAGCAATAATGTGGCAGCCATCTGTGGACAGAAGTGCCTTTGTGGCTGCTTTGGGACCCACTGGGATCCAGATAGGAGGCTGTGAAACCCTAGTGGAGCCCAAGATCGAGAAGGGTCATTTTCAGAAGGCAGAGTGCGTCCTGGTGGTAGGCTTGCTGACCATGGTCCCAGTTACCAGCCTGACACAGCCCTGTCACCTCGTGGATTCTGCTACAGCCCCATTTGGATTCGGTCCTCCCACCAGCACCATCCCCCAAGTTTCTATTTCATTTCTTCCAATATACTTTTTACCACATATTCGTGAATTTTCCATTTTTCCTTCTGTTACTGACTTCTAGTTTCATACCATTGTGTTTGGAAAAGAAACTTGGTATGACGTTAATCTTCTTAAATTTACTAAGACTTGTTTTGTCACCTCACATATGATCTATCCTGGAGAATATTTTGTGTGTGTTTGAAAATAGTGTGTATTTGGTTCCTGTTGGGTGAAATGTCATATATGTGTCTGTTAAGTCCATTTGGTCTAAAGTATAGCTTAAGTCCGATGTTCTCTTATGGGTATTCTTTTGAGATTATCTGTTGAAAGTATTGAGCTCCCCTGTTTCTTTTGTATTGTCTATTTCTCCTTTCAGATCTGTTAGTATTTGCTTAGTAAATTTAGGTGTGCTGATGTGGGTGCATGTGTACTTACAGTTGTTATATCCTCTTGATGAATCGATCCCTTTATTATTTGATTATGTCCTAACTATTTTTACACTTTTAGACTTAAAGTCTACTTTGTCTGATGTAAGGATAGCAGCTCTGCTCTCTGCTGGTTTACATTTGCATGGAGTACCGTTTTCCATCTCTTCACATTCAGCCTATGTGTGTCCCTAAAGCTAAAGCGAATCTCTTGTAGGCAGCATATTGTTGGGCCTTGTTTTTTTTATCCATACAGCCACTCTGTGTCTTTTGATTCAAGTATTTAATTTATTTGTATTTAAAGTCATTATCGATAGGTAAGGACTTACCATTGCCTTCATAATAATGGATTTCTGGCTGTTTTGGAGTCCCTTGTTGCTTACTTCCTCTCTTGCTGTTTTCTTTTATGGATTGTTAACTTTCCATAGTGCTAGGTTTTGATTCCCTTCTCTTTCTCTTTTGTGTATCTACTGTAGATTTTTTCTTGATGGTTGCCATGAGGCTTGTATAATATCTCTTATAGACATAACACTATTTTAAGCTAATAACAACTTAACTGGAGTCCTTGGGCTGGCAGGTCTGGTGCCTGGGTCAGATGGTGGGCAGGCTTGGTACTTGGGTCCATAGGCGCTGGTCTAGAGGCATACAAGGTCCACAGGGTCCAGCCTCATGCTGGGATGGTCCAGAAGCCTGGGTTTCCTGGATTTCTTCTGGAGCCAAAGGTTGTGGGGGCTGGCCTGGTCTTGGGGAAGGCTGGAAGCTTTGACCCATGGGAACTGGCCTGTAGACTAGGTCCATGGGGGCTGGCCTGGTGCTGGGGAAGGCCAGGAGCCTGGGTTCCCAGGAGGGGCTAGGTCTGTTGAGGCCAGCCTTGTGCTGGGGTGGGCTAGAAGCCTGGGTCTGAGAGAACCTTCCTGGAGTCATGGGGGTGGGTTTGGTGTCTGGTACTGTGGTTGAGCAGGAACCAGTTTGCAGTCAGGGTCTATGGGATGGGTGGCACAGCCTAGAACTGGAGTGGGACAGGAGACAGGGCCATTGGAGCCACCCTGATGCAAGTGAGGGCCAGTGCTGGGGTCCGTGGTGAATTTGGGTGTTTGCTTCATTCTCTTTTCCACATGGGGAGCGTATATCTGTCTACACTGGCCTGACCATGCTTGAGGAAGATAATGTGAAACTGTCCTTCCTTATCTTCTTCAGTGTGCCTTTTATTATTTCTTTTCTTCACCCAAGTGCTGTAAACCCTCACCTGGAATCTTGAACTCTTGTGAAGGTATTTTGTGTATGGATAGTTGCTCAAATTGATGTTTCTGGGAGGGGACAAGTGCTAGAAATTTCTATATTGCCATCTTGTTGTCATACAGAAGCAGTTCTAAGAAGAAAATTCATTAGCAATAAGTGTCTGTATCAAGAACAAAGATCACAAACAACCTAACTTTAAACCTCAAGGAACTAGAAAAAGAAGAAAGTAAGTTAAAATTTAATAGAAGGATGCAAATAACAAAGATATGAGCAGAAATAAGTGAAACAAACACTAGAAAAACCATAGAAACAAATCATCAAAACTAAGAGCTGGTTTTGTGAAATGATAAAAATATCTGACAGATGTTTTGCTAGACTAACCAAGAAGAAAAGAGAGGACTCAAGTAAATAAAATTGTAAATGAAAGAGGAGATGTTACAACTGCTACCACAGAAATACAGAGGATTGTAAGAGACCACTGTGAACAATTATGTATCAGCAAACAGGATAACCTAGAAATAAATTCCTAGAAACATACAACCTACAGAATCAATATGGAGTTAAAATCTGAACAGACCATTAAAGAGAAAGGAGGTTGAATCCGTAATAAAAAATCTCCCAACAAACAAAAGTTCAGGACTAGATAGCTCACAGGTGAATTCTACCAAACATTTAAAGAATTAATGCCAATCCTTCTCAAAGTCTTTCAAAAAAATTGAACAGAAGGGAACTCTTTGACACTCACTTTATGGGTCCAGCATTACCCTTATGCCAAAGCCAGTTGAGGGCACCACCAAAAAAAGAAAAAATTATAAGCCAATATCCCCGATGAACATAGATGTAAAAATCTTGGAAAAAATACTAGGAAACAGAATTTAACAGCACATTAAAAGAATCATATATCATGATCAAGTGGGATTTATTTCTGGCATGCAAAGATGATTTATTATACCACAGATCAATAAAGTGATACACCACATTAACACAGTGAAGGATAAAAATCATATAATTATCTCAATATACACAGAAGAAGAATTTGACAAAATTCAACATAAAATCTCTCAAAAAATTAGGTAGAGAAGGAGTGTACTTCAATAAAATGAAGACCATGTATGAGAAGCCGACAACTAACATCACATTCAACGGTAAAAGCACAAAGCTTTTCTTTTAAGATCAGGAACAAGACAAGGGTGTCTGCTCTCACTTCTTCTATTCAACAAAATACTGGAAATCCTAGCCTGAGCAATTAGGCAAGAAAAAGGAAAAAAAAAAGCATCCAAATCTGAAAGGTAGAAGTAAAATTATTTGCAGTTGAAGACACAATCTTATATATAGAAAATGCTAAGATTCCACAAAAAAACTGTTAAAAATAATAAATGAATTCAGTAAACTTGCAGCATACAAATTCAACATAGAAAAATCAATTGCAATTCTATACACTAACAATGAACTATCTCAAAAAGAACGATTCCATTTATTATTTTATCAAAAAGAATAAAATATTTAAGGCTGAATTTAATCAAGGAGGTGAAATATCTGTACACTGAAAACTAATACAATGATGAAAGAAATTAATGACATAAATAAGTGTACCAATATCCTGTATTCATTGATTGGAAGAATTATTTTTTGGATATGATACCAGGAGCACAAACATCAAAAGCAAAAATAAACAAGTGGAACTACATCAAACTAAAAAGCTTTTACACAGCAAAAGGAACAGTCAACAAAATGAAGAGGCAACCTATGCAGTGGAAGACAGTATTTGCAAACCCTATATCTGAAAAAGGGTTAATATGCAAAATATATAAGGAACTCATACAACTGAATACCAGAAAAACAAGTAATCCAATTAAAAAACAGTGAACGAAACTGAATAGACATTTTTCCAAAGAAGATATACAAATTGCCAAGAGGCATATGAAAAGATATTCTGTTGCTAATTGTCATGTAAAAGCAAATATTTTAAAACTACAGTGAGATATCACCTCGCGTTTGTTAGAATGGCTAATAACGGAAAAGACCAAAGGTAGCAAGTGTTGGTAAGGGTGTAGAGAAAAGGGAACCCTTGTACCCTGTTCATGGACATGTAAATTGGTACAGTCATTATGGAAAACAGTATGAATGCTCCTCAGAAAATTAAGTATAGAGCTGCCGTAGGATCCAGCAATCCCACTCTGGGTATATATCCAAAGGAAATTAAATCATTCTCCTGAAGAGATATCTGTACTCCCATGTTCACTGCAGCATTATTTGTAATAGCCAAGATATGGAAACAACCTAAGTGTTTGTCCAGGCATGAATGAAGAAAATATATTCATATATTTATATGTATGAATGTTACTCAGCCTTAAAAAGAAATCCTGCCGTTTGCAACAATATGAATAAACCTGGAGAACATTGTGTTAGGTGAAATAAATCAGACACAAGAAGATACAAGTGTTATTTGATCTCACTTATATGTGGAATCTAAAAATATGAAACTCAAAGAAGTAGAAAGTAGAGTTTTTGTTGCTGGGGGCCGGAGGGTGTGGTAAATGGGGAGATATTGGTCAAAGGGTAGAAACTTCCAGTTATAAGAAGAACTAGTTTGGAGGATTTAACATATAGCATGCTGACTGTAGATAATAATGCTGCTTTGTGTAATTGAAATTTGCTAAGAGAACAGATCTTGGGAGTTCCCTGGTGGTCTAATGGTTAGGATTTGATGCTTTCACTGCTGTGGCCGGAGTTTGATCCCTGGTTGGGACACTGAGATCCCAAAAGCTGTGGAGCATGGCCAGAAAAAGAAAAAAAGAAGAATAGATCTTAAGTGTTCTCAGCAAGCACACATGGTAACTATGTGAGGTAGTGGTTCTGTTAATTAATCATTTAAAAATATATACATGTATTAAATCATGTTGTACATCTGAAATATATACTCTTTTTATTTGTCAGTTGTACTTCTATAAAGCTGGGAAAAAACCCATACCACCTAATTTAAGAGTTGTAAAGGAATAAAAACAAAAGTAATGAACCATAGCTTTCTCTTGACTATAAGAACAGTAAACCACAGGAACAATGACACTTCTATGAAGTACTGTATTAAGTCAGTTTTGTCTTGTTTTTTTTTTGCGGTACGCGGGCCTCTCCCGTTGCGGAGCACAGGCTCCGGACGCGCAGGCTCAGCAGCCATGGCTCACGGGCCTAGCCGCTCCGCGGCATGTGGGATCTTCCCGGACCGGGGCACGAACCCGTGTCCCCTGAATCGGCAGGCGGCCTCTCAACCACTACGCCACCAGGGAAGCCCTGGTCATGTAGTTTTTATGCCACGCTTTCTCTTCGGTGTCTGACATGTATAAACAGTCATGCTTCCTTGACAGTTCATTTTAGCTAAGGAGAAACCTAGGAGAATAATACAGTATCTAAAATGGCTAATTTTTCTGAAGTTTGTTGAATTTGAGTCATTGAACATGTGATGTTTGTTTAAATTTAAAAAAATCTTTCATTAAAACAAAAGTTTTGAAGTACTTTAGAGTTACACACCTATGAGTTTATGATGGCTACTCTTATGATATTCCAAAGAAAGGATATTACAACCTTGACAGTGACATATATGTCTCATGGAAAGAGTTCTGATGTCCTCATGCCAGGATTGGGGGGGGGCAGTGGGGAAGGGGGAAGAAATATATTGAGCCAAAACAGCTTGCTTGATCCCACAATCCAGAGTGTACTTACTGATGAGGTCAGGAATTGAACATGTTCCAAATGTACCTATATGGTACTCATGTGTAATAACTTAAAGGTCATTCTAGCTTATGGTTGTGACTGGGCCTGAATACTCTTCTTAATTTCCGCATTTCCATAGTTTATAAACATAATTTGTCTATAACATATTTTTAACCTTTGTGTGGCCTGGAATTGTGAAACTGGGTAGAATTAAAATCAGCTTGCAGAATACTGTCACTAAATATTGATAATATTTCCTAATGTTATTAGTAGATCTTTACACTGGTCCCTAGGCATAATAAAATAATGAAGTGAGGGAGAATATAATATCTGTACTTCCTTTTCAAAGTGTGGCAATCATTATTTGTCTAAGTTAGTCACTGAGATTGTTGTGTTTTCTTTAAAATGTAGCAGTTAGTGCAATAATGTATCACCTTAGTGCTTAACCAAAGGGAGTTAGACACTGCTATGAGGAAAAGCCCATGGGGGTTCAGTGCATATTCGCAGTTCTAAAGAAACTGATTTTAGATGAAGGCGAAGAGGTCTGCCTGAGAAAGGCTTTCCCATTGCATGGAGCAGAGGAGACCATGGAGAAGATTAACTGAGAGAAAGTTGAAAGGAGTTTTTCTCCTTATTTTATATATACCATATTCCATTATTCATATTTTGGTGGATTTTACTACTGATGATTCATATCTACGTAATCGTATGTGATTTGATTAAAAAGTCAGGACTCCTTTTAGTATCTTGACTGGTTAATTCACTTTGGACTTTTAAGTTTTTATTGATTCATATGTAAAATGAGGATTAAAATATCTCTGCGTACTATGAAAGGTTGTGAGTGTGAAATGAGATAATGTAATAAAAGTATTTTATAAGCTGAAAGGTATCATTAATGTGTTAAGTAACAGTATTACGTATGTGTCCATGTATAGCTGAAAGGATTTAAGTATAGCATACCTTAGACTTTTTTTTCACTTACTTATGTATTTTTATTAACACTTTATCTTTTTAGAGCACTTTTAGTTCACAGCAAAATTGAGGGGAAGGTACAGAGGTTTCCCATATGCTCCCTGGCCCCCACAGATGCACAGCCTCCCCCATTTTTGACATCCTCCACCAGAGTGGTACATTTGTTATGACTGATGAACCTACAGTGAAACATCTTATCACACAAGGTCCACAGATTACATTAGGGTTCACTCTTGGCTTTGTACATTCTACGGGTTAGTACAAATGTATCAATATAAGGATATGTATCCATCATTATGGTATCATGCACAGTATATTTCCTGCCCTAAAAAATCATCTGTGCTCTGCCTGTTCATCCCTCCCTAT
Organism: Delphinus delphis; assembly: GCF_949987515.2. NCBI lineage: Eukaryota > Metazoa > Chordata > Mammalia > Artiodactyla > Delphinidae > Delphinus > Delphinus delphis. The sequence continues at coordinate 42,608,095 of NC_082691.1, forward strand.
CCCCTAAGCCCTGGCAACCTCTGTCTCCATAGTTTTGCCTTTTCCAGAAGGTCACACCTTAGAAATAGTATAGTATGTAGCCTTTTCAGACTGGCTTCTTTCACTTAGTCATATGCGTTTAAATTTCTTCCATGTCTTCTCATGGCTTAATAGCTCATTTTTTTACTGTGCTCAATATTTTGTAATAACCTATAAAGGAAAAGAATCTGAAAAAAATAGGTATATATGTATGTGCAACTGAATCACTTTTCTGTACACCTGAAATTAACACAACATTGTAAATCAACTATACTTAAATTAAAAAAAAAAATCAACAAGAAAACAACCTGATTTAAAAGTTAGCCAAAGATCTTAAGAGATGCCTCACCAAAGGAGATACACAGATGGCAAATGAGGATATGAAAAGATGTTTCACATCATATGTTATCAGCGATATGCAAATTAAAACCACAGTGAGATACCACTACACACCTATTAGAATGCCCAAAACCAGGACACTGAGAACACCGAATGCTGGCGAGGATGTGGAGCAACAGGAACTCTCATTCATGGCTTCTGGGAGTACAAGATGGTACAGCCACTTTGGAAGACAGTTTGGCAGTCTCTTACAAAACTAAACATACTTTTACCATATGAATAGTAATCATGCTGCTTGGTATTTATTCAAAGCAGTTGAAACCTTGTGTCCATACAGAAACCTGCAGATGAATGTTTATAGCTACTTTCTTCGTAATTGCCCAAACTTGGAAGCAACCAAGATGTCCTTTAGTAATGGAATAGATAAGTAACCTTTGGTGCAACCAGACAATGGAATATGTATCAGTGCTAAAAAGCATACCGTACTTTTAAAAATATGTATCCAAATGCGATTTACGGAATGATTAGTTGTCTCCATTTAAAAACTGCCTCTGAACCTGTAGTTTGACTGAAAAAAACAGTTGCTTATCACATGCTTCTCTGCATTATAGCCATACTAAATGGAGAAAACCCAACTCTCATGCCATGGCCCACAAGCTCCGTGCCCATCTCTCCACACTCGTTTTTTGTCAGTCTACTAACCACTCCATGTACATCACACTGGCTTTCTAGTTTTTCACAACAAGATCATTCCCATCTCAGAAAGTTTTGAGTTGGAATTTTCCCATCTTAGAGTATTCTGCCACATCGCCTCATGACTTGCTTTTCACCTCATTTACAGCTCTACAAAAATGCCACCTCTTTGGAGAAGTCTTCCTTTGCCATTCAGTCAAAAATTTCCTCTCCTAACCCACTCACTTTCCTCTCTATTCTTTTACTCTCCTTTATCTTACTCATAGCATTTGTCGTTATCTGGCATCATACATACTTTTAGATCTTTTGTTTTGAATTTTTTTGGTCTGTTTCCCCACTGGAAGGGAGTCATGACATAGTAGAGCATTTAATAGCTTTTTTAAAACACTGTATCCCGGCATATTGAGTGGTACATAGCACAGAGAAGGTGCACAACCTGAGTGTTGGAAGAAAGCAACTAAGAAAGGAGACAACAAGAAAGAGAAGGGAGGGAGCAAGGAAGAAAAATATGGATAGATTCTGGGTGTACAGTTTGGTCATCAGTTGCTACTGTTTGCTAGTGAGCTGAAGTATTGCTTCAGTATTTGGATCTGATTTTCAGAGCATCTAAAGCTTAATTAAATGCTCTATGACTTTTAAGAGTGTCATATATTTCATGTATCTAAATGGATATAGATTAATATCTCTAAACATGTACCTACATGTATCTAATTACCTGTCTTTTTCTATTATTCATGCCTTCATGTGTGTGGTTGATATACTTCATTTCACTACCTTAAAGCTGTTTGGGCGAAGAGCTGCTGTGTATTTTCCTGGTACATCAAAGAGAACAAAAAGTTATAAACAGTGCAACAAAAAGTTGTACTGTGGGGCTTCCCTGGTGGCGCAGTAGATGAGAGTCCACCTGCCTATGCAGGGGAAACCGGTTCGTGCCCCAGTCCGGGAAGATCCCACATGCCGCAGAGCGGTTAGGCCTGTGAGCCATGGCCGCTGAGCCTGCGTGTCCGGAGCCTGTGCTCCGCAATGGGAGAGGCCACAACAGTGAGAGGCCCACGTACCGCAAAAAAAAAAAAAAAAAGTTGTACTGTGCTGGGCCTTTTTCCTTCAATAAATATTAATAATGGGTGATTTTTATAGTTGGCATTGCTGCTTGTTTACTTATCCTTTGGTGAGACTACCAGGCAGCATTATTATAATAGCTGTCCACATAAGCTGTTTGTGGTATTGATGGTAATATGCACCTTAGTAAAATAATTAATGGAGTTTGATTTCTCTCAAATTTACTGGGTATATTCTATTGTAAATACATTTTCATAGTTAATTAATAACTTGACAACTAATAGATCGTAAATATTGCTACTTAGGTTTAAAATAATTAGTCTGGAGACCACATTGGTAATTATTGCCATCCAATGTTCTAATACCTCTGTTCTTCTCTAGAGATATAGACTTCATTTGTGAGAATCAGTCTCTAGATTTCCCTACTGTGGTCTGATGCAGTAGGTATTAAATCATATTTCTTCATTCACTGAGGTTGAGAGTGAGTTTGGAGTTGAAAGTAGTTCCTATTCTGTAGTAACCATTGGTCTCAGTTATAGGTAGATTTAGAATCTCATTATCCCTCTACTGCATAAAGGGAACCGCTTCTGAGTGTTTACTCTATGTTTTATGTGGCATATGTTAACATGCCCTGCATCTTGTTTTGTGTGTCATGATTTTTCCCCCTCTTAATATTCCTTTGAATCACTTTATTAGGGAAGAAAAGATCTTATTTTCTAGATATCTTACCAGTACAAAAAAAATCCTTCTTAATCAATTTGAAAACTTTAAAACAAAATCGGTCTCAAATTTTTGTCAGCTCTCTACTGTTAAAAGACAATTCAGAGAGCTTTACCTGATATGAATATTTTATTGAGTGAGAAACAAACTATTCGAGAGCAGAGATACTTCAAACCTCAAACTGGCCTGACACTCAGGGCCATAATGTTACAGGATGACTTATAAAGTGAAAATCAGGAAGTTGTTTAACCTTTACAAGGATTAATTATTACTGTGGGTATTTCCAGACAGCAGGGGATTGGGTAAAAGTGAGTATCTTGGAAGATGACTTAAGTTTCTTTTATGATTATCAGAGGCATTTATAAGAAATGACTTAAAGTAAGTTTCAATTATATCCATAAAATAGACTAGACTTAGTTTTGCTTATGTGGCTTAAATGATTTTTTGTCTGCTTGGGAGATTTTTAAGCTTGGCCTCTATTTTATTTTAATACTACTATATGTTATGTATTACTTTTTGTACCTGTAAGATCTAGATTAAAACAACTTTTGGTAAGTTAAATGACATAGTTTTTCCTAATTATATTGGTTCAAAGATCAGTAATACTCAGCATTATTATGCACACTAGCTTTTTATGTTAGATATAAAATTTTAAGTGTAAAATTGTGTATTTCTTTAAAAGATCTCCTTTTATTGAATGCTAGGATGTTGATGCTTCTCTAGTAATTTTTCCAGGAAAAATGTTTCTTATGGTTATCTCCTAATACTAGTGATGAATTTTTATTTGTAAACTTTTTAATTTACTGAGAAACATTTGAAGTATGAATATTTTCATTTTATGTCAAAGTAGTACAGTATGATCCACATATGAAGATATTTAAAAGTTTTCTCAAATTTCAAATTAGAGCCTAAATTTAGTATTCTGTCTTCCACAGAAATATTACTGAAGTAAGTTTATAGAATTATATAATACTGAAATATGGATAACTGACAGAAAGTAACACTTTTTCTTTTACCTGAAACTTCGTTTCAATTTATGAGAATAGACCATTTTAATATTCTTTCCATTTCTCCTTAAATATTATGATGTGCTCTCTGTTTTATCCCAGTATAACATTTCCAACTGAGAGCACAGGCAATGAATTCCACCTGTACTGGAGGAAATTTATGTGTCCATGGATTTCATCAGCCTCACGAAGAGTATCACGACTCCGCAAAATGTAAAGGCTGCTACTCTAGATGGTATCCAGAATTTTGTGTATGATTTAGGGATGTAGTTATTTACCGGAGCCCATTCTTATTTAGGTATATTTTTATTTTGTCACATGAAATATTCCAGCATTCAGTCGTCCCTATAAAAACCCAAGATTATGACATCACTTTTCTTGCAGACTGGAAGGAAGATTGCATTTAACTTCAGTTTAGAATCCTACTTTCAGTCTAAATAGCTATTGCTTATAAACAGCTTGTCACTCCTCCAAAAATAGTAGGGCCACCTGGACAATGAGAGAGTTCTTGTAATTTCTAAGGTCATCAGTTGTGGGTGTTTTTCTAGAATACCTGAAAGTCATGTAGTAAAATGTGAGTTGTCAACAAGATGATGATATTAACAGAATTTTAGTTCAAAACACTTTAATATGAAGTTGTAAAAAAGCCTGTTCCTATTGATATAAGCCCTCTGTTCTGGGGGAAATTAACTTTAATTAACTTCTCTCTATATTTTTTTGCTAAGCTGTACTACAAAAATATTTATGATTCCTCTGTCCTTACAGTCTCAGTGGAGGAGAAACTCTCATTGTCTACCGTTAATAATGTACTCTGTACCCAATACTCTGACTTGTGCTCGAGGACTTTGTTTCCATGGTTATTCCCAGAATCTGTATATCATATCCCTCTCATTTTCCTTCAGACTATAAAATGCTTTTCTGTCATAAAAACTTATATTTAGTCTCTAATTCTGTAGTCTCTCTAGTTTCAAGCTGCCTTCATCTCTCCATACCTGAGTTCCTTGAAGAGGTAATTTATTTTCTTTGTCTCCAATTTTTTCTCTCAGTTCACTCTTCAAATTAGATCACCAAGACAGCCTCAAAGATCCCCTCATCTTGACTAAACTTTAGAAAAGCTTCCTCCTAATTCTAGGCCCCTAACTTTCCTTTTCTTAGAGCATTTACTTCAGAAAAATTGTGATTTTCCATTCTTTCTCTCCCCTTTGAAATGCAAATCTTTTAAAAGGCCTCTTGCCAGTTTCATTGGTACAACCAAAGAATGTCTTTTTCAAAGACCTGGGAGCCCTCCCTTAATCATCAAGGAAGGTAGGGCCCCTAGCTGCCAGTTTCTGTGAAAGAGTGGGAAACCTACCTTTGGGAGACACCTTGCTCCAAGTTTTAAAACTACCACCTGTCATGAAGATAGGAGAAAGTTTACTTTGTCCCCAGATAAAGCCAGTTAGCAAACACAGGTGGCCTAAAATGCCCCCACTCCATCTCTTAAAACTCTCCAGCCCTTTGTTTCAGTGGAGTTGATCTCAGGCTGAGTCTGGCCTTTCTTCCGTCTTGCAAGAGCCATGAATAAAGTCTTCCTTTTTAACTTTGTCCAGTACAGTTTTTGCTTTGACCAGTACAATCTTTATTCTCCAAACACTCCTCTTCTTACCTTCTTCCACTAAGATCACAAGTTTTCTCGTAATGAATACTCACTTTTTAAAAACCTTGCATTAATTGACATCTCTAAGACTGTTCTTTAGTGATAACTATGACTTTTTTCTTAAAATTATATTGAACCTCTTTGACCTTTCCCAGTATTGTTCCTGATTTGGCAGTTCTTTAGCCATAACTGTTGGTAATCCCCATGTATTCCTCTTCCATTCTTTACCTATACATCTCTATTTGGTTGATTTCAAAACATTTCAACTCCCAAATACATGCTTATGGCTCTGAAATATTCTTCAGGCCATACTCCTCTTGAGTTGCTAGGCCATATTTCAGCTTCTTTCCTGTGTCTCCACTTTATGCCTCATAAGCATTTCAGAACTTTAATTTATTTGGAAGTTCACTTTGCAGCTTTTTCAATGTCCGTTTACTGGATGAGTGCACACCTCTCCACACAACTGGCCAAGCCAATAACTTGGGCATTGACCTAGAGCAGATTCATTAATTTATTTTTCAAATACAAAGGAAGTGTCTAATAAATTTTGTTGAATAAAACAATATGTAATATTTTACAAAATCTTGTATTTTTACCTGACTTTATATCTTCTCTCTGAATGATGGCCAGGGAGTGAGATGTAGCCAGACGAGTACAGCTTAAAAAATTAACCTGAGGACAGGGAGACTGATAACTTGGTGAAGGTTGGTTGCTTTTTTATTAAGAGCCTAGCTCAAAATAGGATAATTAATTTATAACAACATTTCAGTTTATTAATGGGTGCAGTATACTCAATACCAGGACAAACATACTGTAAATAGTCAGATAATAAACAGTTTAAGCTTTGTATGCCAAAAGGCAAAACTGAGAATATTATATAGGTTCTTATATCATCATTTAAAATGTGATCATATAAAAATGTGAAAAAACATTTTAATCCCACCACTGATATAAAACCAGGCAAGAGCCCACAGGCCGTAGTTTGCAAATGCACGCTCTGTAACTTATTATAAATGAGAGTATCAAATTCATGGTCCGAAGAGCCTGACTAAAGCTTTTTAAAAAATTAATTCCAAACCTACCACCAGTTATGGTGTGTGGTGTGCATGGATGCATGTGTGCATTGTGTATATATTTTTTGCTGTGTTCAGAGTTTTTATTGGGACACAGTAATTTTAATATCTAGGGCTTAATTTTTTATTCCTCTGTGTTATATAGTTTCTTGGTAGATGTAATTGGTAAAGAACTAAATAAATTATGTAGTTGCATTTTTATTGCAGTTGTATGTGAACAACTAATCATTAGATGGAAATGACATGAATTAAACTCATTTCTTGTCTTGAAGAGAGAAGGTAGTATTAGTCTAATTGGTAAATGCTAGAAGAAAAGGCAACATTTTCATTTATCACAAGATCACCTTATTCATGATATAAATTTCATTCAGAAGAGGTGTTTGTAGTTTATCTGTGTTAGTTTCTTTTTAGTGTTATGGAACTCAGACACGCTTAACGCCCCCCCTCCCCACCACTTAACGGGGCTTTATTTTAAGGATACCTTGGGGACCAAGGGAGCCCAGAGGAGCTAAAACTTTGTTTATCCTTGTCAGGGGTAAATCAGTAGCTCTTATAGTCTGTCAACAGTTCTGGTGACCCAGTGGGAATTTTACTTCTGTCCTGATATGGCTCCCTCCTGCACTCTCCTGTCCTACCTGCTTCCTCCTGCTTTGCCGCCTTCTCTCTATTTTCTGATCAGTGTTGTGACTTCTACTCCACGTAGATTTTGCTTACTTCTTAATGTTTGTGTGTGTTTGGCAGTTTTTTTGGTTTGTTTTTAAATTGCTAACATTGGCAGCTTCTAAAGGAACCTCTAATCAAGAAGATAGACATACTTCCCCAATGCTGTGGAATTGGGGTGTAGTTTGACGGTTTGACACATTTCCTCTCCTCCAAAACATGTGTATTGGATTGGCTTTTCCTTTTTATTTACTTACTTTAAAAACATTTTATTTTTATTTTTTTATTTTTTGGCTTTTCCTTTTTAGAGGAAGTCAAAATCAAAGTTTCCAACCTGAAACACTTTCATTTAAACAAGAGGATAGTGAGTATTTTTTTAAAAAAAGGACACGTTATGATTTGAATATTGTTCCCACCAAGGGAAAATGAAATCTGATTTGTGGGCTTGACAGACAATCATAAATTTTTCTAGAATGTCTTTTTTTCTTTTACTGCTACTTGGTTGTTGCATGTCTGCCACGTGGTCAAAAGAGAAACATGGAGATTAGGCCCATAGTTCCTAACTCTTTTAATTCAACCAGTTTCTTTAGATCCATTTTATTATTTTGAGTAGCTGCTGATAATGGCTTTTGGCCACTTAATAGTTCAGTCTGAACCTATCACATGGTTGGTCCAATAATTACTTATACATAAAAGAAAGATGGCTGTACTCACGGCAGTCGTGAAAGACTAGATTTAGTGCAGTTGACACTAGTAGAACGGGAAGTTAAATGTTCGTGTATTATTCCAAGAACAGAAAGGCTTAAAATAGTTCTTGGTATTCATAAATTTACAGATGACAAGCATTAAACCAGAGATTAAGGAATTAAGAGATTAGGACAACAGAAAAAGCGAGAGCATGGCATACAGGAGAGAGCAACCACAGCTTAACTCATGCTGATGGAGGCTTTGCAGGAATGCAAGCTCTCAGTTGCCAAGTCGTGTGATTTATTTTTTTCAATTAAAGCTAAAAATCTGGAATTTATTGTTACAGAGTGTTAATGGGTTGAGTTGTGTTCTCCCCACCCCAACTTAAAATTCATATGTTGAATCCTTATAGCCAGTACCTCAGAATGTGACCTTATTTAGAATTAGGGTCTTTACAGAGAAAATCAAGTTAAAATTAGATTGGACCCTAATGGAATATGATTGGTGTCCTTATAAAATGGAAATCTAGGCACAGAGACCCACAGGGAAAATGATGTGAAAAGACATAGGACGGAGAGGTCAACTGTAAGCCAAGGAGAGAGGCCTGGACCAAATCCTTCCCTCACGGGCTTCAGATGGAACCAACCCTGCCAACTCCTTGATTTTGGACTTCCAGCCTTTTTTGTGACAATCAATTTCTGTTGTTTAAATCACCCAGTGTGTGGTACTTGGTTGTGGCAATCTTATCACACTAACACAAAGTCTTCCTGGTTTTCTAATACTGGTAACCTATTGAATTAAAGTTGAAACCAAAACATATCTCCATCCCTTTCCCTTTTGACTCAGAAGTACAGCCCATTTCAAAAATTTTATCGAAGGCAAAGGGCCAAGGGCACCTGCCATTCTAGGGATGTTAAATGATAACTGAACATTTTGGTAGTATATTTGGAATTTGTTTCAATCGTTGGATAATAAACCTTACTAATTATTACTCATTTTTCCTTTATAAAGGTCTCAAATTCAATTTATCCAAGAGAAAAGATTGTTTGTTGAAAAAATCAACACACTGGATCAAATACTTCTATTTATCAATGTTCAATTTATTATTTTTTTTAAAACCAGACCATCTCAGTGGTTGAATGCCGATCTCTAGCCTACCATTTATAGCAGGGGGAGCAGGTCACGACCAATCACTAAGTAAGCACTCACCTGTGGTTGTGGGTATAGCAGGTAATCAGGCTTTTACAGACTACTCTCTGCAATACTTCAATTCACTGATAAATGAGTATCAGGTCCTGGCTAAATAAGGTTTGTCCAGAAATTTGTAATCTTTACTCATTGAGTTATTGAAGAGTGATAAGTGAAACTCAAAAATCTTTACGGTTGGTCAAGTCTTATGGCATCCGTGTTCATCAAAAATTTATCCAAATCTGGAAAAATATAATAATCACAGTTGCAGCCAGAGAACAGTGCTTCAAAAATGATTTACCTTTCAAACATAATATCACTTTTAGCTCTATTTAAATTCCAAATTGTTTAACAATATAATCTTGTTGGTTCTGTTAAATGAAAATCAGAATCAGCTGATCCATGCTGCTAACAATTTTAAATAGTTCATAATCACAAGTCTGTTGTTAAAGTAACTGTTTTCTCTTGCTATTTTATACTAAACCAGGTCTTAAATCAGTGTATGCTATAATAAATTAGAGAAAAGTTAAATATGTATGTATTTCATAAGCTAAGGCATTTTTGCATTGGAAAAATTATTTTGAAGAGGTGTAACCAATTCAGTTAGATAAAACATTACTTTGAATGTTATGTCTCATCTTAATCTGTGAAATTAAGAACTTGAACTAAATGAATTATAAGAGCCATCTTGGGATCACGGGGAAAAATAAAACAGAAGGGCATGTAGTTTTGTTTTTTTTTTTAACATCTTTATTGGAGTATAATTGCTTTACAGTGGTGTGTTAGTTTCTGCTTTATAACAATGTGAATCAGCTATACATATACATATATCCCCATATCTCCTACCTCTTGCATCTCCCACCCTCCCTAACCCACCCCTCTAGGTTTTGTCTCCTCTAGTTGTCTAAAATAAGTTTTATTTGATGGTTAGAAGAAGAATATTATGGAAAAGTAATATTAATGTGAATACCATGTTCTTTGGTATAATTTCTTTCTTTACAGCCTTTTTGCTAATGGCACAGAGTCTAGAGCATACATTCGAAAAAGTTACAGCCTGTTTTCTCCCCTATTTTAAATTAATGAGCATTTATTGAAGAATTTTTTTTTTTAAGGGAAAACTGCTCACAGACTTTAGTGTGTACCTCAGAAGACACTGGTGTCAGGACAAGGCCATGTCACTTGCTAAATAAAGTCTTATAACAGTAACAACTATTTTTACCTGCTTAATAAGCAGAAGACCTCCTGAAATACATATAAGTAAGCTAATGGTTTAGGCATTAGGAGAACCTATGAGGGGGACGTATGAGGACATTGAGTGAATAATACAGAATCTCTTCTGATTTGAAGATGCTGTAACTCAGGAAATGCATGAGGAAAATGTGATTTTGGGAATAGAAACATATACATTTTTTAGTAACAATTAGCTAGACTGGAAAAACTGACTTTTAAAGAAAGATGCCCTGTACTTTCTCTAGAGAGCTCCTGCAAATGTCTCCATGTCATTCTGTGGAGAGTTTACGCTCTGTTTGGTAAAACCCCTGGTGACACTCATAGCTTCTCTCCCAGTGCCACATGCTAATGACTCTAAATAATATATAACCCCAAATTCTAAACTGTGTACTTGCCATTAACTTTATAGGATGAACATATATCAGAGCAAGGAGAAAGAACAGGGTTTAGACAGCATGGTTTATTTTTTGAGTTATATTACTCGTTGTGATTGATATATGTGTAGCAGCTGGCTTTTATTTTTTTTTATTTTTAAATTTTTATTTTATTTTTGGCTGTGTTGGGTGTTGTTGCCCATGGGCTTTCTCTAGTTGTGGCGAGCGGGGGCTACTTTTCGCTGCGGTGCGCGGCCTTCTCACTGTGGTAGCTTCTCTTGCTGCGGAGCACAGGCTCTAGGGCGCGGGCTTCAGTAGTTGTGGCTTGCGGGCTCTAGAGTGCAGGCTCAGTAGTTGTGGCACGTGGGCTTAGTGGCTCTGTGGAATGTGAGATCTTCTTGAACCAGAGATTGAACCCGTGTCCCCTGCATTGGCAGGCAGATTATTAACTGCTGCACCACGAGGGAAGTCCTGCAACTGGCTTTTAGTATAAAATACAATTTAAACCTTAGAGACCTATTAACCAAAGAGCCATGATTGGCATTAAATACATTTATTCCATTCAGGGAAGTAAACTCATATTTGTAGAATACAACATCAGTTTTGAACGTATACTGTAAACGTCTGGGCAACATATCAAGATGTTTTGCCCAGTTTTTATAGGCTGATGTGATCCACATTGCCATGGTACTTTTTTTCTTGAAGTGATATGAAGATAAATAAGGACTCTGTTGTATAATTGCTTCCTTTCATTTCCCAAATGCCCTTAACTGGATTTTAGAAAATCCAAGCTATTCTCACAATAGGGCAGGTCAAAGCCCAGTAGTACCCTGAGTGATGACAGCACTAACCGGCAGTTATAACCATCAAGGGTACTGAGCTCTAAACATGGGGAATTCATTTTTCCAAATGTAACACAGACTACTTAACACTTTACCAGATGGCAATAGATAAGTGATAAGTGAGTTTTATTGCAGTTTATAATGCATATTGATATTGTAAAGTCAATTTTATCATATTAACATTTGTAAACGTGTTTCATTTTCTTTCATGTGTGTTAGCTACTGAAGGATGATGTCAACTATACTGATTTTTCTTTGGAATACACAGAGAAACAGCTAATTAAAAAATAGCATAAAACTCCAGGCAAAGTCATTTGTTACTGTCCTTTCTTTAAAATGGACTGCCAAATGTCCATCTCATTTATAATATCTTTTGCTTCAGTGAAACATGGTGGGAAAGGAAATTTTATGGGATTAATATTTTTTTGTATCTTAAGTACAAAAATCTCATATGTTTTCAAATAAGTCTCCTCAGGAGCTTTTAAAAAGGCGGATTTGGAAAGCCAATCTGCAGATATTCTACTTTAGTGGATCTTGCTGAAGTGGAACGTAAGTTGCTGACTAGTAACATCCCCTTTCTCAGAGTGATTCTGATGAAATGCTCCTGAGTGAGGGAAATGTGGAAGATACTAGAAGCAGCAATGATCTAATTACATGATTCAGTCATTAATTTTTCTTTCAACCATTGATTTAATAGGTATTTATTAAATGACTGTCATCAGTAGCTTAGTATAAGTTTATATAATGTTTCTGTTGGAAGAGATCACAGGGTACAATCTTTTTTTTGTTTTTGTTATCATTGATGTTTGTTTAGGACACTAACATTGCTATACTATTATTAAATTACAGACTTTATTGGAAGTTCACTAGGCATTCCACTAACTTATGGAATTTTTTTAGAAAAGGAAAAAGCAAGACTGAAGAGGAGTAACTCTTTTATTAAATTTTTTTTTTCCATCTGGCCCTCATGTTATCTCAATGATCCTTCTATATATCTATTTTCTGTGTCTCTTTTTCCCCAGAAGTTTGTTTTTAATTTTTTTTCTTTTTACCTTTTGATCCCCTTCATCCTTTTCTTCCACCGCAACTCCATCCTCTGGCAACTCCCAATCTATTCTTTTTATGTATGAACTTGGTTTATTTGTTTTTCTTTTAGATTTCACATGTAAGAGACATAATACTGTATTTGTCTTTCTTTGTCTGACTTATTTCACTCAGCATAATGCCGTCAAGATCCATCCGTGTTGTGGCACATGGCAAGATTTGCTTCTTTTTTATGGCTGAATGATATTTCATTGTACATATATATACCACAGTTTCCTCATCCACTCATCCATTGGTGGATACTGAGGTTGCTTCCATTTCTTAGCTCTTGGAAATAATGCTGCAATGAACATGGAGGCTCATATATCTTTTCTGGTTAGCGTTTTAATTTTCTTTGGATAAATACCGAGAAGTGGAATGCTGGATCATATGGTAGTTGTATTTTTAATTTTTTGAGGATTCTCTATACTGTTTTCCATTGTCACTGAACCAATTTACATTTCTAACAACAGTGCACCAGGGTTCTCTTTTCTCCACATCCTCACCAATACTTGTTCTTTCTAATCTTTTGGATACTAGTCATTCTGGCAGGTGTGAAGTGATAACTCATTATGGTTTTCATTTACATTTCACTGATGATTAGTAATCTTGAGCATCTTTTCATGTCCTTATTGACCATCTATATATCTTCTTCGGGAAAATGTGTATTTAGATCTTCAGCATATTTTAAAATTAGGTTTTATTTTTGCTATTGAGTTGTATGAGTTATATATTTTTGATATTAGCTCCTTATCAGATATATGATTTGCAGGTATTTACTCCTATTCAGTAGGTTGCCTTTTCATTTTGTTGATGGTTTCCTTTGCTGTGTGGAAGCTTTTTAGTTTGACGTAGTCCCATTTGTTTATTTTTGCTATTGTTGCTTTCGCTTTTTGATGTCAGGTCTTGGTGATGAAGGTCATATTTCAAAGAATCTATGTCAAAGAGCTTACCGTCTGTTTTCTTCTAGGAGTTTTGTGGTTTCAGATCTTATGTTCAAGGGTTTAATCCATTTTGATTTGATTTTTGTGTGTTGTAAGACAGTGGCTGAGTTTTATTCCTTTCGTGTGTCTGTCCAGTTTTCCTAACAGCATTTATTGAAGAGATTGTTCTTTCCCCATTGTATATTCTTGGCTCCTTTGTCATAAATTAATTGACCTATATGTGTGGGTTTGCTTCAGCACTGTATTCTGTTTCATTAATCTGTGTCTGTTTTTATACCAATACTGTGCTGTTTTAATACTATGGCTTTGCAATGTAGTTTGAAATGAGGGAGCACAGTGCCTCCAGCTTTGTTTTTCTTTCTCTGGATTGCTTTGTCTATTCAGGGTCTTTTGTGTTTCCACACAAACTTCAGAATTATTTTTTCTAGTTCTGTGAAAAACACATTGGAATCTTGATAGGGATTGCATTAAATCTGTAATTTGCCTTGGGTAGTATGAACATTTTAACAATATTGTTTCTTCCAATCTATGAGCACAGAATATCTTTCCCTTTATTTGTGTCTTCTTCAGTTTCCTTCATTGGTGTTTTATAGTTTTCGGTGTACAGGTCTTTCATCTGCCTGGTTAAGTTTATTCCCAGGTATTTTATTCTTTCTGATGCAGTTGTAATGGGATTGTTTTCTTAATTTCTCTTCCTGATAGTTCATTATTGATGTATAGAAATACAGCAGAATTTAATATATTGATTTTGTATCCCACAGCTTTGCTGAATTATTTATTCTGTTGTTTTGGTGGTGGTTTTTTGGTGGAGTCTTTATGGCTTTCTATATATAATGTCACCTGGAAACCGTGATAGTTTTACTTCTTCCTTTATAATTTGGATGCCTTTTCTTTTTCTTGCCTAATTGCTCTCTAGCTAGGACTTCCAATACTATGTTGAATAAAGGTGTTGATAGTGGACGTCCTTGTTTTATTCCTGATCTTAAAGGAAAAACTTTTAGCTTTTCACCATTGAGTATGAGATTAGCTGTGGGCTTGTCATATACGGCTTTTATTATGTTGAGGAACATTCTCACTGTACCCACTTTGTTGGGAGTTTTTATCATAAATGGATTTGAATTTTGTCACTTTTTCTGCATCTGTTGAGATGATCATATAATATTTATTTTTCATTTTGTTAATGATGTGTATCACATTGTATGATTTGTGGATGTTGAATCGTCTTTTCATGCCTGGAATAAATCCCACTTGATCATGGTCTGTTATCTTTTTAATGTATTGTTGAATTCACTTTGCTAATATTTTGTTGAGGATTTTTGCATCTATATTCATTAGGGATATTGGCCTGTAATTTTATTTTCTTACAGTGTTCTTGTTTGGTTTTGGTATCAGGGTAGTGCTGGCCTCTTAACTTGAGTTTGGAAGAATTCCCTCCTCTTCTGTTTTTCTGGAAGCATTTGAGAAGGATTGCTATTAATTCTTTGGAGATTTGGTCGAGTTCATTAGTGAAGCCATCTGGTCCTGAATTTTTGTTTGTTGGGAGGTTTTTGATTACTGAATAAATCTCCTTACTAGTAATTGATCTGCTAATAAATACTTTCTGTTTCTCCCTAATTAAGTCTTGGTAGGTTGGGTTTCTAGGAATTTATTCATTTTTTTCCTATGTTGTCCAGTTTGTTGGCATATACTTGTTCACAGTAGTCGCTTATGATCCTTTATATTTCTGTGGTATCAATTTTAATATCTCCTCTTTTATTTCTGATTTTATTTATTTGCATTCCCTCTTACCTTTGCTGAGTCTAGCTAGGGGCTTGTCAATTTTGTTTATCTTTTCAAAGAACCCGCTCTTAGTTTTATTGATGTTCTCTTTCGTCTTTATTTCATTTATTTCTGCTCTAATCTTTATTTCCTTCCTTCTAACTTCGGGTTTTGTTTGTTCTACTTTTCCTAGTTCCTTGAGGTGTAAAGTTAGGTTGTTTATATGAGACTTATTGCTATGAACTTCCCTCTTAGAACTGCTTTTTCTGTATCGCAAAGTTTGGTATATTTTTATTTTTGTTTGTCACAAGGTATTTTTTGATTTCTTTTTTTATTTCTTCTTTGATCTCTTGTTTGTTCATTAGCATGTTTTTAATCTCCACATTTTGTGAATTTTCCAGTTATTTTGTGTAATTATTTTCTAGTTTCATCCTGTCATGGTTGGAAAAGATGCTTGATATGATTTCAGTACTTTAAAATTTATTAAGGATTTGATTTATTCTTTAACTAAAACCTAGAGGGGAGGTGGACTTACCAAAAATAATGCTAGTTATCTCTAAACCTCCAAATTACAATCTACTGATTGTAAATTTCTGCTTTTACTTCAGACATATTAGTTATAAAATAGTTTTTTTCTTCTGTGTCCATAGATGTATATTCACTCAGAATATTAAATAAAGCAAGTATTAGGCTCAGTAAACCTTGAAGATACCTTGCTTGGCTTTGACATGCGATATGTTTCTCTTTATTATAAAAAAGGCTCCTTCAGTCAGGAAAACAGACAAGAAACATCAGGGATTAGCTATTACAATTGGCACTTCTTCAGTGTTTTGCGTTTATTTAAAAAAAAAAACACCTAAATTTTTACTTTTTTTTTTTTAAATTGAAATAGACTTAGGGTATGGTCCCGATGAATAGACTAGAAGATTTAATATGATTTTCTTTATACAAGTAGAATAATATCCTGTAGAACAGAAGAGAAGCATTTTAGCTATTTTTGCAGGTAAGCAAACAAACAAAAAATACACAAGCCAAAAACCAGAAACTTATTGCATTTGTGTACCTTTTCCAGCTATTTTAAAGAAAAAGACACAAAGAAATGTATTAATCTTTTTTTTTTTTTTTTTTTTTTTTTTCCGGTACGCGGGCTTCTCACTGTTGTGGCATCTCCAGTTGTGGAGCACAGGCTCTGGACGCGCAGGCTCAGTGGCCATGGCTCACGGGCCTAGCCGCTCTGTGGCATGTGGGATCTTCCCAGATCGGGGCACGAACCCGTGTCCCCTGCATCGGCAGGCGGACTCTCAACCACTGCGCCACCAGGGAAGCCCAAGAAATGTATTAATCTTTTAATAAAATTCTGTTTAATAATTCCAATCACAAAAACATATGCAGATAGTCATTTAACTGTCATTTTAAGTACACATAGTTTTCTCTTACCTGGTGACATTCAGAAAACTATTTTGACACACATAACAAGGATCTATCCCTTTTACAAAGTTGTATTTTTTGTTCCTATCATCTTAGGAATTTTCTGGTTTCAAGCTGGCTGATTTTTTTTAAATAGCAAATTTAACACATTATTTCTTTTCAGAACATTAGGAAAAAAATATGTGTATGCAGAGACATGGACTCATCCAAACTATTGTGTTTATCAAGGATATGAAAGCATTGGTGGGAGCCAGTTGAGTCCATGCTGAGTAATTGTCAGTGGAAATGAGTTTGGCCATTTTCTTTTTGCACTGGGAAATTTAAACAATATTGTTGAGTAAATATTGATACTGTTTTTGTGCATTCATTAAAGTGCAAAAGCTTCTCATTTTAATTCCAAGGGTGTGAATTAGAAGAAGGAAAGGATTAGATGGAAATACCCTGCAGCATAAATGTATTCATGGGATAAATTCACTTTAAGTAGAATCACAATTGCAAAGGAATCCCCATATACTCATAGTTGCCCCTGAGATGATTTGACCATTTGGGGAGGAGAGGACCAATCACTGGTTGAACATGATTAGAAATAACATCAGCTAATAATTTGGTAATAAAATTATCTCATGCCATAATTTACAGATGATAAGTTGTTAATCGATTATTTGTCTTTTAGATAAATAGCTGTAATAATGACCCATCCTTATTTTAACAGCCTTAGTGAGTTTTTCTCTAGGTCTTATGTATGATTTCTTTTCATATTAAAAACCATGGAATTAGAGTTGCTTTTTCAAATGTTGCTGTCCACCAGCACCAAATTTTACAATATGTTGTTACTATTGTGTAAGCATAACTGCATTTATTTTAAGATATATTTGGAATATATACATATTATGCTGTTCTTTTTAGAGAAAAATGTAGGTACTACATGTAGCTGACCCTAAAATATTTTTAGACAAATAACACTTTTTCAGAAAATGCGTTGGATTACGTGAAAAAAATGTGTGATGAGGAAAATTGTATGTTTAGAATAATGTATTCTAAACCCAGTGCTACCTTCACAATGGGTGGGACTACAGAGGTGGCAGTGTCTTTCTTTGTCAATAGGCCCAAAAGGAGATGTTTTAATATTGTTGCCCTGAACCAAGGTGACATGAGGGTTGTTAAAATTATAAACATAGTTAAAGAGTTAAAGTAAGGATATGAAACATATAAACAAGGTAATGGTGTGGCTGCCTTTTATGTGCTTACTTACTTTACCATCATGCAGTGGCCTGGGCCCTGGCAACAGACATGCTTCCCTTTGCTAGATTTTACTTCTGCCTGTGCTAGATGTTCAATTCCATATCTAGCCTTGTTAGAAGAGCCAGGGTGAAGTGTTTCTCAGTGAGAAGTAGCGGCATACATTACTTCCTACACCATCATCCAAAAGGCCCCAAGTTTCAGATGAGAATGCAGCCAGCTGACCCTTTAATTTTAGTTGTGTTACACCCCAAGCAGAGAACCCACCTATGTGGTGCTGAACTGCTGACCTAAAGAGATGTAATAAATGGACATTGTCTTGAGCACCTTATGTTGTGGTAATTTGAAACACAACAATAGTAAATTACTACACCTGTAGAATGTTTTATTTATACTACTGACTTTTTTCCGAACACTTCTCAGCTTTCTGGGACGGATGTTCTTCTGTGTTCATTTTTTAATTATTTTCTGGTTCCCAAAACAAAAACAATAAAAAAAAATAGGAAACATTAAAATTGTACTATATATTAATTATCAATCATATGGAATTATATTAATTTCAGAAAAAGGGAGTTTATCTCCACTTAAGCCTTTTTATTCTTATTTTGATTTTCCAACATTATTGTATAATTTTATGTAGTTTATTTTTATTAAGTTTATTTTCAGTATAAAGACATTTTTATATTATAATTTTAGGTATTTTATAATTTAAAAAATTATTACTATTGAGAATAGGATATTTTTTTCAATATCATCTCCAAAGAAAATATATGTTCTTCATTTTCAATTAATTTTCTTTGCTAATTGTATTAGCTAAACACTTTAAAATAGTGTTCAGTAGTATTAAAACTTTGTTTTATCATTGCAGTGGCATGGTCAGCATTGTACTTTATGAAGATTAATTTGTTTTGATCTATAGAATAAATTGGATGAAGAAGGGGTTTAATGGCAGTGGGGAGAACAGTTAGGATCTTATTTCAAAGTTCAGCATAGAGTGAAGTTAGGATCTTATTTCAAAGTCCAGCATAGAGTGAAGTTAGGATCTTATTTCAAAGTCCAGCATAGAGTGAAATGGAGCAAAGAAGCACCGCAGACATGAAATTGACAGAACTTGGGGAGTAATTGAAGTCCTGTTGTGGGTGGATGAATTTCAGCTGACTTTGAAGTGTTAAATCTAGATTACTGTGCCATTGATGATTTAATAAACAGATATTGGCAAGAGCTGGAAGATAGAAAATAGTTGAAGTCAGTTAATTTGGATAAGACTGTTGAGTTTATAATGCTAGAGGAACACCTAGGTAGAGGCAGTTTGACTGTTACAAGTCTTATGGTATGGTCAAGAAAGAAGTAGGCTGACAACTCAAAGTCTTAGATTAAAGTATACCCCTGACTTTGCCATGAACTAGAAGTTTTTTGTTTGTTTGTTTTTGCGGTACGCGGGCCTCTCACTGTTGTGGCCTCTCCCGTTGCAGAGCTCAGGCTCACCGGCCATGACTCACGGGCCCGGCCGCTCCGTGGCATGTGGGATCTTCCGGGACCGGGGCACGAACGCGTGTCCCTTGCATCGGCAGGCGGACTCTCAACCACTGTGCCACTAGGGAAGCCCTGAGCTAGCAGTTTTATATTGGATAAAGAAGTCAACTGTTCTGAGAGTCAAGAGAGTCAGTTAAATTCTCCAAACATTTATTGGAACTCTACCATGTGGAAGATATTTTTCTCGGTATTACAGGGGATAAAACCAAAGTGATTTGAAAGGCATCAAAGAGCTGTAATTAACTTTGCTGGATAAAGATGAGTTTAGGAGATACATGAGTGGGGAAGACTAGGTCTTAGTTTGGAACATTGATCCAGTGTAGTGAAATGGAGTTGGTATGGGAATATGGTTGGGGATAGGCTAATAGGCTAAAATGGAAGATTGGTTCAAATTTATGAGAAAGTTAATGCTCAGACCAAGAGTTTGGATCTTATTTCAGGTCACTAAGGAAGGATACTTTGTCTTTGACTAGGAAATGGCCTCCATCTTCACTGCATTAGCTCCAAGTATCATCTTTTCTCATATGGATGGCTTCAGTGTCATCCCATCTACACCTCCAGTGTATTCACTCTTTATTCTAACTAGTGAAATGAGGAATTTTACCTTCGTATTGTGAAAAATCCAATATATGTTGTTTTATCTCAAGAAAATTTAAGTAGATTTCCATTGCTTATAGGATAAAAGCTAAACTCTGAGTATCGCCTAAAAGATCATTCATGACCTCCCCTTTCTTCCTTCCCAGACTCTTGCTTCCACTTTCTACTTTGTATTTCAGTCATTCCAAACCTATTTACTATGCTCATTCACATATACCTGATCTTGTACATGTTATACCTTTTGCCTAGAATACTTTCCCTTCCATTATGTTGCTTACTCAGGGCGTGTCTATAAAGAATTGAAACCAATTTAATAGTCCTCTTCTTTATGAGAACTGTCTCTGGCCTCCTGTCGTGCTCATCATGGCATTACTCATCTGTGCTACTATTGTTTCGTATGCACCCTTCACTCATTGGAGTTGAAATACTGTTATTTGTTCAAATCTCTTTTCCCCGTTAGGTGGATATTCTTGAGAACAGGACTTCTATTATATTTTAACATTTTCATTATTTGGTTTGAGATTTTTCCTCTTGGCATTTACTTATGAGCAGGTATGGGCTCTACAGGTCCTCTTTTAAATCACTAAGTAAGTGTCACTGTAGAGAGATCCGTGTTAATTGTCTGAATTACTGTCATTTTAGGTTCTAAACACTTTTCTAAATTAAAAAAAAAAACACATTCACTTGCATAGTATAGAGGAGAAAGAGCTTATCTAAAACAAACAGAAAATCAATGTCGAGATCAATTCGCTCTTTTGGAGGCTATAGGATATTTTTATAGCTTTTAGCTGAAAAGCACTTTAATGTTTATAGAAAATTTTAGAAAAATATATATTGAATCATTTCTACAGTCAAATGCTCACTTGTAGGTTTTCATCACCATTTGTTTCCATCTCAATTTAGGACCACCTTCTACTAGCACATTTATAGAACTGGGACATCTGCTCCTCTTGGACACTCAGGCCCATGTAAGAGCCAGCTGCAGCATACATTATTTATTTGAACAGCTGGTTGATTTGTAAGTTTGTAAAAAATTCTCCCTCTAAAAGCATCAATGTATGATTTTTTTATTTTGTATTTTCCTTTTTTGCTTATTGATTTTCTATATACACAAGTTTGTATGAACAGGACCTGGGTAATTAAAATAACAGTAAGAAATCTCTGAAACAGTGGCATCCACCCCTTAAATAAAGGAAAAGGATACATTGGATAAAGGAAAGAGATGGCATTATTTTATGTTCTGGAAGGCACTTATTAATGTATCCAACTTAAATATTAAAAAAACTGTATTTTTATTTATACAAGTACTTATGAGTGGGTCAAACAGTAAAATTGATACATATAGACTATGCATGGCCTAGTGGCAAGCAAAATTTTAACAGGTAAGCTTTAAAGAAGATTTATCTTCTAATTGGTTCCTACAAATTTTATCAAAAACTGAATTACTTTTAAATCCTAAAATTTCAAGAATTAGAGAACAAAATATTTAAAAAACGGAATATATTTTTCTTCCTAAAGTGATGAGATTGTTTGTCTTTGTTACTGTTATAAAGGTACGAGGCAGATACTGTTAAAGAGATATGGGAACATATGTATATGTATAACTGATTCTCTTTGTTATAAAGCAGAAACTAACACACCATTGTAAAGCAATTATACCCCAATAAAGATGTTAAGAAAAAAGAAAAGGTTTCCAAGCATTTTAGTTTAAAAAAAACAACAAAAAACCCAAACTGATATTAAAGTGGATTATGTACATATTTATCCTGTGTATTTTTTCAGGATGTTCACTGAAATACAGAGGATGAAAAAAGACTTAAATACCACACAAAGAGTGCTTGAGAAGTCTTTCAGTATAGTGTGCTATATAAATGCCTGCGTATTTGTGACACGTTCACTTACATTTTTAATTAGCTGAGCTTAGATTCTGAAACAATCACTTTGGTGGCTGATTTGTGTGGATCACAACACCACATTATGGGTTATTTCATTACAGTGAGTACCGTATTATGTGAGTGCTGATGTTTTTTAAACCGTGGATTTTTTATTATATGCAAAAATGAGCAATTTTATTTATCAATATCAGTATTGTTTGTGTGGTGACATATAATATTGTATAGTCAAATTATGGATTACTCTATTTTGTAATTATCTCATTACATAGTTACAGTACATGATTATTGTAGAACATTTGGAAAATAGAGAATTCTTAAACAACATATAAAGAGTCACTTTTTGCGTTGTGGTGTATGTGTCCTTAGTAAGGTATCATGTAGTATATACTCTTAAGAAAATTTTCATTTAACATATATTAAACATTTCCCATGCCACTGATAACCTTCTGTGATATTATTATTTTTAAAGCATTCATACTATTCATTCGTAAAGATGATCCACAGTTTATTTAACCAGTCCCTATATTTGAACATCCGTATATGTTGAACACACCATCTCTTCTGTTGTGTTCTTTATGTTAGAAGGGGGTCAGCAGAATAGAGACTGTAATGAAGAATATTGGTGATAGACATTTGCTATTATAAGTAAGTCAGGAGGAACATTTAAAAAAATGAATCTTTCTCATCCCATGATAAAATCCTAATTAAACATTGCTGTAAAGAACAAAGGGAACATCCATTTCAAGTGATATTGATACTTACTGTTGATGTACTCACCAGCAATTTTGCACCTGTTAATCCTCTTAGCAATAGCTACAAATTATTGTACACTTTTATAATTCATTTAGTAAACAAATATATGTTGTGTATAAAAAGTTTTAAAGTATCTCAAGAGTAGAAGTTCACCTAAACATGATATAAAAATCAGAACTCTCCCAATTTCACTACTTGGGTATACGAACAAAGTTTTAAACAACTAATGGCCGCACAAGAAGTATAAGATGGCATTTTGTCCCAACATCACTGTATATCTTGGAGGTTTTTTTGTATTTTACCCAGTCTTTGCTTTTTATTTATTGAATATACTTTCCCATCCATTCCAGTTTTTTCCTTAACTAACTTTGAAGGTACACACTTTATTTTTGTTCTTTTAGAGGTTACTATTGAAACGTGTTACTAATCCAGGTTTATATTCAGTCAGCATCTTTCCTGTTTCCCAAAGAATCCAAGTACTACAGAGTGTGGTAACACTGGTCACTCTTCTGACACAAATGCTCTTGCTCAGTACTATCATTGTCCTATAAAACAAAAAGTGATTTAGATTTACTTAGGTATTTACCACTTTTCTCAGCTTAATATTTTTATTGTGTCTCCAACATTTCTTTTCCTCATTCCTGAAATGTCCGTGTCAAATATTACGTGTATTCTGGATCTTCCAGATACTATTCTTGATGCCTTTATTCTGCAAGTATTGCAGGGTTTTCATTTGCATTTTTCGATAGCTTTATCATCATGTATGAGGGAAGAACTGTGCAGACACCGTGTTTCTCAGAAAGTGTGGTTAATTGACACTGTCTTCCAATTTCAAGCCTACTTTTGTGCAGGTCAAATCTTCTCAGCTACACAGTGGGGATCAGCTTAATTTACACAGCTCTCAGTCACATTCTAGCTTTAAATAAGATTCTCCTTGGTCTATACCTTCTCAACTAAAATCATATTTCTTATCCTTTGCTCCTCCAGCCTCAATCTGTATTTTTTGGGAGTAAGTTAGGTAATGGAATACGTGCAAAAAAAATTTCTAGAGTTTAATTCTACCAAAATTCATTTTATATGGCCCAACCTCTTTCAGGTAGTAAATGGCATTCTTCAGTGTTTTGTTTTTCAAATCATAAAACCTGATTCAGAGTGTAACAGTATGAAGCATCTTTGTATATTTTCCAATATGCATCTTTGTATATTTTCCAATATGAAATTTTTAAAATATTTAATTGAATATCTTCATGATGTTATGATGGTGTGTAGCAGTGGGGGTCACTTACCTTACCATGTTCTTTGCAAGTCTCCAAACTAGATTTTGTGAATAACCTCTGAGGCATCATAGTAGTACAGCTTCCAAGATAAACTGCATTTTGATTTTTATCTCTCTGCTTTGTCTCTGCCTCTCTTCTAACCTTGTAGACATTTGCATGTGAAATTCTTCACGGTTCTGCTGGGTTTTCTTCTCTCAACATCTTCTCTCTCATTTATCTCAGCTTTCATATTTCTAACATCTACTTCTTTCTGCACAGTTCTCAGTTCTGCAATCTAGTCATGATATCTATTTGAAATATCTTGTTGAAGATCACATCCACTTATTTGTTTTCCTGTTTCTCAACTAAATATATCTGAACTCTAATTCTATTATTTTTGGCTTATTAATTTTTCTTTCATTAAATTTCTTCTGGAAATTTGCCATTTCTAACCTTTTTGGTGATCTCATTTTCCTGCTTTTACAGGGTTGATATATCAGAATCACCTTGGTATGGAACTTTTGCTTAGGCTCCAAAGACCTGCTAATTCTGTAGGTTCAATGCTGCTTTTTTCCCTGTACTCAATTTTTTTCCCAGACGCTGTCACTGCTGTTCAATTCATCATTACGTTTCACTTATTAAGGAATAAAAGCATTCAAGCTAGCTTCTATATAACTGACTGTCCTCTTAAAGTCACCTCCAAGCACACCAAAAATACATTATCTTCCTCATATACACTTTATTTTCCAATCTCAAAGTAAAGCCCCTAATAAATACAGTTTCTTACATACTTTGCTGTTAAAACCATGACTAGATAGATGCTAATCACAGTAGAGCAAATGTAGTCATGAACTGTCCTTGACAGTCCAGATAGAAACTTTCTACCTTTTTTGAGATCTATGAGCACCTTAGAGATATTGGCATATGTCTGATATATTTTTATACATGTCTGGCTTTACCTGTAAGACTCTACAGCGGTGTGTCTCCTGTAGTAGCAGTTAGCCAAATGGGGCTGTTGAGCGGTTGAACTATGATTAGTCTGAAGTGATGTGCTGTAAGTGTAAAACGCATACCAGATATTCATGACTTACTATGAATTAAAAACATGTAAAATACCTTAATATTCTCTTATACTGAACCATAAAAGGTACAAGCATGCCGCAGCTTTTAGCACGCATACAAAAATGTCTGCAGAAATCTTTACTATGTTAATATTAAATCAATTCTGAAGCCACAGAGTTTCCAGAAAAATACCCTAATTGAAAGGAGACCTGGATCATCTGGACCGTAGAGACTTTCAATTTTTTTTCCTTTTCAAGTCTATGTACACAACAAACCAACCGAATCATCTTCCCAAGTTTGAGCTCATTTCTAGTTTTTCACACTCCTTAATGGCCTTGAGGTGGAACAGTAATAAAGAGCAGTTAACTACTTAAGTCGTGCCTTTGAGGCTTGAACTGTGCAGCTTCTTATGTAACAGCGATTAACTCAGACCCTGAGAGTTGTTAGGTAAATAAGCGTTATTTGATAATGATCCGTTCTGGTTGCTTTGTGTCGCATGAAGTCATGATTTTGGCTTACGATACAAGGACTGCTGACAATCTGACCTAGGCACACTCTCAAATTGGACTTGTGTCTTTCTGGTATAAAATGACCTTGCAGCACCTGATGGACTTTCCCCCCCTCTAAAGCCGGGAGCACAGCAGTGTCCACTTGAATGGCAAATTGTGATAAAGTAGCAGGAGCGAAATTGCATAGCATAATCACTGCAATTTTTTATTGAATTGAGCCCTTTGCTCTTTCTCTTGACAGAACAGTTTATTGAATGTGCGTGTGGAAAACAAAGAAAGGCAGTAAAGAAAAATACCTTTTTTTTTTTTGCCTGAGAATAGAATAGAAAGAAAATGTGTCTACTTCCAGAGTGTGTTTAAGTGGAAGAACATTTTCAGGTCCAAACAGACTCTTTAGAAATATCATAAAACTGTTCTGCTCAAGGGCAATTCAGTGACTGATGAGGCTTCTGTCTGGCAGCCCTGTCAGCTTGAACAATGGAAGTTTCTTGTGTCCTTTATTCCTGGAAAATAGAGAAATTCTACCAACTAATAAAAATTTTTCATTAAAAGGTAGAAAGATGATTTTAACAGATGGCTAATGTTTTATTTTGTACATTCAATAATAGAAAGTCTGTCAGCTGCAGCTTAAAGTTTTATAATGAACATGATTTAATCAAAAATCAATTCTTCAGAATTTAAGGTAGAAATTAACAATGGGAATTTCTGGTTTGACTCATAGCTTGAGCATTGGTGCCATTTGGCATATTTGGAGAGAGGCTTCCTGGCTTTTCTTAGCACTCTTGAACTTAATAACCTTTGAAAATAAAATACTGAAATTGTTTAATTTCACAGATTCTTCAGTTTAAAACAAACAGTGGTGTTATCACAAAATGTTTCGGTGAAATTTATTAATAGCCTAAAAGCCTCAATATTCAGATATTGGATTTTATTATTTGGTTACTACCCATTCCAATAGATGATTTATTATGATATAATATTTTCACTGATGCTATAGTCTCAGCTCATTGTATTTATGAAACCTAGACTTTTGTCATATCTTTTAAATATTCGTGAAAAAAATACAATATTGAAGTGAATATCAAGGGTCTTGGGACTTTTGTTAAATTTTTTTCCTCTTATTATGATTTTTGTTAAGAAAATTAAAAACATGTTTTGGAATTAAATATATTCTCCTTTAATAATAAATACTTTGATCATGATATTGTTTTTCTAAAAGTTACTTAGCATGAATATCATTTTATAAAGTGTTTTGTTTTGGAATTCTTCCAAGGCAAGGAGGAGAAACCATATTATACTTTAGGCTTGGAAAAGCGTTAGTAAATATATTTTAGAGGAAAAAAATCCTTATTTGGTAGAATAGCTGGAAAAGGTGGCAGATATTTATTTTTATCTGTTCCCTGGGAATTCCCTACTGTCCATTTGAACTTCCGTTATTACTGATAAATCTTAAATGCAACCTAGTAAGGTCTTAACTCAAAGAGAGTTGGACTTACAGCAATAACAGTGGCTAAGAAACTAATGTTTAGCCACTCTTGAATACCCATTAGCTGTTTTCCACATTTCTCTTTTATTGGTTTTCCAATATCTGTATTTGCTAACTGAATGAGTTTATTATTGAGCATTGATGTAAAATTAAGAATTTAAATGGGAAGGGCGTTAAAATAGAAGAAGATAAAAATTTCTTTTCTCCCCCTCCCCCACCAAAGCCTTTGGCTTTATATATTTATATGGCTTTTACAATTTTATTTTTCAGTCTTCAGGACTAATCTTATTTGGGGCTAGGAATGCTAGGATGAATTACAGCCTTTTAGATGATCTCTTTTAGTACTCTGTGTCTTTAGTTCAGTTAGGTAACATATGTATTGGATTGGCCAAAAGGTTCGTTCTGTTTTTTCCGTAAGATGGCTCTAGTAGCACTTAGTTGTCTTTAACTTCATTTGAAACAGTTTTGTTAGATTGTATGTGACAGCCGTCATATCAGCGTGAATTTAAAAAAAAGACCTATCAAAATTGGTGAATTTTTGTGTAGCCATTTGAATATTGAAGATGGAAGAAAAAAAGCAAACTTTTTGGCATATTATGCTTTATTATTTCAAGAAAGGTAAAAACACAACCGAAATGCAAAAAACGATTTGTGCAGTGTATGGAGAAGGTGCTCTGACTGATCGAATGTGTCAAAAGTGGTTTGTGAAGTTTTGTGCTGGAGATTTCTCGCTGGATGATGCTCCACGGTCAGGTAGACCAGTCGAAGTTGATAGCGATCAAATCAAGACATTGAGAACAATCAATGTTATACCGCATGGGAGATAGCAGACGTACTCAAAATATCCAGATCGAGTGCTGAAAATCATTTGCCCCAGCTTGGTTATGTGAATCGCTTTGATGTTTGAGTTCCACATAAGTTAAGCAAAAAAAACCTTGACCGTATTTCCACATGCGACTCTCTACTTAAACATAACAAAAATGTTCCATTTTTATAACATTGTGATGGGTGATGAAAAGTGGATACTGTAAAATAACGTGTAATGGAAGAGATCATGGGGCAAGCGAAATGAACCACCACCAACGAAACTAAAGGCCAGTCTTCATCCAAAGAAGGTGATGTTATATATGGTGAGATTGGAAGGGAGTCCTCTATTATGAGCTCCTCCCGGAAAATCAGACGATTAATTCCAACAAGTACTGCTCCCAGTTAGACCCACTGAAGCAGCACTCAGCGAAAAGCATCCAGAATTAGTCAACAGAAAACGCATAATCTTCCATCAGGATAACGCAAGACCGCATGTTTCTTTGATGACCAGGCAAAAAGTATTACAGCTTGGCTGGGAGGTTCTGATTCATCTGCCGTATTCACCAGACATTGCACCTTTGGATTTCCATTTATTTAGGTCTTTACAAAATTCTCTTAATGGAAGAAATTTCAGTTCCCTGGAAGACTGTTTAAAGCACCTGGAACAGTTCTTTGCTCAAAAAGATAAAAAGTTTTGGGAAGATGGAATTATGAAGTTGCCTGAAAAATGGCAGAAGGTAGTGGAACAGAAGCATAAATACGTTGTACAGTAAAGTTCTTGGTGAAAATGAAAAATTTGTCTTTTATTTTTACTTAAAAACAAACAGCACTTTTTGGCCAACCCAATAGAAAAGAATGGTATAGTAAAAGGTAATGTTATAATCATTCAACTAATGATGTTACTTACAAAGTATAAAGAAAATTTAAGATACTAATGTATATTTTATCTGATTTACTGATGGATATATTATATCAGCTTTATTAGAAATTATATTTTGTTTTCTAGACCCAGATTTTATTAAGATACACAAATAAAATGGAAAGCACTTTCATGTGAAGTGTACAAGCAACCTAAATCTTTAAATGGCCTATTAAACAAAAAAGTGAAATTAATTTTATCATTTTAATTAGTATTTCTCTATGTAGCAATCATCTTGTACCTGATTTTATGCCATCTGTTTGGTGTTTTAAAACTCCTTACTGGTTTACAATTTCTAATTTGAAGAATAAGTACTACGAGATAATTTTCTAATAATTCCTTATCTCTTGCAAATCAATGTGAAAGAACAGAAAACTGTGACTTATTGCCTCTCCTGTGCCTTTTACATCAAAGGTGCCAGTTCCTGATGGCCCAGATTGTGTAGGATTCTTCTGGTGCATTGTTTCTCAGATTCTGTCCTTAGGCTAGCTTCCTTACATCATTGAAGCATGTTTCCTTTCCTGGTAACTCAGTTCCATTGTCAGCCTGGAAGGCTGCAAATGCCCCTGCTGCTATTGTTTTGGCACTGATGGGCTTCTGCTGTTTTGGCATAAATGCTGCATTTACATACTGAGAATAGTTTTCTTGGCGTTTGGGAGAACTGTTATCATGAACATGATGAATTCATGAACCAGAGTGTGTTTTTGCACTATTTTAAATTTACTTAGTGTCTCTGTTATGGTGCATCAAATAAGCACTCATGATTTATTTTCAGTTTTATTTAAAGCACAGTGTACTTTCAGGTATGCATCCTAACAGGTTTTGTTTTCCTATGATGTTATGTTTTATCTAGTTTTTATTTGTCACCTAAAAAAACTAGTTTTGTTTATGTTTAGGTTTCTTTTTTAGTGGTCCCCTCCTTCCCCTCTTCTGCTCTCAGTATTCTGTAACAGGATGCCCCAATCCTCCCACTTGAGTGGTGTCACTGTAGGTCAGGTAGGGAGCCAGGACTTTTCATCTCCAGAAGCCAGTAACTAAGACCCCCATTATGTCAGTGGAGACCACTTAAAGAGCTTGGACTTCCATTCTCACCAGGGTGTAATGAGGTGTCCCTCTATACCTCACTGGGACAGTTGTCAGAGGAGCAACAATGGAGAGGGAAATAGAATTGTGCAATTAGAGGAAAACCTAAATTGTGCAATTAGAGGAAAACCTAAATAGAATTGTGCAATTAGAGGAAAACCTAAACTAGTTCTCACATCCGCAGATGGATGTGAGAACTAGTAGGTATAAAATAAACAGGCCCGAAATATCTGCATCATCTCCAGTGTCCTCCTCCTACACATTTATTTAGTAATTAAATAAGGAAGATAGTAGCTATAGAGCGCAGAGTCCTGGCAAGCACCACTTTAACCAGGTTGTCGAGGTCAACATCCCAGTAATACATACTGGCCTCATATACTTGCTATTATAATGCACTGAGAAGGACATAGTGTCTCTGTATGATTTCTCCCAGGAATGCAAAATCTTAGCCTAATCATGAGAAAACATCAGACACTCTAAATTGGAGGACATTCTAAAAAAGTAACTGATCAGTAATCTTCAAAAGTGTCATGAGAGACAGGGGAGGGCTGAAGAAATCACAGGAGGAGACTAATGAAACCTGCCAACGAAATGTGTGGAATCCTGAAACATAAACATAATGTTAGAGGAAAAATTAATAAAGTCTCAATATGTTCAAAATATTAGTTAAAATAGTATATCAAGGTTAATTTCTTAGTTTCGATAAATATCCTATGGTTAAAATGTTAACATAAGGAGAAGCTGAGTGAAAGGATCTTCTTGGGGTGTAAACTACTGTTTTTAAAACTTTTAAATGTGGGTCTAAAATTATCACAAAATAAGTTTAAAAATTTGGACATTTTTATCTTAAGCTGCTGAAGCAGAACATATTGTGATCAATAAATTATTTTCTTTAATCATGTCCCAATTCACTGTTTAGTCCCTCTTTTTCCACTGTATTTCTAATCTGCTTATCTGATATTTCCTAGAAGTAGCTTTGCTTCACACTGTTACTGTTATCAGTGTAGACTGGACTCCTGAAGTTTGCAGAGAAATATCTGAGTAATGTTATTCCCAAGGACCATATAATTTTTTTTAATGTTTAATAAATATAAAAAGTAGGTCATGTAATTTTAAGGCTATTCAAAAGCATTTAGTTTCTAGGAAAATTGCAGTGGTACAAAACAGTACCCACCTGAAAGGTGGTTATTTTGAGTGTCCATTTGAACTTCTTCAGTTTTTGCTTCAAAGAAATACTTACCTCTTATGTTTGGGTGACTCTAAGTGAGGGAATGTTGGATGGATGGATAGGAGAAAATTTGAATTAAACAACCATTAAGGGCTGGATTACATTATGTTAACATAAAAAGTGAGAAGATAGCATTTTCCATGTTCTATAGAAGTTGTGTTTGTAACATCTGATAGATTTATTTATTTATTTTTATTTCAGGCAGGTCCAGAAAATTATCAGAGCTTTTCTTGCAGACTCAGCTACAGCTCAGTGAGAAGATGGTGGTGGCACAACTAATGGTAAGTGATGACCCTGCAGTAACGTTTGGTGGTTTACCTAATGCTTTCATGTACATCTCATTTAATTCTCATAACAGTTTGAGTAGCTTAAAGGTATGAAAAACCAAGACCACTATTATATTGGAGTGAAGCGGGTAGGGAAGATACTGTTTGCTAGAAGAAGCATCTTCTGACCGCTAAGTAGTATAAAATGAGTAAAGTGAGTCATGTGCAAGGAGCTCAGGTGATTTTACTTTGAACTGTTTCTTTGTAATAAAGACAAAAGAGTTTAATTCGGATGGAACCTAACTTTTTACGGCTTATACATATTTGTTGACTTACTTCCTTTTTCCTCAGCGTTGTGTCTGTCATTTTGCATTTTTGTCTGAGCTTTCCACTAGGTTGTGGAGAACAACCAGTTCAATAATATAAGCCTCAAAAAAACGTGCATTGGTTTTGACTTTATCAAGTTAGCTTAAGAAGTTTATTTCATTATATTGCTGCCCAGCTGAGGTAAAAAGTTACAAGGAATTTTTGAGTCCTTTAAATTTTAGCCATTCTAACGGTTATGTAATGGAATCTCATTTGGGGTTTAATTTGCATTTCTCTGTTGACCAGTGATATTGAGCTAACTTTCATGTGCTTATTTGTCATTTTTGTCTATTGTGGAAGGTCTGGTCAAATAGTTTGTCTATTTTGATTTGGGTTTACTTTTTACTATTGAATTCTCAGTTCATTATTTTGTCTACCTGTTCTTTGGCAGGAAGTATATGAAGAATATTTTCTGTTATGTGTGATATGCCTTATTTTCTAAATAGTCTTTCAAAGAGAAGAGTTTTAAATTTTGATACCCAGTTTTTCACCTTATGTGTTTTTAGTGTGTACTTCTTATAACCTATCTTAGAAATCTTTGCCTACTCCAGGGTGGCGAATACATCTGTTTTCCTTGGGAATTTGTATAATTTTAACTTTTACATTTAGTTCTATAATTCATGCTGAGTTAACTTTTAGATATGATAAAACTAAGGTTCAATGTTTATATTTTCCCTTATGGGATAACCAGTTCTAGCACCACTTGTTGAAAAGGCTGTCATTTCTCCCACTGAATTGCTTTGGTACCTCTTTTGACAGTCAAATGGCCATGCATACGTGGGTTCATTTCTGGACTCTCTATTTGGTGTCACTGAACTTATTAGCCTTTTGTCAGTCCCAGGCAGTGAAGATTACTGTAGATTTATATAAATTTTTGCAATCAAGTAGTGTTAAGACCGCTGTCTTTTTTTTTTTTATTTAAGATTTGGTTTATCTCTTGTAGATACTTAGTATTTCCTTATGTATTTTAGAATAAGCCTGACAATTTCTAAAAATAGAAGCCTGCTGCATTTTTGGATAGGATTGTCTTGAAGCTACAAATCCATTTCGGGAGAACTTACAATTTAACAATATCAAGCCTTTCTATTAGTAAACACGGTGTGTGTGTGTGTGTGTGTGTGTGTGTGTGTAATATATATTTTATATATATATATGAAGTATGTATATAGTGTATATATATAAAGTATAACTTCATAATATATATAGGATCCAGTGTGTATAATCTCTATTTAGAACTTCTTATTTAAGTTCTTAAAACATGTATCAATATATGAGAAAATATGTGAGTAAATTTTAAGAGAAATTCAATATAAAGCAAATTGGTAAACTGTGTCCCCGTGTCCTTGGCTTTTCATAATTGAAAAAAGTCACATTAAGGTCCCTCACGCCAGTGAGAAAATGTTTCAAAAAATAAGAAAGAATGTGTAAAATTTGTTCATTATAGGGTTTAGGCCTCAGAAGAACTAGGGAACAAGGAAGATTCTCAGAACCAGACCCTAACCTGCATTTTGGCTTTTCATCCCAAGAACTTTCCTATTTATATCTTTTGCTGCATACTGGTTTGCTCAAAATCTTCCTGAAAGTTCTTTTTCTTTCTCTCTTTATATCCTCTTATTGCTTTGTGACATATATGAAATACGTAGCTCTTTTCAGTCTATTTAAATAGGGCCTCCAGGTCCATACTGTGCTTAACCTTCCCTGCCTGCTCCAGTCTCAGGTTGGTTTTCATGTATTCATAATCACATTTCTGCATTATTACAGCATCCTGGAATATGATTTGTTTGGCTTGGAGCTTGTGTGTTCATTCATAATAGCGTGGTTATTCCATTACACATTTTCACTTACGCAAGTTTGTTATATGCTGTCATGTACATGTGTTTAATTATAAAGACAGGAAAAAATAGAGTTGAATAGGTCTTTTTATTCTTGTCGTAGTTTTTCATTTTTCTATGTGACATACTGGTCTTACGTCAATACCAGTCAATTACAAGTGACTGTCTGCTGTGCTGTATGGCGAAAGACTGAGAAGCTGCTTCTCTACTTACTGGTTAAAAAGTGGCATAATCAATTAGCAGTGTCTATCAGGGTCTTGGGTGGGAGCTGCCAATGTGTCAAACCTGCATTGTATTATTTGCCCCAAATGTGGGCCCATTCCTTTGCTAGTCCTCGTATCGTAAACATGGTTCAGAAACTAATTGTAATATTATTATCTCATTCTAGGTTTAGCATTTCTAATATTTTTATGGCATACAACAATGCTGTAGTCATTAATTTTGGTTTCATATGAGCATTTCTTTAATCATTGCATTTCCATTTCAAACCAAGCTTATTCTTTGTTTCTGTTTTTTTCCTATCTATCTACGTATCTGTCTGTCTGTCTGTGTATCAATCTATCTGTCTATTTGTCTATCTGTCTATCTCTTTATTTGTCTATCTGTAATGGATAGAAAAAAAATCAGTCCTTCATCACAGATAGTTTGTGAAGCCCTGGGCCAGAGAGCGTTGATTAACTTAAATTGCATCCCACATTTGGAAAAGAATTATAATCTAAATATGAAATCTTTGAAATGTGATTCGTAGTTAGCCCCAATTATTTTATGTTAAATTTTTTATGTTATGTGGAAATTGTTAGGGACTGTTTTTTCCCTTACCTTCTTGACTCCCACATTGTTTCAGGTCCATTGACTATGTACTTTGGCTTTGTTTTGCTGTTTCCATGCATGGATACCTCAAATAGTTGAAGACTTAACTACAGATTTTAAATGCATTGTTAAATGAAAATAGTCTGTCCTAGAGCAAAAACTTTAATCATCAGTATTCACACACAAGTTTTTACTGAATTACTGGATTCTAGGTATAGAGGTAATACAATGATATCGCTCTTTAATGGGCAAAGTTTATTTTATGGTTAATACTTGCCTAATTAAAAACATTTTACCTATCTGAATAATTTTTCTGACAAGTGAATTATGTGGCAAAGAGGTCTATGGATAATTATTAATTGCTTTGGCATATCTCATAATTAGTGATTACTTGTTTCAAGTCTTATACGTTATCTTATTTCTGTGTTGTTAATAAGACTTAAAAATTAAACGTATTTAAACACCCTTAGGAAATACATTTCTTCATTTTATTATTACCCAAGACAGTTTTGTGTTAAACATTTGATGACTCTAAGTTAAAACATTGCTCTAGTTTCCTATTCAAATAAGTGAGTACAAAGGATATTTTGTTTAAGGCCTTTCTTACTAACTTCCGTATAAAATTTAGCAAATTACTGTGTAGAAATTACCTTTTATTTATGAACCAATTTTATTATGATTTCCATTTCAATTTTCTGTATTTCTCATCAAAATAGTAAAAACATTTTGTCAAATATTTTGATTCATTTTAAATCTAAGCTGGAAGAAAGCTGGGCAACTTGGTCTCCATGTTCTTGTCCCTTCTTTAAATCATATTTAGTGTGATTTAGTTCATCCTAGTATGATTTCTTTTTCTTTTTGGTAAATCTGATCTTTCAGCCACATTTTCTCATTTAGGTTACTGAACTGAGACATGTTTATCAGTATTTTTATGTCTGTTATCATAGTTTTATTGAATTTTTAGCTAACATGGATTTCATGTTTTACTTGACTATTAATGTATTGGTCTACTTTTAAAATCCATTACCTTTGATATTTTTAATTACCTAAATGCTTTTAAATCTCTGAATCATCTTAAGGTTAACTATATATTATGAAGTTTAAAGTTCAGTGCTACAATTCTTTCTAAAATTAAACATTAATTCTACAGTATTCTTAGAAATATTTATGATGGTGTATCCTCAGCTGTATTCTGGTTTTTTATTTATGTATTCATCACAGTTTTGTTGAATAGCTTTTGTATTCCAGTCATTGTATTGTGCATTGGTGATATAAAGACATAAATGGATGGTCTCTCTCTCTTCTCTTTATATACCTTGTATTTTAGGTGAAAAACAGACACTAGGTAATGTTTCCCCAATGTAGAACAAGCAATGAAGCAAGAGGTGAGACATACGAGGCATACCTGCTTTGCTTTGTGATCCACCTTTCAAAAGCCAATGATGGTTAATGCGGTTTGATAAGTGTTGGCAGAAAGAATGTTCATATTTCCATTTCTTCCTGGTTCAGTCTTGGGAGATGGTACATTTTTGGAATTTGTCCATCACTTTTAGGTTGTCCATTTTACTGGTGTATCATTTTTCAGAGTAATCTCTTATGATCCTTTGTATATCTGTGGTATTGGTTGTAACTTCTCCTGTTTCATATTTGACTTTATTGATTTTGGCCCTCTCTTTTCTTGATAAATCTGGCTGAAGGTTTATCAATTTTGTTTATCTTTTCAAAGAACCAGTTCTTAATTTCATTGGTCTTTTTATTATTTTTTTAGTCTCTGTTTTATTTATTTCCACTTAGATCTTTATGATTTCTTCTACTCACTTTGGGTTTTGATTCTTTTTTTTTCTAGTTCCTTTAATTGTAACATTAGGTTGTTTACTTGAGATTTTTCTTGTTTCCTGAGGTAGGCTGGTATCACTATAAACTTGCCTCTTAGAACTGCTTTTGCTGCGTCCTGTAGATTTTGGATCACTGTGTTTTCATTTTCATTTGTCTCCAGGTGTTTTTAAATTTCTTTGATTTCTTCAGTGATCAGTTGGTTGTTTAGTAGCATGTCGTTTAGCCTCCATATGTTTGTGGTTTTTTGAAGTTTTCTTCTTATAGTTGATTTTTAGTTTCATAGCCTTGTGGTCAGAAAAGATGTTTGATATGATTTCAGTTTTCTAAAAGTTATTGAGACTTGTTTTGTGGACTAGCATGTGATCTATCTTGGAGAATGTTGCATGTGCACTTCAAAAGAATGTGCATTCTGCTGCTTTGCACGGAACGTTTTATATATCTATGAAGTCCATTTGTTCGAATGTGTTATTGAAGACCTGTGTTTCTTTATTGATTTCCTTCCTGGACAATCTGTCTACTGATGTAAGTGAGGTGTTAAAGTCCCCTACTATTATTGTGTTTGTCAGTTTCTTCCTTTATGTTTGTTAATATTTGCTTTGTGTATATAGGTGCTCCTATGTTGGGTGCATATATATTTACAATAGTTGTATCTTCTTCTTGGGTTGATCCCTTGATCATTATGCAGTGTTATTCTTTGTCTCTTGTTAGTCTTTGTTTTAAAGTCTATTTTATCTGATACGAAATTGCTACCAAAAGTATTTCTTTTCATTTTCATTTGTGAGGAATATGTTTTTCCACTCCCTCGCTTTCAGTCTGTGTGTGTCTTTGGATCTGAAGTGAGTCTCTTATAGGTAACGTGTATGTGGGTCTTGTACCTGTTCAGCCACTCTATTTTTTGATTGGAGCATTTAGTCCATTATTGATAGGTTAATTGATAGGTCATTTTGTTAATTGTTTTAATGTTGTTTTTGTAGTTCTCTTTTGTTCCTTGCTTTTTGTTTTGTTCGCTTTCCTTGTGATTTTTGTGACTACCTTTAGATTTTTGGTTTGTGGTTACCATGAGGTTTGTATACAGCAATCTATCTATATATATATATATGATCATTTTAGGTTGCTGATTTCTTAAGTTCAAATGCATTTTAACAACCTTGTATTTTTGCCCACCTCCCACCAACGTTTACCGTTTTTAACATTATATTTTACATCTTTTTTGTTTTGTGTATCCTTTAACTACTTACTGTGGGTATGGATGATTTTACTGTTTTTGTCTTTTAACCTTGCTCTAGCTTTATACTTGGTTGATTTACTACCTTTACTGTATATTTACCTTTACCAATGAGACTTCTTCTTTCTCAATTTTCCTATTTCTAGCTGTGGTCTTTTCTTTTTTGCATAAAGAAGTTCCTTTAACATTTATTATAAAGCTGGTTTGGTGGTGATAAACTCTTTTAGCTTTTGCTTGTCTGTAAAACATTTGACTCTCCTTCATATCTGAATGAAAGCCTTGCTGGGTAGTGCATTTTTGGTTGTAGTTTTTTCCCTTTCATCACTGTAAATGTATCATGCCACTCCCTTCTTGGCTGAAGAGTTTCTGCTGAAAAGTCAGCTGAGAGCCTTTTGGGAGTTCCTTTGTATGTCACTTGTTGGTTTTCTCTTGCTGCCTTTAATGTTCTTTTTGTCTTTAATTTTGCCATTTTATTTATTTATTTTACATCTTTATTGGAGTATAATTGCTTTACAATGGTGTGTTAGTTGCTGCTTTATAACAAAGTGAATCAGTTATACATACACATATATCTCCATATTCCCTCCCTCTTGCATCTCCCTTCCACCCTCCCTATCCCACCCCTTAGGTGGTCACAGAGCACTGAGCTGATCTCCCTGTGCTATGCGGCTGCTTCCCACTAGCTATCTATTTTATGTTTGGTAGTGTATATATGTCCATGCCACTCTCTCGCTTTGCCATAGCTTACCCTTCCCCCTCCCCATATCCTCAAGTCCATTCTCTAGTAGGTCTGTGTCTTTATTCCTGTCTTACCCCAAGGCTCTTCATGACAT
Organism: Delphinus delphis; assembly: GCF_949987515.2. Classification (NCBI taxonomy): domain Eukaryota; kingdom Metazoa; phylum Chordata; class Mammalia; order Artiodactyla; family Delphinidae; genus Delphinus; species Delphinus delphis. The sequence continues at coordinate 42,646,369 of NC_082691.1, forward strand.
TTTTTTTTCTTAAATTCCATATATATGTGTTAGCATAGGGTATTTGTCTTTCTCTTTCTGACTTACTTCACTGTGTATGACAGACTCTAGGTCCATCCACCTCATTACAAATAGCTCAATTTCATTTCTTTTTATGGCTGAGTAATATTCCATTGTATATATGTACCACATCTTTATCCATTCATCTGTCGAAGGGCAGTTAGTTGCTTCCAGGTCTTGGCTGTTGTAAATAGAGCTGCAGTGAACATTTTGGTACGTGACTCTTTTTGAATTATGGTTTTCTCAGGGTATATGCCCAGTAGTGGGATTGCTGGGTTATATGGTAGTTCTATTTTTAGTTTTTTAAGGATCCTCCATGCTGTTCTCCATAGTGGCTGAACCAATTCACATTCCCACCAGCAGTGCAAGAATGTTCCCTTTTCTCCACACCCTCTCCAGCATTTATTGTTTCTAGATTTTTTAATGATGGCCATCCTGACTGGTGTGAGATGATATCTCATTGTAGTTTTGATTTACATTTCTCTAATGATTAATGATGTTGAGCATTCTTTCATGTGTTTGTTGGCAGTCTGTATATCTTCTTTGGAGAAATGTCTGTTTAGATCTTCTGCCCATTTTTGGATTGGGTTGTTTGTTTTTTTGTTATTGAGATACATGAGCTGCTTGTAAATTTTGGAGATTAATCCTTTGTCAGTTGCCTCATTTGCAAATATTTTCTCCCATTCTATGGTTGTCTTTTGGTCTTGTTTATGGTTTCCTTTGCTGTGCAAAAGCATTTAAGTTTCATTAGGTCCCATTTATTTTTGTTTTTATTTCCATTTCTCTAGGAGGTGGGTTAAAAAGGGTCTTGCAGTGATTTATGTCATAGAGTGTTCTGCCTATGTTTTCCTCTAAGAGTTTGATAGTTTCTGGCCTTACATTTAGGTCTTTAATCCATTTTGAGCTTATTTTTGTGTATGGTGTTAAGGAGTGACCTAATCTCATACTTTTACATGTACCTGTCCAGTTTTCCCAGCACAACTTATTGAAGAGGCTGTCCTTTCTCCACTGTACATTCCTGTCTCCTTTATCAAAGATAAGGGGACCATATGTGCATGGGTTTATCTCTGGGCTTTCTATCCTGTTCCATTGATCTATCTGTTTTTGTGCCAGTACCATACTGTCTTGATTACTGTAGCTTTGTAGTATAGTCTGAAGTCAGGGAGCCTGATTCCTCCAGCTCCATTTTTCTTTCTCAAGATTGCTTTGGGTGTTCGGGGTCTTTTGTGTTTCCATACAAATTGTGAAACTTTTTGTTCTAGTTCTGTGAAAAATGCCATTGGTAGTTTGATAGGGATTGCGTTGAATCTGTAGATTGCTTTGGGTAGTAGAGTGATTTTCACAATGTTGATTCTTCCAATCCAAGAACATGGTATATCTCTCCATCTATCTGTATCATTTTTAATTTCTTTCATCAGTTTCTTATAATTTTCTGCATATACGTCTTTTGTCTCCTTAGGTAGTTTTATTCCTAGATATATTATTCTTTTTGTTGCAATGGTAAATGGGAGTGTTTTCTTGATTTCACTTTCAGATTTTTCATCATTAGTGTATAGGAATGCTAGAGATTTCTGTGCATTAATTTTGTATCCTGCTACTTTACCAAATTCATTGATTAGCTCTAGTAGTTTTCTGGTACCATCTTTAGGATTCTTTATGTGTAGTATCATGTCATCTGCAAACAGTGACAGCTTTACTTCTTCTTTTCCAATTTGAGTTCCTTTTATTTCTTTTTCTTCTCTGATTGCTGTGGCTAAAACTTCCAAAACCATGTTGAATAATAGTGGTGAGCGTGGGCAACCTTGTTTTGTTCCTGATCTTAGTGGAAATGGTTTCAGTTTTTCACCATTGAGGACGATGTTGGCTGTGGGTTTGTCATATATGGCCTTTATTTTGTTGAGGAAAGTTCCCTCTATTCCTACTTTCTGGAGGTTTTTTATCATAAATGGGTGTTGAATTTTGTCAAAAGCTTTTTCTGCATCTATTGAGATGATCATATGGTTTTTCTCCTTCAATTTGTTCATGTGGTGTATCACATTGATTGATTTGCATATATTGAAGAATCCTTGCATTCCTGGGATAAACCCCACTTCATCATGGTGTATGATCCTTCTAATGTGCTGTTGGATTCTGTTTGCTAATATTTTGTTGAGGATTTTTTTATCTGTGTTCATCAGTGATACTGGCCTGTAGTTTTCTTTCTTTGTGACATCTTTGTCTGGTTTTGGTATTAGGGTGATGGTGGCCTCGTAGAATGAGTTTAGGAATGTTCCTTCCTCTGCTATATTTTGGAAGAGTTTGAGAAGGATAGGTGTTAGGTCTTATCTAAATGTTTGATAGAATTCGCCTGTGAAGCCATGTGGTCCTGGGCTTTTGTTTACTGGAAGATTTTTTTTTTTAATCAATAAAAATGCTGTTTATTTGTTCTTGAGATTAAGCTGATTTTCATCTTAGTAGGAACAGGAGGAGAGAGAGAAGTCGTTCATTTAGCAGTTGCCAGTGATAAGCTCCCAAGGCCCACGCCTTCCTTCATTCCCTGTGTGGGAGGAAGCACCTAATCCTGGCCAGCTGGCTCCTCTGTGTGCACTGGGCAGGAGCGTGACAGGGTTAGACAGGGTGGATGCATCAGCTCCAACTTTACCATTTTTCTGCCAGATGCCCAAACGAAGGAGCCACATCTTTGTCGAAAAGACAAGGCATTTCTTTTTTCGATTGGTAGATACTACTTCTATGGACTCCTTGTTTTCAAGGCAAAGGAGAATTATTGGTTTAGTTTTTTCTTTTAAATTCTCAGCAGAGCATCAGAGCCATGCCTTTAAAACATGTGTAAGATCATGTCGTTCCTTCGCGTAAATCCCTGCCAGGGCTTTCTGTTTTGCTTGGAGTGGAAGTATAAGCCTTTAAAATATCTCAGCCGGCCTTACACAACCGAACTCCGCATGACCCTTCCAGTCTCTTCTATTTTTCTCTCTCTTGCTCGCTCTTCTCCAACCACACTGGCCTCTTTATTGGGTCTCTCACTCACCAGACACTCCGCTGCGTCAGGACATTTGGTTTTGTTATTCCTTCTACCTATAACACATTTCCCCCAGATACCTACAGAGTTCACTCCCTCACCTTCTTATGATCTTGGCTCAAATATCCTCTTCCCAGTGAGCCCTCATTAATCACTCTGTTTAAATTGAATCCCCATTCCAGCGCATTCTGTCTTCTTTCTAGTTCATTTCCCAATACCCTACTTCCCACATGGCTTCCAAAATGTTTTCTCTGTATGTTTTTTCTTGGTTTTTCTTCCTTCATTAAACTGTAAGTGCCAAGGGAAGGGATTTTATCAGCTTGTATTCACCCAGACCCACAACAATGCCTAATACGTAAAGGTGCTTTATAAGTATTTGTTGAAGGAAATAAATGAGATCTTTTATTCTCTGAATATCACGCATAGCATTTCTTTGGGTCTTTTGGCTTATTAAAATGACTGCTAATCTTCTTACGGATTTCTATAAATCTAGAGGAATTTCTTCATTCCCCTGCATATTTTGGGTTAAGTGTTAGAAGTTTCATTTTTGTTTTATATTCAGGACTGGCAATGTCATCAGGGTTTTGTTTTGTTTTGTTTTGTTTTTTCACACACACTGTGTTTTATTTTTACAAGAGATAAATAAACTGACACCAAGCATTGTAAATGAATGACCACAACAAAAGCAACAATGATTGCAATTACCAAACACGAAACACACTCATACTATGTCACAATATTGACATTCAGTCCAGCAGTCCTCCACTGTAACAGGTCCTTTACTTTGCAGTGAAAACTGATTTGTATATTTTTTACCTCTGAGTCCCTATGGGATTTTTTTTTGTGTGTGTGTGGTACGCGGGCCTCTCACTGTTGTGGCCTCTCCCATTGCGGAGCACAGGCTCCGGATGCGCAGGCTTAGCGGCCATGGCTCACAGGCCCAGCCACTCCGCGGTATCTGGGATCTTCCCGGACCGGGGCACGAACCCGTGTCCCTTGCATCGGCAGGCGGACTCTTAACCACTGCGCCACCAGGGAAGCCGAGGATTTTTTTTTTTTTATTCAAACAGAAAGTAACAAAAGCTATAATCATCCTCATCAGTTCACTCAATCCCATGTAATTAATTTTTTTTCATCTTGATCTTTTGTTAGCACTTTTATGAATTCATCAGATTTCCATTAGAGTTCTGAAAATGCTTATTCATTCAGTTCAACAGTATAGTCAGTTACCAGAAACCTGTACTTGTCAGAGTCTTTTACATGAATTCCTTGAAGATGAAACCCTTTTATAGGAAGATTTTTGTGAAGGCATCAGAGTACACCCAGAATTGTCTGTAAATGACAAAAGACTTAAAAATGACCACAGTTAAAGATTTGATGAAAGTTCATAATAATGCAATTGGCAAGGAATTTTAGTTATTTCTGAGATATACATTTTAAAGTAATAACTAGAATTATGACCTATACCATTATACCAGAACATATAGGATTTTTAGAAATTTCATGTAATGTCTGAAACATTTATGTTAACATATTTCCATACAAATAACCCAAAGAAAGTTTAGTATTAGTTGTTTTTTTTGTTTTTTTTTTATACAGCAGGTGCTTATTAGTCATCAGTTTTATACACATCAGTGTATACATGTCAATCCCAATCGCCCAATTCATCACACCACCATCTCCACCCCACCGCGGTTTTCTCCCCTTGGTGTCCATACGTTTGTTCTCTACATCTGTGTCTCAAATTCTGGCATGCAAACCGGTTCATCTGTACCATTTTTCTAGGTTCCACATACATGTGTTAATATACAATATTTGGTTTTCTCTTTCTGACTTACTTCACTCTGTATGACAGTCTCTAGATCCATCCACGTCTCAACAAATTACTCAATTTTGTTCCATTTTATGGCTGAATAATATTCCATTGTATATACATACCACAACTTCTTTATCCATTCATCTGTCGATGGGCATTTAGGTTGCTTCCATGACCTGGCTATTGTAAATAGTGCTGCAATGAACATTGGGGTGCATGTGTCTTTTTGAATTATGATTTCATCTGGGTATATGCCCAGTAGTGGGATTGCTGGATCATATGGTAATTTAATTTTTAGGTTTGTTTTTTTTGTTGTTGTTTTTGCGGTACACGGGCCTCTCACTGTTGTGGCCTCTCCCGTTGCGGAGCAACAGGCTACGGATGCGCAGGATCAGCGGCTGTGGCTCACGGGCGCAGCTTCTCTGCGGCATATGGGATCTTCCCGGACCGGGGCACGAACCTGTGTCCCCTGCATCGGCAGGCGGACTCTCGACCACTGCGCCACCAGGGAAGCCCTAATTTTTAGTTTTTTAAGGAACCTCCATACTGTTCTCCATAGTGGCTGTATCAATTTACATTCCCACCAACAATGCAAGAGGGTTCCCTTTTCTCCACACCCTCTCCAGCATTTGTTGTTTGTAGATTTTCTGATGATGCCCATTCTAACTGGTGTGAGGTGATAGCTCATTGTAGTTTTGATTTGCATTTCTCTAATGATTAGTGATGTGGAGCAGGTTTTCATGTGCCTCTTGGCCATCTGTATGTCTTCTTTGGAGAAATGTCTATTTAGGTCTTCTGGCCATTTTTGGATTGGGTTGTTTGTTTCTTTAATATGGAGCTGCATGAGCTGTTTATATATTTTGGAGATTAATCTCTTGTCTGTTGATTCACTTGAGAATATTTTCTCCCATTCTGAGGGTTGTCTTTTCGTCTTGTTTATGGTTTCCTTTCTTGTGCAAAAGCTTTGAAGTTTCATTAGGTCCCATTTGTTTATTTTTGTTTTTATTTCCATTACTCTAGGAGGTGTATCAAAAAAGATCTTGCTGTGATTTATGTCAAAGAGTGTTCTTCCTATGTTTTGCTGTAAGAGTTTTATAGTGTCCACTCTTACATTCAGGTCTTGCATCCATTTTATTTTTGTGTATGGTGTCAGGGAGTGTTCTAACTTCTTTCTTTTACATGTAGCTGTCCAGTTCGCCCAGCACCGCTTATTGAAGAGACTGTCTTTTCTCCACTGTATATCTTTGCCTCCTTTTTCATAGATTAGTTGACCATAGGTGTGTGGGTTTATCTCTGGGCTCTGTATCTTGTTACACTGATCTATGTTTCTGTTTCTGTGCCAGTACCATATTGTCTTGATTACTGTAGCTTTGTAGTATAGTCTGAAGTCAGGGAGTCTGTTTCCTCCAGCTCCATTTTTTTCGCTCAAGATTGCTTTGGCTGTTCAGGGTCTTTTGTGTCTCCATACAAATTTTAAGATGATTTGTTCTAGTTCCGTAAAAAATGCCATTGGTAATTTGATAACGATTGCATTGAATTTGTAGATTGCTTTGGTTACTATAGTCATTTTCACAATATTGATTCTTCCAATCCAAGAACGTGGTTTATCTCTCCATCTGTTGGTATCTTTAATTTCTTTCATCAGTGTCTTATAGTTTTCTGCATACAGGTCTTTTGTTTCCCTAGGTAGGTTTATTCCTAGATATTTTATTCTTTTTGTTGAAATGGTAAATGGCAGTGTTTTCTTAATTTCACTTTCAGATTTTTCATCACTAGTGTGTTGGAATGCCAGAGATTTCTGTGCATTAATTTTGTATCCTGCAACTTTACCAAATTCATTGATTAGCTCTAGTAGTCTTCTGGTGGCATTTTTAGGATTCTCTATGTATAGTATCATGTCATCTGCAAACAGTGACAGTTTTACTTCTTCTTTTCCAATTTGGGTTCCTTTTATTTCTTGTTCTTCTCTGATTGCTGTGGCTAGGACTTCCAAAACCATGTTGAATAATAGTGGTGAGAGTGGACATCCTTGTCTCGTTCTTGATCTTGGAGGAAATGCTTTCAGTTTTTCACCATTGAGAATGATGATTGCTGTGGGTTTGTCGTATGTGGCCTTTATTATGTTGAGGTAAGTTCCATCTATGCCCACTTTCTGGAGAGTTTTTAGTATATATGGGCATTGAATTTTGTCAAAAGCTATTCCTGCATCTATTGAGATGCAGTTTTGTTTATCTTCTCAAAGAACCAGCTTTTAGTTTTAATGATCTTTGCTATCGTTTCTTTCATTTCTTTTTCATTTATTTCTGATCTGATCTTTATGATTTCTTTCCTTCTGCTAACTTTTGGGGTTTTTTTGTTCTTCTTTCTCTAATTGCTTTAGGTGTAACATTAGGTTGTTTATTTGAGATGTTTCTTGTATCTTAAGGTAGGATTGTATTCCTATAAACTTCCCTCTTAGAACTGCCTTTGCTGCATCCCATAGGTTTTGGGTCGTCCTGTTTTCATTGTCATTTGTTTCCTGGTATTTTTTTATTTCTTCTTTGATTTCTTCAGTGGTCTCTTGGTTATTAAGTAAGTGTATTGTTTAGCCTCCATGTGTTTGTATTTTTTACAGATTTTTTCCTGTAATTGATATCTAGTCTCATAGTGTTTTGATTGGAAAAGACACTTGATTAGATTTCAATTTTCTTAAATTTACCAAGGCTTGATTTGTGACCCAAGGTATGATCTATCCTGGAGAATGTTCCATGAGCAGTTGAGAAAAATGTGTATACTGTTGTTTTTGGATGGAATGTCCTATTAATATTAATTAAGTCCATCTTGTTTAATGTATCATTTAAAGCTTGTGTTTCCTTATTTATTTTTATTTTGGATGATCTGTCCATTGGTGAAAGTGGGGTGTTAAAGTCCCCTACTATGAATGTGTTACTGTTGGTTTCCCCTTTTATGGCTTTTAGTGTTTGCCTTATGTATTTAGGTGCTCCTATGTTGGGTGCATAAATATTTACAATTGTTATATCTTCTTCTTGGATCGATCCCTTGATCATTATGTAGTGTCCTTCTTTGTCTGTTGTAATAGTCTTTATTGTAAAGTCTCTTTTGTCTGATATGAGAATTGCTACTCCAGCTTTCTTTTGATTTCCATTTGAATGGAGTATCTCTTTCCATCCCCTCACTTTCAGTCTGTATGTGTCCCTAGGTCTGAAGTGGGTCTCTTGTAGACAGCATCTATACGGGTTTTCTTTTTGTATCCATTCAGCCTGTCTATGTCTTTTGCTTGGAGCATTTAATCCATTTACATTTAAGGTAATTATCGATATGTATTTTCCTATTCCCATTTTCTTAATTGTCTTGTGTTTGTTATTGTAGGTCTCTTTCTTGTCTTGTGTTTCCTGCCAGAGAAGTTCCTTTATGATTTGTTGTAAAACTGGTTTGGTGGTGCTGAATTCTCTTAGCTTTTGCTTGTCTGTAATGGGTTTAATTTCTCCATCAAATCTGAATGAGATCCTTGCTGGGTAGAGTAATCTTGGTTGTAGGTTTTTCTCCTTCAGCACTTTAAGTGTGTCCTGCCACTCCCTTCTGGCTTGCAGAGTTTCTGCTGAAAGATCAGCTGTTAACCTTATGGGGGTCATTGTTATTTTCAAAGTTGGTATAATCATGTTTGCCTTGGCAAGTCAAGTAATAAATGGAATGACTTTAATAAATATTTAATTCCACATCCACATCTTTTGTAAATTGTTATTCATAGGTAATACACTGTCAGTATTTTGCACAAGTGAAAATGCCTTGGAAAATGTTTGCAAAAGAAATAAAACTGAGGAAGCTCCTAATTATTACATGAGGGTCAAATAGGAATATTGTGTCTTATTTTAATACTGTTGTCCTAAACACATCCTATCAAAGATAATTGTTTTAGAAATGCAGCATAATAGACAATCACATGACTCAGAAAAAAAATAACATTAGTAATCACTAATAGTAAATTATAAGACAGAAAACCTATGATGTATTTGCTTTACATTGCTTATTTTTGAAAGATGCTACATTCCTGTAGAGAATATAATCTTTCTTTATAGAATCATACTAATCATTTTTATGACTTTTGCTTGGAAAGATGTATTCTGTTTTCTTTATGAATTGTTTCTAGGCTTTCTATATTCATAATTATTTTGTTCAGTTTATCTGAAAATTAATGAGAGGTGTTAATCAGCTTTTTATTACTGAATTTTTCAATATATTTTGTCTTACATCACTTAAAGCTTTTGATTTATGAATGTTGTCATCATATTGTTCTCTATGTACAGATATTCATCTTTGTTATATTATTTTATCCTAGGAAGTCAAAATGATAAGTTAAAAATCCTGTTTCTTTTATAGAGTGTTCAAATGCTCTCCTAAGACTAATGATGAAATATCTTTTTCCTTCCTTCCCCACTTCCTTTTGCCTATGTCCCCCTTTAGTCAATTATATTTTTTCTTAGAATTTACTTATATAGTATTTAGTAAGCTTGTTTTACCATTCTTGAGTTTTAGGCTTTAAAATATACCTATTGATATAATTTGACTACATATAAGAGGTGAAACTACTGTACTTGCATTATGTCCATCTTTTTACATTCTTCCCTTTTTAGGTGTTTCTAATTTGATATGTTCTATTTCATTTTTTTCCTGTCATTTTAATACACACATTTACTTCAGGTATATTTTGAGAACATAATATTGTTATAAAAGTTTAGCATTCACCAATAGTCTTACTCCTTTAATTTTCCCAGTCATATCTTAGTTGACACAAATTGATTGTTCAGGAAGAGTTTATGGGACCATCATTCCCAATGCTTTTACATGTGTAAAACTCTTGCATGTTATCTGGGATCAAATTTTGGGGTCATACTTGGTTTCACTTAGGAATTTGTGGAAATTGACCACGGTCTTTGGACATTAAAGGTAGATACAAAAGATTCTGGGGCTGTTCCAAAAATTTCCCCATATATGTTTTCATCTTTTATCTAGCTTCACAGTTGATGGTTTCTTTCTTCTTTTTTTTTTAATTGAGTTATTCATTTATTTTTGACTTGTTGCATCTTTGTTGCTGTGCACAGGCTTTCTCTAGTTTTGGCGAGTGGGGACTACTCCTTGTTGCGGTGCGCAGGCTTCTCATTGCGGTGGCTTCTCGTTGCAGAGCATGGGATGTAGGCCCGTGGCCTTCAGTAGTTGTGGCATGTGGCCTTCAGTAGTTGTGGCATGTGACCTCGGTAGTTGTGGCTTGCAGGTTGTAGAGCGCAGGCTCAGTAGTTGTGGCGTACAGGCTTAGTTGCTCTGTGGCATGTGGGATCTTCCCAGACCAGGTGTCGAGCCCATATCCTCTGCATTGGCAGGCGGATTCTTAACCACTGCACCACCAAGGAAGCCCCATGATGGTTTCTTTGGTTTCAGTTAGTGATAACTTCAGTAGGATGTGTTTGCATGTTGTCTGTTCTGGACATTTTTCCCAGTAGTATTAAATATTTCTGTCAAAGTGTAGATTCAAATGTACTTATATTTTAAGATTTTACTTATTTGTATATCTGTAACTATTAATTTTGTTCTACCATTTATTTTCTTCCTTAATAATGTCCTGTTTTCATGTTCTTTAGTTTTTTTCTGTCAGGCTCATTCTAATTTCGCCTTAATTTCTGCGATGTTTTAATTTTAATGTCACATGTTCTCTAAGCTCTTTCAGTTTCCATCACATCTTTCTGTTTTCTCACCATCTCTTCCCTAAATTTCTATATTCTTGTTTGTTATTCTTGATTGACGAAATTCATTTTGTAAATTTATAGAGAAGTTTTTGGACAAAATTTTCATGTATTTCATGGTATACTGAGTTGAATAGTGTCCCCTCCAAATTCACGTCCACTCAGAACCTCTGACGGTGGATATTTGGAAATAGTGTCTTTGCATATGTTATTTGTTAAGATGAAGTCATAAGGAGTTAGGGTGGTCCCTAAATCCAGTGATTGATGTCCTTGTAAGAAGGCCATGTGAAGACAGAGAGAGACGTGCTGGGAAGATCCATGTGACAGTGGAGGAAGAAGTTGCAGTAGGGAGTGCAAAATATAGCTGGAAACCATCAGAAGTTAGGGAGTAAGGATTCTTCTTTAGAGCCTTCAGAGAGAACATGGCCATGCTCACACCTTGATTTTGGACTTTGAGCTTCTAGATCTAGGAGAGAATAAATTTCTGCTCTGTTAAGCCAGCCACTTTCTGATAACTTGTTATTAGGAAGCTAAGATAATTGGCAAGCTTTTTGTAGTGAGTTTTCAACTGCCACTGTTTTCTTTTTTTTTAATCTTGTCTTACAGCATTATTGTGTGCTTGTTATAGGGCTCTGTACTGGATCAGTCCCTTAGAGGTGGTGTTTTTTTCTTTTTCAACCATCAAGGACCAGGGGGATTTTCCAACCAAACAGATTTTTGTGCATGACCTAGGGGTTTGTGTTTGTACTTGTTTATCTGTATTCCAAGCCAGTGGAGATAGGCAGTTGTAGTTTTGCACACAATAAAAGATGTCCTTTTCGCTGATGCCATAGGGGCAGAATAATGTTTTCGAATATAGTTTGCTTATGTGCTCTCATCCTCAGCCTACGCATCCCATTACTGCTGCTGAAGACTTGGTTTTGATTTTGCATCATGGTTTGATTTTTGCCCTTTTATCTATTTTGTGGTTTATGGTTATCAAAGCATTTGATAACCATATTCACATTTCTGTATATTCTTTAATTGGCTATGAGTTGATTTTCAGAAAGACAAAGGGTCATGCCAGTATCATACCACCATTTTTACACAGGAAGTTCTTTAATGAATTATATAAATGGCAATTCAGTTTTGATGATAATCCAAGTTTAATTTGGTTTAAATTATCCTAGTGGGAGATAGTTTAGTCTAGTGGGTTGAGCATCATAGGATCCAGTAGCCCAGATACAAATTGCAGCTCTGCCTCTTTTTACATCTTTGGGGAAGTTACTTAACTTTCCTCTACCTCGGTGTTGCTCATCTGTGAAATTATAGTAACAAATAGGTGTCTTTTAAGGTTGCTGAGAACACCAAGTTACCTCTGTAAAGTGCTCAGGATCAGAGCCTAGCATATGGTAGGTCATGGTCACCATTATTATTCTCCAGCCCACATGAACTCTATATTGTAACATTTCTAAAAAAAGGAAGTCATTCAGATGTATAGACTTCCATGTATTCTTTTGAAATTTAATTTTTCTTGAGAATAAAAAAATGATTGTTATATTCTAGGTGACTTAGAGAGGTCACTCAGTTCACTAAATTTTTATTCATTTATCATCAGTAATGAATGGGCCTTAGTGTCAAAATTGGATTTGTTTTCAAAAATAAAAACACTTTTCTATGGGATATGTTAATTTAAAATTGCTTTGGTTTATCTCTTTAATGCAGCAGAAGTCTTCCTAATTTACAAAGCTTTCTTCATTATAAAAGATTTTTGTATTAGATTCGTATTCAAATGATGAGGTTTACACTAAAATTATCATCATAGGTAAATGAATATATTTATCAGTTAACTCTTCATCTAGCATAAATTTAATTTTTAACCAGATTTCATTTCTTTCCAATTATTATGATATCACATCTTTAAATATTTTAGTATTTGTTAGCATAATTTCCTGTTCTGTTTTGTTATTGTTCACAGATAGATTTGCTTGCAACAAGCAAAAGAACTAAACTTTCTCTGGAAACCATCCAGATATTTTCAAACAATTGTCACACTTTAATTTTGACTTAGTCTTTACTCAGTAAAGCATACCTATTTTAATTCCATTGAGATTACTTTATCAATCCCTATTTATTCTTAGTGTACTTTTCTGAATCCCCATAATTATTTTAATCTTTCCATTAAAGAGAAATCCTGAAATGAAAGTAACAGGAGAAATGAAATTTTGAAATCAAATAGTTCCATTGTTTACTTCCTAGAGTACAGTAAAACATCCATGGAAAGGCTAAGGTAGTAAATAGTGTCACCCTTGTGCTTTTGGAGGAGAATATATTCTATGTTGAGTCTGGAAACTGTTGTATCTCATGTTCCCATGCCCATACAATTGCAAGATTTCTTTCAGAATTATGAGCCATCCTAGCAAATATGTAATTAACTGAAAAAAAAAATCTTGTAAAACATTTCCTTTTTTGGAAACTTGCTGAAAGAATAGTTACTGGTGTAACTTTATTTCTTCCTAAAACTGAAGGTGGCTTTTGTGTTTCGATTCTTTATATGATATTTTAAAAATCCAGTGTCCTCCTGATAAAATTGGCTCATTTGAGATCATCTTTTCTGATTGTTTAAACATTTTTTTTAGCATAAAATTTCAGCTTTTAATCTTCATATGCTCTTGGTACTAGGTGGGTAAAAACAGCTACTACTGAATGTCTTTGAAGGAAAAGTGAATTGCTGTGTTGAAATTAGGGTTCCCAACATGAAAAAGAAATTGAGTGGGGCTAGGAATTTTTATCTGTTAATTTCTATGGCTGATTTCATGATCAGTACGAAATTGGGGCAGGTCATCATTCAAAATCAGAATCTTAGAAACATGGACTATATTATAGACCAGGAATTTTCCTCCTTCTTAGGTAGTCATTTTCCTTTCAAATAAATGAAGGGATAATATCAACCGTAATTCCTTTCACTAAATGCATGTACCTTTTTTTTCTACTTTTGACTTGATGAAGACTACTTTAATTATGAATTTTGACTAGTTTGACATGAGTGAAGAGCATGTTATGATGATTAATACTATCTGTATGATGCTAATACTGTAGAAATGTGAGCACTCTGTGACTTGTCGTAAATCAGTGTACATGATATAGGGAGAAAATTAGCTAACTTATTGATTTTCTTCAACTTGTCTATAATTCCTAAACCATACATAACCAAATAACCATGTATTAAATGGTTATGCAGTAATAAGATTTAACTCTTCTCATTTTGATTAGATTCCATATTTTAGGAGAATGCCTTGGGACTTTGCATTTGATTGAAATGTTTTCTTAAAAAGTCATATTTGTAGATGTCCAAAATGTGGGAACTTAAGTAAAAAGTTTGCATTATTGTTTTCTGTTTCAAAAAAGTATTTTGAGGCATATTAAAAAATAAAATAGAATATATGACCTTCTTGTCTATTTATCTTAGCTGCAAGAAAATATGACGATAAATTCAGTGCCTAGTTTTAACACCATCTTGAAATATACATCTCGTGGTCCTTTTACTTTCTTAGGTGGCCTGTGATGTAATTTATCCATATATCAGTTTATTTGCATTGCTTTTAAGCTTCTAACCTCCTTAAATTTCCTTGAAAGTAGAATGAACATATGTTAGGAATAAAGGCTACTCTTGATAACCATGTGTGTTTAAAACATCCCATTTAAGTTTTCCTCTATAAGTATTCTTAACACTTTTTCCATACTTATCATTCTGAAACTTATGATTATGCATTGTTTATTTATACATGTAAATGTAACGGATAACAGCTTTTGTATTGACATGTTTAAATTGAATTTTAGTCTCAAAATGAAACTCACACATGAAGGTATTTAAAGAAACATGATTAATCCTTGAATAAATGAGAGTGGGCCAAGGAGCTGCTTGCTATCAAAGACACCACAAATAAGATAGCTTACAAAGAGAAAAGCTTCTTTCTTTCTCACATACAATCCTGGGTAGGCAAGTTCTACTCCACTGAGTCATCCAGGGACCCAAGCTAGAATGCTGGCTCTGACGTTCTCACTGTACACAGGGCTTCCTACACAGTTCATAATGTAGCTGCTCCAGTTGTCAGTCTCTGTGCTATCGAAGGATACACACCAGAATGTGTACTGTGTCCACTTTGTGAAAATGTGTTCTACTTTTGTAGCCACATTGGTGAGCCATGCTGGTAATGCAGTTTGAGTCTTCATAGACCCTCTTGATTTTGCCTGTATCCCCACCCCCATCTCCAGCTCATTTATCCAGCTTCCTCATTTGCCACTTCCTCATTCAAATTACATTCTAGCCACAAGGAGCAAATCATGGTTCCCAAATGCACCATATCATGTTTATAATATTTATACATCATTTTCCATGCTGTTTCCTGTACCTCTAATTCTTTTTCTTTCTTAGCCTTATTAGTTCTTTCTCAGTCTTCAGTACACAAATCTCTATGCCTTTGTTCACAGTATATTATATATCCCAGTTGTATTGTAAACCCTTTGTAGGCAGCTACCATGGCTTACAGTCATGGTTATGCCATTTCTGAGCTGTGTGACTGTGGGAAAGCTATTTAAACTTTCCATGCTTCATTTTCCTTATATAAAGTTGTGATGTAATTTGTACTTTCCTCATAGGGGTTAGGTAAAGATTGAATGAGATAATCTATGCAAAGGTCTTTTGGAAATAACTCTTCTATCAAAAATAGAATAAGCACTCAACAGATGTTAGTTATTCATAGTTACTACTGTTTATTGTGCCCCCAGGATACCTAGTTACCTGACAGAATTGAAGAACATTTATTATTTGATTATTTGAAAATCAGCAACCTACATACTGTACACAAAAGGCACACAACTTGGTATGTGACTGAGGCCATAATGAAGAGAATTAGAAAGCAAAGTGATTGTGATGGTCTGGAAGGAAGGGTAAACCAGGGCCAGGACAGTGAAACATAATAGCTTTTTTTCATCAAGAATATTTTCCTCTCAGGCAGGCAAAGATATCATTCCAATTTCATTTTATACTCATTGTTTCAAGATGAAATTTATTTCTGTAATGAATTTCAACACAAATCTTATTTTCTGTGTTTTGCACTCCCCCACCGATATACCAGACAATTTGAGATAGGAATTCATTATTCAGTATATTTGTACACTTGTGCAAATATGTAAATACAGAGATGTCTACTAAATATTATTTGTTTTAAAAATAACAGAAATAACATAAATGCCTCAGAATAGAAGATTGAGTAAATCATTATTTGTTTAATGCAATATTAGGTAGCTATTAAAAAGAATATGGACAATCCAGACTTAGAGGCATAGAAGAGTGTCTTGAACTCCTGTTATGTGAAAATATAAGTAGTGAATAATATCTATAATATCATTGCATTTATGTTTTATTTGTTTTATTTTTTTGTCACTGTTGTTTTTATTTTTTTTTAACATCTTTATTGGAGTATAAATGCTTTACATTGTTGTGTTAGTTGCTGCTATATAACAAAGTGAATCAGCTATATGTATACATATATCCCCATATCCCCTCCCTCTTGTGTCTCCCTCCCACCCCTCTAGGTGGTCACAAAGCACTGAGCTGAACTCCCTGTGCTAGGCAGCTGCTTCCCACTAGCTATCTATTTTACATTTGGTAGTGTATACATGTCCATGCCACTCTCTCACTTCGTCCCAGCTTACCCTTCCCCCTCCCTGTGTCCTCAAGTCCATTCTCTATGTCTGCGTCTCTATTCCTGTCCCGCACCTACGTTCTTCAGAAACTTTTTTTTTTAAGATTCCATATATATATATGTTAACATACGGTATTTGTTTTTCTTTTTCTGACTTATTTCACTCTGTATGACAGTCTCTAGGTCCATCCACCTCACTACAAATAACTCAATTTCGTTTCTTTTTATGGCTGAGTAATATCCCATTGTATATATGTGCCACATCTTCTTTATCCGTTCATCT
Source organism: Delphinus delphis (assembly GCF_949987515.2). Classification (NCBI taxonomy): domain Eukaryota; kingdom Metazoa; phylum Chordata; class Mammalia; order Artiodactyla; family Delphinidae; genus Delphinus; species Delphinus delphis. Next base: position 42,662,945 of record NC_082691.1, read on the forward strand.
GTTGATGGACACTTAGGTTGCTTCCATGTCCTGACTATTGTAAATAGAGCTGCAATGAACATTGTAGTAAATCACTCCTTTTGTATTATGGTTTTCTCAGGGTATATGCCCGTTAGTGGGATTGCTAAACTAAAAACTAAAAAATTTTTAGTTTTTTAAGGAACCTCCACGCTGTTCTCCATAGTGGCTGTATCAATTTACATTCCCACCAGCAGTGCAAGAGGGTTCCCTTTTCTCCACACCCTCTCCAGCATTTATTGTTTGTAGATGTTTTGATGATGGCTATTCTGACTGGTGTGAGGTGATACCTCATTGTAGTTTTGATTTGCATTTCTCTAATTAGTGATGTTGAGCATCCTTTCATGTGTTTGTTGGCAATCGTATATCTTCTTTGGAGAAATGTCTATTTAGGTCTTCTGCCCATTTTTGGATTGGATTGTTTGTTTTTTTGATATTGAGCTGCATGAGCTGCTTGTATATTTTGGAGATTAATCCTTTGTCAGTTGCTTTGTTTGCAAATATTTTCTCCCATTCTGAGGGTTGTCTTTTGGTCTTGTTTATGGTTTCCTTTGCTGTGCAAAAGCTTTGAAGTTTCATTAGGTCCCATTTGTTTATTTTTGTTTTTATTTCCATTTCTGTAGGAGGGGGGACAAAAAGGATCTTGCCGTGATTTATGTCATAGAGTGTTCTGCCCGTGTTTTCTTCTAAGAGTTTTATGGTGTCTGGCCTTACATTTAGGTCTTTAATCCATTTTGAGTTTATTTTTGTGTATGGTGTTAGGGAGTGTTCTAATTTCATTCCTTTTCATTCTTTTACATGTAGCTGTCCAGTTTTCCCATTATATTTTTTAATGGAATATTATGTAGCTATTAAAAAAATATGGACAATCCAGATTTATAGGCATAGAAGAGTGTCTTGAATTCCTGTTAAGTGAAAATACAAGTAGTAAATGATATCTCTAATGTCATTGCATTTGTTTTTAAAAAGTATATACATATGTACATTTTTATATAAGTAAAATCTAGAAGGATACTATCCAAGCAGTTAACAGTTATAGACAACAATTTCAAATTAGTATGCTTGGTTTACCATTTGAACCATTTAAATGAGCATATATTGCTTTCTTAATAAAATAATAATTCCCCTCTAGTAATATTTTCCTCTCAAGTGTCAAGCATGCAACTTACAATTCATTTTTAAAAAAAAAGAAAGGAAGATAAAGGAACTGTATAGGCTTATGGCACCATCCACAGATCTGCAGCATGGGTTAGTTACAGATACCAGAGGAACGTTATCTTTTTATCCTAATTCACTGGTTATCTTCTCGGTTGACCTTATTGTTAATCAGTCTCTTGTGAGCTCCAAATTTATTTGATCCTTATAATTAACAATGCCATTGAAAAGAAAATGACTCTTTTTTTTTAAATAGTATTAGTAGTAGTCCTAGTGCTGCATCTTACTCTTCTGGCTTTCTTCCTGAGCCCATCCTTGAATCAAGCAATGTGATTTATTGGAAAGATACTTTGTCTCAGTCAGGCCAGACATGCTGGATTAGAAATTTTGCAACATAATTAAAACCTTCTATTACATAAGGTAGTTTTATAAGAAACAAAAAATTTAAGTCAAATCTACCAATATTTTACCTTAATACTTTCCTTGTGTATTATACTTAGAAATAAATGCCCATTTCACAGAAAGATTTTCATAAATATTTATATTTTGTTTCAGTATGCTGAAAGTTTCAAGTGTGTCCATATCATCTGTCTCTAGTTTCCTGGACTCATGCCAAAAATTAAGTGACTGGTAATTTCATTCATCCCTTCAGGTGAAATTTAGGGAAAGGGGAAAGAGTTGGACATGTTCAATGAAATTTGCCTTCATACTCAGAAGTAGACCTGATTTTTTTTAATCTATCAAAAAATTTCACATTTTCCCCATTAAGTATCTCTTATTACATACAGCTTATCATTTATGTCTTTCCATATATTTGCATATATTTTCATCTGTAATATGTATTTAATATCCCTGCAGTTTAGTTTTATCAGTGTGATGAACATCTGTCTGGTGTATTCATCCAAAATTTTAATGAAATATATTAAAAAGAATAGATGTGTAGTTTGTCTTGAGTACTTACTTGAGGTTGTCAGCTCTCCGATTACAATCACTAATATCTTTAATTGTCACTGTTCCCAATTTGTACTTTACCATATTTTTCTTAACAGGTTGAGGGGCAGTGTAACCTACTTTGCTCAAGATTTAATACTTTTTATATTCCACTTTTCCGTAATACAGTATATATTCCAGCTTTTCTTAATTTATTAGACTAAAAACTTTACAAAGAAAATGAGAGTTGTCTAGGATATTATTAATGAATTCATGCTGTTTGTAGTGACCATTGCTTGCTCTTTTAAATGTCCACAAACCATATCCTTATTTCAGGCATACCTCAGAGATATTGCAGGTTTAGTTCCAGACCACTGCAATAAAGTGAATATCGCAGTAAAGCAAGTTACACGAATTGTTTGTTTTCCCAGTGCATATAGAAGTTATGTTTATACTGTAGTTTGTTAAGTGTGCAATAGCGTATGTCTTAAAAAAACCAATGTGCGTACCTTAATTTAAAAATACTTTATGGCTAAAAAATTCTAACCATCATCTGAGCCTTCAACAAGTTGTAACTTTTTGCAGTAGCAACATCAAAGATCACAGATCACCATAACAAATGTAATAATAATAAAAATTTTGAAATATTGCAAGAATTACCAAAATGTGACACAGAGACATGAAATGAGCTGTTGGAAAAATGGCACTGTTAGACGTGCTCCACGCAGGGTTGGCACAGACCTTCAATTTGTAAGAAACGCTGTCTCTGCAAGGTGCAGTAAACTTAAGTTCCATAAAAGGAGGTACGCCTGTAATTTATTATCGCCTCCCGACTAAGATTGACCTGTCTGGTTCATCTTCTAGAGTGTTCAGTATCAAATGATCTCCCTTATGAAAGTACACCAAATTGCGTACATTAAATTGCAAATGAAAAAAATATGGGGCACAAATGATCTGTAAAATGTAAATAATTTTAGCCCCATCTGCTTCAGATACTCTTGGACAGTGGGATTTTGGAACCCTAAAGCTCAAATACATTTTCATATTTTCAGGACATATTATATACACTGTAGAATGTTGCAGACACTGTAAAATTGTATACCTGTTTCTTATCATGTTTCTTTCTTTGCGTGTTTGGGCAGTTAGGATGCTCAACATTCTTATAAACGTGATGTGTGACTAGGTCACAAGGCAGGAAGTGATGCCTTAGTTCATCTAAGTTTCTTATGCTTGTTTTCATTTTGCCTCAATTTACTCAATCATCCCTTTAAAAAGAATCCTATTACCCTTACTGTATATACAACTTTGATATATGTCAAGTTATTCTTGGAATATGAGGGAATTCAATTGATGGGTAGATAATAGATAGATAGACGGATTTGATTGAATTAATTTTGTTAGGGTTCTGAGACCATTTACTAAGAGCTTCCTTGTACACAGAAAAAGCCAAGTGAAGGTACAAGTGCCTACATGCCAATAGCTTGGATAGGAGCATTAGAAGGAAAGAGGACAAAGAAAGAATTTGATAACATAGTTTTTAAGAACTGTGAACTTGGATTTGATTTAGCCATTCATTCTATTGTCTTTAATAGGCAAGTCACTCTTAAACAGTGAAATGGATAAGTAGAATTAACAGTAAACAAATTCCTAATATGCCTCAAATCTGAAAATTCTTCAATGCTTTTCTATTTCTACTTCAGTCAGTGATAGCTGTCCAGATGTTCTGTAATTCAGGAGACGCTTGCTTTCTTTGTTTGTTTGTTTACATTTCAAATGCCCTGCTCAGGCTAGACCTCCTAAATAAGTAGTTAAGCCTGAACACCATTTGGATCCTAGATGTGGATCCTCAGTCAAATGACTGTCACATAATTATTGCACTGCTTGAACAAATCAGTATCTAAAAAGGGATCTATGTCTAATCTGGGAAAATAGCACTGTTTCCTTTGCTGTTTTCTGTTGTTTTCTAGTGTAATTGTTTGATGGTACAAACATGTAGCCTGATAGATTCTACTCTCACTATATATGTGAATTCATTTTTTTGTAAAGGCATATTTTAAAATTATGGAGCTGAGGCTCCTAGTTACAGAAAATAAATCCATCAAGATTTTAAAATGTCAATTAATTTGAATTATTTGAATAAATAGTCATAAAAAGATATTAGAGGCTTTGAAAGTAACTTAAGAATAGATGTGTTTTCTAGGCAATTTGGGTTTAGTGATAAAAAGCCCATTTCCCTCACTTTGGGGAAAATGCTAAACCCCCTGTAGTACATGCTAACGTGTGTTTTGTTAGCCCTTGATGCCTGGAACAATCATATTCAGTAACTGAAGTCTCATACACCCTTGCTCCTGTTTACCCCGCCTTGTACCACAGATGGACTAAATGGGCCTGCAATTCCTCAGGGTTTTAAAAAATTCTCTGTGATGGTTCAGAAATTGTGGCTGCACCGTTGACATCCTACTAAAACAGGCAGCTGCAGTGTGACATCCTAGATGTAAAGCCTGCATAAGATGAAACCACAGCTTTGCTTAAAATCTCTTTATGGACTGTTAATCACCAAATATAATGGATGGCAAATATTTACTTGATCTGCACTTCTCTTTACAGCTGGGTCTGGATAATTCAGTCAAGGTTTGCAAGGCAAAGAGTTTTGTAATTCTGAATTTAATAAGGAACAACCCCCAGAAAAATACTATGTGTTACAGTGATTTTGATTGTTGGCCATTAAATAGAAAAGTGCTTTCATTTATGGCATAATATGTAAAAACTGTAAAAACAGACTTAATATTATCTATTAACTATATATAATTGCATGCTTAGGTTTAAAAGAAATATGGCTACACAAAAGTTCATTGAGGTTTTTCCCATGGGAAAGCAGGACATAGACAATTCTGTTCAAAGGGCAGAAAAACAGAATAAAATGAATTCAAATCTTAGGACAAGGGATGTCACAGTTTTATTGATGATACTTTACTTGACTGATGAACAGAATATTCATTTCAAATGCACATAACATACACCATATCTAATTAATAAAAACCTATCTCACAGATAAGCTCCTTCTCCCCAAGTAGACATTGCTTTATTTAATATTTTTAAATTTCCTGGTGAGAACATTTACAGGGGAAAATTTAGGCCCTGATTTGTTTGTCATTTTATTGAGTTTGCTTCTTTCTTCAGCCAATTTTTGGCTGTTTTGAAAATGCACAGCCTCTAACACAAACCAGCTATGTAAGTGAATCCTGTAGGAAAACCCATATGATGAAACAAAAGGCTGTAACAATAATTCATATGTAAAAACATTTATCAGTGATGATGAGTAAAATGAATTCTGTAGGGAGAAGCTTATTTTCATAAGAACTCATTAAGATAAAAATCAGTGTTGGGAAACAGTTGTTGGAATAAACTCTAAAATCATCACAAAGGTAAGGAAACTTTGTACTTGAAAAGGTAAAGAGCCTCGTGACTTATGATGAAACCCACAGTGTCTGGGAACTAATCAGTGTGGGTGGAAGATTCAAAGATTAAATGAGAATAAATTTGAAAGCATACAAACTGCTCTAGGAGGCCTGTGAGACATAGGCTAAATATTTAATTATCCTGTTTCTTTATCTATAGAGGGATCTCAATGCCATGTTGAAAGTCCGTATAATGGGCATATCTTGAGTAAAATGTAAGAACCAATTACCACAACTTTGTGGCACATACAGCAATCCATGTGCTAAATCAATAAGAACAAGTCAGGTTAATTTGTGTTAATAATCTGTTCTTACACTCTAGCCATTTATTTAAAGTACATTGCAGAATAATAGAGGTATAATAGCTATTTTACAAAGATTCTTCACAGGGAAAGAAAAAAGAGACTATGTAATTAAGGTCCAGGGACACTCTGTTAGGGCCTTGAGGGATGAGATAATCATGGGAGCAGGGAAGCTTTTATGCCACTTCCAAAGGAAACAGCATGTGGTGTGGTAAGCCCCTGACATTACTGGTGTTGACTACAGAATGAAGCCCCTGGGATATTTTGGGGAGGGGTGGGAAGGGAAACTGTATGGGGGCTGTTGGAGGCTTTTCTAATATTCCTGCACATCCTTAAGCCTAGCTTAACTTAATCACCTGTAAATTCACTCGCCATACCTCTTTGGTAGCTTCATGCATTCCTGCTGAGGGTGGCATGGATTAGGAAAAAATATATAACTCAGGGTGTGTGTAAAACCAATTTACTTTAAAGATTGGTCTGTGGAAAACAAGAGCTTCAAAATGTAAACAAACAAAAACTTAGGGAAGGGTGGAATATTTTCAAAGGTAGTATTGATATAAGGTGATTGAAACACTATTTGCATTGTCTTTATTTCCATGAATTTGAGAAGCAGTCTTTATTCTAACGTGATATTACTGTGTCAGCCATGAATCCTAGGTTCTCTTGGAGAGTCACAATTGCATATATGCCATTACATTTATCTGTGTTTTTCATTAGAGTCTTCAGGTAATGTGCCCAATTATTTGTCTGGGGATATATGTTATTTTAGATATTGGTAAGGTGACTTTGATTTTTGTTTTTGTTTTCCCTCTGCCCACTGCTTTAATCCCAAACTGTTAATGCCCATCTAGTTTATCCATGTGGACTTAAATAGCTTAAAGACTCTTTAAGATGAGTGTTTGGAACGAGGTGACTTTTTTATTCGCATTCGAACTAATCTGCCCTTGGCAGTGCCTCTGCCAACATGATATGATGCTCTTTTTCTGATGGGAGTGAGTGGGACAGACTACATACTAACACTGTAAAAGGATTAAGGATCATATTAACTCTTTAATTCCTCTATTTAAGCTTGTGAGAACTTGCCATTTCTCATGTAGTCTGTTGATCGTCTCTGGATTAAGTCCTGTCTTAGTTTTAACCTTGTTTGTAATGCTGAGGAAACTGTTAAGGGGGACTAAAATAATCTTGGCAAGATCATATCGTAGTTCTCTGGAAAAAAAAATAATACACTAATTTGAAAAGATAAACACACCCCAGTGTTCATAGCAGCATTATTTACAATATCCAAGACATGGAAGCAACGTGCCATCAACAGATGATTGGATTAAGAAGATGAGGTATATATGTTTACAATGGAATATTACCCAGCCATAAAAAGAATGAAATACTGCCGTTTGCAGCACTGTGGATGAAGCGAGAGAATATTATGCTTAGTGAAATAAGTCAGAGAAAAACAAATACTGTATAATATCACTTATATGTATAATCTAAAAAAAATACAAAGGAATGTGTAGGTGAAACAGAAACAGACTTACAGATACAGAAAACACACTTTTGGTTACCAAAGGAGAGAGGGAAGTGGAGATAGTATGGAATTAAAAGATACAAACTACTATATATAAAATAGATAAGCAACAGGTTATACTATATGGCACAGGGAATTATACCCATTATCTTGTAATAGCCTATAATGAAATATAAACTGCAAAAATACTGAATTACTATGTTATATACCTGAAACTAATACAATATTGTAAACCAACTCTGCTTCAATAAAAATAAAATAATGGCAAAATAAAGTCAGGAGCACAGGCACAGACATGCTACTATACTGTATCTGTATTCTCAAAAGAAAGAAAAGGAACCGTTGGCATTCTTCCAGGACTGTGATAATTGAGAGTTAGGATTCTTTCTCAGTGAGTTAATAGGAGAAAAAAGAAAAAAAAAACCCTTACCTATGAAAAGATGTGTTGATTCTGAAGGAGACTACCTTAAAAGGGTAGGGAGTGGGGGATTGTTGCAGAGACTAAAGAGGCATATGAGGCTTGGATGGATCCAAGTTTAAAAAAAGAAAAAACCACTAAAGTGTTGGTACAGTTGATAAAATTTGAGTATGAATTGGTAATTATATCGGAATGACTGTTAATTTTCTAAACTGTGAAATCTTATGTGGTTATGTAGAAGAATGTCCTTATTTTTAGTATGCTTAAGTATTTAAGGATGAAATGCCTGCAACTTACTATAGAGTAGTTCAACAGAAAAAAAAAAAAAACATATTGAGAGAAATAAGCAGATATGGTAGAATGCCAAAAATTGCTGAATTGAATCTAGGTGGTGGATATAGAGAAGTAATTCTTTAATTTGTTCAACTTTTCTGGGTCCTTAAAGTTTCTATAACAAAATATTGAATAAAAGCTCCAGACTTCAGCAAGGAGCACAGGAGCCAGCTGAAAGAGGCCCCACTGATCAGAGCCAGAACAATATGAGCAACAAAAATAAAGCCCTGGTATAAAGTACTATTGATAGAAATAAATATTTGGTTAAATTGATAAATGAGAGAAAAGAGGCAAATATTCCATGAAGACAAATTGCAAATAATTTATATAGATACTCCATTCTAAAGGAGAAGGAGCTGGGGCTTCCCTGGTGGCGCAGTGGCTGGGAGTCCACCTGCCGACGCAGGGGACACGGGTTCGTGCCCTGGTCCGGGAGGATCCCACATGCCGCGGAGTGGCTGGGCCTGTGAGCCATGGCCACTGAGCCTGCGCGTCCAGAGCCTGTGCTCCACAACGGGAGGGGCCGCAGCGGTGAGAGGCCCATGTGCCGCAAGGAAAAAAAAAAAAGGTGAACGAGCATAATTCCCCAGTCCCTGTGAGCATGCTTCACGAACTGATTTCCTTCAAAGAGTGAAAAAGAAGGAAAAATAAATAAAAACTAAATTTATGCTGGAACCTGACAGACACTACCGCAGCCAGGTGATCGAGGACAATGTCAACATTTTTAAATGATGTGGATGATAGGTACCCTTGATAGGACATAATCAAAATGGCATTTTACCTCTATGTTCTTCCTCCCGGAAACTTGTAACCCCACTGTTACCATGAGAAAAATATTCAACAAATTTCAGTAGTGAGGCAGCCTACAAAATACCTGATGGATACAGAAGAAATACATTGGATCAGGGCAAAGTACATTGGATACAGAAAAACTGCATTAGGGAAAAATTAAGGAAATCCAGTAAATTATGGACTTCAGTTAATAATAATTTATTAATACTGGTTAACTCTAACATATATACCATGCTAGTGTAAAATGTTAATAGGGGAGACTGTGTTTGGGATATATGATAACGCTTGGTACTATCTGCTAAATTTTTCTGCAAATATAAAAACTGTTCTAAAAAATAAAGTCTTTTCAACAACTTATAGAGTTTTAATCAGTGATTCACTTGTAGAAATTTACCTTAAAATTATTTAAATGTATATAGAAATGTTGATTTTAAAAATGAAAAATTAGAAATAAAATAACCAAATATATGATACAGGTTCTGTGAATTATAGTGTGATTATACTGTGCAGCAATCAAAAAGTATATTATAGGAACATATTGAAGTAGAATAGTGAAAAGTCCATGAGCTAATGTAATGGAGAAAATGGATTACCAGAAATTTGCATAGTATGATTCCAAATTTCATGAAAAACATTATTTTTAAAATGATTGCTTGAGAAATGACATAACTAGCTTTCTTCTTCATGCTGTTGCATAATATTTATCCTGGAGCATCAATTTTTTGAGCTGCTGGCATTACATTTTTTAAATTGGATGGCTGGGTAGAATATTAAAGACTTTAAAGCATTATATTTTGCAAAATTTCTGAAAATGGACTTGGATTTTGTGTTTTGTCATGATTTGTATTTAAGTGATAATGATTAAAATAATTCTAATTTGGGCTTCCCTGGTGGCTCAGTGGTTGAGAGTCCACCTGCCAATGCAGGGGACGTGGGTTTGTGCCCTGGTCCGGGAAGATCCCACATGCAGCAGAGCGGCTGGGCCCGTGAGCCATGGCCGCTGAGCCTGCGCGTCCAGAGCCTGTGCTCCGCAACGGGAGAGACCACAACAGTGAGAGGCCCGCGTATCGCAAAAAAAAAAAAAAAAAAAAAAAAAAAAAAAAAAAAAAATTGTAAAACTATACTCCAATAAAAATTAATTGAAAAATATATTTGACGTACAATAATGTAATTCTTTCTTTTCTTCCAAGGACTCTTTTTGTGTGTTCTTCTAAAATATGTCATATGTTACCAGTTAAATACCACTTAAGATTTTCCCCCTTTTGTAGAGAGAGTGACTTCCATAATATATTTGTCTTTTCCTGATAAACTAATTTGATAGTTTAAAATAAGAAAGTATAGTTTAAAAGTGAAAACGAACAGTGGATCAGATAAAATGTGGTGAGTGTTAAAGTGGACGATTGAGGGATGTTTTTATTAGATTAAAAATACTTTGTCTTACAACTGAAAATGCAAATTGTGCTGTGCCATAATGTTCCTTTCAAGCACACAAGATAAAATTTGCATATCTAAATTGGATCAGGCCAAATGGGTTTCCCTAGTCTCTCTTCCTGGAGCATCAGTCAGCCTGGAAAAGCCTGCAAGTGATCCCAATAGTGAGTTTTTAACGTCCACATTCAAGAGTCTTTATGTATGCATGTATCTTTTTCTGTGTATCTACATATATGTGTGTATAGATGATTATGTATAAATATTGATGTATTTATACTGTATTTTTATTTTAATTTCTTAGAGATTTACAACAAAAATTTTCACCTTCTTCTTTTGATAATTACTCGCTTTCCGTGTAATATTATTTTGGTACATTTTTCAAAATCTTTCTACCCAGTGTCCACATTGTGCTTTTTTCTTTCACTAATATTTTTCTGCTAGTTGATGTTTTAGAGTGTGATAAATATTTGAAACTTTGAGTTCTAAATGAAATTACCTTTACATATTAATAAGCTATGTTCTCTATTCCATTCATCTTTAAGGAAATATTTGAAATATTTAATGAAAAAGAATAAACTGTATTTTATGGGGCTATTTGTTATCCTAATATATCCTACATTTTATTATTTTTTTAAATATTTTTTATTTTTGGCGGTACGTGGGCCTCCCACCACTGTGGCGTCTCCTGCTGCAGAGCACAGGCTCCGGATGCGCAGGCCCAGCGGCCATGGCTCACGGGCCCAGCTGCTCCGCGGCATGCGGGATCCTCCCGGACCGGGGCACGAACCCGCGTCCCCTGCACCAGCAGGCGGACCCTCAACCACTGCGCCACCAGGGAAGCCCTACATTTTATTTTTTTAAGTTCAAATTCTTACTCAATTTTTTTTGGTCTCCTTATTTATAGGTGTATGCTGTAACTAAATTTTGCAAATAATCCACCATTTGACAAATACCAAGTTGACTCAACAATAGAATTTGCTTAAATGTTTATATTTACACATATGTTAGGTTTATTTTAATTTTATTCAGTGGAATTAAAATTGTAGCTCAGGAACTTTGAAATCTTCTCATGGTTGATTACCTTAACACATTTATAGATTTAGGTAAAATGAATATAATGTGTATGGCTTTAGTTGTGTTGGATAACCACCTCATTATCAAGAGTTAAACATTCCAAATCAAACCCCCCAACTCTAGGTGCTCTTAATAAAAATCAGCCTTAGATATTTTTGTTAATAAAATCCAAAGTGTTAATAAGTCAGCAATAGCTTTATGCCCAGTTAGTGTTTTAAAAAATTGGCAGGGGCTTCCCTGGTGGCGCAGTGGTTGAGAGTCCGCCTGCCGATGCAGGGGACACGGGTTCGTGCCCTGGTCCGGGAAGATCCCACATGCTGCGGAGCGGCTGGGCCTGTGAGCCATGGCCGCTGAGCCTGCGCGTCTGGAGCCTGTGCTCCGCAACGGGAGAGGCCACAACAGTGAGAGGCCCGCGTACGCAAAAAAAAAAAAAAAAAATGTTGGCAGTGTTCCTGTTTTTATAATGTCAGATGCACTTCTATTATATTTGTGTATAGAGGATTCTGTGTTTTATCCAAATGTCATAGAAGTATTCTTATCATGTCCATTCTTTTCCATTATAGGTTATTTACAAGATACTGAATATACTTGACTCTGCTCTACAGTAGATTCTTGTTGTTTATTTTATATAGAGTAGTGTGTATCTTTCAATCTCTAATTTATCCTCCCCCCTTCACCTTACACAACCATAAGTTTGTTTTCCATGTCTCTGAGTCTGTTTCTATTTTGTAAATAAGTTCATTTGTATCATTTCTTTACATTCCACATGTAAGTGATATCATATGATATTTGTCTCTGTCTGACTTACTTCACTTAGTATGATAGTGTCTAGGTCCATCCATGTTGCTGCAGATGGCATTATTTCATTCTTTTTCAGGACTGAGTAATATTCCATTGGAAAAAAATGTATATATATATACCACATTTTCTTTATACATTCGTATGTTGATGGACACTTAGTTGCTTCTGTGTCTTGGCTATTGTAGATAGTGCTGATGTGAACATTAGGGTGCATGTATCTTTTCGAATTAGAGGTTTTGTCTTTTCCAGATACATGCCCAGGAGTGGGATTGCTGGATCATATAAGAAACTCTAGTTTTATTTTTTTAAGGAACCTCCATACTGTTCTCATAGTGGCAACACTAATTTACATTCCCACCAACAGTGTAAGAGGGTTCCCTTTTCTCCACACCCTCTCTAGCATTTATTATTTGTAAATTTTTTGATGATGGCCATTCTGACCAGTGTGAGGTGATACCTTGTAGTTTTGATTTGTGTTTCTCTACTAATTAGCAGTGTTGAACATCTTTTCATGTGCCTGTTGGCCATCTATGTGTCTTCTTTGGAGAAATAATTATTTAGGTCTTCTGCCCAGTTTTTGTATTCAGTTCTTTCTTTCTTTCTTTCTTTCTTTTTTTAATATTGAGCTATGTGAACTGTTTGTGTGTTTTAGAAATTAAGCACTTACTGGTCACAACTTTTGCAAATATTTTCTCCCAGTGAATATGTTGTCTTTCTTTTGATTATGGTTTCCTTTTCTGTGCAAAAGTTTATAAGTTTAATTAGGTCCCACTTGTTTATTTTTGCTCTTGTTTCCAATACTCTAAGAGACAGATCCAAAAAAAATATTGCTGCAATTTAGGTCAGAGGGTGTTCTGCCTATGTTTTTTCTTCTGAGTTTTATATTATATGGTGTTACATTTAGGTCTTTAATGCATTTTGATTTTATTTTTGTATATGGTGTTGAGAATGTTCTAATTTCATTCTTTTACATGTAGCTGTCCAGTTTTCCCAGCACCACTTACTGAAGAGACTGTCTTTTCTCCATTGTATATTGTTACCTCCTTTGTCATAGATTGACCATAAGTGTGTGGGTTTATTTTGGGGCTTTCTATCCTGTTCCATTGATCTATGTGTCTGTTTCTGTACCAGTACCATACTGTTTTAATTACTCTAGCTTTGTAGTATAGTCTGAAGTCAGGGGGTGTGATACCTCCAGCTCTGTTCTTCTTTCTCAAGATTGCTTTGTCTATTTGGGGTATTTATTGTTTCCATACAAATCTAAAATTTTTTTGTTCTATTTCTGTGAAAAATGCCATTGTGAATTTGATAGAGATTGCATTGAATCTGTAGATTATCTTGGGTAGTATGGCCATTTTAACAATATTGATTCTTCCAATCCAAAAACACGGTTTATCTTTTCCATCTGTTTGTGTCATCCTCAGTTTCTTTCATCAGCATCATATAGTTTTCCGGAGTACAGGTCTTTAGCTAGGTTTATTGCTAAAGACCTTAGGTAGGTTTATTGCTAGGTATTTTATTCTTTTTGACGTGATAGTAAATGGTATTGTTTCCTTAATTTCTCTGATACTTTGTTGTTAGTGTATAGAAATTGAATCATGTATTCAATTTCTGTATATTAATTTTGTACCTGCAACTTTACCAAATTCATTGATGAGCTCTAGTGGTTTTCTGGTGGCATCATTAGGATTTTTTATGTTTAATATTATGTCATTTACAAACAGTGACAGTTTTACTTCTTCTTTTCCAATTTAGATTCCTTTTATTTCTTTTTCTTCTCTGATAGCTGTGGATAGGACTTCCAAAACTATGTGGAATAAAAGTGGCAAGAAACAATTAACAAAATGGCAGTAATAACATACATATCAATAATTACCTTAAATGTTAACGGATTAAATTCTCCAACCGAAAGACAGCTGAATGGATACGAAAACAAGACCCGTGTATGTGCTGCCTGTGAGAGACTCACATACATACTGAAAGTGAGGGGATAGAAAAAGGTATTCCACACAAATGGAAATCAAAAGAAAGCCAGAGTAACAATACTTATTTCAGACAACAAATAGACTTTAAAATAAAGACTGAAAAAAATAAATAAATAAAATAAAGACTGTTACAAGAGACAAAGAAGAACGCTACATAATTATCAAGGGATCAATCCAAGAAGAAGATATAACAATTGTTCATATATATATATATATGTATGTATATGTACACACACAGCCAACATAGGAGCATCCCAATATATAAGGCAAATTTTAACAGACATAAAAGGAGAAATTGACAGTAACACAGTAATAGTAGGGAAATTTACCACCTCACTTACACCAATGGGCAGATCATCAAGACAGAAAATAATAAGGACACACAGGCCTTAAATAACACACTAGACCAAGTGGACTTAATTCATAATTATAGAGCATTCCATCTGAAAACAGCATAATACACATCCTTTTCAAATGCACATGGAACATTATCCAGGATAGATCACATGGTAGGCCACAAAATAAGCCTCAGTACATTTAAGAAAATTGAAATCATATCATTTCAATTACTCTTTTGCCAAATTTATTTTTATTTAGAATTTCACTGGAATATGTGAATGTTAAGAGTGTATGGAGTATAAGTATGGTTTATTTTAAATTACCTTTGTGTATGATACATGAAGGATAACTTAATAAAATAAATAACCTAAAAGTGTTTTTGATTCTGGTAAAGCAGTTTCATAATTTGAAAAAGCTTTCCAGAAAAGAAAAAGGTGAAATGCAAGAATACACCACCAGTACTATTATTTAGAAGTAATTGACCCTGGACAGATCCACACATTTTGTTGTTTGAGAACATTCACCAATGTTTTGTAACCATGACTTCCATAATTCTTGGTTTTGTAGTGATTCCTGCTATGACCTATCTATCCTCAAGTTCCTCAGTTTTAGTTCCTTTCTATTTGCACTTCTTTTCTCCTAGGTAATGAGAGGACTTAACAGAAGTCTTTGTGTAAACAATCACTATTTGAAGATATTTGGGCCTTTAAAGGAAACTATTTTAGGAAAATGGCAATTTCACATCATATTCTATACTTGTTGACTGCACATAAGGAGCGTACTTGGTGTACATTATTGATGATGAAGATATGTAAATTTTATAGCTACATTGATTTATAGATATACAAATACATTTATACATTTATATTGCCTAGTTATAGAACATATAATGGTACTTAATTATAGTATAAGCACATGTAATTTTATATATACATATTTTCTCATATACATTTATGTCTATTGAGTTGTTTCTAATTTAATTCATGTGAGTACTAATTTTCAACTTAGTTCTTGTTTCTTGGACACACAGAATTCCCAATTTTTTTCCACTTTCTCTAGGGGAACAAATGATTAATTCTGATTTGTTGATTCTTTGAAGAAATATGTAGAAAAATGAGATTGACAAAATTTTTAAATCTTATGAAATCAGTTGTTGCTGGAATAAAATTTTATTAAATGTTTTGGAGTATAATTTGGCAGCATCTGATAAAGTGAAGATATGCATGCTTGTGATGAAGCAGTAATATCACATAAGGGTGTTTAATGGAGAGAAACTTGCCTGTGTGCCCAAGATGGTATACAAAGATATTGAAGGCAGCCTTGTATTTAATACCAATCTAAATGACCAGCAAAACCAAAATGCATACATAAAATACGGTATGTTTATGCAATAGATTTTAAAGTGAACAAACATGAGTCATCATCTGTGTTAACATAGACTGGGAAATATAATAATTTGGATTGCACAGAGGCATACCCTGAGACAAGGCTTTAAATGCAGATAGTTTTTTGGGGAGAGGATCTCAGCGAATACCAATGCGGGGTGGAGAAATGAAACAGGAAAGAGAAGAAAGACAGTAAAGTATGTGTTATCAAGTGACTGACAACTGTGAATAACTGGGATAAGTACAGTCCTGCTGGAGAACTCTGGTAGACTGTGTGAACAGGCTCACTTAAGGGACCAGGGATATCAGCATTGATCAGTTGCTTGTTAAGGGCTGCTGCAGGGGAGGAGAGGGGCTTATTTCTTGGTACTTATGGCCTGATGTACCGGGATGGGTGGGCTCTAGTGGTCAAAGATAACAGTAGGCAAAGAGATGCAACTGCTGGCAGTTCTGAGTCAGGGCCATGGCAAGTGCCTGGGGGATACAGTGAGACCCTGGTCCCCACTAAAGTGATGAATGTGCTTGTTGGTGGGGATTAGTAGGAGGGAAAGGAATGGAATTGGGTCTGCAAAACAAATTCGATTTATATGATTTTCTTTCTTTACTAAGTAAAAATATTTCTTTACTAAGTAAATATGACAAAATGTTACTGATTTTCAGTTTTGGTGTGGGTGCACAGATGTTTGGGATAGCATTTTAAAAATAGTTTCCTCAAAATAAAGTATAATGAAGAAACCACCTGGTCTTATTAGGCAGCACACACTGAATGTTTGAGAGTACAGATACATATTATGAACTCCTTGAGATCAGGTATCATAAAATTTTGTTTACCAGGAAACTTACACAGAATCTTGGAGGAAGTTTATAAAACAAATGCCAGAATTAATTAATTATAGATTCTACTTGACAAAGTCGGATCTCTATAGGCATTCAACATAGTTGTCTCATATTTGTCTGATGTACTTTGGCATTGGCTGGGCAAGAAATGTAATGTCCCTCTTAATTGACCTTAGTATATAATACTGGCATCTAAAGAGGTAAGGTCTGGGATAATTAGAGGAATCCTCCAGTGGATGTGAATAATGAAGATTGCAGATAATTTAAGAAGCCAGTTACTTGAGAGTCTTGATAGCGCTCTATATAGATGACAGTAAGTCTGTGTAGATGAGTTGTCCATTTTTTATTATTTTGAGAAAATCATCTTAGATGCAGTTGTAAAGATAATAAATCTCAATCTTTCTGTAGACCTGCCAAAGAACAATAAGGTATGAATCTTCTTCCCTTTATTGCTATGATTAAAAAGGTAATGATACTACCAAACATTCCCTCTGAATGTTAAGAAACATGTTGGGAAATGAGTTAACCGTGGGGCTTAACCACATTCCAAAATATAACCGGAAATAACCTCAATAGCCCATGAAACCTCTTTAGCAAACCCTTAGGCAAAGACTTACTTCCCATGAACCAGTTCATGCTGTGTTGTCTAAGCAGCATGAACTGAATTTTATCAGCCTTACAAATAGCTACTTTCCTAATAACCATAGGCTGTTAACAGTATTTGGTGAGTAATAAAGTGTGAGTAATAAAGTGTGTGTTTTATTTGTTCTTTTAAAGGGAATAAGAGCTGATAAAACCAAAATGAAAAGGCAAAAGATGGAAATACTTAAAATTATGCAGATAACTATACTTCACAGAAAATATTATTTGAACTAAACTCAAGAAACATTGAAAAAGAAACTTGTCTTCTGTTCCTAACATAATTGTAATGTGAAGAAATACAATTTGTCGTCTTTGAGAATGAAAAGTCCTTTGTGATACCAACACCAGGAGTATTTTTAAGAGTTGTAAAAATGTAGTACATTTAAAGTTACTGTCCAAAAATAAAGTATGGCAAAATAAAATTTTGGAAGTCCACAGGGCATATAACATTTTTTTGTTGCTGTATATAATTTGCAGGTCTAAAAATTCACCGGTTGGTTTGCTTCATTCCTAGACAGGATAGTCTTGCAAAATTAAAGGACCAAATTCTAAACCCAGACTTACTACTGATCCAGCGTTTGCCTTAGGCAGTATGTAAGGCCAGTATGTTCTAGATTTTGCTTCTAAAACTATGTTTGTGTCAACATTCCTCAGTTTCTTACTGTGTGAGCTTTACCTAGTTAGCTACTGCTAAGAATTCTGAAACACAAACTGCTGTGTTTGTCTAACATGCACTCCTTTGCCTCAGAGTCTTTAGTATGGAAACCATGATCAAGAGATGATTAATGTTTGTCAACTGTAAAAGCTTAGTTTCTTCTACTTTTTGATAGGCTCACAGCACATGATTTAAAGTTGCCAAAGTATTAGAAAGTATGAATAGATAATCTCTAAATAGATAGATACTCAGACTTCATGTTCTGTTTGTGTGTTTTCACGTGGGTTTTAAGTGGAAGTACCTATTATAAAGTGTGGAGTTTATCTTGTGAAAAGTTTTTGAGCCAAGTAACACCCATTCCTTGAAGAAGAAAGTTTAGAGGAGAAGACAGCTTTGGCTGCTGTGAATGAATAACAAAGCACCTAGACAGTTACAGAATCTTGTCACAGGAAAGGCTAAATTTTCTTTAAAGTTTATTGAGAAGAAATTGTATGATCCTTCATTAAAATTTTCCATCAAAAGTAAAGTTCAATTTTTACAATATTTGTTATTTTCTTTGAAGGAGAAAAATGTCCTACAAAATTTGATGCCTTCATAGTTCATCATCCTCATAATTTCCATTCTGTCTTTTCAGAAATTGTGTTTTCTAAATACATATATCAAATCATCATGTTGTACACCTCAAAATAATACAATGATATAAGTAATTATATCTCAATAAAACTGGGAAAATAAGACAAACATTCAAAAATTCTGTTTTCTTGAATTCTTCATCACTTTAAGAGTTTTGAAGACTTTTGTACTTGGTAAAACTATTCATAATTTCTTATTCTTTAAGGACTGTCCTACTTAGTAAAGTGCCAATTAGAAAATAAGTTTTTCAGCTTCATTTTACTACTTCTTTTTGGGAGATTTCTTAACCTGGTAAAACTTTAATTTAAAAAACTATACTACCATATTCTTAAGTTTGAAGTGTTATTTCTCTGTTGATTCTTTCTGTTTTGTAGCCTCTTGTTTCTGTTTCCTGATGTCATTTCTTCTCTCTGAATATTATTGATTTTATTTTTTGTTCTCTTCATTTTATCTTTTTCCTTCTTTTTTAAAATTATGTGTGTGTGTTTTAGTTTATGTCTTTCATTTTAGAAGCTCCTCTGTGAATTATCTGTTGACATTTAAGAATGAAGTACTAAAAGTCAAATTGGACACTCTATAGGCACTCTGTAGGTGTTGTTTATTGAAGACAGCAGTATCTATTGTTCTTTGCTTTGGGATTGGCGTTCCTCATAGAGGTATCCTCAAGTCTCCTTGGAGACTGAGTACATACCCTGTTTCTAGCGTTTTCAGAGTTTCATGAAGGGAGGGGATTGAAGGTCTTCCAGTTCAGTATATAGCTATCCATTTGTCTTTCCCATTTCAATAGAGTTCCTCACTTCCATACTCAACTTCTCCTGGTGTCCCCCCATCTTGCTGGTTTAACTTCTCCTGAAAATAACTTCCAGTGTCCTGTAGAATAGAAGAGTAATAGCAGTAATACAGTAATATATTTCTGGAAATCCAAAACATTTTCTGCATTTAGGGTAGGAAGTTCAATATGTGGTTAATAAGTCTACACTTTAAATCTTGTTATTCAAATATATGTTCAAGTAAATTTTTCTTTAATTCAATGGTCAAAGGCTGAGAGGTTTTGCTTTTTTTTCTTCTTAATCTTAGAGTATGTTATTTCTTTGAGTGGATCTTCATTTCACTAATTATTGTGGAGAAATTTTAAGACTTTCAAAATGGAGACTCCTTTTTTTCAATTTTAGGAGATTTTTTTCCCCTTTTCTTCTAAATGTAACTACTTATTTTGTTCTAGTCATCTCTGTTTCCTCCTCGAGAGCTATATGGGCTCTATGCCATTGAGATACCTTACTTATCATCACTTTGGTCATTATATGTCAGTTAGGACCTTTCTTGTGGTATCCTCTGTATGTTTCTATCATTTGTCCCCAATACCACTAATTTTATTTTGTGCATTTATATTTCTGTTTATTGCTCTTTTTACTTGTATTTTTAATTCTCTTGTTACTGATTTAATTTTACATGTTTTTCTTTTTTAAATAGATTTTTTTAATCATACAAATAGTACTTGCTTATTTTGAAACAAAATTCAAAGGACAAAAATAAAAAATGTCTCTTGTATCTTATATCTTTTATATCTTATATATTTAGGATAAATTTCTAAAAAGTTCAACTGATTAAAGGATATATTGCCCCTTTAATTTTAATGAATATTGCCAAACTGGTAAGAGGTTGTACAGGGTCTTACTATAGAGTGTGAGAGAGCAGGCTTATCTACAGTATCAGTTACAGCAGCCTGTAGCTACTCCTGGAACCGGGGGATGATGGGGCAGTTAACTATCTCATGGAGAATATGGAATAGGCAGAATTGCTATAGGATGGGAGGATGGTGCTTCTTCGCCAGAAGGATTGCTAGGTACATAATAGGTAGTCATCTACTAAATGTTATTAAACATATGAATCTTGGCTAATATAATAGGTAAAAAATTGGCTTCTTATTGCTATTTTCAATTTTAAGTTACATGGTTGAACATTTTTTCCTGTCTCCTGGCAAATTTGTATATCACTTTCAGTGAACTGCTTATCAACAAACTTTATCCGCTTTCTTATAGTATTGTTAAACATTTTCTCTTTTATATGTTAAAAAAAAATGAAGGCAAGTATAGAAAAAGCTTCTTCCAGTTTTTCTTTGTTGTGTGATATTATTTTTGGTGGGTTATTTTATTTTATTTGCTATTTGGATAATTAATTATGGTGAAGCCACATATCTTCTTTATGACTTCTGAGTTTTTGACTTTTGTAGGCCTTTTTACGAAATTTATAAAAATATCCTCCCACATTTTATTTCAGTACTTGTACAGTTTTGTTTTTATTCATGATTATGTCTTTGATTCATCCGTAATTTATTTTAAAGTTTGAGGAGAGATTCATTATTCCTCACTTCCAAATGGCTGGAAGTTTGTCCAAACATTTCCTGTTTTCTTCATTGCTTCTTTGCTGATTTGAAATGTCCCTTTTGTCCTATTCTAAGCTATCAAATAAATTTTTGTTTGTTTTAAAATTTCTATACAGTGATTTGTGTGCAGGCCCACAGTTTTGCACACCTCCAGTTGTGCCACTCCCATGTTGTTTTTAAAATGTAAGTTTATCTTGTATAACCAGATTGCTTTTTTATTACAAGGACTGTTTTCAAGGCTGTATATTTCCATTTAAGTGCTAGAATCCACTTATCTGGTTTAGGAATGTCCTATTGCATATTTTACTATCCCTTGATCATATGGAGTAATGCAAGGAAATTATGTGTGTAAAGTGGATTAATGAGCATGTAAAGTGACTTAGGGAAAAGTTTTCTACATTCAAAAGTTTTCTACATTCAAATAGGTAGTTTTTTTCTTTATTTAGGAAAGTCCCCTTAGAAAAATTCAAATTGACTTTTTCTTTCTGTCTTATACAACTCTTGTTAATTCCCAAGTTCTTTTGTTTTTAGCTTACCTCATTTATCAGTTATACACAGGAATCCCTTTAATCATGTTTTCTAACTGATTATTCTTAGTTTTATAAAATTAATGATCATTTTATACATTAAAGATTTAATTTTTTGACTTCTCATTCACTTAAAAGACTTTTCTATTGATATCTTTGGATTTCTTAGATATATAATATTATAAATTTTAGTTACTGATAATTTTCACTCTAATAGTCATTTATTTTCTTTCTTTTGTCTTAGTTATATTTTCTTGTACTTTTAGAATAATATAAAATTTCAGTGGCAACAGTGGCATTTGCATCTTGTTCACTCATTTAGTGAGAATATATTTAAATGTTTTCTGAAGAATATAATTGCTTTGTGGTAGGAGTCTTTTATCTCCTTTGTGATATGTATCTTTTATCATTATGAAAATATGGATCAAGTTTTTCATAAGAAAATTTATCAAATTTCTTTTCGGTATATTATGATCTTAGAATGTGTCTCTCTTTACCTAGGAATATGGGAAAATATATAAGTCCTTATATATAAGTTCTAGTATTCTACCATCTTTGCATTCTGGGCATGACTCTAAATAATATTATTGTGGTATTTTATTGCTCTACCAAGTAACTGAATTTGCCAATATTTTATTTCAAAATTTTGCATCTACATTTCTAGTGAAACCCTTTTTATTGAATTGAAGTACAGTTGATTCATAATGTTGTGTTAGCTTCTGGTGTACAACGAAGTAATTCAGTTTTATGTATAGATATAATACATATATATATATATATATATACACACACAACACACTTTTTCAGATTCTTTTCCATTTTAGGTTATTACAAGGTATTGACTATAGTTCCCTGTGCTATACAGTAAGACCTTGTTGTTTATCTCTTTCATATATAGTAGGGTGTATCTGTTAATCCCAGGCTTCTAATTTATCCCCCCTGCCACTTTCCCCTGTGTGTCTGTTTCTATTTTGTAAAGAAGTTCATTTGTATCTTTTTTTATTAGATTCCACATATAAGTGATATCATATTGCATTTGTCTTTCTCTGTCTGACTTATTTTACTTAGTATGATAATGTCTAGGTCCATCCATGTTGCTGCAGATGGCATTATTTCATTCTTTTCTGTGGCTGAGTATATATATACCACAGCTTCTTTATCTGTTCATCTGTTGATGGACATTTAGGTTGCTCCCCGTATCTTGGCTATTGTAAATAGCGATTAAGGTGCATGTATCATTTCAAATTAGTTTTCTCTGGATATATGCCCAGGAGTGGGATTGCTGGATCATATGTTACCTCTATTCTTAGTGTTTTTAAGGAAACTCCATGCTGTTCTCCATAGTGGCTACACCAATTTACATTCCCACCAACAGTGTAGGAGGGTTCCCTTTACACTGTCCAGCATTTATTTGTAGACATTTTTTTTTTTGTAGACTTTTTGATGATGACCAGTGTGAGGTGATACCTCATAATTTTGTTTTACATTTCTTTACTAATTAGCGATATTGAGCATTTTTTCATGTGCCTGTTGGCCATCTGTATGTATTCTTTGGAGAAATGTCTATTTAGATCTTCTGCCCATTTTTTGATTGGGTTGTTTGTTTTTTTGATATTGAGTTGTATATGCCATTTTTATATTTTGGAAATTAATTCCTTGTCGGTCACATCATTTGCAAATACTTTCTCCCAGTCAATAGGTTGCCTTTTCATTTTGTTTATTGTTTCCTTTGCTGTGCAAGAGCTTTTAAGTTTAATTAGGTCCCATTTGTTTGTTTTTGCTTTATTTCTTTTGCTTTGAGAGACTGACTTAAAAAAACATTCTACAATTTATGCCAGAGAATCTTTTGCCTATGTTCTCTTGTAGGAGTTTTATGGTGTCATGTCTTATATTTAAGTCTTAAGCCATTTTGAGTGTATTTTTGTGTATGGTGTGAGGGAGAGTTCTAAGTTCATTGAGTTACATGCAGCTCTTCAGCTTTCCCAGCACCACTTGTGGAAGAGGCTGTCTTTTCTCCATTGTATATTCTTGCCTCCTTTGTCAAAGATTAATTGACCGTAGGATGTGTATTTATTTCTGGGCTTTCTGTTCTGTTGATCCATGTCTGTTTTTGTGCCAATACCACACTTTTTAAATTGCTGTAGCTTTGTAGTATTGTCTGAAGTCTGGGAGGACTATGCCTCCAACTTTGTTCTGGTATAAGAAGAACTTATACTGATCCTGCTCAAACTCTTCCAAAAGACTGAAGAGAAGGGAACACTCGCAAAGTTATTCTATGAAGCCACTGTTACCCTGATACCAAAACGAGACAAAGACATTACCAAAAAAGTTACAGGCCAGTATCCTTTATGAATATGAATGCAGAAATCCTCAACAAAATATTAGCAAAATGAATCCAACAGCACAATAAAAAGGATCATTCACCATGATCAAGTTGGATTCATCCCAGGGTCACAAGGATGGCTCAACATACTCAAATCAATGTGATACACCACATCAATGGAAAAAAAGAACAGACCACATGATCACTTCAGTAGATGCAGAGAAGAGATTTGATATAATATTCAATATCCCTTCATGATAAAAACTCTCCCCAAAGTGGGTATAGAGGGAATATCTTAGCATAATAACAGCTATTTGTGACAAACCCACAGCCAGCATAATACTCAGTGGTGAAAAGCTGAAAGCCTTTCTGCTAAAATCTGGAACAAGACAAGGATGCCGACTTTCACCACTTTATTCAACATAGTATTGGAAGTCCTAGCCACAGCAATCAGACAAGAAAAAGAAATAAAAATGTATCCAAATTGAAAGAGAAGAGGTAAAATTGTCATTATATGCAGATGACATGATACTCTATATGGAAAATGCTAAAGACTTCACACAAAAACTGTTAGAACTGATAAATTCAGCAAGGTAGCAGGATACAAGATTAACATACAGAAATCGGTTGCATTTCTTTACACTAACAATTAAATATCAGAAAGAGAAAGTAAATAAAAAAAAGTAAATAAAATACTTAGGAAAAAGCCTGACCAAGGAGGTGAAAGACTTATATGCTGAGAACTATGAAACACTGATAAAGAAAACTGAAGATGATTCAAAGAAATGGAAAAATATTCTATGCTCTTGTATTGGAAGAATTAATATAGTTAAAATGGCCATACTACCCAAAGCAATCTATGGATTTAATGTGATTCATACCAAATTACCCATGAGATTTTTCACAGAACTAGAGCAAATAATCCTAACATTTATATGGAATCACGAAAGACCCAGAATTCCCAAAGCAATCCTGAGGAAAAAGTGAAATCTTAATTATTACTGTTATATCTTTGTATTGTGCTGGCTTCAAATGAAACAAGGAAAATAATGCAAATCCAAATGATATATTAATAACTCCATATGTTAATTACATTAAATTGTAAGTGAATTAAATTGTAAGTGAATTTAGGGAAATTGGTGAAAGAATATGTCTTGTCACAAGACTCTGCTCCTCCATCCAGCTTCATATCAGGCTGTTTTTCTCCATTAGTATGATTTGTCTGCATTGTTTTATTTAAAATAAAATATATTTCTGTGAATCAGGTGGAAGCAAGAGTGGGAAGGGTGTAATTTGTATACTTAAATATTGGTTAATATTTGATTTTAAATGGTAGAAAGACTGGATACCCCAACTAGTACATAAAAAGTGAAGCATTTTGGTGATATTTACTACTTTATAGGGGATAAAATAATATTTCTTACTATATCCTTTCACTGGTTTACAACGAGATCAGTCTTCTTTTACCACATATGAAAAAACACAGTCCCACTTTTACTGTCACTTAAGTACTTCTGAGCAGTAACCATCAACTTTTTATATGAAACCTTAATAATTTGTCAGTGGCATCACCAGTTCTAAACACATTAAATTATTAAATTATTTCAGCATCATGATATTTTTAGTAGTAAATTGCCATGGTTTTCCAATTATATTCTCTTAATAGAGTTTGTTGACTTCGAACTTTTAAAATAAAGGGTTAAAAAATAAAAAATAAAAGGGTTGCTAAGGTAACTAAACTTGATTTGCAGCAAAAATTAACTTTTACTGTAATGGTACAGTATTTCAGTGAACATTCCTATTTTTAACCCTCTTTTGAATTCATATTTATTAAATGAAATAAATATAATTTTGAACCTGATCTAACCAGTACAAGGCAGAGATGGAATTGAGTGAGAGAAGGGAAAAAAAGCAATATCAAAGTTACATGCTTGCCAAACAAAAAGGAAAAGGACTTTACTTGAAAGCTATTACTAGGAGAAAGTGAGTTTTATAGTTTTGTGTCTCTAAATCTAAGTGAAATATGAATATTTTAAATATTCCGAGATATAATACCTTGATTCTAATCAAAATAATTTACTGCAAAAGTTAATTTGGAAACCTCAGTGGTGTGGTGCTTGGGCATGTAAAGAACACGTTTTCAGATAAACAGTCTCTAAAAAGTTGAATAAAAATAAAGCAATGTTCTTTGGCAAACAGTTTAATACTCCTTGAATTTCATAGTCTTTGAATTCAAGTTTGTTTTGCTGAATCTTTTTTTTTTCCTCACTGTTGTTTCAATAATCTTCAAGTAATTTTCATTCCTCTTATTGTATTTGCTAACTGGGCTGGTGTGCACATTAACAACTTGTAGATATATTAAGAGCATCTATATAACACAGTCTGTTTGCATTTCAAAATTGTAATGCAATTCAGAGTTACAATTTTGAATATAAAACTCACTTTACAAAAGGTACTACACTTTTTTGTGATTCAGTAGTCTCAAAGCAAGGAAAGGAGAATAATTTCTTAGGTTTTAAAAGCACCTTCTGTGTCAATCAAATAAATAACAAGCTTGTTAATATTTAGGATTAAAGTTATAGATATAGAATGAAACTTAATTTGATAATAGTTTCATTGTCTATCTGCCAACGATGCCATAGAAGTCAATCTAGACTATAAAGTTTAAAACACTTAAAGCTTGTATCTACCTGCTTATTCCAGAGACATTTTAGAGGATGAATCTAAATTGTAGTGAATCTAATTGTAGTGAGGTTGGAGTAGTTGAAGGAGTCTTGCTTGGAATTAGACTTGTCAGGCCATTGATAACTGGAACTATAAGATACTAGATGGCTCTGTAATTCAGCAGCAGCTTAAGTTTCCTGCAGCCATGTAGGGAATGAAAGTAAGGTTTAATTTCAGAGCAGTATGCATTCATGACCTTTTTGCTGTGTAGTGAACTCTGTTTAATGTTTCCACTTAAGGTGCTGCAGTAATCTTTAACTCAATAAGAATCTTAACTAAAATATAAACAATTGAATGAAGCTTTCAGTGCAGATTTTACTGGTTTAAAGAAGATTAACCTCTTAATTACAAGAAATTATAGATTTCTCTGTTGTTGCTATTACTAAATGAGTTCTCTTTAGTTTAAATTGACTTGTGGGATTTAATTGCTACATTTATATTATCTCAGTAAAATTAAGTAGAAAACTCAACTAATCTGGTTACTTTTAAGTGTTTCTCTATTGGATTCATAAAATATCTTCAACATTTCAGGGTGAATTGGGCAGGAAAGATAGCCTACTACCATTCTGGTAGCCACAGCCAATAATGAAATTTTGCATAAATTATGACTAGATATAAATAATATTAATATTTTTCATAAGTATTTTAATGAAAACTGACAACTCAAATGAACCAATCTGAGAAAGTCTCCTCAACTCCAGATTTCAAAAACAACACTCTTTATGATAATCCCTGGGTCACATAGTTA
This sequence comes from Delphinus delphis, assembly GCF_949987515.2. Lineage (NCBI taxonomy): Eukaryota > Metazoa > Chordata > Mammalia > Artiodactyla > Delphinidae > Delphinus > Delphinus delphis. The sequence continues at coordinate 42,690,363 of NC_082691.1, forward strand.
TTAGGGAATTAAGATTACAAAAATATTCATTAAACTCAAAGTAACCACTATACTGTAAGTCCCAAGATAACTTGGGTATTCTACAATTATCTGTTGAAACACAGACTTGGTGTTTTGCAAAGAAATCATTTGTTCTGCCTTAGTGAAGCTAATTATTCTCAGCATGCAACCACAGTTTTCAAATTGCAAAAGGCACATCAACCTTTGTTGTATGTTGCAGGAATTAAAACCCAATCAGATGAGATAATGAAGTACATATGAAGAATATGACCTCACTTTTGCAATGCAATAAAAATGAAAGCCGTTAAAAATGTTGCAAAAATCGTAATTTAGAGAAGAAAAACATGCTGTAAAGCAAATGTTTAGTATTCATTTTAATTACTTATTGCTTAGAGGTAGGCATTAGCTTTACTTATGGTGTGGTGCAGACTGTTCTTTTTAATGACTGAAGCATATGGTGGCTATCAGTCCAATATGAAGCAGTATAATGCAGGAGGTTTTTAAATTTCATGGAAAACTAATGAAGTAGTCCATATTATGTCAGGGATAAACATATACACTTGTAGGAATTTCATGAGAATATATTAAGAAAATAGTTATTAAAAATAGGCTAACAGTGGTGCTCCTTTGTACTTGTGTGATCTGGAAGAGTGAAATACATTAGTACTCTTGTTCATTAAAAATAACATCTGTGATAATGTCAACAACATATTACCCATTTAAAAATCTCTACTACTGTCTTTTTTTCTGTGAAACTTATTTTTTTTCTAAGGGTATATAAACCATTAGTAGCCCCCATAATTGCATAATGAGATAGTGAAACACAGTTGGGTGTGAGTCTGTGTTGCATTTTACAAAAGAGAAATCTCTTGTAATTTAAACCCATTGAGTTAATACCCTTTTATAGTTTGTTTTGGTGTTTTTCTTCCACACTAGCCATTGTCAGTGATGTTTCCTGCCCCCACCAACACTCCTTTTCAGTCACATGGGGTGAAAATAAGATGGATTCTAGGTTTTGTCCTTAGCTTGTTATGGGAGAAACCGGGGCAAGCTTCCCTTTTGGCTGCCAAGAAAGTACAGTCATCACAGCCACGCAGAATGTGAAAACAGCAGGATCCAAACATCTGCAATGACAACACAGAGAGCCTGAAGTTTCTGCTCATTACATGCTATGGGGGCTGCCTGTCTGGAGCAGTTTACTCTGCAAAGTATCGATTGTGGATAAGGCCCACTGTTAGTTATTTACGTGCCTAACAGTACCCTGGGTGTTGATATATTAATGGGCTTTTCTCTTGATTCATTTTACATTTTATCTTTGTGTACGTAATGCTATCATATGTATTATGTTGTCCTGTGGTCGAGGGACATGGCAGTTTGGCTAGCCTGTACATTTCCAAGCTCAGTACCATGCATACGTGAAGGCTCAGTGAGTGTTGCATGATGTATATGTGAGTCACTGTATCTCCAGAGCTTGACACAGTGCTTGGCACATAGTAGGCACTCAGTAAACATTTTCCCATTGGTTGAATGAATGGGTCAATTTTCAACAAAGGTTTGATTTGGAGGACAGAATGGAGATCACATAAAAACTGTGATAAAATGGACTTTCACAGCCACATTTGGGTCATCACTTAAAAAGCCCTGGGAAGAGCCTAGATCCTGATATTTGGCTTGCATGATGTTGATAGTGTTGCTCTTGTCAGTGTTATTTTCTTATTTTTATTTTGGACTAAAAATGTAAAAATTTCAGAATATTCAAACAGCTGCAAAATGTAGTTTCTATCACTTTTCATTTAGAGACACATGTGTTTATAAGGGCATTTTGTCCACACTCTCAACCCTCTTACATTGAGACCTTAAAAAATGTGGTAAATGAGACATGTTGTAGATTAAAGAGTCATGTTTGCTAGTATAGTTTTGAAGTACTGCTTTTATTCACATCCCAGTTAAGCTGCTTACGTTCATCTCTTTTCAGTTGAGTAAAGTAAACCTGGATGGTGAGCTATTGTTCAGCCAAAACTTGGCAGTCCTCAGCCCATTATTCAACGTAGAAAGGAAAACAAATTTTAAATACCTTTTTGTCCCCTTTATCACTTTCTAGGATCTGGAACATTTTCTGTGCCACCGATTAGAAAATGAAAGAAAAATTATTTTCTTTGTAAATTGCAAAAGGATGCAATTGTCATATAGTAAGACAGGTTAGCATCTGTATCTCAAGGGAAAAACTTTTGGAAGTAGCAGATCTGCCAGTAGCAATTAATTAGAAAGCTTTTCATACTGTTTTCAGCTATAGACGCGTACTAGCAGCTTGAGAAAATTGGTAGTGACGTCTGCTGTCGCCACAGGGTAGTACAATGGATGGAGTTAATTTACTGACATTTGCTTTTTTCTTAAAGTGTCCTATATCTTCATCTTATGTTGAGCTTGATTTTCATTGCCAAATGATGAATTCAGCATAACTATAGGTATTTTTATTGCATTATAATGCACGGAATATAAGATGTAAGCATATCTTACTCTATAAAAATGAATGCATCTTACATCTGTGAATGCCAAGATGTGTTGAATAGCTGGTCTCTCTCTCTTTTTTTTTAATTTATTTGATTTATTTTTGGCTGCATTGGGTCTTCATTGCTGTGCTTGGGCTTTTTCTAGTTGCAGAGAGTGGGGGCTACTCTTCATTGTGGTGCGCGGTCTTCTTATCACAGTGGCTTCTCTTGTTGTGGAGCACTGTCTCTAGGCACACGGGCTTCAGAAGTTGTGGCACGCAGGTTCAGTAGTTGTGGCTTGCGGGCTCTAGAGCACAGGCTCGTTAGTTGTGGCACACAGGCTTAGTTGCTCCGTGGCATGTGGGATTTTCCTGGACCAGGGCTTGAACTCGTGTCCCCTGCATTGACAGGTGGATTCTTTTTTTTTTTTTTTTTTTTTTTTTTTTACGGTGTGCGGGCCTCTCACTGTTGTGGCCTCTCCCGTTGCGGAGCACAGGCTCCGGACGCTCAGGCTCAGCGGCCATGGCGCACGGGCCAAGCCGCTCCGCGGCATGTGGGATCTTCCCGGACCGGGGCACGAACCCTTGTCCCCTGCATCGGCAGGCAGACTCTCAACCACTGCGCCACCAGGGAAGCCCTGACAGGTGGATTCTTAACCATGACACCACCAGGGAAGCCTGAATAGCTGGTCTCTTTTCACCACCTACTAAGCAGAAGTATAAAGAAAGGCCACTCTGTTAGCAAAGAAAGATGTGTCAACTTAAAATATCGGTAGCAAGACTGTCAAAAATTGTCATTAAAAAAAAAACAAATGTAACTTTTATATAACAAATTTTATCTCAAGGACAAGCTTGAGTTTTTTAGTTCTATTACGGATAATCATATATGCCAAGCTTCATTTTTTTCTTAGGGAAGTATTATACTTGCATTCATTCTGCACATTTGGTTCTAGAACACTTGGGTATGGTTGTTTCTCTCTAATTACTAAAAAAGTCAAAGTTCCTTTAAATTTTAGGCAGGTGAATTATTTAAATTGTTTTCCAGTTTTTCATAAGTACTTTTTTTTCATAAGAACTTTTCATGCATTTATTTTGTGGACCTTCTACTACTCTAAATAAATTCAAATTAGACAAATATTTGTGTCTATTATGTTTTTAGTGCAGATGTTCTCTACAAAATCACTGATTTTCAGAAAGCTATCTCTAATTTGGGCAACACAATGTATAGGGAGATTATGGTATCCTACTACTTTTTTATGGGTCTCACCTCGTGGCATGAGGGACTTCCCCGACAAGGGATCCAGCCTGTACCCCTTGCAGTGGAAGCACAGAGTCTTAACCACTGGACCACCAGGGAAGTCCGGTATCCTCCTACTTTTAAACTTATCACTAAGTACATGGGAAAGTTGTTAAACTGTTATTTTTTTTCTATTGTCACATAATGATATCTTGCCCACTTATTTCTTCTGATGTGAAAGGTTTAGCTGGCATTTAACATATGAAAGTAATGAGCATCAATTAAATATTAAAGTTTGTTTTCATAGTTGGTTAAAAAATATAAAAGAAAAATAAAAATAGAAAATGAACTGACTCATTTGGAGTTTAATTGACTCCCAGTTAAACGTATGGGTTGAACATAAGGGTACTGCCTGATTCATCCCCAAACCCCACTAAACATCAATAGCAGAGTTTAAAATGTATAAATACGTAAGGCCAAATAGGATGGAGAGGAGATAGTACAAAATAGTGTTGTCAAAAAATTTTAGAAAAAGATTGAAAATTCAATCAGGAGAAACTTTTAAAATGACTCAGTAGACTAGGGGAAGCTGAGATCCTATATGTGTCAAAGAGTAAAGCAAATATATTTATCAGGAAGGATCAGAAATCAGAGGCATCTCGTACTCAGGAAGGGTCAGAAATCAGAGGCATATCCATTCCAAAGGTGGAGTAAGGAAGGGCTGTTACCTTGTACAACGCAGAGAGAGCCATTCACATTGTAGCTTATATGGATGATATGTGAGGGATTATGAAGTGAAGCCTGATAACCTGTCACAAAAACCTGTTCAAATATAGAGTTAAAGGAGTAATGCAGCATAGGAAACCACTGTCTATTTACCTCTTTTATTAAAGATGCAGGGTTTTTTCCCTCTACTGTTCTCTTCAGCCTTATGTGTTTTATACTTTTAAAATTCTGCTGTTCATGTTTTAGTGGGGTTTGAGGATGAAGCAGAGAGAACTCTTATGTTCAATTTATCATTTTACCTTTTATGAAGTAACCACTCCCAGCCTGCCTTCATTGTGAATTTTCTTTCTTATTTGGTCAAGTTAAACCCTGAAAGAGGTCTACCATTGCCATCTTAATCACTGCCAGCTCTCTAGAGATTAGACTCCAATTTCTACATTTCAATGATTATTAATCTGCTGTCTACCTATGTGCTCAACAGTTTGACCTGAAAACATGTAGAGGGTTATGACATCTAGGTAATCAGACAAAGAAAAATAATAAAGTCTTTTGGGTGACACAGTTGCCTGAATGTAGGAATCTATGGTAGAGATATTGCTATGTATTTATTAAATTTATTCAATTTTCTTCATCTTGGGCATAATGGGACACAAATTTCCCAGCTTCCCTTGCAATTAGGTTGTGGCTATATGGTATCATTTTGTCCAGTGATATGTAGAGAGAGATAATGCAGACATCTCATAGAACTGTAGCACTCTCTTGCCCTCTGCTTTCCTTCAGAGGCAAACATGTAGGATACATGTTGAAATCCTGAGTCAAAAGATGGACGTACCCTAGGTTCCTGGAAAGTAGAACCATTGAATCAGTAAACTTGAACACAGATCTGTATAAATGATCTAATTTGATGAATAGAGAGAAAGAAAAAGATAACATGAGCGGTGCCTCACAGATCTGTGAACCAGCATCAAGCATGCCAACAAATAGGTCATGGAAATCCCAGAATGAAAGGAGGGAGAAGTGAATAGAAAAAAATATATTTGAAGAAATAGCCCTCAAAACTTACCAAATTTGATGAGAAACATTTACCTAAGCACCTAAGAACCTCAACAAAGCCCAGATAAAATAAGAGATCTACATCAAATACAAAAAGAATTTATCATAAAACATTAAGAGAAAAAAGACTCATGAAGTACAAAGGAACCACAATTGAAACCATGGGTTAAATCCATTTCATCTTCCTTCACTAATCAAAGTCATTTTAAGACTTGCATTTCCTCCAAGCAGTATGTAGCCTAAACTGTAGTCTGTTTGCCTGAGTTGTTTTCTAGGAACTTGGAGTCAACTGCTTTAGTTCCAACGGAGCTGGTTAAGATTGCATAAGACCACTGATCCTTCAACTGAGCAAGCCTGAATATCCTCTCAGTGACCTTTTGAACATGCATATAGGTCTGAAGCTTAGTAACACCTCTGCAGAATAACGATTACAGCACCTTTTCCCAATCACCTTTCCCCATGCTCCCCATGCCTCAAACCGCCCTGCTTCATTACTCATTATCCCATAAATACCTGGAGCTTCTTGCCTTTGGGGAGGTGGATGTGAGATTTGTTCTCCCATCTCCTCTCTTGGCTGCCTTGCGAATAAACTCTCTTTGCTGCAAACCTTGGCATCTCAGCATTTTGCCTTGCTGTGCATTGGGCAAAATGAACCTGGTTCAATATCATTGTAAGACTAACAGCTAACTTCTCATCAGGAGCAATGGTTTCCCGAAGACATCAGAATCTTATGTTCAAAGAGTTGAGAGAAAACAAAAACTGTAAAGCAGGAAACCTTTATTCAACAAAAGCATCCTTTAAGAATGAAGATGCAGGGCTTCCCTGGTCGCGCAGTGGTTGAGAGTCCGCCTGCCGATGCAGGGGACACAGGTTCATGCCCCGGTCCGGGAAGATCCCACATGCCGCAGAGCGGCTAGGCCCGTGAGCCGTTGCCACTGAGCCTGCGCGTCTGGAGCCTGTGCTCCGCAACGGGAGAGGCCACAACAGTGAGAGGCCCACGTACCGCCAAAAAAATAAAAACAAAAAAAAAAGAATGAAGATGCAGTAAGCACATTACCAGCTAAACAAAGTCTGAGAGGATTAATTACCAACAGACCTGCCTTCCAAGAATTAATAATGGAAGTCCATCAGTCTGAAAGAAAATGAAACCAGAGAGTAACCCTAACCTACTTGAAGAAATGAGGGGTGTCAGAAATGGTAAACATGTTATTAAATATGAAAGAGCCTGTAAATATATTTATTCATATTTTCTCCTAACCTTTCTAAAATATATAAGATTTTATATGGAAGTTTTAATAATACTGTTCTGTTGGTTTTTTACCATGTATAGATCACATAACATAGGGGAGAAAAGGGGGACATGTTAGAAAAACGATGCTATATTTCCTGGGAATTAAGTTAATATTCAACAGTATGTAGTGAAAAGCTGGCATAAGTAAATATTGTCTTTAGCGTAACTCAGAAAATTATTTTTAAAAACCCTGGGTGGTTAGAATAGTATGACAAAAACACAAAAGAAGGCATAAAAGGGGAACAGAGGGAAAAAAAGATATAAGATGTATGTAAATGTCCATAGCAACATTATTTATAATAGCCAAAAAGTGGAAACAACACAAATGTCTATCAACTGATTAAAGGATAAAGAAAATGTAGTATATTAATATAATGAAATATTACCCAACCAGAAAAAAAATGAAGTACTGATTCATGATATACCAAGAATGAACCTTGAAAACGTATGCTAAGTGAAAGAAGCCATTCACGAAAGGCCACATATTGTATGATTCCATTTATGCAAAATTTCAAGAATGGGTAAATCCATAGATACAGAAAGTTAGTGGTTGCCAGAGTTAGGGGGAAGAAGAGTAACTGATAATGGGTTTGAGTTTTTTTTTTTTAGCTTTAGGAAGATGTTGTGAAATTACACGGTGGTGATAGTTGCTCAACTGTGTGAATAAACCAGTGAATTGTATTTAAATGGGTGCATTTATGATATGTGAATTATGTCTTGAAACTATAATTTAAAAAAGATATGACAAGTAGAAAATAAATAGCAAAATAACAGATGTAAATATAACCATATAAATAATTACATTAAGTGCAAATAAACCAAAAACCAATCAAAAGGCAAAGATATTTGACTGAATAAAAAGCAAACTCAACCATATGCAATCTACAAGAATATACCTTAGATCTGAGTACACAAGTTGGTTGAAAGTTAAAGGATAGAAAAAATATTCTCCATGCAAGCAGCAACCATAGTAGAGCTGGGCTAGCCATATTATCAGGAAAAATAGACTTCACAACAAGGGAAAATTGATAGAGACATTAAAGGACATGTTCTAATGAGGGAGGTCAGTACATCAGGAAAATAAAACAATGTATGTGTGCATGCCTAATAGCAGAGCTCCCAAATATATGACATTAAAAAACTGACAGAATTAAAAGGAAAATAAGACAAATCAACAATAATATCAGGAGCTTTCAGTTATGTGCTCTCAATAGTTGATAAAACAATAAAACAACTAGACAGAGAATCAGCCAGGATATAGAACATTTGAGCAGTGACATCAACTAGCTTGAACTTTATAGAACATTTCACCCAATGTCTGAAGAATACATTTTCTTTTAAGTGTGCATGAAACATTCTTCAGTATAGACCACAAGCTGGATCACAAAACAAGGTTCAATAAATGTAAAAAACTTGAAATCATGTAAAGTTTATTCTTAACACCAGTAAATTAGACTTGCACAACAGAAATAGATCTCGAAAACCCTCAAATATTTGGAAATAAAAAAAATACATTTAAAAATAAGTCACAAAAAAATAGTCACAGAACAAGGAATAAATCATAAGGGAAATTAAAAATATATTTTGAACTGAATGAAATGGAACACATCATATCAAACTGAATGTAATGCAGATAAGCAGTGCTTAGGAGGAAATTTTTTTGGCTTTAAGTGTATGTCAAAAAATAAGACAGGTTGGGACTTCCTTGGTGGTCCAGTGGTTAAGACTTCTCCTTCCAATGCAGGGGGTGTGGGTTTGATCCCAGGTCGGGGAGCTAAGATCCCACATGCCTCGCAGCCAAAAAACCAAAACATAAAACAGAAGTAATATTGTAAAAAATTCAATAAAGACCTTAAAAAAATGGTCCACATCAAAAAAAAAAAAATCTTTAAAAAAAAGTAAGAAAGGCCTACATAACTTCAGTAAGTAACCTAATTAAGTACCTAAGTAACCTAAGGCCTCAGTAATCTAAGTTTTCACCTTAAGAAATGAGAAAAAAAGAGCAATTAAGCCTAAGACAGAAGAAAGGAAATTATAAAATTAGAGTGTAAAGCGATGAATTAAAAGAAAGAAAATCAATAGAGAAAAATCAAAGAAACCAGAAGTTTTATGAAAAGATAGAAAAAAAAAGACATACCTTTAACTAGGTCGATTAAGAAAAAAGAAAATAGACATGAATCACCAAAATCAGGAATGAGGAGAAATCAGTACCAACCTTATATAAAATTTTTTTTTTGGCTTAAACAACAGAAATTTATTTCCTTACAGTTCTGGAGGCTAAAAGTCCAAGATCAAGAAGTCCACAGGGTTGATTTCATTCTGAGGCATTTTTCCTTGGTTTGTTGATGACTGTCCTTTCCCTTTGTCTTCACATGGTCTTTCCTCCCTGCATGTCTGTGTCCTATTCCCCTCTTCTTATAAAGACACCAGTCATATTGAATTAGAGCCCACGCCAATGACCTCATCTAACCTTAATTATCTCTTCAAATACTCTTTCTTCAGATACGGTCACATTCCGAGGTACTGGGGGTGAGGGCTTCAACTTATGAATTTGGGGGAACACAGTTCAGCCCATACCAAGATACTTGCTCATCTCTCTCTCTCTCCCCTCTAATTGTGATCTCCTAAAAGAGAAGGCAACCTTATATAAATGTAACGATTTTGTGTGGTTATTATGAGCAAACTTTTGCTAACAAATTTGGCAACTTACATGATACGGGTAAATTCCTAGAACACAGTTACCAGAACTTATGGAAGAAGAAGTTGAAAACCTGGGTAGATCTATAACAAGTAAAGAAACTGAAATAGTAATTTAAAATCATTCCATGAAGGAAATGTCTAGGCTCAGATGGTGTCAGTAGTGAATTCTAAGCATTCAAAGGAGAACTCATACAGTCCTTCACAAACTTTGAAAAATAAGAGAGAAAGGAACACATTCCAATGCATTCTATGAAGCCTGAATTATCCTGATACCAAAGCCATATAAAGACATCACAAGTAGGCTGCTCAACATCACTAATCATTAGAGAAATGCAAATCAAAACTGCATTGAGGTATCACCTCACACCAGTTAGAATGGGCATCGTCAGAAAATCTACAAACAACAAATGCTGGAGAGGGTGTGGAGAAAAGGGAATTCTCTTGCATGTTGGTGGGAATGTAAATTGATACAGCCACTATGGAGAATAGTACGGAGGTTCCTTAAAAAACTAAAAATAGAACTACCATATGACCCAACAATCCCACTACTGGGTATATATCCAGAGAAAACCATAATTCAAAATGACACATGCACCACAATGTTCATTGCAGCACTATTTACAATAGCCAGCTCATGGAAACAACCTAAATGCCCATCGACAGATGAATGGATAAAGAAGATGTGGCACATATATACAATGGAATATTACTCAGCCATAAAAAGGAACGAAATTGGGTCATTTGTAGAGATGTGGATGGACCTAGAGACTGTCATACAGAGTGAATTTAAGTCAGAAAGAGAAAAACAGATATCATATATTAACACATATATGTGGAATCTAGAAAAATGGTACAGATGAACCAGTTTGCAAGGAGAAATAGAGACACAGATGTAGAGAACGAACATATGGACACCAAAGGGGGGAAGCGGGGGCAGGGTGATGGTGGTGGGATGGATTGGGAGACTGGGATTGGTATATATACACTAATATGTATAAAATAGATAATAAGAACCTGCTGTATATATAAATAAAAAAAGATATCACAAGTAACAGCAAGAAGAAAAACTAAACAAACTCAAGACCAATATTCCTGATGAATATAGAAGGAAAAACCTAAACCAAATTTGAAAATCAAATTTAATAACATACATAAAAGATTATATACCATGACTAAGTGCAGTTTGTCTCAGGAATGCAAGGTTGAGTTAACATCTGAAAATCGAATCAATTAATAGAATGTATTGATCAATTAAAGGATATAAGACAGTTAAAGGATGTACAAAAATCATTTGACAAAATCCAACACCCATTTTTGATAAAAACTTTCAACAATCTAAAAATTTAATGGAACTTTCTCAATCTAGGAATGGAAATGGCATCTATGAAAATCTGTAGCTGACATCATAGTTAATGGAGAAAGACTGAATATTTTCTCACTCAGATCAGGTACCAAGCCAGGATATGAGCTCTCTCCACTTCTGTTTAACCTTGTGCTGGAAGCTTTAGCTGGTGTAACAGGCAAAATAACAATTACAATAACAGTAATTGTAATAATAATAAAAATGAAGGCTTTCAGATTGAAAAATGAGGAGTAGAGATGTCTGTCTGCTGATGGCAGATTTATATGTTGAAAAATCTCAAGTTTGGAAAATATCTATTAGAGTAATAGGTGAGTTAAGCAAGATTGCAGGATACAGAATCAATATGTAAAAATCAATTTGATTTCTGTATTTTAGCAATAAACAATTCAAAGTGAAATTCAGTAAATTCTATTCACAAGAATGTCAGAAACAATGAAACAGGTATAATTTAACAAAATAAGTGCATTCTGCACTGAAAAGTGTAAAATAGTTATGAAAATAATTTATGAAGATCTAAATAAATGGAGAGACATTCCTGTTTATGAATGGGAAAACTCAGTATTGTTAAGATGGCTGATCACCTCAAATTGATCTGTGGATTCATTGCAACCTCTATCTAAATTGTAGTAGGCAATTTGTAGAAATTGAGAAGCTGATCCTAAAATAGATATGGCAACGCAAAGGACCTTGAATAGCAAAAACCTTTTTGAGAAAGAAAAAAGTTGAAGGTCTTACATTATTGAATTTCAAAACTTAGTATAAGCTAAAGAAATCAAGGTTGTGTGGTATGAGCATAAAGATGGGAATACAGGCATACCTCGTTTTAGTGCTCTGTGGTTCATTGTGCTTTGAAGATACTGCATTGTTTACAAATTACCATTCTCCGTGGAGCAAGTCTTAATCAGTGACATTTTTCCAGTAGCATTTGCTCACTTTGCATGTCTGTGTCACATTTTTTTTGTTTGTTTGGTTTTTTTTGGTTTTGTTTTGTTTTTGCAGTACGCGGGCCTCTCACTGTTGTGGCCTCTCCCATTGCGGAGCACAGGCTCCGGACGCGCAGGCTCAGCGGCCATGGCTCACGGGCCCAGCCGCTCCGCGGCATCTGGGATCTTCCTGGACCGGGGCACGAACCCACGTCCCTTGCATCGGCAGGTGGACTCTCAACCACTGTGCCACCAGGGAAGCCCTCTGTGTCACATTTTGAGAGCTTTTGTAATACTTCAGACTTTTTCACTATTATATTTGTTATGGTGACCTGTGATCAGTGATCTTAGATGTTACTATGATAAAAAGATCACAATTTGCTGAAGACTTAGATGATGGTTGGCATTTTTTAGCAATAAAGTATTTTTAATTAAGGTATGTACACTTTTTTAAAGACACAATGCTATTTCACATTTAATATACTACAGTATAGGGTAAGATGACTCTTATGCACTGGGAAAGCAAAAAAAAATCCTGTGACTCCCTTTATTGTGATTTTTGCTTTATTATGATGGTCTGAAACTGAACCCGCAATATCTCTGAGCTATGCCTTGGAGTGGAACAAAAGTAGACCATTCCCTTAATGGTCAGTTGATTTTTTATTACTAAGTGCTGAGACTATTCTATGAGCAAAATAACACTCTTTTAAATGGTGCTTGGACAGTTGAGTATCCTTGTGCCAAATAATGAGTTTAGAACTTTACTTCATACCATGCGTAAAAATTAACTCAGATGGATCAGAGACTTAAACCTGTGTGACCACCTCTCCTACTGGAGGCGTGCAAAGAGCCACCGTGGAACTCAGTGATGCTGGCGTCCTTCTCACCAGTACATTTCTGAAGGCCTTGGTGATTGGTGTGGTCTCTGTGTGTCCCCTTGGAGGAGCATAATCCTGTCTTGGTCTTCCTTTTCCTTACATAATGTATCTACTCCAGCATGTCCCTTCCTTCCCTGTCTTCCTTCCCTGACATTTCACTTTCCATCAGTGTTTCTCCAGGCTTCTAGGAACCACCAGTTTGCACCATCCCTTTCATCCTTGGCAGAGTGTTAAATTCTATGCCCATAGAGTATTTCTCCAAGATAATAAACTCTCTATCCCTGTATGTTGTGGTCCCTAATCAAACACTCTCAAAATCAAGCCTCCTGAATAGTCTTCTGGCTCCTACCAGTAGTCAGCTGCTAGCTAATTCTGGCAGCTCCTTTGCTGTGTAGTCCTTTTACTCTTAACAGACCCAGCATGACTAGACTGAATTAACGCTGCAACTTAATCCTAGCTAGCAGTCTGAAAACTAGGAAAGGCGATATGCCAGTACTTAACAGGGAGAGGTGGGCTGCCTTCGAAGGCTTTGAGAGTTCAGAGGAGCCCAGGGAACCAAAGACATGTGCGCATTGACCCAGAGAAACTTGTCCATGTATCAGGTTCCAGGTTTTCCTAAGCAGACCCTGATCTTTTCGTAACAAACTTGCCTCAGTTGATCATTCAGTTATCTTTGCAGTTGTCAACTCTTAACTATTAAGTTTTAATTTGATCTTCAGCTTTTTTTTTTTTTTTTTTTTTAACTCTGCCACTGCAGGAGACAAGGGTCTCTTTTTAAGGGCTCCTTTCCTTCATATTTAGTTTTCAATTGCTTGTTAAAGGTCGGTACCTTTTCATTATCCATCTGTAGGACCAACACAACTAGTGATAGCCAATCAATTCTGTTGCCTTTGTATACATTATTGCTCTGCACTTTCAAATACCTGAATCATTGCATGGGCCTGGGTGTTCTGTATGGAAACATTCTCCCAAGTGAACCCCTGGTGAAATGTAACGATTGGGGTACTGCATTGTGTCAGGGACTATTGATGCCTCACCTACCACCGAGATTGGGATCCTTATTGTAAGGCTTGCAGTAAGTGATCCATTCCCCAAACCTAGAAGGATCTGAACCAAAATACTGTACCTTTTTTAAGCATTTTTTTTTTTTTTTTTTTTTTTTTTTTTTTTTTTTTTTTGGCGGTACGTGGGCCTCTCACTGCTGTGGCCTCTCCCGTTGAGGAGCACAGGCTCCGGACATGCAGACTCAGCGGCCATGGCTCCTGGGCCCAGCTGCTCCGTGGCACGTGGAATCCTCCCGGACCGGGGCACGAATCCGTGTTCCCTGCATCGGCAGGCGAACTCTTAACCACTGCACCACCAGGGAAGCCCCAAAATACTGTACCTTTTTACCCGACACTCAAAACAAGGAATCTGATTATTCATAGCAGATCATTATTGTTTCCAAACAGGTTTAGTTTTGAGTAAAATGGAGAAACCATGGGGTTTATTTTCTTTCTGTAAAACTATTTGAAATTTAGAATCTCCCCTCCCCTCACTGCATATACCTACAAACCAGCAAACTAATCAACCAACCAACCAACAAAGTAGTTATAAAGAAAAAGGAATTGGAAAGAAAATAAATGGTGAATATTAGAGTCAGAATTGGGAAAGTAAAATTTGTGGCTACTTATTACAAAGATAAAAAGGGAAATGTTTCATCTTTTAATAATCTCGTGGGTGTGGCAAGAAGGGGGGGAATAGAAAGAAGCCCCAAATTAATTTTTTCTACCCCAAATGTTGGTCAAGTATGACACCTAGAGGCCATACAAACAGAATTCCTTTGGGTGATTTTTTTTTTATAAGGCAAGATGCATTTAGGTAGAGAAATTTATTTAAAGTTGTTATTTCAAAGTGGATATTCTTAGATACTTCCCTATGTAGCTGTGAATAACTTTGTATATATTCCTTCATTTACTCATTGTTTTTCTTCATAAAAACTGATGATATTAAAAGTTTCCCTCTCTGTCAAGTAAATGAATTTTTGATGATTGACTTTAAATGCTGGTACTAATCCCTACAAGTCACTGTCTGTATGGCTTTTGGGTCTTCGAGTACGGTTATATGCTTATGGTCTAATTAAAGAGATAACACATGTGTAGATCTGTACACATCCACCCTCTCTGGAGTTTGGAAACTATAGCAAAAATAATAAAGACAGATAAAAGGACAACACATGAGAAGCGATAGGTTCAGAATTATCTTATTTCTAAATATTAAAAAACATACATGCTTTGCATTTTTCATCCATTGGTTTGGAAACTTTTATATATCCCTGGTTCATTAATACTTGAACAGTTATTTATGAAAAATGATGAACGATTTACTTCATGGCAGGCTGTACAGATGGTCAATTTAATCTGCATCTTTGAGACTTCTCATGACTAAATTTTGACATCATGTCGTTAAACATTTGTGCATTATTTATGTCATATGCTAGAAAACAAAGACTGCTATGTCTTGCTATCTCTTGTAATCTATCAGTTTTATTGATAGGATTTATCTGACTGGACACTATAGCTTTCACAAAGGAACATGTATCTGAAAATATATATCATTTCTGTGTCCTCAGAGACCCATACATTTTTGTCCTCGAGTGCAATAATGACATTGTTATAGAACAGATGTGTGGCATTGGCGGAGACAAATGTTTATGACTTAGTTTCTGTAACCTTGTCCAGTGGTATCTTTATTACTAATTGTACATGTGTATGTATCTAGAGTGATTTTTTTATTAACTCTTTTAAAAATTTTAAAAAACTTTTAAATTGAAATATAGTTGATTTACACTGTTTTGGGTGTACAGCAAAGTGAATCAGTCATACACATATGTATATATCTATTTTTCAAATTCTTATCCAATATAGGTTATTACAAGATATTGAATATAGTTCCCATTACTGTATAGTCAGCCCTTGTTTATCTATTTTATATAAAGTATTATGTATCTGTTAATCCCATATTCCTAATTTATCCCTCTCCACCTTTCCCCTTTGGTAACCATAAGTTTCTGTGTCTGTGAGTCTGTTTCTGTTTTATAAATAAGTTCATTTGTATCATTTTTTTAGATTCCACATATAAGTGGTATCTTATTTGTCTTTGTCTGACTTCACTTAGTATGATAGTCTCTAGGTCCATCCATGTTGCTGCAAATGGCAGTGATCTTTAAACATTGTATAAATTGAAAGTAAAAGAAGGAAACCAATTGTTGGCTAGTTTCAAACACTACAGCAGAACAGTAACCCTAGTTGTGAAATGGTCCCTGGTTGTTCTGTATAATGCTTGAAGTTCTAGCTATGATGTTTAAACTCTTGACCAGTTGAGTAATTATTACACAACTATGGATAAATATAAAAATCAGAATCTTAAATTTTCTTTTGATATTAAGCTATTAGGTATAGCATCTGATGGCTTTTCAAAGGGCTAAGTAATTATCCTGCACATCAAATTGTACTAGCTTGACTCCTTAGATTCTCTGTCTTCTGTTATTTAATGAGATTCTACTTGGTGGATTGATCTGGGACTTCCCAAGAATGCTTAGAATGGGCTGATTAACAGAGTACATCATTTTAAATGCTCTCTGTGCCCGAATTAGATGGTTTTAGGGTTTAGCACCCTAACAGTAGCTGAGAAATAAAAACAAACAGGATAGGAAAACACTGCCATTGTAGAGTGGTATTACAGCGTGTTCCCTAAGAAGACAGACCCAAGGAAGCCATACAATTCCTATTTTCTATTTTCTTCCTCGGTGTAACTGTTGAAACAAGTGCTCCTTCAGGGAGCCACACATAAGTTGGAATCAGGCTTTTTTGTATCCCTTATCAACCTATAATCTTTTGATTGTTGCCTATTTTTCACCAGTGAAGAAACAGTAATCCACGCTAGATTTTCTCTCCTAATCACAGACTCACAGAGCTAGGGCTCTCTGAGCTGTTAATTCCCTCTTAGAGGCCTAACAGAGTGGAAAGTAAATAAGGACCAAATTTGCAACCTTCAACATTGCTAATTTCCTCTGATGTCAGAATACTTAAATAGGCAGGAACTGGGAATTATTTGATCAAAACCTGCTTTTAATCTAATGCATACAGCAGGGCTGTGTCTGGAATGATCTGCAAAACGACAGGAGTCCCAAGAGAGCTTTATGGAAGGTTTCCTCTTTCAGAAACAGTAGGTTCCTCATTTTAAACTCTTGGGTTGGCTGTGCTGATGGAGCAAATTCATAAAGAGTAGTTTTCCTGCTTTTTAAATTTTATTTTATTTGGCCAGATATTGCTGACCGGATGTGAATAGTTTTCTTTGGCTTTCTTTTTGCCCAGTTTTTAATTGGCTAAATGCCTCGATATCATTTTAGTTTTACTAGGAAATGAATTAGTAAAGGGTTAGTATTGGGGAGAAGAGAGAAAGAGAAAGGGCAAAGCATTGTCTGACTTCACACACATTCCTTTATTGCTACTGGTTTAAGAAAGTGAAAACACAAAGAACAAAAGGCCCAAGCACATTAGATTATATAGATTATAAAGGCATTTTTCTACAGTATCTGTTAAGAGACATTAGTGTCAAGGATTTTTAAGTAAATAATTTACTAATTTGGAGATACACAAATAAAGGAAACTCACTTTGTTCTTTAATTTTACTCAGAACTGTGTGGATCCTTAAAGGTAGCATATTTTTGACAGAGCGTAGATAAAGGGATAGCACTTTTATTAACTTCATAGGTGAAATATAATTTCATGATTAGTTTTTGTAAAATGTTATCCATCTAATTAGATATCATTGTGGATACTTATTAATACTAATTCAGTTTTAAAGGCTGTTAAAAGACAGTGTACTTTGATTTGTAACCGTAGATCAATACTGCTTATATTTTTATTGGGAATAGATTCCTTTAAGTTAAAAAGGAAAGATTTAGAAAAGAGTTTAAGTGCCTTTCAACAGCAAGTAAACATCTCTGCAGTTTTCCTACGTTTTTCACATCTGATCATAAATACTGCTCCCCACATAAAGTAATTCAGAAGCCACGGCTTAAAAATAAATGATAAACACTGATGCTTTGCGTACATAAATATATGCTAAGAAGAACATGCCACTAGAGCTAGCATTTGACTCCTTGGGTGACGATGAATTTCAGAGCCTGTTATTTGTCATGCGGAAGCCTGTCGGGTGATGATTCTTTTTAGTGGTGTATCCGTCCAAACATATTTCGCCGCGCCATGTGCACTGGAGTTCTCTGGCGGGTGTGCTGGCTGTGGGTGCCCCCGCTCCCGTTCGCTCGCCTTCTTTCTTGCCCTGGCTCTCTCGCCTCCCCCTGCCTGCGGCTCCCTCGGTGCTCCTGTCGGATCACGCCCCCCTCCTCTCTCTCCAGCTGGCAGCGGCGGGGGCTGCGCTGCCTCCCGGACCTCGGGACCTGCTCCGTCAGCTGGGGCCCCCTGCGGACGGCTGCCTCCCTCGCCTGTAGGACCTGCCACTCTGCGCGGAATGGCAGCGGCAGCAGCATCCCCGCCAGTGGCGGTGGCGGCGGCAGCCACGGCCACCGCAGAAGCTATTGTTCCCTGGTGTTAAACGCGCTTTCCCTCCTTTTCATCTGACAAGAACAATAGCGGGGAGAGCTTTGCGTTCTGTACTTGGGAAGACATTCCGAGGGCAAAGGAACATTCCCTGCCAACCGCGTCCCGGACCTGGACCCTGGAGCGGCTGCGGGCGGCATGGGGCTGCAAGCGAGGCGCACGACGTCCCGGAGCCCCGACGCTGCGGGCCCGCGCCCGGCCGTCCTGCCGCTGCTGCTGCCGCTGCTGCTGTGCCTGGGCGCCTGTGGGGCTGCGGCGCCGGGCGCGGCGGAGGCACCCACCCTCTATCTGTGGAAGACCGGTAAGTGGGACGGAGTTGCCCCTGCTTCCCATCTTCCCATCTGGGTCCACATTTACGAAACTGCTGGGCTTCAGGAGGGACCCCTGTGCTTCTGATGAACGGGGGGTACTGGGACCCTAAGGTAAAAAAGTACAATTCTTAGGAAGCAAATTAGGTCATGGCCGATGCTGTTAGAAAGAAAAACCTAACAACTAAAAAGCATTAGTGAGTCACTGGACTATTTCTTTCACAGCTCCGTAGTTAATGAGGGCAACCAACGTTGCGCTTTCGTAATTACGTGCAATATTTTTAACCTCTGCGTTCTCATTCTACTAGGACTTTCTTAAATATATTTCTAGCAAACATTTAACTCCGGTCTTTATTCTGTGTTTAGGCAAACAGTTCACTCTGTGCCATGATATATATGGATATAGAGTTACATTTAAGGTACAGCTTATGTGGGACACGTGGAAACAAGCCAAGTGAGGGCAGTTCTGACAGTTGAAGGCAAATGGGGCTGCAGTGAGCTGACTGAGACCTTGTGAATCTCGATTCTTAATGAGCGAATTGAGGGATTTTTAAAGTGTGCAATTGTTAGGATGTTTAGGTTTTAACTTCTCCTGCCTTGAAAAAGTTTTTGCTTTGTTTTCAGCCAGCCAACAAAAGCAGCAACTAATTGTCCCTCAGAATCTCCCAGCAAAGTGCTGACTAGAGGTCCTGGTGTGAGGCAGTGACAGGCAGGAAAACAATACCAAATGAGGAATTACCACTCCCTCTCCTGAGGCTCCTTTCTCCTCTAAAGGACACTGAGAATTCTTCAGCAGACCTGAAACTTCAGGTTTATAAGAAGAAAGTGGGAAACATTATTCTTACTGCTTAGTGCTAGGAATGAATTAAGAGTTTCTTGGCAATGACTAGACATTACGAGAAGGATGCAGTAGACAGGAGGGAAAGTATATATTGGTCATGGGATCACAAACAAGTTACAGTGAGTGTGTCTGTTTCCTGGCTTCAGCTGTCTGTAGTCCCCCATGCAGAGACAGATCAGTCTACTCTACAATTACACTGATACCCTGAATTTTTAAAGAAGTTGCATCTATCTAACAACTTAGTGAGGAGATTGAATAGAAACTTATTTAAAGCCAGAGTACAGAATTTGCCTCAGAATCTTGCATGAAAGAACACACATAAACACACGTTTAGAAAAGCCATTTGGATGTTAGTGTTAGCCATTCTTGTTACCACTTGCAGTTTAAAGATCAGTTGATTAGGGGATGCAGATGAAATCAAATGGATTTTTCAATTTAAAATAAAGAAGATCTCTAATTTAGCGGAAGCCGTGGTTTTAATTTTCAGAAGCTCAGTCATAACAAACACTAGTTAAACTATAATTTACAATTAAATGGTGTTATTTGGATGCTCGGTAAGAGCTTCTCAAGTAAGTAAGTGTTGGACAAAACAGTACTTGCCCTGTTGAAATTTGTACTGTTAAAGTAACAAGAGCCAAGCAGTAATTCAGATCAAAGAAGAGGCTAGGCAACATTCACTGTGCAGCATCTGAGGTGCCAATACACGTCAATATAAATGTCATGGTGGCAACTTAAGCCAATAAACAGTTTAAGATAGTGGAAAGCTCTCAGGAGCAAGGATATGGAGACCTTGGTTCCAGTGCCAGTTCCAGCGCTCGCTAGCTCTAGGAATGTTGGCATGTCACTTAACTTTTGATCCCCAGTTTATTCAGCTGCCTGTAAATGGGACCTTCTCCTGACTATTCGTAGTATTATGAAGATCAAATGAGTGAGTGATGAGAAAGTAATCTGTAAACTTCAAAGTTATGTGCATGTACAAATATAAGGTAGTATGATGAGAATAATGTAATCTCTTTGATGGTGAACCTTGGTTTGATGAAAAAAATGGTGAATTAGACAGGAGAGCAAAATAATGACCTCTTTATTTTTTTCCAGAGGGAAAGGAGACTTCACCATATCTATAAAGGAACTGAGAATAGTTATTGGAGGAAATAGGGAATATTTAAAGGAGAGGAATACACTGTAAATGAAGATATTTGTTATTTGACAAATCAATGACAGAATCATAAGCGTTCCTCATTTGATGAAAATAAAGAGTCAGGCAGTGATTTGAGAGAGAAAATGAGGTGAAACAGTCCAAGATTCTAGTGGGATAAGCTTGGTCTTGGTAGAGCAGATTATTTGGAATCACATTGTTGGTGAGATCATTGTGTTAAAGTGATGTAGTGAAAGGTACACTGGATGAGGAGCTAAGAGAGGAACTGTAACACTGTGTTTGTCGCTAACGAGCTTTAGAATGTTAGCTAGGTCATTTAGCTACTTTAGTTCTTGGTTTCCTTTTTTGTGATATTCATTGATTAGAAAAGATGATATTTAAAGGCCTTTTCAGCCCTAAATTATGTGCACATATGCACATACATACACCATAAACGTACATGTATGCATCTATACACATATATAGTATATTAATGTATATATACATATATATGTACATAATATATATGAACGTTTAATGCGTAAGGTATATTGTATGAATGTTTTATTAAGTCAGTCACAACAAAGAGTTGTTGAGGACTCACTGTGTGAATTATTTGAAGTCATTGTGGTAGAGGCTGGCTAGGGTTTTGTTGTCCCTGCCCCCAAGAAAGTTACAGTTGAACAATACACAACAATTACAACGTGGTATACCATACTCATGAACAAAACACTGTGAGAGCAGAGAAGTTGTGTAGCTGATAGAGAGAAAAAATAAAAAGACAAGGCATGACAATATTCCTAGGTCTTAGAAGTACTGCAGCTCAAGTCCAGAATATGTGGTGGGAATGAATGGATGTAGTGCTAATGAGATGAGTTGGGCCAGATTGTAAGAAAACCTTCACACTATGGTAAAGATGTTAGAGTGTAACCTGTAAGCAGGTGGAAGCCATTATAACCTTAGAGCAGAGGATTGATATATTCTTCACCCAGAAGGGAGAAAGGTAAATTAAGAGGCCGGGAGGTCAGTGAGGAGAGGGACTGAGAGACAAAGGGGAACAAACCACTTATAGTGAAGGATGAGTAGAGGAGGGCTGGGGGCACATGGCAGAAGTGTTAGCTCAGGTTTGGAGTGCAGGGGACACAGTGTCTGCCAAGGAGAGGTGGAAGTAATGCTATCTGCATCATGTCTGCACACAGTTACTTGATTGAGACAGAGGATATGAAAGAAGGAAGAACAGTGTTCTTGTGGTTGGGGAAGAAAGAATACCAGTTTAATTCTCAGTATCAGATATACTGAACTTGAGGTAGCAGTAATTCAGTCAGCTAATAGAGGAATTAGTGAATGGGTGAGCAGTTTAGGTGAAAGTGTTAGGCTGAAGGTATAGGCTTGGAACTCAATACATATATAATATTTCAAGGCATGGTAATGGGAGGGATCATTAAAACAACAAAAATATTGAAAAGAGGGGCCAGGATACTTCACAGAGAATATTGAGATTTAAGAGTCAGTATGGGAGAGAAAGTAGTGAAAGAGCCTGAGAAAGTATGGTCAGAACAGGTCCAGAGAAAATGCCAGTAGTGCTAAATGAAGAAGATATCTTATGAAGGGGATGGGGGCAAAAAGTATAAAACATTTCCAAGAGTCTGGAAAGGGGTTATGAAATAGTTCAGAAAAGATCAAGTAAGAGGAGGAACTGGTAAGATAATTAACACTGTTTTGGGAAAAGACATTTTCAGTAGAGTGATAGAGCTAGAAACTTAGTTGAATAATAAACCAGATAGTGGAGAAGTTATAGTATTGATAAAGTGAATAAGCAAGTGGTATTTAAGTCCTTCTACTACACTGTTGTTTTTCAACAGAGAAAAAACCAAAATATAAGATATTAAAATATAAAAGTTAATGTTTCAACAGTTTTGTGCCATAGTCATTTGAAAGGTAACTTTGTTTGAATACTTGAAAAATATATTTCATACCTGCAGAGGTAAAGCACTTATATTATTGGAAGATGAATAATTACTGTTACTGGTGAGTGTTAGGCAGTTCTCCTCTTTTTAATATTCTTGAATATGGAATTGTTTCAATAATAATTATGGCTAATTATATTCACCTGGCAATTCCAAATTAAGTGCATTGAACAAAATGTGATTGAAGCATGAGTCAGACAGAAGATAGTGAATACAACCAACTTTTATCAACTTATGCCATAGAGATATATTTTCAAAAGATCTTACTGAAGTAGTTGAATTTATTTTTATAATAATGAAATTACACTAAAATCCAAGAAAGATACACGGTAGCCATTTTTTCAGCATCAGGTGATGAGGGTATTTACAGTTGAGTTTTGTCTTAAGGAAATTACTTCTCACATTAAACACTTTGGACCAGGGTTCATGCATTGCAAGACAGTGCTGTTGACAGTCACTGTGTCCTTTACATAGTTACTTGCACATAAAATAATACTTTGTTTCCTCAGTTTAAAATAAAAACAAGTGTTTTCTTTTTGTTTCATGTACTTATACTAATATAAAATATTCTGCAATGTACATGGAAACATAACCATCCTAATCCTGCCATTCATTAAATAACAAAGGAGAGAGGGGTGTTGTACCAGGTAGTAGTAACATAAGGGTGGCATTATCCTTAAAAAAGTGTTTTGCATTTCAGTTGTGCTTACAATTTGTCGTAATTTGGAATGTGACACAGGTTGCTCATTAAATGAAGAATAGAGATGGAGCAGAGATAGGGATGGACAGAGCGTGGGCGTCAGTGTCAATTAATCTGGAACATGGATTGAAATATTTTATCCATGGGACCTATGAAATTATTTCATCTCCCTGAATCTTTTTCTTTCATCTCCAGTATGGATAAATATTATGTATTCTATAGGGGTTTTCTGAGGATTAAATATGGTAACATATGTATATATTAGTAGAGTGCTTGAACGTATTAGGACTTCAATAAGTGGTAGGTTATATTATTGCTATTATTCTCTTATATAATAGAATGGTTACTTAATTTTATGACCTGGAACAAGGCTAGTAACTTCAGCTTTCTCTTAAGCATCTTTTCTTGTAAATGCACTAGAAATTACAAATTGATCTAGTTACAGAGCTAGATATTCCCACAGGTTATAAGGGAGGCAGCATTGTGGAATGGAAGGAACATGAACTTGGGGATCACTATTTAAATTTTGCCTCTACCTGACTGGTCACTACCTGACTTTGTTTTCTCACCTTAGAATGGTGACAGAAGTTCTGAAGTGAGAGGGTATTTGTGAAGTTTTAACAGGTAGTAAATAGAAAGGGTCTAGCCCAGTACCCTAAATATAGTAAACATTAAAAAAAATTAGTTCTCTTCCCATTCTTTACCTTTTCCTCTCCTAAAAATGACATATCTTGAAGGAATTTTAATGATCCAACACATTTATCTGTTTTCTCCAACTAAGGGACGCCAGGACAAACAAATAAAACAAGTCTAGAAAGAGATGTTATTTTACTGTAGGCTTGTCTTTTCTTATTAGTTTGGCACTTATATGTAGACAGCATGGATCACAGACCATCAAAATATTTTGAGCACCAATTCAGGGTGAATTATATAAATAGATATTTTTGTACTTCATTTTGTTTAGTGTCTCGGGATTTCTCGGGAACCTGAAATTTCACATTCTTGCAGTTAACATTGTCACCAGTGCCTTCCAAATTAAATATTTTCACAGTAGAATTGTTTGTGGTTTACGATTTGTTTAGCATCTTAGGTGATTATTTAAATAAATAAATAAACAAACAAACTACAGTTTATGTCTTGTTTTCCTACCCTTCTTTCTTAGCATACATAGCACAGTTAGTACTCAGAATTCATTAAGAGCTTATTGGTTATTTGGTCCAAAAAGTCAAGTTCTCAGGTGGTTTTATGAAGCTTTAATAGCTCAGTGGACTGTGGTAACAGGGATCACTCCTTATGCAAATTATAGGTAGCTGCCTGGTTTGCAAAATAATGAAGGCCCCAGTCAGGACTGGCATTAAGAGTGCTGTAGAGCAACACATACCCAGGTCTCTTCCTACCGTTTATTGTTATATAAAGAACTGGTGGTGGGATGAGATGCTGACGTTCTGATTAGGTTATTGGAGAAGTGTGATATGCTTTGGATCCTTTTAGGAGGAAATGAAGCCTCTTAGCCTCTGATTTAAGTTCGAATGGTGACACTGGACAGTGGATTTCTCTGGGAAGCGGAGAGTGGAAGCCTCTAGGCTTCCTAATATGAAGGCACATTAGAGTGGCCCTTAATGTCAGAAGCCCTGGGGAAGTGGCATCCAGGAAAACATATCTTTCCTATCACAAGAACATCATAGAGTGTGAGTTAGAGGTTCCAGTGGGTCATAAGGTAGAGATTTTTTCTGATTTCCTTCATCAGAACTTTACACTTGACACTTTAGAATGCATTAAAATGATGGAAAAAATACAGGCATTTGCATTTAATCCCCAGGTACCGAAGCAGCAAGAAAAGTACTTCTATTTGGAGGAAGAGACACAACAATTAAAAATAACCCAATAAGGAAAGAGTGGGGGAAACCTGGTAGTAATTAAAACAGTTGATGCCAAAACTAATTATTGCTTCCAGTATGTCATTGGACCTAACCAAAAGGATGTCCTCTCATCTTCCAGAAGAACTAGTGAGCTAATTGGTGTTTTGCATAATTTGCCATGTGAAATCATAATATTTGGGGTATCATTTTTACTGATTCTGTTTTATTGTATCAAAGTTACACTATGAGAAAAGAAATGAAATTGGGGCAGATGGGGAAAAATCACAAATACACTCCTTTATAAGGACAGTAATTTTCAAATGGCACATGTAATAAAGTTCAGTGGGGCTCGTGTTCCAGGAGCCATCAGAGAGAGATGGTCCACATAGAGTGACATCGGTAAATTCAGGAGAAGCTATGCATGGCTGCTAAAACTTGAAAAGAAAGTAAGACAAGAAAGTAAGACATTATAAGAGAGAGCAACAAGACAAGGAGAGAAAAAAATGGGCAAATCATCTGGATTCCTTTAAAAATTATTTTTAATAGACTTTATTTTTGAGCAATTTTAGGTTTATAAAAAATTAAGCAAAAAGTACAGAGTTCCCATGTACCGCCTCGTTCTCTCCCCAATTCTCCCTATTATTAACATCTTATATTAGTGTGGTACATTTATTACAACTGATGAGCCAGTATTGATACATTATTATTAAAGTCCATAGTTTATATTAAGGTTCAGTTTATATTAGGGTTCACTCTAATGTACATTGGGTGGTTTTGGACAAATACATAGTGACATATATCCACCAGTACATGTGTTGACCATTACAGTGTCATACAAAGTAGTTTCACTGCCCTAAAAATCCTCTGTGCTTCATCTGTTCATCCCTACATCTCTCCCTTTCTCCCCCCAAATCTCTGGTAACCACTAATCTTTTTATTGTCTCCATACTTGTGCTTTTTTGAGAATGTCATACAGTTGGAATCATACAATATGTAGTTTTTTCACATTGGCTTCGTTCTCACTCAGTAATGTGCATTTAAGTTCCTCCATGTATTTTCATGGCTTGATAGCTCATTTATTTTTATCACTGAATAATATTCCATTGTATGAATGTAGCACAGTTTATCCACTTACCTATTGAAGGACGTCTGGTTGCTTCCAAGTTTTGGCAATTGTGAATAAAGCTGCTGTAAACATTCATGTGCAGGTTTTCGTGTGGACCTATGTTTTCAGCTGTTTTGGATAAATGCCAAGGAGTGTGATCTCTGGATCATATGGTAAGAATATGTTTAGTTTGTAAGGAACTGCCAAACCGTCTTGCAAACTGTACCATTTTGTGCTCCTGCCAGCAATGAGTGAAAATTCCTATAGCTCTGCATCCTTGCTAGTGTTGTCGTGTTTTGAATTTTAGCTGTTTTAATAGGCATGCAGTTTTATTTTGTTGTTTTAATTTGCTATTCCCTAGTGACATACGATATTGAGCATCATCTTTTCATCTGCTTATTTGTCATCTGTATGCCTTCTCTGGTAGGGGATCTGCATCCTTTTCATCATCTAAATAAGAGTAGTAAGAGCCAGTAGAACTCTTTTGTGACAGAGTTCAAAGTCTCAATTCAGCCTGTGCTGCACATACTCCACCTCTTGTTGTTCTGATGATGTGACCCACACTAAGTACATTTGTTTATATAAAGAGAAAACACACATGGGAATTAAGTAAAGAATAAATGGAGGTGGGTGTAAACTCGGTCTAGTTTGTTCTACCTTCAGGGAAAACCCTTGGGAGAGAGTTTGGAAGTGATGAACAGTACCTTGAAAGGGAAGAAAATGAACTGATATATTAAAGGTTAAATTGGACCTGCAAGCTTGTGAGATTTTCAAGTACACTGTGAATGTGCTGTATCTCTAGCTGCCTCTGGTCTGGTTAATAAATCACATACATAGCTACATATTCACTTTTCCTTGTTCTTGCCTGGAGGAAGCCATGGGCTGGCAGAAAGTCAAGGTGTAATATCCTTCTGAACTTCTGGGAAACAGTGGAGGTCCACTATCCTGAACCTCTGGTAAATTGACCTGGGAACCAGGTTGTCAAGGCAGCCTGCTATTCAGATTGCTCCCACAGAACTTGCTATGAACACAAAGTGCTGAGTACCCCCAAAATGGGGGTAGTAAGACAATGACTTAGAAGTGGATAGTTTGTGTGCGTGGGGGTAGACATATAGCACACGATGTTGCTCTATTGAGAGAGCTTGATAGAAGATCAGTTTTCCCTAGCAAATGTATCAGGCACAGCATAGATTATGTGGGTGCAATCATTTAACTTATGGTATATGGCCAGTGCAAGGCTTTCTAATTGTGCCACACAGTCTGGATAAAAAGTTATCCCTTGGATTATTATAGCAGTAATAGAATATTCTGAGTATTGTAGACGGATATGTTTGCAAGTATGTGCTATAATGTGCCTGCTAGAGAATGGCATCAGAGTACAGATAGTGCCTCTTTGGGTTCCATATTTAAATATAATTTTGGTCTTCTCTACCAAAATCAGAGAGTGCGACTGTAAATGTCAGTGGGACCCACTGTATTCCGGTACTTCCCCTTCACAGTGAGAGTGCGTGCAGGGAATTGAACTTAGAGCTTGAAATGAAAGAGACACTGATTGCTCAGGAGTTAAATAAATATATATTTGTATGCATTTGCGTGTGTATGTAATAAATAAAAGGCAATGTTCAAGAAGAGACTTTTGAGCCAAACATGAATCTTGACCTAATTTTATAATTTTTTAAGAATGTGATCTCTAATCTCTCAGTGTCTCATGTTCCTTAGACATACCATAGGTAAAATGTTAGTATCTACCTCTTCAGGTTATTTTAAAGATAACTTGAGAGAAACCTGTAAAGTGCTTAGATGATGCCTGGCACACATCAGTGCTCGTAAATGTCCTCTCTTACTTGGTGTGATCCTGGTGTGAGCTGTGAATGCCTTCTTTCTGGGATGGAGTTTGTTTCCTGGATCTGTCTGGATCCTTTCCTTCGTTTTGATTCTTCTTTCTTCTTGGATCTCCATTTGCATCTCAAGCTTCTCTGCAACTGACGTTGCTCTGCTTTCTACCTGCTGTCAGAGCCACCAGCATAGTTGCAAAGCCCTTAGCTTTGCTGTTTGCAGAGTTGTTCAAAGTAGTTTTAAAACAGAGACATTCTACCTTAGTGTTTCATTCTTACTTGTGATGGTGCATATCTTTGCCATGCAAGGAATGCTGGAGGTGTAACTCTTTAAGTGGGACGATGTGTTCCAAAATTCCTTTGTGTGGAAACACCTAAGAATGTTCTTGTCAAGATTTTCCTGGTCTGTGATGCTGAGTGAAAGGGTGTAGGGAATGTACAGTGAATGCTGAGGCTTCCTCTCTCAAAGTCCTCTTTCCTCTCCTATAGTATGTTTTCTATTTCTCTCTCCCTCCCTCCCTCTGTATGTAAATGAACGTGCACATGTCATGTATATGCTCTGTATATGTACATGCACATCTCATATATATAAATATCCTACTTACACACCTCAATATATGTGGTTCAGAGTCTTTTGAAGGAAATTAAAATGTTTCTCAACTTGGAGGAGAGATGATTATTCAACATTTTAATGCCCATTACAACTCATTTATCTGTATATTCTCTAAAATTTTCTAGCATTTATAAAATTATGGTAGAATTACAATAACAATATAAGACACCATTGCAAGCATACATATACATGCATACATACCTAGATACATAAATGCATACAACATACATACACATGCAAATAGCACAGTTATTTATGGTTAAATGACTACGCAGAACTTCACAATTATCTGGTATTGTGGAAATTTTTATACCTCCTCACATGTGTTTTATGCCTGGTATTTACAGAGGTGAGTTTTTAAAATGTGTGCAATTACTAATACTTTTCACTAAAATATTAATTATACAAAATTTATGTTAAAATTTTATTTTAGAAAATTTTATGCCAATACAGCATTCATCAAGAGCCTAGTCATATAAAAGATCTTATTATACAAGTCCTTGCATTACCTCCCACTAACTTATAGCTTTTATTTTAAGATCCTTTTTATGTCTAACCATCTTTCTGTGTTTGATCCTCTGGTGCCTGAACAGTCTTCAAGCTGCAGTCCCTGCACAAATTTTCAAGAAGTACTTCTCTTCTAATAGCACTGCCTGCCAGCATGTCCGAGAACATCATTTATATAAAATATTAACTTGTAAATAGTTTACATTGATTGTGATATCATTAAGGCAGTACAGATAACAGACCCAGGTGGAATGATCCGGATTAACTATTGCTTTATTCTGTATGTGTGTGTGTATAATGTATACGTTATATCTAATGTATTTTTTTCTATGGGAAATATAGTTTACTCAGAGCCCCTACATCATGCAACTTCAGGGACTCCAGTCACAGTAAAAAAAAAAAAAAAAAAAAATTGGGTAACCTTTTTCTTCATCAGTTTGTATCGATCAGTTTCAATTAAGTAAAACTGGCAAGTGCTTAATGCCTGTTTCATGCCAAGCTAGGTGCTGGGGGCAAACATAACCAGCACATGGACCCATGCCTTCTGAAGTCCCCTATCATGGGTAAATAAGTAATTATTGGTTAGTGAACTTATGACAAAAACAGAAGCCTATATAGATAGATGTAGAATGAGAAGGGGGTGATTATCTTGCAGAAGGAGACAGGGAAGGGAAGATTTCATAATACACAAGTTTGAAAAATAAACCATTTACAAAAGGGACAAAGCCTCTAGAGAGACAGAATTCCAGGCAGAGAGGAACAGTTGTGAAGAAATTAAATGACATGCGTGTCCAGGGGCAGCGAGAAGTTCTGAGGCATGAGGAGCAAGCAGGGAGTGAGCTGGGTGTGTCTGGAGAAGGGCGTGTGTGGACTAGCGTGAGCAGGCCATCCTACGGAGCTTAGCCTTTGTTAACTGTTGTTTGACTTAAGGAATCTAGGAGCCTAACTCTATTTGGATGGATAAAATATTACTAAGAATAAAAGAATATATTTTCAAATATGAAGCCATATGTGAATTTACGAATTTTAGCAGATTGTTGATTGTATAAGTAAATCGTTAAGTAAACTGTTCTCCTTGCAAACTTTCTATGAGCAATGCTGTCTTTAAGTAATGCTGATTAAAGACAGTTATTTCAAGAGTGGAGACCCTTTCAGGTTTATATATAAGGGTGATTTGATATTTTTTCCTCTACACTTTTGATTAGACCAATGTTGAAATGAGTAAACCTGAAATCTATGTACTATTTCTCTGGTGGGGTCAGTGACAGAGAATATAAATGAGTGAAGTGGACCAGCCATAGGGTAAAGGCTGGTTGAACTCACTCTTCTCTATGGGGACTTGGTTAATTAAAGAAGCTGTGCCACTCCTCACCCTGCTGAGGTGTGTTATTTGCCATAATTTAGAGATGGGGCTCCATTAAAAAAAAACTCCCGGGGCTTCCCTGGTGGTGCAGTGGTTGAGAATCTGCCCGCTAATGCAGGGGACACGGGTTTGAGCCCTGGTTTGGGAGGATCCCACATGCCGCGGAGCAGCTAGGCTCGTGAGCCACAATTACTGAGCCTGCGCATCTGGAGCATGTGCTCCGCAACAAGAGAGGCCATGATAGTGAGAGGCCCGCGCACCGCGATGAAGAGTGGCCCCCGCTTGCCACAACTAGAGAAAGCCCTCGCACAGAAACGAAGACCCAACACAGCAAAAATAAATAAATAAATAAATAAACAAACTCCTACCCCCAACATCTAAAAAAAAAAAAAATCTCATAAGGGACAACATTGTCTGCCAAATACAGTGTCTAGTGAGCCAGAGTTGGATTATGGGGTAGTAGCTCACAACCTTTGCTTGACCATCATATCAGGTCTTTAAAAATCTGAAGCTTAAATATAGGATGGAAAAGATAATTTAAAAATACTTTTTTGAGTTTGAGAGAATGACTTACATGAGAATATATGAAACTCCAAAATCAAGGTATCTGAACAGTCCCACTTCCAGCCAGCATCAGTATTTCCCTCCACACTAGATGCTGTGCTTCATTTGTTCTCATTAGTTAACAGGCCCTATGGCATGAGAGGAGCTAGTTGGAGCAAGGCATCTGCTGCCTTGAGCTGGTGTGTATAATCACAGAAATGCAGTGAAGATCATAGGGTTCAATCACTCTATAAAACAGCTTCTTCTGACAGTTTGCAGTGGTGACTACACACCACTAATGGGAGAGTCATCAGACTGGATTTGGATTTATGGAATCACATAATTCATAAGGAAAGCTTTGAGTGCCACTAAGATACATTTCTCACCCTCTCTCTTACTGCAAGGTTTAATATAACTTCTTCAGTTCCCTTGGCTTGTTTTGTATGAGAACTGGCTTTGAACTGCTTCAGCTGTGAAAATTCCACAGGAAGAGAATAAATATTGTAGGGCAGGCAAGGTGGTCTTTGAACCGTGGTTGGTCAAGCGCTGCAGCAGCATGGGCATCGTGATGTCCCAAATCGTGAGGAAAGTTTTCAGAGCTTTCAAGATCATTCTTCTTGAAGTAATTTTCTCTCTTGATAGAATCATCCACAAGCTAAATCAATTTGATTATTTAATGAAAGATATGAAAAATAGAGGGAAGAGTGATTCTCATACTGTGTCTTTATAGGCAAGATGAATCACCTTTACTGGCCATATGCTGAGTAGTAGAATTGCTGTCACAGCCATTTTTAACAGCTTTACTGGACATAATTCAGATACCATGCAATTCAACCTTTTAATGTGTACAATTCAGTATATTCACAGAGTTGTGTATCCATCACTACAATCAGTTTGGAACATTTTCATTGCTCCAAAAAGAAACCCTGTACCCCTTAGCCATTGCTCTCAAACTCCATGCTTTTCTGTCAGGCCCAGCCCTAGGCAAGTACTAGTCTACTTTCCATCTCTATAGATTTGCCTCTTCTGGACACTTCATATAAATAGAATCATGCCTTACGTGGTCTTCTGAGACTGGGTTCTTTTACTTAGCATATTTTCATGGTTCATTCATGTTATAGCATGTAGCAGTGCTTCATTTCTTTTTATGCTGAATAATATTCCATTTGTATGGATATACCACATTTTTAAAATCCATTCATCCGTTGATAGATATTTGGGTTGTGTCCACTTTTGGGCTATAATCTATGAACATTCATGTACAGGTTTTGGTCTGGACAAGTATTTCCATTTCTCTTGAATATGTACTTAGGAGTTGAATAGCTGGGTCTTATGAGAACTATGTTTAATCATCTGAGGAACTGCCAGACTGTTTGAGCCATAGTTTTTTGAACTCAGTGTTTTCCGGGAACTTCAATTATGATATAATTATCATTTGAGAAAATACATTAAAATTCCAATAAAAATATCTTGTGTAATTAGGAGGGAAGTAGTTGTGAAATATAGGAAAGTGCTGTAGGGAACCTATTTCATAAGAATAAAAGCACATTTAGGAGGAAGATCTTGAATACACTTGATAGGATGCCTAGAAGAAGCTTCTCTTGGGGTTTTAATCTGATCATATAGTGAAGCTTCAGTAAAGAAAAAAAGTAGTTGGGATGGGAGAGGTGTGATGACTTAAAGAATGAGTGGATTACTTAATCACATGTATTTAAAATGCACAGAAAAACCTACGTGATACTAATGAAAAATTTAAATGTTAATGCATTTTAGAAGTTGCCCATTTGGTTTCTACAAGTTAGTGTATGTAATAACAATACCTGCTTGTATTTTCATGGTACTCTGCAGTTCTCTAAGCACTCATACTCACGTGTTCTTTTACTGAATTCTCACGGTTTCTTCATTAATGTAGGGCAAGAAGTAATGCCCTTCTCTTTTATTTAAAGAGTAAACCAAGGTACCTGAGGTCAAGTAATTTGACCCAAGCCACACTCTTAGTATAACACTAGCAGCCAGGACAAATATCTTATTGTCTTTTATGCTATGACATACACAAAAATAAAAATTTTATACAGCACACTTTAAAATATATGCCTAATATTTTAATTGAAGAGGTGATAGGGAAAATTTTCTTGGGTTTTGTGAAGAGTAAGCTTCAAATATTTAAATTAGCATTATGTGGTATTACTAGGCAATAACAGAAATTTAGTTTTAACACTTTAAAACAAGTATCGGGAGATACAGTAAATGATTACAGATTTGTATTTTAGTAACTATTTTGACTATTTGGTATCTTTATTGGGCGTTTGACAATGTCCTTGAGATTTCAACATTTACTCTCATAGTTTTCATTATTGTGATATAAAATAATGACATGTTTTTTCTAAACCATTGATTGCCCCGTAATCAAATGTAAGCATATTCTCATATTGTTCCGTGATGCAGTGAATCTTAACATTGAAAAGTATGAACTACTGCTTCAAGTCATAACTCAATATTTAATTTCAGTATATTGATGTTGCCCTTTTTTATTCCTCTTTTTTTTTTAGAGTGTTATATGGATTTAGACTGTAGATTTTGTTGACAGCGTCACACAGGAGTTTATACTGAACACCATACAATGAAACATCCCAAATCTTCTTTACATCTCCCCAAATACCCCACAGAACTCTCTGTCACACACACACACACACACACACACACACACACACACGCACGCACACGTGCGCACGCACTTACACATAATCTCCTTTCCCTCTCCTAAGTAGTCTCAAGTTTCTTTCACTCTCTCTTTAAAGTTTTCTTTACTCCTAGGCTCTTCCTATCCCTTCTCTCCCATTACTTTCCACGCATTCTGTGGTTCCTTGTAGCTTAAGGAAACCAAGCATATAGATACATTAGTGATTTGGTTTATATTATGTAAACTATCAATATAATGACCTATTATAAAAGTATCACAGTTTGTATTTTTTCCTTAAGGAGTAAAGATTTGCCTTTAAATTTAACTTCATTTTTGTTGGCCTTAGTTTGATACAATAGAAAATAAAGTATTACACTGAAAAAAATTGGACTGACCATCTGTGTTGCGCTTCGGTACAATATTGCACTCCACCTTTAATTTCAGGGAATCATTTTCCAAGTATATTAACTGAAGTAATTTCTTGAATAGGGATATTATTGACAATAGAAATGCTGACTTGCAGTGTGCTGCACAGGGAGACTTGCATTCCAGCTGTAGTTTTCCTTTTCTTTTCTTCCCAGAAAGAGACGAAGTGAAAACCTGCCAGCATCATTATATTTGTCTCTAGGCAGCTAAACTATGATATATTCAGTGTGGACTACTGTATGGGATACAGCTGTGAAATGAGCTATAATTTATTATTGAAAGTAAAAGAACTAGTGTAAATTTATTCAAATGAAATTCTTTGCAAACATTACAGTAAATAGGCTTTGGAACATTCTCATTCTGTCTCTTGTACTTCGAAAATGACTTTTCTGAAGACACTATATATCTTAGGACATGTGATGAAGGAGATAAAAATTAGGGATTTTTACCCCTAAAGTGTTCAGGGATTTTATGTGGTAGGTTCCTCCTATCACCAATGTGATAGGATTTTTAACTTGAATTCAGACCTAAGCTTATCTCTTCCTAAATATTGGACCAATATCAAAAATCGCTTTTGACAAAGTGGATGATTAGTTCCTGAATGTGTCATGAGTACATTGTAGAAGCGTTTAACTCCTTAAGTATAAAGTATACAACCAGATAGCAATTTTACTTGGAGGAAAATGTGGACTATTCTTTCTATTTTGAAGGTCTTTACTAACTTCTGTACAGTACATGTCCTTATTTTAAGTTGTTTTATGTGTGTGTGTGTGTGTGTGTATTTGATAATTCTCTTGGTTAATGTGCACAGGAAATTTGGTGTCTTAAAGTCTGCTT
Source organism: Delphinus delphis (assembly GCF_949987515.2). NCBI lineage: Eukaryota > Metazoa > Chordata > Mammalia > Artiodactyla > Delphinidae > Delphinus > Delphinus delphis. The sequence goes on from NC_082691.1 coordinate 42,725,344, forward strand.
AATGGACAGAAGAGACATTACACACAAATCACCAAGTTTTAAAATATTGTAATCCAATAAGATGTACTTAACAATAACATCATACTGCACATAATTTAATCTGTAGTTTATAGTGATGCATAAATGTCTTCAGAAGGCTGAAGTGTGCCAGTCTTCATTGTGAACAAAAATTTATTGCTGATTAGAATTATGAAGAAGTTCTGCAACAAATTTTTCATTGGTAGGATGCTGAATTAAGCCATATTTAAGGAGTCTTTTAGTCTTTCTCATTTAATTGTGTACTTTTTTTTTTTTGCGGTACGCAGGCCTCTCACTGCTGTGGCCTCTCCTGTTGCGGAGCACAGGCTCCGGACATGCAGGGTCAGCAGCCATGGCTCATGGGCCCAGCCGCTCCGCGGCATGTGGGATCTTCCCGGACCAGGGCACGAACCCGTGTCCCCTGCATCGGCAGGCGGGCTCTCAACCACTGCGCCACCAGGGAAGCCCCTAATTGTGTACTTTTAAGACATTTAAAAGTGGCAGTATTTTTCTAAATGATCGTGTGCATTCAAAAATTTACAGAAACCTATATCATTCTACTCACATCCACACCTTTGAGAGTTGAAATTAAACCATTCTAGGGCTGTGCTAACATCTTCAATGATTGTGCCTACATGTACATGTGTGTAATATTTCTTTTATTATGTGTTGCATCATATTAATGCATCTAGGATGGACAGATAAATTTAAGCGGTAGACAAAGTGTTGTTATTTCATCTTCCAAGCAAAGCTATTCTCCCCCCTTCCCTGTTTTAATCTATTACAAACATGTTAGTGATATCAGCAGTAGGTGTGGTCCCCTTTGAGCCCCATTATTTACTGCACAAACATTTTCAACTCTGGTCTAGATCCTCTTCTAGCAGTGGGGAAATATAGACACACAGGACTGGTCCCTTGGTCAGTGATGAGCTCATATCTTTTAAAGAGATGCAGAAACACAACAGCCATAAATCAGTGTAAGTGGGGCTATCGAGGAGGCATGTTTGAAGTGTTCTAAGGACACCGAAGAGGGAGTGATCAGTTCATCTGGGCTGGAGAAGAGCAAGGACCAGGAGGGAAAGGCCTAATGGAGGATTTACAGTTAAGCTGGGCTTGAAAGGATGAGTAAATATCTGAGAGTTGAGAGATGAAATGATGGAATAGCATGAATGGTAGAGTCACAAAAGTGTAAATTAACCATCTAAATGGATTTTATATTGTGAATAGCTCTTTCCCTGCCTGTGAAAACTACAGTAATTCCCTGTTGGTATCCTCAGTAACCTCAGTGATTCCTGTCAGTTCTGTTTCTTCCTTCATCAACCTGCCAGCTTTATGCAACAGCTGCACTTTCTACCTGGTTTCTAATTCCTTGTTTGGCCTCTTATAATGTCTACTTGAATTGCAAATTCTGACCTTAATCCTAACCAGTTACTTTTCCATGTTCTTCGGTTTCATAGTTTAAACAAATGGTCAGTTTAGTTCACCTTCCTTGTCCAGCCCACTGTTCCACAAACCCCAACTTCGACATGAACCCAGAAATATCAAATAACTGTAATTGGTTATCAGATCCCACTCCCAGCCATATTTACCTTGAACCATGTGTTACACCATTATGCTTTGGTACGTATGAACGTTCTTTGGGGTTTAGTGGGAAAACCAATGAAAATTTGTGTCAGGAAGTAAGTTGTATCTCCATTAGACCCAGGAATTAAGCAAGTGAGCAAGTTCCAGATTTATATAAAGTAACTCATTTGTGTTTAAAGAATGTCTTAGCTCTGTCTTACTTGATGATATATTGGTGCTTACTCTAATATTCAGTGTGGTTAACTCTTAGAGCTCCCCTTCATGTAAAATGTAATTTGATGCATTTGTAAGGCTGTGATGATAAGGCTGTGAAAATCCTCCTACAGTAAGTGAGCTGTGATTTTTCTTTACCCTCATAGGCAACCACACAGAAAGGGAAGGATAGTTGTGTGTAGTAAAATGTAATATCTTATTTGAAGTTCTTGGTACATAAGCAACAGATAGCTATAACTCTACAAGTAGAAGATTGTGGCTTCCAAAAATTGCTCTCCTGTGAAGACTCAGCTCAGACACCATTTCCTCGTGAAGTCTTTTGTGATCTTTCTTCCTGATTTGTGGTAGCACTTTAACAGACGATACTTGATTTCCTTTTCTTTGAACCCTGTGTACGTATTACAGTATGTGCCTCCACTGAAGTACCTGTAACTTTCTTTTTGATACTTCATAGGTCTCTTACTGTTGAAATGTGAACATGTTTAGTCAGGGCTTATCTTAATCATCTTTGTTACTTTGTTACTATCACATACTAGATGTCAGTGTATGGTTAATGAATGAATAAATTACTGCACCTTATTTTAGATCACGTAATTTTTATATTACTTTTGTTTTACTTCATAACATTCATGGACAATTGTCTTATTTTATTAAATAACCTTAGAAAAATTGATACCTTTTAGTGGAATATATTTTCTATTATATAATACTGGCCATATAGGTTGTTTTCTTTTATTATGGAAAAGATGTTGTGAATTATATTTTTGTAAATACATCTCTTTTGCACATCTCTGAGTATTTCTTTATAATGCAGTCTTAGAAAGAAAGTTATTCAGTTAAAAGGATGAACTCTTTTAAGATTCTTGGTACAGATTGTCAAATTATTATAACTACTAGTAGGGAGTCGATGGTGCCTATGTCACATGACTAAAACCGGGCATAAAAGTTTACGAACTTTTGCCAGTATGACAAATCGCAAGTCATCTATCTCAGTATTATCATTATTTTTTAATTGATAACTTTTAAATATGTTAAAATATACTGTATTTTTCCATTTTGATGTATAATTATTTTGGTTGGTTTTGTTTATTTATTTTGGTTTCTTTCTGAACTATCCTGAAGTGGTTGGAGCTGGCCCCGGAGGTGTTCCAGCCCGGCATAATCAGAACCTCTCACAAGACAGAAGGAGGGTTCTGGGGAGCTGTGTATGGATAGGCAGGTAGATAGGTGAGGGTCAGTGAGAGGCCCTCCAGGGCACTTAGGATAGGAGAGCAATGAGGCATTTAGAAGATGGGTATGGGGGTGGGTATCAATATTGTTCTGACAGTGTATTGTTTATTGGTTATCATTCACTTTGGTATTAATTTAGAATTATTAATCCTAGTTGAGATCTGGAAAATAGGCTTAAAATGTTAGCTTTGCAAGAGACAAATCTTATTTTTTTTTTGGCAAAAAAAAAAAAAATAGAATTCAGGCTTGTGTATTATAGTTGTAGTGAAATATTCATTGATTTAAAACTCATGTCAGGTGATCTTTTATGGAGAGTGAACTGCTTAGACCAAGCTTTAGGTGTGATCAATCTTTTCTTAAAAAATAAAAACATACTGTATTAATTTCAGTCATAAATTACTACTGTGAATAATTTGTCACATTTAAAATGGTTTACTCAAAATAAGTTTGAGTTTAGGTGGGGCTAAAATGCAGTGTTTAATATTATTCCAATTTCATTTATAGTTATATAAGCCTTCCAATGAAAACGATGATAAAACCAATAATGTGCTTTGTATTTTTGCCACCTTTTATATTTTCTTCCCATATCATCTGTATATTTAAGAAAGCAGACTTTATAGTAAATAATTTTGATCCTTCTTGATACCCAAAGTAAGTAGTATGTGGGAATACCTTTCTCTCAGACACTTATTTCAGGTTGTTATCTTGATCAGACATATTCATGAAATATTTTGAAATATTCGTGCAAATAAGTTCCTGCTTCCATTATTCCCAGGCCCACGTCCTCACAGATCTTAGTAGTGGCCTTTAGCATCTGCTGGCCATAGCCACATGTAATTTAGAAGGCCTGAGGGTATAGCAGACAGATTCTAAACATCTTTCTTAGAAAAAAATGAGAAGCCATTTAGTATTGGTGACTTGGATCTGTGTCATGTCAACCTAAAACTTTAAGGCAAATCAGAAGCCCCTAGAAGGAGATAGGTTTGTGTGTGTGTTCAAGAGAGAAACAATGAGAGAATGAGAGCAAGATAGAGAGGCGAGTCGGGGGGGAAGAAAAGGAGGAGGATTAGGTGATTTCAATCCATAAAAATAATAATGCTGCATTGAATATTTCAATGCAGGTGCAGGAATTATGCTGGAGGTCTTAGATTAGCAGTGGAGGGGAGACATGATATTGGATGGGAAAAGTAGGAAGCTTAAGACACAGCTGTGCAGCAGAGAGGAGACTGCCTGGGGGCTGGCACCTGCATTCTCCTAGCTGCATGGTGGACACCTCTGCTCCACCAGCTCTCCGCTCGCTACCTACTCCCCATGGGCCTTTCCTGCTTGCTTACTCCAGGTTCTGAGCAGTGCTCTGCTTATCTTAAATCACCAATAGTAAATTGATAATCTGAGAACTACTGGGGCAGAGCATCAGTCTGATTGAACACAGGACTATTGTTCACGCAAGAAGTCCCACACATCGGCCTTTGTATTTATTTATTAAAAAATGATTGTATACCAACAACTGTTTCTAAACTCTGGACTAACGTTGAAGTCTCCTATTTATAAATTCTAATATATTTCCTTTCTACCATTTATTTGGGAAGATGTACTGTTTATAAGTCCACGTTCCAAAAGCTCTATGTTTTGCACATTGAGTGTTTGAATTCCTGGTGACTTAACTTTTAATAAAATGTTATATTTAGGTTTACCTTTTGAAATTTATTTATGGAGTTATTTCTATTTCTATTTAAAAAAAAATTTCCTGAAATAGAAAAAATGTATTTCTGGACTTTATTGCAGAGGTTGAAGTTTGAACATAACTAAAAATAAGTGTTTTTAAGAACGTGAAGTGGAGCTACATTTCCTGACCTGAAGAGCACTGGTTAGCCTTGTGAGGAAGAACTGTGTGAATATTCAGCTGATCATAGGGCGTTAAATAGATTCTGTTTTGCTTACAAAAAATTAAATGTGCTCCATCTATCACAGGGATAACTCGAAATAATGTGTTGTAGGTCAGAAAAGTATGACAATTAGAACTGCTTTTGATTTTTTTTTTTTTTTTTGGGCTGTGCCTCCCGGCTGTGGGATCTTATTCCCGGACCAGGGACTGAAGGTGGGCCCACGGCAGTGAAAATGCAGAGTCCTAACCACTGGACGGCCAGGGAAGTCCCTGTTTGTGATTTTTGAATGAAGATCAGAATAAAAATAAAGAATCAATCACTGAATAGTTTTCCATTTTGCCCTTGAAAACATCTGCAGTCAACCAATAAGACAACATAATTTGTATTCTTTTGCAAAAGAGTTACAGTCAAAACAAGTGAAATTCTGAGACCTATGTATGTTGTAACTTCACTATATTTTCATTTTTTATTTAAACATTTTGTAAAAATTTTATTTTATATTGGAGTATAATTGATTTACAATGTTGTGTTAGTTTCAGGTGTACTGCAAAGGGATTCACTTATACATAAATCCACTCTTTTTCAGATTCTTTTCCCATAGATTATTACAGAATATTGAATAGAGTTCCCCATGCTATACAGTAGGTCCTTGTTGATTATCTATTTTATATTTTTAAGATAGTGATTCATAAATGGTGTTGAATGTAAGCATATTATCACCATTTCTGAATAAAATTATTGTGGATTTTGATATTTCAAATGTTTAAAATTGCATATGATTATAAATTTGTCTTAAAGTTGAAATCACTATGATTTATTTTACATTATATTATTAGTTGACATTTCCAAGCCATTTAATCAGATGTGAGTCAATAAAAGTTATCATCAAATCTTTTCATCTGTGCATGATATAAGGGAATTATGTTCTCTAAAGAAGCTTTAGAGAGGTGTTAAAAGATTTCCATGATTAGAATACTATCAGGGACCATTAGAAATCTGGAGATTTTTGTTTATATACATATATATGTGTATACAAACAAATATACACATATTTGTCCTAAAACATTGCATTAATAAGATATAGAACCGTGGCCACAAGTGAAATAGCAAGTGCATATACTTTTATTCAGTAAACAAAGGTAATATTATATTATCACATTATGGTGCTTCTATAAGTGCTAACAATAATAAATACAACATAATGTTTCAATTAATATTTTGATGGTGTGGGATCAATCATTGCAATATAGAAAAGAGACAGTCTCCATTTCCTCCAAATTCCTTTTGGAATGAGAATAAACACAAGTATATTATTGCAGTGGGAACGTGAATGGGGAAGTCTTGAGTAGTAAACAAGAGGAGCAAGTCTGGGTCTATGGGCTAAAGGTTAAGAGGCTTGACATGAATAGAAGTGTAGGCAGGTAGTAGGCTAAGACATAATGACCAAGAGGTGGGTTCTTGCATAATTACAGCCTTTGGCAGGGAACCAGTGCAGGGATTCAAGTTTTTATTCAATACCCAGAACTGGGAGGAAATCAGAGGGCTTGAGGATAGTGAACAAGAAAAAAATATTTATCATCAGACTTAATTCCCCAAATTACCAGAATTAATGTTTTTTCTTCATGGAGTCACCAAATGTGTGTAAATCCCCTATTACTTTTCCACAGTCTCAGTCAAATGGTGGGTGGGCTCAGCCTGCAGATGGGGCCTCTCAGGCCCCAGGTGTGGGGACTGAGCACTACCAGGCAGCTCATTAAACAAACAATGGAAGTGTTTAAAATTCAGTCACAATATTTAAAGCATTGAAGGTGTTACAAGCCTGGTTTCCATTTCCTTTGAGAAAGAGATATTAGCCTTAACCATTAGCTAGGAATTGAAGGTCGCATGATATCATAAAAATATGATTTATCAGCCATAACCATTGTCTTGGCCAACTTAATCCATGCAGACTGGAACATGTATAGCATTTTGTGTAGCACATTTAACAAATCTCCAAAAGTATTTTAAGTAACTTGTATTTCAGTTGTGTTGAGTTTGAAGTTGATATGTAGGTCTGGGGTATTTTTGCTTATTTTTACATCTATGTATGTCAAGAAATCTGTTCTTCATGTCATTTTTTTATAGGAAACTAATAATTTTGAAACATCTTAACAAATCTAGCTGAACATATGTTTTCTGGAAAATAGTTAAGAAATCTTTCTCTTAATACACAGTATTTAAATCCAAGAATCCACAAAAGGAGAACTTTAATCGTTTAATCAATATTATGCATAAATATCTTGCTTAGAAGGAAAGAATACCTAATCATATGTTTCTAAAACCTAATTTTACTAATTTGGAATAAAAATGAATGATAATTAATTACAGATAAATTCTATTTAATAATGGGATTGTCTTTAGTGGCAGAGTAAATGATAGGTTGTAAAAAATTGTTAAATATTCATTTAGATTTCTGAAATAGAAAATGTAAACCAAAATAATTTTAATAGCATTCAGTTGCCTTCTGGACAAGATCATTCAATTATCCCACAATTACTCTACGTGCAGTGTCTCTAGACTGAACTTGTCGTCCTTTCAGCATTGATACTTAGGAGACAAATTCCTCTTTACCATTCCTTCTCCTTGTCTCCTCTCTCCCACTGTTACAGACCTAGCTCCTTCCTGATATCTGACTCTTCTATTAGTTCTGGAGAAGCCTTTAACATCATTTACACTTTGAAATACATTTGTACCCAAATAGAGTAAGAAATCATAGACTTTGAACTGATCGGAATTTCCACTCTTAGGTCTATTACTTGTTACATTTCATGTGACTTTGCTTAAGTAATTACTCTTTCTAAGCTTCACTTTTCTCAACTAAAAAATATTGATTGAAATTCCTAATGTAAAGAATTGTAATGATTTCAGATAAAATACCCAGCCAAGTATAGTCACCCAAACTGAGGCATTTATAGCAGCCCCAAGGGCCAGCACGTGCTGTTCTCTGCCTAAAAGGTACCAGCTGTCCCTACTGTCTTCTCTTCTGCTCTTCCTTCAGGTTTCTCAAGAGAACATTTACGTTATCTTATTGTATATTCCCTTTGCTCTATCTCTTTCTCCTTTTCTATATTTATTACAGATGTTATTTAATATCTGAGTGACTTTGATTAATATATGTATTCTTATGATACTTTAAGCTTTCTAATGGGAAAGATTTTGCCACGTCTAGATTTTCTCATCTTTGTTTTTTGATAACATAGCACAGAGCTTGACACATTTTAGGAGGCAGATGGTAGTTGGATGGATGGATGGATGGATGAATATATAGTAGCGGAAATATTTAATGAACATTTAATAAGTGTCTGACATTGTACATCAAATAATTTAACACATATATACACAAAAATCTATTAGGTACTTTTATATCCTCAATTTAATCATAGAAAGATTGACTAACTTACCCAGTGATATAAAGATGGGAAAGAACAGAACTGGAAAAAGTAACTTATTTCCCACCCCACTCGTAACTCATCCTTTCGCCATCCTTCCCTTTTATTTATTCTGTTTACTCCTAAATGCAAATAAGCTGTCCCAGTGTTGGCACAAGCACAGGATCCAGAGACCTTTTTCAGTGTTCCGCTTCGGGGCTTCTCCCACAACGTAGTGATCACACATTCACAGTCTCAGATTCAATAGCCTCAAGGCCTCTAACACAAAGTTGCCATTTCTTAAACTTTTGTTTGCATCAGAAGCACGGGAGAAAATGGTCACAGTGCCCACACTCCTTTCCCACTACACGATTTTTAATTCAACATACAATCTCCAGGTGATGATAATGCAGGTGCCATGTCTATATCAATGTTGGGGGAACTTAAGCCGGAGGAACTCGGATTTGGGGAAAGAAACAGATTGTGTAGGGCCACTTAGGCATAGAGTAAGAACGTGATACGGTCAAGAAGATTCCTCTACTCTAAAAATAGGAAATTCCAGCGTTTTGAAAACAAATTATCGCGGTTGGAGACTAAAAAGTTTTGTTAAGAGCATAGCATGCATTCGTATGCATGTTTTATTTCTACAAAAGTAAGAAAAAAGGAACATAATTCTATTATAGTAGTAAGAAGATAGTGTGAATAATTATACCCCCTCTGTTCATGTTAATAGGACACAGATGGTTAGATGAATCCTATGCAAACTTTTTATCATAATTGTGCGTTAGTTCTGATTGATACTTCTGTCTTTGCCTCTGCCTGCATGTTGCTCACAATGTCTGAATTTTGTATATTTTATTTTAAGATGAAGGTCTAGGTGGCTGAGTTAAATTTTCTCTGGTAAATTATTTTAAATGTTACTAGTTTCTGAGGCAGTATTCTAAATTAAATACAAGTAAATTGAATAACTATTTTTGAGGTCATTCAAAGGAGTAATACCTGCTTGATTATCTATTGAGATGATGTCTTACTTTTATTTACAAAGTAATTTAGCATGTGAAAGTGAAATTCCCAAGCATCTACTCTTAGAAGAGTAAAATTGAGAAAGCAAATGAGCGATGTAGAAGTTAAATTGCCACAAATAACATCGACTTAAATGTATTATCCTTAAATAACATCAGTATTCTGAAATATGAATCAGTTAAATCTAGAAGCAAAATTTTTTTTATTTCTACTGGAGGAAAAAAGGTAATAAAATATGCATAAAAATGTATATAATGTATATATATTTAATCAGAGTCATTTTGATTGGCACAGAGTTTCTGAGAATTTTTCCAGATTGTCTGTGGAGTCTAACTAGGATTTGCCTCAAATAATTTTATCTATTAGTGGCTTCTTTTAGAGAGTTTTTTTCAGACTTAGAAGTGAAAACAAAAATTAAAAAAGACTCTCTGTCACACAACTTTTTACTCACATTTGAGTAGCATCTTGAATGATATAACTCAGCAATGTTATTTTAGTATGCATACATTATAAACCATATTACACATGCTGTGACTGTATACCTACGAAATCTAAAATAGTATAGCAAAATATTACCACTGATGGGAAAGTTTGCTAAGTGGCTGGATGCAAGATGAATATATAAAGATTATATTTATTTTAAAAGTAACTAAGCAAACAAAAGAGAGAAAGGCACGTTTTTCATTATAAAAAATAACAGTGGCAAATACATAAAATATAAAGAAAGAAATTTAACAGGAGAAAAGCAACACCTAAGTGAAGAAAATGATTACATTCCATTGAAAGCCATAAAGCAAGGCTTCAGTAAATAGCAAAGTATGCCGTGTTCTAGATGGAAAACAGTATCATAAAAATGAAGATAATTTCCAAATCAATATATGAGTATGATGCAGTTGTGATCACAATACCAGTGGATTCTTGTAGAGACCTGTGCAGGGTTATCTTGAAGCTGATTATAAAACCTGATCCATGCTTGCTAACTGTTTACATTTAGGTGTCATTATGGTTTTAAGAAACGTTATGCTGGATTTAAATTCAAAGAAGTACCAAACATACATGTCTTAGCACAGTTCTAGGAAACAGTCGAAGCATAATTAGAAGTGTTACAATTTATAATGATCAAAATTTTATTTGAAAGTAGTTGATGGGTTGACCTTAGGTAAAATTTTGAACTAGATGAAGTATTCCTTAGCTGTTAGCTGACTCTTCTTTTGGGTCTTCCTTGAGCCCATATTTTTTTTACTCCTTTCTCTTCTTCTCAAATATCTTCCATATTTCTTAAGGCTTCTCACTCCAGCAGTTCATTGCATACCTAGATTCATTGGTTCCAAATTTTTTGGTCTCCATCCTGGTCAGGAAACAGAAGGAAAGGGGTTCAGAGAACGATCCAACAAATGTGTGTGTTTATTTATAAATTATGTACAAGTTCTTCTGAATAATATGATATATATTTGAATTATAAGTAAATATGCTTATTTCAATCAAATATTCTAAAACTTAAACCTATGGACTAATAAAATGGATTATAATGACTGGAGCCTACAAATTGTGTTAGAATTAAAACTTTTTTTTTTAATCAGGCCATTACCAGAAAAGTAATTGAATGCCATCTGCTATTTATAAAGCTTGACTTCAACTGTGATTTCCTATGTATAGATAGCGTCATTTTCTGACAAATCATAAATGGCTTGTAAATGCTACTGGGGGCTGAGTTTAGGATTATTAGAATATTATGTGACTTGAGTTTTTAATATCATTTTGTCTTTCCTCCCTAAGAAGACAGGAGTTCTGTGTATGCTTGTGTGAGGGTTTGCATGTGCCTGTGTGTGTGTGTGTGTGTGTGTGTGTGTGTATTCACATATATATATTTTTTTAATAGATCTTTATTGGAGTGTAATTGCTTCACAATACTGTGTTAGTTTGTGTTGTACACCAAAGTGAATCAACCATATGCATACATATGTCCCCATATCCCCTCCCTCTTGAGCCTCCCTTCCATCCTCCCTATCCCACCCCTCTAGGTGGTCACAAAGCACCAAGCTGATCTCCCTGTGCTATGCTGCTGCTTCCCACTAGCTAACTATTTTACATTCGGTAGTGTATATATGTCGATGCTACTCTCGCTTTGCCCCAGTTTCCCCCTCCCACCCCGTGTCCTCTATGTCTACATCTTTATTCCTGCCCTACAACTAGGTTCATCAGTACCTGTTTTTTTTTTTTTTTTTTGGATTCAATGTGTATGCATTAGCATACGGTATTTGTTTTTCTCTTTCTGACTTACTTCACTCTTTTTTTTTTTTTTTTTTTTTTTGCGGTACGCGGGCCTCTCACTGTTGTGGCCTCTCCCGTTGCGGAGCACAGGCTCCGGATGCGCAGGCTCAGCAGCCATGGCTCACGGGCCTAGCCGCTCCGCGGCATGTGGGATCTTCCCGGACCAGGGCACGAACCTGTGTCCCCTGCATTGGCAGGCGGACACTCAACCACTGCACCACCAGGGAAGCCCTACTTCACTCTTTATGACAGATTCTAGGTCAAACCACCTCACTACAAATAACTCAGTTTTGTTTCTTTATGCCTGAGTAATATTCCATTGTATATATGTGCCGCATCTTCTTTATTCATTCATCTGTTGACGGACATTTAGGTTGGTTCCATGTCCTGGCTATTGTAAATACTGCTGCAATGAACATTGTGGTACGTGTCTCTTTTTGAATTCTGGTTGTCTCAGGGTATATGCCCAGTAGTGGGATTGCTGGGTCATATGGTGGTTCTATTTTTAGTTTTTAAAGGAACGTCCATACTGTTTTCCATAGTGGTTGTATCAGTTTATGTTCCTACCAACAGTGCAGGAGGGTTCCCTTTTCACCACACCCTTTCCAGCATTTATTGTTTCTAGATTTTTTGATAATGGCCACTCTGACTGGCATGAGGTGATACCCCATTGTATTTTCATTTGCATTTCTCTAATAATTAGTGATGTTGAGCATCTTTTCATGTGCCTCTTCACCATCTTCCTTGGTGAAATGTCTATTTAGGTCTTCTGCTCATTTTTTTTAACTGGATTGCTTGTTTTTTTGAAATTGAGCTCCATGATCTGTTTGTATATTTTGGAGATTAATCCTTTTTCTGTTGTTTCATTTGCAAATATTTTCTCCCATTCTGAGGGTTGTCTTTTCATCTGTTTATGGTTTCCTTTGCTGTGCAAAAGCTTTTCAGTTTAATTAAGTCCCATTTGTTTATTTTTTGTTTTTATTTCTGTTACTCTAGGAGGTGGGTCAAAAAAGATCTTGCTGTGGTTTATGTCAAAGAGTGTTTTTCCTATGTTTTCCTCTAAGAGTTTTATAGTGTCTTGCCTTACATTTAAGTCTTTAATCCATTTGGAGCTTATTTTTTTGTATGGTGTTAGATAATGTTCTAATTTCATTCTTTTACATGTAGCTGTCCAGTTTTCCCAGCATCACTTATTGAAGAGGCTGTCTTTTCTCCATTATATGTTCTTGCCTCCTTTGTTGTAAATTAGGTACCCATATGTGCATGGGTTTATCTCTGGGCTTTCTATCCTGTTCCATTGATCTATATTTCTGTTTTTGTTCCAGTACTGTACTGTCTTGATTACTGTAGCTTTGTAGTATAGTTTGAAGTCGGGGAGCCTGATTCCTCCAACTCCATTTTTCTTTCTCAAGATTGCTTTGGCTATTCGGAGTCTTTTGTGTTTCCATATGAATTGTAAAATTTTTTGTTCTAATTCTGTGAAGAATGCCATTGGTAGTTTGATAGGGATTGCATTGAATCTGTAGATTGCTTTGGGTAGTATAGTCATTTTCACAATATTGATTCTTCTAATGCAAGAACATGGTATATTTCTCCATCTGTTTATGTCATCTTTGATTTCTTTCATCAGTGTTTCATAGTTCACATATATTTTTATTATTTATTTTTTTGTGGTTCACGGCCCTCTCACTGCTGTGGCCTCTCCCGTTGCGGAGCATAGGCTCCGGGCGCGCAGGCTTAGCGGCTATGGCTCACGGGCCCAGCTGCTCAGCGGCATGTGGGATCCTCCCGGACTGGGGCACGAACCCATGTCCCCTGCATTGGCAGGCGGAGTCTCAACCACTGCAACACCAGGGAAGCTCTACATATATTTTTAAAGTTTAAAGTGTAGCTAATTTTCTTGAGAATGCTGTAATTCCTTAAAATGAATATCTCTCTAATTTTCTGCAAAATCCAAAGTTGGGTACTGGTGCAGTAAAAATAAAAAGCACCCCCCCAAGAGTCAAATTATAATCTATTTAAAAAACATCACACTACTAAATTCTCTAACTTCTAGATATAAAACATTCAACTTACGTTATACATGTTTGAAACTGTTCTCGAGCACAAAGTATTCCAAGGCCGATGGTAGTATTCATTAGGTAAATAATTTATTTCATTGTTCTTGATACTTGGAAAAATTAAATCCTGTTTCTATTCCATTGGTATCTTATTGTCCCTATATATAGCACAGTTTAAAAAAGTAAACTCTCTGGTTCACAGTGCTCTGACATAAAGAATTTAGTTCTATTTTGAAGAAACCAAAATGGTATGTGTGCTTTTGTATGATAGTAGAGTGGGTGGGAGGGATGTTGAAAAACGTCTCACTGGCAAGAGACTTATGTTTTAAGTGACTTTATGAAGATGAGCTCCTCATTATTGATTCTTAGGTCCTAGGTGATGATATTAAAGCTTACTGGAAAATTTAGGAAGCTTAATGCTGGTACAGACCCCTCAGCTATGCTGCTTTTTCGTTCATGCTGTGGATTAGTAAGAGATTGACCTGAATTAAATCCTTATATCGCATTGCCTGTTAGAAAAGAAGCAGAGGGGAGAGAAGTAACTAGATGTGCAGAAGAGAAGAGATTTCCATTTTCCTTTATATCTGGTCTGAAGGACATCACTAATGATCATTAATTCCTGAGCATAAGTTTGATATGGATATGATTCTAGGCCAGGGAGATGCTATTCAGTTTGACTTAATAAGAAATTCTCAGTTTAATTATGCAGACTAGACAAGTGACTAGATAACCTCTGAAGTACTGACTATAATTTTTCAGGTTCTGAGTAAAATTATTTTTTATGTTTCTGTCTAGTATATCCTTTATTTTTATATTGAAGAAAAAAGTGGTAGGAGGTATAACACATGTATCTTGACCTCACAAACTTCTTTATCTTTTACCCTCTGTGTTTTACTGAGTTTAATGGAAGTGAAATATATTAGAATATAACTCGGTAAATGAAAATGTAACTTAGAAAATCTTTATGCACTTGAAAACTCCTGTTCTTCCAGTTCTTCTCTTTTCCTCATTATATTACATTCATTTTTGAAAATAGAATCTAAGGTTCATTCTGTGTTTCTTCCTAAACTTTCCAAAATTTTATATCACTTTACATTGGATAATCTGATCACCAGATTGAAAAAACCTTTGCACATTTAGTTTTTATTTATTTCTGTTTTTTACTTGTTCTTCCTAAAAATTTTTGAAAAAGAAAAGGAATACACAGGAGGCAGAAAAACATTATATTAGAAGTCCAAGGCAGCATTGTTAACATTACACGAGTCTTCTCATTTTGTTTTATTCAGTTATTTAAAAAAGAAGTTTGGGGCTTCCCTGGTGGCGCAGTGGTTGAGAGTCCGCCTGCCGATGCAGGGGACACGGGTTCGTGCCCCGGTCCGGGAAGATCCCACATGCCCTGGAGCGGCTGGGCCCATGAGCCATGGCTGCTGAGCCTGTGCGTCCGGAGCCTGTGCTCCGCAACGGGAGAGGCCACAACAGTGAGAGGGCCACGTACCACAAAAAAATAAAAAAATAAAAAAAAAATAAAAAAATAAAAAAGAAGTTTGAAATTAGCTGTTAATAAATTTTTATATCTGATTTTTTTTTACTTGAAAAATAAAGTATAGCATTTCCACAGGACTTTCAGAAAGCATCAATATCTTATGTAATGACTTCATAATATTCCTTTTTGATTATTTTTGTAATTTTTTTTTTTTTTTTTTGCGGTACAGGGGCCTCTCACCGCTGTGGCCTCTCCTGTCGCAGAGCACAGGCTCTGGACGCGCAGGCCCAGTGGCCATGGCCCACGGGCCCAGCCGCTCTGCGGCACGTGAGATCCCCCCGGACTGGGGTGCGAACCCACGTCCCCTGCATCGGCAGGCGGACTCTCAACCACTGCGCCACCAGGGAAGCCCTGTTTTTGTTAATTTTTTATGTTTAGGTTTCTCTACTTTTGACATTGAAAGAATATATCTTTTTTAATTTTTCATTTCAGACTATTTCCTTAGTTTATATTTCTAGAAGGAAAAAATACAGTACATTGTATTACCATGATTTCCAGATTCTTCAGTTTTTGCTTCTTTTTTTAAGTCTAAATTTTATTTCTGTGGAAAACTTCTGATTTCTTCCTCAGAGGCAGAAACTTTTTTGAAGTTCACTTTTCAGTTTCTGTCTTAGCTCTGTCATTGCTTTATGTTTTTCCATTACATACTGGAAGAATTTTTTGATATTGGTAATTATGTTTTATTGCTTAAAAAGTAGATATTAAAATGTGCCATTCCATTCTGATGACTTGAAATACTTCTTACCTCCTTAGTCTCTCCTTTTACCCTTCTTATTGTCTTACCATTTCATCGTGTTAGCTTAATTTTTTCTGTAGTTGTCCCTTTCTCTTGCGCAGAGACTGTATAATTCTTTTATTCATTTGGAGATACCAAACAGTTTAATGTAATTTTTTCATTTCCAGTAATAAGTCATCGAACACAGACAACAAAATTTTAATTGATCCATGGGTGTCTTACTTTGAAATCATGGTGCTATGGATACATTGCAGAGATTGAAGAACTACAACCCACAGGCCAAATCTTGCCCAAAATCTTCTTTTGAAAATAAGATTTAATGGCGCACAGCCATGTCCATCCCTTTCCACATTGTCTATGGCTGCCTCCGTGCTACAGTGGAGAGGTGAATAGTTGTGACAAAGACTATATGGATATTATATTTGTATATTTACTCTCTGGCCCTTTACAGAAAATGTTTGCTGACCTATGAAATAGAGGAAATTTTTTAAAAATTGTGTTTTGGGGCTTCCCTGGTGGCGCAGTAGTTGAGAGTCCGCCTGCCGATGCAGGGGACGCGGGTTCGTGCCCCGGTCTGGGAAGATCCCACATGCCGTGGAGCGGCTGGGCCTGTGAGCCATGGCCGCTGAACCTGTGCGTCCGGAGCCTGTGCTCTGCAACGGGAGAGGCTACAACAGTGAGAGGCCCGCGTACCAGGAAAAAAAAAAAAAAAATTGTGTTTTGTTATGTTTGCTTTTGGCTACCCATGCATTTCCCCTCTCTATCTTTTATTGGAATAACAGCTTCTTCATTGGATACAGTTGGGAGCTCTTGCGTTTACTGCATGCTGAACAAATAACCTTGGTTAGTTTATTCAGATGTACTTCTCCTGTAATTTGTATTTGAGTAGATTGCATTTTGTAGTGAAGCTCTGATTAAATTGTCCCCACTATAAGGCTTGCTACAGATATATTGGGGGAGAGAAGAATTGGTAATAAACTCAGGAAGACAGACCTTGGAGTTAGGAGTCAGATTATTAAGGACACATATACCATGAATAGTTGTTTGCAATGGGCAGCCATCAGGAACTTTTCAACGGGAGAATGGCATTCCGATTTATGCTTTAGGGCAAGCAGATCACTCTGCTGCTGTGGAAAAGCTCTGTTGTAAAGTTGAAGAGCTTTTCCATTCCCAGCAGAAGGATCCGTTATGACGCAGAATAATCTAAGCCAGAAAGGGTAAGAAACTTCAGTCAAGCAGTAATGATGAAGAGGAAATAGAATGATGTTTAGAGAGTAAAAGCAATGACAGATAAGATGGGAAAAGTGAAATGGAGGGGGTGGGAAAGACAGTTCTAAAGGTTCTAGTCTGGGTGACTGTGTTTATGGTAGGAAATGCACAGGGAAGAGTGGTAGGAACTAATGGTTTACTTTTTAGGCATATGAAGTTGAAGGTGTCCCTGGAAAATTTAGATGAAGTTATAAAATGAATAGACCACCAGTAAACAAGAGTAAAATTAAGAAAAACCTTCTGAGGATAGTACCAGGAAATGCCCCCAAAGAAAGAGGTAGGCAAGGAGGAGGAGGAAGCAGACAGGAACAAGATGAAGCGTCCACAGAAAGGAAATGATGCAGTGCCTCATTACTTAACATACGTCACTCATTGCATGCAGTCCATCTGTGAGTTTACAATGTATAAATTATTTTTCATTGCTTATCTGAAAGAACAAATAGCCATTAGTACCAATATTTGAAATTTAAAGAACTAGACTTTATAGGTTATGTGCTCTTTATGTCTAAATATTTTCTTAAAAGGGAGACAACAGTAAATACCTAGGCTGCCATCATGTACTAAGGAATGTTCTTTATGAAACTTTTGTTCCTATGAGCTGATAAAGATTCACCATGAAACATACTTTACAAAAACTCCTCAACTGTCACAATCAACTTAGCTTTGGGAAACTACAATTTTTCCCCAATCCTTAATAGAAGGTAAACATATCTGATCTAACTGCCTATCCTCTCTACAATTTTGTAAGAAAAGGAGATAATGGGGAGGGGAGAATAATGTATTTATTGGTAGGAGAGCAGTCCAACAAAATTGCCATGGCTCTCTATAATAAGAGATAACAAATACCAGTTGCCAGGTAAAATGGATGGAAGACTCTCAGTGATAATCAGAACAAGCTGCTGAGTCATGCAGACTTCAGGGTTTTAGGCTGTAATCTCAAACTATATTTGTTTATATATTATTTATTATAATTTGTTTTTCTTCTATATTACTATATATTTATTTATACTATGTTTATTAGTATTGACTAGTCTGTGTCCTACCAGGTTAATTAAATACATATTATTAAAGTTGTCTGCAGAAATAAAACGTTCAAATATAGTTTTATTTTGATTTTGTAAATTTATAGTAGATAAGAAAATTATACATGGCTTGATTTTCAACCTTCCTCACTATTTTTCATTCTTCACAATATTAGAAGCAGGATTGCATGTTACAGTAGAATACAAGGGGATATGTAGAATGGGTTTTGTGCTTTAAAGAAATGGTGACAGCAGTGAGATTTGTGAGTACTCAACCCAGTACTCAACCAGTGGAAAAATGTTTATTTAAAATTTTATTTCTTGAATAAAAAATTACAGAAATTAAAAAAAAATACTTATTGTCTTACTGACTTGTCAGAATGACTATTGTCTACGAGTCTTTATATGTATTTTATTTTTATAAGTTTGTAATAATATATATTTTTGGCATTTATATGTATATACATATATATGTGTAACTGAATCTAAAAATCTTAAAAATCATTTGGTAAAAGCTTTTCTAGACATTAAATTATCATCTTTTTATCAGTATTTGTCAGCCTAATATTCTTCAAAGTTTTTACAATATCAGGAGAATTTTAAGTGGAAACAATGTAATTTTTAATTTCCTCATGCAGAAATGCTCCTTTTATCCCTCATTAGGAAGGTCTTACTTTATAAACTTTAATTTTTTGTTGTTGTTGTGCTAAAACAGGAAATGCACCAACATATAACAATTTGAAGGGCTGAGTATGAAGCCATTCTATTGCAAACTAAGGAACTGTTCTTTTCTGAAGCTCCTTCAAATCTTTATACAATTGCTCTTACTGTTCCTTCTGTGTAAATGTTGCCACTCTAAAGATATGTTACAACTCACTCCCTTTACAGTGTGTAATTACTGTATTGTCTCAACAATATTGGTTATCATATACCACAGTGAGCACCAGTCCTTTCTTGTTTTATTTATTTTTATTTTTTGTACAGTATAGCAGTATTTGAGCTGTTTAATTTGATTTTCAACCCCCAACAGTTTGGTTGCCCTCATTATAAAACACTAAGCAGTTTTAGCTGAGTCATGTCTGCTTTTATTTTGACTCTGATTAGGAAGTCAATAAATATTTAATTTTCCCCTTTTAGACTTCCAAAAGTATCTTTACTTCCTTATAATCTCTATTTCAGTACACTTTTTATATCTCCTTGCCTCCTCTCATTGTATCTCCAAAGATTTAATTTTCAAATAATTATTGGAAGAAAAATATCAATGCAGAACAAAGATTTTGTTATTAATATTTTATAGTATTTTAGTATTGATTCTAGAGATGCAAAATTACATATACAAATTTACTTTCTCCAGCAAATATTTATGACGCAAAATTGGACACCCAGAAGTTCATATCACTTAAATCCTGCTCATAAGGAGCTTAGAGGATACTTAGGAAGAAGTGCACTCAAATGAGTAATTATACACCAAGTGCCGTAAGGGAAGTACAGATAAATGGCAGTTTAAAGCAAGATCAGGAGAGTTTTTAAAACAAAGGTATTTTTGGGGTTGGTTCTTAAAAGACAAAGATTTATCTACTCGGAAAAGAGGATTTGGAGGTATCATCCTCTCTTTTCTGGTGGACTACAGTGGCCTCCTAACTGGTCTTCCCTCTTCCATTTTTGCCCTCCGTATAGCAGTCCCAGTGATCATGCATGCTCTTGCTTAAAATACTCCAAGGGCTTCCCTTTTCCTGTAGACTAAAAGCATAACCATTTACAGTGGACTGCAGTGCCCTACCCGATTGGTTAATCACCCATCTTTCTGATGTAATCTCTTATCTCTTTCTATGTTGCTCAACGAAGTTCCAGGCACACTGGCCTTTATGTTGTTCAAACACATCACTTCAGGCCTTTGCACTTTGTTATTCCCTCGGCCTAGAAAGCCTGCCTTTGGATCTATGGGGAATTGGGTGCATTTGGTAATTCAGGTCAGTGCTTCACTGTCACCTGTTCAAAGAGCCTTTCCCTGACCATCCAATCTGTCTCCTCACCCTGAATTACTATTGATATTTGGTAAATCACTCAATTTAATGTTTTTCATTGCACTTATTGCTATATAACTTCTTGCTTCTTGTATGATTTACCTCACTAGACTATAGCAATAACAACAGCTAACATTTATT
This sequence comes from Delphinus delphis, assembly GCF_949987515.2. Taxonomy (NCBI): domain Eukaryota; kingdom Metazoa; phylum Chordata; class Mammalia; order Artiodactyla; family Delphinidae; genus Delphinus; species Delphinus delphis. The sequence goes on from NC_082691.1 coordinate 42,745,771, forward strand.
GACAACTTATTATTTTCGGTACTTAGTCTGTTACTACTCAGTGCTAAGTATTAACTCATTCAGTCTTCAGAGCAACAGTGGTTCATTATATTATTATCTGAATTTTACAGGTAATGAAACCCAGTCACAAAAGACTTAAAAACTCCAAGTGAGTGATAGAATTAAGATGCGAATAAAGGCAGCTTGACTCCAGAGCCTGTGAATTTACCCACAGCTCTGTGACACACTCTAGTCTCCACACTGTCTTCTTTATCAATGTCTAAGAAAGAGCATGTCCCATTGTCTGCACTTGAATAATTGTTAAAAGTTTAAAAAGACACGCTAGGCCTTGAATAGTATGTGTGGGCATACATGGCTGGTGTAGAAGCTGAAGGGAAGACGTTTTCCCAGCAGTGAATAATACCAAGAGGCTCTCAGTAAAAAAAATCAGGGGAATGTACAGGGAATATTGAATACCTTAGAAATAGAAATCTAGTCCGTAGATTTGGGCCAGACTACAGAATGACACATGCCAGATAAAATTAGGCAGTTGCAAAACAGTTGAGGTATTTCAGTAGGAGAGTAACTATCAAATTTCTGTTTTAAGATTAACGTGGCAGAATCACCAAGAAAGAACAGTAGAATACTAAAGGTGGCTGCATCTTGACTGCAGTAATACAGGCAAGAGATATTGATGACAAATACAGCAGGCTTATGGAAATCATTGGGAAGGATTAGATGCAAAAGATTGTTCATAGGTCAAATAAAAACTTGTAGGATGGTGGTGTCATTAAAAAAGAGGGGAAACAGAGAAAGAAACCTACTCTGTAGGGAAGATAATGAACTTGGTTTTGGATGTATGGACTTTGCAGTGACTGCAGGATGTTCAACTGGATATTCCAAAAGACACTGGCAGTCTGGAACTGGTGCTTCAGAGTGCTCATGAGTAGTGAGAATGGAAGTTACAAGTGTGGAAACACTGTTCCACTCTGAGTGATTCTCTAGTACAGCAGACTGAGAATGTATAGAGACAGAAAAGATGAAAGATCCTAGGGCAACATCTTTGGAGCAAGAGCAGGAACAGAAACCAAGGAAGAGAATACAGCATTAGGGGAGACTGAGGAGGAGAGCGTACACAACAGAAGAAGGGGTGCTCAGAAGTGACAGTGTTCCCAAAGAAACTGAAGAGATTAAGGACTAAGAAAAGGCTATTGAGATTAGTTGATCAGTGAAAACAGAATCCAGACTGCAAGTGGTAAATGCCCATGGAGGGCAGGCATGTGATGCAAGTGGACAGAGCTGACTAGGTAAGGATGGTAATGACCTGGAGGATAGCGCTCACTTCAATTGTTTTCATAGACTGTTTTTTTGAGCATGTTCAGGTTCATAGCAAAATTGAGTGGAAAGTGCGAGGAGTTCCCATATACCCCGTCGCCCTCACAAACGCACAGTCACGCCCACTATCAACATTGCCCACCAGGAGTGGTACATTCGTTACCATTGATGAACCTACACTGACACGTCATAATCACCCAAAGTCCATATAGTTCATTTAGGGCTACGTTAGGATTCATTCTTTTTGTAAATTCTGTGTTTTGATAAATGTGTAATGATACGCATCTATCTTTATAGTATCACACAGAGTATTTTCACTGCCCTAAATATCTTGTGTTCCGCCTGTCCTAACCTGTGGCAACCACCGATCTTTTTACTGTCTCCATAATTTTGCCTTTTCTAGAATGTCATATGGTTGCAATCATACAGTATGTACCCTTTTCACATTGGCTTCTTTCATTAAGTAATGTGAATTTAAATCTTCTCCGCGTCTTTTCATGGCTTAATAGCTCATTTCTTTTTAACAGTGAGTAATATTCCATTGTCTGGATGTACCACATTTTATTTATGTATTCACCCACTGAAGGACATTTTTGTTGTGTCCAGATTTTGGCAATTATGAATAAAGATGCCATAAACATCCGTCTGTGGGTTTTTGTGTGAACCTAAGTTTTCAACCCCTTTGGGTAAAAATACTAAGGAGTTGATTACTGGATCATATGGTAAGAGTTTGTTTAGTTTTTTTAAGAAACAGGCAAACTGTCATTCAAAGTAAATGAATCGTTTTTCATTCCCATCAACAATGAGTAAGAGTTACTCTCCTTCCACGTTCTCACTAGAAATTAGCATTGTCATTGTCGGTGTTTTGGATTTTAGCCATTCAAATAGGTGTGTAGCGGTATTCGGTTGTTATTTAAATTTGTAATTTCCTAAGGACTTGTGATGTGGAGCATCTTTTCATATGCTTATTTGCCATCTGTGTCTTTGGTGAGGTCTTTGGCTCATTTATTAATCAGGTTTTTAATTCTTAATGTTGAACTTTAAGAGGTATTTGTGTATTTTGGATAGTAGTTCTTTATCAACAGTGTCTTTTGAAAATATTTTCTCCCTGTCTGTGACTTGTATTATTTTCTTCACATTGTCTTTCACAGAGCAGACATTTTTTTATTTTAATGCAGTTCAGCTTATCAATTATTTCATTCATGGATTGTGCCTTTGATGTTGTATCTAAAAAATTATCACTACACCCAAGGTCATCTACATTTTCTCCTATGTTATCTTCTAGGAGTTTTATAGTTTTGTGTTTTGCATTTATATCTGTGATCCATTTAGAGTTCATTTTGGGGAAGGGTGTAAGGTCTGTGTCTAGATTCTTTTTTTTTTATGTGAATATTCCGGCAACATTTGTTGGAAAGACTGTCTTTTCTCCATTGTATTGTTTGCTTCAGTTTCAAAAGCAGCCGTTATACAACTTCAACTGTGTTGCTCTCAGGAAGTGTGGGTCAGTCCAGTGTTCCCTACTCTTTTTATGTTTTGATGAACCCAGAAATTTAAAATTTAACATTTTCTAATGCTTAAGTGTTGGTGATTGATTTAAAATTTATATAAACTGTTTAGAGCCAAGCAGGTAACTCTTGGCACTAACATGCCCTGAGGGCCACCAGTTTGTAGCCATTGCATTGTGTGGATGGTTGGTGACAAAATAAAGATTAGCAAGCATATATAGTTTGTTTAATGTTTTAATTTTTGTCAGCTGGGTGTGGAGGGAGGGAGATACCAAAGAAAGGTATTTAATATCATATTGGTTTGCAAGTAACAAAAGTCAGACTACAGTAGTTTTTGTTTGTTTGTTTTTTAATGAGTATTCTCTAGCATCCAGAGAGTTCTGTGGCTGAAAAAATATATTAAGGTCTCAGGTGCCTTTTGCTTTTTTTACTTTACCGTTCTTAGCATTTTTTTGTAAGGTCACAGCAATTGCAAGACAGCTAGCTGCTGCACCTCTAGACTGAACAACCACGTTCCAGGCAGAAAGTGGGAGGGACAAAGAAAGAAAACTTACTTCTCCTTGCAAGGTTTTGCCTTTCTTTTGTTTTGGCTGCGTTGGGTCTTTGTTGCCATGCGCGGGCTTTCTCTAGTTGCTGTGAGTGGGGACTACTGTTCTTTGCGGTGTGCGGGCTTCTCATTGCGGTGGCTTCTCTTGTTGCAGAGCACAGGCTCTACGTGGGCTTCAGTAGTTGCAGGACACGGGCTCAGTAGTTGCGGCACGCAGGCCCTAGAGCGTGCGGGCTTCAGTAGTGGTGGTACGTGGGCTTAGGAGTTGCAGCACACGGGCTCTAGGGTGTGCAGGATCAGTAGTTGTGGCTTGTGGGCTTTAGAGCGCAGGCTCAGTAGTTGTGGCACACGGGCCCAGTTGCTCCGCGGCATGTGGGATCCTCCCAGACCAGGGATGGAATCCGTGTCCCCTGCATTCGCAGGCAGATTCTTAACCACTGCACCACCAGGGAAGTCCCCTGCCTTTCTTTTTAATGAGGGAATCTTTCCCTCAGGGTTTTCTGGCTATATTTGGCCACAGCCCTGTAGCATGGCTATTCATGTCTGCAAGGGAGAATACACAGTGGAGTAATTTGGTTTGCTTGTCTCTATTATAGTGGAGGGTAAGAAAGAGTAGGGTTAATGATGGCTTTTGTATGGTTGGTCCAGTGTCTGTCACAGTGTAGAGGTGGGAGAAGAGTGAATATCAATAATAAACAAAACATTCTACAATGTGATGAAGGATCTGTTGGGTAAGGAACAATTGAACATTCAAAATAAAAGGAAATAATAAGTAAAACAAGTTATTTTTTGAGAAGAGAGAAATAAATGAATTAATATGCAGAGATACTCTGTCATGGATAAACCTCTTTAAAGGAAATTACTTCAGATTGAAATTGGAATGACATTAAGGGGAAAGCAGAAAAAACGTCTCCAAGGTTTAGTGAAAGTTTAATTAATTAAAGATTACAAATTAACCCATTTGAATTTTGAGAGAGGTTTTTTGTGCTTGTTGTTTCTTCTTTGTTTTGTTTTGTAGAGCGAATTACTTTCTTCATTAAGGCTTGGAAAACTGATAGCAACTGTATGTGAAGTTCAGTTGAGGGTAGGATATATTAAATGTTTGGGATATGATATAAAATATAGAAACTAGGTGAGTGAATTTAAAGTACTTATTAGAACATTATTTTAATAATCATGAATATGGAAGAAATAAAAGCAATTAGGGGCACATAATGTGCCAAAGGAATAGGAGATATTTGAGGGACAGGATTAAAACAGTGCAGAAAAATAGCAGGTAAAAGTGGGAATGAGTAGATGGAATCAGAGATAGTATTTCACACACTGTGAAATACTGCATATCATGAAAGACCTCCTTATACAAAATACAAATGCTCAATAAAATGTAGTCTAACTTTGAAAGTAGGGGTGAGCTCACAAGAATGAAAAAGAAATTTGAAGGGCCAGAAATAAAATGATACTGCCATCCAGAGTCGTGAACCCTACCGTGAAGGGTAGTATACAAACTTAATAATCAGGGAACTTGGATTTTTGTAAGAAGCTGAGGACAGGAGAAAAGGCAATGGAAATAGAAGGGGTAGGCAATTGGAATTGAGACTTCCCACATAAAGTTCAGACATGCGAAGAGCTATAAACCCTTGCAAAAAGAGGGATATAATCATAGGTCTCTATTTCATATATGTAAAGTTCAAAATTGTACTACCTAAATAATGTGAGAAGTTAGTTTATAGCGGTCTCTTTTGAGTTCCTTGAAGTACTTGGCAAAAGTCACCACAAACCCAGAATTTACAGTATTCCTATAGTCTGAATATTTGCTCACGATATTCTGTTTGCAATATACACATAAAAATTGACTCAAGAGACACTACAGACGTTATTATTCACTACATGAAATTATTGGCCCCGATCTATAAAAGTATGTTTAGAATGATTGAAAAATGCGATATGGAGTGAAAACTTCTGAAAACAGAAACAGTTACTATCCAGGAAGAAGAGGGATATTTGAAAGGGAAGGAGGTAAACCTAGAAACAAACAAACAAAAATAGTAATAATTGAAATTAAGAATTCAGTGGATTAATTAAGAGCAGATTAGGTATGGATGAATAAAGAATTAGTTAACTGGAAGAAGGCGAAGAAATTAAATTTAATGGAGCAAAAAGAGTTGGAAATTATGGAAGAGGTTAAGGCACATTGGAAGGAAAAAAGAGTTGATCTAACCTATATCTAATTGGAATTTCATATGGCAGTATTTGAAGAAATATTGGTTGGGAATTTTCCAGAATTGATGAAAGACGTATCTCCTAAGATTCAGGAAGCACTAAAGAACCCCAGTCAGAATAGAATAAATACGTATATATGGATTTCTGGAAGGAATCACAAGCAAATATTAACAATAGCTTTCTTTAGCAAGATTAGGGAGAGAGCTTGGTTTCAGAGGAGGAGGTATTGACTTTCATTTTGTAACTTTCTGTGCAATTTAAATTTGTTAATGCTGTAATTTTCAGTCAACAGGGATTTTTAAAACTTCTTTATCTTTAAAAAAATTATAGGGCTTCCCTGGTGGCACAGCGGTTGAGAGTCCGCCTGCCGATGCAGGGGACGCGGGTTCGTGCCCTGGTCCGCGAGGATCCCACATGCCGCGGAGCGGCTGGGCCCGTGAGCCATGGTCGCTGGGCCTGCGCGTCCGGAGCCTGTGCTCCGCAACGGGAGAGGCCGCAGCAGTGAGAGGCCCGCGTACTGCAAAAAAAAAAAAAAAAAAAAAAAAAAAAAAATTATGTACTTTATAAAAAAAAGAACAGATAACAAATGGGTAGTTACGGCCTATATTAATTAACTGATAAACCGAAGGGGGAATTGTTTTTTGCATGTTTTAGTTCATTTGGATTCTCCTAAAGGGATATTTTTATTGCATCTTCAATATGGAAAGACAGACATTTCCTCTTTGCAAATATACAGGTATATCTAATTAAGAAGGCAATATTGCCTTGACATTGGTTGACTATGGTATTTATTGTATAATAGCCATGACAAATCAGCAGATGCAGCTAGTTCCCCACCTGTCTGTCTTCTCTAACTCACTAGCTGTTTGACTTCTAACTGCCCAGTTCTGTATTTATTTGTCTGAGGGCCTCCTCTGGCCACTGAAGTCTGCTTTCTCTGCCTGTGGAGGAGGTCAAACATGCTTAATGTTCTTGCAGTAGCCCTCAAACAACAGTCAGTGAGGGCTGGTGTACAAATACTGCAGCTGCCCCTCAGCAGATGACAGTGAACCGGTAATTCTGTATTGGCTCTCCGAGTTTCCCTAGTGAGTTTAAGCTTCAGTTGCTTTGTGTGACAGCTAGTTTAACCATGTGTCCTTTATTAGCTCCCCCACCACCATTCTGTGTCTCATTTTCCCATCCCTCTACTAATGTTTCCTTTACGAGGAAATAAATTATGAACACTCAAATCATTATGTTACAGTTTGATTATGCAGGAACCATAACTAAAACAAAAGTAGCTTATTTTTAAAAAATTTTCATAATCAAGATTTCAATGAAATAGATGTTCCCCAGTCATTAAAGTGGAAAAACATATAATTTAATCATTCGTTATGGAAAAGTATCTCAAATACCTTGTAATATTTCAAAGAAGTCCCTCTTACTGCAGAAATCATTCCCTCTCCTTTTCTTTTTCTTTCTTTTTTTTGTTTTTTTTGCAGTATGCGGGCCTCTCACTGTTGTGGCCTCTCTCGTTGCGGAGCACAGGCTCCGGACGCGCAGGCTCAGCGGCCATGGCTCACAGGCCCAGCCACTCGGCGGCATGTGGGATCGATCCCCCGGGACCGGGGCACGAACCCGCGTCCCCTGCTTCGGCAGGTGGACTCTCAACCACTGCGCCACCAGGGAAGCCCTTAAGGTCTTTTTAAGGCCATTATTAAAGCAGTTTCTGGCCTCAAATTTATTTCAGACCTTTGGCTAATTTAGGTGATGAATATTGCTCAGTCAAGTTTGAAAGTTTCAACAAAACAGACCTGGATAGTGATTTCTCTCATCCCTGTTGCTTAAAGGTCATTACTTTTCTTCTTTCCTAAATAATATTTACAGTTCATTTGGAAAACTACTAGACGTACGGAAAAGGAATGACTGCTTTTTCCAGCGTACCTGTGTGTATATGTGTGTGTGTTTAATTAAGAGCTTTCTTTATCTTCTGCAATAAAGACATCAAACACCCATCTCTAAAAATATTTTTTCATGTTGATTCCTAACACTGGGCTGATCATTTGTTGTGACAATCTGGCAGATGATTATAACTATGGCAGATGGCCTCAGACTTTTTAATCAGAAAATCCAAACTGAAGGTTCTGGATTTTCCTTAAATCTTATCCTAAAGTATGAAGTGCTACAGAACAGATGGGAACATTCCTACTTGCTGGAAAAAAAAATTTTTTCTCCAGTAAATGCTTATAAATTACATTACATCCTGGAATCTGTAACTGTGATCCTTAGCCAAGGGTGATTTTGCCCTCCCAGGAATGCTTGTCGATGATGTCTGCAAACATTTTTTATTATCATGACTTGGAGCAGTAGAGAGAATGGTCCTACTGGCATCTGGTGAATTGAGGCCAAGAGGTGTGCTAAGCACCCTACAGTACGGGGGAAAGCCACCTGCAACAAAGAATGTGTAGAGTAGAACTTGGGAAACCCTGGTCTATATGTTGGGATAATTTGCACATGTTTATTTTAATTTACAGCTACTTAAGATATTCAAATATTATTTTCGCTGTAAATTTTTAGAGACAGAACGCTTTAGCAACTGGATTTCAAAACAGAGAAGAGGAATTGTCTTGTTTTCATTGTAGAGCCAAATCACTTTGTTGTTTATTTGTTAGTATCTCAAACATATGTTCAATAAATACACAAGTAAGAGTAACATGTGACTTGGCAGGTCTTTCTTATTTAGGATCATCCAAGGTTTTGACAATATCTATTTCACTTGTAGCATACACATTAACCATGTATGGAATAAAATGGACTCTGGGAAAAGGCTGTTAAAGTGGATTTTTACATGGGAATGCAGGTTGCAGAATGACCTTCTTTTTCTTTATCTCACTGTAGAGTGCTTTATACAGCATCTGCTTCTACTGTGTCTTACCTAGCACCCATGTTTTGATTCTCTATCCAGGATATCTTATTGCTACATAATGTTCCCCAGGAAATTAAAGCTCTCATTGTATGAATTATCCATTGCTGTCTAAAAAAAATACTAAAACACCTCACCTAGTGGCTTAAAACAATAAACATTTATTATTTCACAGTTTCTGTCAGGTCAAAAATTCGGGGAATGGGTTAATTGGATGCTTCTGGAACAGGATCTCCTTAAGATTGAAGTCAAGATGTTTGTAGAGCTACAGCCATCTGAAGGCTTGACTGGTGCAAGAGAATCCACTTCTAAGGTGGCTCACTTGCATGCCCAGCGTGTTAGAGCTGGCTGTTGGCTGGAGACCTCAGTTTCTTACCACGTGGACCTCTGTATAGGGCTGCTTGAATATCCTCAAAACATGGCAGCTGGCTTCCTCCAAAACTAGTGATCCAAGAGAAAGCAAGGCAGAAACCAGAATATTTTTTATGACCTAGTCACAAAAGTCATACACTATCATTTCCACAATATCTGATTGGTTACAAAGATCAGCCTTATTCACTATTGGAGGAAACTGTATAAGACACAGAACCCAGGGGGTACAAACCACTGGGGGCACCTGTGATTCTGGTTTCCACACTTTTGATATACTCAATAAAATATTTTACTATAATTAGCCAAAGTTTTTACTTCTGTATGTAACAGAGTATGTTCATGAATTATTTAGTTGTGTTTTATATTAATTCTGCAGCCCATTGATTGATGACTTGAAAAGGAAAAAGACTAGAAGTAGAGAAATCAATAAGCAAGTTAATATAATGATTCATTCAAAGGAGGATGAGGGCTAGGCTTGTGGAAGCAGAAATAAACAGAGAGTGGGAAAAGAATGGGGAAATGTGAGGATGAGTGCATAAACTTTGGATGTCAATTAGAGGCATATACTGCAGATGATTCTGAGAATTTTTACCTCTTCTTGTAGATAGAACATGACCTTAAGTAAGATAGCAAAACACCCAGGTAAAGAGTACTTCTAGGTAATGAACCTAGTTTTGATCTTCTTGGCCTTGATATGTCAAAAAGAAATTCACATAAAAATATCCAGGAAGGAGTTGGAAACTTGGATCTGTTATATGGGAGAGGGCACCTAATAAGAGATCTTGTCTGGGAATTAACTGCTAAATAGGTACAGTTAACATGGATAAAGTTGAGAGGGGTGTGTGTGGGGTGGAACATTAGCATGGAGCAGAAGTGGATATTTCCTAAAGTTGGATGAAATACTTCTTGGTAGTACGTTATAGACTTGATGGAGTTAACACTATTTTCCAGTTAAAGTAACTTGGTGTAGTGAAAAGGACATCACGTTGTGTCAAACCTATCTCTGGTACTAACTAGCAGATTGATCTTTGGCAAATCATTCAATTTCTCTTATCCTTACATTTCACATTTATTCGAGACTTAGGAAATCTCTATAGTACATCTAGGTCAAAAGGTTAATGACACTTAAGATGTTCACATTTGTTTTATGTAAATATTAATATTCTTCATAGGATTGGTATAAGAACAAAATAAGATAATGTATGTAAAACTGCTTTATAAATTATGATTAATGCAGAATCTGCATAATGTCTAAAAATTAATAAGGATATTATATATTTTGTTTGTGTATATAGTTGGTAGAATCATTGGGTATATTTCTCAGTGTATGATTTCAATGTGACAGTTTCTGTTCACATGAGAGTAGTTTCTAAAAAATCGATATGCAGTTATTCTCTTTTAATCCTCTCTAAGCATAAGGCTCAAATTGTGATCTCTGAATATGAATACCATTTTTTATAATTTTAAAAGTATTTAATTAGTTTTTAAAGGTACTGTCTATTTATTTTGATCTCCTCAAAAATAGGGACTTGGTTATATTGAGCTGTATTTTTGTCGGCACTGTTAACCACATACAAATCATTAAAAATAGATGTGAAACTATAACTACCCATCAAATAAGTGTTACAACTTGGTTAGTCATAACTAAAGCATTATCTAGTGAGTAATAATGAACGGCTTTATGTTTGAATCAAGTGTTAAAATGTATGATGAAGATGCTTTTGTCTTTTAGGGACTCCTAGGAATCTATTTAGTGGTTTATCTTTTCCAAAGCCCCATCTAGAAACTGACACCTGAAGTCTGTTAATATATCTACTGCACAGAGAAGGGTTTTTTTTGTTGTAGGAGCAGATGCAATTTTAACAGCTTCCATTGTGTAATATATTCAGAATGATAATGGAAAAAATATACCAGGTTCAAAAGGAAACCAAGCCACAATTCCCATACCAGTTATTTCATTCCTGTTAAATATTATTAATTTAATATAGATTTGCTGAATTCGACTTCAGTAATGCCTTCCTTGCATCCATGGACTTTAAGTGGTAGGGGATTCTGTAGGACTGTTTACCCAAGATGAACATGGGAAATTTGGAAGACACACAAATAGGTAAGATCTAGGAATCATCTTCTCCATTCCCTACTCTGAGTCCTCAGTAAGGGGGATGATCTACCCATGTTGGTAGACTTTGAATCATATTAGAATACACTACATCATAGATGCTGGCCACAGTTGGCTTAAGGCTACAAGTTAAAGTGTTTGTGTGTGTAATTAATTTACATCTGTAACAGCTTTTGTTGTACCATTATGGCACAATGATGGTCTTTCCTGTGAGTTTATTGGGTCTGTTGGCTTTAATATTCTCTGTGTTTTGGCAACTGTGAGGTTTATCTTTACTGAATTTTGGTCTCCTGGTGGAAAAAAAGTGTAATGAATTCTTGAAAATATTAAATGGCACAAAATGTCCCCTTCTGCTGGTAGAGACAGCTGTAACTTGGCATCCTCTCAAGGAAGTGGGCTTTTCAGAAATTGAGTTGAGCAATGTATGTTACTTTTTGTATTTCTCTCTTTGCATGTTATCTCTTGTGATTTGCTGTCATGCAAAATGAGCATTGCTTTCCGTTCTGTTCTTGAAAATGATAAAGTATATCTTTTAATGCTTTTATAACAACTAATATATACAGAATGAATGCCTAAATGAACAAATGTAGGACGGTTAGACTTCTTGATGTTAAATCAACTGCAGCATCTATAGCAATGTTTCAAAGTTAATAGTCATTGCCACTCATGGCTGAAATGCCTTAAATTTAAACTGGGCCTGATGGGAGAGAACCACTAATAATTGGAGTTTCACAATTTTTTTTTTTTTTTTTTTTTTAGCTATGGAATACTTTCAAACTCTCCAGTGTTAGGACTTTTAAATGAAAACAATTGTATTAGTTGTTAGGATGTGTCTTTGGCTCTTTTAGAACACTTCTATAACGTTTCATCAGTTCATTCAATAGATATAATGTCTACGTTTTCAGAAGCTGATGTTTAAAAATTTTACAAACTGGGTGTGAAGAATGGAATAATAAAACCCCAAGTTTTATGAAACATAAGCAAACATTAAAACAGAAGAATCCAAAAGAGACAAACATGATGTAGTTCTTCACCCAGCATAATATGAATTCAAAGTAGGTTCTATATAAAGTCATAAAACAGAAAATGAGATCTGATTATAATGGACCACCCACTCTATTAGCAAATAAGGTTGTGAATAGTGACCAGATAATAAAGGGAAGGTTTTTTTTAATTTTCTTTTTCTATCTAGGGAATTCTGAAAAGTTATAAAGCCTTCAACGTTTTCCTTACAGGCATTGTAGTCTCAGCAGCTTGATGTGTTTCATTATTGGGACTGATTTTTCATATGCAGATTCAGTCTCAGGGGCAGAATTACATACATGAGGTTAGAACAGCTTCTTCTACAAATTTGTTAGCTGCCCTGGGGGAGAAAATGAAACATATGCCCTAACGGTCATGTTTCAGATCTTTGCTTGTCTACAAAGAGGCAGTTTCCGCCCCTGCCCCCATAGAACCTATCCAGAGAATCATTTTCAGTTTGCTTCATTGAAATTGCAGTTCCCTTGAGCCAGTCATGCCTTAGGAAACATCTGCTTCACCATCAGAAGAGGTCTACAAAGGAAGCCTACTCCACTTATCTTACCTTTTAAAAGAATTTCGGGTCTCATTTATTTTACTTACCAAATGTATATTTATAATTACAGTAGTGAGGACATTTTGGGGGAATATATAGAAAATACGTAAATATAGAAAATATTTCATTATTTTAATGTTCATAGTTATTTTTATTAATTTATGGAACACTTAATTTGATTCTTTTTTGCTTTTTTTAAATTGTTATAAAATATACATAACAAAATTTACCATTTTCAAGTGTACCTTTCTGTGGCATTATTTTCACGTTGTTGTGTAACCAGTACTATCCTCCATCTCCAGAACATTTTTCATCTTGTAACGCTGAAACACTGTACCCGTTAAAGAATAGCTCCTCATTACCTCCTCCCTGCCAGGCCCTGGAAACTACCATTCTACTTTCTGTCTCTATGAACGTGACTACTGCAGGTACTTCATGTAAGTCAAATCATGCAGTATTTGTCCTTTTGTGGCTCGCTTATTTCACTTAGCAGAATGTCTTCAAGGTTTGTCCATGTTGTATCATGTGTCAAAATGGCCTTCTTTTTTAAAGTTGAATAACATTCTGTTCTAGGTTTATAGCACATTTTATTTATTCACTCATCAATCAGTGGACACTTAGGTTGCTTCTACTTTTTTGGCTATTGTGACTAATCCTGCTGAGAACGTGAGCATACAGCTGTCTCTTCAAGAATCTACTTTCATTTCTTTTTATTTTTTTAATTTTTATTGGAGTATCGTTGATTTACAATGTTGTGTTAGTTTCAGATGTACAGAAAAGTGAATCAGTTATACATATACATATATCCACTCTTTTTAGGTTCTGTTCCCACATAGACCATTGCAGAGTTCCCTGTGGTGTACAGTAGGTCCTTATTAGTTACCTATTTTATATATAGTAATGTGTAAACAAATGAACTTATTTACTTTCATTTCTTTGAGGTATATACCCAACTAGAATCGCTGATCATATGGCAATTCTATTTTTAGATTTTTAAGGAACCACCATACTGTATCTCACAGCAACTGTACCATTTTACATTCTGTCAACAGTACACAAGGGTTCCATGGATGGACCTGGAGATTACCATACTAAGTCAAGTAAGTCAGACAGAGAAAGACAAATATCATATGATACTGCTTATATGCAGAATCTAAAAAAAAAAAAAAATGAACTTATTTACAAAACAGAAACAGACTCACAGACTTGGAGAATGAACTTACGGTTACAGGGGAAAGTCTGGGGGGGGCAGGGATAGAATGGGAGTTTGGGATTGACATGTTCCCACTGTTACATTTAAAATAGACAACCAACAAGACCTACTGTGTAGCACAGGGAACTATGCTCAATATTCTGTAATAACCTAAGTGGGAAAAGAATTTGAAAAAGAATAAATACATGTATATGTATAACTGAATCACTTTGCTGTACACCTGAAACTAACACAACATTATTAATCAACTGTACTCCAATATAAAATTTAAAATTAAAAAAAAAAAAGCCAAAACCTTTGAAAAGTGAAAGGGTGGGAAGCACATACACACAGATAAATACACACACATATAATGAGTGATCCAAATGTTTTGTGCAATATTTCATGTAATACTTCTGTGTTTCCAAATATTAAATGGAAATATAAAAAAACATAGTAAAACAAGTTATCATTTCTAAAAAGATGATGCTAATTCTAGAGTAGTAATAAAGCATATGTTTCAAGTTAAAAAAAAACAGTACACATGGGTTCCAATTTTTCACATATTTGTATAATACTTGTTATTTTCTGTTTGTTTTCTTTTAACTAAAAGCTATTCTAATGGGTGTGTTGATTCCCATTTTTTGTTAAAGGTAATAGTACATTAAAGTCTTTTACTTAAATATATATATATCTATTTTTACATCTTTATTGGAGTATAATTGCTTTACAATAGTGTGTTAGTTTCTGCTTTATAACAAAGTGAATCAGTTATACATATACATATGTTCCCATATCTCTTCCCTCTTGCGTCTCCCTCCCTCCCACCCTCCCTATCCCACACCTCTAGGTGGTCACAGAGCACCGAGCTGATCTCCCTGTGCTATGCGGCTGCTTCCCACTAGCTATCTGTTTTACGTTTGGTAGTGTATATATGTCCATGCCACTCTCTCGCTTTGTCACAGCTTACCCTTCCCCCTCCCCATATCCTCAAGTCCATTCTCTAGTAGGTCTGTGTCTTTATTCCTGTCTTACCCCTAGGTTCTTCATGACACTTTTTTTCCCCTTAAATTCCATATATATGTGTTAGCATATGGGATTTGTCTTTCTCTTTCTGACTTACTTCACTCGTATGACAGACTCTAGGTCCATCCACCTCATTACAAATAGCTCAATTTTGTTTCTTTTTATGGCTGAGTAATATTCTATTGTATATATGTGCCACATCTTCTTTATCCATTCATCCTATGATGGACACTTAGGTTGTTTCCATCTCCAGGCTATTGTAAATAGAGCTGCAATGAACATTTTGGTACATGACTCTTTTTGAATTATGGTTTTCTCAGGGTATATGCCCAGTAGTGGGATTGCTGGGTCATATGGTAGTTCTATTTGTAGTTTTTTAAGGAACCTCCATACTGTTCTCCAAAGTGGCTGTACCAGTTCACATTCCCACCAGCAGTGCAAGAGTGTTCCCTTTTCTCCACACCCTCTCCAGCATTTATTGTTTCTAGATTTTTTGATGATGGCCATTCTGACTGGTGTGAGGTGATACCTCATGGTAGTTTTGATTTGCATTTCTCTAATGATTAATGATGTTGAGCATTCTTTCATGTGTTTGTTGGCAGTCTGTATATCTTCTTTGGAGAAACGTCTGTTTAGGTCTTCTGCCCATTTTTGGATTAGGTTGTTTTTTTGTTATTAAGCTGCATGAGCTGCTTGTAAGTTTTGGAGATTAATCCTTTATCAGTTGCTTCATTTGCAAATATTTTCTCCCATTCTGAGGGTTGTCTTTTGGTCCTGTTTATGGCTTCCTTTGCTGTGCAAAAGCTTTGAAGTTTCATTAGGTCCCATTTGTTTATTTTTGTTTTTATTTCCATTTCTCTAGAAGGTGGGTCAAAAAGGATCTTGCTGTGATTTATATCATAGAGTGTTCTGCCTATGTTTTCCTCTAAGAGTTTGATAGTTTCTGGCCTTACATTTAGGTCTTTAATCAATTTTGAGCTTATTTTTGTGTATGGTGTTAGGGAGTGATCTAATCTCATACTTTTACATGTCCCTGTCCAGTTTTCCCAGCACCAGTTATTGAAGAGGCTGTCCTTTCTCCACTGTACATTCTGCCTCCTTTATCAAAAATAAGGTGACCATATGTGTGTGGGTTTATCTCTGGGCTTTCTATCCTGTTCCATTGATCTATATTTCTCTTTTTGTGCCAGTACCATAATGTCTTGATTACTGTGGCTTTGTAGTATAGTCTGAAGTCAGGGAGCCTGATTTCTCCAGCTCCATTTAACCTTCTCAAGGTTGCTTCAGCTATTCGGGGTCTTTTGTGTTTCCATACAACTTGTGAAATTTTTTGTTCTGTGAAAAATGCCAGTGGTAGTTTGATAGGGATTGCATTGAATCTGTAGATTGCTTTGGGTAGTAGAGTCATTTTCACAATGTTGATTCTTCCAATGCAAGAACATGGTATATCTCTCCATCTATTTGTATCATCTTTAATTTCTTTCCTCAGTGTCTTATAATTTTCTGCATACAGGTCTTTTGTCTCCTTAGGTAGGTTTATTCCTAGATATTTTATTCTTTTTGTTGCAATGGTAAATGGGAGTGTTTTCTTGATTTCACTTTCAGATTTTTCATCATTAGAGTATAGAAATGCCAGAGATTTCTGTGCATAAATTTTGTATCCTGCTACTTTACCAAATTCATTGATTAGCTCTAGTAGTTTTCTAGTAGCATCTTTAGGATTCTCCATGTATAGTATCATGTCATCTGCAAACAGTGACAGCTTTACTTCTTCTTTTCCAATTTGGATTCCTTTTATTTCCTTTTCTTCTCTGATTGCTGTGGCTAAAACTTCCAAAACTATGTTGAATAAGAGTGGTGAGAGTTGGCAACCTTGTCTTGTTCCTGATCTTAGTGGAAATGCTTTCAGTTTTCCACCATTGAGGATGATGTTGGCTGTGGGTTTGTCATATATGGCCTCTATTATGTTGAGGAAAGTTCCCTCTATGCCTACTTTCTGCAGGGTTTTTATCCTAAATGGGCATTGAATTTTCTTGAAAGCTCTTTCTGCATCTATTGAGATGATCATATGGTTTTTCTCCTTCAATTTGTTAATATGGTGTATCACGTTGATTGATTTGCATATATTGAAGAATCCTTGCATTCCTGGAATAAACCCCACTTGATCATGGTGTATGATCCTTTCAATGTGCTGTTGGATTCTGTTTGCTAGTATTTTGGTGAGGATTTTCGCATCTATGTTCATCAGTGATATTGGCCTGTAGTAGTTTTCTTTCTTTGTGACATCCTTGTGTGGTTTTGTTATCAGGGTGATGGTGGCCTCGTAGAATGAGTTTGGGAGTGTTCCTCCCTCTGCTATATTTTGGAAGAGTTTGAGAAGGATAGGTGTTACCTCTTCTCTAAATGATTGATAGAATTCGCCTGTGAAGCCATCTGGTCCTGGGCTTTTTTTTGTTGGAAGATTTTTAATCACAGTTTCAATTTCAGTGCTTGTGATTGGTCTGTTCATATTTTCTGTTTCTTCCTGATTCAGCCTTGGTAGGTTGTGCATTTCTAAGAATTTGTCCATTTCTTCCAGGTTGTCCATTTTATTGGCATATAGTTGCTTGTAGTAATCTCACATGATCTTTTGTATTTCTGCAGTGTCAGTTGTTACTTCTCCTTTTTCATTTCTACTTCTATTGATTTGAGTCTTCTCCCTTTTTTTCTTGGTGAGTCTGGGTAATGGTTTATCAATTTTATCTTCTCAAAGAACCAGCTGTAGTTTTATTGATCATTGCTATTGTTTTCTTTATTTCTTTTTCATTTATTTCTGATCTGATCTTTATGATTTCTGTCCTTCTGCTAACTTTGGGGTTTTTTCGTTCTTCTTTCTCTAACTTCTTTAGGTGTAAGATTAGGTTGTTTATTTGAGGTGTTTCTTGTTTCTTGGGGTAGCACTGTATGCTATAAACTTCCCTCTTAGAACTACTTTTGCTGCATCACATAGGTGTTGGGTTGTCATATTTTCATTGTCATTTCTTTCTAGTTATTATTTTGATTTCTTCTTTGATTTCTTCAGTAATCTCATGGTTATTTAGTAGTGTATTGTTTAGCCTCCATGTGTTTGTATTTTTTTACATATTTTTTCCTGTAATTGATATGTAGTCTCATAGCTTTGTGGTCGGAAAATATACTTGATACAATTTCAGTTTTCTTAAATTTACCAAGGCTTGGTTTGTGACCCAAGATATGATCTATCCTGGAGACTGTTCCAAGAGCACTTGAGAAGAAAGTGTATTCTGCTGTTTTTGAATGGAATGTCCTATAAATATCAATTAAGTCCATATTGTTTAATGCATGATTTAAAGCTTGTGTTTCCTTATTTATTTTCATTTTGGATGATCTGTCCATTGGTGAAAGTGGGATGTTAAAGTCCCCTACTATGATTGTGTTACTGTCGATTTCCCCTTTTATGGCTGTTAGTATTTGCCTTATGTGTTGAGGTGCTCCTATGATGGGTGCATAAATATTTACAGTTGTTATATCTTCTTGTTGGATCAATCCCTTGATCATTATGTAGTGTCCTTCTTTGTCTGTTGTAATAGTCTGTATTTTAAAGTCTGTTTTGTCTAATATAAGAATTGCTACTCCAGCTCTTTTGATTTCCATTTGCATGGAATATCTCTTTCCATCCCCACACTTTCAGTCTGTATGTGTCCCTAGATCTGAAGTGGGTCTCTTGTAGACAGCATATATACGGGTCTTGTTTTTGTATCCATTCAGCCAGTCTATGTCTTTTGGTTGGAGCATTTAATTAACTTACATTTAGGGTAATTATCGATATGTGTGTTCTGTTCCTATTACCATTTTCTTAATTGTTTTGGGTTTGTTATTGTAGGTTTTTTCCTTCTCTTGTGTTTCCTGCCTAGAGAAGATCCTTTAGCATTTGTTGTAAAGCTGGTTTGGTGGTACTGAATTCTCTTAGCTTCTGCTTGTTTGTAAAACTTTTTTTTGGCCTCTCACTGTTGTGGCCTCTCCCATTGTGGAGTACAGGCTCTGGACGCGCAGGCTCAGCGGCCATGGCTCATGGGCCCAGCCGCTCTGCGGCATGTGAGATCTTCCCAGACTGGGGCATGAACCCATGTCCCCTGCATCGGCAGGCAGACTCTCAACCACTGCGCCACCAGGGAAGCCCTGTAAAGCTTTTAATTTCTCCTTCAAATCTAAATGAGATCCTTGCTGGGTAGAGTAATCTTGGTTGTAGGTTTTTCCCTTTCATCACTTTAAATATGTCCTGCCCCTCCCTTCTGGTTTGCAGAGTTTCTGCTGAAAGATCAGCTGTTGTTAACCTTATGGGGATTCCCTTGTGTGTTATTTGTTGTTTTTCCCTTGCTGCTTTTAATATTTTTTCTTTGTGTTTAGTTTTTGATAATTTGATTAGTATGTGTCTTGACGTGTTTCTCCTTGGATTTATCCTATATGGGACTCTGTGCTTCCTGGACTTGGTTAACTATTTCCTTTCCCATATTAGGGAAGTTTTCAACTATAATATCTTCAAATACTTTCTCAGTCGCTTTCTTTTTCTCTTCTGCTTCTGCGACCCCTATAATTCAAATGTTGGTGCGTTTAATGTTGTCCCAGAGGTCTCTGAGTCTGTCCTCAATTCTTTTCATTCTTTTTTCTTTATTCTGCTCTGCAGTAGTTATTTCCACTATTTTATCTTCCAGGTCACTTATCCGTTCTTCTGTCTCAGTTATTCTGCTATTGATCCCTTCTAGAGAATTTTTAATTTCATTCATTGTGTTGTTCCTCATTGTTTGCTCTTTAGTTCTTCTAGGTCCTTGTTAAACATTTCTTGTATTTTCTCTATTCTATTTCCAAGATTGTGGATCATCTTTACTATCATTATTCTGAATTCTTTGTCAGGTAGACTGCCTATTTCCTCTTCATTTGTTAGGTCTGGTGGATTTTTGCCTTGCTCCTTCATCTGCTTTGTGTTTTTCTGTCTTCTCATTTTGCTTAACTTACTGTGTTTGGGGTTCGCAGGCTGCAGGTTCGTAGTTCCCATTTTTTTGGTGTCTGTCCTCAGTGGCTAAGGTTGCTGCAGTGGGTTGTGTAGGCTTCCTGGTGTAGGGGACTGGTGCCTGTGTTCTGGTGGATGTGGCTGGATCTTGTCTTTCTGGTGGGTAGGTCCACTTCTGGTGGTGTGTTTTGGGGTGTCTGTGGCCTTATTATGATTTTAGGCAGGGTCTCTGCTAATGGGTGGGGTTGTGTTCCTGTCTTGCTAGTTGTTTGGCATAGGGTGCCCAGCACTGTAGCTTGCTGGTCGTTGAGTGAAGCTGGGTTTTGGCATTCAGGTGGAGGTCTGTGGGAGATTTTCGCCATTTAATATTACATGGAGCTGAGAGGTCTCTTGTGTACCAGTGTGCTGAACTTGGCTCTCCCACCTCAGAGGCACAGCCCTGATGCCTGGCTGGAGCACCAAGAGCCTTTCATCCACACGGCTCAGAATAAAAGGGAGAAAAGAAAGGAAGGAAGGAAGGAAGGAAGGAAGGAAGGAAGGAAGGAAGGAGATAAAATAAAATAAAGTAAAACAACGTTATTAAAATAAAAAATTATTAAGAAAGAATTTTTAAAAAGAAAAAAAAAACTGTCAGACAGAACCCTAGGACTGTCTGGTTAAATGGTTAAAGCAAAGCTATACAGACAAAATCACACACAGAAGCATACACATACACACTGACAAAAAGAGAAAAAGAGGAAAAAAAATATATATCCTTGCTCCCAAGGCCTACCTCCTCACTTTGGGATGATTCCCTGTCTATTCAGGTATTCCACAGATGCAGGGTACATCAAGTTGATTGTGGAGATTTAATCCACTGCTCCTGAGGCTGCTGGGAGAAATTTCCCTCTCTCTTTGTTCGCACAGCTCCTAGGGTTCAGCTTTGGATTTGGACCCGCTTCTGCGTGTAGGTCGCCTGAGGGCGTCTGTTGTTTGCTCAGACAGGATGGGGTTAAAGGAGCAGCTGATTCGTGGGTCTCTGGCTCACTCAGGTCGGGGAAGAGAGGGATACGGAATGCGGGGCAAGCCTGTGGTGAGAGGCCTGCGTGACGTTGCAACAGCCTGAGGTGAGCTGTGCGTTCTCCTGGGGAAGTTGTCCCTGGATCACGGGACCCTGGCAGTGGCGGCCTGCACAGGTTCCTGGGAGGGGAGTTGTGGAGAGTGACCTGTGCTCGCACACAGGCTTCTTGGTGGCAGCAGCAGCAGCCTTAGCGTCCCATGCCCGTCTCTGGGGTCCGCGCTTTTAGCCGCAGCTAACGCCCGTCTCTGGAGCTCCTTTAAGAGGCCTTCTTAATCCCTCTCCTTGAGCACCAGGAAACAAAGAGGCAAGAAAAAGTCTCTTGCCTCTTAGGTAGGTCCAGACTTTTTCCGCTGTGTTCACGCCGCCAACCCGAGTCGTCTCCCTGGGATCTGACCTCCGAAGCCCGAGCCTCAGCTCCCAGCCCCCGCCCGCCCCTGCAGGTGAGCAGACAAGCCTCTCAGGCTGGTGAGTGCTGGTCGGTACCGATCCTCTGTGTGGGAATCTCTCCGCTTTGCCCTGCGCACCCCTGTTGCTGCGCTCTCCTCGGTGGCCCCGAAGCTTCCCCCGCTTCACCACCCGCAGTCTCCGCCCGCGAAGGGGCTTCCCTAGTGTGTGGAAACCTTTCCTCCTTCACAGCTCCCTCCCACTGGTACAGGTCCCGTCCCTATTCTTTTGTCACTGTTTTTCTTTTTTCTTTTGCCCTAACCAGGGCCAAAGGGTGTGTGGGTAGTTTCTTGCCATTTGGGAGGTCTGAGGTCTTCTTCCAGCATTCAGTAGGTGTTCTGTAGTTGTTGTTCTACATGTAGATGTATTTCTGTTGTATTTGTGGGGAGGTGGGTGATCTCCGCGTCTTACTCTTCTGCCATCTTGAAGCTCCTCCTACTTGTAGACTTTTTAATGATGGCCATTCTTACCTGTGTGAGATGATACCTCGTAGTTGTGATTTGCATTTCTCAGACAATTAGTGATGTGGAGCATCTTTGCATGTGTTTATTGATCATCT
This sequence comes from Delphinus delphis, assembly GCF_949987515.2. Classification (NCBI taxonomy): domain Eukaryota; kingdom Metazoa; phylum Chordata; class Mammalia; order Artiodactyla; family Delphinidae; genus Delphinus; species Delphinus delphis. The sequence continues at coordinate 42,767,612 of NC_082691.1, forward strand.
GTGTGTCTTCTTGGGAGAAATGTCAATTTAGGCCTTCTGCCCATTTTTTGGGTGGGTTGTATTTTTTTTGATATCGAGCTGCGTGATCTGTTTGTGTATTTTGGAACTTAATACCTGTTTCTCACATAGTTTGCAAATATTTTCTCCCAGCCCATAGGTTGTCTTTTCATTTTGTTTATGGTTTCCTTTGTTATGCAAAAGCTTTTAAATTTAACTAGGTCCCATTTATTTTTGTTTTTATTTCCATTATTTTAGGAAATGAATCCAAAAAGATATTGCTGCAATTTATATCCTAGAGTGTCCTGCCTATGTTTTCCTCTAGGAGTTTTATAGAATCCAGTCTTACATTTAGGTCTTTAATCCATTTTGAGTTTTTTTTTTTTTGGCATTACGCGGGCCTCTCACTGCCGTGGCCTCTCCGCTGTGGAGCACAGGCTCCGGACACGCAGGCTCAGCGGCCATGGCTCACGGGCCCAGCCGCTCCGCGGCATGTGGGATCCTCGCGGACCGGGGCACAAACCCGTGTCCCCTGCATCGGCACCCACAAATCTTTTAATAGTCAGTGTTATTATATGTATCTTTTTGAGCTTTGACAAATTAGCCTGTGAGGGAAAAATTAGAAAGGAAAGGTGTTATGGGACCCTTGTATGAAGAAATTGTCCTTTTTGTCTTTTTTTTTTTTTTAGTCTTTTAAATTTCAAAAAAAAACCTGCAAACATTTTTAACTGTTCTTATATTTATTAGGTAAACTTATAGATATTAATACATTTCTTCCTTTCACATATAACTATTATGTTTGATTTAAAAAAATAGAATATATTACAAAAAATGCTGTCTTTTACTGTACCATAAATAATTTTATTTAGCCAAAAGCTTAGTATATTCAGTGGATTTGGAGATAGACTATTAACCCATAAATATTGTCCTTGCTTTAGTATTATTACTTTGCGAAGTGTAAATAAATAGTGACTGTTTTTTAAAATGGAAGTGATGTCATGCGTATTTTTCTCAAACTACTGAAAGCTTATAACAAATCATTTAAACCACACAATCGAGAATTATCTGTGATAACCCTATTTAAGATACATTTCTCACAATGCATTTAGCCCTTGGTGTGGAATAGAGGGGGTTTTAGGAAGATTTGAGTAATGATAAAATTCACACGTCAGATTGAAACTACATTTGTCAATTTCCAACTGATAATATTAGTCCCTTCCTGCAGAACATTGGTAAAATGTGGCTCACTACCAGGACTGACCTTGCTGTTTAAAGTATGCTTTTTTTTTTTGGCGGTATGCGGGCCTCTCACTGTTGTGGCCTCACCCATTGTGGAGCACAGGCTCCGGACGCGCAGGCTCAGCGGCCATGGCTCACGGGCCCAGCCGCTCCGCGGCATGTGGGATCTTCCCGGACTGGGGCATGAACCCGTGTCCCCTGCATCGGCAGGCGGACTCTCAACCACTGCACCACCAGGGAATCCCCTAAAGTATGCTTTTGATTCTAGAAAAACAGAAAACATACTCTGTAGTTTCTTGTAAGTAATAATTTCATTAACATTAAATATTGAGCAAACCTAAGATTAAACCAGATTATTGAAATTGCAGTTAAAATACAATTCTTGAAATGTTATTATTCATGTTAGCAAAATAAATATTTGATTTGGCTCTGAGTGTAACATTAATTATTAAAATAGCAATCACTTAAAATTAACTGTGATCTAACTTTGATCCCTTGGGAATAATAAAATATAATTCAAATAAGTGACTGATTATAAAATAATTTTATAAAAGTATTCATTATAACAATTTGATGTTATTTTTTTCTTCAAGTATTTTTTAAGTCTTTTAAATATACATAAAGATCACAGAATTGTCAGTTCAATATGTGAAAGAAGAACAAACACATGTTTGTTTAGTGGAATAGTGGTATGAATGTTTCAATCACAACAGTTGACAGTCAACTTCTAACATACGTCTTTAAACATATCTCAGTATTTCGTATTAGCATGAAATGCAATAGTGACAAGGAATTACAGATTAAGATTAGAATAATATAAATGAAATCCAGTTTTCAAAAATGTTGCTTGTTTACATTATTTAACTTTTAAGATGCTTGAAATTAATAATTGCTGTATATTGCAAGTAATCATAAAAGTGCTTTTAGATTAAAGTTAGGAGGATTCATTGAACTATTTCTCATTAAGAATTAAACACCTGGTGAACAAAACTAAATTTGCAACTATTTATTGGGTAGAAGTAAATCAACTGGATATAAATAAATAGAAATATTTATTTTACATAAATAAATAGAAAACTACATGTGGTACTTTATAAGTAGTAGGGATTCGAGAACTATTTGCCAAAATTAATGAAACAGTTGAGACAGGATTACATGTGGAGTGGTAAATGCCTTAGATGTAAATACCAGAAGTGTTTCTAGCTAAACATACTCAAAAGAATTTTACTTATAAAAGTGTTTCCCTGCTGACCATTTCTTGGGGAATAGATCCTGAACAAGAAGGATATATGTCTAGTTAAACTCATTTATCATCACACGCTAAGGTTAAATGGCAATGCAGTGATAACCTTATGGACTCACTTTCTTAAGTCTCAACCAAAGGACCACCACAATTGATTTGTTTAATAATTAACTCTTGTTTGGTTACAAATATATTTGGAATGAATTTTATGGAATAGCTTGCTTTGCAAATAATTGTCTTAAAATCTATTAAATGTATTACCATAGGCCATGTGTTTGAAAGCATAAAGGATTGTGATGCTTGGGATGTTGAGGTTGATTGTGTTCCAGAAAATTTGTAAGCCAAGTGATTGTAATTCAAAGTATATTTTTCATTTAGATATTACGTTTTTAAATAAGGCTTCAAAGGCAAATTATTCTATAAGTTAATGATGCATCGTAAGTTGTCCTTAATTTCATCTTTTCTTTTAAAAACCTAAGATGTACATTAAACACATGGAAAATCTCCCAACACTTTTGAAATAAAACCGTGGTCTCAGTGTCCTTGTTCAAGAACTCTATTTCTATGCTCAGAATCTCTAAGATAGAGTTGGAGATCACATTTGATCATACCCATCACTAATTTCCTAAATAAGTCCCACCTGAGTATCCAGAAAGAGAAAAGTGACAATGTAATGCATATACTGAAAAGAAGCTTTGCGTGTCATGCCTTCCGACCTGAAGATTCCTTTTCACCTCTCCACTCTCAGACACTTTAAATGATTCCATGTTGCCACAAATATGAATTACATGCCATTGTTTGTTTGTTTCCTATGGTGTTAAGCTGGTTTATGATTGCGCTGGTGATGTTAGTATTTGAAATATGGAAAACTTAGTAGGTGGTTTTGCCTCATGACAAGCATATGGTTCCATTTGCCAATGTCCTTAATATATTATAGGACAACAAGCATTGTTAGTAGCCCATTGTTAATGATCTTTCTCACATTACAAAATATTTAGAGGATAGACAATATATTCATTTCACTCCCTTTTCAGCTCCTCATTCATATTGTAAAAGTGAGCAGATATCTAGGATATCTTGAGGTCATCTCTCATTCCAAGTCTTTATTCCTTAGATCTCCTCCCAAACTTCTGTGTCTCTGTGCTGAGCTGTTTCCTCCTTGTGCTTTTATGTTCCCCAACCCATTGTGTTGCACCACAAAATTGCACTAAAATCTTTAATTTTCTAACTAAACAGAAAGCAATAAAGCTTTTCTTCTTTCATCAAACTTTGCACAAGAATTAATGAAGAATCTTTTATGTGCCAGGAACTCTCCTAGCTTTTTCATTGAACATAAAACCCTAAAGTCCATCCATCTTGGAGCTTACTTTGGGATAATGCATACAGTAAAAGTGAAAATACTATGTGATGAAATATGTAATAATTTGAGAAGTGATATAAAAAAGAAAATATACAGGTTAACAGTGTGTTGCAGCTGAGTTACAATTTTAAATAAGTTGGTTAGACTAGGTCTCATTGAAGTGCCTTTAAGGAATTAGTATGTCTGGAGGAACTGTTTCAGGCTGAGGGAACAGGCCAGTACAAAGGCACGCCTGATATGTTTGAGAAGCAACAAAAATGCCAGAGTGGCTGAAATGAATGAACAAAATGGGGAGAATTGTGAACAAACAGATCAGAGAGATTATGAGGAATTAGATCATATTGGGCTTTGTACGCCCCTCTGAAGAATGGCCTAATTCCAAATAAAATGGCATACCGGTACAGATTTCTGAGCAGATGAATAACATCTGATTTTAAAAAGTTAAAATGTCTTAAACCCATGGAAAAGTTGAAATAATATGTAATGTACCTCTGTACACTCTTTTCCTATATTCATGGAACTCTTTATCTCTTCCCACAGTTGCTGCATCTACACACACAGCCACACACACTCTCTTCCACTTTGCCAAGTCATCAAAAGCTGTCTACAAACATGACACTTCCCCTAAATGTTTCAGTATGCGTTTCCCAGAAACAAAGACCTGCACCTACAGAGCTACATCAACATTATCATACTTAATACAGTAAATAATAGTTTCAAATTTCCCACATTTTAAAATTTACCCAGTTTCTCTTAAACATCCTTTTCACTACCTGGTTGTTTTTTAATCCTGGATAAGCCAAGACCCACTCATTGCATTGTCTGAGTTCTTTATTCTTCTCCATTCTGAGTCCTTCTCCCTCCCTCTGTTCTTCATGGCAGTTAATCTCTGGAAGAGTTCAGGTCACTTGTCCCATAGATCACCCTCACTCTAGATCTGTTTAACAGGCTCCTCATTATTAGATTCAGGTCATAATATAGTATACTTTGCTTCTTTCATATATTCGTTGCTTGGCTAGTTTGGCAGAGAAAGTCAGTCTTATAAGAAGTTCACATGACATTCACTTGTGTAATCTCTAGAAGGACAAACATTGAACCAATAGAGTTATTTCTAAAAGTCATATTCATTTTAAATGATAAATGACACTCTTGGTGAGAGAATGATCTTGGGTTCAATACCCTTGAGTTTGCCTTGGAAAGTTGCGTCTTATTTACCTACTTTGTTTTTCCCATTGTGGCAGGCAGTTGATTTCTAAGTTTTGGAACATTCTAGTTAGATGTGCTATTGATGAAATTGCTGTTCAGATCTGATGACAATTTAATATAGAACAAAACTAGATTGAGTGACCTTTGCTGCAGTTGATGTTGGCCTTTCGTCTTGTTAAGGGACTGGACAATTTATCTAACTTAAAGGAAATATTGTGATTGCTGAATGGACTGTCATAGATAAAGATATACACCATTCATCTTGAAAAGGTTCGCCGGGCAGTAGTAATAAGAGAAGGTCAAGGGGCATGGGACTGCATAAACCTTCTTTTAAAATTCATTGTCCTTCCACATATAAGTAGTTGTATTTTTTTTAACTTTTAACTATTTATTCAGGGTCTAGTATCACTGAATAGACACTGTGCACACCCAGTGGTTAGAATATGTTTTGCTAGATCATTGCAACGTCAAACTGTTTAGATTTCTGTCTAGGATAAAAAGTAATCTGTTTATTCTTCAAGATGGGAACTCAAGCTCAGATGGTTATCATTATTCAGTTAAGTTGCTCAGGTTCTGGCCTCTTTGTAAGGAAAATGGGATTTATTTCCTTATAGTGTCATACATGTTTGGGGTATATAGGTTAGAAGGGACAGACTATAGAGTCATAACCAGTTTGGGGATAAAATGGAAGACTGTTGCTATGTACTTGTATGAAACTACTCAAGGGAACCAGTCTTTCTTCAGGAGACTTGAAGCAGGTGAAATATGTAGTATTCTCACTTAGTGACAGGATGTGTTATAAAATAAACCAAAAAAACATAGTTGAAAAACTAAAGTTAAGTTGGCAATAGCTGAAATTCTTTCTCTAGAAATGATTATACAAACCATATATATTTAAATTTTCCATTAGCCTAAGCAACTTTTAAGTAGTGAAAGCATTCGTTAGCTCTGAGCTAGTATAATTTGCAGTTCTTCATAGGTAGCTGGTTACCTTTGGGACTGATGAAAAGTGCTATTCACATTGCTGTTGACTGGTATGTCTCACTAACACATGCCAAGGCTGGGCAAGTCTTAGAGTTTTCATACTGTTATATACTTTCAAACCATTTCTCCCTGTGTTAGGGTGTGACATATTAATCTCTTGAAATCCTTGGCCTATTTTTATAGTTTTTCCTACCTTAAGAGTTAGTGAACTATATAACCGGGGAAATTTACTTAAATTTCTGAAATTTAGTTGCTTCATTAGAAATAACACATTTGCCAGAAGGCTGAAGTAGAGAAAATTGACATCTTAAAGTTTCTTCTAAGTATTATGATCTATTAGTTTACTATATTTATTCACCCATAGTTACTCAAAATTATAATGAAATCAAGATTTAGATTTTAATAATTCAGCATATTGATCTGATTCTCTTTCTGATCTTCACATGACAGTCTGCCTAAGATCATTATAATTTCATTCCCTTTTCGTATTTATCCATTTGTATAGCAGGGATTATTTGTAAATATTATTTATTTAACTTCCATTGCTATTTTAAAAATATATTTATTTATTTATTTTTGTCTGAGTTGGGTCTTCGTTGCTGCATGCGGGTTTTCTCTAGTTCCCGTGAGCGGGGGCTAGTCTTCATTGTGGTGCGCAGGCTTCTCATTGCAGTGGCTTCTTTTGTTGCGGAGCATGGGCTCTAGGCCCGCAGGCTTCAGTAGTTGTGGCTCGCGGACTCTAGAGCACAGGTTCAGCAGTTATGTAGCACGGGCTTAGATGCTCTGCAGCGTGTGCAGTCTTCCCGGACCAGGGCTTGAACTGGTGTCCCCTGCATTGGCAGGCCGATTCTTAACCACTGCAGCCACCAGGGAAGTCCCGCATTGCTATTTAATAAGAGACCACCATGTTGTCAAATACTGACATAAACTTTCTGCCTTAATGTGAATCATTCAACTTCTGAGATTTAAGTTAGGATTGAATAATCCTGTTGTAGTGAATTATTGATAAATCTCTTAGAACAATAAATTAGTACTTATGTATTTGAAAGGAAGAATTGCAGGATTTATCTATATTTTTCTGATTGGAAGGAATTAAAATAGTAAAGGGAGGAAAATATTTAGCAATATAATGAATAACTAACTGATCATACAGTTTAAATTCTTTTAAGAGTTTTGCAAAATCTGACTGATCTCCTCTTTTACTAATCATAGTCTTATTGTAACTACTCCACAAAGCAAATTTTGTGTTATCTTTCCAACTGACATGTTTTTATAAAATATATCATCTTTAAATCCTGATAAAATGAGCAGTAAAGAAGAGCTGTGAAAAAAACTAAAGCAGTTATTGAAATATCTTTTCTTCTGGAAAGGCAGGAACAATATTTAATGACCAGCCACAAATATTGCTATAATCATTAAGGGAAATTATGTCCTACACATAAGTCAAGGTGGTAAAAACTGATGGTTTATTGATAAACTAAATTGGAAGAGCCAACAAGCTTTATTAATCTATCTATTTGACTTTCTGAGTAACTGTTTTCAGACACTATGCTATATGTTAGCTTTTATTTATGTAAAAAGTATATGTATACATACACTGTATAGATATCTGTGTATATATGTGTATGTACAGGTACACCTGTGCATGTATTATGTATATACTGTACATACATATGTATACACACATACACACCCAACAATGCATTGTAAAAATATTTTTAATTTCTATGAGCACAAAGGAGGAAGCATCTAACTCAATCTAATGGAGATACAGGCAGCCAAAAATTACCCCAAGAAGTGCCATTTTAGCTGAGACCTGAAAGTTGAATAGAGTCTGTAAGGTAGATGAGGACAGAGATGGGAGAAGGCATCTGAGGCAGAGAGAGCAGCATGAGTGTATGCCTAGCTGTGAGATGATTTGGTTGCCAGTAGGGTAGGAGCATAGTTTGTTCTGAAAAGAATAGTTGTATAGGAGAGTGTTAAAACAATTCAGAATGGCCTTATCTGTCATACAAAACTTTCTTTTTGATTTTTTTTTTTTTTTTTTGGTCGATGATAGGGACACAATAGAGAATTTTGAACAAGGGGTTGGGATGAAATACAAACCAATTTAGTTAGAAATACAATTGTGATATCAAAAGAGAGAAAAGTTTGAAGGCTGTTGTAACAAGAATAAGAGGCTTTTAAATTTGCCATTTTGCAACTCTTTCATGCACCTGTTAATAGTCTTCTCAAGGACACACTTTTTATATACAATGAGTTAAATGCCCCTTATAAAAAAAAAAAACCCATGCTAAAAGCATCTTTGTGAAATAAGCTCTAAGAAAGTGTTTCTATATAAGTCATTCCATCTGCAAGTATGTGATATATTGACCAAAATTGTAATGTTCAAAGGCATTATATCTTTTTCAACTTTAGATTAGCAGATTTTGGATTTCCCTTTTCCATGAAAAAATACTGTTTTTTTAATATCTTGTTTAACCAATAATGAAATACATTTCATTAATGAACATGCGGGGCAACTGTTGTATTTAGAAATGGATTTACTTTTAAAAAATTGAGTATAAAAGTCTTAAACAGTGTTTGATGTGATTGAATTTTTCCTCAGGTTTCACAAACAGCAATTAAACCTTTAAGGTCTGCCACCAGATGTTTTGTTTGTTTGACATGTTTGTAATTTTGTGTTAGACATATTTCTGTCTTATCACTATCTTAACAGTATGACAAGTTTGTATTAGAATAATAAATTAGAATACTGTAATTGAGTACTTTTTGTGTTCCAAGATATGTAAAGTTAGTGGATAATTAGCTTTTAAGTACTTTAAAAAATAAATGATTAGTATCAGGTTAGAACAAGTTAAACTTCATAAATTATTTCCAGGTAAAAGTAGTAATTTTGATTATCTGGTTTTTAATTGGTTGTTTGCTGATACTATTAGCACAATGTGTGCTAAAACCTCTGGTACAACATGAAAGCTATAATAAAATCTACTGTAAACCATCCATGAAGGGGACTTGTACGGATGTTGTGATTATGTGAGCCTGGAGGCTACATTGCTATAATTGGCCTCCTGTGAGGCTGGAGTTCTGCAGTCCTTCCTGGAAGCTCAGTGAATTAGAAGATTGGATTTCACAACATTTACGTTTGTTGACTGATACTTTTGAGTTAGCAAAGTCCACATAATGATGAACAGCAATTCAAGCTTGTATCACTATCCTTTGGTTATGAAATGCAAAATTACATCTAGTTTCTTTTTTATCTAGTAGGGATTCAGCTACATTGATATTTCTGAAATGACTATTCAGTGAATATTACTGGGTGTTCTTATTTTTGACACGTTTATTCCTGCCTTTATGTAAATGTACTTTACTTGTAATCCTCTAAATCTCCCGAAGTTTCATTCAGTTAATTTTTTTGATCTTCTAGTTTGGTAGTTTTATACTTCTTAGCTATTTAGTGGTTATAATAGATATTTTATCAGAAATATTTAAATTTACAAATTCTAAAGTTAATTACTGTTGCTTCCTTCCGCAAAATACAAGTGCCTTAGACTGTTTTAAATCAATTCACACCTTCCCAACTTATTTGATATTATTTATATTTAATTTTTAGATTTTTATTCCCTAAATATTAGATATTCTTATTAATTCTTTAGAGAGGCATACCTCTGGTGATATTGCAAGTTCAGTTCCAGATTACCAAAATAAAGCAAATATTGAAATAAAACAAGTCACAAGAATTTTTTGGTTTCGCAGTGCATATAAAAGTTATGTTTATACTACACTGTAGTTTGAAGTGTGCAACAGTGTTATGTCTAAAGAAACAATGTACATGCCTTAATTAAAAAGTAATGCTGTTGGGGGACTTCCCTGGTGGCACAGTGGTTAAGAATATGCCTACCAATGCAGGGGACGTGGGTTCGATCCCTGGTCCGGCAAGATCCCACATGCTGTGGAGCAAGTAAGCCTGTGCGCCACAACTACTGAGCCTGTGCTCTAGAACCCACGAGCCACAACTAATACGCCCGCGCACCACTGTTACCGAAGCCTGCGTGCCCTAGAGCCCGCATGCTGCAACTACTGAGCCCACACGCCGCGACTACTGAAGGCTGAGCCCTCTAGGGCCTGCGTGCCACAACTACTGAGCCCGCACATTGCAACTACTGAAGCCCACATGCCTAGAGCCCATGCTCTGCAACAAGAGGAAGCGCCACAATGAGAAGTCAGTGCACCGCAGCGAAGAGTAGCCCCTGCTCGCTGCAGCTAGAGAAAGCCTGCACACAGCAATGAAGACCCAATGCAGCCAAAAAAAAAAAAAAAAACCCAAAAAACAAAAAGTAACGGGGTTGGAAAAATGGTGCCAATTGACTTGCTCAATGCAGGGCTGCCACAGATCTTCAGTTTGTAGGAAAAAAAAAAAAATTCAGTATCTGTGAAGTGCAGCAAAGCACAGTAAACTGAGAGGTATGCCTGTACAGTCAATAATGGCTTAAATCCATACACATATATGTACTGCTTCGCAGATTTTTGGGCTCAGTAACTTCTTTATGAAGTATGTTCTTTAGAAGTTCTCTTAATGAGAGTATGTAGTTGGTCAGCTGTCTCAAATTGTGGGTATCTTCAAATGTCCTTAGTTCACCATTATTATGAAATAATGTTTTTCACAGTGTACAGTTCTAGGATGACAGATATTTTATCTTAGCACTATGAGAAAATTTAATATATTCCTTTGTTTTTGGTGTTATGCTTCTAGATGTGATTTTTGAAAAAATTCTACTTCTAAAAATTCACTTGACTTTCGGAATGTGAGACCTGGTATCTTTTATGAATAGTGAAAAATTTTTAGTCATTCCTCTTCTGAAACTGCTTTCCCTCATCCTCAGAATACTGATTAGAGATATTAGAACTTCTCGTTCTTTTTCTCCTTGTCATGCATTCATGTCTGTCACACTGTGGATGATTTGTACAGATCAGTACTTCGATTCATTAGTTCTCTCTTCTGCTGTATCTAATCAGCTGTTTAACATTCTCACTGAATTTCTAATTTGCAGCATATCTTTATTTATTTATTTATTTTGGCTGCCCCACACGGCATGTGGGATCTTAGTTTCCTGACCAGGGATTGAACCCACACTCCTGCATTGGGAGCACAGAGTCTTAACCACTGGACTTCCAGGGAGGTCCCTGAAGCATATCTTTTATTTGTGATTATTTTATTGCTTGTTTTTCAAACTACTTGGTCATTTTTATAGCCTCTTTATTTCAGAATACTTTTATTATATGCTGTTACTCTTTTAAATAAGTAAACATTCTTAGATTATAATTCCATTACTTGCCCTTTTTGCACATATTAACTGTAATGTGTTGGTTTTTGTTGACTTATGCTCCTGGTTGTTCTTTTCCTGTTGAACTCCTGTTCTTTGGAACATTATTTATGGGAATTCTTTGAAACCTGGGTTTGAAGTATTTTCTCCAAAAGTGTTTTGTGTTTTCTTCTGCCAGGTCCCTGTATCATTACCAGCATGGGGCCACTTAAAACTGATTTTTTACTTTAGGTACTTTTGACCAGGGATCAGCAAACTACAGCCTTCAGAACAGATTCAGCCTGCTGCCTGCTTTTATGAATAAAGTTTTATTGGAATACAGCCACAATTATGTTTTATTCTTGGCTGCTTTTTCTACTACAATGGCAGAATTGAGTGGCTCCAACGAAGACCATATAGTTCACAAACTGTTAGGTATTTACTATCTGGCCATTTGCAGAAAAACTTTGTCAACTATGGTTTTATTAAACCATAGAGGTAGTATGAATTCCTATCCCAACTCTTTAAAGGCAGATTTGTGGTTATGAATTCGCATAGGAAACTTTTTTTCTTATTCCGTTCCAAACAGAGACAGTGATGTGACAGGAAATGACCTTAACCCTCTGTCTTTAGTGTATCAGTGGATTCACCTGGTTGGAGTCCTGAAGTCCTGTATTGGCCTTTAATTTGACTTCCCATTTTGAGCTGCTTTAAGACTTTGTCATATGTCCAGTGTATCTTTAACCTTTAAAGCCATATCCTATACCATCAAAGGTGAATGAAAATGTACCTCTGGCAAATACAGATTTTAGCATCTTCTTGGCTCACTGAATTAATGTTTTCTCATCATTTCTGCATCTGAGAATTTCCCTTTTCTATTTGATCAGCTATGCATTTTTAAAATATGCATGTTATGTTTTACCTAGAATTTTTAGGTGCTCTACACTAAGAGGGTTTCTCTAGACACAAGTTCTACCATATTACCAGATATGGAGCATAACCTATTTTAGGAATGATCTCAAGCCATGCTTCTTCTTTCAAGCCAGGGATAGCTAAAACCTACTGGCTTTAGATTCAGACTGCTGAACACAGTTAATTGTCCACCACTTTCTTTACTTGTGGCCTTGGGCTAGTTATGGAAGCACCATTAAACCCCTATTTCATCTCAGTAAAATGATAATAAATGCACCTATTTCTTAGAGACTTTGTGACAATAAAAATGAAACCTTGTATAAATATAAATACATAAGTATATATAGTGTTAGCATCTTGCCCAGCAATTGTAAGTGGTTAGCAAAAATGATATATAGTTATTATTAATATAATTACTACTACAACTGTATTGGCCTATTCTACAAATAATTAAGCCTATCCTTAAATCGTTTATTCTAGAATGTAAAAATTAGTAGTTAGCACTTTACTAGCCTCTGGAGGTAAGAGAATGAGTATCAGATATTCACTATATTACATGTACTTTATGAAAGCCCATAAAAGATATTTACTCTAAGTCATAAGAAATGTTGCAGTGGACAAAGGCAATAAGAATATTAACATTCTGGAGAATCAAAGGAGTCAGCTTCTAATCTGTCAATAACAAAAAAGTGCCTCTAATCTCAGTCTTCTCATTCTGGGAAGTTTTATGTTGTAATTATTTAGAGCAAAAGAAAAGTGAAGGAAGTAAGAGTTTAGATTTCTGTAACACCACTCTTGCTTCTGCCCCAAAGTCTGTTATCAACAGAGAAACAAGTGTGGTTCCTTTAAAGTATAATTAAATTATCCTCAAGAACCTCCAGTGGCTTCCCATCTCTCTAAGAGTAAAATCCGTATTCTTTACCATGATTATGTAAGCCCTGCATCATTTGACCTGAATGATTTAAGTCTCTGTTCTCATCTGCCATTTTCCTATGTATTTTATAATCTCCAGTCACAACTGCTTTCTTGCTATTCCTTGCTAAACCAAGGTTGTGTCCATCTCAGTGTGTTTGCACCTCCTATACCCTCTGTTTTGGTCAACTTAATGTTATCCTATCAGAAAGGTCACTGCCCATCCTACTTAAAGTAGCACCTTCACCCATCACTGTCTACCCTATGACTGTGCTTTGTATTTCTTCCTCTTCCCCACATCTGTTATTATATTATTGTTTATTTGATAATGGTTTTAATGTCTTTCTCTCCCTACTAAAATATAAGTTTCATGAGATTAAGGAGAGTGTACTTGTTCATTATGATATACCAAGTGCCTGGGCAAGTTCTTGGCATATAAAAAGGGTTCAATTACTATTATTTGAATAAAAGATGGATTCGAACCCAGACTAATACAGACTGCAACATAAAATTTTACCCTTTCCATTGCACCACACTCTTCTTATTCGTAACTTCGGTTTAAAATCTTTTCTCACCTTTCAATCTGATGCTTAATATTCATATTATTTCAACTATGTTCTTTTCTCTAGAAACATGATTTTGAATTTCACCATTGACTATTACCCAACAACTTAGCCTAATAGCAGCCTTTCTCTGCCCCTCATGGTTTTTTCTGGGCTCATGAGGGAGATGTAGATACTCAGTGTGTATCAGGATAAGTCTAAACTTCTGAAACTTCCATGAGCAATCAATAACCTTTAGCCTCTAATATCAAAGTGATGGAACCTGGGGCTGGGTGTCCTAGACAGGGATGGGGGTTGGCAAGTAGGGAAGAAGCTGTGCCATTAGTTTGAGGGATAACAAGTACTTTCAAAGTTGTGTTTGCATTGCTCTCTCTGTGGACTTTTCCTCCGAGTCTAATGTAAGCTGCAGGAGGACAGGGACTTCTGACAGTTTCCCATACACTTAAAACAGTACCTACTACATATTAGTGGCTTAATACATATTTTTTGAATGCATAAAATTGATATATTTTGAAGGTAAATTCAACAGCATTTGCTTATGGACTGGATATGATAAAATGAGAAGAAAGAAGTCAGTAATTTAAAGGATGAAGTTTTCATTTATGAAAGAGAGAGAAGACTGGGAGAGGAACAGGTTTATGGGGGAAATAAAGGGTTTATTTAGGACATGTGAAGTTAAGGATGTGTGTGAGATATCAAGATAGAGATTCTGAGTAGGTAGTGGATATATGATTCAGAAATTAAGGGAAAAGGATGGAGCTGGAGATATCAATTTGGAATTCATCCACGTAGGGCTGGCTAATGGCTGTAGGACAGCAAAGGATTCTCTGAAGGGTACTTGGATGGGATATGCTTTCAGAAGATTATTTGAAAAGAATGAAAGAAATGTAGAAGAAACTACTTGAAGTGGGAAATTAATATTTTATGCTAAATAAGTAGAAAAGGTAAAGAAGTCCTGGACAAGAATAGGGACAAGAGGAAAAGAAAGGAAGAAATGGCTTTATGAGCATTTAAGAGGTGGGATCTTTAGATTTCAGTAACATACTGAATATGGGGGAGAGAAAAAGGGAGGAATCAAAGGAGCCTGAATGAATAACCTGGTGCATTGACTATGTAAATAAAGAAACTAGAATATAGGGCTGTTTAAAATCATATACAGTGATGAAGTTGCTTTGAGATAGGTTGAGTAAAGTATCTTTAAACATTGTTTAGATTTTAGCTGAAACATAAAAATGTAGGTGTATAGGCAAAATTTTATTTTGAACATAGTCTTTTCTAGACTGCTTTTAAAATGTATTTGGCATATTTTTACTTTTATTTATCTAAAAGTTGTTGTAAATACACAATTACACAAATTCTTTTTTACTTTATTTCAAGTTATTTAACTGAAAACACCTAGCTGTGTTTCCAAGGAGTATTTCTTTGAAACATAAACATATGAAAAAGTCTAACTTATTTTTATAACAGGTGAACTGCAGAACTCATATGCCTTGAATACGTGCATGTGTTAACTTAGAAATACGATTACATTGAACCTTCAAGCCCCAAAGTGAATGACACAGCTGGTTTCATAAATATAACAACCTCTTTTTATTTTGCTATCAGATGATATTCCTTTAACTGTGTTATTGAAGGTAGTAGACAAACAAGGAAAAAAATGATTTCATACTGAATGATTTCAAATAACTATGGTGGTGGTCATGGAGGTATATTGCTCAGATATCTATGTGAGAAAATTTGGTTCTGGAAGCATGCTCCACTGACAGCCTACAGCTGCCACACCTTTGGAGCCATTAGTAGTGGGTAGTGGTCGATGCCAGGACCATGCTTCCCCTGGGCTATTCCCAGCCATTGAGTGCCCACAGCAGGGGTACTAGAGCTAAGGCATCCTGCTCAACAAGAGATTCTCCTAATTTGTATTTTTGGTCCAAACACTTCCCATCAGCCTGACTGAGACTTCCCAGAATTATGCCTCAGTCTGAGGCTTTGTCTACCCCGTCCTTTCTTCCCTATCTCTGTCATAGGTAAGAGGACTCCATCAAGGACTGAAAGGCTCCTCATTACTTCTGCCCCTTCCCTTTTAATCTTAATTAGCATTTTTCTCTGTAAATATCTTGTATGTCCGATCGTATCTTGGCATCTGCTTCACAGAGGACATAAACTGTCACACCTATGTTATAGTGTTCTTGAATTTAGGATTTTTCCCATGACCTCATAGTTTTCATATTTATACTTTTAGTTGGAATTATAATAACTCAATGTAGATGCTTAATATTGTGAAAAATACTTTATTCAAGATTTGTATGAAGTGTTCACCTATTTTATAGTATGTACCTAAACTAGATTTTGTCAACATCACCACTAATAAAATTTTTGGATAATTCTTTGTTTTGACAGGCTGCCTTATGCATTGTATGAAGTTCAACAGCATCTGTGGCCCCTCTACCCACTAGCTGCCAGTAGCACTGTCTTCCATTCTGAAGACATTGTCAGATGTGTCTACACATTGCCAACGGCCTTTCATAGGCAAAATCGTTCCCAGTTGTAGAAATACAATATGTGGTAGAATCAATTATGCCCTAGGAAATAAGATATGGTCATTACAGCGGAAATATTAAGAAAGGTTTTTAGGAGATGGCACTGAGACAGATTTTGAGGAGTGACAATGATTTGCTTACCTTCTAGGCAGGATTAATTGCATGACCTAAATCACAAAAGCAGAAATAAAAGCACATAAAAGAAAGCCATTTCCAAGGAGACTGTCTTGGCAAAATCAGAAGAAAGGTCCATACTGGTAGTGGTGCAGTAGATACTTGTAACTTCTAGGATAGTCATATTCCTTAAGGCGAAAACTACGTATTTCCTCTGTTTTATTCCCTTTATTCTGTCAGTTGCTATCTGAATCCTGTGTGTGGCCTCATCATGTGACTTCAGTGTGTGTTCTCTCCATTGTAGTGCAGACTACTAAACCCATGATCTTTGTGCCACATCTCCTTACCTAAACTCCCTACTCCCAGTTACTCCCTATATTTTATAATTTCAGTCTTTTTATTGATATTCTCTAGTTTGTGAAACATTATTCTCATGTTTTCCTTTAGTTTTTTAAGTCACAATTTCCTTTATTTCTTTGAACATATTTATATTTGATTTAAGTTGTTGTGCACTAAGTCAAACATTAGGGCTTCCTTGAGGATAGATTCTGCTGATCGTTTTTATCTATAAATGGATCAAACTTTCCAGTTTCTTTTTGTGTCTTACAATTATTTTTGTTAAAAAGTGGAAATTTAATATGGCAACTCTGAAAATTGTACTTCTCCCTCTCTGTTTGTTGCTGTTGTTGTTATTGTTGTTCATATTGCTCTATATTTGTTGAAGGAAATTCATGAACTAATTCTATAAAGCTTGGATCTAATTATTTAAAAATCTATACTAATGCCGCTTTTTATTCTTGATACTGGTAATTTATGTTCTGTTTCTCTCTTTCCCTCTCATCCTTCCCTATTATCAGTTTTGCTAGGAGTTTATAAGCATATTAATCTTTTCAAAGAGAACTTTCTTGAGTGTTTTCCCCATGTGTGTGATCTCTGATCTCAGAACAATTCAGAATGCAGCGGGACCCCAAGGTAGGTCCCTCCTTAATCTGGAAACTGGGCCCAGATTAACAGTGGTGACAGTGGCAGCTGCAGCAGACACAGTGATGGTGGCACCGACTGCAGCCATGAGAGAGAGAAAGGACTCCATGTGCAGGCGGTGCTGAGACCCACAATGGGAGGCCAGCTTGCCTTTTCGTTCCTCAATTTCATATCTACCAACATCTATACAGATATTAGCCATCTGCCTGAGAGCTGGAACAGGTGGTTGGAAGGTAAACTTTGTGAATAAATTATTACAAAGTTCACTTTGTAATAGTGTATAAGTGGACATCACAATTAAGCTTATCGGGGAGGTATTGAAATTCTTACAAAAGTTTAGAATCTCTAATGTAATATTGCAGAACCAATATACACAGGTTTAGAAATACAAATTAAAATTAAAGATCATCGTATTTTCTTGTAATTGAAGATACAGTGATAGATGACATAAATGGGTATTTTGAATTATGTATAAACCTTAAATCCAATCCAGTTTCTTGTATAATCTCCATAAGTTATAGGAAATGCCCAAGGAAACATTAAAATTCTGTTGTATAAATTTACCCTTAAAGTTAAATTAAAACTTACACAGTACTGATTTATATAGAGTTAAATCTTTTTAGAAAGTTTTTGTATATTGAATCATCACCTCTAGATGTTCTAAAATTTATATTTCAAAATCATAACTCAGAATTTATCCTTATTTTGAACTTTATAGAGTACTCTTAACACCTCCACTAACAGTTTTATCAGCAGGAAGACATTTCTCAAAATTCAAAATTATCAAAAGTTACTTGTGATCCTGTATTGTCCAAGAGGGATTGACATTGTTTTCAGTTTTATTAAAGAATAATAAAGTATGAAAGTATACATTGTGATGACCTAATAAATGAATTTGCAAAAATATAAGCACAAAGATCTTATGATCAATAAAGATATCACATGTATTAACAATGTATTATTATTTATCAAGTTATATAAAACAGTGGCATCAAAATATTTTTTGTAATTTGTAGTTATATTATTATTCATGTATCACTATTGCCCCAGTTACTTTTTATAAGTAAACTATTTCTAAAAGAGAAGGCTTTATGTTTTAGTATCTTTAACAGCACTTCTACCAGAAGACTATTTTTTAGAGTAGTTTCTAGGTTCATAACAAAATTGAGATGAAGGTACAGAGATTTCTCATATATCCATATATTCCCTGCCCTGGGAGAGGTCCCACACCTCCATTATGAACGTAATTCACAAGAGTGATGTTACCATTTTTTACCAAGGATGAACCTACTTTGACATATCATAATCAACCAAAGTCCATAGTTTAGGGTTCACTCTTGATGCCATACATTCTATGGATTTGGACAAATGTATAATGATATATATACATCATTATGGTATTGTACAGAGTGTTTTCACTGCCCTAAAATACTCTGTGCTCTGCCTATTATACATCTCTCCCCTGACCCAACCTCTAGCAATCACTGATCTTTTTATCGTCTCCATAGTTTTGCCTTTTCCAGAATGTCAAATAGAGTCACACAGTATGTAGCCTTTTCAGATTGGTTTCTTTTACTTCCAGTATGCATTTAAAGTCCCTCCATGTCTTTACATGGCTTGCCTTTACATCTCTTTTTAGTTCTGAATAATATTTCACTGTTTTCAGGTACCGCAGTTTTGTTTGTTTTTTTTTACCCATTCACATACTGAAGGATATTTTGGTTGCCTCCAAGTTTCGGCAACTAAGAATAAAACTGCTATAAACATCCATGTACAGGTTTTTGTGTGGACATAAGTTTTCACCTCCTTTGGATAAATACCGAGAATGACTACTAGATCATATAGTAAGAATATGTTTAATTTTATAAGAAACCACCAAACTGTCTTCCACAGTGGCTGTACCATTTTGCATTCCTGTCAGCATTGCATAAGAGTTACTGTTGCTCCACATCCACACCTGCATTTGGTGTTGTCAGTGATTCAGATTTTGGCCATTCTAATAGGTGTATAGTGGTATCTCATTGTCCTTTTAATTTGCATTTTCCTGATGTCGTATGATGTGGGACATCTTTTCGTATGCTTATTTGCCATCTGTATGTCTTCCTTGGTGAGGTGTCCAAGGTTTTGTTTGTTTGTTTTCTTATTGTCGAATTTTAAGTGTTCTTTTTTATATTTTAGATAACAGTCTTTCATCAGATGTGTCTTTTACAAATGTTTTTCCCAGTCTATGGTTTGTCTCCTCATTCTCTTGACATTGTCTTTCTCAGAGCAAAAGTTTTTGAGTAAGTATAGCTTATCAGTTATTTCATTCATAGATTATACATTTGTTGTTGTATTTAAAATGGCATCACCATACACAAGGTCATGTAGGTTTCCTCACAGGTTTTCTTCTAGGAGTATTATAGTTTTGCATTTTACATGTAGGTCTTTGATCCATTTTGAGTTAATATTTGGGTAAGGTTTAAGATCTGTGTGTAGATTCATTTTTTTGCACGTGGATGTCCAGTTGTTCCAGCACCACTTGTTTTTTTATTTATTTGAATTTTAATTTTTAAAGTCTTCTTTGAAATATAGTTGATTTACAATGTTCTGTTAGTTTCAGGCATACAGCCAAGTGATTCATTTATATATATATATTCTTTTTTCACATTCTCTTCCATTATAGGTCATGACAAGATTGAGTACAGTTACTTGTGTTATACAGTAGGTCCTGTTGGTTATCTGTTTTTCATACAGTAGTGTATATATTTTAATCCCAAACTCCTAATTTATCTTTCTTCCCCTCCCCTTTGGTAACCATAAGTTTGTTTACTACGGCTGTGAGTCTATTTCTGTTTTATAAATAAGTTCATATGGTGTATATATATACAATGGAATGTTAGTCATAAAAAAGGAATGAACTAATGCCATTTTTAGCAACATGGATGGACCTAGAGATTATCATACTGAGTGAAGTAAGCCAGACAAAGATAGCATCGTTTGTTGAAGAGACTGTTTTTGCTGCATTGGTGAATTAAATCCATAGATCAAGTGGGCAAGAACTGATATCTTGATAAAATTGAGTCTTCCGATCCATGAACATGGAATATCTCTGCATTTATGTAGTTCTTCTTTATCATTCACTACAGTTTGGTAGTTTTCCTCATATAGATCTTTTACATATTTTGTTAGATTTATAGCTAAGTATTTCATTTTGGGGTGCTTATGTAAATGGTAGTGTGTTTTTAATTTCAAATTCTACTTTCTCATTATTGTTATATTGGAAAGCAGTTGATTTTTTTATATTGCAACCTTGTATCCTGCAACCTTGCTGTAATTGCTCATTAGTTCCAGGAGATTTTTGTTCCAGGAGATTCTTTCAAATTGCCTACATAGATGAGCATGTCATTTGCAAACAAAGATAGTTTTATGTCTTACTTCCTGATCTGTATATCTTTTCTTTCCTTATTACATTAGCAAGGACTTCCAGTACAATGTTGAAAAGAAGTGATGTTAGGGAACATCCTTGCCTTCTGTCTGATCTCAGAGGGGACACCAGTTTCTCATCACTATGTAAGAAATTAGCTATAGGATTTTTGTAGTGTTTATTAAGAGCATTCCCATTATACCTAGTTTACAGAGTTTTTATCATGAATGGGTATTTGGGTTTTGTCAGATATTTCTATCAGTCTATTGATTTGGTCATGTGATTTTTTTTTTTTTTTTTGTGGTATGCGGGCCTCTCACTGTTGTGGCCCCTCCCACTGTGGAGCACAGGCTCCGGACGCGCAGGCTCAGCAGCCATGGCTCACGGGCCCAGCTGCTCCACGGCATGTGGGATCTTCCCGGACACGAACCTGCGTCCCCCACGTCAGCAGGCGGACTCTCAACCACTGCGCCACCAGGGAAGCCCATGTGATTTTTTTTATAGTGGTTGATTTGATGGATTACATTAATTGATTTTCCAGTGTTGAACCAGCCTTGCATACTTGGGATAAATCTTGCTTGGTTGTGGTATATCTTTCTATACTTTTTTTGGATCTAATTTGCTAACATTTGTTGAACATTTTTGCATCTGTGTTCGTGAGCAATACTGGTTTGTAGTTTTCTTGTAATGTCTTTATCTGGTATTGGTATTAATGTTAGCCTCATATAATGAAGTATTACTTCTGCTTCTGTCTTTTGAAAGAGTTTGTAGAAAATTGGCGTAACTCCTTCCTTAAATGTTTGGTAGAATTCACCAGTGAACTCATCTGGGCCTGGTAATTTCTGTGTGAAAGGTTATTAATTATTGATTCAATTTCTTTTGTAGATATAGGCCTATTTAGATTGTCTTATTTCTTCTTGTGTGTGTTTTAGAAGATAATGTTTTTCAAAGAATTGGTCCATTTAATCTAAGTTATAAAATACGCGGGCACAGAGTTGTTCATAGTATTCCTTTATTATCCTTTTAATTTTTATGGGCCATGAGGTGATGTCCCCTGTTTCATTTCTGATATTTGTTAGCACTTACTTCTTGTCTTTTGAAAAAGGGTCCTGCATTTTCAGTTTGCACTGGACCCGGCAAATTATGTGTTATTCCTTAACCCCAAGGGTGTACATAGTTTGGAAATTTATACTTTTAATAATCTTTTACATCATTTGCATGCCTTTAGATGATTTCTCTTGGCTTTGTTCTGAGTTTTGTTTGGGAGAGGATTAAAGATTACAGAAATATCAAGAATACATGTTTGCTTTTCTTAAGTGTTCAACTGTCTGTGAGCTAACAATTTAAATGGCAAATACTTTTAAAATTTCTTCCTATACTTTGCCTTAAAAGTGTTTTCAAGAACAAAATACCTTTCATAAGTTGGGAAACAGCTTCATCTCCAGTCATCTACGAGTTATATTCATGAACAAGTTTGACAGTCAGCTCCATTATCGGAAACAACCTTTATTTCATTCTCCTCCTATCCAGGCTTTTCCCAGAAAGAAACCTGTTCTTCACTCCTGAAATTTAATCAGTTCACCAAGTCTTATCAGTTCTGTCTTCTAAACAATTTAGCAAATGACTTGTTTCCCTCCATTTCCACTGCTATAATCAGGCCCTCTGTACTTCAGTCGCATTCTACCTGGCCTCTCTGTCTTGACACTGTGCCAGACTGCTCTTAAAAGTAAAAAAAAAAGAATGTATATATATATATATATGTATAACTGAATCACCTTGCTGTACAGCAGAAATTAACACAGCATTGTAAATCAACTGTACTTCAATTAAAAATGTAAACAAAAAAAGTAAAAATCATATAGTGTACAGCTCCCCTATTTAGAGTTCCCTAGCTTTTGAATTAAAGCACAAATTCCTTCGCATGGCATAGGTCCATTCATGATTTGGCAAATGGCTTCAGCCCTCTTGTTTGCAATCTCCATATACATTCTGACATGCAAAAACTGTTTGTATTTCCCTGAAAGTGGCCTGTTCTGTGAATACCATTGTGCCTTCCTACATACTTTTGTCACTGCCAAAAATCTCTACTTTTCCATTGTTCGGTTGGTTAATGCTCTCCTTAAGACTCAAGACTATATGTCACTTTGTCCAAGGTGCTTTCCATGGCCTGCCAGAGAAATTAAACTCTCCTGGCTTTGTGCCTCACAAGATCCCCTTTTCCATCTTTACAGCAGCAACATATTCACTGTAGAATTATTGTTCATTTACTTATATCTATCTATCCATACTAGGTAATCATTTTCTTACAGGTAGAGAGTGTCTTCTCTTTCTGCATCTCCAGCACCTAGCACGGGGCTTGACGTGTGCTAGACTTAAAACTTATGGAATGAAAGAATCAGTGAATAAACCCAAGAAGCTAAATTGACAAAACTAATTTAGATTACAATGTAAGTGTAATTGTACCCATTTAACAATTTGATTAAGTATGGATAAGGAAAGATAGTCAATTTATGGTGGAGAATCCTGGCAAACACTACCTTAGCCAAATGATCAATGTTAACATCCCTAATGATGTCAAGTTGAAATGATGCACCCCTTACATATTGGGATGAGAAAGGCACTCTGTCTCTGAGGTATTTGTTCATAAAACCAATAACCACAAGCTTATTAGGAGAAAAGCATCAGACAAACCTAAATTATGGAACATTCTACAAAATATGTGACTAGTACTACTCAAAACTGTCAAGGTCATAAAGAAAATCTGAAGAGCTGTCATAGTATAGAGTATCCTAAGGAGACATGACAACTGAATTCAGTGAGGGAATCTTAAATTGGATCTTGATGCAGTAAAAAGATATTAGAGGGAAAAAAAAAAGATGAAATTTACATAAAGTCTAGAATTCAGTTAATAGCAATTTACCAATGTTTGTTTCTTAGTTTTGACAAATCTGCTATGGTGTATAAGATGTTAACATTAGGGGAAATTGTAAAGATTATATTGGAACTCTTTATACACTCTGTGGCTTTTCTGTAATTATTCCAAGATAAGTGTTCATATACAGAGTATAAGGATGAATGCAATAATTGAAAATACCAAGAAGTAAATACAGTTTCCAGTTAAAGGTCAATTAAACATGGTATCGTAAATATTTATGTAAATACACATTAATCATTTGAATTGAAAACAAATGTACATTCATTAATCAATCTTTTGATGCCAGGAAGAGGCTTGCTCTACAAGTTTATTGCCACGTGTTTTCGTACATTAGTCAGTATGAATGTAGGGCTTAATTTTAATCCAGTAAGGCAGTTACATTAAGGTCAAAAAAAGATCTCCTTCTAGACCATTATTAACAGGACAGTTATTGTATTAAAGACGTTTATCTGCAATACTCAACCTGGTATGTGAGAAGTCATGAGATATTAAATTTCTGTGAAAGCTGTGGATTAGTTTTGGGTTCCTTAAAAATCAGGGCATCTGGGCTTCCCTGGTGGCGCAGTGGTTGAGAGTCCACCTGCCAATGCAGGGGACACGGGTTCGTGCCCCGGTCTGGGAAGATCCCACATGCTGCGGAGCGGCTGGGCCCGTGCGTCCGGAGCCTGTGCTCCGCAACGGGAGAGGCCACAACACTGAGAGGCCCGTGTACCACAAAAAGAAAAAAAAAAAAAAAAATCAGGGCGTCTCCAGAAGGAAAGTGTAAGACCCTCCAAAGTGCTATATCATGTCAGGCCGTGTCAATCTTGTCTGTATAAAATGTCTGACAACTGGTTTACTTTCCAGGTGGTTGTGTTGGGAAGAATTCATAGGTGCCATCAAAAGTTAACAACATGGGCAAAGTTTATTTAATGATGGGATATTCTACCATTCATTAATTTTACCTGAAACATGAATTTTTTAAAAATCAAGACCCTTGTAATTCTTTATAGACAGTTTGAATGTCTTTATAGACAGCTTGTAATTCTTTATAGACAGCTTGAATGTCACATAATATAGGCAAGAAGTGCTTTTTGAAGAGATCCCTAAGTGTAATGTAGAGGTATTGGTTGGTGACCATAGCATAGGATTGGACAGACAGATCTCTATCTATTAATACAGCTCTGAGTGTTTATAGAAGATAATAAAAATAAGTGAGTTTTTTGATGGTAATAAAAATATTTTTATTTTTACTTCTTATTTACTGTTGACATGTGTTAATGTAAGTCCAGTGATATTAGAATTTTCTATACAAATAAGTGAGTTTTCGCATTAGCTTGTACTTAGTCTTCATGTGGCTTCATGTTGTAGTTTGTCTCTAGAGTGAAATGACAGTTTCCAAGAGGAACTGTATCCCTGAGAAAACACATTACATACTAAGAGGAATATATTAAAATGTAGTAACTGAAAATAAAATAAAATCTGAAACGAGAATGGATAGAATTAGATTATAGAAGGGAGTGTAATGTTTATCCTTAATTGTTTAATATTCTCACAGAAATACTGTTCTCCATTGAGCTCATCCAAAAATTGATGATATACTTAAAGAACATGCAGACTATAAATTTGAACTCTGAGATCTAGATGAATATTCCCAGTGGAGGATAAATTTATTTCCATTTGCTGTAAATTTCAGGTCTAAGAGATAAGGAAATATAGTACCAGTAAAACTAGGTTCAGTGTTACATTCTAAACACCTTAACTCTTTATTATTGAGCTACCTTGTAAAGATAACAAAAGTCAATAAAGCATTGCTACGTATTTCATCTTTTAGGGCTATGAAATATTTGTGTGCTTCCATAAATGTTAATGAAAGCGAATAGGTAAACAAATGTCATTGACTATAAATTAGAGTTTGGAAAGGCAGTAATGTGTAGCACAGTATTTTAAATAAGAAAAATTTTTGATCTTTACCCTTTGAATGATAAGCCTACCGTGATGTAGCTGATTTCTTCAGTAAGGGAAAGGAGTCAGGGCTCCTGATTGCAGAGGCACACTCTTAACCTTAATGGTAATATTTTTGAAGAATTATATTAGAAAGTAGCAGTTCGTATTATGAATCACAATGAAGAAAATCATAATGACACAAAAGACAGCCATTAATTGGGTATGAGTTACTATGTTTTAAAGCGCTGGCTGTGGAAGGAGAAATGCCACCTTTGAATGAATAGCTTCCTCTGTCTGATCTGACCTCCTCCCACTTAGATGTGAAGGTGATAAATCACGAAGTGCAGCCACAGCAGGGATCCTTATTAATAGAAACATCCAAGACTTCTGGCAATCACTGTGAGTGCAAGTGACACGCACAAAGGTTTTCCTTTCAGCTGAGAAGATGTGAATTTTCTATGCGAATTTGTTAGAAGTGGATACGGAATTTCTTGACTGTGCATCTGAGCACTTCATCTACTAGACAGTGTAGGAGTCCTTAGAATGTGTTCTGTGAACACATCAAGCCACTATCACAACGATTTGAATTGAGAATTTTATATTATTAGAGTAGGTATATTCTTGAAGCAAAAAAAATCACTCTTCAATTTATTTCTCTTTAATGAAGATAAAATTGAAGCAATGAGCAAAGGATCTGGATTTTACTAATTTAATCACTTGAAAGAGGAATCAAATTTTTAAATGACAACTTAAACCAGGAACTGGATTTAGTTATTTCCCCTCCCCCACTGTAACTGTTACAAAGACAATTGAATCTGATCATTTCTTTTTAAATTATTTTTTCCAGTTATCTTAAGTTCAGTTGTTCTTGTACTGCCTCTGAGTTTGACAGCTTCTTCTGAAAACCATAACCAGATGATAAGCAAGAAGCAGTGAGGCTCAATTTTGATTTTACAAATTTTCAGTACTCCCAAAGTTAAAAGTAAAAGACTTGCTTGAAGGAATAGAAAGAGTATGAATTTAGGAAGCCTGGGTTTAAGTTCCAGATTAAGCCTTGTGTGACTTTGGACACGTTACTTATCCTTGAGATTTAGCGCTCACATCTATAAAATAAAAATTACCATGCCAGCATTATCTAACATTAGTATTTTTGGGGTGAGTACCATATTAAACAATGTATGCACCTTAGTTTTGGAAATAGTAAATTTATATAAAGTTTGGAGGTAATATGAGAACTTCAACTATTTTCTTTGTTTCTGTCATCAACATAGTTATTAAAAAATTGATTTATATAGATACTATATATCTTACTTTACATTTCACTTTCCTTTTACCTTCCTAGAGGTGTTAGCTTTATAATTTAAAAATATTATCTCAGATTTACTTTAACCAATGAATACACAGAGATTATAAATTTAATGAAACCAATATTTTATTTCCACTTATCTATCCAGTATTTTATCTATTATAAAGATAATATAACACTAGACAACTTGACTGAAAAATTGCTCATGAGCTTATTTCAGTGTTCATCTTTTCAGTATATATATGTAGCAACTATATTCCTGCAAAATTAATTATTAAGTGTATTCAGTATTTTACTCATGGGGGAGAGGTTGGCCACAGAATAATGAATAAACGTTCACTCAGAACTTGGCATGGCATGAATGTTTTAGATGAAGAGAGGTCTGTGTTCCCTTTGTATCTCTTAAGCAGGGACTAACTTTCCTGCCAGAGGTTAATTAAAATAGTCTTTCCTGGGCTTCCCTGGTGGCTCAGTGGTTAGGAATCCGCCTGCCAATGCAGGGGACATGGGTTTGAGCCCTGGTCTGGGAAGATCCCATATGCCACGGAGCAACTAAGGCCACACGCCGCAACTACTGGCCTGCGCTCTAGAGCCTGTGTGCCACAACTACTGAAGCCTGCGTGCCTAGAACCCGTGCTCTACAACAAGAGAAGCCACTGCAATGAGAAGCCCACGCACCCCAACGAAGAGCAGCCCCAGCTCACCATGACTAGAGAAAGCCTGCGTGCAGCAACGAAGACCCAACATGGCCAAAAAAAAAAATCTTTCCTATAAAAATATTGAATCACTATGTTGTTCACCTGAAACTAATATAAATCAACTATACTTCAATTTTAAAAAGTCTTTCCCAAGTCAAGAGCACAAAGCAGGGTAATCTTACAGAGAGCCAAACATCTTGTACATCAGGAGGAAAAGCCACGATACATTTAAATACCTACCAGAGTACCTAGGACACAAGGATAGCCATGCCTGCTATTCTGGTGTAATTATTAATAGCACCCCTTGCACTCTCCCAGTTTGGACAATGAATTACATAATCATTTACATAATAGGTACTCAGCAAATGTTAACATTCTCTTCAGTGTCCCAGTTTAAATAATAATTTATATGGTCACCGTTTAATAAATGACAATTTCTTTTCTTCTACCAGAATTATTTACAGAAACAGTATTATGGTAAAACTAAAGTCATTTATTCATTCATTCAGCAAATATTTGAGTGCTTACTATGTTCCAGGTGCTGGTAAAATCATAGGGAACAAGACAAGTAAACTTCCTGACCTTAGGGAGTGTATGTTTTATCAGAAAAGCAGACTCTAGAGTGGTAAATAAATGCATACATAATATACTTTTAGGGACTGACAAGTACCGTAACATAAGCTGAAGATAAGTAATTGAAAATAAAATGTTGTGGGATGAGGAAGGTACATTGAGATAGAGAAGGCATCTTTCAAAAAATGACACTTGGGAAAACATCAAATGACCTGAGGGAGAGTGCCATTTAAATATCTTAAAGAAGTATATTTCCAGGACAGGGAACACCTTTCCTAAGTGTTCAGCCACTGAGATGGAAAAGAAACTTAGCATATTTGATTAGCAGCAAGAAGACCAGCCCAACTGGTGCAAAGTGTGCAAAGAAGGGATGGGGTTGGAGGGAGGTTGAGTGTCATGGCAGAGTCTGAGTTGTCTTCTGAATGTGCTGGGGAGCTATTGGAGGTGGACACAATCTGAATTTAGCTTCTAAAATGATCATACCACATGCTATGTGAAGGAAAGACCGCAGAGAGGTGTATCACACTCCTCAAATGCACCTCATCAGGTACTGGCAGCTGCACCTATCTCTGAGGCCATTGACTAGTTTCACCCAGTCACCATGGCTTCCAAATTAATGTGGGCAACACCTGAGATTGCTTCTCTTCATGCTTGTGTCTCATGCCTCTCACCTTCCATTCTAGGGCCTCACTGAAGCCATTGAGGTGTGAGATGCATGAGATCTTATTAGTGTCCATGCAAGCACAATCTGGAGTTGTAGGGGAATTAATACTCCAGGCTGAGTCTTTGACCATTAGGAGAAGAGGGCATATGGACAGATTTTTCTCTCTCTCTTCCTCAAAACAGATTGTCTTGAGATAGAGTAGCTCATGTGGTCTCTTAAATCTGTCTTGAAAGAGGGAGCAATCCACTGTGCTTGGTATCAGTCCATGGCCAGCATTGTAATGCACTCTGTTATTGGCTTTTTCTTCCCTGCCTGACCTACCATTCCTCCCTTTTGTTTCTTTTGGGATTGCACTTCCTAACACAAGAGAAACATATAAACTTTTGCCCTTCCTCTACTTTCTAGGGAAACCAAACTAAGATAGGAAGATGAGGAGAAGTAGAAAGACTAGTTGGGAAGATATTAAAGTAGTCCAGTGAAGAGATGCTGGTGGCTTGGAATGTAGTGTTTGCTAATGTCTGGTAATCAAGAATGTGATTTAATTAAATATATACTTTTCTGTTTCCTCTTTCTTCATCAGCATATTACCTACCTGTTTTTTTTTTTCGGGGGGGTTACCTGCAAGAGTGAAATGCTCTTGTAAATGGTTTTATTTTGATCTCTTTTCTCTCCTCCAACAACTTTTTCATTTTTCTATGTCATTCCAGTACTCAAAAGCCTTTGTCCTTCAGTTTATCACCATATTAAATTTTAATTTTTTTGTTTATGTTTCAATCTCTTCCATTCATTGGTCTCATTAAAGTTATCCAAATTTATAATATTTCTTGAAACATTATAATCTCCTTACTGCTCAAAGTATGTTCATATTCCTAGGATTTTCCTTATTACCTTCTCTGTAGCCAAATTGTATCAGTCCAACAAGATTCACTTCCTTCATGAAGCATATATCATTTTTATCCTGGGCCACCCAGTAATAATAATAGTGGATCCAACACTGATCTGTGTGCTTTTACATATTATTCCTCTCAGAATTCCTGTGATGTACCCATTAGTAGTATATTACTTACCTGTTGCTGCTGTAGCAAATTACCAGAAAATCTGTGGCTTAAAACAACACAAATTTATGATCTTACAATCAAGATGACAGCAAGACTTTGTTCATTCTTGAGGCTCTAGGGAAAAACACACTTCTTTGCTTTTTCCAGCTTCTAGAGGCCGCTTGCATTCCTTAGCTCATGGCCCCTTCCTTTTTCAAAGTAATATCTTCAAATCTTTCTCACTCCGACTTACCTCTTCTGTTTCCCATCTCCACTTTAAATATGCTTGTCATTACATCAAGCCCACATAGATATTCCAGGGCAATTTCCGTATTTTAAGATGAACTGATTAGAACCTTAATTTCCCCTTGCCATGCAACATAAGATAGTCACAGGTTCTGGGAAGTGGAGCAGGGACATCTTCAGGGAGCCAATGTTCTGCCTACCACAAACATCCTCACCATTTTACAGTGATGATTCTGAGGCACAAAGAAGTTCAAGAACTTGTCAAAGACCATGAAGCTAGTAAGTAGCCATGAGCTCCAAAGCCTGCATGCTTAACCACTAAGTCATACTGCCATTGCTAAAGAAGAGAAAGGCATTGCTAGTACTATTTTATATTTAGATCATATTGGGTTAACAAATGTTTGATGAGATGCTATTTTGTTACATATATCTGAAAATAATATGCCAAGTGCTGTTACGGATGTGATGTTAATTGAACTTCAATCCAGCAGGCAAGGAACTGGGAATCTAACAAAGGAGATAAAGCATAACAAATCATACTATTCTTGTGTTATACAGTATATCCTTGTTGCTTATCTAGTTTATACATAGTTGTTTGTCTTTCTTAATTCTATACTCTTATCGTGCCACACTCCTCTTCCCTCTCCCCACTGGTAACCACTATTTTGTTTTCTATATCTGTGAGTCTGTTTCTGTTTTGCTAGGTACATTTGTTTGTTTTATTTTTTAGATTCCACATATAAACAACATCATGCAGTATTTGTCTTTCCCTGTCTGAGTCATTTCACTAAGTATAATATTCTCTTGGTCCATCCACATGGCTGCAAATGGCAGAATTTCATTCTCTTTAACAGCTCTGTATGTGTATGTACACCATATCTTCTTTATCTATTCATCTGTTGATGGACACTTTGGTTGCTTCCCTATCTTGGCTTTTGTAAATAGTGCTGCTGTGAATATTGGGGTGCATGTATCTTTTCAAATTAGTATTTTCATTTTTTCCCCGATATACCCAGGGGTGGGATTGCTGTGTCACATGGTAGTTCTATTTTTAGTGTTTCGAGGAACCTCCATACTATTATCCATAGGAGCTGCACCAATTTACATTCCTACCAGCAGTGTACAAGGGTTCTCTTTTCTCCACATCCTTGCCAACATTTGTTATTTATTTATTTTTTTTGGTGGTAGTCATTCTGACAGATGTGAGGTGGTATCTCATTGTGGTTTTGATTTGCATTTCCCTTATGATTAATGATGTTGAGCATCATTTCATGTGCCTATTGGCCCTCTGCATGTCCTCTTTGGAGAAATGTCTCTTCAGGTCTTCTGCCTATTTTTGATTGGTTTGTTCTTTTTTTTTTTTGATATTGAGTTGTATGATATTTTGGATATTAATCCCTTGTCAGTCATGTCATTTGGAAATATTTTCTCCCATTCTGTAGGCTTTCTTTTTGTTTGGAGATGGTTTCTTTTGCTATGCAAGAGCTTTTAAGTTTAATTAGGTTCCATTTGTTTGTTTTTGCTTTTATTTCTTTTGCCTTAGGAAACATATCAAAAACATATTGATATGATTTATGTCAAAGGGTATTCTGCCTATGTTCTTTTCTAGTTTTATGGTTTCAGGTCTTAACACTTGGGTCTTTAATCCATTTTGAATTTATTTTTATTTTTAAATTTATTTTTATTTATTTATTTTTTTTGTGGTACGTGGGCCTCTCACTGTTGTGGCCTCTCCCATTGCGGAGCACAGGCTCCGGACGCACAGGCTCCGCGGCCATGACTCACGGGCCTAGCCGCTCCGCGGCATGTGGGATCTTCCTGGACTGGGGCATGAACCCGTGTCTCCTGCATCGGCAGGCAGACTCTCAACCACTGCGCCACCAGGGAAGCCCTTGAGTTGATTTTTGTATGTGGTGTTTTACACATAGTTTGTCCAGTTTTCCCAGCACCACTTACTGAAGAGAATGTCTTTTCTCCATTGTTTATTATTGCCTCCTTTGTCATAATAAATTGATCATAGGTACATGGGTTTATTTCTAAGCTCTGTATTCTGTTCCATTGGTCTCTGTATCTGTTTTTGTGCCAGTACCATGCTGTTTTGATTACTGTAACTTTGTAGTATAGTCTGAAGTCTGAGAGGGTGATACCTCCAGCTTTGTTCTTTTTTCTCAAGATTGCTTTGGCAATTTGGGGTCTTTTGTGGTTCCATATAAATTTTAGGATTGTTTGTTCTAGTTCTGTGAAAAATGTCATGGCTATTTTGATAGGATTGCATTAAATCTGTAGATTGCTTTGGGTAGTATGGTCACCTTAAAAATATTAATTATTCCATTCCAGAAGCACAGGATATCTTTCTATTTCTATGTATCATCTTTAATTTCCTTCATCAGTGCTTTATAGTTTTCTGGATATAGGTCTTTCACCTGCTTAAGTTTATTTTAGGTATTTTTTTGGGGGGGGAGGTATGATTTAAATGGGATTTTTTTTTACTTTTTCTAATAGTTTTTTATTAGTGAATAAAAAAGCAGATATCTGTATATTAATCTTGTATCCTGCAACTTTATTGAGTTCATTTATTAGTTCTAATAGTTTTGGGGTGGAGACTTTAGGGTTTCCTATATAAAGTATTATGTCATCTGCAAATAGAGTTTTACGTCTTCCCTTCTAATTTGGGTGTCTTTTCCTTTATTTCTTTCTTTTTTCTTTGATTGCTGTGGCTAGACCTTCCAATACTATGTTAAATAGAAGTGACAAGAGTGCGCAGTCTTGTCTTCTTCCTGAATTTAGAGGAAAGCTTTTCAGTTTTTCACTGTTGAGTGTGATGTTAGCTATGGGTTTGTCATAAATGGCCTTTATTATGTTGAGATATGTACCCTGTGTATCCACTATATAAGACTTTTTATCATCAATGAATGTTGAATTTTGTCAAATGCTTTTTCTGTGTCTCTTGAGCTGATCATGTGATTTTTATCCTTCCTTTTGTTAATGTGATATATCACACTGATTGATTTGTGAATATTGAACCATCATTGTGTCCCTGGAATAAATCCCACTTGATCATGTATTTAGTCCTTTTAATATATCACTGGACTTGATTTGCTAATGTTTTGTTGAGGACTTTTGCATCTGTATTCATCAAAGATATTGCCCTGTTATTTACTTTTTTTGTTGTGTCTTTGTCTGGTTTTGGTATCAAGGTAATGGTGGCTTTGTAGAATGAATTGGGGAATGTTCCATGTTCTTCGATTCTTTTGAATAGTTTGAGAAGGATAGCTCTTCTTTATATGTTTGATAGAATTCCCCTGTGAAACCATCTGGTACTGGACTTTTGTTTGCTGAGATTTTTTTTTATTACAAATTCAGTTTCACTATTAGTGATCAGTCTGTTCAAATTGTCTGTTTCTTCTTGATTCAGTCTTGGCAGGTTTTATGTTTTTAGAAATTTCTCCATTTTTTTCTAGGTTGTACAATTTGTTGGCATGTAACTGTTCATAGTATTCCCTTATAGTTTTATTTTTTTATCTCTGTGGTATCAGTTATTTCTCCTTTCTCCTCTTTCATATCTTATTTTTTTTTATCAATTTTGTTTATCTTTTAGAAAAACCAGCTCTTGGTTTCATTGATCATTTCTGTTGTTTTCTTGATCTCTATCTTATTTATGTCTTCTCTGATCTTTATTATTTCCTTCCTTCTGCTGACTTTGGGCTTTGTTTTACTTTTCCTAATTCTTTTAGGTGGTTATGTTAGATTGTTTATTTGAGACTTTTCTTGTTCCTTGAGGAAGGCCTCTATCACTGTAAACTTCCCTCTTAGAACTCCTCTTACTGCATCCCACTGATTTTGGAAAGTTCTGTTTCCATTTTCATTTGTCTGAAGGTATTTTCTAATTTCCTCTTTGATTTCATCATTGACCCATTGATTTTTCCATGTGTTTGTTTTCCCATTTTTCTTTCTGTAATTGATTTCAAGTTTCATACCATTGTGGTTGGAAAAAATGCTTTATAGAATTTCTGTCCTCTTAAATTTTTGAGACTTATTTTGTGGCCTATTATGTGCTCTATCCTGGTGAGTATTCCATGTGCACTTGAGAAGAATGTACATTCTGCTGTTTTTGAATGTAATGTCCTATAGATATCTACTAAGTCCACTGGTCTATTGTGTAACTTAAGACCACTGTTGCCTTATTGATTTTCTGTCTGGATGATCTGTCCATTGATGTAAATGGTGTGTTAATGTCTCCTACTATTATTGTATTGTTGCCAATTTCTCCCTTTATGTCTGTTAGTATTTGCTGTATATATTTAGGTGTTCCTATATTGGGTGTGTATATATTAACAAGTATAATGTCCTCTTCTTGTATTGATCCCTTTATCATTATGTAATACCCTTCTTTGTCTTTTGTTACAGTCTTTGTTTTAAAGCCCATTTTGTCTGATATGAGTATTGCTACCCCTGCTTTTTTGTTGTTACTGTTTGTATGAAATATCTTTTTCCATCCCCTGACTTTATCTGTGTGTGTCTTTAGCCCTGAATTGAGTCTCTTGTAGGCAGTATATTGAAGCGTCTTGGTTTTTTTTATTCAATCAGCCACCCTATGTCTTTTGATCAAGGCATTTAGTCCATTGACATTTCAGTAATTATTGATAGCTGTGTACTTATCTGCCATTTTATTACTTGTTTTCCAGTTATTTTGTAGTTCTATGTTCATTTCTTAGTCTTTTTGTTTCTTCCCTTATGCTTTGATGATTTTCTTTAGTAGTATGCTTGAGTTCTTTTCTTTTTGGTTTTTGCTTATTTACTGCAGGTTTTCTGTTTGTGGTTACCGTGAGGTTCATATATGTTTACCCATAATCATATCTACTTGCTTTAAACTGGTGGACATTTAAGTTGAAACACATTCTAAAAGATCCTATTTTTTAATCCTCTCCCCTGCATTTGGTGTTTTTGATGTCATGTTTTATGTCTTTGTGCTTATCCCTTAACAGTTTATTATAGTAGTTACAGTGGTTTTTTATAATTTTTTGTCTTTTAATCTATATACTGGCTTATTTAAGTAATCTTCAGTCCTTGTTATTTGTCTGTCTTTCCAAGTGGGATTTTCTCTCTCCTAAAGATTCTTCTTTTCCATTTAGAGAAGACCCTTCAACATTTCTTTTAGGATAGGTTTAGTACTGATGAATTCTTTTAGTTTTTGCTTGTCTGAGAAGTTCTTTATCTCTCCTTCTATTCTAAATGATAATCTTTCTGGGTAGAGTATCCTAGGTTGCAGAGTTTTCCCTTTCAGCACTTTGAATATATCATGCCACCCCCTTCTGACCTTCAAAGTTTATGCAGAGAAATCAGTCTTTCTTATGGAGATTCCCTTGTATATGACTATTTTTCTCTTGCTGTCTTAAGAATTCTCTCTGTATCTTAGACTTTTGCCATTTTGATTACGATATGTTTTAGTGTGGGTCTGTTTGGGTTTATCTTGTTTGAGTCCCTCTGCATTTTCCATACCTGAATAGCTGTTTCCTTCTTTGGGTTTGGAAAGTTTTCAGCCATAATTTCCTCAAATACATTTTCAATCCCCTTCTTTCTCTCTTCTCCTTCTGGGACACGTATAAGGTGAATGTCTCTGTGCCTAATATTACCTCAGAGATGTTTTAAACTGTGCTAATTTTTTAAAATTTGTTTTTGCTTTTATGATTGCGTGGTTTCCATTATCCTATATTCCAAATCACCTGTGTGTTCTTCTGTATCACTTAGTCTGCTCTTCATTCCTTCTAACGTGTTTTTTATTTCAGGTATTGAATACTTCATTTCTGATTGGGTCTTCTTTATGTTTCCTAGTTCCTTGTTAAAAATTTCATGGTGTTCATTTATTCTTTTCCCTAATTCAGTTAACGTTTTTATTACCAACACTTTGAATTCTGTATCTGATAAATTGTTTCTGTTTTTTTTTTTTTTCTTCAGGGATTTGCTTTTGCTCTTTCCATTGAGAGCAGTTCCTCTGCCAGTTCATTTTGCTTAACTTTATCTGCCTGTATGAATTTAGGTTAAACACTTACCTCTTGAGATCTCAAAGGGGTGTTCTTATGCAGGAGCATCCTTATACAGACTGTGTGTGCCTAGTGCCTTTGGTGGGAAAGCTGGATTTGACGTGGATGCAAGGCATGTCTTTCCTCAGGGTGTGCCGGCAGTTACTGCTTTGGTAGGGGGTGGGACTGAAGATGGAGGGTCTAGAGCTGGAGCCAGCTTTGAGTTGGGAGTTTCCCTCTACTCAGTGGCCATCAACACCCTATCAGGTGTGAGGTCTGTTCCCAGGCTGCTGGAGCAGAAGCTCTGGGGGTTCTGGCTCTGCTCCTTCGAGGAGTGTGTTTTCTTCTCTCCCCACACTGGGACCCGTGACCTAGAGTGTGGAATGCTGAAGCACAGGGCGGCCTGTGTGGGCTCTTGGCTTGTGTAAGCCACAGAGAGGTGTCCACGCTGTCTCTGATGCACTGCCTGTGCACACACTTAGAATTGTTTCTCTCACTCTGCTCAGATGCAGCTTTGGGTGCAAGTCCCCTTTGTCACTTTCAGTGGGTCACTGCTCCCTGCTTCTGCCACCCTCCCCCTATTGTGGGTCCATACTACAGGGTAGGCAGGGCCTACACGGACTCTCTGCCTACACTGGGGCATGAGCCCTGATAGAGCAGCTGCTGCCAGAGTTGTGGGCTGCTTCTGATGTGCTGCTTGAGTAAGTGCCAGTAATGGCCACCACTGCTGCACCCAGGCTCTACCCTAGGATAGGGTCACCTCTACATCTGTTGGTCAGGTCTTCTCCCCCGTTGTGGCCATCCCAGATCCAGTGCCATGCTGTGACGTAGAGTGAGCTGGGCCTGAACATTTGCTTGGCTAGGGCCGGGGCGTGCATCAAGGTGGTCACAGGAAACCTAGCAGCCACTAAATGAGTCTTCTCTCCACCCTCTCTGCCCTGCCGTGGGGTCAAGCCAGCACACACACTCCTCTCAAGCTGAGTCCAGGCTTCCCACAGCCCTCCTGTTAGTCCCAGTGGTCCTCCAACCAGTCAAGAGGGTGCTCATGTCTCCCATGTAGGACTCCAAGACTAGGGTGCCCAGTCTGTGGCTCTCACCACTCTCTCCTCAGAGTAGTTGTCCACCCGTGTATTCTCCCTCTTTCTCTGAGTCTCCTCCCAGGGGCATGGTCCCAATCTGATCACCTTTCTTTCCTTCCCATCCAATTATGTGTGGATCTTTCTCACAGCCTTTGTTGTTCCAGGGTCCTTCTGCCAGTTTCCGATTCGTTTTCAGTGAGAATTGTTCCACATGTAGATGTATTTTTGATGTGTTTGTGGGGGAAAGTTAGATCCATGTCCTCTTATTCCACTATCTTGATCAATCTCCCTCAAACCTTTTCTTTTTAATCTTAGGTTTTAATTTATACATGGAAAAGGATGAAATGGTAATATTTATCTGGCGCAAATATTCCTAGGAGACCTGTTCCTCTGAGAAAATGGCAAATTTGGTGTTAGTCCAAAAGAAGTGTCTCTAATTCCGTTCCCTACCACCATCACACATAAAACAACTTCTGTCTTCAGAAGCAGACACTCCCCTCAGTCTGATCTGAGTTTCCCCTGGCATATAAAATACTCTTCTCATTACGTCAGCAGAATGAAGTAAATGTCGTATCCTCCTTTGAAGGTCAAGAATACCTTTTTTATCATTTAGTTCTTCTTAGTTTTCCATTTGTATAAATGACTATTGTAGGTATACTTAGCCCTTTCTTTTGAGTATCAAGAAAAATGGTGGCTTTCCTTTATGATTTTGGTTCCAGAAGAATAAAAACAATATCTAGAGCTTTCTTTTTGCAGCCTTAAAAAAGCTTTGAACAGCCCTAGAATGTTACAAAAGATGAAGAAATTTGCTCTGACTCCTATTATGTGGACGAGTTTATTATTATTAATGATTATTATTCAGAACATCTTAGATGCATCTATGATATCTCTATTTACTCTAAGTATTCATCTTTAGAAAAGAATTCACTCAATTTCTATAAACACTGTATTTGCTGCTTCTTTGCCTAGATATTAACCTGAAAATTTAGTTGTAAATTAAGTATGTTAGAAAAAGCATTGCTGAACTTTAAGTACTATGTATTTACCATGTGAATGTTTAAAACTTAATATATTTAAGTATGTTTACTATAACACTTGAAATAACATACTGCCATTTGAGTATAAGAAACCAGCTTATATTGGTTCCGTTTTTCTGGTCATACATTTTTCATTTTAATACAGAATATTTTTATGTATATGTCCATTTTACATCCATAGCTAAGAATGTAAAAACAGGATATTTATATTTATAAACGAAACACTTGGCTTTGCTGTCCCATGATTCAAAAGTGTCATTATCTATCCAGGAATGAATACTAACAATTTTAGCATCATGTTACACTATGTCAACTTTTGTTTCTTACAGATTCAGATGAAACAAAAAGTAATTTTGAGACTAATCCATAAAATTGTGCTTGAGAGTCAATTAATTATAATACATCATTCCCTGCCTCTCTTTAATATACAGAAACATAGTTCTGTTACTGTGACATTATAGATACTTCAAAAACTCTCACCAACTAATATATGCTTAACACTCCAGTAGAGTACTAAGAATTTGAGCTGGAAATGTGTATGCCATAAACAACTAGAGAACGGGAAGCATTTCACAGAGGGAACTTGAATGTGTAAGAAGACCTATTTGAAGAAGCAGAGGGTTCTTACAGAAAAGTGTTGTAACTTATAAAGGTGGGAAATTCCAACAAGTATAGCCTCTGGTAAAAATAAGATAATTAGATTTAGTCCTCTAAACAATAAAAATCATTGACAGGAAAAATTTTAAAATGACTATAAAATTAGGGAAAAGATGCTTTGTCAAAAAAAATGGAAGTTTATTCAATTACTTTCTTTCTCCACAGTCACATATTTTTCAGGAAACACGATGAGGTACTGTGTTATCCCCTGTGTGGAGTAAAATTTTTATTAAATTGAAATTCCTATCCTTTGGAGCAATTTGCTTCCTAAGGAAGTTTACATTCTAGAAAAGAAAATAATATGGACATAAACAGTAGTAACGTAAGAAAGGTCGTTATCAGTGCTTTAAGAGAAACCAAAACAGTATTACAGGTGTTCAAGAGAGGGGTCAAAGAGGTAATACAAGGAGATCTAAAAGGAAGAGATCTTTAGTTTCCAACTTATGTACAGCTCTCTGTTTTTAATTGTTCTTATTCAGATCACATATCTTTCTTAATCATGTTGACCTCTCAGCATTGACTTTGTAAAAGTCTCACTTCAGACCTCAACTCCCTACACTGTGTTTAAAAACTGCCTCTTTGATGAGGCAGTTTTCCTCCTCAGTTACATTCAACATTACTTCAGCTAGATCAAGCCATCAGTAGTTTTCTCTGTCTCTAACAGCTACGTAAAAGTGATACAGGACTCACAGACTTAGAGAATGAACTTATGGTTACAGTGGGGAAGGGTCAGGGGGAGGATAGATTGGGAGTTTGGGATTGACATGTACACACTGCTATATTTAAAACACATAGGGCTTCCCTGGTGGTGCAGTGGTTGAGAGTCCGCCTGCTGATGCAGGGGACGTGGGTTCGTGCCCCGGTCCAGGAAGATCCTGCATGCCGCAGAGCGGCTGGGCCCGTGAGCCATGGCCGCTGAGCCTGCACGTCCGGAGCCTGTGCTCCGCAACGGGAGAGGCCACAGCAGTGAGAGGCCCGCATACCGCAAAAAAAAAAAACAAAGCCCCCCAAAAAAAAACAAAAAACAAAAAACACATAACCAGGAAGGACCCACTATATAGCACAGGGAACTCTGCTCAATATTCTGTAATAACCTAAATGGAAAAAGAACTTGAAAAAGAATAGATACATGTGTGTGTATAACTGAATCACTTTGCTGTACACCTGAAACTAACACAATATTGTTAATCAACTGTACTCCAATATAAAATAAACAATTTTTTAAAAGTGATACAGGAGCAGATAAAGAGATCAAAGGCTCTTAGAATTGTGTTCATTATTTTTGAACACATATATCCTGGTTTTTTATCATTAAATGTCATTTAAGGAACACCAACATCAACATGAAGATGTCACTGTGTATAAGTCAAGATATAGTTTCTGACTTTTGGAGCTATCAATCAAATTTCAGCAATGGAGATAACTTGGGTGACACTGACGTAATACGAAGTGGAGGAACTCACACCTATAGTGCGTGGATATGTCATTTCTGCTTTTCCATTAATCCTGTATGCATTAGTCCCAGAGGAAACGCCAATTTCCTGAGGGGTTTTTTTAGAGGACAAAACCCAGCATGGAAAGAAATTGTCTTATTGAGAACATGAGATGGGATTGGTTTGTTAGTTGGTGACGATAGAACTGTCATCAAAAATTGTCAGTCATTTTTCTCATACAAGTATATTTAGTTACAGTTCTGGGTAATTAACACTAGTGAATACTGTTTGGGTATTTATGTTCCAAGGGCTGTGTTTACTACAAGTTCATAGTTATAAGAGGTAGTTCGATGTCACTAAATATGTTCAGGGTCAAATCCAATATATATGTGCCTTTGAAATTACATTCTTTGAAGACATTTAAAGAAAATCTGTGTGAGGTGTATAGGTTACAAACTTTGAAAATGATTCATCTGAAGAAATAGGCTTTCACCCACGGTTCGTATGCCCTCACTTCCATTTGATAATCTTACAGTAAGGTCACTGCCATAGGCCTTTTACATGTACTTTCAAAGCCATAAAGATAATTAACTCTGGATCCAAGGTTAGGCAGTGTTCTGTAGATGGAGTTGAAAGCACATTTACTGTTGTTGTTGTTGTTTTGTTGCTTTATAAATAGTTGAAAGGTCTTCACTACATGAGTAAATGTGTTGTTTTGTGTTTTATACATACGCTATATACTATAGGTACAGTGTAAAATAGCTTTGACTTTAAAATGTGCTGAAAATATTTTGAAAGGTAAAAGCACATGGATATGTAAGCTTGGAAGAGTAATCCCTGTAGGGTTAAGCTCACGAATAAGAATTAATTTCATGTTTAACATGGTTTCACTCACTTTGCATTCTGTGTTCTGCAGTATACCACATGGATGACTGCAACAGTTTTATTTTACATTTCTGAATTGTGGCTTATCTATTTAATGATTACGCATTATCATACTTGAAGCAATACATACTTGAAGCATACTTGAAGCATTATCATACTTGAAGCAATACATGGTCAATTTTTCAAAATCTTACTGTAAAGGTATTACCAAAGGATGTCATGTGAATCTCTATTAAAATAAAAATATGTGCTCATGTTTTGAAAGATCAAATATGTACCCATGTATTTGATGCTCAATAAAAACACCCTCTCATTTTTTGCAGATAAAATCATATCTCTGCCATGAGGACTTTTTTCCAGAGAGACACTCTTAAAAATCCTTAAATAATGAATGGAATTGTTCTAAATTTACATGTAATTGTGTGAATATTCACTTACTAGTATTGTTAAAATGCCTGAAATGCATAGCAAAACATACATAAACTTTAGTGTATTTGTTTAAATTTTAGTGTAACACTAAAATAAGCTGGACTTAGAGTGCCATTACTTGTGATAGTGGTTAGGGTGATTAAGTATATAAGGCTTTTTAATAGCATTTTTGAAGGAGAGGAATGGAAGGCCATGTGTCATAATACTTCTTCTATCAACAAAATTTGTCTGTTTCCATGAGGCACAAATTAGATTCTTTTGCAAAGGTTGTCTGAGATTTAGTCTATAGTTTGATTTCCTTTGTCATTTCAACCACATTACATTTCTGTTTTACAGGTGGATTGATTTCTGTGTGGCTCATTGCTTGTATTATTTATTTAGATTAGGCAGTTGACCTTACTCTAACTCCACAAGTGAAATAAAGTAGACTATGATGAAATAGTCAAAGAAGAAATGATCTTGTGATAACAGAAATAGACGAGTTTTTTAACCCATGCAAACTTGGGTTAACTTGACTTTAAGAATTCACTGTAAACATGTAATTTCTATTAATAACTCTGAGGCATAATGGAAGTAGTTAGAACTCTTAATTGTATGAGTTAAACATATGTGTTATACACAGTTGATGAATCTTTCCTAAATTACTGACTGTATTAAGAAGCATCTATTCTCTGTCAACAGCATGGTAGGCACTCTTGGGAATGCACAATAATGGATTGATTTCTGTGTGGCTCATTGCTTGTATTATTTATTTAGATTAGGCAGTTGACCTTACTCTAACTCCACAAGTGAAATAAAGTAGACTATGATGAAATAGTCAAAGAAGAAATGATCTTGTGATAACAGAAATAGACCAGTTTTTTAACCCATGCAAACTTGGGTTAACTTGACTTTAAGAATTCACTGTAAACATGTAATTTCTATTAATAACTCTGAGGCATAATGGAAGTAGTTAGAACTCTTAATTGTATGAGTTAAACATATGTGTTATACACAGTTGATGAATCTTTCCTAAATTACTGACTGTATTAAGAAGCATCTATTCTCTGTCAACAGCATGGTAGGCACTCTTGGGAATGCACAATAATCAGAAGTTATCTTCCCTCAAGGAAGTTCAAACTTCATAGATTCAAAGCTTATTTTTATGAAAAGTAACAAAATAATTAAATGGGAAAATACATCACTGTGTATTACGGAACAGCAATACAATATGACAGTGTATATAGCACAAGGCACATTATCTACATAGGGAATAAATATAGGATTTCAGGAGAAAAAAATGGATTCAGTTTATTGAAAAGGGAAAAAGTTAAATATGAACTGTCTTGAAGGGAACTAATTAGGTTGCAGAGAGGCCAAAAAGAGCATTTTTAAGAATATAATGGTCAAAGCAAATTGCAAAGTGAGACCATGTATATACATGGTATGTCCTGGGGAAGATGGAGAGGCTGTTTTAACTGGAGTACAGAGCTGGTGTAGGAGAAAGAAATATGGATGAAAAGGTCAACTGAGATTGCCTTGTGGAGGGTAAATGGGTGCACTACCAGATAAACAGCTGAGGAGCTCTCAGGGGATTGAGAAAATCCCAGGAGAGAGAAAAGAAAATATAAAAGGGATATTCAGTGAAAGATAGGACTCAAAAATGGGTGGCCAGCAGGCTGCAGGAGATGAGTAGTATTAATCCAAAGATAAAGGAACTGAACATGAGTTATAACTACTGACCAGCGTACAGGAGGATAAGCTAATAAACATTTAATTAGCTGAAATGTTTGGGTGAGGAGGGTAAGTTGTAGACAGAAATATCTTGTATTTGGCTCTTATTTTGAACCAAAGGTGAGGAAAATAAAAATGTAATATCCAAACAGTACGTTTAGAGTACTAATTTCACAATAAAGTATATTGTAATGCATTATATAAAATAACTTTGTATTTTAAAACATTAATTTTTATAAGACAAAAATATAAATTAAAAAGAGGGAAAAATAAGATTAAGGAATTTAGAGTACACTTTATATCCTCCAGAAGCTCCATTTGTTTTTATTTTATATACTTTATATACGATAAACAGAGAAATTAAAAGAACGTTACTCAATTTAGCTAATAACTAATTTAAATAGTATTAATTTTGTTTTTAAAATGCTTCACCTCTTTTTTATAATTTCTATTAAACATGTTGAATACAAAGTTTCAAGCTCTGGTTCTGAGCTCAGTTAAGATGCAGTGTGTCTAGGTGCAAAATGATTCTGCAACAAAATAGGTGAATCCAAAAGGAAAGACTGTATCATCGTTCATGCTTACTAAATCATGATGGTCACTTCAA
Source organism: Delphinus delphis (assembly GCF_949987515.2). Lineage (NCBI taxonomy): Eukaryota > Metazoa > Chordata > Mammalia > Artiodactyla > Delphinidae > Delphinus > Delphinus delphis. Next base: position 42,811,614 of record NC_082691.1, read on the forward strand.
ATCCACTCACCAATGACAGAAAGTATGCTGATGTTGATGTTGAACATTCCCGCCTTCATCATTAGCTGGTTGTATCTCTGTCTTCGCTAATGTTAATCAGTTGTTTGGCAAACTAGTTGGAAGACTTTTCCTATACATTCAACAAATAGGTCTAAAATCTACTGAAAATCTTTATTTCAAACACTTAAACAAGTGAGCAAATTTTGACTCCAAATATAAGTGTGTATAATGTCCATGGGGACTTCATTTGCTTAAAATACTACCTTGAAAAGACAGATTAAATATGTTTATACTTTTTTCCAAACAATATAATAGGCAGCATTCTTCTAGAAGTCAGTAAATTTGGATTTCTTTTTTTAATAAGAGAAAACTGTTCAGTGTACCTTTAAATCTGATTCTTTTTAAAAATATATTTTTAATTAATTTATTTATTTATGGCTGTGTTGGGTCTTTGTTTCTGTGCGAGGGCTTTCTCTAGTTGTGGCAAGCGGGGATCACTCTTCATCGCGGAACGCGGGCCTCTCACTATCGCGGCCTCTCTTGTTGCCGAGCACAGGCTCCAGACGCGCAGGCTCAGTAATTGTGGCTTACGGGCCCAGTTGCTCCATGGCATGTGGGATCTTTCCAGACCAGGGCTCGAACCAATGTCCCCAGCATTGGCAGGCAGATTCTGAACCACTGCGCCACCAGGGAAGCCCAAATCTGATTCTTTTTAAAGCATTTTACATGAGCAAACCAGCAAAGCATTCTGTAGTATAAATGATGTTCACGATCACTGCCCATATATCATTACAGATTATTGTTAAGAATTTACTGTAGATCTTGGGGTTTTGTTTGCTTGCTTCCTTGCCTGCTTGCTTCTAAAACATAGTATAGCATTTTTGGCCTTTCATGCTTCAACTTCTCCCTCTCATTGCACTGTCCTGGAAGGATGCAGTGAAAGAAATTCACACGTAGTGTTATCTTTTAGTAACCTTGCTCTAGAATCTATTTCATCAGTGGTTACCCTTATAGACAGTGGTCCCTCCGCATAGAACACCACTTTCGTTACATGTCATCCACCACTCATAACATACCTTTCTCCATACATATTCTTATTTACTGCCCCAAACTAAACTTTTCATGAGCTAAGACAGAACAGAAACTTTTATAATTGAGTCTCACTATGAGCAATCTCCCCAACTTACATAATTTGACATACCTCTTCTTTCAGCTAACTCATCAGCAGTGTTTTCTGTGTGATTCTCCCCAAAAGTTTGCTGACAAAGGATTTTGTTTAAGTTATCATATTGTTTACCATATATTGTTTCAGTCATTTTCTTTCACCAGGGCAGAAGAAAGCTATATTCGTCTAATGGTACAATTTCATTAAATTATTTCATTGTTAAGTTAGAAATTTAAAAGATATTTCAAAATATTATTTAATTTAGGACATTTCTGTTAAGTGATGGTGTATCATAACTCTTAATGTTGCTGGAAAAGAGAAAGAGGTTTGTCATTATTAACAAAATCTTTAGTTTTAAAATGTCTTGTTCACCCTGAAGCCTGAAGGTACTAGAAAATAAACGGATTAAGTGTTACTAATATTTAGTGTACTTACTGATACTGGCAACCTCTCTCAGTCTACTCAGTTCTTGTAATATTTTGAGGGAAGTTTAGGTTTTGATCAATGCAAACCTCAAAGTACAAAGTACACTTACGTTAGTAATAGCGCTTGTGTGTCATAATTCAAATAATCTCAATAATTTTACTGGTCAGTTTCTTATCAGATATGACTAGATTTGTCATTGTTCCCAACCCTCCCCCACTAAGTGACTGAAAAAGAGTTTGTAGTAGGAATAGAAGAATCTGCTTTGCCAGTTTCTTGTTCACTTGTGTTTGCATACTTTGTCCGATCTTCAATTCATGTTCACACTTTCATGCCATATATTTATTTTGGGAAAATTGATTTATGCTACTCTAGATTGTATAACACTTCAATCTATGTATTAATATACAAGGAAACTCCAGTGTTAAACAAGTGAAAATGAAAGAAAAGTTTAAATATGCCTTTGCTTGATCTAATTCTGACCTTCTTTCAGAATAGCATAGGTAGCCAATGGACTAAGTAAGGCACCAGTATTGATTTGTGTGCTAAATATAAGCAATTCTTAATGTGTTTTTTATTTTATAGATAAAATATTATTTGAGTAAAAATTTATAGAACACCTGGAGAACTTTTTGTAGGTTCTGATAAAGTAGGTCTGGGGTGGAATCTGAGAGTTTGCATTTTAACAAGCTCCCGGATGACTTAGGCTGCTGGTCCCTGGACCACGCTTGGAATAATGGGATTCTACAACACTCCAGTGCATCTTCTCACAAACACCATATGAAGCTTGCTTCCGATTTGAAGACAGCTATAGACGATGGGGTGTCATTTAAGGGTTTTCTAAGAGAAAATAAAATCAGGTTTATTTTAAGGACCAAAGAAAGAATCCAGTTAGTAAGCTATTGCAGTAGTGAGGTAAAAAGTGTTAGAGTTGTCAATGGAAATGGAAAATAATGGATGTATCCTAAGGGAAAAGTAAATCTCAATAATATGAATGACCAAATCCTATTGATATTGAAATAACTTTAAGAACTGTTTTGAGATGGTGTTCTGTTATTAATTTAGAACAGAAATATTAAATCTCCTAAGTAAAGTAGAAAAATATAAAGAATGTAATGATATCTTTTACTTTTTAAAAACACGAAACCCTCGTTGGTGTTCCATATCTGTCCATTGTGCTAAGTTGGTAATAGTGTATTTCAATTATTTCAACATTTTGGTCCCAAAATGAATTTAGAGAAAGAGTAATAAATGAAGGTGTTCCTTATAATAGGTATTTTTGTGATGATATATTTAATTAGTTATTTTACCAGTGGATTTTTGTTTTGAATTGTTCCTTCCCCTTATTATGGGTGTTATCATTTTGAGATTTCACACTTTCTTGGTAGGGTGAAAGAGAACAGGAAGGGGACTGCTGCAATTAGAAGGAAAGTATGATGGCCTAGAAAAAAAGAAGGTCAGTGAAAGAAAAGGCAAGGAGGCAGTAGGGAAGAAATGAATGAGGAGTTCAAGAGAGTTGAAAATGGATATCTGGTGATATTGGTAACAATCTCAGTGACTCAACTTCACAAATATGTATCCATTGCCTGCTGCATTCTGGTACAATGGCAGAATATTGTCAGTCGCAGCCTACATTTTCATTAGAAAGATGCCACCTATAATGTGATATAATATTAGTACTGGGGTCTCAAGATTAAATTCAAAAATATCTGGATGCCTGAGGAGAACCTCAGAACCCCTGCCGTCCAACCAGTGTTTGGTGTGTCACGTAGCTCTTATCAGAACTCCAGCAGCCTTGTCAAGAGCTATGCCCCAACCCTCTGGTTTTCATTATGAGAGAGACTGGGGTGGATATGAGAAATTATTCTTCAGTGACTGAAAAGGTAATCTAGAAAACATGAGACCCACTAGGCATGAGGTATTTATGTTTTATGATTCCCAAGTCAGTGTTGTTTCTTCAGACTATGGGAGACGATATAAGGGGGAAATAAGTTAATTTCAGCACTACTCATACACTGGTCAGAATTCATGTGGTACTCACAGATAAAGTAGCCAACCTGGAAAAAATATCGGTTCAAATTGTATTTCTCCTTGATTCAGTTATGCCATGAGGGACTCACAATCCATTTAGAATATCAGCATAGTCATTGTACACCTCAATCAATTTAATGCAAAGAGGGGAAAGGGAATCATTAGGGCACACACACAAAAAATCAATTCTGGGCATCTGTCTGCATGCAGACCTCAGGCCAAAACAGATTGAGTACCAAAAGATAGGCAAAAGGGAAATCCCAGATTTCATCGTGCAGTTCTTTGGTGCTACTCCTGTTACGTGACTAATGAACCTTTCATTTTGAATCACTGTGTTTTACAACTGCACCTAATCATTATTTCTAAAACCTAAAACTGTAATGTGGGCAGAAGCTTTAGATTAGGTGAGGCATGATGGATTGTCATTGTCAAAGTATTAATAGAAAGGTTCATTTTACATTAGAAATATAAAATATGGTATTTTATTCACATCTCCCTTTTGAGCTCTGATTCAGCTGCCCAAATGGACTGTATCATTCAGGACTGCACAACTTTGCCAAACGATGTAGGACATTTGGCAGTACATATATTAAATTCTGTTTTCCTGTAGTTCTCATGAAAAATGCTTCACATCATTGTGTTTCTCTATAAAGCACTATTTTTTTTCTAAATAATATTAAAGTGTGATCAAACCACAGTGTGATAACCACAATAAGAGCAATGCAAATTAGTGTTTCTAATTGAAATTGTTTCTGTTAAAGCATTAAGATTTTATGTCTGTTTCAGTCTATTTTTACTGTAAATGTATTGTAAAATTTAATATTGCAACACTGTTAAATTATTCTCTCTTTTTTATAGATGAAAAAACAGACTCACACAGAATAAAATAATTCATTAGGACTTGCAGCAAATAATTACTGAACCTACAGTTTGAACCAAATTGTTTCTCTAAACCTAGCACTCTTGATAATTAAGGCCTAGAGAAAGCAAGAGATTTGCACTAAAAGTCACACAAATACTCTTAGATGTTTAAGTAAATATGATATGGATATTCAGATCTATTTCATGCACATATATAAACATGGAAAAATAACATAAACATCACAGCATACACAATAGAAGTCTATTTCAAATACATAAAGTAGATTATTTTCAAACTAACTACATAAAATTCAATCATAAAAAATACAAATAATTTTCCATTTTTTAATGACCCTATTGACATTTCACTTTCCAATCTGGGTTCTAAATTAATGTAAAATTACAGAAGGAGAAAGTAGTGAGTCTTAGTAAATCCACTGCCATTCAAAGCCAAACAAGCTAAGTCTTTCAAAACTTTAACAACAAAAATATTCCAAAAAACAATGTATCTGAAAATGTTTGGTACAAATATTTATCATAGAAACTGTGTGCAGTGCTTAAGCAAGTTCAGTCCCTATATACAGTTTCTGGTAAGAACATCTCAGGTTTAAGAATATAAACTTAATCCTGTTAATCCTATTTCACTACATGTGTAATCAAGTTAACAAGTGTCATCAGGCATCTCTGGGAATTAGAAAGTGGGACTTATATTGAATTAATGCTTCTGTATGTTAAAAGTTTAGCATTTTGTTTTAAAAGTGCAAAGGATTGACATCAAAACTGAAATTTAAAAGTATGTTATTTTTCAATGATTCATGTTTGCGTAGGATTTTATATTTTACAAAAGAAAATGTTGATCAATTAAATGGCTTTTCTGCTATTTCTTTGATCTTAATTTTTTTTAAAGGAATTTTGCCTTTTTTTTTTTTTTTCCGGTACGCGGGCCTCTCATTGCTGTGGCCTCTCCCGTTGCGGAGCAGAGGCTCCGGACGTGCAGGCTCAGCAGCCGTGGCTCTCGGGTCCAGCCGCTCTGCGGCATGTGGGATCTTCCCGGACCGGGACACGAACCCGCGTCCCCTGCATTGGCAGGCGGACTCTCAACCACTGCGCCACCAGGGAAGCCCAATTTTGCCTTTAAAAGAAAAAAAAAATTATTTATTTATTTATGGCTGTGTATGGCTCTTCATTTCTGTGCGATGGCTTTCTCTAGTTGCGGCAAGTGGGGGCCCCTCTTCATCGCGGTGCGCGGGCCTCTCACTATCGCGGCCTCTTGTTGCGGAGCACAGGCTCCAGACGCGCAGGCCCAGTAATTGTGGCTCACGGGGCTAGTTGCTCCGCGGCACGTGGGATCTTCCCAGACCAGGGCTCGAACCCGCGTCCCCTGCATTGGCAGGCAGATTCTCAACCACTGCACCACCAGGGAAGCCCTGATCTTAATTTTGAGGAGTGTCTTTAATTTAGGCATCGTCCTTATTCATAGGTCTTACACTAAAGGGTTGTATTTAGGGATTTTTTAAAAGTGTGTTCCCCTGGTTTCATCTGGGAGAAACATCTCAACGTTTAGTTGTTTGATTACTGTACTTACAGCTTACACAGCAGGCTTGATCAGTAGTTTTTAGCTGTTACATGTACTTATGCATATGTATCTCCTTATGTTCATGCACTGATTTGGGTACTCAGATATATATGATGGTATATAAGAAAGAAAAGAACTATTTTTCAGTAACATAAAAATTCTTTTTCCTTTTTAAAAACTCAACTTCCTTAAATGTCCACAACATGTTGAAAATAAGTTGGAAACTACTCTTAATCCACCAAATATCAAAATTTAGGCTTAAATAATACATTGTTATGGTAGGGAAAATACATACATATATGTATATATATTGTAAACACACCTATTTTCTTTTTCCTTAATTAAATTTTTGCCTAGGTTTTGATCCACAGTAATATTCCATGTGACACTTTATAAAGCAATAAAATCAGTATAGAGTGCTGCTGACAATACCACAGAGTAAGATCAGAGGAGTGTTACTTGAAAATGCTTAATAAAGAGATGCTTCTGCTGCATATTCCAAAAATGGAGCTATCCTGGCTTCATTGCAGGAAGACTGTGCACTGTATTGAATGCTGTACTAGAAATTATTATAGTGTGCCTCCAGAACACTATTTACTCTAATATTCTGAATAATAACACATCTAGTTGATAGATGGCAACTTCGTTCTGTATACTTAGGCAAAAAACCTTGGTGTCATCCATGACCCCTCTCTTACACTCATACCACACATTCAACCCATTAGCAAGATTTATGGGCTCAATTTTGAGAATATATCCCAATTCCGCAGCTCATCACCACTTTTGCTCCTACTCTTGATTCAAGCCACCATCATCTCTTGCCCAGATTATTGCAGTAGCTTCCTAACTAGTCTTTTGATTCTACCCTTGCTACTTTTGGGTCTATTTTCAGTTCCGCAGCTAGAGTACACACAACCCTCCAAGAGCTTTCCATTTCACTCAGAGTAAAACCGAAGTTCTTATAATGTCCTTCAATGTCCTGTATGGTCTGGTTCAATTACCTCCTGTCTGAAAATATTCCACTAATCTTTTCCTTGCTCATTCTGCTCCAGCCCTACTGACCTCCTTGTTATGATCAAAACACACCGGTCATGCTTATACCTCAGATCCTTTGAACTTGCTCTTGTCTCTGCTGAAATGCTCTTTTCCCTCATAGGTACATGGCCAGTTCTCTTATCTTCCTTCATCTTCACTCAAATGAGAACCTCTGGTCATAGCTCCAGATAAAACTGCAAAGCCAATCAACCAACCAACAAACAAATAACAGAGAAGTTTGCTTTATCTGCTTTATTTATCTTCTTAGTAAATACTTATTATTATCTAACTTACCATTTAAGTTACTTATTTATTGGTTTATTTTTCTATCCCCTCAACTAGAGCCAAGCTCTGAGAGGTCAGGGACTTTTTTCTTTCCTTCATTGCCATATGCAGCACACTTTGAACAGTGCCTGAAACCTAGCGGGCAATTAGTCAGTATTTGTTGAATGAATGAATGAATTTATTTCAAGAAGATAGTTCTCAGGGATGGAAAATATACAGGCTTTATTGCTGCATTTGTTTTTGTACATAATCAAAAATGTTACCACAGTGTTTTGGAGAGGTGATAAAAATAACAATTGTATGGATATTAGAAGTGAGTTTTGGCATATGTAAAACATTTTAAAGACATTTGTTTCTCTGGACCAGTATTTTAAATTCAAATTATTTGTGTATATAAATACCAAATGAATAATAGCTTCAAGTTTTCAAAGTCTTATGAAGAAGGCACATCTACGTGATTGACATAAAGAAGTAAAGGAAGCAGACTTCCCTGGTGGCGCAGTGGTTAAGAATCCGCCTGCCAATGCAGGGGACATGGGTTCCAGCCCTGGTCCGGGAAGATCCCACATGCCGCGGAGGAGCTAAGCCCGTGCGCCACAACAACTGAGCCCGCGTGCTACAACTACTGAAGCCTGCACGCCTAGAATCCGTGTTCCACAAGAGAAGCCACCACAATGAGAAGCCCACGCACTGCAACGAAGAGAAGCCCCCGCTTGCCACAACTAGAGAAAGCCTGCGCGCAGCAATGAAGACCCAACACAGCCAAAAATAAATAAACTTATTTAAGGAAAAAAAAAGAAAGAAAAGAAGGAAAGAGAGGTATACTACTTGGAAATGTAAATTAGCAAGAAAACAAATAGATTAATTCTATGACCTTGGGCAAATTACTGACCTTTTTGCATCAAATCTTTTCACATTTTAAAAGTGAGAGTGTTGAAATAGATTAATTCTTGGTTCCCTAATAGCTCAAAGATATTTCATAAATGTATATGGAATATACATGTGTTCTTGTTTAAAGCCTGTGCATACACACAGAAGGTATTACCACTTCACACACTAGTTTATCAAAAAAAAAAACGTTTATTGAATTTCTGTTGTGTATGAACTGAGGGTCATGAAGAAAATCTATGAAGACAGGCATGTTATCTGACTTCAGTGAGTTTACAGTTTGAGTAAGAAGAGAAACAAAATAGTATGAAAGAAAAAAGTGTGTAAATAAACCTGATCAGTGGTATGATGAGAATATATGGTGCCATAGTGCCCTCAGGGGGAGGAACTAACTGGGTTGTGAGGGACAAATAAGGCTTTCTGGAACAAGATGTAGTTTGAGCCACTAGTGTAAATAAGAGTACAGACTAACCAGGCAAAGATGATGGGATAGTTTTGAAGCAGGAAAGAACATATTAAAACATCTTAGGGGCAAAAAGGTAATAAGAGTTCAGTATATATGGAGCATAGAGAGCAAAAGAGAGACTCCAAATGAGGTTGAAGTGGTAGAGTGGGGCAAGATACCGGAAGGCCTGGAATAGCATATGAATTCTGCATTTTTACCAAAGACCCTTGGGGAATGATTGAAGGGTTTAAAATAGAAATGTAAAAATCAGTTTTCCAGTTAAGAAAGATCACTGGGGCGGTAACTTGAAGAATGAATTAAAGAGGAAGAAGACTTGGTGTAAGGAAGAGTTTTCAGGCTGTCTCAGTAATCCAGGTGAGAGATGCCTGTGGCCACTTTAGGGGAGTGCAGTGGGAATGGAGAGACGTGGCCTAATTCAGGATTCTTAGGACTATTTGAGGAAAAAGCAGATTTGGGGGATAAGATTAGTTTTGTTTTGTACATGTTGATTGTAGAAGTAGAAAGTGGAGTTTTCTAACAGTTTCATGTATCAGAAGCCTAAGATAAATGTCTTGCCTTGAGAAAATGATTTGCGATTCATAAGCATATGCTTGGTAAATGAAAGCGTGAGATTAGATGTCATCACTCAGGATACAGAGCAGGAATGGAGGAGGGCCTGAATGGGCCCTAAGGAGTCCCATCAGGGGATAGACAGGGTAGAAGGACCTAGCAAAGGAGAGGAAGAAGGAGCAATCAAGAGTTGTAAGCTAAAAGTATGACTCTGAAACACAAGGGAAATTAATGTTTAAAGAAGAGAAAGTTGTCAAGAATGTCAACTGCTTCTGAACATCCAAGTAAACAGGGACTGAGGAGGATCCACTGGATTTATCAGTGTAGATGTCTGAGGTGACCACGATGCTGGCAGTTTCAGGAGTGATGGAGGTGGGAACCAGTTGGTGGTAGGTTGCTTATAGGTAGAGGAGTGAAGAAATGGAAATAGCCACTTTGGATGAGTTAAGCTACAAGAAGTAGGTTAGAGAAAGGCAGAAACTGAAATGCAATGTAGGATTAAGGGGAGGGGGGTGTTATTGTTTTGTTTTGCTTCATTAAATTGAGAGAATCTTGAGCACATTTCAAGGCTGATGGAAATGAGCCAGTAGAAGGAGATTATTAAGGATAAGGGAATGGTGATAATTAAAGACCTAGATCCCCAAGAAAGCAGAGATGGAATGCAGAAAATAAGAGGGATCATTCTTATATGTTAGAAGGCACTTTGCAGAAAGTGGACTTAACAATGAAAACCCTGGTTTCAGCTAAGGCAGGAAGATGGAAGGAACCTAGAAAAGAATTTATCGAAGGAGTAGGAGAGTTTGCTAATCCAGGTTTTATATAGGTGACCAAAAGGCTTACCTTTTCTAGAAAATGAAAGATGTGACACTTGGCCTTATGTAGACTTTAAAAAGAACACATACACACTCACACAAAGATAATATGTTTGTACAGAAAAGATAAAGTCCAGCTCTTCTTTTGGCAATAATAGGTACAAAATTCCTCAATAACTATAAAGTAGTAAATTTGTCTGATGCTTTCTTTGACATCCTTTTTGCTTTCAATAATTTACCCATTTCAACATTGGTATCTATCTTTAAAACCTGTTGAGACAAAAAAGGAAATTTTCAATGAAATTCAGAGTTTTATATGCCCAAATTTTACTTTATCTTAAATTATTTGAACAAAATTAGGACCCAAATATGCCTCTAAGTTATATTGTATTGTGTTGTGTATTTTGTAATCTTTAAAAGGATTGTGGATTATGTGACAACTTCTTCAGTTTTCTGTATTTTTTTAAATTTAATTTTTATTTTATATTGGGGTATAGTTGATTTACAATGTGTTTCAGGTGTACAGCAAAGTGATTCAGTTATATGTATATATATCCATTCTTTTTCAGAATTTTTTCCCATTTAGGTTATTGCAGAATATTGAGTAGATTTCCCTGTGCTATTCAGTAGGTCCTTGTTGATTATCTATTTTACATATAGTAGTGTGTATATGTTAATCCCAAACTCCTAATTTATCCCTCCCCGCACTTTTCCCCTTTGGTAACCATAAGTTTGTTTTCGAAGGCTGTGAGTGTGTTTCTGTTTTGTAAATAACCTCATTTCTATCACCTTTTTAGATTCCACATATAAGGGATATCATGTGATATTTGTCTTTCTCTGTCTTAGTTCACTTAGTATGATAATCTTTAGGTCCATCCATGTTGCTTCAAATGGCATTATTTCATTCTTTTTTGTGGCTGAGTAATATTACATTGTACATATGTACCACATCTTCTTTATCCATTCCTCTGTCAGTGGCAATTTAGGTTGCTTCCATGTTTTGGCTATTGTAAATAGTGCTGCTATGAACATTGGAGTGCATGTATGTTTTTGAATTATGGTTTTCTCCAGATATATGCCCAGGAGTGGGATTGCTGGGTCATATGGTAGTTCTATTTTTAGTTTTTTTAAGGGACCTCCATACTGTTCTCCACAGTGGTTGTACCAATTTACATTCCCATCAACAGTGTAGGAGGGTTCCCTTTTCTCCACACCCTCTCCAGCATTTATTGTTTGTAGACTTTCTGATGATGCCCATTCTGACTGGTATGAGGTGATACCTCATTGTAGTTTTGATTTGCATTTCTCTAATAATTAGCAATGTTGAGCATCTTTTCATTTGCTTTTGGCAATCTGTATGTCTTATTTGGAGAAATGTCTATTTAGATCCTCTGCCCATTTTTTGATTTTTTTTTTTTTTATTATTATTGAGCTACATGAGCTGTTTGTATATTTTGGAGATTAATCACTTGTCAGTTTCTTCCTTTGCAAATATTTTCTCCCATTCTGTGGGTTTTCTTTGTTGTGTTTATTGTTTCCTTTGCTGTGCAAAAGCTTTTAAGTTTAATTAGATGTCATTTGTTTATTTTTGTTTTTATTTTCAGTACTCTAGGAGGTGGATCCAAAAAGATATTGCTACGATTTATGCCAAAGAGTGTTCTGCCTGTGTTTTAGGTAAAGATTTCTTATCAGCTAATTCTTCAGTCAATTCCTTATCTTCAGTGAATGCACTCAGTAGACTAATGCTATATTAGGACCTATTGGTTAGAGCAATTTAGGCACAGATTAATGATTTATTTAAAGGGAAAGAATGTGGATAATTATCACAATTGTATACATTGTTTCCTGGTAGACCCAGCTAGTTCCACTTAACACAAGCTTTTTAATTATTCATAAAACCTATAGAATGCGCCAGTATTCAAAATGCAGATATTTTAATAGGTCAATATAAATGTGAGGCTATTTGGAATATTTTATCAGATTAGACATAGTAAACAAAACAACCATAGTTCAAATTGTATATACATATATACTTAGGTAGGTTAAGCAGTTTGATGGAAAGAATAAAGTTTAAATATATAAAGTTGTTTAGAGCCTTCCTACGATCAAAAAAGCCCTCATACAAAGAGATATACAACTTGGGTTGCGAAACACGAGCTTGCTAATCCTTGCATAGTTTTGCATTTGCTATGCTGTATATCAAAGAAAATTAAAGTACTCTCAAGTGAGAACGCAGCGTGCTCTTTACAAACTTGTGTTTAGGCTCTTGTCCAAAGGAAATTACATTTCCTTTTATGTAGATTACTTCAGTAATGATTGCAAACATATTGTTGGTAATCTTTGACAATACGTAGAGAATAAAGTTTTGAGAAGTTAGTTGTCTTGAATTTCATAGAGAGAAACTTTTGATTTCGGAAGGTGCAGATGGGCAAAGGTCCTAGAAAAGATTATCTAGAAGGTACTCTGCAAGCTCTTCACAAACTAAATATCATAGGAACCATATGAAGATATGTATCTGGGACTATAGGCACAAAAGTGCTAGTTAAAGACGTCAGAGATTGGAGCAGCTAGGAGACCAACAAATAACACTTTATATCCACATCTTAGTTTGGAACCAAATAAGAGACAAGAGTCAGGCACAGATGGAGATAGAAATGACAGATTCGTGGATCGAGGGAAATATTGTCACAGTGGGTTCCCTGGTACTTTGCTGTGGAATTAGACAGACATATCCTCCTAGTAACACTCACAAGTGGACAGTAGATAGACTTCTCCATAGAGGCAGCCCAAATGTCAGAGAACAGATCAGAATTTGCCATCCTACGGAAAAGTTGGTTCCAAGAAAGAATGAGAGAAAGGTGCTTGGCAGGCGTTGTACAATTCTTGTGCTTTAATTCTCTTCCCTCCATGGAGAAGAGTAAATAAAGGGCGAGGTGGTGGAAGGAGTGAGAAGAGGCAGGAATGTGATTACAGTAGAAGTCCCTCCACGTGGAGGCAGGGCTTGCTGTAACAAGAGTGGAGGAGGTGGGCTTCCCTGGTGGCGCAGTGGTTGAGAGTCCGCCTGCCGATGCAGGGGACACGGGTTCGTGCCCCCGTCTGGGAAGATCCCACATTCCGCGGAGCGGCTGGGCCCATGAGCCATGGCCGCTGAGCCTGCGCGTCCGGAGCCTGTGCTCCAAAACGGGAGAGGCCACAGCAGTGAGAGGCCCGCGTACCGCAAAAAAAAAAAAAAAAAAAAAAAAAGGGTGCAGGAGGTTCCTCACAAATGTAAGCAACAAAGATGGCTTAAGGGAGAACCCTGGTCATGTGGATATTGAAAAGGACAGAATAGTATATAGGCCACCTTTTATACACCTACTTCTGACTGAGAGAGATCACCTTCTTTGCTTTCATGTCGTTCTTGCAATCAGACCCTTGAATCAAGTCAAGTTTAGGTTTTAATATGTTAGGACAGTTAGCACTATACTTGCAAATGATAAGTTTTTAATAAGTGTTACCTTCTACCCTCTTTCATTTATAAGAAAAATTATGAGCAAATGGTGGGCATGGGGAAGTGTGCTGTTTTTGCAAGGAAGAGATTTGAAGAGTTAATGATAAGAATAGTAGAATATAAGGTGAGAAATGATTCCAATTCACGAAGGTTCTTTATTGCTACTGAGGTTTTTTGTTTGCTTTCTGCGTTTTGTGTTTATGTGTTTTGTGTTTGTAATATATTGTTATTTTTGTTGTTGTTATCCTTACTATAGGAGCAGTATGATAAGACTTTTCGTTGAGAAAGACAAATAGGGCAGCCATGTACATAAAATGTATTGGAATGAGGGAAAAAAAGAGATATTCTATTAGGGTTCTCCAGAGAAATAAAACCAATTATATATCACTCGTGTGATTGGCTGAGAAGTCCCATGATCTGCCATCTGCAAGCCTAAGACCCTGGAAAGCAAGCCGGTGGTGTAAATTACAGATGAGTCCAAATGCCTGAGAACCAGGGTTGCTGATGGTGTAAATTCCAATCCAAGGGTAGGAGAAGACTGATGTACCAGCTCAGCATGCAGGAAGAGAGGGAACAAACCTCCCTTCCTCTGCTATTTTTTCTTCTTAGGTCCTCAACAGATTGAATAATGCCCACCCATGTTGGAGAAGGCAGTCTCCTTTACTAAGTCCTCCAATTAAAAGGCTAGTCTCATCATGATAAACCCTTACATTCCCACCCAGAAATAATGTTTAACCTGGGAACCCCATGGCCCAGTCAAGCTGATGCATAAAATTGACTGTCAGATTTAAAAACCAATTTGGAGAGTACTGTAGGCAACAGTGATGTAAACATAAATATGATTAGTGGCAATGAGAACAAGAATAATGGAATAATATGAGGCATGTAATGAGTTACAAGATACCTACTGAATAATCTATTGGGTTGTGTGATTTTGTTTTTGTTGAAGAACTTAGTGATGGAAGTTTTACAGGGTCATAGTTAAATTCCAAGATCCCAAAGCCCAGAAACCAGAGACTGGGGGAGCAGCAAGGCTGCTAGAGAAAGGCCGTGTGCAGCAACAAAGATCCGATGCAGCCAATAAATTAATTAATTAATTAATTAAAAAAAAAAAAAAGAATGGGAGAACCATAGAAGCCACTTGGCCAGATTTGCATAGCTTCACAGGAGGAAAAATGAGAATAGTGTGCTTGCCTGGGTCCCCTTCTTCATAGATTATTCCTGGATTTGCTCAGCTAACATGGATACTCCTCTTGCAATGGCCATGCTAAACAATCTGCTGTAGTTTGCAAGCTTGGAATTCTTTAAGCCTGACTGAGAAGATCCATGTAGGCAGAGGGGCATCAAAGAGAAAGAATAATGATGCAGAATGCTCTGTGTACACGGTTTTCTGGCAAATTTAGTCAAACGGTCTTTATTGGCTCCAGATATTCCATTGGTTAGACTATAATTCTGGACAAACTGCTGTTTTTTTCTGTGGCATTTTTAAGGAAATACTTTCATGTAACTTATGAAAACATGCATTATTTGATACTAATTCAACCAAAATGTTATTAGAGGAGCCTCAGATAAATGTCCCAGTAGTGCAGTCTGTACAAAGTGGAAGATAAAAATACCCACCTTCCAGGATTAATGCAAGGACTAACTGAGAAAATGCAGGTAAATCGCTGTGAATGTCGCCTGGCACAGCGCGCACACTTTGAAATATTGTTAGATTATTTTATTAACACATTTGGCTATTTCAGTACTGCAGGATTTATTACATCTGTGCTTTTCAAACTTTTTTTTTTTTTACTGTGACCCTCATTAAAAATTTTAAAATTGGGACTCAGTATACACACACATATACAACTTAAAAGTTTCAAGAAATAAAACCCTTGTTATGTGTGATGCACTGTGGTATTTTTCATTTCTTTTTTTAACTTCCCTATTATCTTCTACTCTGTTCTATTCACTTTTCTAAAAGGGCTGATCTTGATCCGCCTATTGGTTGTCACTATTTCAAGAAAGACTATGTTACCAGCATTACATTTAATAAAATCTGAGTCATATTAAGTGTTCAGAACCTACTGATAAGAGTTACAAAGTTCAGGTGACATGGGAATATCTGGCTTCAGTGTACCTGTTGAATTTGTAGAGAGTTGTCACTAGACTGAGAAATAATGATCATCTGACCTCTATAATATAGGTTGAGGTATATTTTTTTCTTAATCCTTAAAAAAAGATTCTCATGCTTAAGATATGCTTAAAATTGCTTCTTGATATATATAATAAGCTTCTATAAATTACTCTGTCCAGGAAGTTTCCCTGTATTCTTCATAGACTTGTTTAGGCCTACATGAGTAATCTGCTAAAGGGGCAGAGTGACAGTAAATTCAGACCTCATTCTCAGAGCATGAATGAGCAGAGAGTCTTATTTATGATAAAGAGATGATCGATCAATTCATGTGTTTTTAAACTGCTGCTCACTGCTGTAACGTGGCATGTTTTAGCCAAGCTGAAACAGGCATTTAGAGAGGAAAGGATTATAAAAATAAACTTGAACCCTGTAAAGTAGGATCATCTGGTTTTTTTTCTTTTTTTGGCCTATTTTGTAGTTTCCTCTAGTCCTTCCCCCTTTTGAGGAATGGAAGTGAAACACAAGATGCCAGTCTCAGGAGTTGAGTTTTGCATGACTTAGTTGGCTAACTGGCTCAGCAACAATGTGCTATGCAGAACTGTTAATTGATGCGCCATAGCTTTAGAGCTATAGGTAGATCAGCGCATCCTGTGTGTGGAAGAATTAAGAAGATTGTCTGTCTACTCAGTCAGTCTTTACATATGCATGGACACACTGAGATGAATAATTGATTAGGGGCAAGTGGAGATGTAATGCTGTGGAAGTTCAAAGGAAGGGGAAATTTGACACTTATTTCTGGGCTTAGAATGTTCACATTGGAAGGGACTTAAGTTCGTCTAGTTCTAAAATTACTGTCTGCTCTGTGTTATGAATTGTGCCCTTTGCTTTGACTTACAGTTTAAGAAACCTTGTTAGGAAATTTATGATTTCTAAATGGGAAACAAAAAAGTTTGATTCCTGTAATAACTTACAGTCAGCCACTTATTTATTACCTTACCCTTGGATATGAGACTTGATGTTAGGATTACAGAGAAGTGTCTTGTAAGTAAATAAATGCAGAGTCTAAGTTTGTGGCAACAAATCTGATGTTCTATTTGGGCCGCTGTGGCATCAGGTTCACCTGGGTCATGGATACCTGAGATCTGGCCAGTAGCTGTGTGCATAGGAAATGAAAATAACTGCCGATATTTGGAAGTGAGGGGAATACCTAAAATCTGCTACCGAGATTAATGAGTGTATTTGTGCTGTATCAAAATGTTGACCTTTTCCAGAAGTGAATGATTACAGTAAAGGTTAGGTGACATGTGTATGATCTGTAAACTCCAAAGCAAAATGGCATTTTATGTGGCGAGAGGCAAAGTTATCTGTTCCTTTCACTGGTTTATGATTACTTATTTATGGCTTAATAAGCCCAAGCACAAACCAGTAATGAATAATCTTTAGCTACTGTAGTGGACTGTGGACAGTAATATTAGCGTTTAATACATAGGATCAGCTCATCACCCAGGAGTAAACGGACCTGTCATTTTGTATGATGCTGTCATCATTCTTTTAGGTAAATTCACCATGTAGTAGCCCCAGTAAATAACTGCAAGATAAGCTGGAAACATACACCATAGACATAAGTTTTGTAGTTTTTCCCATTCATATTATGTGATTTCTTGCAAGAGGGTTTCTTTTGAACATTTCTCTTCATGTGTTAACTGGAAAGAAGGTTTTAGCTGAGTATTTTGTTTGTTTCTGGGGACAAAAAGAGAAATCCAAATAAGTGAGCAACTTAAAGATAGTCCTAAGGCTTTTGTTGATATGAATACAAAGGTGATAAATAACCAGTTCTTATCTCAACTAGGATATTCCCCTATTAATTCACCTTTGACCACATTTCTCTTGTTCAGTGTGCTTTCCCAAAAGATGAAATTGGAGCACAGCTGAGTTGCCTATTGTCATTGGAATCACAGACTTCAATCAGTTCTCACTGGGATATAACCAGTTAGCATTTTTCTCCTTACGAAGATGACCATGTTTAGTACCTACATTGTGCTCTGTCTTATAGCTTCACATTTATTATTTCACGTAATCCTAGTAACAGTCTCGTCTGGTAGCTAATTAGAATGCCACTTGCCTGATGAGGAAATTGAGGGTGTTAAAGCACGGAAGTGTAAGTGTGAATCTGTATAGAGAGGAATAGAGAGATTCATTGGTTTTATAAGAAATAAATGTCAGATTTAAGATTGAAGTGGTATTTCAAAACCTTCATTTCGGTCCAGGAACGTCACATTCACCTGGAGGAATTGACACAACATTCAAATCTGTAGGACACAGATTTGAAGAAGTCTGGGCTGTGTGGCTCAAGAGTAGGAAGTTTCTGCTCTTCTATAAAATCCTTCATTTATAGCACATGGAGTGGAGGACAAAACCCATGGTTGGAAACGACTGAGGCACAAAATCATCAAAAGTTCCTTGCCTGTGTGTTCAGCTAAATACTTAGAGCACAGTTGCTTATCTGATTTCTATTCCTTCAACTTTCTAAGACTTTTTAGCAGTCCTTGGAAAATAAATAAGACAGTATTAGGAATATTCCTAAAGCTTTTTTCTACAAGGGAAGTAAACTGAAGATTCTTTGTTTGCTGAATTAAAACTCTTTAATACACACATTATTTAGCAGATACATCTTTAGGCCATTTAATACCTTATTAAAGCAAATAAAGCAAATATTGTCTTATTGGCTCTCTTCAAACCGTTTGATAAATACATTATATTATCATATTAGGTAACAATCACAATTATCATTTGAGTAGCAAATATGAGGCTGTTAGATCCTAAAACTTACATTCAACTGTATATCGTTCTGTTCTCATTTTTGATGTAACCTGCATAATACCGTGATGATCTGAAGTAGATGATAGTCTGTAAATAGGGGCTTGTAACAACTAGAAATTTAACACTGCAAACATATTTTTTGGCATCTTGGGTGAAATAATAAAGCACTTCTCCTCCTCAGAGCATTTTGCAAACTTAGTCGTGCTTTCTTGAGAAGTAGGTGAGCATACAAATGCTCTCTGCATTAGAACTCAAGAAGTACTTTTTAATTCTGTATGCAAGAATTGAGCAGGGGATATCTACCCTGCATTTCATGGCTGCCTTCAAATAATTCTAGCCTCCACTGCCTTGGGACTTCTAGGGTAAATTTTTGCTGCATGTTTTTTTAGGTGAAAACTTACACTACCCGTTATTGTATTTCATCTCTGAGACTTAGCCTTGATGGGTCGATGAAACAGAATCAGAATTACTGAGAATCTAATTCAGGTTCCCCAAGTGACTTGAAAGAAATATGAGTTACAGGAAGTACATGTTTTTGAAATTAGGAAAGTCACTGAGCGATAGCCGTCAAAGTTTTCTTTTCTTTCTTCGTGTGTGTGTGTGTTTGTGTGTGTAAAATATATTTAATTAAGTCTTAATGCACTGGTTCTCAAGGCTTGCTCCATGGTCCACTGGCATCAGCATAATCTGCAAACCTGTAAGAAATGCATATTCTTGGGCCTCACCCCAGACCTACTGAGTCAGAAACTCTTGGGGTGGGGCCTTGCAATTTATGTTTTAATAAGCTTCCATGGGATTCTGATGCTTGTTAAGGCTTTGAAACTACCACTTTAATGCATACAGCGGATCCCTCAATTTTCTGTGCTTATTCAGTTATTTGTGTTTTCAATACAGTCACATTGTAAAACATTTAGTTTTACTGAATATTCACAAGGTTCTTAAGTACAGTGGCATTAAAGAAGTTTATAGATCACACATGTATTTTACCTGCCCTTTTGAGAGTTAGCAGTCAGCAAGACTGGCTACACTAAGTTGTGTCCAGGTAGGAAAGCCTGTTTGCATTGATCCTGTTCAGAAGCCAGAGTACCTTCAGCTTCTATCTCACATGGGAAGGTAGCAGGCTTTAACTAGCAGGAAATACTACATTTCCTGACAAACTTGCTATTCCTTCAGTGACCTCCCAGTCATGATTTACCTTCTAAAAAATCTTTTATTTCTCTGTTGTTAAAGAACCATTTTCTGCAACCTCCAAGTACTGGTTCCTTCCAGGGATTTAATATAACATTATCAAAGCTAAGTTAAACTACTTCTTAGGCATCTGTAAAGGCCTTATTATATTTTTTAAATAATACGTCAGATACAGACTGAAATATAGACCAAAAGAGACAGCAACTGAAGATGGGTAGAGAAGACACTCCTGGTTCCTTCCATCCCAGCTATGAGTTATGGCCATAAAATCAAATCTGAATCACAGGTGATTCAACTGTCCATAACTCATTTACCAGGCCAAATCATGAGATTGATAAGTCAGAAAGCACAGCAGTCCTGACACTCAGGTGGTGTTAAATCATGTCAGCAGATTTTTATTATCTCAGGCTGATCTGGCTGTAGTAGGGTATTTGTGAGCATAAGTTCATGGGTTAAGAAAATCAGTCATTTACGAGGTATCATTGGGTGTGCCTACCGTGCACAAGGCACTATGGGGAATATAAAGATACATGTCGCATTGAACCTGTGCAGCTTGAGCAGAGAGCTTACAAAAAGCAGGGGCTTAAATATTCTGGATAAATGATTCAAAAGCCCTAGAGCCTTGTCGTCTTCGTAGACTAGCTTAGGCTTTTACTAGTGATTTCCATGAGAGCAGGGGTCTTATCTTTTTTATTTTTCCAGGGCTTAATACAGTTTAGTGCATAGTCATTTCAAAATAAATCAAGGTTATTCAATTTCTTCCTTTTCTGAATTTTTCTTATAATTTTCTAAACCACTCATGTAGCATCAATCATACATTGCTTAGATTTCCATTATGTTTCCTATGTTGATATGTTTTATTTGCCAATGTACAATGTCTAGGAATCTGTCAGTCCCATTAGATGATACTCCGTATGCCTAAACTCCTAAGGATTATGCTTAGTTGATCCACAATGGCCATTTGTTAATGATTGTGGAAATAGCATATTGGAGTACAGTGTATTGGACCATGATTCAAGAGATGACACATCATATAGCACTTCCAGCTGAGTGAGTGGTCCAAAACTTTTGAATTCAGAGTAAACATAAATCCCTGGGCTAGAGTAAGTGGAGAAAACTTTAATGGTACAACAGTTTGGAGCTAAGATGGAATTTAAAGGTAATCTACTCAAAAGTCTCCATGTTACAGCTGAGAGGACCTAGTTCCTGAAAGAGTAAATGATTTATTTTAAAGGTCATATGGTTTTATGTTGATTTGTACTCTGTTATCTCGAGTTGTTGATCTTTGATTGATTTTATTAGAAGTTTTGTGCACCCTCAATAGAACATAGTACAGCTATAGGCAAATATATATTAGAAAGCAAACAGTAAACATTTATGAGTTCTGTTCATTATTGGTTATTTTATTTTTTTTAAACCTATGGAAACCTATTCTCAAACCTATGGAAAACATGAGCAAAATCCATTTGATTTTTTAAAAACTATGTTTTAGTAGTACCTATGATTATGAAGTATTGATAATTTATGATAAATATTTCAACATGCGTAAATGTTTAACACTGAGTACTAAATTATAGCATTGTCCTACATTATCCTTACAATATATAAAGTATCTGTTTAACTAGCTTTAACTCTAGGCTTTAAGCCAGGCATTTTGAAGATTAATAAATCGTGATTAGGCAGAGAAGCTGGAATTCACTTCCAGGTTAGAGAACTGGGGTGAAAAAGAGTTTAAAGTGGGGAAAACTGCAAGGAATATTTGAGTAACCCCTTGGCATTCCTCAGTCTGATTCAGCTACATGCTATTATTTTAGGTTTAAGAAATCATGGAGAGGGAAAGAGATAAAATATGCATATTCCAAGTTATGACAGACTGTTAGGAAAAAAAATGAGAAAACATTAAGATCCTTGAATAAAATATTTTATTTGTATGAGCTTCTTTCACTTTCAAGAGTTATTTTGGCCCAAGCCAAATGAATTTCAAAGGAATATCAAATAAGCGTTGAAAAATGCAGACAAGGAAACAAGGGTGTACCACACACTGCCGAAGGCTTTAGAACAGATTCCTTTGGGTCTTTCAGCCTCTGGTTTCAATGTGCATTTTATATTAATGAAAAATAAAAATAAGATTTCTCCACAGCTGGGGAAGACCTTAGTCTCTCTGACAGTTTTGCCTGCCAGGCACACATATCGGAGGTTTTGCAGAGATTAGAATGATAGAATGTATTGATTTTAGCTAACAAATGGTGAAACAAAAGTCAGTTGGGGCGCCCCTTAATAATAAATGCCCAGAATTTTCCATGATTCCTAAACCCAACAGAATTATATATACTGGTTCATCAAGCAGCTAACACACTTGGCATGTGAGACGGCGTGATGGTAAACAGAAGGTCTGTAAAAAATTAATAGCTCCATAACTGAGAGGCAGCATTCAAACCAGGAGGCCAAAGAACTCTTGCAAAGACAAGCGCTGTGCTTACTTCCCACTGTGGCTTCACTGTGATTTACAGCTAATTGGGCATGAATTCAAGGAAAAGCAGTGGAAGGAATCAGAAATATTAATGGTGTCATGGCTAGAGATGAGAATCCAGAGGTCTGTTTCAAAGTGGTGGTTTTGCATCAGGGGCAGAAAGGACTATCTCATTTCCTAAACTCAGTGTGACCCCCCTTAGTTCAATGGTTCAATCATTTTGGAAATTCATTCCATTTTATATTTAAGCCAGTCGTATGTTTTACGAACAGTTTTCTCTAGACTGCACTTTAGTCTACCTCTTCAGTTCATGTTTTAAAAAATAAAGAAATGAAAATGACATCAATGAGAAACTCTTCTTATGTACAAAGAACAAGGTGAAAAACCCTGAATTAGAGCTGAGTAGATTGCTTGGTATCTGCTCTATTCAGATAATGACAAGAAGATGACTGATCACCCATTTACCAATAAGTCATTGGTTCTTTAGACTCTGATAAATGTATATTAATGATTTTCTGTTAAGCATGGGCTTAATCTTTGAAAGTGATTAGAACACATTTCTTCTGTTTTGTGTTACTTTACCTGGTTTATAGATATAGTTTGTTTTAAGAAGCAAATGTGTTCCTGCCAAGCAGTTGATATTTTTGTTTTTAAATGGTATCCTTTCAAAATCTTTAGACTATTTTCAAAACCCACGTGATAGAAACTTTTAAGAAGGAAGATTAACCTAAATATATAGGGTTTAAGTGGATGCTAATAGACTACTGAACACAAGCGAAACACACGTGTCCTGTCTTAATAGACCCGCCTTGTGAATAAAAGTAGATTGTGTAGCTGCCAAAATAGAAAGGATATTTTTGCAAACTAATGGCAGTTTCTTTACTTTCTGAGGAATTGTAGCCTCTGAAGTCTCATTGTGTGCTTTCCCACTTGCAAATTTAATGTGCAATCCCTGCTTCGAAAAGTCATTTGCATCTCAATAGAAGTAACGCTTAGTTTGATAAATATTTAGTGTGTATTCATACTCAAGACCATAGCATTTAGTTTGACACTGGAGCAATACACATGTAGAAACTATAACAAAAAGAAGTATGTGTACAAATTGCAAAGTGGTACCTTTTTAGCACATTTTAATGTAAATGTAGTGGCTGACAATACTACATTTAGGTATTATCTACATGGAATAGCAAACATTAGATCAATTTTCAAGTGTAAAATTACAGTAATTCTGAGACATTTTGCAAGAACCAGATCAATATGGCTTCAGAGTATATTGGTAAAAAGTATAACATGAATCATTTGTGTAACATGGAGACTGTAATAATAGAAATGTTATTCTTGATAATTATGTGCATTTATATGTTATAACATATTATGTGCTCACTCATTTTATTCAAACAGCCTATATTATGGGCCAACTGGAAGACTTACTATGTGATAGGTGTTCTTAGAGACACTGAATAACAGTAAGATTGGAATACAGAAGATGATGTTTTTGAACTATGAAAGATAATTATTTTGGTAATCTCTGATAGACTCAGGGATTAATTTATAGAAATTAATTTGTAATGGGTTGTGGTATTCCAAAAACATTCTCCCATAGAATAAAGGAACCCCTTGCCCACTAAACCAAGTTAGATGAAATGTACCTAAAATACAGTACAAATCTTATTATAAAACCTAATTAATATGTAAAAGTTAAAAATCCTCCTGCATCCCTCAATTCCCAATTTAAAGGCATATCTCCTCCAGTCCTTTTTTGAGGAAGAGATAAAAGAAAGTGGGGATACAGTATAAACACAGGTGCAATAGTCTGATTGAAAGGGAAGTAAGAGGAAATCAAAGTCCCATGTGCCTCTGAAAAGAAAATAGGATTCCTGGAATCACCGTAACACCAAATCAAAGTGAATATCACTGGGTCATCTTTCGGAAGTAAAAGACGTACCTAGGCCTGGCTCATTTAAATTTGCTAATACTTTTATATTAGATTACTGAAATGTGTCATAGGTACTTTTAAGCTTTGTATATGATATTTCCTCACCTCAGTAGCTTAAACATGTTTTTAGGATATTTAACTGTTTCTGTGACTCTTATTAAGCAAATATAATCATGATGAGGCTTTTTATTTTACTACACCATACCTATAAGTTTGAGTCAATTTCCCATTATTTGATAATATTATCTCAAATTGGCAGTGTAACAGTGACAAGTACTTTTACATGCAGTAACCCAACATTGCTTTTATCCTTCCCCTCTCTGCATGGGGAATGAATCACTTCCTTAAATCGGTCATAGTACTTCGAATGTATCTTTTAAAGTCACTTAGTTCTGAAATGTCAATTGATGATTAGCATTTCAGATATGGTGCAGCCATTAAACTTATCTTGGGTGAAGCACCCACTGACAGTATGTTTTTTTCTTTGGAGAGCTATCTTACTTTATTTTATTTTTTAACATCTTTATTGGAGAATAATTGCTTGGAGAGCTATTTTAAATGAAGCATGTTAACTTACTTGATTTTCTTTATAGGGCCCCATAATATAGTTCCCAAACCACCACTCAACGTGGCCTATAATGCCCCCAAAGGTCTCAGAAGCTATAGAGCAATTGTTTCTTAACCTTTTCTTGGTCGTGAACCACGAATAGAATGTAAGCTAAGGACCTTCTCCCTAGGAAGCAAGTGAGAGAAACAGCACATCCATGAATTCACATATAATTCATGGACCCCAGGGTAGCCTCAGGTTACAAACCCCACCCTGGGAAGCACGATTGGTATAAATGTTTCCAAAGTGTTGTAAAAACTGCTCTTTATGAAGCCCTTCCATAACTACTGCTTGACACTGAGCACTGTTAACAAAAGGAGAAGGAAGCTGGAAAGGATTCAAAAGATGTGTGAAAACTTTGGCCTTTGGTAGGGGAGGATTTTGTCTGTTGAAACAGAAAAGTAAGGTAGAGAAAGTTCCACAAAATAATAATAACAATAATAATAACAACCATAATACAGTAATGGTTATTATTTATCTAAGCTTATCATGTGCCAGGCTCTATATTAAGCACTTTACATGCATAATTTAATTTGATCCTTGCAACAACTCAATAAAATAGAGACTGTTCCAGTTTTGCAGATGAAGGAACTGAGTCTTATAGAAAATAACTAACAGGCTAATGCCACTATTAATAAGTGGAAGAGCCCAGCTCTAAAGCCCAGGAACTTAATCACTATGAAATATTGAAAACAATGACAGCTTTGTAGGTTTGGTAGTAGAAAGTTGAAACTCATGCAGTGATGTTCTTTCTGATCTGAAGTATGAGACAGGTTTACATCCGGGAACTAAGGGGTAAGTTTGATTTCAGAATATTTAAAATGCTTTTCCTTTTTTGATGGAATATGTGTCTCAGAATTGACCAGAGAAAATATGATTTGCAGAATTTATACGAGGATAATGATCATGAATTTATAACGAAAATAATGATAATGTGGCTTCTGAGTAGATTTTTTTCCCAGCAATTCTGGGAGACTTCAGTGTAGGTATGGAGAAAGCATACAACGAAAAGGCATTAGAATATTGGCAGGACCACTAATGAAATTATAGGGTACTGTGTCAGAGATTAATAAGGGAAAATGTGAGAAAATCAAAGAAGTAATATACTCACGATTCCAGTGAAGTTGAAGAAAATGTTGTAGGGGGAATAGTTGAACAATCCAGCTGGAAGATAAAGAAATCATATTCAGAAAGCATGATCTAGAATTGGTGATTTTGTATGAGCATTGGTCTTTTACTCCAGGATGCGACTTGGGGTAATTCGATAATAGAGGTGGAATTCTTTTAGATGCACACGACAAAAGTATAGCTCAACTGTTTTCAAGCAAAATTGGCACAGGTATGGAGGGTGAGAAAAGTACACAAAGGAGACTAGAGATGGAACCACTCTTGTGTGACCTTTTGAGTATTCAAATACCAGTGAGACGCCCAAGTGTCTCTGTCTCCTCTCCTGCTGCTTCTCCTTGTCCATCAAAGAAATTCAGTGAGGGAGAAACTGTACCAAAACAGTTTAGGGGGGGGATATTCTACACATATCCCTATTCCCCACAAGGTTAAGTCACTTAAATTATATCTTGTGCATGATTTGGGAAGAAAACCTTGTAATTCTATTAGCAGCAAGACATATTTGGGTATACCAAGGTATGCTATTATCTATCTACTATTACTTACTATGTCTTAAAAATATTGTATTTCTTATTTATCCTTATGTTTAATTTGAAAATGCTGAGGATTTTGGATTTCAGGCAGCCTTGTGTAATTAGGAGTAATGGTGTACCGTGATTCATTGCTTTCAATTTTGCTTTAAAGTTTGGCTAAAAGTTCAAATAACTTGTTGTAGGTAGAAACTATCTTTTTCCCACTTGTATTAGGGGACCCTAATGAGGGTTTCCAGTGCTTTGTTCCTTGCAATTAAATGCTTGTTCTGTGTATCGAATTAGTGTAAAAATTGGTTTATGGTTCAAAGATGCCACTAATTAAGTGACGATCTAATGTATTCTGAAACCTGTTGTGTTTCCAATTCAAGTCTGTTTGTTGCCAATTATACCCCAATTAACTCCAGTTTCAATGTGAGCAGTTTTTTTCCTCCACTGCTCTAGAGGGGATGCTTTAACTGAAGCTTCTCTAATCTTAACGGCTTTGCTCCTCTTTCAAAAAAGATATGCTCTATGAAGCATATTCAGTGCGTTTCAGTAAGTCCTGTTGTCCATCAGAGTCTATTTGATTAGAGCATTAGGAAGATATAATAAGTATAGGTGAAATCAAAGGGACAGAGAAGGTCAAATATAGTCAGACGCTGCTGTATTTAATTTCAATATTATCTGAACAAAAATTTTTTAAGTGCAGACTTCATATAAGATATCATGCCTGGCACTTTGCTAGTACATAGTAGTAAATTTTTGCAAACATTTAAGAAGTACAGATATCTTCAGTAATGGCAAATATTAATTCCAGAATACCAACTTCTCAACCATGATTAATGAGAGAGCCAGCACAGTTTTAATCGTGGTGCTGCTCCTTATTGGGTGTGGTGAAATTACTTTTATTTAGGAAAATAAATTATATTCATTCTGAAATAAAATCTCTTTGATCCTAATATTTCTGAACTGCAAAGCAGGAATAATAAACAATAAGCACAGGTGTGTGTGTGTGTGTGAATTTGAAGATTTTTTCATTGTTTGCCGATGAGCTCCTGTGTCTGTAATTAGCAATTTAACACAAGTTGGGAAAGGCTTTTCGACACCAGAGTTTGAACACTGCCAGAAAGTTTTAATGTATGTGCAACAGTACACATTAGCTTGGTTGGGAGGAGTGAAACCAATGCGAGGGCCATTCGGAGAGCTGATCTTACCTAGAGAAAGGCACTCATCAGGAGTGTTGTGCATGTTTTCCCTGAGCAGAACTTCTCAGCTTTGAGCATGTCCCTTCAAAGAGTTGTTTGTTTGTTTGTTTTAGATTCTTTTTTAATGAAGTATAGTTGATTTATAATGTTGTGTTAGGTTCAGGTGTACAGCAAACTGATTCATTTATATATGTGTGTGTGTGTGTGTGTATATATTCTTTTTTCAGATTCTTTTCCATTATAGGTTATTTCAAGACACTGAGTAGAGTTCCCTGTGCTATACAGTAGGTCCTTACTTAT
This sequence comes from Delphinus delphis, assembly GCF_949987515.2. Classification (NCBI taxonomy): domain Eukaryota; kingdom Metazoa; phylum Chordata; class Mammalia; order Artiodactyla; family Delphinidae; genus Delphinus; species Delphinus delphis. The sequence continues at coordinate 42,839,477 of NC_082691.1, forward strand.
TTTATATATAGTAGTGTGTATATGTTAATCCCAAACTCCTAATTTATCCCTCCCCCTACCTTCCCCTTTGGTACCCATAAGTTTGTTTTCTGTGTCTGGGAATCTATTTCTGTTTTGTAAATAAGTTCATTTGTATCTTTTCTTAGATGTAAAAAAGATGTAAGTGATATCATATGATACTAGTTTTTCTCCGGCTTACTTCACTTAGTATGATAATCTCTAGGTCCATCCATGCTGTTGCAAATGGCATTATTTCATTCTTTTTTATGACTAATATTCCATTGTTTGTGTGTGTGTGTGTGTGTGTGTGTGTGTGTATATACACACACACATATACATATATACCACATCTTCTTTATCCATTCATCTGTCAGTGGACATTGAGGTTGCTCCTATATCTTGGCTGTTGTAAATAGTGCTGCTGTGAACATTGGGGTGCAGGTATCTTTTCGAATTAGAGTTTTCTCTGTGTATATGCCCAGGAACGGGATCACTGGATCATATGGCAACTCTATTTTTAGTTTTTTAGGGAACCTCCATACTGTTCTCCATAGTGGCTGCACCAATTTACATTCCCGCCAACAGTTCAGGAGGGTTCCTTTTTTCCACACCCTCTCCAGCATTTATTATTAGTAGACTTTTTGATGATAGCCGTTCTGACTGGTGTGAGGTGATACCTCATTGTAGTTTTGATTTGCATTTCTCTAATAATTAGCGATGTTGAGCATCTTTTCATGTGCCTCTTGGCCATTTGTATGTTCAAAGAGTTGTTTAATCGAGTGTCTTCTTTGGAGAGTTTCCAGAGGGCTGAGCAGACATGATTGTAGTTTTCTATCTAGAGAAGCTAAGAAGAATTACACTGAGCTAGTATAGTCCCAGAGGCAGAAATAAGTTTGAAGAAAAGAAAAGATGTCACCATAATATTGATAATAATAATTGCAGCTAATAGGTACTGAATACCTAGCCTGATCCAGACAGTGTTCTAAATGCTTCATATATACTTTAATATCTAATTGCCAAAAAGATCTTATGAGATAGGTATTCATATTACCCTCATTTACAAATGAAGGAACTGAAGCACAAAGAATTATTTAATTTGCTCAGGCAGAATTTTAAGATGACTCCCCATGACTCCCAGCTCCTGGATATTCAGTCAAACACTAATCTTGGTACTGCTGTGAAGAGATTTTGCAGATGTAATTCAAATTCAAATTCAATTGATGTTAAGGTATGGAGATTTATCCAGGTGGACCTGACTGACAAAAGCTCACGAGCCCTTTAAAAGCAGAAAGTTTTTTCAAGCCGGTGGCAGAAGTTGGAGATTCAAGCAAGAAGGATTTGAGGTCTCCTGACTTGTTTAATGGAAAGTGGACAGAAGGAGCATTAGTATATCACCTAGAGCCTTGCAACTCAAAATGTGGCTTGAGGACCAACATCACCTGGAAGCTTGTTAGAAATGCTGAATATCAGTTCCTGCCCTAGACGTAGTAAGTCAGAATCTGCATTTTGACACGATACTGGATAATTTATTTGCACAGTAAAGTTTTTGAAGCACTGCCCTAGGAAAAAAGAAGAAACCAACAGTTTCTGTATTACATTTCTGTCAGTTGCCAAGTAGAATATAGCTGAGGAAAAAGATCTTAATAGAATTTGAATCTTCATTTTTTATGTTTTAGTATCCTTCTAGTAAATTGTAGCGATCTATATGGCTTAGAAAAAACTGTTCAGAAAATTCAAAGGATGAAACAAATGGATTGCAGAGCTAAGAAAGAAAGTAACTCACGTCCATGAATCTTCAAATGATTTATATACGTCTTTAAATAACGATCCGCATGTTAACAATCTGTATGAATTGTATATGAAACCGTGATAATATATTTACTACATACTGCTTGCATTGTCTTATTTATCTGGGTATGCAGCATTCCACATAAAGAAAAGAACCCACACATTGTATTTTTTTTAACAGTTTGAGTGGTGTGCACATGTTGAAACCAGCGACTAGAGCCCTAAGAAATTTTATTGCATGTTCACATTTTAAAGCAAATATCACTATTTTAAATCATACAAATCCTTTTTTAAAGTAATAAGAATTACAAAAAGAGTTTTTAAAAATCAGTATATGAAAGAGAGGTTGTTTTTCATGTTCTTGTAGAATAAAATTAATAATCAAAGATTTCATTGTTTTAAAGAGGACAGTGCAAAAACCTAGGCATATAAATTGACAAAGCAAACAACCTAGGCATATAAATTTACATACAGTTATTTAAAATTGTCATTTTTTCCAATATGAAGCTGGAGTTACTTGTAGATGAAGTCTGTTCTTTTTCCTTGGGCTATGAAGCAATCATGAATACGGGAATACTTTATTAGAGAGATAAGGCAGTGAGAGCAAACAGGCATGAAATCCAGGGCACAACAATCCTGACAGGAGATTGCCATTAAGATCAAAATAAATTATTATAATTTTTAGAAATGTTTGTGAGAGATAATTTAGTCTTTCACCTACTTTCGGGAAGGGCTATATGTAAAGAGACACAACATGAAAACATTCCAACTACAGTTTTTTGTTTTTGTTTTTTTTTTTTACATCTTTATTGGAGTATAATTGCTTTACAATGGTGTGTTAGTTACTGCTTTATAACAAAGTGAATCAGTTATACATATGTTCCCATATCTCTTCCCTCTTGTGTCTCCCTACCTCCCACCCTCCCTATCCCACCCCTCTAGGTGGTCACAAAGCACCGAGCTGATCTCCCTGTGCTATGCGGATGCTTCCCACTAGCTGTCTATTTTATGTTTGGTAGTGTATATATGTCCATGCCACTCTCTCACTTTGTCACAGCTTACCCTTCCCCCTCCCCATATCCTCAAGTCCATTCTCTAGTAGGTCTGTGTCTTTATTCCTGTCTTACCCCTAGGTTCTTCATGACATTTTTTTTTTTCTTAAATTCCATATATATGTGTTAGCATACGGTATTTGTCTTTCTCTTTCTGACTTACTTCACTCTGTTTTGGCAATAAGATAATTTTTAGTAAAGGCTTTACCTGTGAAGTTCCTGCCATTTGGTTGTACATTGAACTGTTAACTTTTTCTACTGAAGCCAATATATGTATTAATTGTTTATTTGAATTAGTAATCTTTGTGTTAGACTTGAATTTTTTTCTTATTAAGTGGATTTTTCAGTAGGGAAATATAGAATTATATAAAACCCAACTACTTTCTAAAAGTTGTAAGACATTTCCAATATCATGTGGTTGGTTTGTATTCGAAATGAGTGCCCTTTATTATGTTTTGCACTATTGTAGAAAAAGAGAGTACATTATTTAATCAATTTCCCTTTCGTTATCCCATGAGTTGGAAGTCTGCCAGAAATTGATCCAACAAGTGATATCCATTTCACCTGATCTACAATCAGAAGACCTTCTGTAAAATATATTCCACATCTTTTAGCACGTTGTATGGCTTGTCGTTTTCAGAAAGTAATTTTGAAAATAGTGAACCTTCAATAATTACAAACAATTAAAATAAATATAACCTTATAAAATTTTCAACTAATAAATACTATTTCCATACAGTTTTAAGAACATTCTTCTTACACACTGTTCTGATTCAGCTTCAGAGCCATGTATAAAAATTTTGTTTAAGATTTCGTTTAGAGCAGCGCAAGATGTATTGGGACAAAGCAACCATGTATGTGTATACCTTCAGTGCCCTTTTTTGACATTTCCATTAATACAAATTATAATCACTTTTATAACACACTCTATTTACATGAGATCCAAGAAATAAGTTATGTGATAACTGTTACACTTCAGTTACACAGATGGAAAGTTGAAGATGTCACCGTGGAGAAGTGCTGTCATCAAGCAGCAAAACTAGTGTGTTCTGAAATTAAGTGTGAGTTTGAAGGGGAATTTTTAAAATGTTACATGCAACATTTATTAATTTAGAATACATTTTCATCATCATAACTAACTTTGAAGGTAACACACTTGCTCAATTTTTAAGGATGCTTTCTGCCTTGTGCATGATTTACTTATACTTTATATATTACTTTTATGTATACTTTGTGAGTTGAGCTCAGGAATTATAGTCATAAAATCAGAAAACTTAAACTGATGAGAAAATTAACAACCAGTGATAACAAATAGTTGGGGCATCTGAAAGATGCAGAGCTTACATTAGTACTTTTTACTAGGAAGACATTTCTAGTGCGTTTTCTCCAGTTTTCTTCAGGGAGAAGACATTAAAAAGCATCATCAAATTAGACCAATATTAGGACAATATGGGTTTAATTTTATTTTAAAGTATATTCACGTACTTCATTTTCTCTTCTCTATGGCTAAAGGACATGATTTTAAAAAAAACGATGTGTTTTAAAGAGTGAGGCTGCGTAAAGAAAGAATGAAATAATGCCATTTGCAGCAACATGGATGGACCTAGAGATTATCATACTAAGTGAAGTAAATCAGAGAAAGACAAATATCATATGATATCGCTTATATGTGTAATCTAAAAAAAATGATACAAATGAACTTAATTCAGAAACAGTCTCACAAACATAGAAAACAAACGTATAGTTACCAAAGGGGAAAGATGGGGGAAGGAATAAATTAGGAGTTTGGGATTAACATATATACACTACTGTATGTAAAATAGTCAACAAGGACCTATTATATAGCACAGGGAACTCTGCTCAATATTCTGTAATAACCTATATGGGAAAAGAATCTGAAAAAGAATGGATATATGTATAACTGAATCACTTTGCTGTACACCTGAAACTAACACAATGTTGTAGATCAACTATACTCTAATGTAAAATAAAAATTAAATTTAAAAAGAAGAGTGAGGCTGCAGTGCTTAGCTAGAATGTGGAATTCCATGCCTCAAGGTCAGCCTCGAACTAACCTGAACACAGGAGTCACGCTGTCTTATTAGTATGACAGAAGTTGATTTATTTTCTTGATGCAAATTTGCAGAATTGGGTTTTTCTGGCTCTTAATTAGTTATCTGCCTCTTAGCAATGTTAAGGTATATTGACATTGTAAATGCAAAAGCAAAACAATCAGTAACATTTCAAGGCACCTACATACAGATATGCTTATTTTTTAAGTCACTTCCTATAAAATAAGAAATAAACTTGAGCTACATAGCTGACTCAAAACCTGATCTGATTCTCCAATTTTAGGTACCTATTTAAAATGATTAGAACTGTTAGTTTCTATAATTAACGTTGCTCTCTCTTCACATTACCATTTCTGAAATCAGCAATTTCCGTAATCTTTGTACTTCCTTTCTGTGTTGGATGATTTCCAATTTGAAGTGTTGTTTTGAACCTAAATAAAATCAGCCCAGAACAGCTCTATGATACATTGAGAAATAAAGGTGTCTTTGGAGAGAGAACTTCAAGTGCAAATTAACTTGAAATAATTTAACCTGAGTGTGGAATAATTTGCAGTCTTTCTTCTGTGCAGCTGTGGGAATTGCTTCTGTAGGCCCGATTGGGGGAATTGCCTGGCTACTTGCAATTTTGTCACATCTGTCAGCTGTAGCTAAATGGAAAATATAGTAAGAGGTAACATTACATAGATTTGGGAAGTTCCCTAGGGGGCCTTGTCTCTTTGCAGCAGTGAATAAATTATATGAGAGCTGAAATGAAATACAGTATTGTTGATTTGCCAAAGCATGAAATTTGAAAGAAAAAAAAAATCATTTCTTAGATTCACTGTGTAAATCCTCTACAGCCAGAAGCTCCTATCTGTCAGGATCACAACTTCTGTTCCCCAAATCAGCCCAGTGTTTTCTAGGAAGGTTGTGTGTTTTTCTGGTTTGTAATTTTTATGAAAATATTTTACAGAGAAATAATCATTAAATCATATTTAGATACATATAGTCAACAAATCTCCATTTTTGGAAAAAAAAGTTATGTGGAATCAGACATGCCAGCAGGCCTACAACATTAAGTGTCAGAATTCATCAAAGGTTAATTTAATATGATTATACAGTAAAAACAGTCAACAGCTTCCAAATCAAGTGGGGGCAGTTGTATAATATATAGAGTTGAAACACCAGGTATCAGCAGTAGTTTACTAGAAGATGGCAATGTGTAGTGCTTATTAACATGCATTTAATTGGTGTTAGTTTTAGTGGAAGAACTTTATGATTTTCAATTCCTGGGAAGGCTCCTAAGTGTGGAAACTAAGTGACCTTCAGTTTGGTCTTCTTACTGTACATGTTCCCGCATTTCTACACAGATATCTTTAGGGTAGCCGGTTAATAAAAATAGCTTTCTCTCTCATCTTGAAGAGTTCTTGTGAAGGTTAACAAGAAGACAATTGAAAGCAACTTATAAACTGTAAAGGATCAATAATGATTATTATTACCTCTTGGAGCTCAATAAGCAGCTGAAGAACAAGGATTGTGCATGCCTCTTGCTTGCGTGTTCACATAAAATATTTATCTCATTGCATAATCTCAAGATTTGCCTTGATGTTCATGAAAGAAATATTTCCTACACATTAAATTTATGCAGAATACCACATGAGCCATAAAATTGTCAGTCATAAGTATCCTGAAGGAGTTTGCTATCCACAAATACGGTAGCATATAACAAACATGAAAAAAAAAACTGTTAGCTGAATTATGGAAAAATAAAATTCTGTTCTTCCGGAGGGAATCTGTGAGCACTTTTGGGTGTAAGTTGGCCTTAAAGAGTTAATAAGCAGTCAACAGTCTGAGTCAAGTGGGGACGTTATTCTTTTTTTTAATTTTTTTTAACATCTTTATTGGAGTATAATTGCTTTACAATGGTGTGTTAGTTTCTGCTTTATAACAAAGTGAATCAGTTATACATATACATATGTTCCCATATCTCTTCCCTCTTGCATCTCGCTCCCTCCCACCCTCCCTAGCCCACCCCTCCAGGCGGTCACAAAGCACCAAGCGGATATCCCTGTGCTATGCGGCTGCTTCCCACTAGCTACCTACCTTACGTTTGGTAGTGTATATATGTCCATGCCTCTCTCTTGCTTCGTCACAGCTCACCCTTCCCCCTCCCCATATCCTCAAGTCCGTTCTCCAGTAGATCTGTGTCTTTATTCCTGTCTTACCCCTAGGTTCTTCATGACACTTTTTTCCCCCGTAAAATTCCATATATATATGTTACCATACGGTATTTCTCTTTCGCTTTCTGACTTACTTCACTCTGTATGACAGACTCTAGGTCTATCCACCTCATTACAAATAGCTCAATTTCGTTTCTTTTTATGGCTGAGTAATATTCCATTGTATATATGTGCCACATCTTCTTTATCCATTCATCCGATAATGGGCACTTAGGTTGTTTCCATCTCCGGGCTATTGTAAGTAGAGCTTCAGTGAACATTTTGGTACATGACTCTTTCTGAATTATGGTTTTCTCATGGTATATGCCCAGTAGTGGGATTGCTGGGTCATATGGTAGTTCTATTTGTAGTTTTTTAAGTAACCTCCATACTGTTCTCCATAGTGGCTCTACCAATTAACATTCCCACCAGCAGTGCAGGAGTGTTCCCTTTTCTCCACACCCTCTCCAGCGTTTATTGTTTCTAGATTTTTTGATGATGGCCATTCTGACTGGTGAGAGATGATATCTCATTGTAGTTTTGATTTGCATTTCTCTAATGATTAATGACGTTGAGCATTCTTTCATGTGTTTGTTGGCAGTCTGTATATCTTCTTTGGAGAAATATCTGTTTAGATCTTCTGCCCATTTTTGGATTGGGTTGTTTGTTTTTTTGTTATTGAGCTGCATGAGCTGCTTGTAAGTTTTGGAGATTAATCCTTTGTCAGTTGCTTCATTTGCAAATATTTTCTCCCATTCTGAGGATTGTCTTTTCGTCTTGTTGATGGTTTCCTTTGCTGTGCAAAAGCTTTGAAGTTTCATTAGGTCCCATTTGTTTATTTTTGTTTTTATTTCCATTTCTCTAGGAGGTGGGTTAGAAAGGATCTTGCTGTGATTTATGTCATAGAGTGTTCTGCCTATGTTTTCCTCTAAGAGTTTGATAGTTTCTGGCCTTATATTAAGGTCTTTAATCCATTTTGAGCTTATTTTTGTGTATGGTGTTAGGGAGTGATCTAATCTCATACTTTTACATGTACCTGTCCAGTTTTCCCAACACCATTTATTGAAGAGGCTGTCCTTTCTCCACTGTACATTTTTGCCTCCTTTATCAAAGATAAGGTGACCGTATGTGCGTGTGTTTATCTCTGGGCTTTCTATCCTGTTCTATTGATCTTTCTGTTTTTGTGCCAGTACCATACTGTCTTGATTACTGTGGCTTTGTAGTATAGTCTGAAGTCAGGGAGTGTGATTCCTCCAGCTGTTTTTCAGTCTCAAGATTGCTTTGGCTATTCGGGGTCTTTTGTGTTTCCATACAAATTGTGCACTTTTTTGTTCTAGTTCTGTGAAAAATGCCAGTGGTAGTTTGATAGGGATTGCATTGAATCTGTAGATTGCTTTGGGTAGTAGAGTCATTTTCACAATGTTGATTCTTCCAATCCAAGAACATGGTATATCTCTTCATCTATTTGTATCATCTTTAATTTCTCTCATCAGTGTCTTATAATTTTCTGCATACAGGTCTTCTGTCTCCTTAGGTAGGTTTATTCCTAGGTATTTTATTCTTTTTGTTGCAATGGTAAATGGGAGTGTTTTCTTGATTTCACTTTCAGATTTTTCATCATTAGTGTATAGGAATGCCAGAGATTTCTGTGCATTAATTTTGTATCCTGCAACTTTACCAGATTCATTGATTAGCTCTAGTAGTTTTCTGGTAGCATCTTTAGGATTCTCTATGTATAGTATCATGTCATCTGCAAACAGTGACAGCTTTACTTCTTCTTTTCCGATTTGGATTCCTTTATTTCCTCTTCTTCTCTGATTGCTGTGGCTAAAACATCCAAAACTATATTGAATAAGAGTGGTGAGAGTGGGCAACCTTGTCTTGTTCCTGATCTTAGTGGAAATACTTTCAGTTTTCCACCATTGAGGATGATGTTGGCTGTGGCTTTGTCATATATGGCCTTTATTATGTTGAGGAAAGTTATCTCTATGCCTACTTTCTGCAGGGTTTTTATCCTAAATGGGTGTTGAATTTTGTCAAAAGCTTTCTCTGCATCTATTGAGATGATCATATGGTTTTTCTTCTTCAATTTGTTAGTATGGTTTATCACATTGATTGATTTGCATGTATTGAAGAATCCTTGCATTCCTGGAATAAACCCCACTTGATCATGGTGTATGATCCGTTTAATGTGCTGTTGGATTCTGTTTGCTAGTATTTTGTTGAGGATTTTTGCATCTATGTTCATCAGTGATATTGGCCTGTAGTTTTCTTTCTTTGTGACATCCTTGTCTGGTTTTGGTATCAGGGTGATGGTGGCCTTGTAGAATGAGTTTGGGAGTGTTCCTCCCTCTGCTCTATTTCGCAAGAATTTGAGAAGGATAGATGTTAGCTCTTCTATAAATGTTTGATAGAATTCACCTGTGAAGCCATCTGGTCCTGGGCTTTTGTTTGTTGGAAGATTTTTAATCACATTTTTAATTTCACTGCTTGTGATTGGTCTGTTTATATTTTCTTTTTCTTCCTGATTCAGTCTTGGCAGGTTGTGCTTTCTAAGAATTTGTCCATTTCTTCCAGGTTGTCCATTTTATTGGCATAGAGTTGCTTGTAGTAATCTCTCATGATCTTTTGTATTTCTGCAGTGTCAGTTATTACTTCTCCTTTTTCATTTCTAATTCTATTGATTTGAGTCTTTTCCCTTTTTTTCCTGATGAGTCTGGCTAATGGTTTATCTCTTTTGTTTATCTTCTCAAAGAACCAGCTTTTGGTTTTATTGATCTTTGCTATTGTTTCCTTCATTTCTTTTTCATTTTTTCTGATCTGATTTTTATGATTTCTTTCCTTCTGCTAGCTTTGGGGTTTTTTTGTTCTTCTTTTTCTAATTGCTTTAGGTGCAAGGTTAGGTTGTTTATTTGAGATGTTTCCTGTTTCTTAAGGTGGGCTTGTATTGCTATAAACTTCCCTCTTAGAACTGGTTTTGCTTCATCCCATAGGTTTTGGGTCATCGTTTCCCCATTGTCATTTGTTTCTAGGTATTTTTTTATTTCCTCTTTGATTTCTTCAGTGATCATTTCGTTATTAAGTAGTGTATTGTTTAGCCTCCATGTGTTTGTATTTTTTACAGATATTTTCCTGTAATTGATATCTAGTCTCATGGTGTTGTGGTCAGAAAAGATACTTGATACAATTACAATTTTCTTAAATTTACCAAGGCTTGATTTGTGACCCAAGATATGATCTATCCTGGAGAATGTTCCATGAGCACTTGAGAAAAATGTGTATTCTGTTGTTTTTGGATGGAGTGTCCTATAAATATCAATTAAGTCCATCTTGTTTAATGTATCACTTAAAGCTTGTGTTTCCTTATTTATTTTCATTTTGGATGCTCTGTCCATTGGTGAAAATGGGGTGTTAAAGTCCCCTACTATGAATGTGTTACTGTCGATTTCCCCTTTTATGGCTGTTAGTATTTGCCTTATGTATTGAGGTGCTCCTATGTTGGGTGCATAAATATTTACAATTGTTATATCTTCTTCTTGGATCGATCCCTTGATCATTATGTAGTGTCCTTCTTTGTCTCTTCTAATAGTCTTTATTTTAAAGTCTATTTTGTCTGATATGAGAATTGGTACTCCAGCTTTCTTTTGGTTTCCATTTGCATGAAATATCTTTTTCCATCCCCTTACTTTCAGTCTGTAGGTGTCTCTAGGTCTGAAGTGGGTCTCTTGTAGACAGCATATATATGGGTCTTGTTTTTGTATCCATTCAGCCAGTCTGTGTCTTTTGGTGGGAGCATTAGTCCATTTACATTTAAGGTAATTATCGATCTGTATGCTCCTATTTCCATTTTCTAAATTGTTTTGGGCTCTTTATTGTAGGTCTTTTCCTTCTCTTGTGTTTCTTGCCTAGAGAAGTTCCTTTAGCAGTTGTTGTAAAGCTGGTTTGGTGGTGCTGAACTGTCTCAGCTTTTGCTTGTCTGTAAAGGTTTTAATTTCTCCATCAAATGTGAATGAGATCCTTGCTGGGTAGAGTAATCTTGGTTGCAGGTTTTTCTCCTTCATCACTTTCAGTATGTCCTGCCACTCCCTTCTGGTTTGCAGAGTTTCTGCTGAGAGATCAACTGTTAACCTTATGGGGATTCCCTTGTGTGTTATTTGTTGTTTTTCCCTTGCTGCTTTTAATATGCTTTCTTTGTATTTAATTTTTGACAGTTTGATTAATATGTGTCTTGGCGTATTTCTCCTTGGATTTATCCTGTATGTCACTCTCTGTGCTTCCTGGACTTGATTAACTATTTCCTTTCCCATATTAGGGAAGTTTTCAACTATAATCTCTTCAAATATTTTCTCAGTCCCTTTCTTTTTCTGTTCTTCTTCTGGAACCCCTATAATTTGAATATTGGTGCATTTAGTGTTGTCCCAGAGGTCTCTGAGACTGTCCTCATTTCTTTTCATCCTTTTTTCTTTATTCTGCTCTGCAGGAGTTATTTCCACTATTTCATCTTCCAGGTCACTTATCCGTTCTTCTGCCTCAGTTATTCTGCTATTGATCCCATCTAGAGTATTTTTCATTTCATTTATTGTGTTGTTCATCATTGTTTGTTTCATCTTTAGTTCTCTAGGTCCTTGTTAAATGTTTCTTGCATTTTGTCTATTCTATTTCCAAGATTTTGGATCATCTTTACTATCATATTCTGAATTCTTTTTCAGGTAGACTGCCTATTTCCTCTTCATTTGTTAGGTCTGGTGCGTTTTTATCTTGCTCCTTCATCTGCTGTGTGTTTTTCTGTCTTCACATTTTGCTTATCTTACTGTGTTTGGGGTCTCCTTTTTGCAGGCTGCAGGTTTGTAGTTCCCGTTGTTTTTGATGTCTGTCCCCAGTAGCTAAGGTTGGTTCAGTGGGTTGTGTAGGCTTCCTGGTGGAGGGGACTAGTGCCTGTGTTCTGGTGGATTAGGTTGGATCTTGTCTTTCTGGTGGGCAAGTCCATGTCTGGTGGTGTGTTTTGGGGTGTCTGTGGACTTAAGATTTTAGGCAGCCTCTCTGCTAATGGGTGGGGTTTTGTTCCTGTTTTGCTAGTTGTTTGGCATAGGGTGTCCAGCACTGTAGTTTGCTGGTCATTGAGTGAAGCTGGTTGCTGGTGTTGAGATGGAGATCTCTGGGAGATTTTCACTGTTTGATATTATGTGGAGCTGGGAGGTCTCTTGTTGACCAGTGTCCTGAAGTTGGCTCTCCCACCTCAGAGGCACAGCACTGACTCCTGGCTGCAGCACCAAGAGTCTTTCATCCACACGGCTCAGTAAGGGAGAAAAAGTAGAGAGAATTGAAAGAAAGAAAGAAAGAAAGAGAGAGAGAAAGAAAGGAGGGAAGGAAGGAAGGAGGAAAGAAAGAAAGAAAGAAGAAAAGGAAAGAAGGAAAGAAAGAAGGAAAGGAGGGAGGGAGGGAGGGATGGTGGGAGGAAGGAAGGAAGGAAAAAAGAAAGAAAGAAGATAAAGTAAAATAAAATAATGTAAAATATAATAGTTATTAAATTAAAAAATAATTATTAAGAAAAAAAATGGATGGATAGAACCTTAGGACAGATGATGGAAGCAAAGCTATACAGACAAAACTCACACAGAAGCATACACATACACACTCACAAAAAGAGGAAAAGGGGAAAAAATCATAAATGTTGCTCTCAAAGTCCACCTCCTCAATTTTGGGATGATTCGTTGTCTAAAGGAGGGAAGAAAGGAAAGAAAGAAAGAAAGAAGATAAAGTAAAATAAAATAATTAATATTAATTATTAAGAAAAAAAATTAAAAACAAAAAAAAGGACGGATAGAACCCTAGGACAAATGGTGGAAGCAAAGCTATACAGAAAAATATCTCACACAGAAGCATACACATACACACTAACAAAAAGAGGAAAAGAGGAAAAAATAATAAATCTTGCTCTGAAAGTCCACCGCCTCGATTTTGGGATGATTCGTTGTCTCTTCAGGTATTCCACAGATACAGGTTACATCAAGTTGATTGTGGAGGTTTAATCCGCTGCTCCTGAGGCTGCTGGGAGAGATTTCCCTTTCTCTTCTTTGTTCGCACAGCTCCCGGGTTTCAGCTTTGGATTTGGCCCCGCCTCTGCGTGTAGGTCGCAGGAGGGCGTCTCTTCTTCGCTCAGACAGGACGGGGTTAAAGGAGCAGTTGATTCGTGGGTTCTGGCTCACTCAGGCCCGGGGGGGTGGGGGTGGGAGGGGCACGGAGTGCGGGGCGGGCCTGCAGCGTCAGAGGCGGTGTGACGTTGCACGAGCCTGAGGCGCACCGTGTGTTCTCGGGGAAGTTGTCCCTGGATCCCAGGACCCTGGCAGTGGCGGGCTGCACAGGCTCCCCGGAAAGGGGGTGTGGATAGTGACCTGTGCTCGCACACAGGCTTCTTGGGGGCGGCAGTAGCCGCCTTAGCGTCTCATGCCCGCCTCTGGGGTCTGCGCTTTTAGCCGCGGCTCGCGCCCGTCTCTGGAGCTCCTTTAAGCAGCGCTCGTAATCCCCTCTCCTCATGCACCAGGAAACAGAGAGGGAAGAACAAGTCTCTTGCCTCTTCGGCAGCTCCAGACCTTTTCCCCGGACTCCTTCCCGGCAGCTGTGGCGCACTAACTCCCTGCAGGCTGTGTTCACGCTGCCAACCCCAGTCCTCTCCCTGGGATCCGACCGAAGCCCGAGCCTCAACTCCGGGCCCCGCCCGCCCCGGCGGGTGAGCAGACAAGCCTCTCGGACTGGTGAGTGCCAGTCGGCCCTGATCCTCTGTGCGGGAATCTCTCGGTTTTGCTCTCCGCATCCCTGTTGCTGTGCTCTCCTCCGCGGCTCCGAAGCTTTCCCCCTCCGCCACCCGCAGTCTCCGCCCGCGAAGTGGCTTCCTAGTGTGTGGAAATCTTTCCTCCTTCACAGCTCCCTCCCACTGGCGCAGGTCCCGTCCTATCCTTTTGTCTCTGTTTTTTCTTTTGCCCTACCCAGGTACGTGGGGGAGTTTCTTGCCTTTTGGGAGGTCTCAGGTCTTCTGCCAGCATTCAGTAGGTGTTCTGTAGGAGTTGTTCCACGTGTAGATGTATTTCTGGTGTATCTGTGGGGAGGAAGGTGATCTCCGCGTCTTACTCTTCCGCCATCTTCCCCTCCGGCCTCAGGACGTTATTCTAAGCATAGGGATTGTAATACATTAAAGTTTTGGAAGATTCAAGGCAAAAGATAGTTCGGCCAATGACAAATAATACAATTAGACGCAAATATAGGAAAACATTAAACTATTATATATTAAAATATTGGAAATTACAATATTTATTTGGAGAGCATAGGTTAAAAGAAACCATATATCTCACAGTGGGAAATGTCATCAAAGTCCATTGTTAATCCACAGAGATGGCAGTAAATTTAGCCTCACCAAATTTAAAGATACTGAATTCATTTCAGGTATTTAAAAGCTTGGTAATGAATTTGTATTTCCAATATTCTTGAACTTCTGATTAAAACTGTAGTGATGAGTCCATATTCTCTTATCAGCATCATCAGAATAGAATTCATGTTCTAGTATAGATTGGACATTCTCTCCATATTATATTACTGCTGATTCTTCAATTATTAATGCTTCTTAACTAGTGCCTGTAGGTATGTGAGTTTGCAAATCCTCATCTACTAGATCAGGAACTCCCTGTTTGACATTCCTAACAGTTTATACTCCCCTCTCTTTGAACACTACCAAAACCCTTCCTTCTGAGGTAGCCCTGTCATGTTTCAGAACATGTTTTAGAAATTCTTCCTTATACTGAATTAAAATTTGCTTCCTAGTATCTTCCAGATATTTGTCTTAAATATGATTAATGGAGTCACATAAGAAGTCTAATATTTTTTCCTATGGTAAACCTTTAAAATAATATATTATTTCTTGACAAGTTCATCGTTATTTATGGATTTAGTTACCAACCATGTCGCCAAATCATTATTTTCCACTGCCTACTGAACACACTTCTAGGTCTTTGTGTCACACAGAACTTTGAACACAACATGTGTGAATTGAGGCTAAACTCACTGTCTTCCCCACCAAACCAGGTTCTACTTCTGTATTCCCTAGCTTAGTAACTGACCTCAGCATTCATCAAATGACTCAGTCTAGAAACCACAGTCTTCCTAAACTCCTTGCTTTACTTCACATCCATATCTATTCAGCACGTACCACATGCACTGAAATTTATTTCATTCTTTCATCATTGCTGCGGACCATGGCAATAGCCTCCTAGTCCCCTTGTCCTAAATTATGCTCACCTTCAGTGTAGTCTTTATACTGATGCCATAAAGTCTCTCTGAAATGTGGATTTTTGTGGTTATTCCCCTAATTTAAAAAAAAGTCATTGGAGTACCACCATATTCAAAATGAAGTTCAAACTATTAGCTTGCTTTTCAGAATTAGTTACTACTATGTTCTAATATACTGTCACACCAACATTTAGCTTTCCATATTATCTATCAACTAACTCCTTTCCCAATATCCTTTCTGTCTCATTTGACAGCCTGACTCTTGTGGATCCTGTTAAAGCCTCCCTGGTCAGGCAATTCTGCTCTACCCCATTTGAGACAGATTAGGTACTCAGTTTTATCTTTCCATAGTAACTTATGCATACAACTAGCACTGCATGGAAATCCGTATTTTCTTTTTTCTCTCTCTCTAATACTAAGTATGCTATTGATGATACAGATACCTTGATAATTTCCTGGAACTCTGGCATCTAGCAAAGAGATTGGCTCACATTTGGCACTCATTAAATGTTAATTGGATAAATGAATCAGTGACTACTTATAGGTTAATAATCTTTAGGTTGTCATATTTTCTAAGACACTTCATTATCCTGACTGTTCTTGATATACTCTCTGTTTTGCCAGTACTCTCCTTTAATTAAGGTATATTATGATCAGGAAGAGACGAACAGGAAGACATAATTCTGTGATGAAAGATCTGTGAACTTTAAAGTCAAATATACTTGGTTTAATATTTCATTCAGATGCTACCTGTGTGATTATGGGAAATTTATTCACCTCACTGGGTTTTGGTTTCCTTATCCATAAAATATGAATAATAGTATCTGATCACAGGGTTATTGCTGAGATTAAATGATACTGTCTAGGGAAGGATTCTGACATTCAGCAAGTTAATATAATCCCAGTCGAATTGAATATTCCAGGGATGTAAGCCTGTTGCAACATTTACAAATCAGTCAGTGTCATGGGCCATATTAACAAAAAAAAAGGATAAAAACCATATGATCATCTCAAAAGATGCAGAAAAAACATTTGACAAAATTTAACACCTATTTATCATAAAAACTCTGAACAAAATGGGTACAGAGGGAACATACCTCAACATTATAAAGGCCACATATGACAAGTCTGTGGTTAATGTCATACTCAGTGGTGAAAAGCTGAAAGTTTGTCCTCTAAGATCAGGAACACGACAAGGATGCTCACTCTCACCACTTTTATTCAGCGTAGTATTGGAGGACTTCCCTGGTGTTGCAGTGGTTAAGAATCGGCCTGTCAGTGCAGGGGACACAGGTTTGATCCCTGGTCCGGGAAGATCCCACATGCTGCAGAGCACCTAAGCCCATGTGCCACAACTACTGAGCCCATGCGCCACAACTACTGAAGCCCACGTACCTAGAGCCTGTGCTCCGCAACAAGAGAAGCCACTGCAATGAGAAGCCCGCACACCGCAACAAAGAGTAGTCCCCTTTCACCACAACTAGAGAGAGCCCTGTGCAGCAGTGGAGACCCAAGGCAGCCAAAAATAAATAAACTTTAAAAATAAATAAATAAATAAAACCCCATAGTATTGGAAGTCCTAGCCAGAGCAGTTAGGCAAGAAAAAAAAAGGGGGGGATCCAAATTGGAAAGGAAGAAGTAAAACTGTCACTATTTGCAGATGAAATGATATTATATATGGAAAACTGTAAAGACTACATCAAAAAACTGTTAGAACTAATATACCAATTGAGTAATGTTACAGGGTACAAAATCAATACACAGAAATCTGTCACACTCCTATGTGCTAATAATGAGCTATCAGAGAAGTTAAGAAAACAGTCTCATTTACTATTGAATCAAAGAAATAAAATACCTAGGAATAAATTTGACAAGGTAAAAGGCCTATATACTGAAAACTACAAGACATTAAGGAAAGAAATTGAAGAAGACATAAATGAAAGATATTCCATGCTCATGGAATTGGAAGAATTAATATGTTAAATTGTCTACTACCCAAAGCAATATACAGATTAATGCAATCCCTATCAAAATTCCAGTGGTATTTTTCACAGAAATAGAACAAACAATCCTAAAATTTGTATGGAATCACAAAAGACCCCGAATAACCAAAGCAATCTTGAGAAAGAAGAACATAGTTGGAGGCATCACACTCCCTGATTTCATACTGTATTACAAAGCTATAATAACCTAAACAGTATGGTATTGGCATGAAAACAAATGCATAGATCAATGGAACAGAGTAGAGAGCCCAGAAATCAACTTACAAATATATGGTCAATTAATTTACCACAAAAGATTCAAGAATATAAAATGGGGAAAGGACTATCTCTTCAATAAATAGTGTTGGGAACTTACCAGCCACATGCAAAGTAATAAAACTGGACAACTGTATTCCACCATACACAAAAGTTAGCTTAAAGTGGATTAAAGATATGAACATAAGGCCTGAAACCATAAAACTCCTAGAAGAAAATATAGGCAGTAAGCTCCTTGACAGGTCTTGGTGATGATTTTTAAAAATCTGACACCAAAAGTGAAAGCAACAAAAGCAAAAATAAACAAGCAGGACTGCATCAAACTAAAAAGCTTCTGTACAGCAATGGAAACAATCAACAAGATAAGACAACCTACTGAAAATTGGAGAAAAATTTTCAAATCATATCTAATAAGGGGTTAATATCTAAAATATATAAAGAACTCAGACAATTCAGTAGCAAAAATACAGCATAATTTAAAAATGAGCAGAAGATCTAAATAGACATTTTTTCAAAGAAGACATAAAGATGGCCAACAGGTACATGAAAAGGTGCTAAAAATCATGAATTGTCAGGGAAATGCAAGCCGAAACCACAGTGAGACATCACCTGTTAGAATGGCCATTATCAATAAAACAGAAGATCACAAGTGTTGGTGAGGATGTGGAGAAAAGGAAGCCTTTGAGCGCTGTTGGTGGGACTCTATAAATTGGTGTAGCCACTGTGGAAAACAGTAAGGAAGCTCCTCAAAATTTAAAAATACAGCTACCATATGATCCATTAATCCCACTTCTGGGTATGTAGCTAAAGGAAATGAAAACAAGATATTCAAGAGATATCCACACTCCCATATTCATTGCAACATTATCCATAATAGCTAAGACACTGAAACAACCTAAGTCTCTATTGATGAGTAATAGATACTGAAATTGTGGTGTGTGTATATACCCAATGGAATATTATTCAGCCATAAAAATGAATGAAATCTTGCCATTTGCAACAGCATTCATGGACCTCTAGGGCATTATACTTACTGAAATAAGGCGGACAGGGAAAGACAAATATCATATGATCTCCCTTACATGTGGACTCTTAAAAAAGAAAGAAAGAAAGAAAAAGACCTTACAGATACAGAGAACTGATTGGTGGTTGCCAGAGGTAGGAGATGTGGGGGGTAGGAAAAAGACGTGAAGGAAGTCAAAAGGTAAAAGCAAAATATACAATTCAGTGTTTTTAGTATCCTCACAGTTGTACAACCATTGGCAAAATCTGTTTAAAAAACTAGACTGAGTCTGGTGTGCTGTCTACAGCCAAAAGTATTAACTAAATGTAGTCTGAGCTCATTAATATTATATACTTGTTACCGTGCAAGTAAATAAAATTAAAAGATACACACCATTGTTAAGTGTGGTCACCTCTTAGAAAAAGTAGATGTTATTTTGTAAAAGAAAAAAAATTCATTTCTTTACATTAGGTTTATATTCTGGAACTCATCACATCACTGCAGTACATAACGCTTATGCTAAAATTTTTGTCAAATAGTCCTCCAGAGTTAGACTTTGAACTCCCACTCTTTTGATAGATATATCAATGGATTTATATTTCTCAGAAATGGAAAAATACAGTTTAATACATATAGGTTGAAAAATTGGAATAGGAAGCCTATTGCATACTTCAATTCAAATACTGTGCCTATGTTCAGAGTAACGTTGCTCAAATAGAAACCCACTTGTCTCTTTTCTGGTTGCTGTGGACTGTATTTAACAAGCTTCGTGAGCAGTGTGATGAACAATCTCCACACTTATGAAAGCTTTACTACCTCATATTCAATTGTTGGGATAACAGTCAGCTGCTGTCTCTACAAAGCAGCATCTGTCATTTCAGCACTTTCATTGGTATTCTACCCTGTATCTGAATACTCTCAGTATTCAGCGTTACTGGAAAGCGCTATGATGGAGACAGAGTAGAGCTTGAATTTTAGTGGCTGGCTTGGAACAGACATACAAATGTAGTGTAGTGTTTCTGAATCCTGTTCTTTACCAATGGATATTGGTCCAGCTGTAGTTTCTGGTGGCTTGGGAAGAGCATAGAGCTGGTCTACTTTTTGTCCTTGCTTAAAATGTATGGACGTAATAGCAATAACTGAAAATGACATATCTAGAGTGACACTGTAAAAAGTCCAAAATGGAGTCACTAATCATCTGGAGTCAGGCTTAGAAAGATAGCCAAGAGGTACAGCAAAATGAGAACATGGGAATCAATGAGAGATGAAGTAAGTACTTAAAGCTACACTCACTTATACCTTTACATACATGCATATTTAAAATCCCAACGCAAAACCTCTTTGAGTACCCTTACAAACCTAATTACTGAGATGTTGAGAAAAATAACGTGAAATTATTCCTCTGAGTTTTATGAAATAAATTATTCCAAAAATATTTATTGAGCTTTCATGAGAGAAGTAAAATAGATGCCTTAATTAGTTATCAATCTTATAGAAAAATTTTCAAAAATATACAGGCAATGAAAATAATGTTGTGAACCATATCAACAGCTACCGTTTATCATGGTGCATGAACCCAATACATGGCAGGTTCTGTGCACATATATTTTCTAATTTGCTCCAACTATTACCCTGGAAGTATTATTATCCTTGTCTTCAAGATAAGTGGAACAGAATAAAGCTAGTCAGTAGCAAAGGTACTACTTTTTTTTTTTTTTTTTTTTTTTTGCGGTACACGGGCCTCTCACTGTTGTGGCCTCTCCCGTTGCGGAGCACAGGCTCCGAATGTGCAGGCTCAGTGGCCATGGCTCACGGGCCCAGGCGCTCCGCGGCATGTGGGATCTTCCCGGACCGGGGCACGAACCCGTGTCCCCTGCATCGGCAGGCGGACTCTCAACCACTGCGCCACCAGGGAAGCCCGGTACTACTATTTTATTACACTTAACCCATTAATCTTCTCTTACAGAAATGAAATAATATGGTGTCTAACTATGGGTAACCTTATCTTTAATATTCTGACTGGACAGCTCAGTGGTGCTAATCTTGAACTCCAGACTAAATGTTAGTCTCATGTTGATTGCTTTCTAGCTAACTTGCAGCAATCACTTTAAAGTTCCTGAGTTTACCTTAAAGTTATAATATGTAGTGAGTTTTGTTATTACTAGCTTTACTAGGTTTTTTTTTTTTTTTTGCGTTACGCGGGCCTCTCACTGTTGTGGCCTCTCCCATTGCGGAGCACAGGCTCCGGACGCGCAGGCTCAGCGGCCATGGCTCACGGGCCTAGCTGCTCCGCGGCATGTGGGATCTTCCCGGACCGGGGTACGAACCCGTGTCCCCTGCATCGACAGGCGGACTCTCAACCACTGCGCCACCAGGGAAGCCCTTTACTAGGTTTTGAGGCTTCATCTAGTTAGTACATAAATGTACCCTGTGAACTGTCAAATGGTATACTTGTTTTTGATAGTGTTCTAGATCAATAAGTTTACTAGATTATAATATGCACATATTTTCAAGATTTCACATTTCACAAGACTGTATATATCCTTTGTTAGAAATGTTTCTTATATTACAAATTTAAACGTATGTCTACATAATCAAAGTACAATTCTGTTTTTCCTACTTTGAATTCTCTTTAAGATGTTTCGTACAAATTTTGACAAGTTTATAGTATTGAAAGTTCACTAGTTTAGGCTTAAGCATAGAAACTAAGAATCATGAGGAATACATTTAATATTTCAACAGCATATTCTCTTAGAAAAATTGTTGTAGCTTGAGATTCCCTGTAGTTGCAAGATACAAGTTAGTATCTGAGGAAGTGACTCAAACAAAGGCTTAAGGGCTGTCTGGGGAGCCATAGACATGATCATAGAATCTTTTCCTGAAGGATTTCAACTATTAGGCTTAAATTATATTATTTTTAGTAAGATGTTACACATCTCACAGGATCCTTTGTTTTCAGAGTTCAATATTTAGGTCTAGAAATTCATATTGAAAAGTTAATTACAAGGTACTCATTTCACATGTTCCAAGATTCACCTCAAGAACATTCCCTAAAATGTTCTTGTTATTTTAAGGAAAGTTGTTTTCTTTAAATTGATTTAAAGCAGTCATAGTTAAACTGTTTTGTAAGAATACTTGAGGTACTTGGGTGGGATGGGAGGATGGAGGGGGGAGATGAGAGTGATGGAGCTAACTAAATAACAGCATGCTCTTCAAACCAGTCCAGCTTTATCCTTATTAGTTATTACGTTGAGCATCTGCCTAATATTTTAGCCTTTTTAAAAAATATTCAGCTACTAAAACTGAAGAGCAGAATTGTAAAACCAATGGCCTAAAGTAAAGCTGTCCTATTTTCCCATGGGAGATAGAGAATTGCTCCTGAAATAATACACCCGTCATATAGCCACGCGGATTGATCACCTTATCCATTTTATTTACATAAATTATTATCTTCTTATTTAAGTATATCAGAAGCACTGTAAGCACACACTTCTGTAGGAACTACGTGAAACCATTGCACAAGACCTATAATTATGCCCAATCCAAGTATGCGTTATTTCCAGATTTCAAATTTTGTAACCATCATTTCTACTCTTGACTTTCTTCCTCCCACAGATTTTGGTTGTCATTCCCGATCCCATCATCTTTTATTGAGCTAGAACCTTTGGATCCATTTTGCCCTACCCAAGCCTCTCATAGCTTTACATGTTACTCCATTCGACACTGGTGACTTAATCATCCACACGGGCTTTTTGTGATTGAGTTTTGTTAATGTAGAAATTTTTTTGGAGTTTCTCTGCCCTCTAATTGACAGAATATTTCTGTAATGCTATGTGTGATGTTTAAATATTCACTTATTTGTTAAATTATTATTTTATATCTGAATATTATATATTTTTTGAGAATAGTATTTCCTGTTTCATGGTTACCTGTAGGCTTAGGAGAAATATGAATGTTTTCTCTTTTAATGTCTTTTATATATTTGTATAACATCCCACAAGAAGCTATATGTAGGGAATTATAACATTTATACATCACTCTTGCAAAAGGATCTGTAGAATATGAGCTTTGGAAGAGTTTCAAAGGCAGCTGTATCCTGATAGGAAGGTAAATATCTTTCTGCCAAATTATCCTCTCTTCAGCCTTTATGGCAGCTTACCCTCTCATTCCATTAGGAAGCCTCCACTGACCCCCTGGTCCAGGTTAAATACCTCTGTTGTACTCTCTTATTACCATGTACTTCTCTTTGGTAGTATTTATTACAATTGCAATTTTCCATGCATTTTACTATGAGCATTTGATTAATGTGTGTCTCCCTATTGGACTGTGAGTTCCTTGAGGGCCAAGAGAATCAATCTTCTTGTTCATCATTGTATCTTCAGTGTCTACCATAATGCTGGACCTACCAGGCTCAAAAAATAAGTGTTGAAGAAATTTGAATAAATGCATGCATGTGAATTATTTCCTTCATTTGGAATTACGTTCACCCCAAACTTCAAAGGATATGAAAACCTAACACATTATGGACATTTTATTCATAGGTAAATAATTTTTTCCCAAAATATAAAAATGTCACCCTTTTTTTTTAAAAAAGAAAAGTGAGGACTTGCATAAATTTTATGATTGTATGACTTCAGTGTTTCACTTAAATTTATCACTGATACCTATCTACTTTAGGTAACATTTTGTTACTTAGAAAATACCACGAAGAATTTAAAGGGAAACTAAAGATTGGTAAAGGAAGTATCATCCAGGTATCCCACTACATGAACACTTGTGTTCAACTCAGCTTTTTTTTTTTTTTGCGGTACACAGGCCTCTCACTGTTGTGGCCTCTCCCGTTGCGGGGCACAGGCTCCGGACGTGCAGGCTCAGTGGCCATGGCTCACGGGCCCAGCCGCTCCGCAGCATGTGGGATCTTCCCGGACCGGGGCACGAACCCGTGTCCCCTGCATCGGCAGGTGGACTCTCAACCACTGCGCCACCAGGGAAGCCCTCAGCTAACATTTTAAAAGGGAATATTTCAGCTAAGGAGGGAGGTTAGGAGTATCAGCACAAAAATGTGTATAGTTGTAGTCTTTCTTTCTCTCCCCCTCCCCCATATATATATATATGTCTGTATATGTATGAATATACAGACATATGTACACACACACATATGTAAAAACGATTCTTATAGGGAAACTGTTGCCTTGTTTTCCCCATGGAGAAGATTTGAGGAAAGCATGAGTTGTTTGGGGAGTGGCAAAAATTAGCCTTCAGGGTGCTAACATCTCCCTAAAGGACTCTCAGGGTGGATCAGCCTGTGTATCGTGCAGCAAGAGTCCTCAGTAAATGAAATTTGGAAGTCTCAAACTTCCATCTTCTGAAATACTGGGGCAACTTCCTTAAAGAACAGAGTTGAAGAGAAAGCACAGACATCAGCCTCAGCACAAATTTTGTGACAGGAAATTACTCTGAGAATTTCAGGAGACTATGAAATGCTGTTTCTTTCTTCACTCTAAGAAGAATACGTGGTAATGTTGACTATTTAGGTTCATATTTGGTACTTACTATGAATTCCTTATTTGCCAGAAGCTAAACAAGCCTCATAATATCCTTCTGGAAATAAAATGAAATTTATAATTTGGCAACATTTTATTAACGGCCAAAGCTTTCCATTTCATGCAGGCAGATAACAAACCTCTGGAGCCCAGCTTGCGGGAATGCTCAGTGGTCTTTGTCCAATGCTAACCTTTTTTCTTTATTCACTCCAACTGGGTGAGAGCTTTCTTAATTGGAGTAGGTTCCGTACATAAAAAGCTATCTTCACTCCACTTACTATTGATTTCTAAAGGCTTGACCTCGTATTTTTCGAAATTGTGGGTTAACCTTCTTGCCTCAAGGAGAATGGCACCTGGGAATGACATTTCCATTTTCTAAAGTAATATGACCATAGAAGAAGAACTAAAATGACCCATGACATTAACCTATGGCTCTTAAGAGGATAACATCATTTACCTAACTTGGTAAAAGAAAAAAAGAAAGCCATGATTTCATGTTCAATTGACCAAAAAAAAGCATGGATTCTGTTTTTCAGAAAGATCCTCAAAACCTTTTCTCAGTAGGATGTGACAAGGCCAAGGTCACAGAAGTCAAGTCTACTCGCTGCACTGTCAGTTATTCAGTCATAACCCTGTTCCAGTAAGAGTTACTTCTTTATGCCCATCAAATTAGGGAAAAGGACAGTTAAGAGAAAAGCGTTTTATTGCACACGGTGATATCGAAAGCAGTCGTTGAACCAGCAAGTGCTTTGATCTGACATAATAATTATCATTTTAGCAGCTTTAACTAGTTTGGTTATAATTACTGGCCAATAGTTTGTCAAGTAAAGAATTCCTCTGTTCAGACTCTGTAGCTTAACCCTTTATGACATAGCCCTGTCATGGCTAGAGCTTACATTGTCATATCTTCAATGTTTTCTCTGTATCATATAGAAATTAATTCTTATCCACATTTTAATCTTAAAAAGAAGGAAAGCCTACAAAAGCTTATTCCTACTTGAGAGAACAAAGAGAGGAAAGACAGAGACAGAGGGATACTACGCTTTTTTAAAAAATTACTTTCTATCTACATGAATTCCAGTGAAGTCTGTCTTTATTATATTTTTCTTTGTAGCTGAACCATTACATTTCACTTACCACGGACATCAAAGGGTTGCTATGTGAATTAACTGCGGTAATGCAAGGCGAGTTCAGAGTAGTTGACTTGATGAGGGGTAGCCACCCAAAACTCTTATTTCTTGGTCAGTTTCCTTCTCCACCACCCCCATTTCATTCCTACCTAACTTTCCCTCTTGTTACTCTCCCCTCACTGCTCTACAGTCCTACACGCTCACGCCTTCTTTTCCTCTTCAGAACATTTGCTCATGTCTCTCTCTCTGCCTGAAATGTCCTGTGCTTGCCCACTGTGTGGCTACTGCCTCATCATGCAGTCTGTGTTTAGGTTTTACCTCTCAGGAAAGTCTGTCTGTGCATCCTGTGAGGTGGTCCCCTTCTTTACTAAAGCAGTATCCTTTTGTTCTCCCGTGGCATCTTGTCATTTTGAATGTATGGGTGAGTGATCGTACGCAGTGCTTGTGTTCTTGCCATTAGACTATATGCCAGTGAGTTTCAAAACAGACTGCACTTTAAACTATCTGGGAAGCTTGGAAAACAGTACTGGTGCTTGGGCTCCATCTGCTAGAAATTTCCAGTAATTGGCCTTGGGTAAGGCCCAGGCATCAGTATTGTTTCGAAGTTCCCCAGATGATTCTAACTCAGCAGAGTTAAGGAGCTCTGCCCTGAGCTGCAGGAAAGCACCAGTCGGCTTCATTGACCACTAGCACAGAGCTTGCTAGGTATGAGACCCATTAGGACCAACTAGGGGATATGAATGTTTGAATTAATGTCTGGCTTATCACTGGCATTCTAGTTTTCTTTGTCAAAATACTCCTTGGAGATGATAAAAGTATTCTCAAGCAGCGATAGTCTAAAAGTTGAAATGAAAAAGATGCTTGCAAGTATAGAGTGCTTCAGAGTAAAAAATAATCCTGTTTTCCCCTTCCAGTGATGTAAAGAAAATATTTTCCTTCAGTTTTTTTTACTGAGAAGAACATTTTAAGAATGTCTGCCACAAAATATGACCATGAGCCGTGTGTGTGTATATGTGTGTATGTATATTTCATTTTTCTTACTTTTGAGAATCTATCCATAAATCACTCAAGCCATAAACCAGTATCCTTACCATAGGACAGTCATTCCAACTTACGACAGTCAAAATAATTAAATTTTAAATATGTAAACTTGTTATTCGACTTAACTGCTTATTAGCAAAATTCATTTTAGTTTTTAAATGTTATCTGTATTTTAGTGCACATTTTTTCACACCTGGTGATTTCTTTATACAATGAGAGCCAGAACTGGAGTGAGGCAAGTGAGGTATTTTTCTCAGTGCAAAATTTAAGTGAGGGAGTTCCACTCAGTAATCAAAACAGTAACATTTTAATGTAATATTTTTAGAAATGCAAATTAATGCAGAAAAATCCATCATGAAGAAAATATCAAAATTGTAAATAAAGATTACTGCTATGCTGAACCATATCACAGTCTGAGGCAAAAGGAAAAATGTGCACCTCTAGATACATGTTTTGATGTTTTTCTAATGGGTAATTTTTTTAGAGCATTATAGTTGATGAAAAATGTTTAAATGATATTTATGCTAAATATTTGGCACAAAATTATTATAATTTTAATTCAGCTGAAGCTAAAATTATTTTAGGTTGTCTCTTGGTCAAGAGAAATTGTCAAACATGGCAATTTTCTCAATTCAAAGTGAGATAGGCAAAGAAGTAGATTTTGGAAAAAAAAAAATTTGATGAATTTGCTTCCATTACAGCCAGAGTTCACAGATTTCCTTTTGCCTCCACCATGGCTACTTCACACAGCATTGTGACACACATAATGACTTTTTATTTATAAGGTAATTTAACTGCCCACCAAAGGTAAATGTGTCACACTATTAAACCAAATTAAAATTGTTGGCAAAAGTTAAAAGTGAGACAAAGATGATTGTTCTGTATTGATAATGAAGGTTTAACATTTATGTCCTTTGAAATGTAACATAACATGGTACAAGCATAAATATGCAACATTTGTTCAAAATGGAAGGGTAATAGAATGATTCATAATTGTAGTATTAACACCTCAACTTAATCTAAGATAGTATCAATATGGAAGGCGAGTTTACTGGCTAGATACCAGCTTGACCAAATATTTTTTAATGCAGTACATTTTAAATAGCAGTTGTACTTGCTGTTCTCTGATGGCAAACAATAAGAGCCGAAAAAATATTTTAAGCAAAAAATCAAATCAGAAATAATCCTGGGTTTAAAAAAATCTTTTTGAGGATTTTAATGTTTCCCCCATGGGAATACCTGAAAGAAAGAAGGAAGTGTAATGATTCTCTAATTAGAAATACTGACAGTGAGGAAATGAGCAGACCATCAAAGTTATGATATCAAGTATGCCAGAAGTTCTGGAATATTTTATAAGCTCTAACAAGAAAAATTTTATAAAAGTTAGGAATTGAAATTTCCCCAATTGGACTATATTCCATTCTTCATAATAATTGGCCTATTTTCTTTAAGAAAATGAGAGGAAAAAAAGAATAAAGCAAAGAGAGCAAAGAGAAAAAACAGTAAACATTATTTTCTTAATACCACTAATCATCACAAGTTCAACATACTACTGATTATAAATTCTCCTACTCCCTTTAGGAATCTGTTAAATAGACAACCACAGAATGAAAAAATTGAAATTGCTATGGAAAATTTTAATCACCCTTATTTGGATTACATGTATTACAGATGAAATGGGTATATTGTGTTTCATTGCCCTAGTAAGATTTCATGATAACCCCAAATATGTTCTTAATTGAACCTTCTGTTTATCTGTTTTTTAATACATTACATGCATTGTATATTTCTACTCATCTACCTATAAAGCTAAGCATCGCAAATTAGAAAATTTAAAACAACAAAAAAAGATTTTATGTGATCGTCTTTTAAAAGACGTAAAGCTGTAAATGGGTTTCACGGCTATTCAGCAAATTGGAAATTACGATGAATAATCAATGAACGAAAGTTCGGCTCTATGGGATGTTTCTCAGCAAGAGGAATGTCTTCTAGACTTCAAAATACTCATTCCTATAAAATCATTTTGCTGTTATTTCTACAATTTAAATAATGAGGTATTTGATTATTACTAATAAACAGTTTATAGCTCTTAATTGCATCTGGAATAGAAAAGTAAACTGATTTATCCTAGGAGTTTGTAATGTCTTATAAATAAAACCATTTAGTGCTAGGGGCACAACCAGAGACTGTCAGTGGAGCTGACCATTAGATTTCCCTCCCATTTTGAAGATTGATTTCACTAGTGCTGGGAGCATCAGAAAAGCAACTAAAAGCATTTGCTACTTTCCTTTCCCACTGTTTACCATTGAAGGTCCATTAATGTTCCTTTGTAGCCTTCATATATTACATAGACAGGACAGGAGAGCTCTTCATTATCTGCTGTTAGCCTACAGAACTGCACACGTGAAAAGATTTCTATGAAATTTGACACATCTTATGAAACTTGTTAAATCTTGTGAAAAATAGCATTATTTTACATAAGTCAGGGAGTCTCACCATCTAAGGCCAGTTACTGTGCTAGCTGCTGGACTATTAAGAAAATGTGAGCATTTAACAAGAGGTATTAATTTAACATCATAGCAGTAAAGAGGTAGAAATATTGGGGAGCAGTTTGAGTATTGGGATCCAGTTTTCTTAGCTTAAGGTATTCTGAAATCATCTTCAAAAAGATAGGATCGAATCTCTGTGAATAGTAGATTTGTACAAAGGACTTTGAAATATATGTCTTGTGCTTTTGCTGAATAAGTTAATACTGTCTATAGTGCTTTAATATGAGGCCCCTCTGCCCCAGTGGATCACTTTATTAAACTATCAGAATCCCAGAAATGTGCAGCTTAGCTATGATGTCTTTGGTAAAAGTCGGTTTGTTTTCAGCAGGGCTATGTTAGATACATGCTCATACAGCATCAGAAAAAAGATCCACTATTATCACCCATTAATATAGGGTTATATTTGTTTATCAGTTTATTTAGCTACCTAGGAGAGCCCTAAGGCAAACTCTTGAATACAGATATTCTCCTTCATGTATATGAAAATTCGGAACTCAGGCTCCAACCAGGTTGTGCCCTGCTGAATGCCTGGAGCATCTGTTCCCCCTTCCATTTTATAGCCACAGACCCTTAAATTCTAGCCTCTGCCTACTCGTTTAAGAGTCCCCTGAAGGTTCAAGCATAAACTCCTTACCTCAACCTTCAGTGCTGTCCAGAATCTGGTGAAAACAACGTTTCCAATCTGTGTCTCTCTCCTTATATTCTACCTTGTAGCCAAACTAAACTCCTCAGTGATATGTTAATCCAAAAAACCTTCCCCCCCCACCTTTTTTTGTTGTTGTTGCATGCCTGAGGAATACTACACATTACAACTTATGGTACTGATATTTGTAACACACAGGTACACACACACATAAATATAGCACTACCTCGACATGAAAAGTTTGGGAGAGTTGTCACTGGGAATGAAAATGGCTCATATTTTCCAATAAGGTAACAAAGGTCTGGAAGACTGAAAAGAAGTATTTAGGAACGGTAGATTCTTAGATGGAGGATTATACTTGGTTGGATGAGGCAATGTCTATTTCCTAATTTCTGTGGAACTATACTGATAATAGATAAATGTAGACGTATTGTGTCTCTAAAGGGAGATCATAGATTCTGGTTATGACTTGTTTATTTACATTAATTTATATTCATAAATTTCTAGACGTAATAAGACTTTTTAAAAACCAAAAGTTTTACTCTTTTTAAGTGCTAATAATTTATCTAGAATTAGGGAGACTACAACCAAAAAATAAGGTGGCCTGATCTTTCCTGTTAGTTCCTGAACAATTATGGTTATTCATTTATTTGGGGGGGGTCACTTGATACTTTGTACATTCTTAAGTTACAGCATTCTTCAACTTGCAGAGTGTGTGTTTCAAAAGAGTTCTCTCACACTGGTTGGCCAAGCATCTTACTTTTTGTATCTGTACACATGATATAGTAACTGAAAGAAAAAGAAGTCTTTAATAACTTAAAATACTGATTTTTGAAAACTGTCTTTTAAGTGTTGTATTTCTATCACACTAAGAAATATTTCCTGTTGGGGGTGGTCAGAGATAAAGGTCTTTCTTCTCTTGTGAGGTAGGTTTTCTGTGCATATTAACTGCAGAATTAGTTATTTAAGTTATAAATCAATGAATTGATATTTTATTTTGTTCTTTCATATTCCATGTGGGACATTTCTGTAACAGAGACCCTCTATATACATAATGGCATGTGGATTAGTGAAATAGAAATATTAAGTGAGAAATAGCTTGAACTGGGGAACATGTCAAACCCTGATTCTAGGGGAAATGATGAGAGTTATGCCAAAGATATAGCCAAGAGCCACTCATCTAAAAATACTATTCCAGCCCACCTTTTTTGGAACTTGGCTTTAATTTAGGTGGAGAATTCGGAAGAGTGGGGAAAATCTGTATACTTACACCATGTATATCTTAACCAGTTATGCCCAGGCTCATTATTTGACTGCATGTAAATTTTTATCTTAATGAAATAATTTCTTTCAAGATAGAAGGCTAGATCAAATGTGTTTTCCTCTGTGTTGCACTTTCCTCCATCCATATCTCTATTTTAGGACTTCCATTTACTGACATCATAAAATTGTGAATCTCCCTAGGGCAGCCCTTTAACTCTTAGTTGTGTCTTGTAAGTGTTTACTGTTTGTTGTATTCATTATTCTTCTTTAATTGTGCTGATGTATTGTGCGCTTAAAAACCACAATACTTCCACATCTTATGGGGAAAAGTAGATTTCACATCCAGAGTAGAGCACTGCACCGACTTCAGAGACCGGTAGTTCTTGGTTCCGTTTGCTATCATGATTCCCACCTTGACCTTGGAAATATCATTTCAGCATTCTAGTTTCAATGTACACAAAATGAAACATTTGAGTTCAGTGGTCTCTGAAGCCTCTTCTAACTTTAAAAAACTATACATTTGTTTAACTATTAATATTAAAGTTGTGCATGTTGTTTTCTCCTGATTCACATACTTTTATTTAATGTATGGCTTGGGGTTTTTCTAAGTGCTTTTAATAAAGCAAATGAGCAGTTCATTTCAGATTTTTTCAAGGTTGTTTTAAATAATTTAATTACAGTAAATCACAGGGATTATCAAAAAATCATGGTAGTCATAGATTACTCTCAGTTTCATAAATTGATTTATGAATGGGTTACTGATAACAAAATACTTGTTTAATCATTGATATTTATTGGCATTTAGACTGTGGGCCCAGAGGGAACATCATCTTTTTCAGGAGTATGTTTATTCTAGTGTGGCTGTAATCTATGACCACTGCAAGTACATTGGAGAGAAAAGATGCTTTTCTTCTCTCCATTTTGCCCTACTCTTAATATTAATTTAAAACTTATTTTAAATATTGCTATTCGGAAGCTAAGTTTTTGATAGAAAACGGTCCATGATTAATAACGACTATTAAGAAGAAAGAGGAAGCATAAAAAAAGAGTACAAATGTTTATGCTTGTAGGTTGAAGCAATATTGATTTGGGGGCTTCCCTGGTGGCGCAGTGGTTGAGAGTCCGCCTGCCGATGCAGGGGACACGGGTTCGTGCCCCGGTCCGGGAAGATCCCACATACCGCAGAGCAGCTGGGCCTGTGAGCCATGGCCACTGAGCCTGCGCGTCCAAAAAAAAAAAGAATATTGATTTTGTAGGAAAATGTAAAGAGAATTGTTAACAAAGCTGAGAATGCCTCCTATATTGTTCAGTGACTAGACCTATATCAGTTCAGACAGCACTTAGTATAAAACCTGTTTTTTTAAATGACATTACTGTCTAGATTCTACAGTATATGAGTTGACATTTTAGTTTTTCTGACTTAATATGCTTGTATTAAATTAGAAACCATTTTTAAATGAAGCAACCAGTAATGAATTTCAAATGTTTTAATTCCTCCTTTTCTTAAATTATTAACTCATTGCTCCTATAAAATGGAGTGTCATCCTTCATATTTTTGAAAACTTTGTTTTACATTCTTTTTGATATACTTTATAAAACATATATTTAATTTTTAACAGATTGTTGCACTACAGATTAGAATAATATTTAAAGGAATAAAAAAGTTTCCTCACCACTGGACAGTCAAATGTACTATGTGTTCCTTGATAATAAATTCATAAAAGATATTATTCAATAAAATGCTGGGTGGTCTCCAATATATGCTAGTTGCTGTGATAGGCAGTATGTAATAGGCAGAATGTAATTCATAATAATATTAATTATTACCTGCCATCCATTTGAACACCCACAGGAACTGCCCAGGATAATTTCTAAATGTATTATTTTTTTACTCCTTATGGCCTTTTGAGGTCCAAATAATTAATTGAGAATCAGTGAGGTAAATAACCTGATTACCTTTACCTGGCTAATTAGAGGATGGTTTACTTTGAAGAGAATAAAGCCTCTCGGTTGCAAAAGACCTTCTAAAGCTCTGAGCAGTCAAATATTTTTTATATTTGTTTGTCTTTTAAAAACTTGCAGTATGTGTCTGTTTGCTCATTCTGTGTAAAAATTCACTCTTGGATCTAATTTTGTATCTGTAATTTTGTATCTGTAATTAATTTTGTATCTGTAATGTTGTATCTGTAATTTTGTATTCTTTTTCCTTAGAGAGGGCTCCCAAACTGTACAAGCTTCAGATCTCCCACAACCTGGATCTGTTCCTGCAGCTAAAAGTGTCCGAAGTGGGTGGCTCATCTTTAAGTCTCACAAGACTGCTTTTTTTCATTGTGCCCCACAGTCTTAGAGACCTCTCTGTCTAGTAAAGTAAAATTCCCTATACAAAGGGAGTTTTTATCTGCAGACATCTAGAGATTACAAAAGGAGCTGAGTGCTCCAAACCCCTTATATCCCAGTATTTTGGGGGTTTATAATTGTCACACTACAGAAGGTTTTCTTGAGAAGGGATGAGAACAGCTTTTGAATGTGGGATGTATGTGGCCGAAAGATCAAGAAGGGTCAGTTGAGGACACAATAGAAACCCAACTCACATTTGCCTTATTTTCCTCTGGGGTTTTAGGTCTTAACCTTAGTACTTATTAGTTCTAGTCATACCGTATTTATTGAATTTATATGCCTGCAAAGCTGTTCTAGCTGGCAGGGTCTGAAAATTATTCGTAATTAACATTAATGGGCAGGAACAATTTCAGTGGAAATTGGCGTCATGGCATAATAACTAGTACAGAAGGTTGGTTCTTCCAACATTCACATTTCCTCCTTAGAAATAAGCTTTGTTGCATGACCTTACATATGCAGAGACAACCGGGGATTTTTCCTTCCTTTTATTTACTTTTCCTTCCTTTTTATTTACTTCCTTTTATCTACTTTACCTGCAGATTGGTATTGATGGCTCCTGAATTGTGAAATTCTCCTACAAGTAACAGAATGGTCAATTTAATACTTAAGTCACCCTTTTCCTTGATTTGCATCCATCTTATTAGAAAGTGACACTCTCTTATTGATTCCATTCAACCCTTGAAAGAGAAGATAAGAAAAACAAAAATGTATCAGAGATAAGAGGCTGTCAAGGTGATCCATGGATAGAGTCTAAAGGGAAGGTTTGTTCCCAAGGAAAACTGCGGTCCCAGTAAATGCTGTTAAGGGGACAGTATTCAGAGGTTAGAAAAAGCAGTTTAAGGTTACCATCATGTAGTTGAGAATCTGTTCTGCTGCTCTATCCTTGGTAGTAATTTAAGTGCTTTAGAAAGCATGTATCTCTTATCTTTTATGTTGCTATGTGCAAATCTGTTTAAAATGTTAGAGTTGATAGCCATATACAACCTGGCATCAGATTCAGTGGCTATTTGCTACTCGTTGCTGAGTAACTAAAATGTCAAAATATGTCTCTGAACCTTAGGCAAATGTGATTTTTGATCTCTAGGTTTTTCCCTTTCAGTAATAATTATGCTAAGTGTGTGATCTATTTAATACTCACAACATCCCTAGGAGCTGTGTTCTGTTATCATCCTTTATATAAAAATGAGGAAATAGATGCTTACAGAGGTTAAGTAATATAAAGAAGTATAATAAAAGACAAGTATCTACACAAACCCAAATTAATCTGATACCAAGTATACTATTAGCACTCTGTTCTTCTGACTGCCATAGATTGTATTTTGTTATAAATGGGGATAGTACACATATGCTTTGAGGTATTTACTTCAGAAACCCTATTTATTGTTTTAAGAGCTAATTTCTTTGCCTTTTTGAAATACCTTATATTAGAAACTTTTAAAAATCTTTCATAAAAAACTATGGATGATAGAGACTGAAAGAAATAAAAGGTGAATAACAAGATTTTATAATAGGGGTGAGTCCAGAGAGCACCAGGGGTGGATAAAAAGGCAGTTTTTAGTTCTAATGGTATCTAGAAGTAAAAAGCCCAGAATGTAGGATGACTTCAGTTTTTTACTGTAATGTGTTACATTTCTTTTTTTAAGGAAATTTGTCATAATTCATTATTTTAAATCAAGGAAAAAATAAAATGGAGAGTAAGATTAAAATCCATTATCTTATGAGGCAGAAAAAAATCACTATTAGCATTTTGCAAATGTCATTCCAGTTGTGTTTTTGTCCAACAAAATTGAGATTCTTTTATATTTAGTCTAATATATTATACTTTGACTTAACAATACATATTGAGAATTCTCATTTCATTACATTGTTTGATTTTCAAACATTAAAACCAGTCTTGTATTTTTGGAGGAATTTCCAGTTGGTTATGACGTATTATCCTTTTGATGTATTGTTGGATTGGCTTTGTGAAAGCATTTTCTTACATGTGTTTATGAGATAGATTGGTCTGTAATTTTCCTCTCTTCTAATGTCCTTGTCAGCTGTTGAGATCACGGATATTCTGACTCTGTAAAATGAGCTGGTAATGATTACCCTTTCCTCTGTGTTCTGGAATATTTTAGGAATCAGCTTATCACAAAGTTTTTTGGGTTTTTTTTTCTTGGATGTTTGAATGAATTCACCAATAAAGCCATCAAGGGCCAAGAATTTTCTTTGTAGGGATGTTTTTACTATGAATTGAATAGATAGAACAATATGTATTTAAATTTTTTTAAATCTCAGTGTCTGTTTTGATAATTTTTGTGTTTTTCTAGAAATTTATTTCATTTAATTTTCAATTTTTTTGGCTTAAGATTTGTCATAATACCCTCTTTTACTTTGTAATATCCACAAAGTTTCTAAGGATGTCTCCTGTCTTTTTCTAATATTAGTCATTTGTAACTGTTTTCTTTTAAAAATTTCTCAGTCTTGAGGTCTATCAGTATTATCAGTATATTTTTTAAATGGCTTTCTCTATGCAATATTTGATTTCCATTTCATTAATGTCTGCTCTTACCCTTATTATTTCCTTCTTTCTACTTCTTTGAGTTTATTATTCTTTTCTCATTTCTACAGGTGAATACTTAAATCATGGTTTTTACAATTTTTTTAAGTACTTGTAATTTAAGCACTTAAAATTGTAGACTTTTTTCTAAGAATCAGTTTAGCTTTATCTCACAAATTTTGATATCACGTTTTTAGTCTCATTTACCACAAAATAGTTTTTAATATCCATTGTGATTCCTTAGTTGACCTGTGTGTCATTTAAATGCATATTGTTAATTTTCAAGCACTCAAGGAAAGTCTATTTATCTTGTTGTTATTGATTTGTAGCTTAATTCCACTGTGGTCAGAGAATATACTGTGTCTGATATCTGTCCTTTGAGATTTGTTGAGATTTGCTTTAGCGTTTGCATATAATCAATCTTGACTAATGTTTTGTGTGTATTCAAAAGAAAGAGTATTTATTGTGTAGCTCTGGATGCAAGGTTATATATATGTCAGTTATGTTGATTTTGTTAATATGTTGTTCAAATCTTCTAAATTGCTAGTGGTATCAGTTAATAAGAGAAGTGTCTTAGGGTCTTTTATTATAATTATAAATCTGTGTATTTCTCCTAGTTCTATCAATTTTAGCTTTATATGTTTTGGGGCCAGATGTTACTAGGTATGTGGAAAATTTTACATATTATAGTGGTGGATTGATACTTTTATTATTAAATGTCTATATTTGCATATTTTCTTAAAATATACTTTGATATTAATATATCTTTACCAGCTTTCTTTTGTTTAGTATGTGCATGCTATAATTTGCTTCATCTTTTGACTATTACCCAATTTCCTTTTATCTAAGGCATTGCTCTCATAAACAGCAAGAATTGGGTTTCAGTTTTACATCCAATCTGACCACCTTTGTCTTTTACCTGGGATATTTATTTATTTTACATCTGATGTAAATTCATGCGTTTTGGCTTAAATGTATATACCATCTTACTGTTTTTCTGTTTTTCCATTTTTTCTATGTATTTTTTCTCTTCTTTCATTAATTATTTTTATTATCACTGTTTCTCCTCTGATAGCTCATTAATTATACATTGTTTGGATAATCTTTCACTGGTACACTTATATTCATTAAAGTCAACTCTAAATTAGTAATTCTATCTCATCCCAGAAAATTCAGTGACCTTAAAACTCTTTGCCTCTGTTTATCCCATCTTCTATTGTTAACATTCTTAGTGGTATGTATTTCTAGTCTATATAAATGTAAATCCCACTAGGCATATTATCATTGTTTCATACATTCAATATTCACCTGGATTTAGCTTTCCAGTCTTTATTACTTCCTGAATGATTTCTTCTTGGATTTTTTTTCTCCTGTTATCTTGTTTGAATTGTAAAGATTTCTTCCATGTCCCATATGTTCTTTCTTTCAGTCTTTGCATCATGTTAGATATTTTAATTGAATTTTCTTCTTTTTTTGAATTTTGTTTTATTTATTTATTTATTACACAGCAGGTTCTTGTTAGTTATCCATTTTATACATATTGGTGTATACATGTCAATCCCAATCTCCCAATTCATCACAGCACCACTGCCGCCGCCACCCACCACGTCCCCCCCTTGGCATCCATACGTTTGTTCTCTGCATCTGTGTCTCTATTTCTGGCTGGCACACTGGTTCATCTGTACCATTTTTCTAGGTTCCACATATATGCATTAATGTATGGTATTTGTTTTTCTCTTTCTGACTTACTTCACTCTGTATGACAGTCTCTAGGTCCATCCATGTCTCTACAAATGACCCAATTTCATTCCTTTTTATGGCTGAGTAATATTCCATTGTATATATGTACCACATCTTCTTTATCCATTTGTCTGTCAGTGGGCATTTAGGTTGCTTCCATGACCCGGCTATTGTAAATAGTGCTGCAGTGAACATTGCCGTGCATGTGTCTTTTTGCATTATGGTTTTCTCTGGGTATATGCCCAGTAGTGAGATTGCTGGGTTAATTGAATTATCTTCTATCTCACTGGCCCTCTTGCTGCTAAATCTCTGTTAAGTTCTTAATTCGGTTATTGTATTTTTCACCTGTGGATTTTGCATTTCACTGTTTTAAAAATAGATTTCTGCTCTCTGCTGATATCCTTTGTCGTGTTTTCCACTTTCTGGAAAACATCCATCACAGTTACTTAAACATGAAGGTCTGATAACCCTGATAATATGGATCTCCTACATTTTGTTATGCAAAGCAATTTTTGGCTGAATGCCAGCTGTTGCGTTTTTTTTTTTTTTAAGGTTTTTGTTTTTTTTTTTTGTGGGCGTGGGGACTCTGTATAATTGACATAATCTTTCAGATAGGATTTTTGTGTGTGTCTGGTGTTAGACTATGGAAATGTCATCTTAATCTAGGCTGAAATTCAGCTTCTAATCAGCTGAATTTAATCTTAAAAGCTTATCTTTTTTTCTTTTTCCTTTATCCACAAGTGTAGCCTTTGGAAATTATAACTGATAGCTGAGTAGGTTTTCTTCTTCCTGGTCAACCCTGGACATAATATTTTCTTCTCAGGTCCATAAAACTGCTAAAAGTTCTGCTCATCTTTTTCACTGCTTGCCCATAGTTTAAGAAATGGAAAATGCCTCAAGGGTCCAAGTTGAGACAAATCTCTGACTACTTATTATGCACTTCATCTTTGTCTGGGGTATTAGTTCTCCAAGTTCTTGCTGCATTCATATTTCTCTGATGACTTCAGGTTTTGTTAAATTTAGCTTTTCTAATTGATCTCATAGGAAAGATTGGTCAGGCACAAGCAAGTATAAGAGTCAGTGACAGAAGATGTCTTTCTGTGTTTTAAAAATTTGCACGTTTTTCTCAATATTTAACGTTTTTCTCAATATTTAACACTTCTATACATATGTAATTTATTTTGTTGTATATTACCAGGTAGAGATTAAGTGCTTTTGTAAAAGAGTTAGTCAAGACTTCAGTGTTATTTATTATTTTTTATTCGTATGTTTTATTATTTATTATTAATGTAAAACGCCACTGCATTATATTTTCCTTGCATATTAAAATGCCACTTCATTATATGTCACTTGCATATATATGCTTCTGAATATTGTATTCTGCTGAACTATTGTTCAGTTCTTACTTGACTGTCATTTTTTTTTTTGACACCAAATTGTGGCTTAATATAAAAGCAGGCAAATCCCAATAGCATTGCTTGAATTCATAATGTTTATCTTAGATACAGTTGATTGTAACAAAAGATGAAGTTTGGAATCATTTTCTCTTTCAAAATTGTTTTATTCAAATTTTTTATTTATATTAAGCTGAATTTTCTTTTAGCCTTTGCTCTAATTTTAAGTGTATGATAGTTTTTTTATGCT
Organism: Delphinus delphis; assembly: GCF_949987515.2. Lineage (NCBI taxonomy): Eukaryota > Metazoa > Chordata > Mammalia > Artiodactyla > Delphinidae > Delphinus > Delphinus delphis. Next base: position 42,878,617 of record NC_082691.1, read on the forward strand.
TTATATAAGCTAATCTTCTGAATAGGTGGAACGCTGCATGAGGGCAGTAGCCATATTACTTTTAAACATCATGGTGTGTCCAAGTCTAGCACACTACTTAACAGATGGTTGCTACTCATTATCTCTTTGTTGAAAGCATAAATGAATTTATGAATTATTATTGAAAAAACTGACTTTTGTCTGTTTTAATTCTTCACATCTAGGAGCACATGCCTCTCTACCTTGGCTGATATAAAGGTATCTTTTATAAATTGGTATAAAGTAATTTGTGATCTGTACTTTTCAAACCTTAATACACATACAAATTATCTAGGCGTCTTCTAAAAATGTAGACTCTGATTCAGTAGGTTTGGGCTAGGGTTTGCAGGTTCTGAATTTCTAATAAGCTACCAGGCATTATTGATGTTCCTGTTCCCTGAATCACACTCTGGGTAGAAAGGGTCTAGGTTCTTAGATAGGACTTATGTGGAAATGTATATTTTAACTGCATTAAGGTATTGTGCTTATTGGGAGAGGTTTGTCCTCACTAATGTAAAGCAGTGATAAATTTTTCTAATTAGGCATCTGAAATTTTATTCATTAAAATGTATTCATTAAACAAGTATTTATGTAGCAGCAGTTAATATGTGATATGCATTATCCTAAGCATTGGGGATAGAAAAATAACAAGACAGTATCTGCCTTTAAGGTAGTAATGACCTGTAGGGAAGAAAGAAATAAACAAATAATTGCAGCACAGTAAGTGCTATAACGGAGATCTGTTTGTGGGAAAATGGTGCAGAAGTGAACATGGCTAAAGCACAGTGTTGAGAGGGCGCAAAATACAAGACAGATTTGGAGAGGGAGGTTCAGGTCAGATCCTGGTGGAATTTCTAGATGGTGCTAACAAGCTTTGGTTTAACCTAAGAACAAAGGAAAGGTATCAAAGAGTTCTATGCAACAGGGTGAGACGAACAGATTTGCGTGTCGAAAAGCTCCCGCTGGCTGCTCAGTGCAGAGAACAGTGAGAGGTGGGCCAAAGTGGACTTGCATGGCTAGCGTGTTTAGAATTCCAGGTGTGGGTATAGGTTGCTCTAGTGTCTTTAAGCACATTAATAAGCTCCTCTACTCTAATGGATAGCTACTGTAATAAATGGGATCTAAGTTACTCATGACCAGTCATTTACACAGTAAGGAAATCAGTGACAGATGGGTAATAACCAAAAGAGCTGGAGGTAAATGAAAGACGTTTTCGGTTGTTGTTGTTTGTTTTTTAATTTGAATAAGTTCAAAACCCAAAATATGTCAAATATTTGTCCTTTGGAAATACCTCCAAAAAGTGCAGTTTAAGTCCTAAGAAATATGCCCTTACTGGATAAAATTATTTGGGTTGTTTCACTCATCCTCTTAGGCATATAGCATTCTACTGAGTTTTGCTAAGAATCTTAAAATACTTTCCAGTGCATCTTACGTGTGCTCATTTTCTTTTCAAGACAAGCAAAACTTACCATGTTTTCTAGGAGCTACAGGGAGGTCAGAGATAAAAGTTCCCTCACCAGTAGCCTCTGCTTTATAATTCCTTATGTCATGAAAACTGCAAGATATCAAAATAACGTAAGACTGGAATTTTTTTATGGCATAAAATTCTGAAAAACTGCTTATCCACAGATAAAAAAAATTCAGCCGTTGGCAAAATGAGTTTAAAAACCCTCTAAGAGATGGAGATTTCCTGTGAGAGCTGTGAATCTCAAATCTTAGGTGTAGTGTTTGTCACATTGAGAAACCAGAATGCTTGGGAAGATAGCAATTATGAAAATGGAACACATCCTGAGAGAAACACCGTGACATTGAAGAAAATGCCATTGAAATAACGAGTCAACTATTAACACCATCAGAGTGAAAGAAGGCCTATGTGGGGAAAATAATTTGAATTCCATCACTTCTTGCAGTCATCTTCACAAGCATATTAACAAGTGACTAACAAGTCTAAAGTAAAATACACATGATAAACATGAATCCTTCTGATGACAACCTCAGGAAAAAAATAGAAAAGAAACCAGAAGGTTAATAATGTTAAAGTTTACTAAATTAAATATTGTTAAATTTTAATTATTTAATTATTTAATTTAATTATTTAATATTGTTAAATTTATTGTTAAATTTTCAACAATCATGGGTGGCTCTTTCTTGAAAAGAAATAGTCATGCTTTACCATTTAATTGCCTAACGTCCCTAAGGCTTGAATTAGCTTTCAGGGACAAATTTTCTTAAGCTATGGTTTATTTTTCTCACCTATTAGCCCTGCAATTAATGAGTTTTTGGTGCTGAACTCACAGACTGCTGGTCCCCTATTGATGCTGGCAGGGTGGCCATCCTATCTGGTGCTTGACTTTCATTACTGTCACTTTCTGAGTGTACTATAACCTAGACCTCCATAGCTAGGCTACTCTATTTTCTAGCCTCTTGCTAACTCGTACAGGGTGTCAAGCTATTTGTTTTAATTCAGATCTTTTCCTTCAAGGATTCCTAGAAACAGCCATCTTCTGATAGCTCTTACAGCTCACCAAGTATATACTAAGGAGCAATCCCAATTATATCTTAAATGTACTCTGGAAAGAACTTTCATATGAATTTTCATTGGCAGTCTAGCATTATAGTGGGAATTACAAAAGGAACATGTCAAAGCTCCTGTCCTTGAGTGGTTTAAAATCTTACTGGAGAAATAGGTTTCCATATGCAAAATACTTGGTAAACAAAATAGGACACTATAACAAGAGGTCAGGATATGTAGCACAGATAATGTGAGAAATTCTCTTAAACATACATAGCGTGAGAAGAGAATGAATGAGCACAATTAAAGCAGATTGTTGAAAGGAAGTTAGGATTTACTTAGAGTAAGGTATTATAAAATATATTAAGCTAGGATTCACCTACAGAAAAGTTTCCAGTGCCTCCCCAACCTCATCCCAAGCTCCCTTTCCTTTTCAGATCTATGTTCCACGTGCTTACTTATTTATACAGTCTTCATTTTCTGGTTTTGTCCATGTTGTCCCCTGTTCCTGGCACTCTCTACGCCCACACTAGCAGCTGTCAACCTTATGTCCCGTGATTCCATTTCTGCCTCTCCAACTCAGATCTCATTATTTCCATCAAGCTTTGAGTTCCCCAGTAGGAATATAATATCCTCCTTCTTTAGGCTTCCAGTGAACCTATTTTTCCTCTCTGACTGGAATACACAAAATTCATTCTACTATTTAAAAGTATTGAGTGCTACCTTGTGGTATATGACAAGGAGCTATGATTTAAAGTATGTCATTAAGGCTACTTTGCTAAAGTGTATGTCTTCTCATCTCCACTCTTCAAAATATGGCCAAAAGAACATTATATGAAATTTACTACATGGCAGTTTTAACAATTGGGTCACATTGAACCTACCTCAGAACTTGTTGTTAATAATCAATAGTTAAAAAGAAGACAACAATGCTCATTTATGTTTTTCTACATTAAAAACTATTTGGAATCTTCCAGTAATGACTTTTCAATAATGTGAAAGAAAATTTCACCAACCTCTGATTTCAAGTATTTTTTTAACTCAAGAAGTTCATGGGTAATTGAGAGAAATAATTCTGATTCCTTGGATTAGCAAAAAGATGTGGATGCTTAAAATTCTAGGTATTCATAATATTTATTAAATCAAATGGAATTGTTCAGTTAACAAGGTACAGTATTATTATGAACAGGGACATAGGTATTAAATAATTAGTTAGAACTCTCATGTTAAGAAAAACAGGTGATCTAAATTGATGCCCAGAGCTGAAGTGGATACCTCAAAAAGACAAAATAAATTCTGCTGATATCCCTTCAACATCAGTTCTTTTGGATAAATACCCAAAAGTGGGATTGCTGGATTATATGGTAGTTCTATGTTTAATTTTTTTTCAGGAACCACTATGCTGTTTTCCATAATGACTGAACCAGTTTACATTCCCATGAACAGTGGTCCAATTTCTCCACATCCTTATCAGTATTTGTTGCCTTTTGTTTTTTAGATAATATCCTGACAGGTGTGAGGTGATATCTCATTTTGCTTTTATTTGCACTTGCCTGATGATTAGTGATATTGGGCATCTTTTCTTATACCTCTTGGCCATTTGTATGTCTTCTTTGGAGGAATGGCAGCACTGTCACAATAGCCAAGATGCGGAAACAAACTGAATATCCATTAACAGATAAATGGATAAAGAAAATGTGGTACAGGGATTTCCTGGTGGCGCAGTGGTTAAGAATCCGCCTGCCAGTGCAGGGACACGGGTTTGAGCCCTGATCTGGGAAGATCCCACACGCTGCAGAGCAGCTAAGCCCATTCGCCACAACTACTGAGCCTGTGCTCTAGAGCCTGCAAGCCACAACTATTGAGCCCAGGTGCCACAACTACTGAAGCCCGTGTGCCTTAGAGCCCATGCTCTGCAACAAAGAGAAGCCACTGCAATGAGAAGCCCGCGCACCGCAACGAAGAGTAGCCCCCGCCCGCTGCAACTAGAGAAAGCCTGCACGCAGCAACAAAGAACCAACGCAGCCAAAAATAAATTAATTAATTAATTTTTTTTAAAAAAGAAGAGAGAATGCGATACACAATGGACTTATCTAAAATAGTAAAACTCATAGAAGCAGAGAGTAAAAATGGTGGTTTCCAGAGGCTGGGGGAGGGGAAGTGGGGAGCTATTAATCAATGGGCATAAAGTTTCAATAAGTTCTAGAGATCTGCTGTACAGCATTATACCTATAGTCAATAATTTATTGTACACTTAAAAATTTGTTGAGAGTAGATCTCATGCTAAGTGTTCTTACCACAAAAAACCAAAATTTTTAAAAATTAGGATTAAATTCTGGTAAGGAACACAGTCTAGGTAATCTAAATGCAAGTTTCCTCTGTCCCTCTGCTGTGTCCTATTTAGCCCGGAGACCATCTGTGAACTGTGAGCCCCTATGACCTTTGTACTCTAGCAAATAATGAGCATTCAGTATAGAATGCTCAGAACATTTTTAGCACTAGAATTGCTTCCTATAATGAGAATTTAATTTATGAGTGTAATTTTGATTTAAATAATTCTCATTCCTTTCCACCAAAAGAATACTAAATTGATGCAGATAGATGTGTAAAGCATTTGCTTTGTAATTAGCCTAATTTTTCGTGGCATTATATGAACACTATACCAAAGCATGTAAACATATATTATAAACATTTATCTTCAAATATAACCTAAAAGTTATCAATTCTGGACTATGCAGTGGAATTACAGTGCTCTGAGAGAAAAGGTTTGGGGAGTGATAACTGAATGCATGGCACCTCAAGAACCTGGGTCAGAGAGTGTTGCTGATTAAGGAATCTGGAAGAGCTCAGAAGTGAAACGTACCTCTAGTTCCTTGAGTTGGCCTCTGGATAAGGATTCATTGAAGAAATAGATATTCAGGGACAGGATTTTCAATATGTGCCTTTGTCCTTACGGGGCTGAGTTAGCCAAGCAGTTACCAAAAGAATGGCCATAGTGAGTAAGTTCATTACATAGCATAGTATGAATCAAAAAAGTCTAAATCTCGACAGAATGTGTGTGAGATGAGTTAACAGAGTTAACGTAAGAAGCTTGGGTGAGACTCACTGTGTTGAAATGGATATGAGGTTATTACCTTTTTTATCTCAATTAGAATAAAAGATATGTGGATGTGGTCAGGTGTTTTATTTATGTCTAGTCCATTTTATTTACTAGTTTCCAGATTGCTCTGTTGTATTATTGCACAATCTAACAATGCCACAGAAAGCAACAAGCCTAATGATCAGACCAGAAGTCTTCTTAGGAATAAGAAAAAATAAGAAGATTAGTATTTAGTTTGGAGTGTTAAAATATTTGGAAAGCTATAAGGAAGTGTTTAGATTAGAATTCTTAGAGTGGAAGATTTTATAGGAATATTGCAAAGAAATCTCTAATAAATAAAGCTGACAGTCACCAGAATGGGCAACTTTGCTAAACAATGAACTCTTGTCACCAGAGGTATTCTATCTGAGGCTAAAAGAACCTAAGAAAGATTGAAGAAAGTTTATAAATATTACAGGATCTCTGTGGACACTTCCAAATCACAGATTCCAAGATAATGGTAAATGAGTGAATTACTTTTGGAGCCAGAGGCTACTTGGATAATTTACTAAGTAGAGTTTGAGAAATAGAGTTCCAGTGTGAGCTATTTTATCTTAACTAAAGTCTCCTACGGTAGAATGTGAGAGTGGGAAGTCAGAGAACGTGAGCTGGGAAGTCAGAACATCTGGGTTCTGACCCAGGCTTGGATAATGACTTTGTAAGCTGCACTTAACTTCTGATGGTCTGAAGATCTTGCACTGTTTATCACTATGGTGTCCTTCAGTTTTAAATTTTACAGTTTCTGTGAATGTGCAACTGTCAGCTCCCCTATTCCTCATTTAACCATCTGCCTTAGTTGATTCTCTGTCGTATTCTTGGAACCAATTACTCAGTGAAGCCATGTGTATTAATGCCCTGCGTTAATTTCAGTTGATATATATTATGTTTTTTAAATGCGTCCTTACTGTGATTTTAAAGAAGTATTATATTGCATCTACATGTGTCTTCAAAAAGAGTAATGATGTGCCTTAAAGTATAGATTAGCCTAATACACTGGTATTAATATAATATGATTTTTAAATTATAGCTATTTAATACTTATGGAATTTGTCAGCCATGGAAATTTAATAATCAAGGAGAAATGTATATCCAAACACAGAAAGGTACATAGAAACAAAAATCAGAAAATGGATGCTTATTTCTGACTCCCTAATTTTTAATGAGATCTTAATGTTTTAGGCTAAAAGAAACTTTCCCTCGTTAAAGATATACTGTCCACAGTTATTAAGAAGCAACTAACAGAACTGTATGCATCTTCAGCACTGCTTTATTGGTGACATTTCTTTGAAGATAAAACTGAATATCTGATTTTATTAAGAAAGGACATGAGTTAGAAATACTCAACATTGATCAAATCCAGTTATGGCTCTACATTTTATAACTTAATTTGGGGCTATCTTACATATGCCATATTTTCCAAGGTAAAATTATTACATGAAAAATACTGATCAAATAATCTAATTCTTAAGAAATTTGTGCATGTTTATGGGTTATATTTTATCAAAGTTGGGAAGAGCCTCCTAAAAAATTAAGATAGTCTTCAATTCACTTTCTGGGAAACTGAAACATATACATTCAAATCTTAAATTACCTACTGATTATTTTTCACAGCATGGTATAATTTTGAGCTCATGCTTAACTTTATAAGAGCTTTACACTTGACTTTACCCATTATGGAAACAATAATCTAAGCTCTAGTAGACATTTCCAAGTCACTGATGTTGCAAATTACCGCCCTAAACTGTACACTGAAGTTCCTTTGACACGTGGAGTTTGGAAAGATTAACTTGGCTTCAGATGAAGTATTTTGCTAGCAAAAATCATTTGTATTTAAAAAGTATATTTACAGATAATTTACAGTTACATTCATATACATACCGCTTAGTGTGTTGAAAATTAAATGTTTCAGGTATTTGAATTGCTTACTTTTAACTCTATATAATTACAGCATTTAGTGCAATATCAATTATATGGAGATTATGAAAATATACAGTGATGCATAAGGGCATTGACTAAGGTAACCATGAAGGAAGGCTTTATAGTCTCTTGTAAAGAAGTCATACTTCTCAGTTTCCTAAATGTATAACTGTAGTCCTTTGAAGTAAGAAGATAAAAACGGAATTTATTGTTATCCTTAATAATTGCCTGTAATGCAGTCTTACCCCAGTGCGTGAAAGGAAGAAATTAACATTTTTTTTTGTGTTAGCCTTATTAATTGTAACATCACATTAGGGGGAGAATCTACTTTGGTTGTGTTTTACTAGAGTGGTTTATTATATGCAGGGGAGTATTAAATCGTAATATATACCTAAAATGAGCTTCACACAAAAGTAAAAGACATGTACATATTTATTAACCAAAGTATGTGCAAAAAAATGTCCTAAATAATCAAAGAATAAAATATATTTTAGTTGGGTTATTAAAACAGCACGGATGTCAAAAGGTTACTTCCATTCATTTTGATTTTCCATTTTGTGAAGATCATATCCATAATCTCACATTACTGACTAAAAATATATTGTAATTATAGAGGTATGCAGTTCACAGTGTAACATCATCAGAAGAACTTGGAACCTATTATTTATAATAACTATGTATTTAATATGCTAGGCACTAGACCTAAGATGATAATGGTGGCATTTCTGAGCTGTCTTTTTTTCAGTATTTAATAAGACAAGGAGGGTCTATTATATCTATAATTGGCTCTTCCCTTTTTGCTTGAAGGTTTCAAATAAATTGCTTCCAGGCCTAAGGAATTTAAGAATTCCCCAAGGCTTTGAACTTGGCAGTAACTTCCTAGAACCTTGGCACTATGTTGCTATATCCAGAAAATTCTCGAAGTTTCATAAGATTATAGATTGAATATAAAAATTGTTGGCTAAAGTTTGTTGTAGCATTATATGTTTTTTTATTGTGATAAAATGTATATAATATAAAATTTGCCTTTTTATCATTTTAATTGAACAATTCGGTGACGCTAAGTATATTCGTATTGTTGTGCAACCATATTACCAGTAACCATCTCCAGAACATTTTCATCATCCCAAACGGAAACTCTGCCCACATCACACTCTGCCCACATCTCTCCTTCCTTTAGCCCCTGGTAACATTCTGCCTCTGTTTCTATGAATTTGGCCATTCCAGGTACCTCATATAAGTGAGATCATACAATATTTGTCCTTTTGTGTCTGGCTTATCTCACTTAGCCTAAGTTTTCAAGGCTCATGCATCTTGTAGCATGTATCAGAATTTCATTCTTTTTTAAGGATGAATAATATTCAACTTTATGTATATACCATATTTTGTTTATTCTTCCATCTTTTGATGTTTCCACCTTTTGTAGTGCTTTCTTATCTCAATATATATCTATTTTCTTTCCTATCACAGCACCTAGCACATTGTAAGCCCACACTAAATGTCTGTTAAATGAATAAATAAACATGATAAAAATTCAGGCATCTTCAGCCTTTAGCAATTTTGTCCTGAAGGTATTCTGTTCATAAAAAGATAGATGACTTTGGTTTGACATTTTTAGAGGAAAAACAAAAAACAAAAACCATCATTTGCTAAGCATGAAATGTCACTTATGTGCCATCTCCAATCCACATGGCTTCACCTCCACCTCCAGTCACTCCTGTGACATCCAATTTTGCACAGGTTTAACTAGGTTCATGTAGATGAAAACTGACTGCAACTTATCATAGGCTGAGCAGTCTACTTTCCTAGAGCTTCTCTGACACTGTAGTGCAAGACGCCTGCAGAAATCCACTTAGCACTCACTCACGTACAGCTTGAAATTGTGAGGGAGTTAATGACCATGGGACCATTCTTGACCAGTGGGGAATAGGGGCAAGAGGATAAATGCTTTGCAATATCACCTGCTAGGCTGACATACAGTAGCTTACTACTGAGAATTACTAAGACTCTGACTTTTTGATAGATGGAGATGATAGATTGAGATGAATTGTAGGTAGGAAGTGAGGCATTTTGTGTTAGGGTCCAACATAACATCCTTGGAGGAATTACAGAAATTAGTGCCACATCAGACATTCAAATGATACAGGAGACATGGTCCACATCATATTCCTGTCTAATTGACCTGTGTTGTTTCTAAAAAAGGTAAAACAAAACGGGATGGATCATAGAAGATGATAGCAAGCTGCTGTAAACTTAACCATGTGTTAGGCCCAATTGCAGCCGATATGAAAGATGTGGTATTTAAACTACAACAAATCAACACAGTGTTAGACCCTTGGTATGCAGATACTGATCTGGCAAAGGTGTTTTCCTCAATTCTCATTAGTAAAAAGGATCAAAAGCTCTTTGCTTTTACTTGAAACTATATAACAGATGCAATCACTCCCTTACCCTGGGGACAGTTAACACTTCTGCCTTTTGTCAAAAAGCACATCACACTAGTCCACTATATTCGTGACATGACATGGATTTGGTGACTAGGAAGGGATTATTTATTAGAGATATTCTAATAAAAAAAAACCAGGGGCACCCTCAACACTCTGACTGGAAATCTTAGTTAGATCACCCAGTTCATAAGGTGTATTTTCCACTTTACATGACTGTAGGTGACAGTATTGCTTAAACTCTCTGTCATGATATAAGAATCTCCTTTCCTCAAATTTCTGTAACATTCTCCTCACTTCTTTTTAAATTAATTTTTATTGGAGTATAGTTGATTTCATTGTTGTGTTAGTTTCTGCTGGACAGCAAAGTGAATCAGGTATACGTATACATATATCTAGTCTTTTTTAGATTCTTTTCTCATATAGGTCATTACAGAGTTTTGAGCAGAGTACCCTGTGCTATACAGTAGGTCCTTATTAGTTATCTGTTATATATATATTAGTGTGCATGTATCAATCCCAATCTCCCAATTTATCCCTCCTTCCCTTCCCCCTTGGTAACCATAAGTTTGTTGTCTACATCTGTGACTGTATTTCTGTTTTGTAAATAAGTTCATTTGTACGATTTTTTAAAGATTCCACATATAAGTGATATCATGATATTTCTCTTTCTCTGACTTCTTTCACTCAGTATGACAATCTCTAGGTCCATCCATGTCACTGCAAATGGCATTATTTCATTCCTTTTTAAGGCTGAGTAATATTCCATTGTATATATGTACCACATCTTCTTCATTCATCTTGTTCATGAACAGTTAGGTTGCTTCCATGGCTTGGCTGTTGTAAATAGTGCTGCAGTGAACATTGGGGTGCATGTATCTTTGTGAATTATGGTTTTCTCCAGATATATGCCCGGTAGTGGGATTGCTGGGTCATATGGTAGGTCTATTTTTAGTTTTTTAAGGAACTTCCATACTGTTCTCCATAGTGGCTGTATCAATTTACATTCCCACCAGCAGTGCAGGAGGGTTCCCTTTTCTCCACACCCTCTCCAGCATTTATTGTTTGTAGATTTTTTGATGATGGCCATTCTGACTGGTGTGAGGTGATACCTCATTGTGGTTTTGATTTTCATTTCTCTAATAATTAGTGATGTTGAGCATCTTTTCATGTGCATCTTGGCCATCTGTATGTCTTCTTTGGAGATCTCACTTCTTTTTAAGTTCTTACTGGCAGCTACCATTAGCCTTTTTCTAACAGTCTTTTTTTTAAAAAGTACCTTTGGCTTTGACTAACACTTTCCTCATTGTCCTTGCAGCTCTGCCCACTGCCTGGTTCCAGTATGCCACTCCCATATTTTAAATTTTTGGTTACAGCAGCATACGTCTTCAAGGACCATAGTCTGTGTTAGGTATCTATTGCTACATAATGAATTACCTCAAAATTTAGCTGATTACAGCCAGTAAAATTTATTATCTCAGTTCCCATGTGTCAGAAATTTGGAAGCAACTTAGCTGGGTGGTTCTGACTCAGGGTCTGTTATGAGGCTGTGGTCAAGACTGGCCAGGCCTGCAGTTACCTGGATGTTGACTGGTGCTGAAGGATCTGCTTCCAAGGAGATCATGGGTCAACAGACTTGCATGGAGTCTAGCCTAAAGACATCACCACTGATGCATACAGAGTTTAAAAGATTAAGTCACATAAAAATGAAATCTTTTTGTGTGAGAAAAAAGCATTTCACAACTTTATCACAAATATTCCTCATAATATTGATACATAGCTTACGGTTCCGATAGTATTATGAGACTATGGAAGTTAATGATATGGTACGTATTATATTATGTTTTACATATGGGAGAAATCAAGATTTAAAGAGGTTAAGTAATTTTTGTAAGAGAGATCAAGTTGATAGGGCCTGAAAATAGATTACTATATTTGGCAACTGTGAAATCAGCTATCCTAGTCACTGATTCATCATTCATTGTCTCATCAAATTTAAAGAGCTTGTTCTAATTTTTATACATTTAATTTGATACTCTTATATAATTTCTTATTAAAGTTTAATTACTTATTGAAGATGAAAGCTCAGCTTGACTTCACAGTGATCTCTCCTTATCCACCAAACTGATTTGTCATTTGAGAGTTATATTTTAAATTAAAGTGAAATTAAATTAAAACTCAAGTCAAAAAAGTTATGAGCACTCCTTTTTTTTCCTTTAAAAAGAAAATTTAATCCATTTTAGGTCAGTGAATATTAAAAATTTAATTGTTTTTATGTTGATAAATCTACACAAGGGGGTCTCCTAGAGAGAGCGCATACTTATAATTAAATCAATTAGTATAATATAGAATGGTACAGTATGCCAGGCATTCAGTTTACCAATCTGTGGGATTATTTCAAGAAAGACATCTAAGATCACATGTTTGCTTCTACGCACAGCAAAAATGCTTTGAAATGACCAAAATGAATGCAAAATTTAAAAACTTATTTTTCAGTGTTGGAAAAAGGGAGGATACCAGCAATCCTCCAGAAGGTTTGAGGTCTTATGTAGACCACAGTACACAAAGGATTGGATTTAAGGGAATAAAGACTATCTGTGTAGTTAAAATAGTCAACAGATGGACCCTCTGAGGAAATAATAAGCACATCAGATTCCCCCAATAGGAGCCCAAATTTGGAAAACTAGCAGTCTGTAGATATCAGGGAAAAAAATGGCTGTTTGGAGGGCAAACTGGTACATTTGGGTGGACACATTTGCAATAACAGATGTATCAAAAGCTTGAAAAGTTGCAAAACTCTTGGCTAAATTACCTGACCAATATATAACAATCGATGTTTATTGTAACATTCTGTATAGTGTTGGAAAAAATTTTTTATAAGACCTAAATTTCCACAGATAGAATATCAATTAGGTAAATCATGGTAAATTGATACAACATGCCATTCAACCATAGTATAGATCTAATTGTGCAAACATGAAGAACATATGAGATTAACTGTCTAGTAGGGTCAGTCTTTGTGTGTGTGTGTGTGTGTGTGTGTGTACCTGAGCCCCCCAACATTTATTGAAACAGAGTTATTTTTATAGCATATTGTGTAGTTAAAAAGAAAATTATAAAACAACTTATAGGATGACCTTAAATTTATTTAAATATATTTTTAATTGCCTAATAGGATGACAGCAAAATATGAAGACTAGTTACCTTTAGTTCATGGGATTTATGAAAAATTTTCTTTCCTGATAATTAGCAGTAATTTCTAGGGTTTTTTTCCTACAGTGATTTGCTCAAGTAAAAACGAAGAGAATTTTTAAAAAATTCTGTGACTTAATCAAGACAGTGTATGGTACTGGCACAAAACCAGAAATATAGATCAATGGAACAGGATAGAAAGCCCAGAGATAAACCCACGCACATATGGTCACCTAATCTTTGATAAAGGAGGCAAGAATATACAGTGAAGAAAAGACAGCCTCTTCAATAAGTGGTGCTGGGAAAACTGGACAACTACACGTAAGAAGAATGAACTTAAAACACTTCCTAACACCATACACAAAAATGAACTCAAAATGGATTAAAGACCTAAATGTAAGGCCAGACACTATCAAACTCTTAGAGGAAAACATAGGCAGAACACTCTATGACATAAATCACAGCAAGATCCTTTTTGATCCACCCCCTAGAGAAATGGAAATAAAAACAAAAATAAATGAATGGGACCTAATGAAACTTCAAAGCTTTTGCACAGCAAAGGAAACCACCAACAAGACGAAAAGACGACCCTCAGAATGGGAGAAAATATTTGCAAATGAAGCAACTGACAAAGGATTAATCTCCAAAATATACAAGCAGCTCATGCAGCTCAATATCAAAAAAACAACAACCCAATCCAAAAATGGACAGAAGACCTAAATAGACATTTATCCAAAGAAGATATACAGATTGCCAACAAACACATGAAAGGATGCTCAACATCCCTATCATTAGAGAAATGCAAATCAAACCCACAATGAGGTATCACCTCACAGCGGTCAGAATGGCCATCATCAAAGCATCTACAAACAATAAATGCTGGAGGGGGTGTGGAGAAAAGGGAACCCTCCTGCACTGCTGGTGGGAATGTAAATTGATACAGCCACTATGGAGAACAGTGTGGAGGTTCTTTAAAAAACTAAAAATAGACCTACCATCTAACCCAGCAATCCCACTACTGGGCATATACCCTGAGAAAACCGTAATTGGAAAAGAGACATGTACCACAGTGTTCACTGCAGCTCTATTTACAATAGCCAGGACATGGGAGCAACCTAAGTGTCCATCAACAGATGAACGGATAAAGAAGATGTGGCACATACATACAATGGAATATTACTCAGCCATAAAAAGAAACGAAATTGAGTTATTCGTAGTGAGGTGGATGGACCTAGAGTCTGTCATACAGGGTGAAGTAAGTCAGAAAGAGAAAAACAAATACCATATGCTAACACATATATATGGAATCTTAAAAAAAAAATTGTTCTGAAGAACCTAGGAGCAGGACAGGAATCAAGACGCAGACGTAGAGAATGGACTTGAGGGCACAGGGAGCGGGAAGGGTAAGGTGGGACGAAGTGAGAGAGTGGCATGGACATATATACATCATCAAATGTAAAATAGATAGCTAGTGGGAAGCAGCTACATAGCACAGGGAGATCAGCTCGGTGCTTTGTGACCACCTAGAGGGGAGGGATAGGGAAGGTGGGAGGGGGCACAAGAGGGAGGGGATATCGATATATATGTATACGTATAGCTGATTTACTTTGTTATACAGCAGCAACTAACACAACATTGTAAAGCAATTATACTCCAATAAAGATATTTAAAAAAAAATCTGTGACTTGTGTATTTCAAAATAGGATACTGTGCAGCATTCATGAGACAGAATTTAATATACTACTAAGTTGTTTGTGCATTCCTTGATCATGGTAAACTAGGACGTGCTGTTCCATAAGCAAATCCAGGAGGGAAAATGCATCATCTCATTTGAAGGATGCAGACATATTTAGTCCAACAAGAAACTGGCTCATCTGAGAGTTTTATAGCAAACAAGGACAGAAAGTAGTTTGCATAATTTTCTCATGCTCCTTTTATAGTGTTTATCTTTTATAAGGCTCTTTGGAACAGTTGCTAGCCACCTGTCAATAATGTGGCCTTTTATAGACTCAACCTTTTATTGTTCTCATGCCCTTGACATACAGAAAAACAACCTTAGAAGGAGTCAGTGTTGAATAGGGTGGGCAACATACTAATTTTAAATTTAAAAGACTGTCTTTTGTAGACTGACATAAAGAGAGAGTTTTGAATGATGTGAAGAGAATAGGCATGTTATGAAATCTTCCTTAGGGGGAATAAAAATAAATTGATTATTTTATCAACGTTTTTGGAAATTGAGTTAAGAATTATATTTAAAGCACTAGTCAGTGGAAAACGAAGCCAAGTAGCATTCATTTAAAGTTGTTGTAACAATTTTGCATAATACTGCATCAGTTCCAAGTGAAAATATTTGTATTGTGAGTCCAGCAATTACATAAATATTTTGTATATGCAATCATTTGTTTTAACTTCTTTTTAGTGGAATAAGATATCCAGTATATTTTTCTCAATTTACATAAAATCTGTCAAGCTGAGTGTTCTACATGTATTTATTAACCTACACCCTAGAAATGCTTTCATGATACTGAATGAACACAATCCTACAAATCTGTATGCAGGAATACATTTCCATCCATAAAGGGACATTACCAAGCTCTTAAGTAGAAAGGTGCCTATCTTTTGTTTTGCACAATTAGATTCCAAGTTCTCTGTATATAATCATGAACAAGAATAATAAAGGAAGCAAGTTTCAAACCAATGGAAATTCTTTCTATTCTTGTTAAAAATACAAACATCCTGATACACACACACATACGCTCACGCAGACACACACAACCTTTCCAACACCACCATTTCCCACTCTTAGTAATATGAGATGTGGGGCTACAATTTAATATTTGTGCAGAGACCTATGAATTAAATATCATATTCTCATACTGTGCTTGGGAGACGACTTCATGTTTTCGTTGATAGAGTTTGCGTATTGTGCTTTTCAAATTGCACTTTAAAACATTTGTACTTCTTGAAACGTGGTAGCTAATTGGGCTGATAATTCTTAGCTGCCAAGAGCAACTTTAGATATGGTCCTCTTTCTGTTCAGTATGTGATTATTTTAAAACTACTTGGAGGACAGAACTAGACAGCCCTTCATCAGGTGTGCAGTGGTGAAGATCTGATTTTTCAATAGGTCTGTTAATTGGACACAAGTACAATACCCATGATTTAATGAAAAGTTATGATAGCAGATAAGGTACCCTGCAAAGTGAATGAGTTTTCTTTAGGTTCAATTGTGATTATGTTGCCATGTCTACTTTCACTGATGCCTTCATGCGTTTTTTTTTTCCCCCTTTAGCCTAGTATTTTTATATATCTCTAGAATTTTCTTGGGATACCTATCTTCTGGTTCTCAATGTAAATATACTTGGAATAAAATAAACCCAACAATGTTATCTATTACTAGCTGGTTAATAGAATCTATGATGTTATTTTTGGAGTGGAAATTGAATTTGTATATAGAATGTATGCTTTTTCTAGTTATCTAAGTCAACTTTCGAAATGCTTATTCATTATCAATGTATATGAAATAGTGTAGAATTTTTCTCGAACTCAGTTTCTTTCTGTTGGCATTGATATCAACCACGTAATGCCTTGGATAATAAAATCTGCAAACTAAATTCTCTCTTTTCTGAACAGAATAATTGAGGAAATTCATTCAAAAGCCAGCCATGTAAAAGACATGATCAAACCAAATGTTGCAGAAGATAGCAAAGTTCTGTTCTTAAGGAGCCACTGAGTCAGTCTGATGTGATAAACAGATGTTGGCAAACTATTATTTAATAAACTAATTGAAATTGTGGTAAACATGATGTGAGAGACATGTGGAGTGTTCTAAGAATGTGTAAGAAGGGATCTCTCCCTAATTTGATGTTAGTAAGCTATGGATCATTTTCAAAGTAACCATCATTCACTTTTATTTTTGAGGAAACTTATAAGAAAGGCTGGAGTTTTCTGATAAAATTTGGTTTATAAGAGTAATATCTTCACCCATCCTTATTTTGTCTAGGGTAAATTTCAAACGTAATAGTTAACTAGTGTTGTATAGTTCTGCTTCATGGTTTTAGAGGGTTTGTTTTTTAGTATGTGTGTTTTCCTTACTCAGTAATAACACACAGACTTAAAGTCAATCCACATTTTGTATACTCAGGTTTTGGTAATAAAATATTAATTTTCATCAGTTGAAACACACCCATTAATAGTAGTACAACCTACCTAAAGAGTACAATTAAATATTTTTAAGTGCCAAATCTATAACTTTCCTATAAAAATCTTTTGTTTTTACTTGGACAATAAAAGACTAACTTCTTAATAGTCCTAGTCTGATTCTTCAGTCTAATTTCATAATTAGTATCAAAGATTGGAAAACAAAATATCAAGAAGTTCTCCTGAATTACACCTGGGTTTTACACTTTGAGTTAATGCAAGACACTTATATTTTGAAATTTAGACTTAATGGCATATAGCTTACTCCTAACTTGATGGTCCAACATAAACGTATCTTTATATGCTGTATTTAGGATGAGAAATAAAGATTACTATTGTTTGAGTATGAAGGAGAAAATGAATAAATAGCAAAGATTTATGGAATTAACTAAAATTTCATACATTTTAATCTGTTCCCTTGAGAAGGGTCCCACGTTCTGATTCCCAAACTGGATATTTGGAAATCTCTAAGACAGCATCAACAGATTTATGAATATATATTTTTCTTTGCCAAATTAAAAATAAGATTAAAATATTATCAGGTATTCCATGTATACAGATGTAATACACTCACTGACTTTCTTAGCTCATAAAGTTTTGACATCAGCACTCTGGGAAGGCTGTTTCCCTGAATGTATTTTAAGCCACTTGTAATTCTCTACATATGCACATGAACTTCATAAAGTAATGATATAGGTATGTCAAATTTTCACACAACTGTGGTTAGTTAGCACAGTATTTTCAGTCAATCTGTTTTCTATTTACAACTCCATCATTCCATTTGTAATGAAGTTAACAGCTTCCAGTTGTAAACATCTTCCTAGTTAAACAAAATTAAATGTTTAAATATAATCACATTCTTCGTATTTCATTCTTTGTATATTAATTGTTTTGTATAGGAGTATCTAAGTCTCAAGCTCTGAAATCTAGGATAAATAATAAAAATAAAAATCAGAACTGGAGTCTAAAATCCAGGATGGTTTTTTTATTCATTTAAAAGGTGAACTTGGCAAGTCACCTCCCCTCCTTGTCACTTGTTTTCCTCATTCATAGAGTGAATCTCTTGGTGTAGTTTAGTGGTTTTTACTTTTCAGCGACAGAAGCCTCTTCTCAGACAAAATCTATGTATTATCTCAACATACATAAAAATAAATAATAATAATGGAGCTTTTCTTAGGGAAGCAGCAATGAGAGAGGAAGGGAGTGGGGTGGGGCTGAGTGACCCTAGAGCCGGACCCTGTATGCTAGTCGCCCACTTCCCACACATCCTATTGAAGATGGCTCTAGTCCACATCAAATAATTCCTCAAATGCCAGGGGCCACGTTTTGAAAATCATGTAATTATATGATTATTACATTTCTTTAAAATTCCAAAATAATGTAATCTCTATTACATAAATTGCTATTTGTCTATTAAAGTCTTGAGAATCCTATTATCTACCTTAAAAAAAGAAATGATATATGCAAATATAAGTAGGTTTCAATCTATGATAAGAAGGATTCTAAGGTAAAAAGCCCACATTTCATTTTAAAGCCACTGACTTAAGTATTCCATAATATTGCTCCATAATGCCAAGTAGTTCATATTTAGGAAATGAATAAATTGATAAAACTCAAAGTAACACTTTAACATGCAGAAAATTCCAAAAATCTTTTAGTCAAAGTTTAATTCTCTTACCCATCTTTTTATTTCACTGTGGTGATGAGCAAAAAAAAAAATTGTTTTTGTAAATTTAAGGGCAGAATGTGATAGAATGAATTTTTCACTTCCCAGCTTTGGTTACAAGAAAGTAAACACTTCTGTCAGCACACACGTATGCAACTAATAGATTCTTTCAATCATAGTATGTACAACAACAGAAAATGAGAGGGAAGAGAGCATATCCTACAAAATAGTTAATTGCCCCAGGAAAAGAAAAGTCTGCAGGAGATTAAGTTCTTCACAAGCAGCCGTTTTCTCTGCCAGTTAGTGAAATGAATTTGATGGTTATGAGGCAGGAGTAATGGGTTTTCACTGTGACTAGTTTCTAATGTGAGCTAGGGTTCTCTACCTACCTAAAATTAAGCAAGGGTTCTTAATGAGCCGAGGGTTCTCTACCTACTTAAAATTAAGAAAATGAATAAAAGCAAGTTTTCAGTAATCCCAAAAGGACTCAAAATGAACTTGTCCCAGCAATTACCTTATATAGACTCTGTGACACAGTTCCCCTTCTGCGAAAATACTGAGTGTAGATCATTACTTTCCAACAGTCATGTACAGAGACCTACTTTATAACACTTCAGGGAAGTTCATGTACTAGATCTTGAAGTGCCTTTCTGGAACGTGAAGTATTTGTAGTTTTCATCTAGTAGCACTCTTAACTCTTGTATCGTTTTTAGGTCCATGGGGCCGATGCATGGGAGACGAATGTGGTCCAGGAGGCATTCAGACCCGGGCTGTGTGGTGTGCTCATGTGGAAGGATGGACAACGTTGCATACAAACTGCAAGCAGGCTGAGAGACCCAGTAACCAGCAAAATTGTTTCAAAGTTTGTGACTGGCACAAAGAGTTATACGACTGGAGGCTGGGACCCTGGAATCACTGTCAGCCTGTGATTTCAAAAAGCCTAGAGAAACCCCTTGAGTGCGTTAAAGGGGAAGAAGGCATTCAGGTGCGAGAGATCATGTGCATCCAGAAAGAGAAAGACATCCCTGCGGAGGATATCATTTGTGAGTACTTTGAGCCCAAGCCTCTTCTGGAACAGGCCTGCCTCATCCCCTGCCAGCAAGATTGCATTGTGTCTGAGTTTTCTGCCTGGTCAGAATGCTCCAAGACTTGTGGCAGTGGGCTCCAGCACCGGACACGTCATGTGGTGGCGCCCCCCCAGTTTGGAGGCTCAGGCTGTCCAAATCTGACTGAGTTCCAGGTGTGCCAGTCCAGTGCCTGTGAAGCTGAAGAGAGCATGTACAGCTTGCAGGTGGGGCCCTGGAGCACGTGCTCGATACCCCACTCGAGGCAAGTAAGACAAGCAAGGAGACGTGGGAAGAATAAAGAACGGGGCAAGGACCGAGGGAAAGGAGTGAAGGATCCGGAGGCCCGTGAACTGATCAAGAAAAAGAGAAATAGAAACAGACAGAACCGACAAGAGAACAAATATTGGGACATCCAGATTGGATACCAGACCAGAGAAGTTATGTGTACTAACAAGACAGGGAAAGCTGCTGATTTAAGGTAACATTTTATTACCATTAAATAAGCGTGTCTCTCTGTCAAGACCATGGGCTAGAGAGTACTTAAGACCTTCTGTACTAAGTCCTGGAATTCATATGTGTACACCTAGGATGAGCTACCCCCAAGTGGGACATTTTCCACTTGAAGACATTTAAACTTTTGTGGTTTTCCTGAAGTTACCTCTGTTTTGTATATGTTTAGGCACTATACCACTAGAGGTAATTTAAATTTTCCTGTCAAAATCTAAAGCATGAGAGATTCTGCATGAGATGATATTGCTTCTTTAGATCAGCAGTGCTGTTTTCACCTATAATGGGGGAAAGAAAACCATAGTGAGCTGGAGTTTGGGAATTTTCATTTCAGATACTTATTTTAGTAAGAATAAGGCACACTTATAATCTCCCCAAGTTTGTAACATGTTCAGAATCACCCTATAAACAAAATCTAAACAACCACCCAGGGAGCTATACCTAAGAATAGTTCCTTTTACATTTTATAAAATGGAATAACTCTCCCCAGAAGAAGAGGGAAACCAGCAGAAAATAAGGTAAGTAAAGGTTATTTAATCATGAGTAGCTTACTTTAGAAAACATGTAATTAATTGACTGCATTGTCTAGACAGAAATTATTTGTCTAATTATCTCTGGGTGAATAATGACTATATTATGAAAGACTTCTCATGCATGATTTATTTCTTGTGAAAATATTCATTGAGGATTATCTAAAGGGTATTATGTTTTCTGGATATTCTAAATTTTGCTCTTGGATAAGCCAGACCATCTGGGAGGGGCTTATTTGGATCATTTGCATAAGTGCTGCTTCTGTACTATTTATGCAGCTATGATTTGGACTGAACTGAGAGAAATTATGGCAACATCACTCAGAATTTTATATCATATTTATTGTAGAAATGACATTGGAAGTGTCATCTACTCCGTTACACAGTCTGTTCTCTTGATTAAAAACACATAAGATAAATTTCACTGACGTCTCAACCCATGTGCTTCTGGTGAGCATCTGGATCGTTTTCCTTATGGCCCCTGGATATCTTGTAATAGATCACGTTTTCCTGTTTACCTTGGGAACATAAGTAGGACTGTGTGGCATGCGTGTTGTTTACTAATACCCCCCACCGGCTTCATGTTCTTCTCACCCTCATTATTTTCTTTCATTCATTCTTGTCTAATGATTTTGCTATCTATGGATTTTGAAAGCTGACTGAAAGCCTTTTGGGAGCAGGATATAGTTTCAGTAAGTGAGTAAACAAACAATTGATGTATCTGCCTAAGACAATTTCTCTCATCATACCATTGTTCTGGTCGCTATTTTTAGGATATTTGTTACTCCCTCTTTGTACATACACAATTGGATTTTCTTTCAGCCGTACAGTAATTTGCTCTCTCTGTGTTCTGAGGTCATCAATCCAACTCTTTTCCTGGTCTTGCTAAAGGCTGCTTCTCCTGCCTTCATTCTCCAGGTTCCCTGTGACTCCTTGAGAGAGAGAGAGAGGGAGAGGGAGAGGAAGTGTGTGTGTGTGTGTGTGTGTGTGTGTGTGTGTGTGTTCACCTCTGATTCTGTGTCATGGACATTTTAATTTCAATCCCTGTTTAATTCTTTTCTCACTGGCCTTTTCCTGGTGATTTTCTGATCTCTTTTCCTGAAGTATTACAGTTATATTAGTTACTTGGCTCCCACCATGTAATTGAATAAGCCTCCAAGGCAACTTGAGTTGTCTCCTGCTGTCGCTAGGTTAATATGCTGTAGACGTTTAATTTCATGTTGACTACTCAATTAAAAGTATAATTAGAGTAGTAGCTACTACTGCATAGAGCCTGATATTTCCATCCAGTTATTTGTAAGCAAATAGATATAAAAATCTGTAGATCCTCTGCCGGGTGCTTATATTCCATTAGAAATACTGTATTGATTCCAATAAAATGGTAGTTGCATGTATGTTATAACTTACTAGGGTATAAATTAAATACTATGTTAAACAAATTGCTTCTTAATATTTCTCTTATTTGACAATTATATATAAGAATAATATGAATAAATATATATGATTAAGAAAGTTAGTCTTAGTAAAGAAGATACAACAATTAGGTATTTTGCCTACATTTTTCTCAAACATTACACCATAGCAGTGAAGCTTTTTAAAGTGAAGAATGGATGGATAACTCCAACAAAGAACAGGACCACAGGTGAAAGACTTGATGATTAAAGTGCTTCATCTTATATCAAATTCAGAAACAATTTTATTGTGTAAGAGGATAAAAAAGTCATTTAGTAAGGCTAAAACAGTCCTATTACAATAACTAAATGAATTTATCTAAATAAACCTAAGAATCTTGGGGAAGCAATTCATAGGGCAAATAAAAATAAGTTTAGTAGAATTGCTGCTAGAACTGCAAAGCTAAAGATGATAGATTTCCCATGCTTTCTGCTTTCAAACAGACTAAAATCAGTAAGAATGAAAAACATGAATGCAAGTCCATCTTTTATGACAATAGGAAACCATCACAGTCCCAAACCACAATTGATAGAGATTATAGATCAATTTTCAATCTATAAATTAAATAGATCTAACTGAGGAGGAAAGTCAAAGGGGCATTATGTCTTTATAGCTTTCATGAGCACTTAAAATCTCTAAGGGTAGCCTGAAACTTCTGAGGGGCCAGGTTAATGGCATGTTTTATGATGGCATGGTCTGTGTTAGTGAAAGGGCTGCTGAAGCCTTCTTGTATTCTGTTTGAAAACAGAATGGCATAATAACACTGAGGGGAACTCACTATGCCATTATTGCCAAGAAAAGACTATTAGTTTGATGGACTGAGGGATTAAAGTTTTGATGACCAGTGGAAGAAAATTCTAAATCATTACACACACCATGACACAGGGGGCTTCCCTGTGAACCAGTGATTTTCAGCCAGGCTTGAATAGAGTCTTACCCCAGGTGAAGAGTTGTTTTGAAAGTTTCAACAGACAGCTCTTCAAGAAACCAAACATACTAAAGAAAATATGGTCTTCTGAATCAAAACCAGAAGTAATTTTAGTATTCAAAGAAGAATCAAGAAAATAGAATTTTAAAAGTGATTTGACAGAGCTCCGAAAAGGAAGAGAATTATAAAACAAGTAAATAAATTCACATTAGGTGCAACGGTAATTGGAAAATTTTCAGTGGTAAGAGGAGTCAGTGAGATGGAGAACAGTTTAAGGACATCAACTCCAGTTTTTTAAAAAGATGATGGGTCTGGAAAGGAGATCACTGTATAACATTCTGGGATTCCTAAAGATAGGACCAGAAAAAGAACAGAAAAAAGAAAAAACAAGATAAAACAAAACCCCCAAAATATAATAGAAGACTTTCCTGAAGTTGGAAGACTTCAATCCACAGATTGAAATTGTACAGGGCCAATATTCTGGTAGAGGAGGCTGAAATAATGTCCTCATGGAAGACCTGATATAGAACAATTTTATAAAGAGAGACAAAGAGACACCAAACCAAAGACCAGGTTAGTACCCAGTTCTGAAACACTAGAAGCATTTCCTTTATAGTCAAAAATGAGACAGGACTGCACATTATCTTCACTGTTAACATTGATCTGTAAGTATTAGTCAATGTAGTTGAAAAGAGAAAGAAATTAAAATTGGAAAACAGGTGGGAATATTAAGATTTTTCCAGATGTTATAGAAAACTCAAGATATTCAATTGAAAATATATTATAAACAATAAAATACCTCAATAGGGTGGATGGACACAAAGATAATATCTCAAAATCAATATATTCCCTAGATGCAAACAACAATTAGCTAAACATGATGGACACAAAAAATTAAAATATCCCATTTACAATAGTAAAAATTCTGTTAATAAACCTAATTATAAAATTTCTGCACATAATACCAGACTTTGAAAGTACAAAAGTAAATGTGTGCCTATCTAGAACATCTAATAAATATATCAGTTGTCCCTACGTTGTTACTATAAAATTAACAAGAGAAAAATAAGTAAAAGCCAGGAAAATTCTGAAAAATAAAAGTAGAGAGAAAAGACTAGTGTCACAAGATAATTAAATGCATTTTATTCTTTGAATAATAATAATTTTATGTTAGCACATGAATAATCAGATCAGAAAAGGGTCTAGAAAAAAGCTCCTCAGAACCCTGCAGTATGGCGCCAATGGTGAAGGAGCATTTCCAAGTCGGGAGAAAAGATATAATTTAATCAATTTGGTTTTGTTTGGAGGGCAATTGCTTTGCCACGTAAAGAAGAAGAGGAAGAAGGAAGGGGAAAAAAGAATTGTATCCCTTTTTCAATTGTATACCCAAACAAAGTCCAGGTTCATTGAGTACTTAAAAATGTTTTCTTTTTAAATACTAGAAGAAAGGCTAGAAAGTTGAAGTCTCAAAATAAGGAAGGTATCCTTATGTGACCTATTAGGCCACAGAATGCAGAAAACATACAGGAAAAGATTCATCTATATGATTATATTTATTTGAATAAAGAAAATTTTGCTCAGGAAAAATGTTAACCAATTAAAATCCAAGTAGCAAATGAAGAAAAAATCTTGGTGATATGTAAAATTGACAAAGAGCTAGTTTTCTTAATGCATAAAAAGCTCCTACAAATCATTAGGGAAAGAGTCCAAAATCTAATATAAAAATCAGCATAAGTTTAAGAGAATGAAAAGACAAGCCACACTGGGGAAAACATTTGCAAGACACATTTGATAAAGGGCTATTATCCAAAACACACAAAGAACTCTTAAAACTCAACAGTAAGAAAACAAACTACTGGATTAAAAACTGGACTAGAAACCTTAACAAATACCTCGCCAAAGAAGATATACAGAAGGCAGACTAAGCATATGAAAAGATGCTCCACATCATATGTCATCAAGTAGATGCAAATTAAAACAACAATATGATACCACTGCACACCTATTAGAATGGCCAAAATCCATAATAACGACAACACCAAAAGCTGGTGAAGATGTAGAGCAACAGGGACTCTCCTACATTGCTGGTGGGAATGCGGAGTGGTACCGCCACTTTGGAAGACAGTATGGCAGTTTCTTACAAAGCTAAACATACTCTTACCATGTGATCCAGCAATCATGCTTCACCAAGAATTTACCCAAAGGAGCTGAAAACTTATGTCCACACAAAAATCTACACATGAATGTTTATAACAGCTTTATTCATAATTGCCAAAACTTAGAGGCAACCAAGATGTCCTTCAGTAGGCGAATGGATCAAGAAACCGTGTTACATTCAGACAATAGAATATTATTCATTGCTTAAAAAGAAATGAGCTATCAAGCCATGAAAACACATGGAGGAAACTTAAATGCATATTACTAAGTGAAAGAAGCCAATCTGAAAAGACTGCATACTGCATGATTCCAACTGTAATATATGGCATTGTGGAAATGGCAAAACTATGGAGACAATAAGTAGATCTGTGTTGCCAGGGTTAGATGGAAGGGAAGGATGAATAGGCAGGGCACAGAGGATTTTTAGTGCAGTGAAACTACTCCATATAATACTATGACAGTTGATATATGTCCAAACCCATAGAATGTACAACACCAAGCGTGAGTCATAATATAAACTGTGGGCTTTGGGTGATAATGATGTGTCAGTGTTGGTTCATCAGTTGTAACAAATGTACCACTCTGAGGGATGCTGGTAATGGGTGAGGCTATGCATGTGTCGAGGCAGAGGGTATATGGGAACTGTTTATATTTTCAACTCAATTTTGCTGTGAACTTAAAACTGCCCTAAAAAATAAAGTCTATTAAAATCAGCAAAGGACAGGATCAGGTCAGAGAAAATATGCTAATCTTCAATCATAATTAAGAAATATAAAACATTTAAAATCTCATTTTCACCTGTCAAATTAGCAAATAAAAATGTTTGATAGTATATCAGGGTTTACAGCCTCCAGGTTTGGTGATTCACTAAAAGGACTCAGAGGAATCAGCATATAGTTGCATTCATAGGTAAGATTTATTACAGTGAAAGGATGCAAAGCAAAATCAGCCAGGGAAAACGTGCATGGAGAAAAGATGAGAGGAAACCAGAAGCGAGCTTCCAGGGTCCTCTCCCTGAGGAGTTTCGCAGCCTACACTTAACTACTCCAGCAAAGAGCTGCAACAACATGGGCAAGGCATTGTCTACTTGGGAAAGCTCACTAGAGACTCAGTGCCCCCAAGCTTTTATTGGCAGTTGATCACATAGGCACCCTCAACCTGGCATGTACAAAAATTCCAAACTCCCAGAGGGAAAGCAGCTATTCACCATAATTCACATTGTTTAGACAAACAAATTAGGCACAGAGAGCCACTTTATCATTTAGAGAAAATTTTATATCAATGTAGGGAACTGTTTACCAGGTAAGTTCCCAGATGCCAGCCAAAGGCCAGTCCTGCAAACAGACCTTGTATGGATAGAAGTCTGAGACTTGCTTGCTATTTTATCAACAATAGTATTTAATATTAAAGAAATTGGGGAAAGAGTTGCTCTTATACAGTTTTGGTGGGGGCAGAAATAGGTACAAATATCTGAAAAATAATGTTATGATACGTGTCAAAATTAAAAATACACGTTCCTTTGGCAGTGATTTTATTCCTGGAAATGTTTTCTAAAATATATTTGTGTAAATATGTGTACATCTCTCATCGTAGCATGATTTGTTACAGAAAAACAATCTAAATCCAACCAATGAAGGACTACTTAAATCACGGTGCTTCCACGTGTGGAATGCCACGTAGTTATTACCAAATGAGATACGTATCTCAATCAATGCAGGCTGCTATAACAGAGTATCATAGACTAGGTGGCTTATAAACGACAGAAAAAATTTTTTTCTCACAGTTCTGGAGACTGAGAAGTCCAAAATCAAGGCATCAGCAAATCTGGTGTCTGGTAAGGGCCCTCTTCCAGGTTGCAGACTGCTCACTTCTCACTGTATCTTCTCATGGCAGAAAGAGGGGAAGAGAGCTCTCTCTAGGATTCCTTTGTAAGTGCACGAATCCCATTCATGAGAGCTCTACCCTCATGATTACCTCTGAAAGGTCCCACCTCCTAATAGCATCACACCGAGAGTTAAGGTTTTCAACGTACGAATTTTGGGGGCACACAAACATTCAGTCCATTGCAGTATGTGACTTCTAATTAAACATAAGGGAGTAAAGGTAGTTTTATTTTAATTCACTGCCTTGAAATTAGCCAGAAACACCAATAAAGGAAATAATCACTTCTATTTACAGTAAAAAAAAAAAAAAAAAAAAGTATCCACGTGAAAAATCCAGATCTAAAGGACGGAGGAATCTAGGACTTGAGGTGGGGAGATTCCTTTAAAGTAATTAGGGCCCAATCCAGGAAGATCCGTTCAAGAATCTTTTCCTTGGAATATCTCAGTCTTGGGAGGTGGGCATGGACCATCTACAGAGGTGATGGGAAAAGTCCCTTAGGATCCAGTTCCTCACCCTAGAACCACAGGGGAAGTATAGCTGGAGGAACAGAACATAACTCCCCTCATCTCTTGGCTGAGTTAAGTTGTCAAAAGTGAAGTGGAGAAGAAGAGGATATAGGAGGCAGACATTTCTAGATTGCAGCAAGCATAGCTTTAAGGCTTGTAAGATCTAAGGGTTTGCTGTAAGCCACCCTCACATCTGGAAAGCTTTTAGTTGTCCCAGCTCACCAATTCCTGAAATAAAGACCTGACTATGCATTTCAAAGGTACATGTTTCAGGAATAACTATGAAATCTGCTATATATAATACAAGAAGTATTTAGTGGAAATAGAGCCTACTTTTGAAAATACCTTCCTTTTGAACACGCACTGTTTTGTTGTATTGTCTGACAAATGCAGTTAGTTGTAACTATAAATCTAATGGAAGCATTGCCAAGAAGTGTGGAAAATTCAGCCCAGTAAATTCCTGAGGGAATAAGAATTAGAATTTAAAACAGATTTCTGTTGGCTAAGACAAAAAAAAAAAGTAGCTTTATCCAGCTTCCAGATAACTCCATGAATCAGACATTTTAGGCACAAATATGTAAGGATAAAAAATAACTGGGTCCATAAACATAGTCAACTCATTTTGACAAAGAACCAAAAGCCATACAATGGAGCAAAGATAGTCTCTTCAACAAATGGTGCTGGAACAACTGAATATCCACGTGCAAAAAAAAGAATCTAGACATAGACCTTACATTCTCCACAAAAATTAACTCAGCCTCCAGCAACCAAGATGTCCTTCAGTAGGTGAATGGGTAAAGAAACTGTGTTTACATTCAATGAAATATTATTCAGTGCTAAAAAGAAATAAGCTATCAAGCCATGAAAACACATGGAGGAAGCTTAAATGCATATTACAAAGTGAAAGAAGCCAATCTGAAAAGGCTACATACTGTGTGATTCCAACTACATATGTGATATTCTGGAAAAGGCAAAACTGTGGAGACAATAAAAAGATCAGTGTTGCCAGGGATTAGATAGGGGGAAGAGATGAATAGGGAAGGTTTTTAGGGCAGTGAAAGTACTGTGTATGATATCATACTGATGGATAAATGCTGTTGTACTTTCATTCAAACTCACAATGCACAACCCCAAGAGTGAACCGTAATGTAAACTGTGGACTTTGAGTGATTATGTTGTGTCAAAGTAGGTTCATCCTTGGTAAAAAATGTACCTTTCTAGTGAGTAATGTTGGTAATGGGGGAAGCTGTGCACGTGTGAGGGCAGGGAGTACATGGAAAATCTCTGTGCCTTCCTCTCAATTTTGTTGTAAAACTAAAACTGCTCTAAAATAAATAATCTTTTTAAAACCTGGGTAATACATGAAGAGGAAAATAATCTAGTAACTCCTAGAAATACTGACAAGTTGGAGTACTTTTCTCTCATTTTGTTATCAATTTTCTTTTTCTTTTTTTAGTCTCTATGTAAATTCAACCTTAGCATTTCAAATAGTAATGAATCATGCTCAAGTGACTTTCTGATTTTTTTTTCCTAAACTCTTGCTTTTTTGACATACCCTCTAAACTTCAGACTTAAATCTGTTGAATAGGAAATTGTATTTCTTCTCAACACAGTCTCTCTCTTTATGCCTGATTCCTATTTTACTCTAGGATACTTGTTGTTGAATACTCCATCCTTCTCTTTTCGGCTT
The DNA here is from genome assembly GCF_949987515.2 of Delphinus delphis. Classification (NCBI taxonomy): domain Eukaryota; kingdom Metazoa; phylum Chordata; class Mammalia; order Artiodactyla; family Delphinidae; genus Delphinus; species Delphinus delphis. Next base: position 42,908,426 of record NC_082691.1, read on the forward strand.
GCCCTCTAGAATGGTCATATAAAAGTTCAATATAAAGCTACTGGCTTCACAACAGTCTGAAAATTTCACTCAGTCAACAAGAGGGGAATTTAAGTAATGGATAATTATGAGAAATAAGTACTCAGTAAGAATAGGGAAACCTGTGCACTCATGGCTCCACAACATTGAACAAGTCATTTAAACTTTCTGGGACTCAGTTTTTTTTCACCCATAAACCATATGTGTGTATGGCAATGGGCAGTGATGAGCGAAGGAAGGAAGGATCTTAAAAATTCTCTAAAGGCCTTCCAAGTTTTGTGATTCCAATGAACCTTGAACCAAAACCATACCTGAAATTGTCACATATATAAAAAGTCATATATATTTTTCTTGGCAGAAAGTTAATTTTCAACGTGTTCCACAAATCAGTTCATTGTGAAACATGGAAATGAATGTATATGCAGTGCCTGTAGAATAAGACCACTCTCCTGGTCTTGAAAGTAACTGCAAGATTTTTCCTCAGTTGATGTGCTGCATGGTTCCTGAGGGCCCATTCCCAGGATATGACTGTGAATCAGTGAAACTGCAAATCTTATCCTGACCTTACCAAAAAGAAGGGAGTAAATTGCCTACTTCTTAAAGTAATATTGACTAGTTTTAGGTTATTCAGAATCCATTTATAAAATTACTACTTCTCATGCATAAATAGCAGGCTTTTAGATTAAAAACTTTCTGTAATATCCCCAGTGTCGACTTGCCTGCCAGATACGCACCAGCATTTCTCAGGAGCTTGCCTCAGCTGCTTTCTGGCCACATCTGACTAAAGAAGTAGTTAATATGTCCACATTCTTTTGTAGATCATATATGGCTAGCCAGAAAACCTTTACTTTTCTCAAAATGTAGAACTAACTGGGAATATATTATATTTACCCTTAGAGAGTCACTCGCAGACCTTTCAGATCCTGCGTATGTGCCCGGAGGCTGATCTGTGAGCAGCACATTAATAAGCCTTCCCAGTTCTCCTCCTCCTGGTTGGGCTCTACCCATGAGAGGCAGCAGCAGTCTATCAGAAGGTGGGAAGAGAGGGGTGTTGGGGTATTCATTCTGTCTTCCGGGGTCAGCAGTGCCTGAGTTCCTCTAACAAAAGGCTTCAGCCCCTGCCCAGCAGCCCTCTCCGACTGCTCTGCATCTAGCTCAGTGCTGCTAAAAATCCTTTTTTTGGTCCCTTTGTCACCTTGGGGTGATAAATTTCCCATAGTTGCTAGCCCCAGAGTTCTTCACCATCCCTTGGCGATATAACACTGCCCTTGCTGTTGCTGTTGTTAATAATCCTTTTATTAAACTCTTCTGAATTAACCCATGTGAGTTGGTAATTTGTTTTCTGCTAACCTTGACATATACTAGAGTACAATATTAGAGCCAGAGAACTACTACTGTGTCATTGCTGGTTTACTTATTAACTTAGTCTTTACTTACCCCCATTCAACTAAGACAGTGCCTAGCCTCCAGTAAATGTTTGTCAAAGGCTTAAAATTTAAGAGAGTGTTTGGTCTTGGAACTTGAGCCTTTTAGTGAATAATATGGAGTCAAGTAAGGCCAATGGGAAAATGGAAATTTCTGTAGATTCTGAAGAAAGTGACCAGAATATGTAAATAACTCAAGAGAGATAAGTCATATTCAACTAAGAGAATATAGAATATATAGAATGTAGAATATAGATATTAGACCATTCAGGTGACATCACTTAGAATATATTTCAATATTATTGTGCCTGGTTAACACCAAACAATTGCTGTTGCATAATTAGATAAAATACATATTCTATAGAACATAGAAAATGTACCATTCCTAATACTGTAAACGTATTCCAATAGTTCCTGAGCGTTAGCTGATTTAGCTTAATCTTTAGTCCATTTATAGCATTTTTAGTTATACTGTAAGCATATTATTTCTGTTTTTACATCTTGAAGCCACTAAGCTACTTAGTCATAACTGTCAATTAATTGGTGTTGATGACAGCAAACTAAAGGGCTAATATTGTCAATATCCACCTACAAACTTATATCAAATTCAAAAATATCAGTGTGACCCTCAGAGTCACTCCCCCCATCCTAAGGTACCACTGTCTCATCATACCTAGGATATCTTCACCTCTCCTACATCTGTCTCTGTTGCCTCCCAGGAGTATTTTTGGTTTAGAGGATGATCCTATCATGGGACAATTAAAAGGAAGTTCTTAGGTAGCTTTTAAAATATGTTTAACTTACAGGAAAGCATTTAGGGCCAGGGTCACCTTAAGCCACAGTGTAGATACCAATGCCTAATGTTCCTTCCCATTAACTTTAAAGTCCATTCCAACTGCCTCATTTTTTCCTCAGAGCTTTATTAATATCTCCTATTTGACTGTTCTAAGTTTAGCTTTTTTCCTTGAGCTGGTGTGAGAGCATGTTTCCTTGAGAAACTTCCTTGAGCGGACACTTCCTTAAGCAGCCTGGCCACTGACTGGGCAGTGACCTTGCATCTCCTTGGCAGCAAATTTGATCTCATCCATTGTTCTCTTTTATTTGCTGGAATTCTACCAGCTTTATATGGGTAGTACTGAATCTCTGTCTGACTGGAACATAACAAGAAGAATTTCAATGGGAGGAAATACTTTCAAAAGGAAAAAAAAATCTACGTGGGATAAGGATTTTAATAAATCATTAATGCATTATTTGTATAACCTAATTAAGAATATGCTCACTCTTAGAATCTACTAATACATTGTGTTAGTAACTTCAGGTGTTTTGTCTTATTTCTTCCTTAAAATTGTTACTTATATATTGGGCATTATTTTAGGCCTCTTCTCACACTTTCACCTTACTGAGTTCTTTATTGTTCTAATTTTGTATCATTTTATTATAGGTCATTATCCAGGTTTTTTCTCCAAAGTTTTTTTGACAGATATTTTTTTCTCTATTTAGTGTAGATATGTGGTTATTGCTACTACATTTTAAAAGAATGTGAAAATTTGTTTGGGTAGTATTTACCAGGATAGCAGTTGAATTGTAAATGAACAAAATAACTGTGCTGTGCTTAATACAAGAAGCCATTGTACTTGGAAGATCTTGGAATGTTGGTACAGTCATGTACAGTGTAGAGAGCTGGAACAAACAAAGCATGTTTTTGATCAAAAAAAATAAATTTTGACTGATACATTTTGGATTTTATATAGGGTTTCACAAAGTTTATCAAAAATGCAGTTCTCTGGCAGGTTCATGTCTATCAGGGATCCTGTATAGTAAAATTTAAAAAGAAATAGGTGAATTAAATTATGGTAGACATTGTATAGTTTCAGCTCTGTGGAAAGCATTGTTCCTGCACTCGATATCTTTAATTCTATGCATGAGAAACAAGGAGAAAAAAAAGTGAAAAAAAAGTAAAATCACTTTAAATTACTCTAACTCCGTGTAGACCCAGGAAGTTCTTGTCCTTTATGAGTTGTATAATATATATAGTTCATAGTTGGTAAAAATACTTGATGGAAAGATAAATCTAAGATAAAATGACTAAAGTTTTCAAGAGAAAGCTGCATCTGTATTGACTAGAATAATTTGATAAGGCAACAGAATTTGACCAAGTTCCCCAAAATGGATTGTATTTACCTACGTGTGGTGTGATGGGGAAAGTGAGCATTCCAAGTCAAACAGATAGAAAGGCAAAGAAATTTGAAGGTTTTTCCAGTAAGCAGGGACGGAATTATGTTAACAAACAGGAATGGCATGCAGAATGAATTGGAGGGCCCAGATTTTAGAGTATGGGCAGCCAGGGCTTAGGTCATATTTATAATCTAAGAATGGGGTGAGGAATACCTGGATCAAGGTATCAGTGCTGGGAATATTGAGGTCAAACAGACAATAGGAGGAAATTCAATCTTGGCAATTTCCATTGAAAAGTTTGACTGTATCTTTGATCTCTGCTTGCTATGAGCCTCTAGTTTCCGCAACTGTGACCAATAAATGACAAAACGCTAGGATAGTTGGGTTAGCTAAAATGGAACACTGGCAAGTAGTAGAAACAGAAGGAAAAGAAGTTGCCTTTCCTATTTTGGTGGTCAGCTATTTCATGCTCCTCAAATAATATATAGACTTTAAACTGGCCATTTTATTTGGGGTCCCACTTACATAATAGATCATAGCCAAGGATGCTGTGGGATGATGCCAAAGCACTGAAGCTGATCCCTGACTGTCCCCGTGGATAAATTTTCATGATGATGATAACTAAGGTTTTCTTCTACTCTTTGTTAAACATGTCCACGTATATCACTTTTGAGCCTTATAATTATGTGTGCTAGCCAAACTCTACACTCCCCAGGCTTTACCCTTTCAAAAAAGAAAAGAAAGGGATGTGAAAGAGATTTCTCTTTAATAATCGCTTCATTCTACTCCCTCCCCACCACGAAGTCTGCCCAAGTCTGCGAAGGGGTGTGGCTTAGCTTTTTTCTTCTAGATTATGAATAAGGAAGAAGGACTCCTAATCAAGGCATAGTAGATTAGTGGGGGGATGGGAATAGGGCCCAACTAGCAGGAGGCAAGAGAGGCTCCCAAGGCACAAAACTTAAGGATTCATTCACTCCCCGGGGCCTGCCAGTGCCTCCTTCTGTTTTGCTCCATAGGCTTTTAGCCTGACTTAGCCTCACCCTGGGTCAGAAGAGCAGTGAGTTGGCCGAGGGTCTGAGGACTCACATGTCCTCTCTTCCAAAGGCTGTTCATCATCTGCATCTATATAAGTCCATATTGTATGTTTAACCTTTTATTTGAAAAATAAGTTTTTATAGCACTGACCTTGATTATCTGTACCTTCTAACTTAGACATTCCAAGAATCTGTCAGTATTTTAGGGAGGTGCAAGGAACTGTGACGTTTGAACAGGTGTAAAATTATGAATTACTTTTTCTTTGAGCCGAAGTGTCTCCCTCTGTGGAAGTCCCTTTGACTCTGTTTTTCATTTGTGCCTTTATTCTCTTCTGTATTTAAGTAGATGTACTATCTAAAGCCTTTCTAAGCAGTACCCATGCAATGGCATTCTGGAGACTTTCGGTACTCAGTCTAAATTCCATCTGGCTTTTATATTATTCCTCTATGGTTACTGGTCATTTAACCTAACAAACTCATATAATGTATTCATAATAATACATGACTCTTCACTTTGTTATTAGAAAGGAATAATGAGGGGAACAATGTTAGGTGTTCAGACAGACTAATAGAGAGAAGTTAAGATACATGAGTCTTTGGTGGCCCTTTTAAAGGTAGCACCTTTCTCTTTTGGTTAGTTTGAGAAGAGGATGTAGTGTCCCCATCTGCTAGGTGCTTAGAAACTTAACTCGTATTAGACACTCAAGGAATAGTTTCATGGAAAAAAAAGAAATCATTTTATGCAACTGATGTAATTGACAGAATACCAGCATTAAACTTAGACTGTCTGGATTTAAGTCAGAATCCTACCGTTTATTTTTTAATTCCAAAATGGGGATAACATTCCTGCATTATATATGTGTTAGGATTTTTGTGAGGATATAAAAAAAAAAAAAACTACGTGTGTATAATTGCTGTGTAAATTGATGTGGCTGAGAAAAATGTGAATTTTTATTAATAGTAAAGTATGGCTTTAAAATAATTAGATGGTAACGATCATTGAAAACAAAAAAAGAACACAGCCCTTTCCTTCTTAGGTTCATGAAATCCCTTTCAAAAGGGCAGAGTTGCATTACATAAGAGGACAGAAATCGATGTCTAATGATTTTGCAAAGTAAAATAAACACCTTTTTCACATCTTTGTATCTTTAATATGATAGGATAAGACCAATATTAATATGGTAATATTTACTTTGTAAGTATACACATTTTACTATGAATATGTTTTTCTGCTAAGCTCACAGAATCTTGGGTTCCACTCACACAATACAGAACTATTTTAAATTCTAGAAGGATCCAGAATATCATTAGTAAGATATTATCTTTAGCTACATCCTACTAAGCATAAAATAAAACTATTTTTTGTAAAAGTTATACTATTATGGGTAGTTATACTATAAAGGATATTTAAAGATAATTTTTATATGACTTGTGATATTCAACAAATGTTATATAAATCTGTGATAGCTAATGTCATTGACTATTTTGATATTCAAATAAATCAGAGATTTCCCTGAAGAATTGCTGCATCACAGATTTCCTCTGAAAAATCATTTATTGGCTTAACATTTCTTAACTATTTCATCCTTAGTTGTTTCCTAGCTTATAAGACAGTACATTCAACATAAAGCTAGATGTAAAGAGACTTCATTTATATATTTGTATCGTTAAATGTCGGGGGTTAATGTCTACAGCAACCCCTCCATAGAGACAGAATTCTGTGACTTAGTTCAGAACAATGTGGGGTTTTCTACACAATACAGGTAAATCAAGGAAAGAAAAGTAAGATAAAACAAATCTGCAATTAAATAATTAAAATATGAAAATGAGGATTGTGTTGGAAATTGTGAAGAAATTGTTACTAAAGGGATGTCATAATTGGAATCATATAAAGTTTATATCTTGGCAGAAAGAAAGGAAGGGGTAATAAAGAGCAAAAAGGAATCAATGGAAGGGTTGAAGTGAATCGAAGCTAGTTTTAATTGAATTTATCATAATTTGGATGATACACTGTTGAGTGAAACACATAATGGATCATGTCATGTAATGTTAATTTTGAAAACTGTAAATCAGACTAGGAAACACTGTGAAATCATCATGAATGATGCATATGCTCTGCTGTGGCATCTTAATTTTAGAATTGCAAATTTGGTTTCTGGAACTGTTTGCATTAGAACAACCAAAGCAGAGTGTTGTGAAAGAAATCAGTTTGAAAAGAAAATATTCCCTAATGTGATTTGTGGAGTTTCTTGGTAAGAGTACCCTGGTGACATACTTTTGCATAGCTTCATTCTCTCTCATACTTTCGTTATGAAGCTGACAGTCTAGAGCCCAGGGGAGCCAGAGGAGCAAGTGAAGCTGAGAATAGGTTGGAAGTAGGGGCAGGGGTTGGGAGTAGGTTCTGTTTTGTTGGTATGGTCAGAGCTGTATAATCCATAGCGAGCATTTATTGCTTGCCAGGGACATTGCTGAGAATGGGTGATGGAAAAGTACAGGTTGAATGAACAGTAATGATGAAAGAGGTCTAGTTCTATCTTCTTGAGCCTAAATGAAGTGCCTCAGTTGTGCTAGATTAATTTGCTTTTGATAATAAGAACATGTTTTATATCATTCGTATGCAGTATTTTGTCAAGTAGAATGTGAACTACTTGAGACTGTCTTTTGATTCTTGTTCCTTATCCCTCTACTGTGAGAGGACTTTGAGGAGGTGCTCAGTGCTTGACAGCTACCAGAGGATGAGGGGGTGTAATCATTAACACCTAGTAAATGCAACCCCTGAAACTGCATACATTGTTCTGCATGGATCGTCTCTATCAGAAATGACCACGTTGGCAACGTCACTTATAAAAGTTAGAATTTCAGATATGTCTAATATCTGTAATCTCCTTATATGCATTGCATTTATTATTTCATTAGTATACAAATGCATGATAGTACTTCTATATGTAAATTAAATACATTAATCTAGGACAGTAACCTTAATACCATAGGTATATCATTGATTTAAAAAAAAAAAAATTCTGGTGAATTTTGTCCAGAAACTTTTTAAAAGGGAAGATGGGTAAAAAGAAAATTGTAGACTTCTAAAAAATGCTAAAGAAAAAAATGCTAATAGTACAACATACTTCAATAAAAGAAAATGATTGTTGAGCACTTATTGGAATTACAACTTTAAGGTATGTGTAGAAGAAAGGTGTGAAGAAAAATAGAATTGTTAATTACTTAGATAACTAGTTTTTATTGAGAAGAATCATCACGTAACTGATCATATGTTTGTCAACCCCATGGTTTGCTTTTACCAACTTACTCTCTGGATTTGAGAGAGAAGTAAACCAGATGTTCAGAAAGTGTTGCACCAGAACTTAGCTCTAGATTAGAGGTGAGTACTACCTGATAGGGGTGTGCAGTGTCAGCAATTTTCACTTATACAAAGGTGGAAATGATGTGATTTTGGCACAAATAGAATATTATAAAGTTGTCACATTCTAAGAAGAGAACAGAATTAAATATTAATTATACAATCAGAAATTCATAAATATTTAAACTGGCTCACAAATTAGGATCACTTGATACTCATGTGTCCTTGTGCCTTTCTCCATATCCCCTACGGCCTTGAAAGTACAAAGATTGTAAAGAATAAAGTTGTTCTCTACTCGTATGGCTATTTTAATTTAAAAGTCTAGATAAAGCACACAAATCATATCAAAATTCATCTTTGAAACTTAGTTGTTAATGCCTAGATATGGTGGCAAAAATCATAGTTTAATCACTTATGAGCATTTGTTGCAGTTGTCAATACTATAAAATTACATTGAAATTTACATCTCAAAGCTTTGAAAATCCACTACATTTCAGTAACAGTAAATGGAACCAGTTTCTTTTTGTTTCTTATTTGCTTACCATGTTTCCTTGCTGTGTGCCCTCTAGCTCATAAATATTACATGATACAATTATTTTTTAAAAAATTAGTTTTATTACTCTTCATACACAGTGGAAACAAACTTATTTCTCTGTTTATGTAAATAATATTATCTTTAAACTGAGAACAATGTATTAAAATATATAGAAAAAGTAAAAGCCACCTAGGATCTAACCACCCTGAAATAACCACCGTTAGTGTTTGGATGCCTATGCGTCACATTACGTATCTATAGTGTATCAGGTAATTTGACATAAATTTATTGTTATTCCCCTTCTTGAATCATATTAACACATCAAACACATCCCATTCCCCCATGAAGTGTTATGTTAACAAGCTCTATTCATATGAACCTGCACATATTGATTATACATATGCATGCAAATGCACAGCTAACTTATTTTGCTCATTTTTTAAAAATAGATCATATTGTACACATTTTTCTGTGTCCTATTTTTTGCTAAATAAAACCTCACAGAAACCCTTCCAATTGATACAGAATAGTTCTAATCCATTGTTTTTAAATTCTTAAGCTCCCTGTTGATGGGGTTAACTTTATTTCTGGTTTACGACTACCAGGAACCAGCCTTCAGTAAACATCCTCATATAAATTTCCATGTGAATTGGTATTTTTATTTATGTAGGGCATATTCCCAGGTGTAGTATTGCTGGGTCAAATTTTATTTTAAAAGATATTTCTAGATGCTTTCTGAAAAGGTGGTAACATGTAACATTTGCATTCCCAGTGTTTGAGATTACTCTTTTCCTCTCATTCCTCTAATCAAAAGCTCTGAATTATTGCCAGTCTCATGCCTATCAAGTGACATAGCATTATTATTTGAATTTTCATATCCCTGGGCAGCAAACCTGAGCATTTTATCATTCGTATTTATGGACTTTTGAGTTTCCTCTTCTGTGCATCTGTGTATATAGTAAACAAAAGATATGTATTTTTTTCTCTTTTATGTGTTTTGTTCTTATCAGTTTAGAGTAACTCATGTTATTTTATGGTAACTAAGTCTCCATAATATTTATTAAATTTTTTTCAAATTCACAAATCTGACTAGCACAAAGTTTAAATTTTTAAAACATCAGATATGTATTTTTTTCTTTTACAGCTTCTACATTTTCAGTTGAGGTTAAGGTGGCCTTCTTAGTTATAGGTTACAAATTGAGTCTCCTAGATTTTCCTGTAAGACATATTGTGTTGTTTTAAATTTACACTGTTTCTCTCTGGACTTTATTTTGTGTATGTACGTGCAAGATAGGGCTTCCTTTTTTAAATTTTCTTTCCTCTGGACATCTGGCTTTGCTGGCACCATTTTAAAAGGTCCTGTCTTCCTCATTTACTTGACCTATCAATACCTCAGATTTTTCAGATTCTAATTCTGGATTCTCTATACTATACGACTGATCTCTTTTTCTTCTCCTGTTCAACAGCATGTACATTTTTCTCTAGGGAATATATAATGTATTTTCCCATATTTGGAATGGCAAAGGTGCTCCTTCCTACTTCTTTTTAATGATTTTCTAGCTATTCTAACACTGAGGTCTTTATATCTAATTACAGGACAAACCATGTTGTGATTTTAACTGGAATAATTTATATTTGAATATAATTATAAACTACCAGCAAGACTGTATTATGGTTTTCTGTATCTTCTGCTCTTGTATTGTGTATCATCTTTTAAAATAATACATTATAATTTTTATATCAATTTTGAATATTTCTGGCTCTCTTTATTCCTAAATATTTTATAGGTGATTTTTCCTCTTGCAAATATAAATAGAATTTTTTAAATATTTCCATGTCTAGGTGCTTATTACAAGGGTAAAGCTGTTGACTTTTATGTCTTTAACTTATATCCATCCACATTGCCAATTCTCTTTTTAATTCCAAAAATGTTTTATTAGAGTCTCTTATGTTTTCATAGTACACAGTGGTAGCATTAACAAAAGAAATTTCTCTCTCATCTTTTCCAGTGTTTATGTCAATTATTTCATTTGCATGATGTTTTTGCTTGGGTGAACAAAGCAGTTTCAACTGTAACAGTGATCAATAACGATTTGTTCCCTGGGGGCTTTATTTAAGTTCACTGAAATAATTATTTTTAATTATTAGTACAGAAGAAGAAAATATGTGAACTAAATCAAGGCATTAACTAGTTATATGGTATTTCAGTTCTCTTATCTTCAGAAGTTCTGCAAATAGGAAACCTCAAATTTATTCTGTGCTTTAGATTGAAATTAGTATGCTATAATAAAAATAGAGATGAAAAGCCTTGTAACATTGACTGTGTTACACAGTCTATGTAAATTGAATCCTGTCTAAGGAAGTGCACAGTGTTACTAGTTAGAGTTTATGTTCCAGTAATTCCCACTGGAGCCGGGAGCTGGCAGTGAGACTTATGGTCTTCAAATATAGTAATATGTGTTCTACCCCTCTGATTGCTAATTGAAGAGACTCTTGATAATGGCGGTTTTCAATTAACTCTAGACCTTAAATAGCCTATTACTTAAAGAAGAGTAGTTAAGTATTGAAACAAAGCATTGTGGTTAATTTACCTTTATCCTAGTTCACTTCCGAATTAGACCAGACATTAACATCTAACAAAAGGTAAGTTTAATGTAACAACGAAGGAATTGGTGATTGTTGATAATCTATGATAAATAGAATGCTAAGTAGTGTGAACTTTTAATGTCATTTGCCAACCATAAAAGTGTTAGAAATTTATTTCAGGTCTCCTTTAGCATTCATATAATGTAGTTATAATCTGTCTACGTCCAATAAGGGTTTGGGGGTGGTTTACAATAATAAAGCAAAATGAATTAACAAATGAATGATATATACATATGTAAATGCAATTAGTGAAAGAGGAAGGGAAGGAAGATATATGAAGTTTTAAAATCACGTTTGTAGGTTAGCTATAGCAATTGGAAACAGAAGTTAGATTGATATACCTGGGCAACTAGTAGAAAGAAATGAAGCCTGATTCTTATTTAATATGTGTCTGTGTACGTGTGTGTGTTGTGTGCATACTGGTTTCCTCTGTCAGCTGCTGGTGAATTTTGGAGCGCAAGTTTATATAACAGTTGTATAAAGCAGTTCAAGAGGGGTCAAGATACTATGGACCAGATAGAATGTTGCTTTTGGCTAGAGGAAATCTCGGGTTCCATAGAATGTCTTGCTTGGGTATATCTGCTTGAACTGATTGCAGTTATTTTGCAAAGCACTGATACACCGTCACTGTCAGTTCTAAAAATATTGCTTATGTTATCTATTCAGCAACTTTTTTTCTGAGTCTCCTTGAAGAATAAGATGATAATTACCTTTAAAAAGTAAAAACATTTAGCCCTCCCTGGGCGTGCCGACCCGCCAGCCCCCTGAGTGCTTCCTGACCCCCGGGCGTACTCCATGGCTGTGAGCATGTAGTCGGTGGGCTGCATCTTTGGGGAGCTGCTGACTCAGAAGCCGCTGTTCCCTGGGAAGTCAGAAATCGATCAGATCAACAAAGTGTTCAACGATCTGGGGACCCCCAATGAGAAAATCTTGCCCGCTACAAAGACATCCCCAACGTCAAGTAGACGACCTTCACTGAGTACTCGTATAACAACCTTCGCAAGCGCTTCGGGGCTCTGTTTTCAGACCAAGGCTTCGACCTCATGAAAAAGTTTCTGACCTGCTTCCCTGGACGGCGGGTCAACGCAAAGGACGGCCTCAAGCATGAGTATTTCCGCGAGACCCCCCTTCCCATAGACCCCTCCATGTTCCCCACGTGGCCCGCCAAGAGGGAACAGCAAAGTGTGAAGCAGGGCACCAGCCCCCAGTGGGAAGGCTGGGCTACTGCCAGCTGGGTGAGGACAACCTGAAGGAGGCGGGCTTCCACCTCGCGACCACGAACCAGGGGGCCTGGGTCCCGGGCCCAGGCTTCAGCCTCTAGTTCTGAGGCTCAGAGCCGACCCCGGACCCACTCTATGGAGTGCCGCCCACCGAGGCCCAGCTGGGACGGCGGCAGATGCTGGAGGCGGCGTCTGGGTCCAGATCCCGGTCAGGGCCTGGCCACGGGGCTGTCGTGGACGCGACCTCAAGTCTAGTCGGACTGCTGTTCTCATGGAGTTTTCCACGTTTTCTTTTTATTTTATCTTGGCTTGTAAATTTGTAGAATTAAATCACATTTTTCTTGTTGTGGGAATAAAAAGTAAAAACATTTAAATGGAGCTTCCCTGGTGGCCCAGTGGTTGAGAGTCCGCCTGCCGATGCAGGGAACACGGGTTCGTGCCCCGGTCCGGGAGGATCCCACGTGCCGTGGAGTGGCTGGGCCCGTGAGCCATGGCCGCTGAGCCTGCACGTCCAGAGCCTGTGCTCCGCAACGGGAGAGGCCACAACAGTGAGAGGCCCGCGTACCGCAAAAACCAAACCAAACAAAACAAAAAAACGAAAAAAACATTTAAATGAATGATGGCGTCAGAGAATAAAAATCAATCTGTGAGAATTCACAACCTTCTGCTCATTTTACTATTTAATATTTTCCCCTTTGCCTATTTTCTCTTAGGATAAAAAAGAAAGAAGTTGCAGGGTTGTATTATTTTGAAAAAAGCAATTAGAGCCAAAGAAGAACTAGACTTTTCACGGAACTGTGGGCTACGGTGAAACCTTGGGGAGAGCTAAGGAGGGAATGGCCCAAGTGAGAATGATAGAGCTTTTGGAACCAAGAGGGAAGAGTTGAAATAATTTAACAGTGAGCCACTTCCTGAGATTTAAGTGAATAAGACAAAACCAGCAATTTAATCACGGCTGCCTGGAAACACATTTTATAGACTCCTTTTAATGTGTGAGAGAAATTGAGAAAAGACTGAATTTCAACTTTGGCTCTGCTTTTTAAAGATCATACTTGGATGAGATAAGGCAATGCTCTCCAAAAATTTATTTCTGCCTCTCTAGGTTAGCCTTGGATCAAAATTGTCAGACCATATTGTGTTTACAGGACACGTGCTTTAATCTGTTACTGGTGTTCCCATATACATCCTCTGGACTTATAATAAAATTTATAAAATTATAAAATTTACATGTCCAACTTCGTGGGAAGAAAAAGATGAAATCAGAACACCAGTCAAGTAATTCTAAGTGTGTTTTGTGATGATGCATTTTCCTTTTAAAAGTGGAGAAATTGAGAAGTGGGACAACTTCATGAAGGTGGGAGTGGCAAATGTGTCAAAAGTTATGGAGACTAGTAATGATGTTGAAAATCTGCTTATACTGGTGCAGAGATACATATAAAAAGTGGAGTATTAGGGGAGGGGCAGGGGTAGGCTGTGACGAGGTGAGAGAGTGGCATGGACGTATATACACTACCAACGTAAAGTGGATAGCTAGTAGGAAGCAGCTGCGTTAGCACAGGGAGATCAGCTAGGTGGTTTGTGACCACCTAGAGGGGTGGGATAGGGAGGGTGGGAGGGAGGGAGATGCAGGAGGGAAGAGAAATGGGAACATGTGTATATGTATAACTGATTCACTTCGTTATAAAGCAGAAACTAACACACCATTGTAAAGCAATTATACTCCAATAAAGATGTTTAAAAAAAGTGGAGTGTTAAAAGGTTTTTCCTAGATTTACTGTGTAGCACAGGGAATTATATTCAATATCTTGTAATAACCTATAATGGAATATAACCTGAAAAAATTTTATCTATTTAAAATTTTTGTATATAACAAAGAAAGTATCACAAATCAGTGGAGTAAGGAAAATTTATTCAATAAACAGTACTGTGACACTAGTAATGTATAAGAATTTAGCAACAGAAAATCATTTTTAAAAATAAATTTAAAATCTTACTGTACACAGTACAATAAATGAATACTAGTGAGATATTTTTAAAATGTTGAATAATGGAGGAAAAGAGAAGAAAACAAATAAATATTATCTAATTTGTGGATGGTTTCCTCCATTAAAGTAATTAAAATAATGGAGGAAATCACAGAGGTCAAAATTATATAATGTGGTGGATAAAATACACTGTGTGAGACCAGACAAATCTGGATTAAATCAGTGCTCTTCTGCTTATTTCAGACAGACTACATTTACCATAATTGCACATTACATTTAGAAACTGGCAACTGAAAGATAGCCGGAAGAAAAATACATACTCTCCAGCTAAAGAGGGGATGAAGCTAAAAAATTGAAAGCTACTTATAAATAATAGAAATTGAGTACATTATAAATGAAAATACATAATTTGGTATTTGGCCAAAACAGTAATTACAGACTTAAGTGAGTTTATTAGAAAACTAGTATACTGGTCAGTTGTCTTATCTGCAAATAAGAGACTCCATAACTGCTCGTTTAAAAGCAGAAAGGAGTTTATTATTGGCAATGCACAGAGTGCAGAATTCCAGAGAGAGCCAGGGAAACAAGCTTTGAAGCCACATGGCCAGAAAAAGTACAGCTGGGAGAATTACCCAGTCCCACCAGGGGAGAGCGCCAGCAGAGGTCCCATGTCTTACTCACCACTCCCTATTCATAACCCCTAAAGCCAGAAGCTGCACACTAGCTGGTGAAGAATAGCCAGACATTTGTGACTGCTTGCCTTCTTCTCAGGATGATCTCATTCCTTACATTGCCTGAAGTAGTGTTCATATCCTTTCCAAGTTGCATGCAGTTGCATTTACTTATCTAGGCCACATGTGTAACCCAAGCTTCAAGGGAGCCAGGATACCTGGTCTTCATCCTTCCAGTCTCTGATGTACGCGAAGACACGCTCCAAGGATGCTGGAGTAGAGTGAAGTAAGATAGTCTGTGCTATTTGCCTTGGTGGGTCATCCCCTTTTTTGGATGCTCAATATTTATAATACTTTGATTCCATTCTAATATTTCAAATATCAGTAGTAACAGCAACATGCTGTTGAAATTGAACTAGCCCCTTTACAGAGGAAAATATGTTCACCTTCTCTCCAGATTCTAAATATTCGCTAAATTCCATCCCTTGATGATATTTATTTCTCTAAACCAACTACAGTCAAAATTTAGATAAATCTGTATCATGATATTACCCACCACCAGCATGCCCTATATAAAATAGAAAGGACAATAGGGAGAAAAAATGAATATGATTAATATAAGTGAAAACATATATACGTAATAGGATAAGAAAGAAAAGTTAGCCCAATACTAGTTTCTGTAATTGTTACAAGAGTATAGCTGTGATATGTAACTTAGTTCTTTCAGTGTGTATTCAGTTTTCCTTTCACCTTCATCTCAAATTGCAGCTGTTCAGGATCCTTTATCTAGTGGAATGACCCAAACCTTGCATTCCCTGTTGGTTTGAGATTGGTAGATCTGCCTTCATAACACTAAACATGGCAGTACCAGGAGGCACCCCCATTGTGAAGCAGCACCTCCACTTGCCTGTGATGATTACAGGACGAATCACCACACCAACTAAGAAACTCCTCCCTTTTTTGCTGCTTGATTTAGTGGCATGAAGAACCAAAAACAGCCTGTTGTTTGCATCAGCTTCCAAATCACCAGACATAATCTCCTAGTGGAAGCATTCATCATTTGGCAGCTAAAACCTCCACAGCAGGATGTCCAAAGTCCTGCAAACCAAAATTTTTTCAAGTGGATCATTAGATGTAACTTATTCTACCCTTTGGTTCCCAGAAATATGTATATTGCCTCTGAAAAAAATAGCACTGTATATTTGCTGCTGGTTCAGGTAAAATATCCCAACTTCACCAGCTATTTTTTCTCAGATGGCACCTTAACCGAAATATCTTTTGACTATTCTATCTTTCCATAGGGCCAGTTACTTCTGGATGATGAGGGTACATGTTAAGACCAGTGGATTCCATTGTGATCATTTCATTGCTTTCATTCATTTGCTGTGTTTCATGTATTGCTTCGATTCAGGAAGTTTAAAGCCCAGTAAATAATGTTACACTATTATTAAATCTATCAATGTATTACATATGATTAAAAGTACAGTGTATAGTAGCTTTTCTGAACAAATAAGGAGATTTAATGCCCAGCAAACCATTAAATCAATGATATGGTTATTATTAATATCAGTGAAATTGATCATTAATATTTATTACTGTGTAAACATTTAATGTACAGTAACTGTTCTGAAAAGTAATAGGTCTCCTGCCTGAGTACACTGCTATCCATTAATGTTAGAATTAATATACTATGAAGAATAGCCTTAGTAATCAGTTATCATAGGATATGTAGTATGATAAAATAACATATTGTAGTCAGTTCTTCCTCCTAACATTAAAATCTATATATTTAAAAGTGCTCTCTGCATATATTTAATACATTACCTTCATCCACTAAAATAAAAATTGGATTCATTTCTTTTATTGCTCATTAAATGTTGACTTAGATAGATCTTCCCTAACACTTGAAATAGACTTGCAATAAAAGAAAACTGTATTTTAACTGAAAAAATATCTTTCCAAGTTCTCATAGTTTTGACAAATATGTACAAGTCAGGTTGAAAGATGAGTTTCTTTCACATCTGTGGTTATTATTGTCCAGATCAGACTTCCATTTATAACTCAAAACCCTCTATGTCTTATAACATGTCAAATAGGTATTTAAACAGAGAACTACCCTCTCCTTTTTATTAATCTCCCTTAAGCATTCTCTTCCACATAAACTCTGTAATTCAACAAAAGAACTTTCTACCATTACAGAGAAATAATTTTGAGATTACGAGATACATATATTGGAACATAGTGAAAAAATGATGAGATAAAAATATAGCTAATAATAGGTACTTTTCCATTAAGTTGAACAAATATATTAGCAGGAGTTCCATATAGTTATAATGACTTTTTATTTTTCCTGTTTATTGCAATATACCTAAAGATGTTGATTATTAAGTCCTATTTCTGAATGTCTTGGTTTCTTCCTGAGCCTTTTGAAGAATGCATTATGGAAAGGCAAATAGAATTATCTTCTTTTAAAAGATTTAGCTTTCCCATTTTTCTCAGTGTAGAAAGAACTAAGCAAACTGTGTTCTTCATCCTACATACTCCATATTTCAAGAATTTATTAAAGAGTTTTTGAGTAGTGGGTGGGAGATTTTAAAGTACCATTTCTCAAGAAGCCTTTGTATCTTCCAATTTAAAATCTCGTCTCCAGTTTTAACACGTATAAAGTACCCTTTACTACCTTCACCTGCTGCATTGACAATGATTTTTTTTCTTGTTTGGTTTCCATCATGTAGTTTATAAATTGAGTATATGTTATATACTGAGTAGATATACTCAGTATTTGCCTCAATACTGGGTTTTTGCCTCAATACCGAGTATCGAGGCAAAATAATCAAATGAATAAATAAGGCTACAATATTTGAGGAAGAATAAAGTCCAATAGGGGAGAAAATAGTATCACACGTGCAGAAATTAGAGGTGAACAAGAGACAGTAAATAATCAAATGTCTCTTTCTGTGTCAGAGGAGATAACAGTTTTAGGTTAAGTGAAAGTTTATGTAACTTCCAGAGAAGAAAGTTAATACTGGAAGTTTGATTCAAATATTTATGTTTATCCATCTCATCTTTGCCATCATCTTCATATCTAACATTTGTAAGAATTCACCATTTTCAAGTAGTTTACTCACATGATTCTCACAACTATGTTATAAAATAGAAAAGCCAAATGCTGCTGTCCCTAATTTAGAGACTCAGAAAAGATCAGTGATTTGCTGAAGATCATGTTGCAAAGAAAATACAAGAGTGCAGGCCTTTCATTCTCCCCAGGCCAATTCTCTTCTTTTCTGCCACTCATTAAAAAGACAAAAAATGGCACCAGAACATTTAATTAAACAAAATTAAACTTTAGCCTTCAGTATTAAAAAAAAAACAAAAAACAAAAAACATAAATAAGCTTCTCTGCATGAACTGGGGGTGAGAATCCAGGAGTCCCTCTCACCAAAGTCCTTTTAGCCTCCCTTCCTAAGGCCACACCACGCTATCCTGATGGGAGTTCACCTAGAGCCCACCTCAGCTCTTCTAGACCTGGTCTCTTTCTAGGTAGCTCTTTACGAGTTGAGCAGCAGTAATATTTAGGAATCCTTCTCTGTGTGAAGCAGAATTTCTCCCTTCATGTAAATTTTACCTGCTCTGAACCAGTTCATTTCTCTTTGTCAATCCTGATGATTCACTATTCTTAGAGACCGGCTCTGCTACTTTGTCCCAGGGATTACTACTCAAGTAAGTCTCCTCAATTCTGAGTATGTCATTTGTTAATCTAAATTAATATTTTAAATTTCCGCCTTTTAAATTCAGTACTGAATAAAAATATCATGGGCTTGAGTAGGTGTTTGAAAAATTAAAATAGCCACAGAGAACTAGGAGCTAGAAAGAAGTGGAAGAATGCAGTCAGTGTGCTGTGTCTCCACATCCGTGAGAAAATGACAGGGATCATGTGAAAACCTTGAAAAGTCAGGAGAAATGGCTCCAGCTGGATCAAGTGGACTCTAAGCCAGCCACTGTGGGTTCTTGAGAAGATGATAAATTGGATAAATATAAAGTTGTCAGGTCATTATGACAGGGCATTGTGGGACGTTGTATGCAGGGGCAGATTACAGGGAATACTTGGCTCAGTACGATAAGAGTGGAACTGGAGATCAGAGGATGATCTGAAAAGATGTCCTATATAACGATTTGTGATAGCTTTTTGCTCATTAGCGTAAGGCAGAGTTGACAGTGAAGAATCAGGAGGTTTGGGAAAGACATGCAGCATGTCAGTTTGAGGGGAAGATGTTGAATTCGGTTTGAGAGCAGTTCTATTTGAGGTAAATAGAAATATGTCCATAGTTATTCTAGTTGAGCATGGTTATGGGTGTTCATCTAAGAGAGTGAAAGTTCAGAGAAAAGAGAAGAAGGCCAGAGAAATATCCTAGAAATGGTGATCAAAAGCAGGAAAAGTGGTATTTTTAGAAAAAGTGCATTCTGTTTTTCTTACAGTTTTATGAATTATGAATTAGATTTTATGGTTAGGTTCTATACTAATTTCAGAGTAATCACTGGGACCTTCAGATTGTCCACGCAGTGGGGAGTTAGCCAGGTCAGGTGAATGTTGATGGAATCCAGTGTCTATATAGAAAAGAATTTACGATCATTATCACTGCCCCAAAGCTTTCTTGCCTTTAACTTTTATCCCTTAACTGGGATATATTAGACTAATTCTCTCTCTCTTTCGTTAATCATAAAATTATGACAGTTAATCACTGTTTGAATTGATACTTAGTAATTTTCCTTCTAAATAATTGATACATGTTATTCTGATTTATAAGAAAAAAATATATTTGTTTATTCAGATGACCATAACTTATTTCTCATGTATATTTGGTCTTCATCCACGGTTTCTGGCTCACAGCTCTCAAACCCTTGGAATTTCCTCAGTGTAGAGAGTGATAAAGGTGTCTTTGTTAATAGATGACTTTTGGAAAGCACCTAAGGCTAGGGGCTGTCAGTGAAGGCAACCTGTGATTAAAGGTTTGGAACTTCCAATCCCACCCCGCTGCCTCCCAGAAGAGGAGAAGGGCTGGAGGTTGAACCAGTTGCCAATGGCCAATGATTTAACCAATCATGCCTCCATAAAAACCCAAAGGGACCGGGTTTGGAGTGTTTCTGGGTTGGTGAACAAGTGGAGGTACAGATTGGAGTGACCTGCCTGGTAAGGGCATGAAACTCCACACCCTCCCCCATACCTTGCCCTATGCATGTCTTCTGTCCGGCTTGTCCTGAGTTATATCCTTCTATAATAAATGGCTTATCTGGTGAGTAAAATGTTTTTACTCTGCGTTCTGTGAGCCCCTCTAGCAAATTAATCAGACCTGAGGAGGGGGTTCTTGGGAACCTGTGGTTTACAGCCAGTCCATCAGAAGTACAGGAAACAACCTGGATTTGTGACTGGCATCTGAAGTGAGAGGATGGGGACAGTCTTGTAGGACTGAACCCTTAGCCTTAGGAATCTGACGCTATCTCTGGGTAGATAGCGTCAGAATTAAGTTGAATCCTCGGACACCCAGCTGGTGTCCAAGAATTGCTCGTTGATGCTGCACACGCCCTCCCCCGCCACACACACACATCCGAAATTGGGTGCAGAATCCAAAATAATGCCAAAATATCCTTGTGGCTATGTTTCCATTCTCTTTTTCTTTAGTTTGAGCTTGAAAACAGAGACAAAAATTCCTTAATGCTGAAGAATGCCTTTAATGAAAAGAACTGCCCAAATCAATCATTGCCGTGTGACACCATTTTAGAAGTCTGTTAGGTTGTTCTCACCCTGTCTCATAAAGCTATCTGGAGTTTTCACTTGGGGTGGCTTTGGGATTGTGCCACGAATCTTCACTGCGGTTTGCCGGCTGGAATAGTATGGGTGATAAGGAAGCAGCTGCATGCAAGCATTCACTGTGCGAAAGGATAGAAAATGTGCGCACTGGCCCTTCCAGGGAGGCCTCACTGCTATAGCAGTTTACCCCATTACCAAATACTTGCAGCGGTGATACCCTCACATTCAGCTGCTGACCAGCAGCCTGGCCCTCAGCTTTAATAGGGAGCATATGATCCCTCCAGCTGGCAGGTGACGCCATTTGGCAGTGTTCCCAGCAGCTCAACAAAAGGTTTTCAAATATCAAAGCGAGCAGAAAGACCTCTGCCTTTGTAAGGAAAGTAATTTGACTGTGCATGCGTTTTGCTTCCATAAGAATTATTGCTTCTAACTTGCCGAATTCTGTGAAGGAAAGGGCACACTTAGAAATGAAATTAGCTTGGAAAATGTGTAAACTGTTCATTCAAATGGATAAAAAAGTGCAAAATTAGAGGAAATTGAAGTCTGTGCTTAGAAAAGGAATGCCTTTTGAACATAGCTAAAGGTGGGAAAAGTATTTTTAAAACATCTGGACTCTCAATTTCCAATTAATTGTTTGTAACATTTAAAATAAATGGTTTGAAGACCATTTTTAGAGCATAATTAAGAAATATTTTGTGAATATGTATGTGTGCTATGATTTTTCACTAATTTTTGCCAGTTCCCAGTTCTGAAAAATTCAAGACAGAAATAAGACAATCTTATAGATAGGATCTTGCATAGTATTCTGTGTTATGTACACACCATAATTTATTTATTTAAACTTTCCATTATTTATAGCCGTTTATGTTGCTTCCATACGTTTGTAACTACAAATGTGATAAATGTCCTTACAATATATAATTGTGGGAAAAAAAAAGGAATACAATTTGAACGTAGTTAGAGGTGGGAGAAGTATTTTTTTAAAGATTCAATCTGAAAACACAAACCAATAAGAATTTAGATTGGTTAGATTATGAAGACTTAAGAGTTCAATTTTACTGAAGAAAGGGACTTTAGAGGTCTTTTAGGAAAATGTAATTTCATCGTATGGAAAAGCTACATGGTAGAAGAATTGCTACCTGATCAGAGTTATGCATCTCAAGAGTGGCAGTTTAGAAATGACTTGAGTCTCTTGACTATGAGTACAGCATTCATCAATTTCTATCTTGTTACAAACTGGGGACTCAGACAACTGAGCAATCCTCTTGGTCCATTCATTTTTTTCCATTGGAAAAGCAAACAGTAGATCGGGAGGAAAAATAAATACACATTTGAATATTCTTATATTAACCTCTGAATATAATTTTAAAATTAAATCGTTTGTATGTAAGCATAAGAAATGGGACTTACAGACATGACTGTCGGTTGGCTGATGGCTATCTTGTAAATGTGAAAAATGCATCTGCCTCAAAAACCATGTCATTTTTTTCTCAAATAGTCAGTAGAGTTACACTAATACTCTGTATATGGTTTAAGTTTCATACCCTTATATTTTCTTTACCATATTTTTAATTGAAGTATAGTTAATTTACAATGTGTTAGTTTCAGGTGTACAGCAAAGTGATTTGGTTTTTATATATAGTTCCCTCTGCTATATAGCAGGACCTTATTGTTCATTTTATATACAGTAATGTGTATATGTTAATCCCAAACTCCTAGTTTCTCTCTCACGCCACTGCCCACTACCCCTTTTGGTAACCATAAGTTTATTTTCTATGTCTGTGGGTCTATTTCTGTTTTGTAAACAAGTTCATTTGTATCAATTTTTTTTAATTTTTCATATAAATGATATCATATGGTATTTGTCTTTCTTGTGTCTGATTACTTCACCTAGTATGATAATCTCTACGTCCATCCATGTTGCTGCAAGTGGCATCATTTCACTTTTTTATGGCTGAGTAACATTCCATTGTGTATAGACACCACATCTTCTTTATCCGTTCATCTGTCAGTGGACACTTAGATCCCTTCCATGTCTTGGCTATTGTAAATAGTGCTGCTGTGAACATTGTTCATAGCTTCATATTGTGCAGGCCAGGATAGGGACAACCACTTTCATTCTTGGAACAAATTATGTAATCAAATTAAATACATGACCATGCTGCCCTAACAGAGTATACAAGCCTGCAAATATATTTTGCTTTATACCAACAAAATGAATACTTTAATCTACTCTGAACACGATATTACATTCGTTCTTATTACAAAACTTGGGGGTGTTTGTTAATATTATGAAAAGATTTCAGATATTATCCTTTGTGTAGAAAATCCTCCTGTAACATGAATAGTGTTATTGAATTCATTTGCATCTTTACAGGAAGAAAACATGTCCTTTCATTCAATAAGAATATTATAAGTGCTTATTGTAGGCCAATTCTAAAGGCACTAAGAAAGATATATTGCTATGGATCTTGTTTATAAATGTTGTAAGTGCCACAATGACTTATATTTCTGAAAAGTCATATGAGCTCATTACAGTCCATAGGCCTCATGAACGAGCTAGGCATTGAGCTGGGATTGAGGGTTACCACATATTGGCTGGCCCATCAATCATGCCACTCTGGTGGCAGAGTAGTGCTTCTCAGGCTATCTACAGGGAAGGATCAGATTTTGCTTGCTGGTTTTCAATTTCGTTTTTGTCCGATTTCCTACTGATCCAGTAACACGGTCCTACATAGTCTAGCATGTAGCTCACACTGTATGCCTCTCACCATGGAATTCATCATTAACAGAACTGGCCTGTGCCCTGTTCACAGGATTGCATCTACTGATCATGTGCTTAGGTGTTGCAAACTTCAACTTGCTGTAACAGTGCCTCAGTCCTTAGTTTCAATTCCCGTGCTTAGCTCATTGCATACCCCTAACAATCAGTTGCCCTCCTCCATGGACCACATTTTGACTACTGCTGCTCTAGTGGGGTTTTCCCATACTATAAAGGCAGAAAACTAAACCATACTTCCCAAAGTCGCTTGCAGCCAGGTTTCTGGATGTGATTTGGATTCCAACAGTGTGCTAGAGCTGGGTGTAGATTCTGAGCTCAGGTCAGGAGGAAGAGAGAAAAGCACCCATTTCACAGGGAAGTTTGTGCCAGAAGTGTGGCTTCCTGCAGCCACAAAAGCAGCTGTATGGGTCAGAGAAATGGCAATGTGATTCTGAGGGCTGCAGTTGTCCTTAGAAGCCTTCTTCTTCAGCCTATCCAGTTATTTTATAAGCCACCTAATATCTGGTAATAAATCACATTTTGTGTGATCTACTCAGTTTCTGTCTTCTGCAGGAAGAAAGGCTATACTGTTAAAGATTGATTAGCCAACTGTAAATAGTGGATGGCTTCTATCTTTTGAGTAGTCGAGGGAGTTAGCGCTCCACGAGTGGTCTCAAATTTCAGTGTGCTTATGGATCACCTGAGAATGTAGTTAAAATACAGATTCTGGCTCAGTAGTGTAACCTGGGGGTCTGAGACTCTGCACGTCTAACAGGATCCCAGTTAATTGCCATGGCGTTGGTCCACAGACCAAACTTTTAGTAGTAAAATTCTAGGTCAGACTAAGCCTTCAGGAATAACTTCCACCTCCAGAGCTCCTGACTACAGATGTTAGGCTTCAGCAAGATGATGAGAAACTATTCTGATCCTTTTTATTACTTTCCCTGGATTAGAAACAGTGGGCCTGTGGTGATTTCCAAGCATAACTACTATGACTTCTTTTTTCTCTTTTGCCTTATTAGAACAAAAAGAGAGAAAGGTTTTTTTTTTCATATATCGATATCTATCTATCTCTCTATCAGTAAAGAGGAGATACAAGAAAGAAGGGATTAAACAAGTTGGTTCTAAGCAGAGACTTCAAATGGGGGATTTACAGATGTCACTTTTGGGCCACCTCAATGCATATATTCAGCCTACCTATTTGTAAGGGATACACATTTTTTTTTTTTAGCATCTTTTTTGGAGTATAATTGCTTTACAATGGTGTGTTACTTTTTGCTTTATAACAAAGTGAATCAGCTATACATACACATATATCGCCGTATCTCCTCCCTCTTGTGTCTCCCTCCCACCCTCCCTATCCCACCCCTCTGGGTGGTCACAGAACACCGAGCTGATCTCCCTGTGCTATGCAGCTGCTTCCCACTAGCTATCTATTTTACATTTGGTAGTGTATATATGTCCATAACACTAGGGACACACATTTCTTGCCAATAACTTATGACATTGTATTTTCAGTCTAGTATTTCATCTGCTTTCCGTGAGAAGCAAAAATTGTCAGATGGTGCTATTTGGGGAGGGATGGTTCAGGCCACATTTCGAGAGTTTTCCTGAGCTTCAACCATACCACCTAGGTCCTGAGCGAGTTTGCTTCACAGAGAAACAGAAGAGAGACGGGAGATGGGATTCCACATGGCAAATAGTGTAGACAAAAGTGGGTAGATAGAAGCAGGCCACTGTTATCTGGAGACAGTAAGGAGACTGTGCAGAATTGCAGGCTACTGGGGAGGAAGACTGAAAATTAATTTTGGCTGAGTGACGACCAGAGAGAGGGCCGTGGAAGCAGTGACAGATTATAGAGAGCTTCAGTTACCAGAAAGGAAAGTTTGGATTTCATCTTAAGGAAATGAGAGTCCTGGAAAGTTTCTATTTAAGAAGCTAAAAATGATAATGGTATTTTGGGAGGTTAATTAGGCTACCTTCAGAAAGAAGGTATATTTTGTCAGCTGTCATGATTATTAAATGGACTACAGAAGTAATTTTAGGAAAAAAGATTTGACAAAGCACTTTATTTTTGTGTAGTATAACTTAAATTATCAAAAAAGAAACAAAATGTAATCTATAGTTTATCAGTTTTAACCTTGCCCTAAAATAAAAAATGTTAAATATATTGGATAATCAGAGTTTAAAAGTAACTATCAAAAGTTTGTGCTCTATCAACTTTTAAAATGAAGTCTCTTTAAAGACAAATATTAAAATTTGCTCTCCATTTGTTTCTTTCCTTTACTTATTTTTAGCATCGTTATTGGAGTATAATTGCTTTATAATGGTGTGTTAGTTTCTGCTTTATAACAAAGTGAATCAGTTATACATATACATATGTCCCCATATCTCTTCCCTCTTGGGTCTCCCTCCCTCCCACCCTCCCTATCCCACCACTCTAGGTGGTCACAAAGCTCCGAGCTGATCTCCCTGTGCTATGCGGCTGCTTCCCACTAGCTATCTATTTTACTTTTGGTAGTGTATATATGTCCATGCCACTCTCTCACTTTGTCCCAGCTTACCCTTCCCCCTCCCTGTGTCATCACGTCCATTCTCTAGTAGGTCTGCATCTTTATTCCCATCTTGCACCTAGGTACTTCATGACCATTTTTTTTTTTTTTAGATTCCATATATATGTGTTAGCATACAGTATTTGTTTTTCTCTTTCTGACTCACTTCACCCTGTATGACAGGCTCTAGATCCATCCACCTAACTACAAATAACTCAATGTCGTTTCTTTTTATGGCTGAGTAATATTCCATTGTATGTATGTGCCACATCTTCTTTATCCAATCATCTGTTGATGGACACTTAGGTTGCTTCCATGTCCTGTCTATTGTAAATAGAGCTGCAATGAACATTGTGGTACATGACTCTTTTTGAATTATGGTTTTCTCAGGGTATATGCCCGGTAGTGGGATTGCTGGGTCATATGGTAGTTCTATTTGTAGTTTTTTAAGTAACCTCCATACTATTCTCAATAGTGGCTGTATCAATTTACATTCCCACCAACAGTGCAAGAGGTTCCCTTTTCTCCACACCCTGTCCAGCATTTATTGTCTGTAGATTTTTTGATGATGGCCATTCTGACCAGTATGAGATGATATCTCATTGTAGTTTTGATTTACATTTCTCTAATGATTAATGATGTTGAGCATTCTTTCATGTGTTTGTTGGCGATCTGTATATCCTCTATATCTTCTTCGGAGAAATGTCTATTTAGGTCTTCTGCCCATTTTTGGATTGGGTTGTTTGTTTTTCTGATGCTGAGCTACATGAGCTCCTTGTAAATTTTGGAGATTAATCCTTTGTCAGTTGCTTCATTTGCAAATATTTTCTCCCATTCTGTCTTTTCGTCTTGTTTACGGTTTCCTTTGCTGTGCAAAAACTTTTACGTTTCATTAGGTCCCATTTGTTTATTTTTGTTTTTTTTTTTTCCATTTCTCTGGGAGGTTGCTGTGATTTATGTCATAGAGTGTTCTGCCTGTGTTTTCCTCTGAGAGTTTGATAGTGTCTGGCCTTACATTTAGGTCTTTAATGCATTTTGAGCTTATTTTTGTGTATGGTGTTAAGGAGTGTTCTAATTTCATTCTTTTATATGTAGCTGTCCAGTTTTCCCAGCACCACTTATTGAAGAGGCTGTCTTTTTTCCATTGTATGTTCTTGCCTCCTTTATCAAAGATAAGGTGACCATATGAGCATGGGTTTATCTCTGGGCTTTCCATCCTGTTCCATTGATCTATATTTCTGTTTTTGTGCCAGTACTATACTGTCTTGATTACTGTAGCTTTGTAGTATAGTCTGAAGTCAGGGAGCCTGATTCCTCCAGCTCCGTTTTTCTTTCTCAAGATTGCTTTGGCTATTCGGGGTCTTTTGTGTTTCCATACAAATTGTGAAAATTTTTGTTCTACTTCTGTGAAAAATGCCAGTGGTGGTTTGATAGGGGTTGCATTGAATCTGTAGATTGCTTTGGGTAATACTGTGATTTTCTCAATGTTGCTTCTTCCAATCCAAGAACATGGTATATCTCTCCATCTATTTGTATCATCTTTAATTTCTTTCATCAGTGTCTTACAATTTTCTGCATAGAGTTCTTTTTTCTCCTTAGGTAGGTTTATTCCTAGGTGTTTTATTCTTTTTGTTGCAGTGGTAACTGAGAGTGTTTTCTTAATTTCACTTTCAGATTTTTTCATCATTAATGTATAGGAATGCAAGAGATTTCTGTGCATTAATTTTGTATCCTGCAACTTTACCAAATTCATTGATTAGCTCTAGTAGTTTTCTGGTGGCATCTGTAGGATTCTCTATGTATAGCATCATGTCATCTGCAAACAGTGACAGCTTTACTTCTTTTCTGATTCAGATTCCTTTTATTTCTTTTTCTTCTCTGATTGCTGTGGCTCAAACTTCCAAAACTATGTTGAATAATAGTGGTGAAGTGGGCAACCTTGTCTTGTTCCTGATCTTAGTGGAAATGGTTTCAGTTTTTCACCATTGAGGACAATGTTGGCTGTGGATTTGTCATATATGGTCCTTATTATGTTGAGGAAAGTTCCCTCTATTCCTACTTTCTGGAGGGTTTACATCATAAATGGGTGTTGAATTTTGTCAGAAGCTTTCTCTGCATCTATTGAGATGATCCTATGGTTTTTCTCCTTCGATTTGTTAATATGGTTAATGACATTGATTGATTTGCGTATATTGAAGAATCATTGCATTCCTGGGATAAACCCCACTTGATCATGGTGTATGATCCTTTTAATGTGCTGTTGGATTCTATTTGCTAGTATTTTGTTGAGGATTTTGGCATCTATGTTCATCAGTGATATTGGCCTATAGTTTTCTTTCTTTGTGACATCTTTGTCTGGTTTTGGTATCAGGGTGATGGTGGTGTCATAGAATGAGATTGGGAGTGTTCTTCCTTCTGCTATATTTTGAAAGAGTTTGAGAAGGATAGGTGTTAGTTCTTCTCTAAATGTTTGATAGAATTCGCCTGTGAAGCCATCTGGTCCTGAGCTTTTGTTTGTTGGAAGATTTTTAATCACAGTTTCAATTTCAGTGCTTGTGATTAGTCTGTTCATATTTTCTATTTCTTCCTGATTCAGTCTTGGAAGGTTGTGCATTTCTAAGAATTTGTCCATTTCTTCCAGGTTGTCCATTTTATTGGCATAGAGTTGCTCGCAGTAATCTCTCATGATCTTTTGTATTTCTGCAGTGTCTCTTTTTACTTCTCCTTTTTCATTTCTAATTCTATTGATTTGAGTTTTCTCCCTTTTTTTTTCTCCATTTTTTTCTTGATGAGTCTAGCTAATGGTTTATCAATTTTGTTTATCTTCTCAAAGAACCAGCTTTTAGTTTTATTGATC
The DNA here is from genome assembly GCF_949987515.2 of Delphinus delphis. NCBI lineage: Eukaryota > Metazoa > Chordata > Mammalia > Artiodactyla > Delphinidae > Delphinus > Delphinus delphis. The sequence goes on from NC_082691.1 coordinate 42,937,468, forward strand.
TTTGCTATCATTTCCTTCATCTCTTTTTCATTTATTTCTGATCTGATCTTTATGATTTCTTTCCTTCTTCTAACTTTGGGGTTTTTTTGTTCTTCTTTCTCTATTGCTTTAGGTATAAGGTTAGGTTGTTTATTTGAGATGTTTCTTGTCTCTTAAGGTAGGATTGTATTGCTATGAAATTCCCTCTTAGAGCTGATTTTGCTGCATCCCATAGGTTTTGGGCCGTCATATTTTCATTGTCATTTGTTTCTAGGTATTTTTTGATTTCCTCTTTGATTTCTTCAGTGATCGCTTCGTTATTAAGCAGTGTACTGTTTAGCCTCCATGTCTTTGTATTTTTTACAGATATTTTCCTGTAATTGATGTCTAGTCTCATAGCGTTGTGGTCGGAAGAGATACTTGATACGATTTCAGTTTTCTTAAATTTACCAAGGTTTGATTTGTGACCCAAGATATGATCTATCCTGGAGAATGTTCCATGAGCACTTGAGAAGAAAGTGTATTCTGTTGTTTTTGGATGGAATGTCCTATAAATATCAATTAAGTCTATCTTGTTTAATGTATCATATAAAGCTTGTGTTTCCTTAATTATTTTCATTTTGGATGATCTGTCCATTGGTGAAAGTTGGGTGTGAAAGTCCCCCACTATGATTATGTTACTGTCGAGTTCCCCTTTTTGGGCTGTTAGTATTTGCTTTATGTATTGAGGTGCTCCTATGTTGGGTGCATAAATATTTACAACTGTTATCTCTTCTTCTTGGATTGATCCCTTGATCATTATGTAGTGTTCTTTTTTGTTTCTTGTAACAGTCTTTATTTTAAAGTCTATTTTCTCTGATATGAGAATTGCTACTCAAGCTTTCTTTTGATTTCCATTTGCATGGAATATCTTTTTCCATCCCCATACTTTCAGTCTGTATGTGTCCCTAGGTCTGAAGTGGGTCTCTTGTAGACAGCATATATATGGGTCTTGTTTTTGTATCCATTCAGCCAGTCTATGTCTTTGGTTGGAGCATTTAATCCATTTACATTTAAGGTAATTATCGCTATGTATGTTCCTATTTCCATTTTCTTAATTGTTTTGGGTTTGTTATTGTAGGTCTTTTCCTTCTCTTGTGTTTCCTGCTTAGTGAAGTTCCTTTAGCATTTGTTATAAAGCTGGTTTAGTGGTGCTGAATTCTTTTAGCTTTTGCTTGTCTGTAAAGGTTTTAAATGCTCTATCAAATCTGAATGAGATCCTTGCTGGGTAGAGTAATCTTGGTTGTAGGTTCTTCTCCTTCATCACTTTAAATATGTCCTTCCACTCCCTTCTGACTTGCAGAGTTTCTGCTAAAAGATCAGCTGTTAACCTTATGGGGATTCCCTTCTGTGTTGTTTGTTGTTTTTCCCTTGCTGCTTTTAATATGTTTTCTTTGTATTTAATTTTTGATAGTTTGATTAATATATGTCTTGGCATGTTTCTCCTTGGATTTATCCTGTATGGGACTCTCTGTGCTTCTGGGACTTGATTAACTATTTTCTTTCCCATATTAGGGATGTTTTCAACTATAATCTCTTCCAATATTTTCTCAGTTCCTTTCTTTTTCTCTTCTTCTTCTGGGACCCCTGTAATTCAAATGTTGGTGCCTTGGTCTCTGAGACTGTCCTCAATTCTTTTCATTCTTTTTTCTTTATTCTGCTCTGCAGTAGTTGTTTCCACTATTTTATCTTCCAGGTCACTCATCCTTTCTTCTGCCTCAGTTATTCTGCTATTGATCCCTTCTAGAGAATTTTTAATTTCATATATTGTATTGTTCATCATTGTTTGTTTTCTCTTTATTTCTTCTAGGTCCTTATTAAACATTTCTTGTATTTTCTGCATTCTGTTCGCAAGATTTTGGATCATCTTCACTATCATTCTGAATTCTTCTCAGGTAGACTGCCTATTTCCTCTTCATTTCTTAGGTCTGGTGGGTTTTTATCTTGCTCCTTCATCTGTTGTGGGTTTTTATCTTGCTCCTTCATCTGCTGTGTGTTTTTCTGTCTTCTCATTTTTCTTATCTTACTGTTTTTGGGGTCTCCTTTTTGCAGGCTGCAGGTTCGTAGTTCCTGTTGTTTTTGGTGTCTGTCCCCAGTGGCTAAGTTTGGTTCAGTGGGTTGTGTAGGCTTCCTGGTGGAGAGGACTAGTGCCTGTGTTCTTGTGGATGAGGCTGGATCTTGTTTTTCTGGTGGGCAGGTCCATGTCTAGTGGTGTGTTTTGGGCTGTCTGTGGCCTTATTATGATTTTAGGCAGCCTCTCTGCTAATGGGTGGGGTTTGTTCCTGTCTTGCTAGTTGTTTGGCATAGGGTTTCCAGCACTGTAGCTTGCTGGTTCTTGAGTGGAGCTGGGTCTTGGCGTTGAGATGGAGATCTCTGGGAGATTCTCACTGTTTCATATTACGTGGAGCTGAGAGCTCTCTAGTGGACCAATGTCCTGAACCTGGCTCTCCCACCTCAGAGGCACAGCCCTGACGCCTGGCTGGAGCATCAAGAGCCTGTCATCCACATGGCGCAGAATAAAAGGGAGAAAAAAGGAAAGAATGAAAGAAAAAGATAAAATAAAATAAAATAGTTACTAAAATAAAAAATAATTATCAAAAAAAATTTAAGTAATAAAAGAATGAAAGAAAGAAGAGAGCAACCAAACCGAAAAACAAATCCACCAATGATAACAAGCTCTAAAAAGTATACTAGAAAAAGAAGAAAAGAAAAAAACAGACAGACAGAACACTAGGACAAATGGTAAAAGCAAAGCTATACAGACAAAATCACACACAGAAGCATACACATACACTCACAAAAAGAGAAGAAGGGAAAAATATATATGTATTGTTGCTCCCAAAGTCCACCTCCTCAATATGGGATGATTCGTTGTCTATTCATGTATTCCACAGATGCAGGTACATCAAGTTAATTGTGGAGATTTCATCTGCTGCTCCCAAGGCTGCTGGGAGAAGCTTCCCTTTCTCTTCTTTGTTCGCACAGCTCCTGGGGTTCAGATTTGGATTTGGCCCCGCCTCTGTGTGTAGTTCGCCTGAGGGTGTCTTTTGTTCGCTCAGACAGGACAGGGTTAAAGGAGCAGCTGATTGGGGGGGCTCTGGCTCACTGAGGCGTGGCGGAGGGAGGGGTACGGATGCGGGGTGAGCTTGTGGCAGCAGAGGTTGGCATGACATTGCACCAGCCTGAGGCACACCGTGTGTTCTCCTGGGGAAGTTGTCCCTGGATCACGGGACCCTGGCAGTGGCGGGCTGCACAGGCTCCCCGGAAGGGGGGTGTGGATAGTGACCCGTGCTCGCACACAGGCTTCTTGGTGGCTGCAGCAGCAGCCTTAGCGTCTCATGCCTGTCTCTGGGGTCCGCTAACCCCTTCAGGCTGTGTTCACGCAGCTAACCCCAGTCCTCTCCCTGGGATCTGACCTCCAAAGTCCGAGCCTCGATTCCCAGCCCTGCCCGCCCCAGCAGGTGAGCAGACAAGCCTCTCGGGCTGGTGTGTGCCGGTCGGCACCGATCCTCTGTGCGGGAATCTCTTCGCTTTGCCCTCCGCACCCCTGTGGCTGCGCTCTCCTCCGTGGCTCTGAAGCTCCCCCCGCTCTGCCACCTGCAGTCTCCTCCCGCAAAGGGGCTTCCTAGTGTGTGGAAACCTTTCCTCCTTCACAGTTCCCTCCCACTGGTGCCGGTCCCGTCCCTATTCTTTTGTCTCTATTTTTTCTTTTGCCCTACCCAGATACGTGGGGAGTTTCTTGCCTTTTGGGAGGTCTGAGGTCTTCTGCCAGCGTTCAGTAGGTGTTCTGTAGGAGTTGTTCCACACGTAGATGTATTTCTGATGTATTTGTGGAGAGGAAGGTGATCTCTGTGTCTTACTCTTCCGCCATCTTGAAGCTCCTGCTCTCCACTTTTTCATTTTTGTTTTAGTCTGATTCCTCTGTGTCTGATACAAGGTGATTAAGTAATATCTGCTTTGTCTCAAAGCCAAACTTTTGTTCTATCAGTCCTAGCCATCTGGGCTATCCTGAATATACCACATAAATGAAAAGGAAACTGTCACAGTGACCATCACATCTTCTACCAGGCTGCCCTTGCAGAAGCGTAGCCTATGCCTTTGACCTCCAAAGGGGCATGTTCTCAGGAAAACCATAATGAACCAAAATGGATAGTTCCCCTGAGCTCTCTAGTGTCACCGTTTTACATTGCCAGAATAAAGGAGAAAATGGTTGAGGGTGGCAGCTGAATAATTTAGTAAGCATGGGTGATTTGGTGATCCTATTTAGTCCAACTAACAATTACAAAATGAAATTAACATGCATCACAGCGTTCATGGACCTACCAAAGTCCACTGTAAGGCCATATGTGAGTTATTCAGGCCTAAAATGAGCCCCAGTGTGTGAGCACTCAGCTACGCCTGTGGCCTTGGCTTTGAACTCCGTTATGCTCATGACTTTTAAAAGTATACACGCCATCCAGAACTTTCAGCTAAACCCTGATCCCTAGTTCTGGATCTGTCTACCAGACATTTCTGCGTGTTGGATGTGTACTGGATGTGTCCATATCAAATCAAGATAATAATGTTGAACTCAATTATCAACTGCCAGGAACTTGCTTTTTATTCCATGTTCTCCATTTCGAAGAATTGCAGTGATGCTCAGCAGATTGCCAAAGCTAGAAACTTCCAAGTTATTTAATGACTCCTTCCTCTCTTTTAACCCCTTCAACTATCCATCAGGTTGTATAGCTTCTAACTCCCTTTTTTATAGTTTGTAACCCCTTTTAATTTCTACTGCCATTGCCTTTGTTCACACTTTGATAAGCCTCATAAGCAGAAAGATCTAGTTAGAATCCTAGCTCTGCTACTTTATCTAGACTTAAGTGAGACATTTAGATTCCATTTCCTTATCTTAAAAAAAAAAAAAGATGGATCTCCATCTTACAGAATAGTTTTAAGGATTACATGAGATACTCTAAGTAAAACTTAATACAGTACATGGCTTACACTAGACATTCAATGATGATTAACCTCATGTTCGTAATCATGCCTCACTCAGTTTGAGCAGTGTCTGGCACTCAATATATATTTACTATATATAGTAAGCACTCAATATATATTTACTATAAATATTAATGTCATAATCATCATCATCATCATCATAGTTAGCCTGCTTCTGATCTTATACCCTGTTATTCTGTCCTGCACCCTACTATTGGAATTTACATAAAATACAAATACCATGTCCTTTATGCTCCACAACTTTGAAGGGTTCTCTCACTCACAGGAGGTGCTTTTCTGGATCGACATAACTGCCCTTGATCTGACCTAGGCTTCAGTTCCACTCTTACTTCCACTGCTCAACAAAAACTCCTTACACTGAGGCCAATGAAAAATCTATATTTCCCCCACCCACCAATAAACAAAGAAAAGACTTTTATTTCATATTTCCATTGATTACCTTCACTCAATATGAAAACTTCATAGTAATGTACTACTTCGTATAGCCTTCTGTGCCTCCCCAAGCAGAATTATATGCTTCCAATTTAATTACTATAATCTTGTCTTTGTACTTCTAAAGCCCAATATGTAGAGTTACTTGATTCACATTTGCTGAGATAATGGTATTGGAAAATTAAAGGAAAAACAAACTATAGACAGATAAGTAGGTAGGTATGTTATATACATCACATATATTAAAAACTGTATAATCATATAACTTAATACTGTTCTCATGTTTATGCTGCTGATTTCTCATATGTAGGACCTGTATTAAAAACTGTTAACATGTATCAGGAAAATGTATTTGTTTTGACTTTTCCATAATTACTAAGTCCTCCTTAGAGCAAGTAGCACATTTGCAAAGTGCTAGGGTGGTACGAATCCTGGGGCTGTGAAATAGTGAAACTATTGGATTCACAATGTGCCGGTAACCTTGGCACTGGCCTCAGCTACAGCAGTTGCTCTAACAAACTGGGATTTACAGTCAGTTTAAACTGTGAGAAGCAGTAGGGCAAAGTGATTAAGAAAATGGGCTCTGATTTTAGAAAATCCAAGTTCAAATTTCAGTTCCCTACTTAACACATTCCTATATGATCTTAAACACATTCCCTAACCTTTCAGAGACTCCTTCCCTGTAAAATGGAAATGATAATGGTACCCACATAAAAGAATTATTGGAAGCATTAAATGAGGTAATATGAATTAAGTTTTAAACTTAGGCTGTGCAGACTTTCAGATACACAAGACACACAGACTGCTGTCTGGCATCAGTCTACTTAGAAAGATAAAGAACTTGTCATCATTGTAGCAACAGACATTCCTAATCTGGTGGTAATTCTTCTAGAAATCAATGCAGCACAATTCAGATGGAAGAAGATAATTCTACATCCAGCAAGTCCAAGAGTTGCCTTGGCTTAAAAGTCTCAGGCCCCACAGGCGCCGATATCTCTTGAAGTGATCCCGTAGTCATAGACTGCAAAGTCCACACAAAAAACAAGCCCTATTCCAAGAGCTGACACATTCAGGCAAGCCCAGAGTTGTGGCTGCCTACCAGGTAGTTTTAGTTTCTCCAGAGCAAATGGAATTTATCAAAATTGATCATTGTATCATAAATAATATTATCTGGTAACATAGCTGATATTTCAGCTTTCATCAGGTTACCAGGTAACTGTAACTGGAGGTATTTAACTGATGGTCAAATTCTCCACAAAAGATTAAAAGGGATTGTTAATTCTCTGCCTCTACATAGAATATGGACTTGGTAAGTAATACATAGAGGATAACATATGCATATATGTATATGAATACAATCTCATGAAGGATTAGAAATGTATCTAAGAGGAAATTAACATGGAGAGTTTTGGAAAAAAGGAGTTATAGAGGTCATCATTTGGTCATCATCTTGCCTGATTTTCCTGGATAAACTCACAAGTGTTAGAGTGAAAACTTGTTCATCACAGAGAAAGTTTTGTTCTAAGGTTAGTGTTGTACCTAATGCATCATTAACACTCAATATATGACATTTGAGTAAAACTGGGATTCTGGTCCTCTCTGTTGTTATAAGAAGAACAGAGCTGACTTACAGGGCCCTTTTACTGCCACTCTCAGATGATTCTCCTGCCCAGACCTCTCAGCTCAGACAAACTGACTTTGACATATTGAGCTCTAATTGTCTCCTAGGAATGCAATTTTCGTACACATGCCAGTAGAATTAAAAAGATTGTGTGTGAGTTGTTATATTAAAATGGACCTGCCTCTCTGTATGGTTGGTTATCATAGTTAAATATAGCAGCTGAATGATGAGACAGAATTATCAGTGAACTCTCCCACTGGAACAGATGCCCTATCGTGGCAGCATGCCTCCTGTGTCTTGTAAACGTGAGCTACTAGTTACTGAGAATGGGCAGGAGTTCAACTAAGAATCAATGCAAGGCCATCCAATGCCAGGAAAACCCCTCAAAGTGCATATGCCCGTAGTTGATGACATTTGGAACATCATCTTCGTATGTAGACATTACAATTTAGAGTTCAACATCCCTCTAATTCAAGGAGGATTAGATAGATACGAATTTGAACATAAATACTTTACCGATGAATTAGAGATCTATTTAGAGGATATTTCTACAGTAATATAGCTTAAATAGATTTATATTTCTAATGCTTATGATGTATTTAATTAATATACTCATATGTATACCTTACATTAAAGTATGAACTGGAAAAGTTGATGTAGTTGAATAAGCATACATTGTAATTGACAGCTAAAGTTTCAAACAGTATTAAAAATAACGTTAAGCATAAATTAAATCACTTTTTCTGTTCAATATTGTATTAGTTATCCAGGCATGTTTATTTAAATCACTAAATGGAAATTATCATATGTTAACAGTTCTTGGTTCCTCATTTTCTAAATAAAGACAAATCTGGAATGAGTAAAATGAACAATATGGTAAACTTAGTTTCAGCTAATTTTGTATAACCCCTTTATTTTCTATTTCCTATGAGTGGTTTAACAACTCTTACAAAATAGGAGGAAATGCAAATGTTAGCTTTGAGTCTAACAGCTTTTACACATCGTAAATGTTGATATCTTTTTAATGAAATTGGAATTGTACCTCCAAGTAGAAATAAAAATGTCCAAGCTGATTTCACTCTGGCGTGTAGAAGACAAAGTTCATGCCTGCCTGTGAGTCTGTGATGAGAATATTAATGCTCTTTTGCAGTTTTTGCCAACAAGAGAAGCTGCCGCTGACCTTCCAGGCCTGTGTGATCACCAAAGAGTGCCAGGTGTCAGAGTGGTCTGAGTGGAGCCCCTGCTCAAAAACGTGCCATGATATGGCATCCCCTAAAGGCACCCGTGTGAGGACGCGGCTCATCAGGCAGTTTCCTATTGGCAGTGAGAAGGAGTGTCCAGAACTTGAGGAAAAAGAACCCTGTGTGTCTCAAGGAGATGGAGTTGCCCCCTGTGCCATGTGAGTAAATAAAGGATGGTGGCATCTGCTGCCCTGTCTGCCCAAACTGCGTGTTCCTTTAGCGGTTTGATTTCAACTGGATAGTATGTTGAGAAATAGAGATTTTTACAAATTCTAAGTAGAAAAATATCTCTCTACAAACACTATCCTGTAAAAATGACTGGTTTTACAGGGTAAAAGTGTCTTTAACAAGCTGGATTTCCCAGTCTCCATGCAAGTTAGATTTTTAACGGCAATTCCCTGTTTGTGTATTTTCTATCATGGGGATTGGCAAGCTTTTTCCATAAAGGAGAAGATAGTGAATATGTTAGCCTTTACAAGCCACATGTGTCTCTGTCATGCTTCAGCTCTGCCATTGGAGCTGTAGGTAATATGTAAACAAATGAGTGTGGATATGTTCCAATAAAATTCACTTATAAAACAGGCGACAGGTTGGATTTGGCTGTAGTTTGTCAACTAGTCTATAAGGTAAAATAAAGTTTCAAAATACAGGTTCCTATTGCTTATTGAGCAAGTCCCATTAAAATTCAGTACTGTATATAACAATTCCTGTTGAATAGAGTAAGATGCTATATCAAAATAATGAGACTGTAAGCTCCTTCAGGACAAAGACTGCTTATGAACCTTGGGGGTGGGGCTTGTTTGTTTTTTAATTGCTTGCATGTCATAGGACCAGGCACACAGTAAGTGTCCAATCAATGTGCATTGAATTCAGATGAAATAAGACTAATTTTGAAATATTTGGCAGTGTAACTATATTCTTTTTATCCTTAAAAAATATCATCTCCAAAACATTACTGTGAACTATCTTGGTGATAAATATATTTCAGCTTAGTCTGAATATAGAATATTTATGAAACAACTTACAGAATCTTAGTTTCTCAGTAGATATGCACAAGCTTCATTGAAAGGTTCCCTGGAATATTTCAGATATTTAGAGAACATGCATACAGCTTGAACTGCATGACACAGTGAGGAGGAAAATTGCTACTATTATTGTTCCTCCTCCCATTTCTAACAGTAATAATAATAATAACAAAGAATAGTGATGATTCAGACAAGATCTTCAATTATGCAGCACTTTGGAATCATCCCTTCTCTGATATAACAAGTGACAGAATGCTCTAGAGAGTTTTCTTCCTAACTACTCTGCCTGTCCTGCTGACTTGTGTGTTCCCCTCTACATAACAGTTTCAAGGAAGTTGCCAGGTTCTCTAATCAGTGTTTTGTCTCCTACAAGTTTCTTCCATTTTTGTCTCAAGCTAGGTGTTTTATTCTTTATCCTCTCAAATATTCAAACGCCATTAGCTATTAATTAAAATCTCTATTCTGAATCTTTCTTCTAACCCTTTATGGATGATAGCACTTTTTTAGAATGTGCGATCAATTGACGTTACTAAAAATTTGTTCCTCTCACAGGACTCCGTAAGATGACCTAAATTGGGACTCCATTCTATAAAAAAAACAAAATTTTCATTTTAGCTCCCCTAATGAATGACTTGTTTGGTTTTACTTTCCTTCACTGTCTCTCCTCCCAAGGCATCAAGTATCCATGTTTTTAGAATTGACCTGAATGCTGCACTTCTTTTATAAATGTATGTCAAGAGTGTTGTTCCTGGATGCCCCAGTCCTGCACCTCTATTAAGCCATGAATCCCCACTTATAAAAACTGAAAAACGAACATGAAGTGCAGCTTTACTGTCATGAAACTTTACCACTGACAAAGCAAAGCCTCTAGATGAGACATCCTAGAGCCCACTTAACCTTTCTGTCTAACTGAGATGAACATTAGCACACCCATTTGTACCTATGTTGGCTGTTAATCTGATTACTAAGGAGGCATCTTGGTTAAAGTGAAACCAAGTGCTACATGAGCCATTTTCTTTGTGCTTTTAGAATATCCATTTTCCTCGAGGTGGAGAAATGCCATCACTTTCTATCTTCAGTGGCATCGGGAAATGGTTCCCTGTCTATCTCCTTAAAGCATGTGTTGGGCTGACAATCCCCTGACATTTTTTTCACATCATAATCTTTATTGGAGCTTTAGTTTAGAATCACAGATCATCTTTCCTGTGTTCCACTGATTAGAAACGTCAGCTCTTTCCATCATTCATCAGCACTCATCAGGGATGTTCAGTGCTACAGGAAAAAAAAAAAAAACTCTTATTCTCAACAATAAAGAGAAAACTCTGAATTATGTTACATTTTTATTACTAACACACAATTATAATTTTGATCCAGTACGAAGCTGCAATTTTCATGCATTCTGTTAGAGACAAAACAAATGTTTGGGTTCATCATCATTTAGAATGTGTTCCATTCTCAGATTCAACCTTCCTTTGCTTATAAGCATCAAGAAAGGGCAAGCCTGAGTTCAGTTTAATTGAACATAAAATTTCCTGTTTTCAGCATTATGCTCTCTTTTCATAAAATATTTATAAGTAACTTCCAGTAGTTGCAATTAAAACTGGATCATCTTAAATTTAACTCCTCTTTAAATGGAGCGGGATGAGGATGTAGAGGAAGGGATTGAAAGTGAACCTGCACCTTAGATGTAGTCTAAGATTAATTCAAGAGGCAAGTATTTTTCAGATTAATCTTTTTTTAATAAATTTTTATTTTATTTATTTTATTTTTGTATGTGTTGGGTCTTCATTTCTGTGCGAGGGCTTTCTCTAGTTGCGGCAAGCGGGGGCCACTCTTCATCGTGGTGCGTGGCCTCTCACTGTCGCGGCCCCTCTTGTTGCGGAGCACAAGCTGCAGACGCGCAGGCTCAGTAGTTGTGGCTCACGGGCCTAGTTGCTCCGCAGCATGTGGGATCTTCCTAGACTAGGGCTCAAACCCGTGTCCCCTGCATTGGCAGGCAGACTCTCAACCACAGTGCCACCAGGAAAGCCCCAGATTAATCTTTTTGAGGAACAAAAAATAGGAGTGGAGAAAAGTTTTATTCAGTAAACAGGTTGCCACTGCCATCATTTTCTTTATCTAGGTATGGCTGGAGGACTACAGAGTGGACTGAGTGCCGTGTGGATCCTCTGCTCAGTCAGCAGGACAAGAGGCGGGGCAACCAGACGGCCCTCTGCGGAGGAGGGGTCCAGACCCGAGAGGTGTACTGCGTGCAGGCCAACGAGGACCTCCTCTCACACTTAAACTCCCACAAGGACAAAGAAGGTAAGCTGTTTTCTTCTCAAGTACTCAACTGTGGAGACCAAGAGTGGGATCGTCCTGCAGGGGTGTATATGTAGTCGTTTGGGGCAGGAAGAGTCATATTTCTGTTCACATTATGGCTGATATTGACTATGGTGAACAGTAGTCTAAATTATGGTTGTAAAAATAATTAATACATTTCCATCTTTGGTCCGTTCTGATTCACTGACAAACCTCTCTTTAGTAGGAGTAATTAATTATAAAAATAGAATAAAGTTGTATCTCGTAAGGATACATATAGAATGCAAGTATGTGTTCCAAAGTCCAAATTTTCTTTTCTTCATATAAGAAGAAGTAAAACGTGCTTGTAAAAAGAACACCTTATTTTGCTGTTTATAATGGGGTTGAAAAACATAAGTTAATTATGGTATTGAGTGAAAATTTCAATTTGAATTTAAAAGAAATAAATACAGAATAAAACTACAGGAAAAAAACAAAACAACAAAACAAAACAAAAAAACTACAGGAAAAAGTCTTTAACCCAAAGGCATGACTTCTTTTTTTTAAATTTTTTAATTTAATTTTATTTATTATTTTATACAGCAGGTTCTTATTAGTCATCAATTTTATACACATCAGTGTATACATGTCAATCCCAATCGCCCAGTTCAGCACACCACTACCACCACCCCACTGCGGCTTTCCCCGCTTGGTGTCCATACGTTTGTTCTCTACATCTGTGTCTCAACTTCTGCCCTGTCTCAACTCTAAAATTTTACTCATTATTGGATCAAGTTTATATTCAATTAGTAGCCCAATAGTCCACACAAATATGAGACTTTTCAAGCAATGCTTTAAGCAGACCCTTTTACATTTCACTACCTGAGAGATTGCAGGACTTCTATCACTAATACATTCAACATATATTGATCAGTTGCCAGGAGAGCTCCAAAAATTTTATGTGGTGGTGAGGATGAAAATATCAATACAAACTTCATGTCAGGAAAATGCTCGTGGTCATCTTGAGGGCACACAAACAGCCCAATAGTTATAATGCAGTATGATATGCATTATAATTGAGTTTTAGAATAACCATAGGGAGATCATAGAAGGAGGAACCTTCACAAAGGAGGTGGAACTTGAGCTGAATTATGACACATACACTTCATACATGTTTTATGAAATGGGCATTTCATAAAACAAAAGAAGAGATGGCTCCTTTGCCTCCCCCAAAAAAGAAGTGGCACTGGTGACCAGTAATTCTTGGGAAATAAGGACTAAAGTTTTGCATTTGCAACTTGAAAAATTTAATTGTTTTGTATCCACTAGCTTTACACAGCACGTTAGCTCATTTAGGAATCTAGCCTAGGGATACATTTTACTACTAACGTATCTTGAGGTTTTAAGGAAATACCATAAAACATGTAATGTTAGTACATTAATATTGTCTTGGCCACTTTAATGGCTACATTTTTAACACTCTTAGGTGGATTTATTATAGCAGTCCTTTCAGAGTAGTATAATTTCACTGCTAGAGGTAGATTAGATTTTAGTTTCTGAACGTCAGTTATATCCTGTAGGTTATTGCTTTCAAAAAGAGCCTTCAGAATTCTGAATTGCAACAGGACATTTAAAAAAATCATTTTGTCATAGAATTCCCCTTCTACTGCTGTCAAAGCACTGCAGAGCAACAAAAGTAAGTCACAGAAAAAAGGGAAAACACAAAGAATATTATTATTAAGATGTATCTGTTGGACTAAAGCAAATGCTAAAGCAGAGATTAATAGACATGGAAGTAGTCAATTCACCTAAAATTAATATTTAATCATGTAAGTATGTAACATGAATAACTTAGGAATTTGTGTCCTTTCATGTCCAATACCAAGAATATTAATAAAACTCTTATTGCAAAAATAGCTGATTCTTGCTAAAAGTTGCAGCTTTTTTTCCTCAGAACTTAGACTGAGTTCCCCCTAGAAGTACTTAACATTGCCCAATAGGAAACTTGTTTAATATACCAGCATCCCAAGGGTGACATGTAAAGACTGTAAATATGTGTGAATGGAGAATACTTAGACTGTGGGCTGTGAAGATTGTTCACAGTCTGTCTTCTTAAACAAATAAGAAAGAATGAAAGCTTACTTTATAAAAACAGGGAAACCTCTCAAAATAACTTCCTCATTCAATCCTAGTTAGAAGGTACTGATCTCAAGAAATCCTGACTGTGTAACCATGAGCAACCTACTCTAAGAGCAATTCATATTGCACTTAATTTGAAGAACAAGGACTACACTTTTGTTTTTGTAGATTTACACTTTGTGTCCTATAAATGTCATTTTCACACATAACCAAACTATTTAAAATACCTTAGGGCTTCCCTGGTGGCACAGTGGTTGAGAGTCCGCCTGCCGATGCAGGGGACATGGGTTCGTGCCCCAGTCCGGGAGGATCCCACATGCCACGGAGCGGCTGGGCCCGTGAGCCATGGCCACTGAGCCTGCGCGTCCAGAGCCTGTGCTCCGCAACGGGAGAGGCCACAACAGTGAGAGGCCCGCGTACTGCAAAAAAAACCAAAAAAACAAAAAAAAACTTAATTCAAAATAAAATACTTTAGCTCAAAAATAAAATTTCTTGATGCGAAAAATACTGTAAACAAGTGATATGAAATTCACATAAACTTCCTTTATTATCTTCGTACATCATATTACACAGAAGAATGATAATGACCACCTTAGCACAAAGGCAGGGTCATATTAAATCACTTTATTCACTGGCGTATTTACTACTGTTAATTGACTCACCCCACACAAGGCCCTAAAAATTCTTTTCCTTGGAGCTAATATATTTAATTTGCAGAAAATTGAAATATTTATTATTAAAGTTCTCACAAAGTGTAAAGTATGTTATTCAAAACTTGAAATGAGTTGAATTATCAGAATACTTATTAAGTTGGCGATGGCATCTGTAGACAATAGGAAAAATATATCTGCTTGATATTGGAGAGTATCCACATTTTATTCTTGGAATTCTCCCAATTCTAGAACAATATTCAGGTGATCAAAATTTCCATAATCACTTCTTTAGAAGAAAGGCTTGACAAGTTCTGTACTGAGGAGACTTAGTAGTAAAATCTTTGGCAGTTTCTGTCATCTGGCCCTTCAGAATTCCAGTAGGCTTGAAGAATATCCAACTTACGCTGGCATGAACTCTATCCTTCTCAGGATATGACAGGACGAGGCCTTGCCCATGGGGAGGTTATCAGCATAAGTCCTAGAAAGCTGATGAAAATGTTGCTGATCATTAGATGCATGAACGCGAATTGACTTTTTTAAGAGTTCAAAGTGACTTGAAAGTAGATTTTAGCTATAGTAATTCAAGAAATTCTTCCATTTGATACAGATTGAACATGTTTTTAAATGAGGGGCACCAAAGGTATTGGTTATAAAGCACCATAAAACTTACTGCAATTTATATTATAGGAGATTTTAGAACATTCCTTTATAGAAAATGTAGCAAATAATCCACACTGAAATCTGGAGAAGGTCCGTGGGATTTGAGGTTATGACGATAGACAGCCTGGATAATGAGCCTGTATGATGACACAGAATGAGATAAACCGGCAGAAAGGTTTGGAGAATCAGTAGAAAGATGGATTGAGGGAAGGATGATTGTGCTGTGAATGGGTAGACAGAAGGATGAATAAAGAGCTCATATTTTCCCATCTGCAAAGAAATAAGAATAAAATAGTCACCATCCCTAAATGAAATGCAAATTCTTTATAATTGTAGTCTTTTATCTACAGTTTCCACAGACTAGCCCACTTCAGTCAACACTATTTTGAAAAAAAAAAAAAAAAAAAGGCTATGCTTATGGTGCTATTTCCCTGTTATTTCAGAAAGTAAATATCAGAGAGTACATTGAAGTCTAGTGCTGCATCTTTCCTATCCATCACTTTTGAAATAACAGGTGCGTGAGACTATTTTGCATAACATTTCAATCAGAAATGTGTATCAGGGTTCTCTATACATTCCCTGATATAATTCTTAAACCCTGTAGGAAAGATAGTAATTTACTTTTACTTTCTATTTTGCTAGAAATAGAAGCTGTCCCATGAAATAGAAATGATTTTGTGTTTCTTGTCTTTCTAGAACATGATTATATAGATATAAATTATAGAAAAACATAAAAAGATTTTTAAATTTACTGACTTTAAAATGTCACTAGGGGACTTCCCTGGTGGTGCAGTGGTTAAGAATCTGCCTGCCAATGCAGGGGACACGGGTTCAAGCCCTGGTCAAGGAAGATCCCACAGGCTGTGGAGCAACTAAGCCCATGTGCTACAACTACTGAAGCCCATGCACTCCAGAGCCCATGCTCCACAACAAAGAGAAGCCACTGCAATGAGAAGCCTGCACACTGCAACAAAGAGTAGCCCCCGCTCACCACAACTAGAGAAAGCTCGCACGCAGCAATGAAGACCCAATGCAGCCAAAAAACTAAATTAATTAATTTTTTAAAATGTCACTAGGATAATACCATAATTATATAAGCATATATAAAGTTTGGTTATGAACACTTTTTTTTGTGGTAAATTAATGAAGGTATAAACACTTTTCATAATTTATCATTATATTTTTAAACACACCGCTTTGTTGTCTCTTAATCTTCCTATGGTAAATGAAGAAGGAACTAAATCACATAATGGAAACATAGCCTACACTGGTGCAGTGGGTTGTAAAAAGCACTGTGATATAATTGTAGAATAACTAAAACATTCCTATGTTTTAAATCCTAAATCCCTGAAGGAATCAAACCTTCCTCGGAAATCAGTCCTCTGGATATTTTGTGGAAGAGAAGCGCTGTTTCCCTAGGAAATTTCTCTGTGATCAGTGGATTACAAAATGGAAGGTGAGATGCCAGGAGGTTTCAGCCATTGGGATAGAAGCTAATAAAAACTTACATTCTGAGAATTAGATTAAGCTGGTCATTGGTCTACGCCAGAGGTAACTTAACAATTTTTAGTAGAGGAAGAGCTTACTAATGACATGTCAGGAAGTATTCAACCAAAAAGGCAATCAAAAGAAAAATATAATGAGGCAGCTCTGAAGTTGTGTAAACATGATAACAATGCTTACAGTACCTTTGACTTAGTCAATGTTTAATAAACATTTGTTGTTTGACATGTTTACCCTCCCCTTTGTAAAATAGTACAATTTCCTTTTAAATTTGTCTGAAAATTGTCTCTTCAGCATTTCAGGTACACTTAAACATTCTCTATTTCAGCTAGGGGATATATCCACAGACACCATTCTTCACCCCTGAATAGTTAACTATTCACACCTCTGACTTGGAATAGAGGACACATGATCTAGTTGTTAGATCAAATGATGAGAGTCAAAATGTATACACTTTGTGTCAGGTTGGCCACTCATTTAAGAGAATAGTTTTATATGTCTATTTTCCTCTTTTCTAATTATATAGATAGCTTAAAAGTCTTTTGAATTTTCATCTTAAGACTACTTTCAAGAGAACCCCAGACAGATAATCAGGAAATCTGGTTTTCATTTCTGCTTGGCCTTATGTCTTGATGCACATTACTTAACTTTATTTACCTAAAAATGGCTATTTAATTGCACTTATGTTACATTTCCAGCAATGTGGCAGACTAGAATAGCTGAAAATCATCCTTTAAAAAATACCTAGACATTCAGGATACAATATTGTTTTAAATACTTTTAAGAGAAGAACTGAGGTCTTGATTAACTAAACAGTTTCCCAAAGGAAACCATGAAGGCTGAGATGATGCTTGCTGTGGTTGCCCTTGGGTAGGGATGGTACAGAACAAGGGTTTACATTATGGGGACTTGAGGGCATGACATAAACTTTTACTCAGAGAAAGAGAGTACAAGCAGAAATACTGCATTACTTCATCAGCCTCAAAGGGTTATAGCGTCAATGATTGAGTGAGCAGAGAAATTCAACTTACCTATAGAGGGAGATAACAAGGAAGCAGATCAGCTTCAGCCTTAAATCAGGGCAAAAACAAACCTCTCCTAAAAATTCCAACTATGGGCCAGTACTCATATGAGTTTAAGTTTCAAATGTATGGTACTTCCATAAGTCCAAAGACCACAAAGCTGAAAATTAATGTAAGAAATGGTGTCAGGCAGTGGTATTAGCAAGGTGCCTGACATAGCAAAAGCAAAAACTCTAAAGATGGGAATACCTTAACCTAAGCTGCAGGATTTTCCCAGGTAAACTGCACCATTCAAATTTGTGAACTACATGAGGAAAAATAATTCATTGTAAACAGGATTTAGAATGCCTAACAAACAGTAAAATTAGACTTGCAAATATTGGACTAAATATTAGATTTGCAAATATTAGACTTGGAAATATTAGAAAAAGCAGATACAAACTATAAAATACATATGCTAAAACTTATTTATGATGTAAAGGAAAAATTAAAACATTAAATATAATGAGTCACAATTAAAAAGACCAGATTTTAAAAAAAGAAAAAGGAAAGAAACAAAAGTTCTGGAACTGAAAAATAATTTAACTGGAAATAAACAAATGGGTAGATTATACACATTGAGATAAACAATTATTAGTAAACTAAAGACAAATGTAAGCAAATTATTCAAAGTGCAACACTGAAAATAGAAGTTGAGAATGAAAGCAAGGATAACAGTCATGAAGAATTAAACAAGAAGGTTCAGAGTGAGACAATCAAGAGAAAAGATGAGAGAATTGTCTAGAATTGATGAAAGACAAGATATACAGGATCAAGAAAATTTGCAAGCAGGATAATAATATATGTACACTTCATATACAATGTAGTGAATTCTCAACTCATCAACTCCAAAGACATATTAAAAGGAACAGAGAGAAGGAGAAAATTAATTACAAAAGAATTAACAAATTAGCAGTGAAATTCTCAACAGCTACAGAAGATCAATATAATAAAAATAATATATTGAAAGTACTGAAAGGAAAATAAATGTCAACTTAAAATTATTTATCCAACTACCTATCATTGAAAACTATGGGCAAAATTAAGACAAAAGTGAAAAGACTAATAAACCCTTACTGAAAGTACCGCTAAATGATGTTTAGAAAGAAGGAAATTGAACCCAGAAAGAGAAGAATTCAAGATGTGCAAGGAATTTGGTAAGCATGTGGGTAATCTAAATAAGTATAAATATGTGTGAAGCAACAACAATAATTTTCATGATTAAAACACTGTAAATTAGTTAATGACCAACAATAATATGTGACAGGAGGAAATAATAAGGAGTGTATTGTTTGGGAAAGCGTAGAGATATTGAGCACCCTTATATATTACTAAGTTATTATGCCTGTTAAAAAATTAAGAATAATTATTAACATAAAAATACATTATATATATACACACTTTTCTAAAAGGGATTAAATAAAAATGAGTCAATTCAATAAAAGTACTGAACAAGAGAAAAAAAATCATTGTTTTCTTAGAGACAATCTAATTAATACCAAATAAAAAAGACTAAGAATCTGGAAATATGACTTTTCAAATGTCAGAGTTAAAGGTTATTACAGAAAGTCATTTTGTTTTTGTTATTATTATAAGACCAACCAACTGTTTTATAAGTTTTTTGCCATGATCAAACTAAGAGTGTGCATTACTCAGTCCAAACATTTACCACTGCTGGAAAATACCTAAACAGATCACACGTTGTATTTCCCAGGCAGTAATGCCATCTTTATATACAAAGTGCAGCTGAAAATTTTATTTTAACATGAGAAATAACATGAGATTGATTTGAGTTATATATGTGTGCAGTGTCAAAACTATCCAGAAGATTTAATGGTTGGATTGATTAAACAGCATTTGATAGAAAATTTTATTGGATAATCAAAAATGCCCAGAATTTTCTCCAGTATTTTTAGAGTGAAGGATAATCTTCACAAACATAAAACTCAATAAAAATTATGTTGCTAACTTGATATTGTTCAGTGAAGCATGAGAATGACTAAACTTTTAAAACTGAAGGAAACATCTGAAAATTCCTGAGTATTTCAAACCTATCTCCCTTTGTATCATTCTCATTTTTTTCCCAGTTTGCTAATGGGAAAGGTGAATGACACTGGCTTGATTACTTAGACAAAGGTAATAATGACAAAGGAATTATTACCCAGAGAAGATAATAAAATTCATTATGTATGTTGGTGCCTTTGACAAAGTCATAGATGGTGTGCTGTTAAATATGTGAGTGATATTAAGCTAGAAAGGATAAAACATACTAGATAATAATTTTATGATGCAAAAAGATATCAGTAGGCTAGACACATTGAAATTTCTCCAACAATATGAAGTCTAACGAAATACTTACAACAAATACCTACACTTAAGAGCCAAATGCCCACTGTAAAAGGAAATGATACCATAATGATGATGATATGATGATGATATGATGACAGTGAGAGTATTGATTATGTTTTTTAAGGCACTATGTTAATTATTTGGTTGCTGTGAAGATTAAATGTTTAATGGGAAGGAACAGATGGCATCGATTGCTTAATATTATTATTTTTTATTAAAGTAGAGTTGATTTACAATGTTGTTTTAGTTTCAGCTGTACAACAAAGTGACTCAGTTATAGGTATATAACTGAATGATATATATATATATATGATTATATATATATTCTTTTTCAGATTCTTTTCCATTATTACTTATTATAAGATATTGAATATAGTTCCCTGTGCTATACAGTAAGACCTTGTTGTTTTGGTAGTATAGTTGATTTACAATGCTGTGTTAGTTTCAGGTGTACACTAAAGTGAATCAGTGATACATATATCCACTCTTTTTTAGATTCTTTTCCCATATAGGTCATTACAGAGTACTGAATAGAGTACCCTGTGCTATACAGTGGGTCCTTATTAGTTATCTGTTTTATATATAGTAATGTATATATGTCAATCCCAATCTCCCAGTTCATCCCTCCCCTCCCCTTCCCCCCAGTAACCATAAGTTTGTTTTCTACATCTGTGACTCTATTTCTGTTTTGTAAATAAGTTCATTTGTATCATTTTGTTTTTTAGATTCCACACATAAGTGGTATCATATGATATTTGTCTTTCTTTGTCTGACTTCACTCAGTATGACAATCTCTAGGTCCATCCATGTTGCTGCACATGGCATTATTTTGTTCTTTTTATGGCTGAGTAATATTCCATTGTGTCTGTGTGTGTGTGTGTGTGTGTGTGTGTGTGTGTGTGTGTGTGTGTGTATCACATCTTCTTTATTCGCTCGTCTGTTGATGGACATTTAGGTTGCTTCCATGTCTCGGTTATTGTAAATAGTGCTGCAGTGAACATTGGGGTGCATGCCTCTTTTAAAATTAGAGTTTTGTCAGGATATGTGTCCAGGAGTGGGATTGTGGAATCGTATGGTAACTATTTTAGTTTTTCAAGGAACCTCCATGCTGTTCTCCATAGTGGCTGCACTAACTTACATGCCTACCAACAGTGCAGAAGGGTTTCCTTTTTTCTAAACCCTCTCCAGCATCTGTTATTTGTAGGCTTTTTGATGGTGGCCTTTCTAACCAGTGTGAGGTGGTATCTCATTGTAGTTTTGATTTGCATTTCTCTAATAATTAGCGATGTTGAGCATCTTTTTATGTGTCAGTGGGTTAATGTTAAACTCATTCTGTGTCTGTTCTCCCGTGTTTCTTTTCTGAACATCAATCACAAGCTATCAATGAAGTGTTAAAATTTGGATATCTCACGTGATATTCCTTCATTCACTCAGTACATACTTACTGAGCAACTGTTAGGTTGCACCACTGATTACGATGTTGAACATAGAATGTTTTAAAAAGCAGACTTGATCCCTGTCAGGGAACTTATAACCTACCTTATATAACCGAACCTCAAATAACCTCGTATTAAGGTTTTGTTTACTGGAAGTTCAGGGTTGCCCCTTCACAAGGCTAACATGGAGACACTTCTACAGACATGCCAGTTTGGGGCTCTTCAGTTAAAATCTGAAAATATACTAAAACCATGGTCCATCCTTAACAAAGAACCTTTACCCTTATTCACTGGGTATATTATTTTTCTGGAAATCACGTATCTTCAAAATGTAGTTTAAAAATCACCTGTAGGCTTTAAGAAAATGCAAAAATCCCTGGATGTTATCCACTGGGATTGTGATTCTGTAGGTCTGAAATGGGTGCAGGAATCTCTGTTTGTTTTATAAGCACCGTGGTGATTATAATTAGGAGACGATTTTACCATAAAGCTCATGATGGTCCTTTTAAAAGCCCTTTCCAAAGCTTTGGGAGAGACTGGGATAGGGAAATGGAAATCCGTTTTTCTTTCTTTTTGAGGCCCAAGGCTTATGTAATTTATGCACTGAAAAAAAAAAACAAAAAAAAAAAGCTAAATTCCAAATACAAAATCAGTAAGATCTCTGTCAGGGTTTCAGAAGGGTCCTGTGCATGTGAAGCGCCCTGACCTTAAGCCTCATGGGTTTCTTAATGAATCTGTCCCAAATTCTAACACAGATTTTTGGCCTCTATTTGAGCCAAAGAGAATCAGTACATTAAGATGAGAAACAGAAACACAGGCATTCGTGTCCTGAAGACAGGTTTCCCAAAGTTCTAGAGATAAAACTGGGAAGAATGGAGTGACTGGGAAAAGTCACTCTTTGTGTTCAGAAGTGAAGTAGAACTTTCAGTTCTAATATTGGTCTTAGTTATGTTCACTGAGCCCTAGTTATAGGTCCCTGAGCTGCAAATCTTTAGAAAACCACTATACCTTGCTAGTAGTTAAGTTAGGAAATTGGTGAGGAAGAACACTTTACACTGAGATACTGTTTCATCTCACTTTATATCTGTAACCCAAGATGGAAAGAAGCCATAGCTGTTAGTAAAGGACCTTCCATTAATGAAAGAAAAACATTAGATAAAATGTCACATAACCTGACACTATCGAGTGACTGTACTATGTGTGCTTTTTGTAACCCTTAAGCACATATTTCATCGAGTCAGTTGTCGATGAATGATAGCACCAGAAGGAATTTTGAAATGAACACTCAGGGACCTGCGCTGGCGAATGAATAGCATTTTTTCAGCGGCACACTCCTGCAACCTAAGAATGTAAAAGAAGTGGTCTGTGGCAGGCTGTTCCCTGCCTTGCCGATGATTGCTCAGTAGGGAGTAGCTACTCTCACCAGTGTTAACAGAGGAGTACAAACTACGTTGTGGAACTCATTAATATTTATTCCTTCTAAAAGCAATGGGCAATAAAAAGGGAAATAAACTGGGTAGAATAGCAGTGGGAAAAGGAAGCCGTGACAACAGATTCATCTTGAAAAGGTTTCACCATTTATTGTACACAAAAATACACTTGAAATACAAGGGTCCATATTATTAGTCTGGAATCCACTAAAAATACCTCTAGGGGTCAGCTAATTTATAAAAAAAATTGTATATTGAACACAGCCTAAGAATTTAAAGTAGCCATCCATATTATTGTAGTTATGTGATTTTGATGTATCAGTTTATACTTTCATATTTTCAATATTCAGCAAAGCTACATATTCTCAGCATCAGATGCTGTGCTGTGTCTGTCTATAGACAAGAACTTTCTCTAAGTCAAGGGTCACCTGCCTGTTGCAACAGAGACCAGTGACCTTTCTTTTCCTTTTCTTGTGCTGCTTCTCTATTATCTGACTTGAAATACCTTCCACCATTGTCACAACTATCCACATATCTCCTGTTTCAAATTGTCTTTTTCACACTGTTATCTTTTTTCATCCAAAGCCTATGCCCTTCTTATACTGTATTACACAAGTTACCATTTGATTACATAGAATTCTGTGCTTTTACAGTTGCCTCATGTGTATTATGCCAACTCCCCAAGATTTTAAGCTTCTGAGGAGGGAATGGCACTTTTTCCCGCCTGAATTTTAATTGATCCATTATTCTTACCAGAGGTCTGGGTAGTTTGTGAATTGTGTCATTTAGAAATATCTTTAAGAGAGATTAAAAAGCCCTTCAATGAGAGGATGTTTACTTCCTAGACATCTAATTTACAGTGTTTCATTTTGAATTAATCTGTATGCCTCACTAACTTCATTCTTTTCCTCCTTTGTTTTCCTTTCCTCTGCAAAGGCTTAATGAGATAACATATGTAAAACACATCCTAGCATAAGGCCTTGCACTTATTATATGCCAAATGAGTATTAACTGCTTTTGTTTATGTGTTTACTTTTCTGCTTAAATTGAGAAAAGGGAGGAATTTTTTTAAATGATAATTTTACTCCAAGCATTTTGCATGTAATAAAGGCATAATTGTATACTGGCCTTGCTAGTTGAGACACATAACAGAGGATGTATAATTCATGGAGTCTGTTTTCAGTATGTCTCAAAATCCTTTAGTGTATTTACATTATCCATGAAATTGCTCCTTTCTTGGAAAAAGTAGACTTCCTTTGTATTATTTCAGAGCAAAAAGAAATAGAGCTAATTTTACTTCTGTATTTATGGGAGACAGAATAATTACAGCTTCCCTTACTTTGTGACGCTGAATCCTTGAGAAGTTTAGGCAGCGCTCTGTTGCCAAAGGACTCTGAAGGAAATACTTGCAATAACCGTGGGATTCTTTGGTTGCTCTAAAAGCACACTTTCATCACTGCTCAGCCTGTGCCACGCTGGTCCATCTGCCCCTAACGTTACACAGGATTCCTGGGCTTCTAAAACCACATTGGTTAGGCAGCACTATGCCCGGGAGACCTTAACTTTTTTGACCAAAATAATATTAATAAACAGATGCAAAAAACTACAAAAGGGTCTTGTTGTTTTACATGTCCTCAGCTAGGTCTGGTTAGAAAGCCTGGGATCAGTTAAGTTCCTCTTCCATTAGGAATTTCCAGAAGTACTTTGAAAATAAAAAATCATGTTTTTCACTAAGAAAACTGTTGATCCATTTCTCACTGTCTTTCAAAAATTCATAACAAAGGGAGTAAGCAAAGAAACTAACATGTTGTGATAGTTTTCCTAGTAATGCATGACTAAATTTTCGCAGACATACCAAGACAGCAAGTGACAGAGGACAGACTTGAGCCATTTTTTGACTCCAAGTCTAAATTCTATCTAGTCTTATTCCTCTGCCCTGTGAATTTGCTTCAGAATAAAAAACTGGGTACAGTAGCCACCCACAACTTTATCAAAGTCACTGAAAGCAGTTCTAGTATATTAAATTATCCGATGATATTTCTGTTGCAAAAATAAACAAAAATGCCATGGAGATATGCCTCTTATAACAGAAAATTGAAAGAAAATTAAGGATAATTTAATTCCCTTTTACGATTCAACACAATTAAGAGATTCATTCCCTGAGATGGTTCTATAAGGTCAATATGAAGTCTTGCCCATGGGCATGTGAACCAGTATTGTGTTGAATCGTATGAAATTGTTAGTTTTGTAGGTCAAGAGCTGTTGATTAGTGGCAATTTCCTATACATCACCTGAAAAGGTACCTTTACTGTATTGTGTTAAGTCACCTAGTGGAACAGAACTACTCTGTTCCAGACTTTCCACTGTCAGAATCAAGCCTGCAGCTGTTGGCTATGAACTGTAGTCATTCTTTCCACGTGGACAGTATGCATTTGTGCTGTGTGCAGTGTGCTTTAGAGAGGGTAATGATTGTCTTCCGTAAAAATATGTAGATTTCCCTGTAGTAGATATTACTTATGGGAAGATAACTTATATTGATGGCTTGAGAGTGACTTGAATTTATCAAGCGGCTTTTATTCGATGCAGTTAGAAATCTTCCGTATTATGTGATTTTTAATACTTACCTGTGCCCCACTTTGTTTTATGTAAATATATAAAATAAAAGGAGATACAGTCATTTTAAGGATAAGTGGGTGAGGAATGTGGGACAAAGGAAAAATGCTAGTAGTAAGAGGATATCCAACCAATGATGAATATAATAAAGATAATGTACGATATGTGTGCCGTAAGATCCTGTGAGTATCTTAACTCTAAGCTTGATAGCCAGTGCAAAGAGGAATAGTGAATTATGAAATTCACAGCATCCATTAGACAGTAGAACCAGTTTTAAAGGAAAAGCACAATTTCTGGTTTTAGGGTCAGAAAGAAAATTCATCAGTAGGGCTTCCTAAAGAGGATAGTGCGACTGTATTGCATTACAACTTTATTAACATCTGTAGTGTAAACACCACAATGAATTTTATAAGGAAGCTTTTTCTTTAAGCAGTTTTCCTCAATGTAGGCCACTAGCATAAATGTGAAAGTGTAACTCAGGAAAGGCAAATCAGTAGGGATTAATGTGATACGGTACAGATTTATAGGTCTCTGCTAAGCAGGATAACCCAGGGATAGAGTTCAGAATATCTAAATGAATAGATGTACAGCTATTCCCTCAGGCAACCCTCCTCAGAGTTTTGATAGATATTGAGAGGCAGAGAGTTCCCTCACATCCCCTGACACAGGGATCTGGAGTACTTTTATTCTGCTTTCTGTTTAGTTGCACTTAAATGCAGAGACACATTTTCCAGCCATCATCTAGGTGAGAACAGGATTAGCATCCTTAAAAGAAAATCAAAAGGCTTGACAAAGACATAAACTTGAATAAAATATGATCCACTTCGAACAGTGAGATGAGTTCAGAACTAACTAGATGTAGGACAGAGAAAAAGTTTAGACACAGATAAAGGAATATCAAAAGTCCTTAAGTCTATTCCAGCACATAACCCGTAGCAAAAATCTGTTACATGTGCAAGGGAGACCAGGCTTCGACATTAATGCCATCTCTTAGAAGAAGCAGTTTAACTTTCTGGTATCTTCTTCAAGATAAAATAATTTGCAAGTGTAAATCTATGGACCTAAATGAGTTAACTTGAAGTGGTAATGATGAGGAGGATTGAGAAGATGATAGACGCTTATTACATGTGAGACATTGTTCTGTTTTACATTTAGTGGTTAATTAGACCTTCACCACAAGCCTAAGAAGTACTGTTATTATATAATATTGAGGTATAGAGAAATTAAATAATTTTACCAAGGTGTATGGCTAGTAAATATCATAACCCGGGTTGTAAATCAAAAAGTCTGCTTCCTGGGCTTCCCTGATGGCGCAGCGGTTGAGAGTCTGCCTGCCGATGCAGGGGACACGGGTTCGTGCCCCGGTCCGGGAAGTTCCCACATGCCGCGGAGCGGCTGGGCCCGTGAGCCATGGCCGCTGAGCCTGCGCGTCCAGAGCCTGTGCTCCGCAACGGGAGAGACCACAGCAGTGAGAGGCCGGTGTACCACACACATACAAAAAAAGTCTGCTTCCTGAACCTGTGCTCTTAACCACTATGCCATGGAGTTAGGGTTATTAATTGTCAAGTCAGTGTGATGTTGAGAAAAAGTTACCTTCCCTCTAAGTGATACTTCTTTTAAAATATGTGCCTTTCTTTTAAATAAGTAATTATGTCTGAGAGTGAATGGTTTACTAAGGTTATTCCTATTTAATTACAGTAAAATTATACATATAATGTCCCTGTTTCCATTTACTATGTCAGGAAGTTATTCATTCTTTCATTTATTTAGCTGATACTTACTGAATGCTGTCTATGTCTAGA
Organism: Delphinus delphis; assembly: GCF_949987515.2. NCBI lineage: Eukaryota > Metazoa > Chordata > Mammalia > Artiodactyla > Delphinidae > Delphinus > Delphinus delphis. Next base: position 42,964,732 of record NC_082691.1, read on the forward strand.
CAATGTTCTAAAATGCTGAAAATAGAGAAGTAAACAGCACAGACAAGATTCTTGCTGTCACAGAGTTTATATATTTATGGAAAGAGACAAACTATCAGCAAAGAGATAAACAAGAAATTATCAGATAGCAAGAAGTACTATACGGAGGATCAAAGTAGCGTGATGTGAGAGAGGATGACTGGGCAATGATATTTTTGGCACTCTAGGGTATTGTTTGGCTTCCCAAATTTATATATCTAAGCACAAATTCTCCTCTGAAGAACAAAATCATATATTTATCTTCCTGTTTGACATCTCCAATCATAACACTGAAGTGTGCTTGTCTCCCCTCCATACACTCTTGTAACAGCACAATAAATAAAACTTTTAAAACAATATCGGAGTACAGTATACCTGAATAGTACAAATTCCATGATCTATTTAATACATGTGTTAAAATAAATCCCTTGAAGCTACTTAGGGGGAAAATAATCACTAACAGAATAGGCAACACAAAATAATTGTTTAGTAAATATTTGTTGAGTAAATGAATAAATGGACTGAGTAATGACCTCCAAGGGTCGGTATATATGATTTCCAACGAATTATTACTTTGATAGCCAGAGAGATGAAAGTTATAAGATATGCATCTTTAGAAATATATCACAAAACCTGGTAACTAAATATTTTAACTCATCAGGAAAGCAAGCATATTGTTAGGCTTCTGCTTCCAACTATAATTGAGTAACTGGAACCTCTCAATAAGAATAACTATAAAATTGGACAAAAATTACAAAGCAGCTGCTTTTAGGCATTAAACAGCAAGCTGCAGAAAACTGTAACCACAATTTTGAGGTGATCAATCACCTCAGTCTTCTACTGGAGGGTCTCCTCTCCTAACACAGAGTAGGAAAAATGAAGACAAGCAGAGCATCAGGTCTTGCTGAACTAAAGAGTTAGGAATCTGAATTCCAGGATGCTGAAATGACTGGAAATTTCAGGACAGGGTACAGAGAAAGGGCATTTGCACTGAGGGGAGTGGGGTGGAGTCCAGGCGTCTATGTGCGGATATCCCATGGGGCCTTGTCCCAGGGCTGGGCTGCACATGTGCAGATTGAAACTCTGTGAAGTCTAGCAGAGATCCTATGCTGCAAGGCTGAGGGCTGAGTGGTGATAGAATAGGTAGTGCAGTGCTGGGAGATGTCAAAGTTCTAGCCCTGCAAGGATGAGAATCCTCACTGAACACCTCAGCCCTCATGGCTTAGGAGTAAGGACCACAGTGTCACAGCCAAGTTCAAATCTGAACCAGACAAGCCTTAATCCAAATGAAACCAAGCTTGAAAAGATCAGAAGGATCTGCTAGCAATTTAACTGTTTGACAGAACAAAATTCATAAAGGAAGATGACATAATCCAGACTCTCTACAGCGTATCATTCACAAAGTCTAGAAAGTAAGATAAAAAGTTACTCCAGGGAATTCCCTGGCAGTCCAGTGGTTAGGACTCAGTGCTCTCACTTAGTTCAGTCCCCGGGTTCAGTCCCTGGGTAAGACCCAGCAAGCAGCCACATGGTGTGGCCAGAAGAAAAAAAAAAAAAGTTATTCCACAAAATTCAATAAAGAGATCTGTTATCAAGAAAAAGCAGTCAGTAGAAATATACTTTTAGAGGACTCAGATATTACAGTTAGCAGACAAGGACTTTAAGGAACTATTATTATAGATATTTTCAAAGGTTTAAAGGAAAAGATTGTCTTGGAGAGTGAACAGATGGGAGTATAAAGAGAAAAATAGACATAAGAATATGGAAATTCAGAAATGTAACAGATCTGCAGTAAAAAAAAAATCATTGTGTTTTATTCTTGGTGCTAGCAAAAGAAAGGTTAAGTGATCTTGAAGACAGATCAATAGAAATTATTGAGTCTGAGTAGAAGAAAGGGTTATTGATCTTGAAGACAGATCAATAGAAATGATCAGATCTGAAGAACAGTGAGAAAGAAGACAGAGGGGGAAAAAAGTGAAGAGAGACTCCGTGATTGGTGAAATAATATCAAACTATCCATGTATTAATGATAGGGAAGAGAGAGAGTGATATGAGAAAAAAGATACTTGAAGAAATAAAGGCCAAAATATTCTCAAATTTGTTGAAAAAGGAACCATCAACTTTCATATGTAATAAGCTCAGCAAAACTCAAGCAGGATAAATACAAAAATGACAACAAAAATACGATAAACTCAAATTTCTGAACACTGAAGATGAAGAGAAAATTCTCAAAGCACCCAGAGGAAAAAACACATGATATATACATGTGAATAAAGATAACAAATGAGGGTTGAAATCTCATCAGAGATAATAAAGCAGTGTCTCTGCTGAAAAAAAATTGTCAGCTTAGACCTTGGGAATTGAGTAAGTGCCTCTAGGCCCCAGTTCTCTACCTTCCCCCAGAATAACACCCCTAATTTCTTTTTGGGTGACAGATAAAGGATCTGAGGCACCTCCACCATTTCTTCAGTTCCAGAGAGCTTTATCTGGTGGAACCAAAACCCATAGTCTTGAGGAAAGATCAGCTTTCCTTCTCATATCTGTGGTTTCTCAGATTTATTTGGTGCCAGCTGGTCTAATATGAGTCTTCACAAATGAACGTGGCCTTCCAACTTAAATCCTGCTGTGCTCATTGGCAAACTTTCCTCTAACCTGAGGATGGAGCTGAGAAATGCCACAGCCAGGAGGGTTCTTTGATGAATTCATCAAGACTGGAGACAGAAGTCATCTTGACAGAACACAAGAACCAAGTGAAATACATATAAGTCAAGATCCCTAGTTTTGGATCCACTTCTAAATATCCTCCCAAGAGTTCTTTTCAGGTTGTTTGCCACCTGGTCCTTCGTCAAGTTGAAGCCAGAAGGTTAAAGCCTCTCCCCACCCCAATGCCTACAGTCCCTCCTTGCTTGGGCTGTAATGCTGACATTTTCTTTTTTTCCCCACATTCAGTGATTCTTTGTGTCAGGTTGAATGGATTTTAAAACATGTAGCTCTTCATGTAAACTTTGAATGATGTGTAATATTAAAAACCAAGACCGTTCCATTTTTTAAGGGATACTTGGAAACACTCAGAGACGCTTTGGGGTTAATCAGAAGGTCAGCAGAGTAAAAGGAGAATTCCCCACTCCATATACATTGCTGCGGAGTCTCTCATTTTTGCTTCCAGAGGAAAAAAATCTGAACTATATGAGAACAGAGAATTTAAAAATAATAACAATAGGAGAGGTTAGGAGTAGAGTTTTTAAATTGTACAAAAAGATTTAGAGGAAAAGTAATGAGGTAATAGTAGACTCAAAATACCATTAAAATAAAAATGAAAAAAATAAGATTTTCATTAATATAGGCTAGAAGTCAAGAAAAACATAAATGTGAAAGAAATAAAGTTTAGATTAAAAAGTTTAAGATCTGTGAGATAAAATGTAAGAGAGGTTCATTAATAATTAATAAAACTTCAGCTCAAAATTTATTGATGATTTGAATGTGAGACCTGACACCATTAAATGCCTAGAAGAAAACATAGGGGGTAAGCTCCTTGACATTGGCCTTGGCAATGAGTTTTAGATTTGACACTAAAAGCAAAGGCAGCAAAAGCAAAAATAAACAATGATGTAGTGGAGCTACATCAAACTAAAAAGCTTCTGCCCAGCAAAGGAAAGCACCAACAAAATGAAAAAGCAACCTATGGAATGGGAGAAAATATTTGCAAAGCACCTATATGATAAGTGTTTAATATCCAAAATATACAAGCCAATCTGCTTTAGGGATCTCCCCCTTTCTCCCACAATTTTATCCGTTTTCCCTAAGATGCAGTTGTATCAGCCCACAAAAGTGAGTCAAGGAGATCACTAGTATCAAAGCTCCAGAAGCATTTCCTAGTGAGGCTTGAGCTCTACAATGGCAGGTGTTTTCAAGTCTCCAGTATCATTTTCCAAGCAGTTTTATTTAAAAGAATATAGTGTAAACTTGGGGAAAGTATTCAAACTCAGTTTACATGCTACCATAAATTAAAAGGTGGATTTAAGGTTAGAAAAATGTCCAGGAAGAAATACACCACCAATAGAAAAAACTATACCACTAAACAAATAATTCTTAATATTCTTATGGCCAAAGACAATAGCAAGCAATTCTTTAAGAGTGCACGCATCTCTATTCTGGAATATGAATGACATTTTCTAAAAGATAAGCATTTAGTGCCACAGCGTTATGGCATCCTGTGGTTAACGTCAACTCTAGTCCTGCATAGCTGTGTTTCTCAAAGGGTAGCCTGAGCATTACTTGCATCAGAATCAGCTGAAGTGCTTGTTAAAAATTCATATTCTGAGGTTATTCTTAGGTTTCAATCCAAATGTAGTGCATCCAAACTTCTGGTCATGGTACCCAGGAGTCTGCTTCTTTAAAACAACTCCTCTCCTCACTCCCACCTTCCAGTAATTGTTGCATGCACTGAAAATTGAAAAGTCACTGTTGTTAGGTTAAGCATGGATCTTGAAAATCATGATTCTACTCCCCAGGCCCAGAAATCAGTAACTTTGCATGTTCCAAAAAGCTCTGATGCTACATGATGACATTTTCCAACAAGCGCTGTTGTGACTCTGCCACCTTTGACATTTGGTTTTTTTAGAAACACACACTAGAGTTTAATGCCAGAAACTTCAGTGCTTTTTTTTTTTTTCCAGAAGTCTTAACATGGATTTCATGTGTCTTACCATGAATGGGCTGAACCTTAGCAGCCCTCATGTTATAGCCTAATAAAGGGGGAATCTAGACATCTTGGAAACTTTGTTGGAATGTCAAACCCAGCAGATTAGTCCAGAGCTGCCAGTACAGCTGGCAGCTGCAGAAATGGGTGGATTAATTGGAGGTAGAGCATAACAGGGCAGAAATAGAGGTACAGGGAGGAGGAATTGGGATTCCTGTCAATTGCAATGTTGTATGCAGCATAGGATGCGGATCTTCTGAAAGGCAGTGTGAGAAAATAGACTCATCACAGTCTAAAAAGTCAAGAACAAGGAAGAATGATGCAGTGACAACCACAAGTTCCATGTTAGTTGCTTGGACCAAAATCTTTGGAGTCATTCTAGATTTCTCTCTCTTTCATTCTCACAATCAGTTCCTCAGGAAATTCTTCAAGCTCTACCTTCAATATTTATCTGACCACTTCACCTCCACTATCACCCCTGGTCTGAAACACTATGTTTTGCCTCCTGACAGGTGTCCCTTGTCCCACCACAATCCGTTCTCAACACAGCAGCAGAGCAGTCATTCAAAATCATAGGCTGTGTCACTCCTGTGCTCAAAGCCCTGCCTCTGTGCCACCGTTCACTCCACGTAAAAGCCCTTCTCCCTCTTCTGCCCCTTGTCTCCTGACCCCATCTCCCATGCTTCTGCCTCATGCTCCTTTTTCTCCAATCCCTTGGACCTCCTTTGCAGTTCCCGTACCACACCTTCTGCCTGGAATGTTCTTGCCCCAGACTTGTGCTTGGCTAATAACCCCATCCCCTCCTTCCATCCTTGTCTCAAATGTCTCTTTCTCACAGAGGCTAGATGTGATCACCCTACTTTAAATTGCCCACCTCTCCCACACACACTCTCAGACCCCTTTCTCTACTCTTCTGTCTTTTTTCATAGCCCTTTTTGCCTTATACCATACTATACCAGTTAGTAGTTTATTAAGCTTATTACTTTTAGGTTTCCCCACTCCCTCAATGAGTATTCCCACTGCAAGAAAGCTGATACCTTTATCTATTTTGTTCTCTACTAAATCCTGAGCATCTCTGTGTACCAGTATGTGCCTGGTACCTAGTAGATGTTCAGTAGACATTTGTTGAGTGAGTTACTTAAGTAAATATTCACAAATATTGATCCTGACAAAGTGTAAGGGGAAATTTAGGAGTAATTACAAAGACTTAAGTAGAGAAAAGTAATTACAATAAGAATCAGGTCTGAGATATGTATAAATAACTGGGTGGGTCAGAAAATCAGAGTGGGCCTGGATCCAAGTAACACATTATGACAATGGTTTACTTGTAGGTGGTAAGTAGTTTTGAGGTTACAGTTCAAGGCTGCCCACAAATCAGGCTTTTGGCCTTTGACTCAGTGTTCCAGGTTGTATTTTATTTTTTAACACCAAGACATTAGAAGGAAAAGCCATAAAATTTCTCTTTTATCAAGTTCATCATCTGTGCAGTGATCAGGAAATGGGACTCTACACTTGGAATTCTATAAATGGAGATTTTGAGAAAAGAATGGAAGATTTCAGGAAAAACAGAAAATCTCATACTGTAGGTATTTACCTCTGTTTGCTTCTAAATAAAGTGTAGAGAGTAATAGTGGCAGCAACCTGCTATGGAGAAACTTGAGTGAATACAAGTTTAGCACCGGTTTTTTTCCCCCAGAAAAACAGGGAAAAGTTGATAAAATATGCCAGTGAATATGACTATGCTTAAGTCATTATCACAGATTATTTTTTCTTCAATATCCCATCAAGCTTGGTATTATGGACTGAATTGTGTTCCCCCCAAATTCATTTGTTAAAGCCCTAACCGCCCATGTGACTTTTTTTGGAGATAGGGTCTTTAAAGAAGTAACTAAGCTTAAATAAGATCAAAAGGGTGGAGCCCTAATCCAATAGGACTGGTGTCCTTAGAAAAAGAGGAAGACGCCAGAGATGAGCGCACAGAGAGAAGATTGTGTGAGGACAGTGAGAAGGCAGCCAGAAGAGAGGCCTCATAGAAACTAACCCTGCCGGCACCTTGATCTTGGACTTGCAGTCTCCAGAACTGTGAGCAAATATACTTCCGTTGTTCAAGCCACCTAGTCTGTGCTATCTTGTTATGGCAGCCCTAACAGACTAATACACTTGATCATCAGAACAATTATATTTGGAGGAGCTCAGCAAGTCTCTGGAGCTAGTTGCAGGCCTTGTTTGATTAGATATTCCAACTTTTTAAATAACCCTTTTTAAAGCGAAAGTTGCAGTTCTTTGAAATTCTAACTGCTAAGGTTCTCTGTCATTATATTGTGGATAACATACAGGCTCCAAACTGCTTCTTTTAATTTACATTGTCTATTAATGTTATTTTCCAAGTTAGGGACATTGTAAATGGTAACTTGAGTCAATAATAGTGTGTTGTTGGAAGATTTCAGTGTGACTTTTATATAGATTATTCGACAATATGTCCTGTATTTTTTAAAAAAAGAAAGAAAAAAAAGGAAAAAAAAACCTTCATACTGCAGTGTTATGACAGATGGTACATCCCTGTAGTAGGAGAGTGATGTCCTCGTCAAGCTGTTGATACAGTTTGTGAAATTTAAATCCTAATGTGATTGACATTGCTATGAAGGTATATATTTTGAACAGTCCCATGTATTTTTAAATGTTCTTGTTTTATAGGAATCAGGGTCCCTGAGAGAAATTACCTGACATATGTTTGTCCCTATAAATACTTAAAAGGATAGCACAGTTCTGTTTTATTTGAGTCAAGACACGAGGATAGTCGGGGGAGTTTGGCGTTGTAAGCATAGGCATATGAACCTCTCTCTGTAGTTTCCTAAAATGACCAGTGGAATATACAAATAGAGGAAAAACCTGTGTCAGTCCTTGAAGCCAGGAGAGAGCCCGTCCAGAGGCTAGACCCTTAAAGGAGTTTCTATTTGCTAGGGGTGATATTGATGTAAGATGGAAGGAACAGAGGCACCTGGGGGATTGACTAGAATTCCTGAGAGAAGTAGGAAGGGATCTGACAGTCCTCTCCCTGGCATCAGCACAGCAGAGTGAAGGCTGCAGACAAAAGAAGTAACAGGCCCATCACTTGGTGCCCTCCTAACTCTGCTGACAGCACACCAGCCGCAGGGTGGGTGGAGTCCTTTATAGGGAGAAGATGGCCTTCTTAAAAGTCTGCCCAGTCTGTCAAGTTTACAACACTGTTAGTGTTCATGGGCTAGCTCCTTCCCCACCGTCAGTCTCCTTAACACCCATAATTGAAAAGTTAAAACTAGAATATATAGCTGAGAAGAAAAGAAAGAGGAATGCTCTCTTCTTATTTTAATCTGGGCCTAAATATTCATTATTGGGATATTTGGGAAGAACCTTACCTAAATTTATGAAATGTATCCAGTGCAACTTTCACTTGACTATTAAAACCAAGATAGAGCAAGCCTGGGCTTTAACCCCCAAAGAATAAGCAAACAGAAAAATCAGAAAAATGTAAATATACCACAGTTTCAAACATAGGGACCATTCAAATACCTTAGCTCTGAAATTGTCTAATATAAGAAAAACAAAATTAAAAAATGTTTTGTGGCCTCAGATGTTTTGATTTGTGACCTCAACACAATTCAAGAGGTTATCCAAAGAGCAAGGACAAGCAAGCACAAAGAGGAAGAAAGCTGTGGCCAAACAGGATGGCCTGGGGCTGAAAATCATGGCTATCAGTACGTGAGCTGCACAGAAGCAGCGATGGTCCATCGGATACTGAAAACATTAATTATGGTATAGAAAATGCACTCAAGACTGTCATGTATGCTTCCTAAGTAAACTATATGTGTTAATATAAGAAATGATTAATCCAAAACAATAGCTCTATAATGAATTAATCATAGGCAGAAAGGACTGGCAGTAAGCTTCAAAGCACATTAAATACCGAGAGATAATTCTCAACCATCATTTTAAATATGGTTGCAAAATTAATTAAAGAATAAGTGTATTATCTTAAAACAATGCCCTCTATTATTAAGAAGGAAGTGGGTTTTATGTCCCCATTAACTATACCAGCCCATGAAAGATAAAAGAAACTTCCGTGAATAAAGTTTAGTACAAGAACATCTTCAAAAAGCTTTAAGCAACCACTGATACATGTAGAATTTGATTAATTTTCAGGACATAGGCTTTATTTGCTTGACATCAGTTCTTACATCTAGCGGTAAGTGAGGGTTGAATAAACCATCAATAGAACTTTAGTGGAATTCAAACTACTTTGGTTAAATATACCCTAAATTACTATCACATACTTGTAATAATTAAGAAAAACCAACAAACCATCATTGCCACTGCCATTGACCCTATAGCACCCTTAGGCATAACGTTCCTAACACAGTGGCAGAGCTTTGCACAGAGTAGGCATCTAATATTTATTTTAACACTTTGAGCAATATAAGAACAAAGGAAAGGAAAGCCATTTGTAACTGATTTTATTTATAGATCTTTGGAATCTCTTTTGTTAGCAGGCATCCTTATGTTTAATAATAGTGTTTGGTCAGTTCCTATACTGAAACTAAGACTTAAATCCAAGAGAATTTCCTTGTACTTTTGAATTAGCAATGAAATAAGCTTCTTTAAAGAAGCAGTGCTATTTCAAGAAAAAGATAGATTTTCAGGGAAGACAGTGGAAAATAAATACAGTATCAGGAGACTTTGAATGCCTAAAATGCTCAGCCATTTTGCTAAATGGATGAATGAATTATTAAACCTATTGCACTTTTCTCAACCTTTGAACCCTAATATATCTTTCGAATGACTCACAAAAGGCGTATTGTTGTACAAATAGGTCTGAAGTAGGCTGGGTGTGAGATCTGTCATTTAGAATGTTTTAAGAATCCAAATATATAATTTCGTGATAAAAAAAGTTTAAAATACACATGTGTATTTTTTAGGCATTAGAACAAAAATTACTTAGTTTTAAAAATTTAGTATTAAAAATAGATGAGAATCTAAAATGTTTCTTATTAAAATACTGAGGACTCACTTGCCAGATAAATATCACTTCCAGTTTCTTCTGTCACCCCCACAGCAGTAATCAAATAGACTGTTTAAAAAATGTGTATGAGGCTCCCCTGGTGGTGCAGTGGTTGAGAGTCCGCCTGCCGATGCCGGTTCGGGAAGATCCCACATGCCGCGGAGCGGCTGGGCCCATGAGCCATGGCCGCTGAGCTTGTGCGTCCGGAGCCTGTGCTCTGCAACGGGAGAGGCCACAACAGTGAGAGGCCCTCGTACCGAAAAAAAAAAAAAAAATGTGTATGTCTTCTACTCAGGCCACCCTTCATATTATAGACTTCTAGGAGTTGGAGTTAAATGGGGGAAGAATGTGGCTTCTACTAATTGTCATATCATAGTATATAGCAAAGTGGATAAGAGCATGGTCTCTGAAGTCAGATACCAGCTACCTCCGATTAGCTGTGTGACCTTAGGCAAGTTACTTAATCTCTCTGTGCCTCAGTTTCCTCATCTCCAAATTTGGGATTACTACTTTTGTACCTACTTCATGAGATTGCTGTGAGGATTAAAAGAATTTATTTGCTAAATTAAATATAAGTATTTACTATTATTATTAAGATTATAGGTGCAGAACATCCCATTTTAATAGTAATTTAGTTGGACAGCCAGTTCTTGATATCTTGTAGAATGAAAATTTAGTTCCATTCCCAACTGATGTATGAAAGAATAATTTTCAGTGATTGACCACCAGGGCTGATGCTGGATTATCTTTTTGTGTGTGTGTGTGTGGTATGCAGGCCTCTCGCTGTTGCGGCCTCTCCCGTTGTGGAGCACAGGCTCCGGACGTGCAGGCTCAGCGGCCATGGCTCACAGGCCCAGCCGCTCCGCCGCACGTGGGATCTTCCCGGACCGGGGCACAAACCAGTGTCCCCTGCATCGGCAGGCGGACTCTCAACCACTGCGCCACCAGGGAAGCCCCAGGATTATCTTGATAGCCTCATTTTACTATTATGACATACATATACAATATTAATAATCCCCATTAACTGTACTTCAATACATTATGACCTATTTCAAATGGATTTGCATGTGTGTGTGTGTGTCATTTCATTACATATTGTTACATATTATTGAAGCTCCCTCACTTATCCTTCCAAGATTGCATAGAGTAGTACTTAGAAGTACACACTGAAGATTATGGAACCAAACTGCCTGGATATGAGTCCAAAATATACTATCTCCTAGCTGTGTGACTTTGGGAAAGTTCCTTAACCTTTCCGTATTCAGTTTCCCCATTTGGAAATAATTATCCACCACCACCACCGCAAATGGGGATAATTGAAATACCTATCCCATGGGGTTTTGAGGGAATTACATGAATTAATATTTGTGAAGTACTTGGAGCACCATAGCATTGCCTGGTACATTGTAAATGCCAGTAAGCATTTGTTATTAAATAACTCACATCCACTCCATCACAGGATGTGGGACTCCTATTCTCAATTTTATGTTTAACATTCCTTGCTTTTCTTTATGTATTTGACATGCCCAAGCTTTTCAGCCAAAGACCACCAGCTACACACCTGTGTTTGAACAAGTTGGGTTTATTACTTTTTGCAGCAAGGGAGAGCCCATACCCTGGGCAACCAGGGGCATCTCAGTAAGAGGGTCAGAAAGCACTTATATTAGGATTTGGGCTTCAGTTAAGTAATTATTTTAGGGGGCTTTAAATAAGTGAGCTTTGCTGTGGATTGAATGCTGTAAGGAAGCAAGAGTAATTCTATAACCAGGTATCTTAATAAACCTTATTTTTGGAAGTAGGAAAGACTAGAGGGAGTCTAAAGCTGTAACTGATAAAGAAGCAGAACTCACTCATATTAGCTGGGAGATGGGAATATGTGATATTTTGGCTGTTCCCATGGTGACCTTGTTTTTAGTTAGACAAATGAAGTAGTCTTACTTTTTGTCTTACTCCATCATAGCCTAGCTGAAAAGATCAGGCCAGTTCCCAGACAATGGTGGCCACTCTCCTCTTTTCCAGACTTACGTATTTATCCCAAAACATGGTGATAATGCTTGCTTTTTAAAACTTTATATGAATAGTATCATTTAGTACAGAAGTCCCCAACCCCCATGCTGTGGACCACTTTCTGTGGTAACTGGTCCCTGGTGCCAAAAAGGTTGGGGACTGCTGATTTAGTATATATTCTTCTTTGGCTTGCTTTCTTCACTCTTTGTTACATATTTGTGGGTTTCATCATATCAGCGATTGTCCTGTAGTTTATTTATTTCCACCTCTGTATAGCATTGTATTGACACCATAGTATTGACACCATAATTTAATATCCATTCCCTTTTTGTTGGATACCTGAGTTACTCCTAGATATTTGCAGTTATAAACAATGCTACAATGACAGTTCTTATAAATATCTCCTGGGGTAAATGTCTGATGTCTGATAGCTTTTTCCAGACTGTATACCTGGGAGTATGCCTGTCTTCAAACATGCTAGAAAATTCCAAGTTATTTTCCAAAATGGGTAAAACAATTTAAATTTCTACCAGCAGTGTTTAACTGCTCTGGCTGCTTCACATCTTCTCCAGCACTTGGTATTGTCAAACATGTACATTTTCTGATAAACTAGTGGATATAAAATGTCATTTCAGATGTTATTTTTTTATTAAGTCTGATAATATTTGAGTTATAGTGATTTATACTCTTGCATTCATTTCTTCCATCTTATTTTATTCTTTGTTACATTTTTTCTGTTTCATTGTTTCTTCTTTCTTGCCTTCCTTTGAATTTATTGCAACAGTTTTGCTATTGTTGCATTTTTTCCCTTGGTTTGGAAGTTACACATCCTTATCCTATTTATATAAAGAGATTACCTTAAAATATTAAGGTTCAGACCTAAATGAATACAATCTATAATTAATATATTTACCTTGCTAAGGGCTTTAAACTGCTTTACCTCTGATTACCTTTCACCAACTTACATATTATGTAGTCTTGTATTTTAGTTCTATACTGCTGTTTATAACTGTCTGTATTAGTTTTCTATCATTGCCATAACAAAGTACCAAAAACTTAACATTTTATCTTATAGTTTTGTAGGTCGAAAGTCTGACATGGTTCTCACCTGGCTAAAATCAGGGGCTTAGCACAGCTGCATTCCTTTCTAGAAGCTCTAGAGAAGCATCTGTTTCCTTGCCCATTCGGCTTGTTGGCAGAATTCAGTTTCTTGCAGTTGGAAAAGTAAGATCTCCATTTCCTTGCTAGTTAGGGACTGTCCCCAGCTTCTAGAGGCCACATTCCTTGGCCTTTACACCCTCTTCTCCAAAGCCAGAATGGCAAATCAGGTACCTCTCATGCTTTGAATCTCTCCTCCTCCTTCTTCCATCTAACCTTTCTGACCAGCTGAGAAAGGTTTTCTGCTTTTTAGGACTCATGTGGTTAGATTAGGCCAATTTAGATAATCCAGGATAGTTTCCACATCTCAGGGTTTGAATCCTGAATCACAGCTGCAAAGTCCTTTTTCCCATTAAGATAACATATTCACAAATTCAGAGGATTAAAGCATGGGATCTTTGGGGGACCATTATTCTGCCTACCACACTCCCCTATTTAATCATCATAATTATGCTTTTACAGTCAACGTTTACTTTTACTCACATTTAATATTTTCTTTGGCCACCATTCCATCTGGCATCTTAGACCCTGCTTCTCTGTTCACTGTCCTTTGTATGAGAAATAAATCCTTTAGAAATTTCCTTAATGATGGTTTGTTATAGCTTAACTCTCATTTTCTGTCTGAAAATGCCTTCCTTTGTCCCTGGTAATTAAAGAACTCTGGATATGCAAGTTCTATGACCTGGGATCAGTACTGCCTCAAGGGAGGGGCCAGCTTTAGGACTCTGGTACCATACCAGATTCATGCTGTGGATTTGGGGAATCATTTGAGGATTTTCCTTTCTTGTGATCCTAGTTATAAAATTGAAAGGTTTTATTTTTTAAATAACATATAGGCTTCTGCTTCCAGGAATATAGAAAAGATGTAATTTTTCCTAATTCTCTTACTAAATTAAAAAAAAATTCTGAACATTATATAGTAAACAGACCATTAAGATGACTCTGAAAGTCGGAGAGGGAGGCAGGCAAGCTAGAGATTTTAAGACTCAAGAAATGACAAGATGCTCAGTTCCCTTTTGCCTCCCACATCTCAGACTTGTAGTGAGAGAAGACCACCACTCATAAACACCAGTGGGAGCAGATTTTAAAAGACCCTAACAGATGCTTATTCAGGCAATTTGCTTCTAACACAATATAAAAATTAAAATTAATTTGCTTCTAACACAATATAAAAATTAAAATATATTCTGTACCTATAAAAATTTAGACTTATAAGGAGAAAAAACACAAATTGGTAAAGTGGATTTAAAAATATGACCCAACTATACACATTCAACAAGAAACTCACTTCAAATATAGCAATATCCCAGGTTGAAAGTAAATAATGAAAAATGATAAATCATGAAAATATTATTCAAAGAGAAGCAGGAGTAGCTATATTAATATCTGATAAATTAGACATCAGAGCAAAGAAAATTACCAGAAACAGAGAAGGACATTATATAATGATAAAGGGTCAATCCACCAAGAAGATAATGAAATCTTACATGTATATGCACTGAACAACATACTACAAAATATGTGAACAAAAACTGATAGAACTGAAAGGAGAAATACACAAATCCACAATTAAAGTTGGAGATGACAACATTCTACTCCTCATACAGAAATCAGCAAGGATACAGAAGAACTCAACAACATCAACCAACAGAATTTATTAAGCATTTGTAGAACACTCCAACAACAGAACACGTTTCCTTTTCAGGTATCTGTGAAACATCTACTAAGATAGACCATACCCTGATCCATAAAACAAAGTTCAGCAAATTTCAAAGAATTTAAATCATACACAGTGTGTTCTCTGAGCACAGTGGGAACCAAATTAGAATTCTATCACAGAAAGATAACAGTCTCCAAACACTTGGAAACTCAACAACCAATTTCTAAATAAGCCATGTGTGAAAGAGGAATTCTCAAAGAAAATCAAAATACTTGAACTGAATTAAATGAAAATATAACATATAAAAATCTGTGAGACATAGCTAACCAGTGCTGAAAAAGAAATTTATAACACTAAATGCTTACATTAGAAGAGGATAAGACACAAATCAATGATATGAACTCCCACTTAAAGAACCAAGAAAAAAGAGAGCAAAATAAGATGAAAGCCAACAAAAGGAAGAAAATAATAAAAATAAGAACAGAAATCAGTGAAATTGAAAACCAAAACAATAGAGAAAATCAGTGAAACAAAGAGCTGGTTCTTTGAACAGACTATTAATGTTGAAAACTCTAGCAAGACTACTAAAGTAAAAAAGGGAGAAGACACAAATCACCAACATCAGGAATAAAACAGAGGCTATCACTATTGACCTTACAGACAGCAAAATAACAGAGGAATACCACAGACAACTTTATAAACATATATTTGACAACTTAGACTAAATAGAAGGAATTTAAAAAATAAAAATAAAAAAACTATAAACTACTGTAACTCACTCAATGTGAAACAGATCTTTTCTATCCAGAAAATAGGAAAAGAGGGAACAGAGACCAAGATATTAGAACGAAAAGAAAACTACAGACCAAAATCTCTCATAAATACAGATACAGAAATCCTTAACAAAAATATTAGCAATTAGAATTCAGTAATACATTATAAGAATTGAAGACTAGGACCAAGTACAGTGTATTCAGGGACGCATGGCTGGTTCAATGTTGGAAAATCAGTTAATATAATCCACCATATTAACAGGCTAAAGAAAAAAAAATCACATGATAACATCAAACAATGGAGGAAAAGCATCTGACACAATTCAACACCCATTCATAATAAAAACTCTCAGAAAAATAAGAATGGAGAGAAACATCCTCAACTTGGTACAGATCATCTGCAAAAACCTACAGGTAACATCATGCTTAATGGCGAAAGACTGAATTCTTTCTCTCTAAGATTAGGAGCAAAGTGGCTGTAGGCAATCCTTGTAGCTTCATCACTCCATCTCTCTCCATTATTGCAGTGCCTTCCTTTCTGTGTGTCTTCACATGGACTTCTTATAAGGACACCAGTCATTGGATTTAGGACTCACTTGAATCCAGTAGGACCTCATTAGCTAATTACATTTGCAATGACCCTATATCCAAATAAGGTTGTGTTCTGAGTTTTTAGTAGACATTTGAGCAGGGGGCAGCACTATTCAACCCAGTACATGTACCCTGGCTGTATCAATGCCAGTATTCTGATTGTGGTATTATACTATAGTTTTGTGAGATCTGACTATTGGGGGAAACTGGGTAAAGGGTATGTGGTATCTCTGTGAGGTTACAATTTCATGTGTATCTACAATTATCTCAGAATAAAACATTTAATTCAAAAAGTTATATATTCACTGTTCTTAGGGATTATACAGTGAATATATTTTCAGAGTACCTCATTGGCCACATTACTGGAAACAGATGATTTAAGTTTACCTCCTATAATGAATTTCTTTTCCATCGTAATACTCTGAATATACAAATATAAAAATATTTCAGACCTACCTACAAAAATGCACCAGTTTCATTTTTTTGTTTGTTTTATTAAGTCCTGAAAAGTTCAGACATTCTTTTATGACCCTGTGAAGCGTACAAAGTACATATAATTGAAAACCCTGTAAGTCGTATGAGAACAATAAAAGGTCTCCTTTATTTTCAAGAGATCAACAATAAGACAAAAAAAATCTAATATATACTTCCTTGGAACTTGTACTGGATGAACAATTTCTTTATAATTTCTAGTAAAATTATATAAGAATAATGACTGGGCCACTTTAGAAAATTTAGTTGTCGATATTTGAGAACAAGGGATCAGCAATAAACACTACATTATGTAATACACAACTATAGGAATTATGTCCCACAGATTAAATTAGAACCCAGTAAGATCTCCTAGGTCTGTTCTTTACTTCATTATTGAATCACACTGATTCCAAATAAATCTTGGGCAATTGCCAAAAAAAAAAGACCACTTTTGAGGAGTTAAACTAGTATCTGTGATTTACATTAATCAGCATATATACTGTTTATGGGCACAGATTTGACTCTGTTGAAACTGTGCTCTCACTACGCAAGGCCCTCTCTTTTTCTGGCTGTAGTTTTGTCCTGGTACCTCCACTGGTCAATCTGTGCTATGGGCATGAGGCTTGAAGTGGTAGCCTCACATTTGCCAACTCTTTGTATGCCAGGGAAGGTCTAAGATAGAACCCCACCAGTTAGATCAATAATTGTGTGATTCATATTTGTAAAACCAGCCGAGAACATTTATTTACGGTGTTTTTTTAAATAAAAAGTTGAAAATGCAAAAAACAGAAAAAATCAGCATATACTGGATAAGAAAACCTATAATGAAAATCACCAAAGGAATAGAATCATACAGAAAATACTCTCCCCCTGTCTTTCTTTGATTAATGAAAGATAGACAGACAGATAGATAGATAGAAAATTATCTGTAAAATTGAGGCTATTGTCAACTGAAAAAAAAAAAAGCACAATGTTGAGAGTTGTGAGTTAAGTTTATTTGGGGCAGATTGAGGTCTATAGTCCGGGAGACAGCATTTCATATAGCTCTGAGAAACTGCTCCAAAGAGGTAAGGGGGGAAGGTCAGTGTATATGTGATTTTGGTGAAGGGGGAGTACATGCAACCAAGCACACATTTTTGCAGAAGGTTGCTGCTAGTCACAAGGAGCAGACATCACCATGAAGGATTTTAGTGCCATTTCAGCTATGGGGAGTCGCGAGAATTGGGCTCATAAAATCTTCTCCTGAAAATATCTATCTGAAGGCCTGTTTTGCCAGTTTTTCCCAGAGCACAGGGTGCCTCCTTCCTGGTCTCCACCCTGCACTCCTTTCAGGGTATGTGGAAGGTCAGCAGCTTACGGTTTAATCCTTGTAGAAGCAGATAGCAAGTACCACTTTTTAGTTGGTACTATTTTTCAAGGACTGTATTATCTCTGTGTTGATTTGCTCAGCTTAGCAGAAGATTTTAAGAGTATTTTGCTTCAAGCAACACTTCCTTAAACCTTTATTTGTCACATTTCTCTTTTAATAGCTCAAGAAGAATCTGTGACCGATTTTTCTATTTGATTTATTCAAAATACACCAAGAGCTAACATTAAGCTTTAGAAAAATGGCCAGGAATTAATGTTTGTACCTTTTTCCTTAATAAAAACTGTATTTTCCTCCTACAGTTTTCAGTCTTATATATAAAATAAATTTCTTCAGGCTGTAATCATAGCTCTCACAATTGCATGCTCAGTAGACTTCCCTTTATAGTAACTGTAATTTCCAACACTATATAATAACACTAAAGACTAAAGTTACTTTTAGTCAATTGAAAGGAAAAAAATGGAGACTTTTCAGGTAATTATACATATAACCACTAATTTAAATGATAGTCTGAAGGATTCAACAAGTGAAGGAATCGCGTATGTTAATTTGCAGTTATAGGAGTTTTTCTTCATATTGTAGACTTATATTAGTCAAGATTCTCTGGAGAAACAGAACCAATAGTATATATACAGGTATGTAAGAGGAGATTTATTATAGGAATCAGCTCCTGGGATCCTGGGAGTGGGCCACTGGTGTAATACCCAGTTTCCCAGAACCAGGAACTCTGATGTCCAGGGGGAAGAGAAGATGGATATCCCAACTCAGGAAGAGAAGGAATGTACCCTTCCTTCACCTTTTCGTTCTATTCAGGCCTCAATGGATTGGATGATGCCCCGCCCACAGTGGTGAGGGCAATCTGCTTTACTTAGTCTACTGATTCAAATGCTAATCGCTTCCAGAAACACACTCACAGAAACACCCAGAAACAGTGTTTTACCAGCTATGTGGGCATCCCTTAGCCCAGGCAAGTTAACGCATGAAATTAACCATCACAAGACTCTTACACCTGTAAAAATATTAAAAACAAATCGTTTTATGTGAGATATGTATCATTGATGTCATTTTTTTATATTCAGAGAAATGAAACATTTATTCCTGTATTTTCTGTCATCAGTGTGCCAAGCACTTTCACTGTTGGAAAGCAATCCAATGAATCATTTTTGGCTTTGCCTAATGTTATGATACAAATTAGCAACAATTCTGATAAGCTTAAGTGAGAATGCTCTTGGTGCTCATGCTAAGCAAATTAGGGATGCCCAGTCATTTATTTTCACTGCAGTGTGTGTGTGTGTGTGTGTGTTCCGGGGTGGGGTGGGGGATGGGGGGGCGGAGAGTGGGAGGGGATGAAAATAAGTACTCCTAGGAAGAAAAAATAAAAACAAAATCTATAGAATATTTTTCAGAACTGAAAAGCTGTGGCAGAAAGAGGAGATAATAGTCTTTAGGTAGCATTTATGATTCTGTGTGCAGAAAGTTGAGGGATATACAAGTATCTACAGTTTGCTTATTTCAGGCTTCTATGCTACATGCATGGGCATTTCAAAGTATCAGAGAGTAACAGGGGCTAGCTTTTATTAAAGGAAATGTGTGTCTTAAGACATTTACTCCTCAAAATTTTTATGACAGTAGTAAACTTGATTCTCTTGTGATGTCCATAAAGTTTTAAGTATCATTCTTACTCAGTCATTTTTAATCAGAACTGTGGACACCTTCTGACGTTAACTATCAAATACCTGTGCTGTACAAAATAGCCAAACTGCAGTCATCATAGCAGAAGAGAAGCAAGGGCTAGCAGTATTTATACACAGTTCATTGGTCAACTGATGAACATACGTGGACAATTATAAATTTGTCCCCTTAGCAATTCTGAGCTTTGGATCACATATGCAAATAGTATATTCTTTAAAGTTCTGGAAAGTATCTGGTGAGTCATGCAGTCAGAGATAGAGATGCCCCATTTGGTGGCCCGAGCTCTTCCTTCATCATATCTATCAGTCACCTTTCTGCAGACCAAAAGGGAAGGGGGCCTTCTCTGCCAGAGCCACTCAGTGGAGATTTTTTCCATGTACGTTAAAGCTGTAGTTCCCCTCCTACTCTGTTCAGTCCTCTAAATTCTCCTCTTTTAGAACCTAACTATAAAATTTTAGAAATAAAATTAACTGTAAGGATTATTTTACTGACTAGGAAAGTTAGACTCAGCATTATTAATGGCATGACTAATTAGTGGTGAAGCTGGTGATCAAACAGTCTGCAAGCCTTCTAGCCCAGTTTCCTCTGACTGTACTACACTGCTTCTTTTCCCCCCACTCCTTCTGTCTCCTTTTATTCTCAGGATGGAGCTGAGAAGCATTCGAGTAATGTCTTGGTGGCGCTTCTTTAAGCATTTTCCTTCTCCGTTCACAAAACTGCTCTGAAAAACCGTATTATTGACCATAACAACCTGTTTAATTCTTAAGGAACCTCTGTTTTTCTCCAAACAGCCTCAAAACCAGTGGACTTGAAATCATGTGCTGGCCCTATCCCTAATACGACACAGCTGTGCCACATTCCCTGTCCTATTGAATGTGAGGTTTCACCCTGGACAGCTTGGGGACCTTGTACTTACGAAAATTGTAATGACCAGCAAGGCAAAAAAGGTATGTAATATTAAAATGGCATGCTTAAAACTCCCATCAAATTGGGTCAAACCATGAATTATTAACAAGTGCTGCTCTGTGTTCCTGTGATCATTCGTTTGCAGTATTTTCCAGAATGGCTAAAGAGTATTGATCTTTAGCACAAAAGAATTATAAACCTATTCTGGTGATGATACCAGAAGATTAAAACTGCAGAACGTAGGCAAGATGCTTGTTAATTTAGACAACAGATGGAGAGCATCTGACGCAGTTGGTGCAGTGGTTAAGATGAGCTGTGGTGTCAGACTGACGTGGATTGGAAAACCTAGTCTGTCCTCTGTTGTTTAGATAAGTTAATTAACTTATTTAAATCTTTGTTCCCTTACCTGTAAAAGGGATGTAATATGATCTGGTACCCAAATTTTCTTTAAAGACTCAATGAGATAAACATAAAGCACTTATTTCATTGCCTGACCTGTAGCTAGTGCCTAATAAACAGAACTACTTATTACTTTGAAGGTAAACAAACTAATAATAAATATTGCTTTTATGATGCAAATAATATATCTAAAAGGAATAGAATAAATGCAATTGTTTACTACATGTTCGGCCTGGTAGAGTAATTTTCACATGATCTAGTAATTGAAAACATTTTTCTATTTTGATTCAAAGGACAGTTTTCTAGTGATTCCAATATATTCACATAGCAGTAGACAGACTTATTAATTTTGTTATACATTGTCAGAAAGGGCAACACTTAGGTGTTATTAAAGCACATAGCAGGACTTTGAATACTCCTTGTTAGAGCCCAGATGGTTTATATCCCGAGTTCAAATTTCTGGAGAGTCTAAATTCAACTAAGCCTTCAAGAGACAGTTTCCTGAAACCATCCAACTTCTCAGAGGTTCCTTTTCAAATTTAACCAGGTGATCCTGTTGAGGAATTCAAAGTAATAGCACTTGTGTCTGGTCATGAATATTTCTGAATAGGTTGAGATTTTATTGTGTCTTTGAACATTTTACAACTACAGACTTTCCAAATCAACCAATCACCTCTCTCTCTGTCTCTCTTTCTCTTTATCTCTCTCCAGCCCATTCTTGCTTGACTTTTACTGTAGTAAGCTGACACCAAAAGTCCCTCTTTGGCCATTCTGTTTATTCATTTAATAAATTGTTAATGAGCTCATATTAATCTAGAGTGTGAGGATACACTAGTGATTAAAGCAGATATGAATTCTACCCTCTACCCTCATCCAGCTTTCACTTGGAGTTTCATTCAGCCTTCTGAAGTATTCAGCGCATGATGGTAACAGTAAATATTTTCCTTCCCCAACAATTCAGGTTTTAAACTGAGGAAACGGCACATTACCAATGAGCCCACTGGAGGCTCTGGGGGCGCTGGCAGCTGCCCTCACTTACTGGAAGCCATTCCCTGTGAGGAGCCATCCTGCTATGACTGGAAAGCAGTGAGGCTAGGAGACTGTGAACCAGATAATGGAAGGGAGTGTGGTCCAGGCACTCAAATTCAAGAGGTTGTGTGCATCAACAGTGATGGTGAGAAAGATTATCTATCCTGTTTTTATGGATGTCTGTTTGACCCTGGAGATACAGTTTTCCTTATGTTAAAATCTCATGTCTTCTCACATCATAGCTGGTTCCATTTACAAACACAGAAATAGCTGCCCCTTCCTTTCCTTCCTTTCCTCCCCTCCCTCCCCTCCCTCCCCTCCCTCCCCTCCCTCCCCTCCCTCCCTCCCTCCTTTCCTCCTTTCCTTCCTCCCTTCCTTCCTTTCTTCCTTCCTGATGGTGGCTGTGGAGAGGGTCTTGAACAATCACAAGGTATTCTTTACTTTGAAAACAGGTATCATAGAATAAGAAACCATCATCAAGGCAATGTGTAAAATTGACAAATTTTAAAATAACAAGGAAAGGTAACATTTTTCTAAGTGTTTTATTTTCCTATTTGCCATGGAAAGTGATATGTAAATAATGAAGGGTTGTAAGCATTGGTTGACTTGCCTTTAGAAGCCTTCGTCTCCCACCCTGATACTGTGTCCTAGTAATATATTTTAATTTCCAGACTTCCAAGCCACGAGGCCTATTGCAGCCTAGAGTTCCTGAATCAACCTTCTGAGCTCTAGGGCCTCCCTTCTAGGAATGTCATAGAGCCACTGGGACAGGGATTTTCCACAAAGTTCTTTCCTTGAACCATAGGAATTACCTTGGACTTTTACGACTGATTTTTGTTGGATAAAATATCCTGTCTTGCTTTCAGCCCTGACTTAAGATCTTTACATTCTTTCCAAGAGTGCTGCAACTGTTTCAGGGAGATTCCCCCTTATTGTTCAGCAATGCCTGAATCACACTTAGGAAACAAAGAACTCCCCGAGACGTAGTGTAAAACCTCTGGCTAAGAGCATCTTCAAGGTTCTTCCAACTCTGAGACTCTGCACATCAGAGCAGCATGAGCACCACACCCCAGGGTCCCACGGTTGACAGTTGATGCTGTTTACAGCATATGCAGGAACATTCTGGTGCCCCCTCAGGGGCACTGGAACATCTGGTAACCGTCGTGATTCCTTCCATCGTATTTTCTTCCAGCAAGCAGAATTGTTACCTCCTGTGACTCAATCACTGCTCAGTAGAGAAAGATACTCTCTGGGGTAAGAGACTGACAGACACTGCTAGTACTGAGAAATTAGCCTTTCAACTTTGAAACCTACAGTGCTGTCTTTGTCCAGGGTCCAAGGTAGTCATGCAGGACAGCTAAAATCTGAACCAGCACTTGAAGTTGGAAGGTGAAGAGGGGATTATTGCCCCAGCTATTTTACGATGAATGCCGCTTTTTTCTCTGTAGTATCATTAGTGACTTCCTTAATGATACTGCTTCTTGATTCCTTTTTCTCAATTTAAATAATTTTTCTTATCCTCCTATAGACCTAGGGAGGAACTGGGATCCCAGATATTATAAAAAGTATATTTGCATGGACTAAGTTGAAAAAAACTCTTAAGATGAAAAGTTAGTTGTGCATGGAACCTCTGCCTAAATATTATAAAATGAAAAATCAGGTCTCACGTATTGCAGTGGTCTTCCTGGATGTTTGTGCAAATTGAGTATATTTGAAATGTACTGGAGGAGGTGGCTATTTTAAAAACAACAGTGGTTAATTTTAATTCTGTCAGCTAAAAAGTACTATGTAGCACATATAATCACCTCCTAAATTGTCTTGTGGAACATTAAAGAACAAGAAGAAGAATGAGTTAGATATGTCTAGTTATGTTGGAAAGTAATGTATGTTATAACCTAAAAGGCAAATTGATAACTCAGTATACATAAGCTGGTTTCACTTTGTCCACCTAACAAACAGAATTAATTTTAAAAGGTCAGAAATGTGTTGCTAACATTCAGTTTGTTATTATTGTTCATTATCAGGACATCTCCTCTGTCATCACATTTTACTCCCTGACATATATTAGTTATTGTGCGATTCAGTGTTTTAACTGCCTCAACTACAGGAATATAGAAAATCAAGAAAATGTTTTATTATAAATCCTAGAGGCTGTTCAAATTTATATATAACTGAAACATAATTGTGCTGTGCGAATCAGTGCAAAAGCTGGAGACCTGTAAATACTACAACCGTATTATGTGGTCACCTGGGAAGTGTTTAGCAGCTGCACCAAATGTCGTTTTGTAATTAAATCGAGCCCAGGGAATTAAAGTTGATTAGTTGTACAGACTCTACCTCTAGGCCTGGCTGTGGCTATAGATTTTGTTTTATAATTAAGTTAAAGCTCAACTAGGGAAGTGAAGAATTAGAGCCTAATTCTCGAGTGAATCTAGCAAATAGTAGAAAGACTGTTTTTTCTCCCACCTTCCTCACAAATTTCACCACTTTGTTAATGATCTATCTCAAAGCATTTAAAGTCTCTTTTTTTCTGAAGTGTTCTTTACCCAGGCTTCTGAGATCATTAGGATTGGCTGCTGCTGTGATTGTCCATTTTCCAGTTATCTTCTCAGGAACAGGGTTGACAGAGGGTTGAGAGAGCACCCAGGAGGAGTTTCATGTAGATTGTCTGACAGAGGGGTGTAACAAAAATGCAAGGTGAAAGAGATCTCAGAAGACAACTAGACTGTCCAGGAAGAGAGAAACATTTTATGTGTAACAGAAAAAAATATTACTCATAATTTAAAGATTGTCAGAAAAGCAATCCCAGACCTGTGGGCACACATAGAGGAACTACTCTAAAGGTCTGGTGGTAATGCGTCAGGGTGCCGAGTGGAATCCTAGAGAATGTTAAACCTATGAGAAAACCCCAAATCTGCTTTCTTTCAGTTTCTGCAAAATTTGTTTGTGTTTTATGTAAAGGTGTAAATTGGTGAGGCAAGAGTATTTTGTTTCCCAAATTGGTTGGTTAGAGACAGAAGAAAGCAAGGCTATTAGGCTGAAAGTCAAAAAATAATCTATAATCTTATTGATTACTTAAGGATACTGTAAACCAAGTATTGTTTCCATATTTCCCTCCCCTCTGTTGAAAGAAGATAAATGATACCATCTATATTTCATTACCATGTGTTCTATGCTAGATATCAGAGTATTGACACCTTTCTGTGTGAATTTCAAAACCACAGTTTTGTTATTGGTATTTGTAAAGGAGTGTCAGATTCCTGTCTTATCTATGGACTTAATTACAGTCTATGGAGGCAAGTCCCAGAAAGCTGCATTTTTATGAAGCTTTCTGGATAGTTCTGATACACAATGAAGTTTGTGAATCACTGTACTAAAATGAGAAAAGGATTGTTTTGGTGGAACCTAAGACCTGATTCTGTTACCCAAAGATTCCCAGCACCAAAGCATACTGGCTGGATTTGGGTAACGCTGAAGAAGACCTATGATTAAGAACGCTAAGAGAGTAATACTGAAGCAAGCCTTTAAAGTAATTTTTTTCTGCCTTTTTTTTGGGGGAACCATTTCTGTATAGCATCAGAAGTACCAAAAGAACTGACCGTGAAAGATGGTTGAAGATGAACTTAATATCCCAGGCACGGGCTTGTCATGCGACTGCTTAGTCTTTCTGAATTTTTACCACCAGTTTCTTCCTACTGGAATGAGATATGTATCCACATATGAGTAGATGGAAGGGAAGACTTGAATGCTATTTATTTCCCAAGTAGTTTATGTTGTACTCTTCTTTCCCCAGGTATTCAGTATTAAGAGGAATGTAAGGGCACACCTGATATCTTGAGGTAAATCAGGAATAAGCTCCTTAAAAAAATGGAAAATTTTTGTCTCTGGAAAACAGGACTCAGTATGGGGAGAAATGGGGCGAAGTACTGCTCTGCTGTATTTTAAGCCTTGTACTACAATTTGTATACAATTTACAAATTATATAAACACTGAATTAATTTGTCCAAATATATATTTATTAAAGAGTAACAGTTTGGAGGGGGATAAAGATATGTGGAATAAAGAGGACAGGGTAAGGAGCAAATCATTCCAGGAATAGAAAGAGAGAAACTACAGAGCTTATAGTTGAAACTAATATTTTGTCTGGTTGAGAATATTCATAAGCCCTCCTAGAAACATAGGCCATGTCAAGGATTAGGATGCCCACAGTTTATTAAAGATGTGCTCCCAGGGGAAGCCAGTAAGAGAAGGGGGAATAAAGAAGCAAAATAGTGAAAGGAGAGTGTGTCTTGGGTTCCCAAGACCACCCCCAGGTTCTTTAATTAACTAGGGGAACTTACAGAACTCAGCATATGGTCATACCCACAGCTATGATTCATTTCATCAAAAGAGTACAAAGCAAAATTAGCAAGAGAAAAAGGCACATGGGGCAAGGTCCAGAGAAAACCAGGCACAAGCTTCCAAGAGTCCTCTCCCAGCGGAGTCAAATTGATGATGCATAATTTTTCCACCAGTGAAGTGTTGTCTACCTGGGAAACTCACCTGAGCCTAGGAGTCCAGGGTTTATATTGGCTCAGCCATGCAGTCACCCTCTGCCTAACACATACCAAAATTCCAGACTCCCAGAAGGAAAGCAGGTGTTCAGTATAAGGCACGTTGTTCGTCTGAATACTTTAAGCCCCCTGAGCAACACTTATCATTTAGAGAATGTGGAGCCGTCCAGAAATTCAAGGTCCCAGAGGCAAGCCAAAGGCCAGCCTAGTGAGCAAGTGTCTAAGGATAACTCTCAGGCCTGCTAAGTTAACTGTTTTCTGCAGGGAACACCAGAGTTGCAGTCTCAGTCTAATTAGGTGAGACACTCTGGAGTGTAAATTAAACCCTAAAGCTTCTAGCTTTAGAAGTAAAGGAGCTGGGATTTTATACTCTCACACCAGTCACGATTGGTGCACAGATGCTGGCTGGGAGGAGGAAGGTGGGTCCAGGAAACTTCCAGCTCTCTATATTGGCCAGACCACCCTAGTGCCCAAGGCCATTCAGCTAAAGGCCAAGAATGAGATATAAGCAGCAGAATCTGATAGATGGGTGCAAAGATCCAGTAAAAGGAGTCTTTAGGGCTCCAAGCTGGGCAAGAACACTGTATAGGAGGGAGATCCAAATATGGTGGGAAGGAGTATAAATGTGTGTATACTAAAGCAAACCTAAAACCTGGTAACAGTGTCTTCTATACTACAGAGGAATCCCCATGAGGATATAGTTTCCAGTTTAGGGAAACACTTTGGGACAGTTTTGGTTGACAAATCTGCAGTACTCTCTACATTGCCTGGATGATAAGAGAAGACCTGAGTTCTGCAAAATAAGAGAATTTTTAAGTTACTTCTGGTAGTATGGGGAGAGAGGTAAGCAGTTTGGGAATGATAAAAGAGAATGAAAGATAGTTCTAGGAGGAGAAGTGAGAGTAAGGATCTTAAGGAAGAAAGAGAAAAAGTTTGAGGATGGCCACAGATAACTGGAAATACCCTTTGGTATGAAATGGGTGATTTGGTCTCATGGGTTTGATCAGGATAGTACCATTTTCTTGAGGTCATTATTGATAGCACTCCCATTTGTCCCCGAAATTGTCCTGGTTTGGAGAATAAGTAATAAGATCACCCTAGAAATGACTGATAAATTGTGAGACAGAGGAGACAAAAAGTATATTTTTGCTTTTTTCCATCAGGATAATACCTTCTGTGCTATATCTTTTCATAATTATTTATCAGTGATGGACAAGAACATCATAATACACAAGGAGGAGTGATGAAAACTTAAGATAAAATTTGTTTAAGTTTATAAGGGAAACTAACCTAGGATTTGCTTCAAAAACTGGCAAGAGCTCAAGTTCAGATCAATTGAAATATCTGTGGAGCTAGCTGAGAACACAATTTCAAAAGCATGATCACTCTTTGGAACTGGAATCTGCTTCTTAACGCAGATTACACAGTCATTACATGGAAAAGCTGATCTTTTAAATGCAAGAATACGTCCTTTAACTGAATTGTTTTTCCATAATTTAAGCAATAAATCAACTAAGGAGTTTCCTTCCTGTAGAAGGCTATGCCATTTAATGCGTTTGCAATATAATTAGGTTGGATATTATGCTTAAATCTAAGGTCCCTTACTTTACAATTAGGATCATCTAACACTGTTGGTAAGAGTTTGTTTCCTATAATTGCATTGAGATTCTCTATTCAATTTGTTGTAAAGATGAAAGTCATTATAGCCTTTTAGAACATTTAAGACAATAGGTTATTCTTCAGTATTGGTTTGTAGTAATCACAATTTTATTCTGGCCTTAAAAAATCTGGCATCAGATACCCTGATCTATATTCTGTGTGTGTGTGTGTGTGTGTGCGCGTGTGCGTGTGTGTGGTATGTGTATTATAATATCTTTTGATATACTGTAAATAAAAAGTATTTTTTTGTTTATAAGGAAGCCATCAGGATTGAGCCAGCGTTCTTTTGCATAGCAATGTCTTAGCAAAGGGTAGCGTTTTATAAGGAATTTTCTTCTTAATAGTAGGTTAGTTATAGCAGAAACCTCAGATGAAAGTTGAGTGAACAGTAGTTTGCTTGCCACTTAATAGGATGATATAAATTTCCCCCTAAGGTTTATCTACCACTTCAAATGGCAAATGCAAAAGAAAACAGTCTTTCACTTTATAAGTGGTCAAGTGCCTTAACACAACCCAGGGCAGCCAGTTTTCTCATAGCTGGGTCAGTAAAAGCCAGTACGATAGAAGGCACATCTTTCAACCTAACAGATGCATCTCATCCCTTACCTTATCCTTCCCTTTTTTGCTTCTGTGACTTTGCTCATCTCTTATCTCCCCTGTCAGACTTCGTTTTCCCTTGATTTCATTGATTCTCCATTCCTCTGATGTCTTTCCTCCCTCTCAGGCCGTGTATCATTTAACTGTTGCCGGATAACAAGCCACTTCAAAACTCTCTGGCTGAAAACAAAACCAGTTAGGATTTCCCATGATTCTGCGGAGTTCCTGTTCCAGTTTTACTGTGCTCACTCAGAGAGGTTTGGCTGTGACTGGAGGAAGATCCATGACGGGCTCCCTCACGTATTTTGCATCTGATGCTAACTGCCTGCTAAGGTGCATTGGTGCTTCTTCACAGGGGCTCTCATTCTCCGTTAAGCTGGACCAGCTTCCTTACCTGGTGGTTGTAGGGCACTGCTTTTAAAAGGACAGAAACAGAAGCTGACAAGCCTCTTGAACTTTTACAGTGTCACTTCGGCCACATTCTTTTGGTCAAAGGAAGTCCTGATGACAACTCAGATTTAATGAGAGAAATAGGCTCTACCGCTTGATGAGAGACGTTATGAAGAATTGTGGCAAAGAATTTAATTCACTACAGTCCACCCTCTGGTCACAATTGTTTTCACTCCTCCCACATGCAAAGTACACCCCTTTTCCACTGGAGACCATCAGAATTCTCATGCAGTTATGCCATCAGGCTTAAAGTTCACTATCTCATGTTCTGCATCTAGTTCAAATATAGATGAGGCATCTCGGGGACAACAATTCGGGTGTGGCTACTCTTTTCTTATTTATATTTTTTTCACGTATTTGATTTGAGCTCTTACTTTCAGAGGAGCTGTTTTGCCCCATGAGGCAATTTGTCAAATTCTTTCCTGTGCCTTTCAAAGTCATTTAATGCTCTCCATTAATTATAGATTTTTTTGAGGGGAAAAATAAAAATCAGAAAATATAAAAATAAATATATAGGCTCTTATCATGTACAAATAATATGACAGTCTCATTTGATCAAATTAAAATGATAGAACTTGACTTCTTAAACAGAATTGTGCTCTGTATCTTCCACATAATACCACGCACACATCAAAAAAAATTATCTCAGATGATAGGATTAGTGCTTATTTTAAAACCTTGTAAATTTCAAGTGCTTTTGTCCCTTACTTGTATATTGTTATTCCTTTCTAAGTTTTAAAAAAGGAGTTTATTGTAGTGCTTAAATCTTCTTATTATTAATTAAATCCTGTATTCAGAAACCTTTCCTGTGAGTTTAGAAAGGACTCAGTCCTACAGAATCTATCTGTTTAGCTGAATGTCTGAATAATTATTTAAGGTGTCAAGACATGGAAAATATAACTCTCATATTGAAAGATATTTTAATTTGTAGATGTAATAAAAATTTGAATCATTCAGATAATTAACTTTCCCCCCCAAATGAAACTCTTTTGTCCTGCACCTAACATACATATTCCTTCAAGATCTTACTATACACTAGTGTGGTGCTTTTCACAAAGTGATTTATGAAAAATGATTTTCTTTAAGATAATGACTTCATATAATCCTTGTTTTATGTTACTTGTCAGAAGAACCTGATTTCAGATTGAAATCGGAAATTTTGGTTTCTAGGGTATGGCTACTCTTGAATCAGAGGGCTTTGAACAAAAAAACACAAGATAACCTTCTCCACACATACAACATACAATGATGTAACAGGGACCAGAAAATCAGAATAGACTCTCCCACTCAAAGATGAGAAAACTAGGAAACGTTCAGCAGTTTCTGGTCTACATCAATTCTAAGACCCAGCCTGTCTCCCCTATACCAGGGGCAGGGAAAATTCCTTGATCTAAGCCTATTTTTGTTTTCTGAGAGTGGTTCCGTAGCCCATTTTTCTCCTTGGCTCTTTGTTCTTCACCCTGGGATCTTGGATTTTCCATAAGATGTCTTGCCTTTTCCATAAGAAATGGCTCACATTTATAGCTGAGGAACTTTCTCAGTCTGCCTTCTGCACATGTAAATCGGAGAGCCTGGAGTCCTTTTATTCATTTTGAAATATTGCAGTTTCTCTGAGACCAAGCTGACAGTGTTTTTATCAATATAACACTCTTAAATGGTTTTGGGTTTCTTAAGAATCTCATTGGAAGTCACTCCGTGGCACCAAAGCCATAGCCGTAATTTGGATGATTTGTTTTTGAAAAAGCCTCTCTTTACTTTGGGCCATGTATGAGGCTGCTGTGGAAACTACCTTTAAGATTTTTAGAGGCCTTTTAAAAGTCAGGGAGTCTTCTAAATACCACTTAAATCTTTCTGAGGTCTTATCAAAGAATTTTTAGCTACATCCTTGAGTTGATTTTTACCTTAGGCCATATATTTCTCTGAAAATCTTTTACCAGCTAACCAGGGCTGAGAAACAATTTTATTTTCCATTTCAGTATATCATGGCATCATCTTAATTCCAACTGCACACTGATTATTCTTTTTTTAGTTTATTTCTCTCCCTATATCATCATTCTCAGGGTAAAAAAATTAAATTGACACTTCTAACCTCTTTTCTGGAAATGTCTAGATTTATAGGTCCATTAGATACGTTTTCTGTCTTGCAAGTTTCTATAAGCAACAGTTATGAGAATTTTTCCATCAATATGTAACATGATGATGTTACATCTTCTATTAACAACCTTTTCTGTCTCCATCCTCCATTAACAGTCTTCTCACCTATTTTTTAACCTTTACCTACCCCAAGTCTCAAAGCCATTGCTATATGTTTTAGGTTTATGGTAAAGAAGCACCCCATTTCTAGGTACCAAGTTTTCTACCAGATACATATGCTGCGTAACAAACCACCCTAAACTTAATGATTTAAAAAAATTTTTTTCTCAATTCTGTTGGTTGGCTGGGCAGTTCCTCTATTGGTTCCTGCTGGGATCACTGGTGCAGCTGCAGTGAGCTGGAGGGCTGGCATGGATGATGTCCAAGTTGGCCTCACTAATATCAATGAGGGTACTTCATTTTTCCTCCATGTGTCTTGTCATAGCCCTGTAGACTAGACCAGCTTCTTTTCAAGGTGATCCCAGGGCAGTGTTCCAGAAGGGCAAAACAGATGAAAGACCTTGTAATGCCTGGGTTCTGGAACAGTCATAAGGCTACTTCTTCTTTGGGTCAAAGACAGTCCCAGGGCTGGCCAGATTCAAGGGATAATGGACTCAATTATACCTTTTGATGGGAGTTTCTTGTCAGAATTTGTAGACATATTTAATTTACCACAGGCTACTTCCTCTGTTTCCTGTATGCTGTACTCTTTCTGTGCTTCCTGTTTAAATGTTAACATTCCCTTTCAACCTTCTGCTTTTGAGCTCTACCTGGAAGCTCCAACTAAACCCTACTGGCATTTCAAAATCAGTATGTACCAAAGTCAAACTCATCATCTCTCCTCCAAAACTGGTTTCTCCTCCAGTTTTCCTCACCTAGTTGATAGCACCACAATTTGCTCAGTCCTGCTGATAGAGTGACAACTGTGAAGTGACATAAAGGAGGTGGAGAAGCCAGCCCCATGAGAATCTGGGAAGATAATGTTCTAGGCAGAAGGAACACCAAATGCAAGACCCTGAGATGGGAACTGCTTTGAATCTGAGGAACAACAAGGTGGCCAGTGTGGTTGGCATAGCGTGAATTAGGGGCAGAATAATCAGCGATGAGGTTAGAGGAGTTTATAGAGGAGTAAGACCACTAAGGGGCTTTGGCTTTCAGTCTGACTAAGTTGGAATCTATTGGAGGGTTTGAGCAGACAAGTAACGGGAGATGACTTTTGTTTTTAAAGAATCGTTCATGTTGCTTTGTTGAGAATCAACTTTGAAAGAGTAGATAAGAAACAGTGAAGAGGCTATTGCAATAATTCAGGTGAGAGACAGTTGTGAGCCTTAGATAAGGGTTGCAACAATGGAAGGGGTTAAAAGAGTTAAACTGATTGTCTAGGAAGAATTAAGGCAGTTAATAGAGATAGTGGGATCCTGGGATCAGATTTTCCTTATCTGGGGATTCACAGGTCTCCCACCAAACATCCTCTCTTGATCATATAATTTAACTGCTTAAAATCTCTTGCTGGCTTCCTGTTGCCTTCTGCATAAAGTTCAGAGCTATTTGGGAATCACAGAATGTCTCCCCTGATCTCTTCTGGTCCTTTTACCAGTCGTCTTTCTGTCCTTCTGTTTATTACATCATTGTACATTTTATAGAATTTGGTTTTTTCCACTTTACTATTACCCATTATCTCCTCTATACTATTAGTTACTGTGGGTTAGGAATCATGCCTTATTTATTTTGGTATACCTATTTCCTAGCCCTGTGTTCCATATAACAGATTGTCAATAATGAATCTCTGATTCATCACCAATTTCTTGCTTTCTTTTATTCCTAAACATCACATCCTTTCAGGAAATGGCTCTCAATTTCTCCTTAAGTAAACTTTTGTTAATGCTCTCACTGCAAATTCAAACTTTGCCTCCCAGATGTCAGATAAAGCATGACACCAAATTGCACACTCTATTACCATCTCAATATGCCTTCAAATTCCATTACTCTCAAGTCCCAGTACACCAGAGCAAAACAGCCACTGCATTTGCATAAAGAGAAAAAATAAACAGATTGTTCATAAAAACCTATAATCTGAAGGATTCTTCGAACAGCATTTTATCATTAGTCTGACTTTTGCTGAGATTCAATTTTCTGGAGCCCAGTCACTGAAGCACTAAGTATGGGTTCAGATGCTAACTTTACCATTTTCTTTGGCAAGTTACTTAAATCCTCTGTGACTAAGTTTCCTCATCTGTGAAACTAGGATAGTACAGTTACCTACTCATAATATTGTTGTAGAGTATAAATGAGTTAATATATGTTAAGTGCTAAGAATTGTGCCTGACACATAATAAATATTGTTTAAGTATTTGTTGTTACTATCATTCATTTGAGATGAGTTCAATAGTGAAAAAGGGAACTAAGCACAAAAACCATTCTTTTTTGTTTGTTTCTTTGGCTAAGGATAAGAATTTTATTACTTACCCATACCGATCAAATGATTTACAGTCGATCTCATTTATTTTCATAACACTCTCATAAAATAAGTGTATTTTCAAAAGCATATGTGTATATATATATATATATTATAAAATAAGTGTATTTTCAAAAGCATATGTATATATATGATATATATATTATATATATATCCTTACAGAAATGATGCCTGCTTCTTTGTTCTATTAGCGATCAGAATATAATAAGTATTATATAATAGTAAAATTTCATCATAGAAAATCCTTTCACCTGTTACACAAGGAAATAGATGTCTGAATTGATGTTTCTTTTTTTCCACTTGACACATGCTAGTGATTCAAATTAGTACTGAGCTAGTAATGTCTTCTGAAGAGAACTAAGATTATTTGAATTTGACCAAATTTTGAAAATTAATTCTCATAACATATTGCTGTTTTTAAAGTATAGATTATGACTATGCATTTTATATTCATATGATGTAAGAATTGCACTGTGTCATGCACAGATAATTGTAATTTTCTCTCTTTCCTTAGAGAGATAATAAGCTAGTCAGAAACTGGACTTCACTTGGTTTATATATCAGATCAGGGAATGTTTTTGTGGAATGGCAATTAAATATCTGAGAAAATAAATCTATAGTAGTCTTCAAACTTTAAGACCACTGGTATCCCAAAATACTCCCCAAAAATCCACATTAGGAAGTAAGGCTTAGCTGTGACCCTCAATCTGAGGTTTCTTATTTCAGGAGCACCTAGTGTTGAAATGGGAAATAAGGTATGAAAATCTATAAGATTACTACAGTGCATTTTCTTGATTTTCAGCTTTACCAACAGGCTAAAAGGGGGTAAAGAATTTAAGTAAATTAACAAGTAAAATTTTTAAATCTTTGATTTTATATCTTAAAGTCTTAAACCCTTGATTAAAAAATTGCTAAATTGATGTAAAATTTTTGAAGATATGTATTCATCATGTGTTACTTGCCTCCTCAACATTCATTCATTCTCTTCTCTCATTAACTGTGCCTCTGATTTTTCTTTGAAGAATTCATCCATCCCCCAAACGTATTCACAAGGTTTGCTGGGATTGTACTTGCCAAAGCTGTATTCTATCTACTTTGCCATAGTGATTGCTTTAAGGATGAGTGTATGACCCAGTTTGGGCTAGCAAGAGAGAATACACCCAAGAACTCGTGCAGAAGAAATTAAAAGAGATACTGGAGCTATCCAGAGTCACTATATAAAGTTGATACTATAAAAGACAGGGGTGGAGGTATTTGTTGGTACCATTTGAGCCATTGAATCTATACTATCCTCACCTGAAGCCATTTTTAATCCTTACCTGAGGTCATTATTTAAACCAGTAAAGTCTCTTCATTATTTCTATCCCAGAATAGATCTAACTAATACAGAAAGAGACTAGGAAGTTAGTTCCCACTTTGAATGAGTGGCTACATGGGCTCATACTCCCAGATGTATCCAAAATTCGCCTCTAAGCAATTATTCAATCTCTATATTCCTTAAGAATATGTCTATGAACCATTTGCAAAACCTTTATGCTAAAGAAGGGTCAAAAGTGGCTTTTCTGAATAAGCTAATTTCTACAGAAGATTTCTTAGTAAAAAGAATGCAGGGCAACAGTCTGGTTGGAAGAAGAAGAACTTGTTTTATATCTTCAGAGCATTTAATGTTAGATAAAGAAAACATCAGTTGTCCTTACCAAAGCAGAAGTAGGCCAGCAGAAATGGTGTAGTGTCTAAAGTGCCTCAAGGCATCGTTTTTTTTTTTTTTTTGCCGCAATTGTTACAAGATGCTTTTTATCCTTCCCATTCTCTTCTACTCCTTTGACACTGAAACATTCCATTGCTGGACATCATTGTAGACATCATAGAAATGACATGATGTCACAAAATTTCTGCCTGGTACTTTTTAATGGAGGATTGGTCAAAAAGTTCATTCGGGTTTTTCCATAACATCTTACAGAAAAACCTGAATGAAATTTTTGGCCAACCCAGTGTTAAAATTACATAATGTCAACTTTGATTCAGAGCTATATCGGAATTTTTAAATAAAAAACGTGTGCAGTCAGCCTTCTAAATATTTAGTTTGGGTTTTTCTAGGATACACAACCCAGAACATTGCCATATGCCATGAGAGAGCTAGAACCCTCTAAACAACATTTAGAATTGGTTTGAACATTGGTTAGATCTGTGAGAGTCTGCTACTTAGGCTCATTCATTCATCCATTCCACAAGGTTTATTTAATGCTCTGTTTCAGGCATTTTGTAGCATGTGCTAGTGATGTGATATACTAATGATAGCTTCTCCCATCCCAACAAGCACCTAGTTGGAGATGGGAAAATGTGTAATCAAATCATTTTAACATAGTGCAGTAATTTCTAAACTAGAAATAAATACAGGGTGCTAAGAGGAAAAGTGGGTAGAGTTTACTCTCTACCTCGAAGGGTGACTGAAAAAAGGAGATGACTTATGTGTTTACTCAAAGGATAAATAAAAATTCTTAAGAAGATCCATCTATTTTAGGCTAAATGCACAGCTATGCAAAAGCACAGAGGTGTGAAAGAACTTGGGATGTTTGAGGAGCTGCAAATATTTGGATATGTCACTACAGAATTTGTGTTTGGAAAGTTGAAGGAGATAAGTCTTTGTGAGTGATACCAGACCATGAAAGAAGCCAAGTAAAAGAAACTCTGTTCCATTCTACTGGTATTAAAAAATGTTCTGCTATGGTCAACAGGCACATGAAAAGATGTTCACCATCGCTAATCATCAGGGAAAGGCAAATCAAAACCACAATGAGATATCACCTCACACCTGTTAGGATGGCTATTATCAAAAAGACAAGAAATAACAAATGTTGGCGAGGATGTGAAGAAAAGGGAACACTTCTGCTCTATTGGTGAGATTGTAAATCAGTTCAGCCACTGTTGAAAACAGTATGGAGGTTCTTCTAAAAACTTAAAGTAGAACTACCGTATAACCTAACAACCTCACTCCTGGATATATATCCGGAAAAAAAAAAAAAAAACTAAATCAAAGAGATATATACACCCCAGCGTTCATAGGAGCATTATTTACGGTTGCCAAGATATGGAAGCAACCTAATTGTCCATCAACAGTTGAATGGATAAAGAAGCTTTGGTACATATATACAAACATAAACTCACACAATGGAATACTACTCAGCCATAAAAATGAACAAAATTTTGCCATTTGCAACAACATGGATGGACTTGGAGGGCATTATGCTAAGTGAAATAAGTCAGACAGAGAAAGACAAGTGCTACATGATATCACTTATATGTGGAATCTAAAAAATACAACACACTAGAGAATACAGCAAAAGAGAAGCAGACTCATAGGGAACAAACTAGTGGTACCAGTGGGGAGGGGGTGGGGAGGGACAATATAAGGGTGGGGGAATGGGAGATACAAACTATTGGGTATAAACTAGGTTCAAGGATATATTATACAACATGGGGAATATAGCTAGTATCTTGTAATAACTGTAAATGGAAAGCAACCTTTAAAAATTGTATAAGAAATATTTTTTAAAAAATAAAAATAAATTTTTAAAAAAAGTGTTCTGCTGTGGAGGTGGTATAATCAGATCATTTAGAAATAAAACTCCAACCATAGCAGAGAGGAAGGGAGTTGAGACAGATGCTCTTATTCTTTTTTAAACTAAAGTAAGAAGTATATTTGTCTTTAACACAAAATTTGATCTAGGAATAATCCTGAGAATTTTATTGTAGTGGCATTTGTGTTTGATCAGAGTTATTAATGCTCACTTGTTCCCCTGACACATTAAATGTAGAAAGTAGGGAAATCCACATATCTTAGAATTTATGTTTTATATATTTCATAGAATATGAAAGATGTTTTACAGGTTGTCATAATGCTAATTAAAAGAAGGAATGTTCCAAATTATTATGATCTGGCAAGTAAATGAAGAAAGAAGTTATACTGAACATTTTTATTTTTAAAGAGCCCCTGATAATGTAGCTGTAAGGATGTCTTTCATACTTATTCAAGAAATCCATATCTAAACGTTATACATACACACCTCTAACATCTACATAGAAGTATAGAAGACTGATAGATTATTATAATATGGGTGAAAGTTGTAATTTTTAAATATCACATTTTATATGCCAGGAATACTTGAAAAAAATGGTAGCATAATTGTATTAATACTTAGAAGTAGTAGGTTGTTTAAGCTTTGTATTCCTGGAATTGATCTAATCATTTACATGATAACAATGATTAAATCATAATCATAACAATGATTAAGATGTTGAGATCCACCAGAAGGCAGACAGCAGAAGCAAGAATAACTACAATTCTGCAGCCTGTGGAATGAAAACCACATTCACAGAAAGAAAGACAAAATGAAATGGCAGAGGATTATGTACCAGATGAAGGAACAAGATAAAACCCCAGAAAAACAACTAAATAAAGTGGAGATAGGCAACCTTCCAGAAAAAGAATTCAGAATAATGATAGTGAAGATGATCCAGGACCTCAGAAAAAGAATGGAGGCAAAGATGGAGAAGATGCAGGAAATGTTTAACAAAGACCTAGAAGAATTAAAGAACAAACAAACAGAGAACAATACAATAACTGAAATGAAAACTACACTAGAAGGAATCAGTAGCAGAATAACTGAGGCAGAAGAACGGATAATTGACCTGGAAGACAGAATGGTAGAATTCACTGCCCCAGAACAGAATAAAGAAAAAAGAATGAAAAGAAATGAAGACAGCCTAAGAGACCTCTGGGACAACGTTAAACGCACCAACATTCGCATTATAGGGGTTCCAAAAAGAGAATAGAGAGAGGAAGGACCCAAAAAAATATTTGAAGAGATTCTAGTCAAAAATTTCCCTAACATGGGAAGGGAAATAGCCACCCAAGTCCAGGAAACACAGAGAGTCCCATACAGGATAAACCCAAGGAGAAACACACCGAGACATATAGTAATCAAATTGACAAAAATTAAAGACAAAGAAAAATTATTAAAAGCAGCAAGGGAAAAATGACAACATACAAGGGAACTCCCATAAAATTAACAGCTGATTTCTCAGCAGAAACTATACAAGACAGAGGGAGTGGCATGATATATTTAAAGTGATGAAGGGAAAACCTACAACCAAGATTCCTCTACCCAGCAAGGATCTCATTCGGATTTGATGGAGAAATCAAAAGCTTTACAGACAAGCAAAAGCTAAGAGAATTCACCACCAAACCAGCTCTACAACAAATGCTAAAGGAACTTCTCTAAGTGAGAAACACAAGAGAAGAAAAGGACTTACAAAAACAAACCCAAAACAATTAAGAAAATGGTAGTAGGAACATACATATCGATAATTACCTTAAATGTGAATGGATTAAATGCTCCAACCAAAAGACACAGACTCGTTGAATGGATACAACAACAAGACCCATATATATGCTGTCTACAAGAGACCCACTTCAGACCTAGGGACACATTCAGACTGAAAGTGAGGGGATGGAAAAAGATATTCCGTGCAAATGGAAATCAAAAGAAAGCTGGAGTAGCAATACTCATATCAGATGCAATAGAGTTTAAATAAAGAATGTTACAAGAGACAAGGAAGGACACTGCATAATGATCAAGGGATCAATCCAAGAAGAAGATATAACAATTATATATGCACCCACCATAGGAGCACCTCAATGCATAAGGCAAATGCTAACAGATATAAAAGAGGAAATCAACAGTATCACAATAATAGTGGGGCACTTTTAACACCTCACTTACACTAATGGACAGATCATCCAGACAGAAAATTAAGGAAACAGAAGCTTTAAATGACACTACAGACCAGATAGATTTAATTGATATTTATAGGACATTCCATCTAAAAACAGCAGATTACACTTTCTTCTCAAGTGCACACAGAACATTCTCCAGGGTAGATCACATCTTGGGTCAACAAATCAAGCCTGGGTAAATTTAAGAAAATTGAAATCATAATAAGCATCTTTTCCGACCACAGCACTATGAGATTAGAAATAAATTACAGGGGAAAAAATGTAAAATATCTAAACACATGGATGCTAAACAGTATGCTACTAAATAACCAAGAGATCACTGAAGAAATCAAAGAGGAAATGAAAAATTACTTAGAGACAAATGACAATGAAAACACGATGATCCAAAACCTGTGGGTTGCAGCAAAAGCAGTTGTAAGAGGGAAGTTTATAGCCATACAGTCCTACCTCAAGAAACAAGAAACATCTCAGATAATCTAACCTTATACCTAAAGGAACTAGAGAAAGAAGAACAAAAAAATCCAAAGTAAGGGCTTCCCTGGTGGGGCAGTGGTTGAGAGTCCACCTGCCAATGCAGGGGACACGGGTTCGTGCCCCGGTCCGGGAGGGTCCCACGTGCCGCAGAGTGGCTGGGCCTGTGAGCCATGGCTGCTGAGCCTGCGCGTCCAGAGCCGGTGCTCCGCAACAGGAGAGGCCACAACAGTGAGAGGCCCACATACCGCAAAAAAAACAAACAAAAAAAACAAACCCCAAAGTTAGTAGAAGGAAAGAAATCATAAAGATCAGAGCAAAAATAAATGAAATAGAAAAGAAGAAAACAATAGCAAACATCATTAAAACTAAAAGCTGGTTCTTTGAGAAGATAAACAAAATTGACAAACCTTTAGCAGACTCATCAAGAAAAAGAGGCAGAGGACTAAAATCAATAAAATTAGAAATGAAAAAGGAAAAGTTACAACGGACGCCATAGAAATACAAAGCCTCATAAGAGACTACTACAAGCAACACTATGCCAGTAAAATGGACAACCTGGAAGAAATGGACAAATTCTTAGAAAGGTACTGTCTCCCAAGATTGAACCAGGAAGAAATAGAAAATATGAACAGACCAATCACAAGTAATCAAATTGAAACTGTGATTTAAAATCTCCCAGCTAACAAAAGTCCAGGATCAGATGGCTTCACAGGTGAATTCTATCAAACATTTAGAGAAGAGCTAACACCCATCCTTCTCAAACTCTTCCAGAAAATTGCAGAGGAAGGAACACTCCCAAACTCATTCTACAAGGCCATCCTCACCCTCATACCAAAACCAGACAAAGATACTACAAAAAAAAAAAATTACAGACCAATATCACTGATAAATATGGATACAAAAATGCTGAACAAAATACTAGCAAACAGAATCCAACAACACATAAAGGGATCATACACCATGATCAAGTGGGATTTATCCCAGGCATGCAAGGATTCTTCAGTATTTGCAAATCAATCAATGTGATACACCATATTAACAAATGGAAGAATAAAAACCATATGATCATTTCA
Source organism: Delphinus delphis (assembly GCF_949987515.2). Taxonomy (NCBI): domain Eukaryota; kingdom Metazoa; phylum Chordata; class Mammalia; order Artiodactyla; family Delphinidae; genus Delphinus; species Delphinus delphis. The sequence goes on from NC_082691.1 coordinate 43,005,751, forward strand.
ATAGATGCAGAAAAAGCTTTTGACAAAATTCAACACCCATATATGATAAAAACTCTCCAGAAAGTGGGCATAGAGGGAACCTACCCCAATATAATAAAAGCCATATATGACAAACCCACAGCAAACATCATTCTCAATGGTGAAAAACTGAAAGCATTTCATCTAAGATCAGGAACAAGACAAGGATATCCACTCTCACCACTATTATTCAACATAGTTTTGGAAGTCCTAACCACAGCAATCAGAAAAGAAAAAGAAATAAAAGGAATACAAATTGGAAAAGAAGAAGTAAAACTGTCATGGTTTACAGATGACAGGATACTATACATGGAGAATCCTAAAAATGCCACCAGAAAACTACTAGTGCTAATCAGTGAATTTGGTAAAGCTGCAGGATACAAAATTAATGCACAGAAATCTCTTGCATCCTATACACTAATGATGAAACATCTGAAAGAGAAATTAGGGAAATACTCCCATTTACCATCGCAACAAAAAGAATAAAACACCTAGGAATAAACCTACCAATGGAGACAGAACATCTGTATGTAGAAAACTATAAGACACTGATGAAAGAAATTAAAGATGATAGAAACAGATGGAGAGATATACCATGTTCTTAGATTGGAAGAATCAACATTGTGAAAATGACTATACTACCCAAAGCAATCTACAGATTCAATGCAATCCCTATCAAATTACCAATAACATTTTTCACAAAACTAGAAGAAAAAATTGCAAAATTTATATGGAAAGACAGAAGACCCCAAATAGCCAAAGCATTCTTGAGCAAAACAAACGGAGCTGGAGGAATCAGGCTCCCTCACTTCAGACTATACTACAAAGGTACAGTAATCAAGACAGTATGGTACTGGCCCCAAAACAGAAATATAGCTCAGTGAAACAGGATAGACAGCCCAGAGATAAACGCACGCACATATGGTCACCTTATCTTTGACAAAAGAGGCAAGAATATACAATGGAGAAAAGATAGCATCTTCAATAAGTGGCCCTGGGAAAACTAGACAGCTACATGTAAAAGAATGAAATTAGATCACTCCCTAACACCATACAGAAAATTAAACTCAAAATGGGTTAAAGACCTAAATGTAAGGCCAGACACTATAAAACTCTTAGAGGAAAATATAGGCAGAACACTCTATGACATAAATCACAGCAAATTCCTTTTTGACCCACCTCCTAGAGAAATGAAAATAAAAACAAAAATAAACAAATGGGACCTAATGAAACTTAAAAGCTTTTTCGCAGCAAAGGAAACCGTAAACAAGATGAAAAGACAACCCTCAGAATGGGAGAAAATATTTGCAAGTGAAGCAATGGACAAGGGATTAATCTCCAAATTATACAAACAGCTCATGCCACTCAATATTAAAAAGAATAAACAACCCAATCAAAAAGTGGGCAGAAGATCTAGTCATTTCTCCAAAGAAGACATACAGATGGCCAAGAGGCATATGAAAAGGTGCTCTACATCACTAATTATTAGAGAAATGCAAATCAAAACTATAATGAGGTATCACCTCATACCAGTTAGAATGGGCATCATCAGAAAATCTACAAACAACAAATGCTGGAGAGGGCGTGGACAAAAGGGAACCCTCTTGCACTGTTGGTGAGAATGTTAATTGATACAGCCACTATGGAGAACAGTATGGAGGTTCCTTAAAAATCTAAAAATAGAATTACCATATGACCCAGCAATCCCACTACTGGGCATATACCCAGAGAAAACCATAGTTCAAAAAGACACATGCACCCCAATGTTCATTGCAGCACTAGTTACAATAGCCAGGTCATGGAAGCAACCTAAATGCCCATCGCCGAATGAATAAAGAAGATGTGGTACATATATACAGTGGAACATTACTCAGCGTTAAAATAGAATGAAATTGGGTCATTTGTAGAGACATGGATGGACCTAGAGACTGTCATACAGAGTAAAGTAAGTCAGAAAGAAAAATATTGTATATTAATGCATATACATGGAATCTAGAAAAACGGTATAGATGAACTGGTTTGCAAGGCAGTAATAGAGACACAGATGTAGAGAACAAATATATGGACACCAATGGGGAAAAGCGGGAGAAGGGGGGTGATGGTGGTGGGATGAGTTGGGAGATTGGGATTGACATATATACACTAATATGTATAAAATAGATAACTAATAAGAACCTGCTGTGTAAAAAATAAAGTTAAAGTTGATTGTTCTTATGCTTTTAGTTTAAAAATTGATTTTTTTCATATTTTCAATTTAGTATGAAGAATATTATGTATTTTATGGTACTTTAATGCATTCATTTATAATGAAGTTTCTTAGCAGTGTGGATTTAAATTAAATAATAACTTTATGCTGTTTAGATGGACTGTATTCAGGCATGGTCAATTGATTACAGTGAGGGGAAAACAAACCAAAGTTGCATCTGAGTCTTGAAAGAATCCTTTGCCTTTGTTCACAAAATCATATCCTCCTCTTATAATCTGATAAAAGCATTTCAAAATGGACTTACAAATGTAGCTTTGGTAAATAGAAAGGTTAATGTTAAATGTGAAATACATAATAATGTGTATGAAGCATGTACCTTTCATCCCCAGAAAATGGGCGTGTTTATCTCCTGCTAAGATTAAGAAAGTCAAGGCTGGTTCCCTGCTGTTTCTTTTTAAATAATCCCATAAATTATTTAGTCAAATTCAGGGAAAAATTTATTTTTTTGAACTTCTCTTTTACAAAATTGTACTTTGTGTGGATTTGGGTATGCATTAATCATACATTCTGAATTAAGTAAATCTCGATTTCTTAACAACTTTACTATTTCTCGTAGAAGAATGGCAGTAATTCTTTTTTTTTACATCTTTATTGGAGTATAATTGCTTTACAATGGTGTGTTAGTTTCTGCTTTATGACAAAGTGAATCAGTTATACATATACATATATTCCCATATCTCTTCCCTCTTGCATCTCCCTCCCTTCCACCCTCCCTATCCTACCCCTCTAGGTGGTCACAGAGCACCAAGCTGATCTCCCTGTGCTATGCGGCTGCTTCCCACTAGCTATCTATTTTACGTTTGGTAGTGTATATATGTCCATGCCACTCTCTCACTTTGTCACAGCTTACCCTTCCCCCTCCCCATATCCTCAAGTCCTTCTCTAGTAGGTCTGTGTCTTTATTCCTGTCTTACCCCTAGGTTCTTCATGACATTTTGTTTTTTCTTAGATTCCATATATATATGTGTTTTGAAGTAGCGTGGTCCCATTATTCTAGTTTGACTGCCCACATTCATGAGAGGAGGAAATTAGCGTACTGGGGCCATTCAGAGCACCCTAGCGAACTCAGACTATATGATGCTCTGTTTCTGCCTCGCTAAGTACGTATGACATATAAAGATTAAAAACGTTTTTACAACCAAATCACTGCTCTATTTACCTAAAATATTCATCTAAAGAAGTTTCTACATCCATAAAAAAGATTATTCATCTGAGACCAATTAGTTTCAACTTAAGGTTCACTGAAACACTCAAAAGTGTTACTGTAAATGAGTAGGGTTCGTGCTTTTTGTAAAAATGGTACAAGTCTTAAACCTGTTACAGCTGAACCAGCCAAGCTGGTTACACAAAGAGGAAGAATTGTAAATTATTATGATCTTCAGAAGGTAAACAATATATATTATAAACCTCAAGTATGTTCATCTATACCACCTCTAGTAAGCTACTCTGAGGGATAGTACCCAAAATGTGGATGCTTAAAAAAAAAATTGCAGCATATACTAAAAGCAGTACGAATGGAGTAGCCAATAAAGAAGACCTAAAAGGAACTGCAAGAAAGAGAACAGAATAGAGAGAATGTCTTTGTGTAGGAAAAGGTATTAGTCATAATAATTACTATGAAGGAGGGCTGTACAATATATTCTGGTCTATTGATCTCCCTGTTATTCTTTTGTAGACTTTCAAATATTCACTGGTAAGTCATTTTTCTAAGTTGTAAATTGACTTTTTGGGTAAATTTTTGACTGGGAATATTCAAATCCTTTTTTCTTTTTTCATAAATGGGTGTTTGATTTTGTCAAATAATTTTTCTATATATGTTGAAATAATCATGTGATTTTTCTTTCTTAGTCTGGTGATGGGATAGATTACATTAATTGATTTTTGAATGTTGAACCAGCGTTATATACCTGGGATACATCCCACTTGGTCACGATGAATAATTCTTTTTATACATTGTTGGATTTGGTTTACTCCTGTTTTGTTGAAGATTTTTGCATCTGTATTCATGAAAGATATTAGTCTGTATTCTTCTCTTCTTGTAATGTCTTTGCCTGGTTTTGTTATTAGTGTAATATTGGTCTTATGGTTAAGAAGTTAGACGTATTCCCTCTGCTTCTATCTTCTGTAAGAGATCACAGAGAATTGGTATAATTTCTTCCTTAAATGTTTGATAGAATTCTCCAGGGTACCCCTGTGGGCCTGATGCTTTCTGTTTTAGAAGGTTATTAAATATTGCTTCATTTCCCTAATAGATACAGGCCTAATCAGATTGTCTGTTTCTTCTTATGTGAGTTTTGGCAAATTGCGTCTTTCAGGGAACTGCTTCCTATTTTTGTCATTTTTTTCAGAGGTTGTGGGTACAAGATCAAGGAATAAAATAGATCAATGAAAATGACAGAAGAGTCATTATGCAGAAATACAGAGAATAATAAATGTCCACATGGCTTAAAGCATGTTTGTTTGGAGGACACATAACTTACAGAGAAAACCTCTCTGTATGTATTATTTGTGTATATCATTAGAACATTGTGATTATCAATCCCTTTAAATTTTTTAAAGAATACAGTAGTTTATTTATGAGCAATACGTGCCTAGATAAATACATGGTCAGAGAAGTATCTGAATACAGGGTTGGGAACTAGCTGGCTCTGCGGGCTGTCTGCCTCTCCTGTCTGCTCTCCTCTCTCTACTCAGATTGTGGTCCATATACCAGCTGCATAGCATCTCCCGGGATCTTGTTAGAAAGGCAGAATCTTGGGTCCCACTCCAGAATCCAAATATTGGGTCTCACTCTGAATCCAAATCTCAGTTTTAAAAAATTGAGGTATAGTTTTTTAGAATTTTTTATTGAAATATAGTTGATTTAAAATGTTGTGTTAGTTTAGGTGTACAGCAAAGTGATTCAGTTATACATACATGTATATATATTCTTTTTTAGATTCTTTTCCATTATGGTTTATTGAGTATAGTTCCCTGTGCTATCTATTTTATATTATAGTAGTGTGTATATTTTAATCCCAAACTCCTAATCTATCCCTCCCCTCCTTCCCTCTTTGGTAACCATAAATTCATTCTGAGTCTGTGAGTCTGTATCTGTTTGGTAAATAAGTTCATTTGTATCATTTTTTAGACTCCACATATAAGTGATATCATATGGTATTTGTCTTTCTCTGTCTGACTTACTTCACTTACGATGATAATCTCTAGGCCCATCCATGTTGCTGCAGATGGCATTATTTCATTCTTTTTTGTAGCTGAGTGATATTCCATTGTGTATGTATATCACATATACTTTATCCATTCATCTGTTGATACGTAGGTTGCTTCCATGTCTTGGCTATTGTAAATAGTGCTGCTATGAACATTGGATTGCATGTATCTTTTGAATTATGGTTTTCTCCAGATGTATGCCCAGGCGTGGGATTGCAGCATCATATGGTAGCTCTATTTTTAGTTTTTTAAGGAACCTCCATACTGTTCTCCATATGGCTGCACCAGTTTACATTCCTACCAACAGTGTAGGAAGGTGGATTATGCAAATCTTAAATGAATTTAGACAAAACTGACATCTTTATTATGTATAACCTCTCCATCTAAAAGCTTGGAGTATTTCTCCATTATCTGTCAAGTTTTTCTTTATTTTCCTTAGTAGAGATTTGAAAATTGTTTTTTATGTCAAAGAGAGATGCTCTCAGACAAAGAGATAGAGTGATACGATTACTGCCATTACTTTCATTTTCTAGTGCCTGTGTCTCTCGTTTAGTAATTATTTTCTAAAAGCAAAGGTCAATATATTAATGTAAAGACTTTAGCCATATTTTTAGAGGGATCAGAACGCTTGATTTTTACTTATGACTCTGCTTCTAAGTAGTTTTTGTATAATGCATTGAACTTTGTGAACCTTCCATTCACCGAAGTGCAGAATCAACACAGAACTGAAAATGGTGTGACACCTATCTTAGGTCTTAAGAAAGTATCTTTTATATTAAAATTCATGTTACTACTAATAAAGCACCATTTTCCCGTAACTTTTCTTTGTAGTTTGGGCATTGAGAGAGTGATCTGAGTTTGTCAACTATGATAATCCTTTTATTTCTCTGGCATTCAAATTCTACAGAAATATTTAAAATGCCTCAGAACACCTAGTGCAGATTATCCTGAAAGGGACAGGGAATGTTTAACAGAAGAAAAATATCGTATGTGCCTGTTGATAGTTTTGATTAAATGTGTGCTATGCCTTGATATTTTAATTTTCCAAGTACTTTCATATTATAGTAGAAACCGAGCAAACATTACCACAATAAACATTTTCCTGTAAGAGAAGTGAAAGCAATGGGCTGATGGAAACTTTTAAAGAACTCTAATATTATAGTTCCCACAACCCTGATATAATCTGGTTCCTATATTAAATGTTTTAGCATTAAACTGATCATTATTTTATCTTTTATTTACAATAATTTATTTATAATGATGCAGGATACCCTAATAAGAATAATTATTCTTTAACTATCAAGAACAGGTTTTATCTCAGACTGTCTCTTACACTAGCACCCAGAAACAATCCAAAAAACAAAGCCCAAGGATAAATGAGAAAAATACTTTAAAACAGCAGGTAAGTGTTAACTCATATCCATAAACATGAGAGTGAAGGAAAACTTATAAATCAATGTGATGAAATATTTACATTTTAAATAATATTGATTTCTACTAGTTCTGTTTAGGCAGTGACCTACTTCATTTGGACATTTGCCTAGTGGCCTGTGGGGAAACATGTATTTTTAAAAGGAAATGGGGGAAGCAGGCTCTGACTCTTGGGCTTCTATCTAGGAATTCTGTCCTCTGAATAACTAACGGGATGATGAATTCCCTCATGATGGCAAATAGTGCTGCCTCCTTACCGCTCTCCTACGGTTGAGTTTTTCCCTGACAGTGTCATGAATGTCCCTACTATCAAAGTTTTTATTAGGTCCGAATTCTCCTTTCCCTAATTTTGGTCGCACCTTACTTGGATTTAGGAGCTAAAGAGCTTAGAAACTCTAAAGTTTTAGGACTGATTTCCGAAATCTAGCTCAACTCTATATCAGAAAGGGTTTATGAAATCTTTTTAGAAATTAATAGTCAGGTGTAGTATTTTCCATACGAAAATATATTCTCAGCTGCTCTGTACAATTGCCTTTTCACCGCATTGTTTTACTTAATGTGCCTATGTTGAAGACACTATCACAAACGGCATGTGAAAGTGTGGTAACACTTATGCATTAAATTATGTACTGTCTCCTTTATGAAAATTGTGGGAAGAAATTTACTGGTTTTTTAAATCAAGAACAATTTTACCTTTCCTGAAAATAGTTCGATTCTTGGATGGATTTTATATTTAATCCTCCTTTATGTTGCGAGCTAAAAAGCTGAGAACTAAGATTATGAGGAACCTGTAACCAATATGTGGCACAACCGCTTGTATTAACTTCGTTTCTCAAATGTCTGTACTTCTTAAAATAAATTTATTACTCAACTTTTTCATTACTGTTAGCTAACTTTTAGGTGCTGCAAACTACATTAAAACTTTGTTTGAAGCAAGATTATATAGGAATTAATTAATGTATTAAATTCCCATTTCCAGACATCTGCCTGGAATTTTGGAGTCAACCAATCAGAAGGTAGTGACTGCCTGTAACTGCTATAGCAATTCTCTTTCCCTCTCACTCCCCAATCAGTCCTTTGAAGGAAAAAGTCTTACAATGAAAGCATTGTGCTATGAAAACTCCTTTTTTTAAGATTAATTTTTGTTGGAGTATAGTTGATTTTCAATGTTGCATTAGTTTCTGCTGTACAGCAAAGTGAATCAGTTATACATATACATATATCCACTCTTTTTTAGAGTCTTTTCCCATATAAGTCATTACAGAGTATTGAGTAGAGTTCCCTGTGCTATACCGTAGGTCCTTGTTGGTTATCTATTTTATATATACTAGTGTGTATGTGTCAATCCCCATCTCCCAATTTATCCCTTCCCTCCCCGCTTTTCCCCCCTGGTAACCGTAAGTTTGTTCTCTTTAACCATGTGGTTCTATCTCAGAGCCCTAAGCTTGTGACTCAGTGTCTCTAGACAGTTCTGTCTCAGAGAAAACACTCGCCAATTAGCAAATACTTTTTTTTAATTAGTGATTATATATAAAGTTCTTTGAAAATGCAAGGCTGTGTAAATGTACTTGGCATGTTTCATTCTTTAAAGGTCTAAGAGAACGGAAGGTGACCTAGATGACATTTTGTAATCGGAAAGTAGTACTACTAATGGGGCAGCTCAAGTTTAGCACTCTTTTTCATATCTTTGTGTGTGTGTATACATATGCAGAATATATACATATATTCTGATGTATGAAATGTCTGAGTATGTAGTATGTGTTTATTATCACTGTGTTCCTTAAATGATCACTAATAATCCAATCATTATTGGTGATGTTTTGAAAATTATCTGATAAAAGCACAGAAATTTTAAAAGATTACATTTTGGAAAGTAATATGTGTGGGGTTTTCTTTTTTTTTAATTAATTAATAATTATTTTTGGCTGTGTTGGGTCTTCGTTTCTGTGCGAGGGCTTTCTCTAGCTGCGGCGAGCGGGGGCCACCCTTTATCGCGTTGCGCGGGCCTCTCACTGTCGCGGCCTCTCTTGTTGCGGAGCACAAGCTCCAGACGCGCAGGCTCAGTAGTTGTGGTTCAGGGGCCTAGTTGCTCTGCGGCATGTGGGATCTTCCCATACCAGGGCTGGAACCCATGTCCCCTGCATTGGCAGGCAGATTCTCAACCACTGCACCACCAGGGTTTTCTTTTAAGTAGCCCAGTCAGCATACTGATTTCCTGTAAGACTCTTCAGTATAGTTGTAGAGTGGTGGTGTGCATGTTGATCCCTGTTGTTTCCATAACTAAAATTGATTCCTCCCCCCAACACTGAGACCTTTGCTCGTCATCAAATTACTTTTTTTCTTACGCCAAAATGACATTTGATTGGATTATTCAACAGAAGAAGGCTTCCGTCATTGAGTACAATCAGTATGCTTGTGTTCACTGATTTTACAGACCTTTCAGTGACTACCTTCATAAATGAAAGCTGGAATCGTTCAGGTTCTAGTCAGATTATACCAAAACTTGAAGTATTTTTACAACTGTAACCTTTTTATCAACCTAAAATATTCAACAAGTCTGTTTCTAAAAAATATTATGTACTCATATGTAAATATATCAATCAACAGACATTTTCAAGCACTCATTATTTGCAAGATTTGCAAAAGTATGTATATGCATAGTACTTATTCTAAAGGACTTTATATCCCTGTAGCATATATGGAATATACACATAAAACATAATTGACAATAAAAATAGCCCACAATTAAATTTAAATGAGTCATACTATTAATGATAGAAGTGATATCTATCACTTATTATAACTATTATGTACCAGGTTCTTATACTGTGTTCAGCTTTTACATCTATCATATCTAATCTTTATAACAGCCCTTCAAAAGAGCTAGTATTAAATCCATTTTGCAGACAGGGAACTAGTAACCTACTCAAGATTGTGCAGGTAAGAAATACTTTAAAGTTTAGCTCCCTTTGACAACGACTGCAGTCTGTCAGAGTACTATATTGCATCCCCACAGATGTTATATATAGGTTTTCAGAACTTAGAGATTGCCTCCAGCTATAGTTGTCAGGAAGACTTGACAGAGCTGGTGCAGACTGATTCAGCATTTCTTGGTGTGAAGGATTTTAAAAAGTTGAGAGAGGGGCTTCCCTGGTGGCGCAGTGGTTGAGAGTCCGCCTGCCGATGCAGGGGACACGGGTTCGTGCCCCGGTCCGGGAAGATCCCACATGCCGTGGAGCAGCTGGGCCCGTGAGCCATGGCCACTGAGCCTGCGTGTCTGTGGTCCGCAATGGGAGAGGCCACAGCAGTGAGCGGCCCGTGTACCGCCAAAAAAAAAAAAAGTTGAGAGAGGAAGAAGGGGTTCTAAGGTGGGGGGAAGAGGCACAAGTTGGTTAGTGAAAACAAAAGGAGGAGGAGCACGTGTGTCCTGGAGAATTCAACATACTGAAACATACAGGGTATGAGTTTCATCTGAAAGTAGTTTGGAGGTAAAGTTGAAGTGAGAGTCAATAACATAAGATTATAGAAGGACGTGCATGCCACCTAATGGCTTGGTATTTATTATTGAATATACCACGTTTCCTTGAAAGCTTTTGGGGGAAAGAATAATACTATCAAATGCTGTATTAAGACTGCTGTATTAACCTGACAGAACTGCAGGATAGAGTCTGAGTGTCTGAAGTAGAAGAATTAGGAGACATTTAAACTAGTCCAAAGATATGAGGCTAAGTTTCACAAGATTCATGCAATGGAACTAAAAGAGTGTAGGCTAGTGATATTTTTAAGGACAAAGCACATCTTTGCAATTAAACAAATATTAGTACAAAGTTGATTCAAACATACCTTAAAAATTTAGGGGCTAACTGGAAAAACAATGTTACCACAAAGAGATTTATCTAAATTTACAGGAGCAAGTGACTTTGAGAAGAAGGGTTATTTAGATGAATTAGTTTGTATATGAGATATTAGCAGCATAAGTAAGTTGAAAGCAACCAGCAAATGATGAATATGAGATAGAACATCAAAAGAGATGTCAGGAAATGAAGTATGGCTTGTCAAATGTATAAAGATATGTAAAACCACTAGACTAGATCAGATCTCTAAGTAAATGAAGTATAGTTGAAGGCAAATATAATTCTTGTCTGAGTTACTACTATATGCAAAGTATGCACTAGAAAATTTTAAAGTTAGTAATTTAGTTTCTATTTTATAGTAGAATGAACTGAGTCTCAGGGTAAGTAGTTTATTGAAGTCATAGCTATTAACACTTCCACTGCTGATAATGAAAGAGTAATAATTAAGACTAACTCTACTTCTAAGGACAAGTTAAAAGGCTGGAAAAATATATTTGTGGAAATGTTTGAAGACACTGGAGAGCTAGCAAGGCTAGTGAAGAATTACAGGTCAAAGATCTGAGAGGAAAATGGCAAAAATGTAAGTTTGGTATTTGAGTAGTCTCAGCTCTATGGATCGCTGCAACTCTAGAACAGGAGGCTGTGTGGCTGAGAAGGTTAGCAGAGCTTTTCATAGCCACATAGTGCTATGTAGACAAGGATTAGAATTCAGGGTTATGAGAATTCAGGGTTAGCCAAAGAAGGGGGGCCTTAGTGAATACATCAGTCTTTAGGGTGAGATCTCAAAGAGCTCTACCCTACGATAAATCAAAAGAATAAATAAAAAAATAGACCAATGCACAAAGTCTGAAGGCTAGCTTCAGATCACTTTAATCATGAATATTGGATTAAGTTGCCCAGGATTGTAAGAGACGAGTACATAAATTTTGTGTGAGGTTTTAATAGACCACTATCAGTAACTGATAGAACAGTTACCAAAAAACCAGTAAGGATAACAAAGATTTGAAAAGCACAGTTAACAAATTTGAACTAGAAGAATGCTATATCCAATAGTCCAATATCCAATTCTCAATAAATATGAAATCTTTAAATATTGTGGGACATAAAGCAAGTATGAGTATATTTAAAAGGTTTCAAATCTTCCAGAATGTGCTTTCTAATCCTAGTACTATTAAGCTTGACATCAATATTAAAAAATATATATGAATTATTTGTATGTGTGGAAATTAAATAATTTTCCAAGCAGTAAATGGATCAGAGGAAAAAATCAAAATGGAAAGTAAAACATATTTTGAACTGATTTATAGTGCAAATATTATATATCAAAAGTTATGAGATGCAACTAAAGCCATATGTAAAAGAAATGTATATTCTTAAAGACATATATATTAGAAATAAAGGAATACTGAAAAAAATCAACGAGCTAATTATCCCTCACATGCACTTTAAAAAAATCTAGAAATATAAACACAAATAAAATAATAGGAAGAAAAAATTTAAGAGCAAAAAAATGTATGGAATAGAAAAGGAAGCATGCACTAGATACGATAAATGAACACATTTCTTTTTTTAACAGACTAACATTTATAAACGCATACAGAGAGCAAATGAAGAGAAAGAAATGATAGTAAGTACACATTACCAATTTCAGAGTGAAAAGGGGGACATCATTAGAGATTATAAAAACATAAAAAATAGTAAAGGGATATGATTAACCACTTGATGCCAGTACATTTAAAAATTTAGCTGAAAAGAACAGATTTCCAGAAAAATACAGTTCACTAAAATTGAATCCAAAATAAATATCTTCCCGTAAAGAAATGTACAAATCCAGATGGCTTCACTAACAAGTACTGCAAAAATATTAAGGAAGAAATACTGTGAGTCTTATATGAATTTTTGAGAGAATAAAAAATGAGAATTAATTCCCAACTTATTTAATGAGCCCAAGCATAATATTAATACCAAAATTAAAGTCAAAATTGGATATCAAAATTAGAAGCAAAAATTATAAGTAGAAATTAGAAAATTATACCCAATTATATATAAAAAGGGTAATATATAACAAATAGTTATGGTTTTTTCCAGGAGTGTGAGGTCAGTTTATCATTCAAAAATCAAACAGTTGATTCAACTAGTTAACAAAGTAAAGGAGAAAACATACTTTTCTCAATAGATTCAGGAAAGATATTTTGTAAAATTTAACCTCTGTTCAGGATATAAACTTGAAGCAATCTAGCAATGCAAGGAAACTTCTTTAAATTGATAAGTATATGATTAAAATACTAAACCATATATGACATTTAGTGTGAAATATGAAAGCTTTCCCTCTAATATAAGCAACAAAGAAGGATATACACTATCACCACTTATATGAATTAATTAGTTAATTATCAGCTCAAGTCAATATATATTAAACATCCAACAACTATAAGATTGTAATAAAAATGATACTTATTATTATACTTATTATTCAGTCACTCTTCAATAGGAAATCTAGAACTTACTCTAAAATTTTTATGGAAATTCAAAGGGCCACAAGTAAGCAATACACTCAGGAAACAGAAAGATGGAAGAATATTCTGTATTGCAGAACAAGATTTATCATTAACCTAATAAGACATAGTGGTGTTGGGGCAAAATATGCATTTATACCAATTAAACAGAATACACAATCCAGAAACAGAACCACATATTTATAGACATAATGTATGATAAAGTTGGAAATGTAAATGCATAGAGAAAAAAATTTTTTTTCAATAAAGGGTGCTAGGTCAATGGGATAAAAATAAAAAATATATTGTTTGATCCCTCTCTCAAACAATATACAAAAATCAATTTTAGCTGGATTGTAAATCAAAATATAAAAGATAAACCTTTCTAATCTAGAAGATAATATAGGGGATTAACTTTATAAACTGATACAGAGAAAACTTTCTTTAACAACTTGTGAAGGGAAAAGATTCATAAGTTAAAGTAAAAAAGTTCTACTTGTCACAAAACATTATTAAGATCATGGAAAGGCAAAAGAAAGAATGAAGGAACATATGTGCTGACAATTTTCTGTATTCAGGATATATAAAGAACTGCTACAACTCAATAAGAAAAGCACAGTCATTCCAATAGAATAAAAATTATCAGCAGACTTGAACAGAGATTTTTCAAAACAGACATTGTAAACCAATAAATATATTAAAACATACTCATTGGTAACTGAAAAATGCCAATTAAAACCAAAATGCTATACCACTACACACACACCAGGATGGCTAAAATTAAAAAGTTAGACAATACCAAAAGTTAGTCAGGATGCAGAGGAAGAGAACTCTCAAACACTGCTGCAGAAAAGTGACGGTTTGCCGTTGCCTAGCAAAAATGAACATATTCATCTCCAGTGACTTAGGAAACTCACTCCTAAGTATGTACCAAAGAGAAATGTGGGCATAAGTGCACGAAAACCATATAAAGAACGTTAAAACCTTATTGCTATGAATTTCAAAAGGCGACAAAACTAAACAACGGAGCTAAAAATCAAAATAATAGTTACTGTGGGGAAGAGGGAAGGAGAAATAGTTGGAATGGTCATGAAGGAGCACGGTGGGCTCAAGGCTGCTGACAGTGTTCTCTTTTGTGCTGAGGAATGATTACCCAGGTGTTCGCTTTGTGACAGTTATTGAACTGTATGTTTTTTTAGAACATTGCCATATGCATACTATATACTTCAATAAAAATATAAGTAAAACCAAAATACTAAAAACAAGAAAAAAGTCATCTAGCTAGAAAATGGAAGTAAGGGATTCAAATTCAGGTCTGCCTAATAACTTCAAGGCCTATGAATGGTTTATCCTCATTCAGTAGAACAGATACAAGGAGTAAAACTTTGGTGCATGTTCAAATTTGGTGAACAGATTTGTCAGGAAGTCTATATCAATGAACAGTGAAAATGGAAACATTAAAAAAAAGACGTGTGAATGAAATCTGTTCCTACATTATCTCCTGTTATTTTTTTTTAACATCTTTATTGGAGTATAATTGCTTTACAATGGTTGTTAGTTTCTGCTGTATAAAAAAGTGAATCAGCTATACATATACATATATCCCCTCCCTCTTGCATCTCCCTCGCACCCTCCCTATCCCACCCCTCTAGATGGTCACGAAGCACTGAGCTGATCTCCCTCTGCTATGTGGCTACTTCCCACTAGCTATCTATTTTACATTTGGTAGCGTATATATGTCCATGCCACTCGATCACTTCATCTCAGTTTACCCTTCCCCCTCCCTGTGTCCACAAGTCCATTCTCTATATCTGCGTCTTTATTCCTGTCCTGCCTCTAGGTTCTTCAGAACCTTTTTTTTTTTTTTAGACTCCATATATATGTGTTAGCTTATGGTATTTGTTTTTCTCTTTCTGACTTACTTCACTCTGTATGACAGACTCTAGGTCCATCCACCTAACTACAAATAACTCAATTTCGTTTCTTTTTATGGCTGAATAATATTCCATTGTATATATGTACCACATCTTCTTTATCCATTCATCTGTCAATGGACACTTAGGTTGCTTCCATGTCCTGGCTATTGTAAATAGTGCTGCAGTGAACATTGTGGTACATGACTCTTTTAGAATTACAGTTTTCTCAGGGTATATGCCCAGTAGTGGGATTGCTGGGTTGTATGGTAGTTCTATTTTTAGTTTTTTAAGGAACCTCCATACTGTTCTCCATAGCGGCTGTATCAATTTACAATCCCACCAGCAGTGCAAGAGGGTTCCCTTTTCTTCACACCCTCTCCAGCATTTGTTGTTTTTAGACTTTTTCATGTTGGCCATTCTGACTGGTGTGAGGTCATTATGTTTTTGTCATTGTAGTTTTGATGTACATTTCTCTAATGATTAGTGGTGTTGATCATCCTTTCATGTGTTTGTTGGCAATCTGTGTATCTTATTTGGAGAAATGTCTATTTAGGTCTTCTACCCATTTTTGGATTGGGTTGCTAGCTTTTTTGATATTGAGTTGTGTGAGCTGCTTGTATAATTTGGGGGTTAATCCTTTGTCAGTTGCTTCATTTGCAAATATTTTCTCCCATTCTGAGGGTTGCCTTTTAATCTTGTTTAAGGTTTCCTCTGCTGTGAAAAAGCTTTTAAGTTTCATTAGGTCCCATTTGTTTATTTTTGTTTTTATTTCCCTTTCTCTAGGAGGTGGGTCAAAAAGGATCTTGCTCTGATTTATGTGATAGTGTTCTGCCTATGTTTTCCTTTAAGACTTTTATACTGTCTGGCCTTACATTTAGGTCTTTAACCCATTTTGAGTTTATTTTTGTGTATGGTGTTAGGAAGTGTTCTAATTTCATTCTTTTACATGTAGCTGTCCAGTTTTCCCAGCACCACTTATTGAAAAGGCTGTCTTTTCTCCACTGTATATTCTTACCTGCTTTGTCAAAAATAAGATGACCATATGTGTGTGCATTTATCTCTGTGCTTTCTATCCTGTTCCAATGAGCGGTACTTCTATTTTTGTGCCAGTACCATATTGTCTTGATTACTGTAGCTTTATAGTATAGTCTGAAGTCAGGGAGCCTGATTCCTCCAGCTCGGTTTTTCTTGCTCAAGATTGCTTTGGCTTTTCGGGGTCTTTTGTGTTTCCATACAAATTGTGCACTTTTTTGTTCTAGTTTTGTGAAAAATGCCATTGGTAGTTTGATAGGGATTGCACTGAATCTGTAGATTGCTTTGGGTAGTATAGTTATTTTCACGATGTTGATTCTTCCAACCCAAAAACATGTATATCTCTCCATCTGTTTATATCATCTTTAATTTCTTTCATCAGTGTCTTATAGTTTTCTGCATACAGGTCTTTTGTGTCGTTAGGTACGTTTATTCCTAGGTATTTTATTCTTTTTGTTGCAATGGTAAATGGGAATGTTTCCTTAATTTCTCTTTCGTATTTTCATCATTAGTGTATAGGAATGCAAGTGATTTCTGTGCATTAATTTTGTATCCTACTACTTTACCAAAGTCATTGATTCACTCTAGTAGTTTTCTGGTAGCATCTTTAGGATTCTCTATGTATAGTATCATGTCATCTGCAGTGACAGCTTTACTTCTTCTTTTCCTATGTGGATTCCTTTTATTTCTTTTTCTTCTCTGATTACTATGGCTAAAACTTCCAAAACTATGTTGAATAATAGTGGTGAGAGTGGGCAACCTTGTCTTTTTCCTCATCTTAGTGGAAATGGTTTCAGTTCTTTACCATTGAGAACAATGTTGGCTATGGGTTTGTCATACATGGCCTTTATTATGTTGAGGAAAGTTCCCTCTATGCCTACTTTCTGGAGTGTTTCTATCATAAATGGGTGTTGAATTTTGTCAAAAGCTTTTTCTGCATCTATTGAGATGATCATATGGTTTTTCTCCTTCAGTTTGTTAATATGGTTTATCACACAGATTGATATGTTTAAGAATCCTTGCATTCCTGGGGGTAAACCCCACTTGATCATGTGTATGATCCTTTTAATGTTCTGTTGGATTCTGTTTGCTAGAATATTGTTGAGGATTTTTGCATCTATGTTCATCAGTGATATTGGCCTATAGTTTTCTTTCTTTGTGACGTCTTTTTCTGGTTTTGGTATCAGGGTGATGGCCTCATAGAATGAGTTTGGGAGTATTCCTCCCTCTGCTATATTTTGGAAGAGTTTGAGAAGGATAGGTGTTAGCTCTTTTGTAAAAGTTTGATAGAATTCGCCTGTGAAGCCATCTGGTCCTGGGCTTTTGTTTGTTGGAAGATTTTTAATCACAGTTTCTATTTCAGTGCTTGTGATTGGTCTTTTTATATTTTCTATTTCTTCCTGGTTCAGTCTGAGAAAGTTTTGCTTTTCTAAGAATTTGTCCATTTCTTCCAGGTTGTCCATTTTATTGGCCTGTAGTTACTTGTACTAATCTCTCATGATCCTTTGTATTTCTGCAGTGTCAGTTGTTACTTCTCCGTTTTCATTTCTATTTCTATTGATCTGAGTGTTTTCCCTTTTTTCTTGATGAGTCTGGCTAATGGTTTATCAATTTTGTTTATGTTCTCAAAGAACCTGCTTTTAGTTTTATTGATCTTTGCTGTCGTTTCCTTCATTTCTTTTTCATTTATTTCTGACCTGATCTTTATGATTTCTTTACTTCTGCTATCTTTGGGTTTTTTTTTTGTTCTTCTTTCTCTAATTGCTTTCAGTGTAAGGTTAGGTTCTTTATTTTAGATGTTTCCTGTTTCTTAAGGTAGGATTGTATTGGTATAAACTTCCCTCTTAGAACTGCCTTTGCCTTATCCCATAGGTTTTGGGTCATCGTGTCTTTACTGTCATTTGTTTCTAGGTATTTTTTGATTTCCTCTTTGATTTCTTCAGTGACCCCTTGGTTATTTAGTAGTGTATTGTTTAGCCTCCATGTGTTTGTATTTTTTATACTTTATTTCCTGTAATTAATAGCTAGTCTCATAGTGCTGTGGTCAGAAAAGATACTTGACACAATTTCAGTTTTCTTAAATATACCAAGGCTTGGTTTGTGACCCAAGTTATGATCTATCCTGGAGAATGTTCCATGAGCACTTGAGAAGAAAGTGTATTCTGTTGTTTTTGGATGGAATGTCCTATAAACATCAATGAAGTCCATCTTGTTTAATGTATCATTTAAAGCTTGTGTTTCCTTACTTATTTTCATTTTGGATGATCTGTCCCTTGGTGAAAATGAGGTGTTAAAGTCCCCTACTCTTACTGTGTTAGTGTCAATTTCCCCTTTGATGGCTGTTAGTATTTGCCTTATGTATTGAGATGCTCCTATGTTGGGTGCATAAATATTTATAACTGTTATATCTTCTTCTTGGATTGATCCCTTGATCATTATGTAGTGTCCTTTTTTGTCTCTTGTAATAGTCTTTATTTTAAAGTCTATTTTGTCTGATAGGAGAATTGCGACTCCAGCTTTCTTTTGATTTCCATTTGCATGAAATATCTTTTTCCACCCCCTCACTTTCAGTCTGTATGTGTCCCTAGTTGTGAAGTGGTTCTCTTGTAGACAGCATGTGTCTGGGTCTTGTTTCTGTATCCATTCATCCAGTCTGTGTCTTTTGGTTGGAGCATTTAATCCATTTACATTTAAGGTAATTATCAATATGTATGCTCCTATTCCCATTTTCTTAATTGTTTTGGGTTTGTTATTGTAGGTCTTTTCCTTCTCTTGTGTTTCCTGCCTAGAAAAGTTCCTTTAGCATTTGTTTTAAAACTGGTTTAGTGGTGCTGAATTCTCTTAGCTTTTGCTTGTCTGTAAAGGTTTTAATTTCTCTGTCCTATCTGAATGAGATCCTTGCTGGGTAGAGTAACCTTGGTTGTAGGTTTTTCCCTTTCATCATTTTAAATATGTCCTGCCAGTCCCTTCTGGCTTGCAGAGTTTCTGCTGACAGATCAGCTGTTAACATTATGGGGATTCCCTTGTATATTATTTGTTGCTTTTCCCTTGCTGCTTTTAATACTTTTTCTTTGTATTTAATTTTTGATATTTTGATTATTATGTGTCTTGGTGTGTTCTCATTGGCTTTTTCTTGTATGGGAGTCTCTGTGCTTCCTGGACTTTATTGACTATTTTTTTTCCCATATTAGGGAAGTTTTCAACTATAATCTCTTCAAATATTTTCTCAGTCCCTTTCTTTTTCTGTGGACCCCTATAATTTGAATGTTGGTACATTTAATGTTGTCCCAGAGGTCTCTAAGACTGTCCTCAATTATTTTCATTCTTTTTTCTTTATTCTGCTCTGTGGTAGTTATTTCCACTATTTTATGTTCTAGGTCACTTAGCCGTTCTTCTGCCTCAGTTATTCTGCTGTTGATTCCTTCCAGAGAATTTTTAATCTCATTTATTGTGTTGCTCATCATTGTTTTCTCTTTAGTTCTTCTAGGTACTTCTTAAACATTTCTTGTATTTTCTCCATTCCGTTTATGAGATTTTGGATCGTCTTTACTATCATTACTCTCAATTCTTTTTCAGGTAGACTGCCTATTTCCTCTTCATTTGTTTGGTCTGGTGGGTTTTTACCTTGCTCCTTCATCTGCTGTGTGTTTCACTGTCTTCTCATTTTGCTTAACTTACTGTATTTGGGGTCTCCTTTTTGCAGGCTACAGGTTCGTAGTTCCCTTTGTTTTTGGTGTCTGCCCTCAGTGGGTAGGGTTGGTTCAGTGGGTTGCATAGGCTTCCTGGTGGAGGGGACTGGTGCCTGTGTTGTGGTGGATGAGGCTGGATCTTGTCTTTCTGGTGGGCAGGACCACACCTGTTGGTGTGTTTTGGGGTGTCTGTTAGCTTATTATGATTTTAGGCAGCCTCTCTGCTAATGGGTGGGGTTGTGTTCCTGTCTTGCTAATTGTGGCATGGGGTGTCCAGCACTGGAGCTTGCTAGTCGCTGAGTGGAGCTGGGTCTTAGTGTTGTGATGGAGATCTCTGGGAGAGCTCTCACTGATTGATAGTATTAGGGCCTGGGATGTCTCTGATGGTCCAGTGTTCTGAACTCGTCTCTCCCACCTCAGAGGCTCAGGCCTGACACCTGCCCAGAGCACCAAGACCCTGTCAGCCACACGGGTCTCGGCCCTGGTTCATGCACTTCCCATCACTCTGCCAGCTCCTGCCTCTGTGCCTCCCTCCCTTTCAGTTTGATCATTACTTCCCACACCCAGTGGGGAACAGAGGGCAGTGCAGAGGATGCCAGCGGGCAGCTGCCCCGCTGCGTCCTCGTCTGCACCACACGCTGGGCTTGCCGGGTCCTTCCCAGTCACAGGGCAGGGTCCGCAAAGACAGCCCGGCTGCCGGACAGACACACAGACCCGGTGAGGAGGGAGGGCTATCTCCTCTTCTTAACTGATGTCTTTTATAGTCAGTGCCACAAAATGTGATTGTTTATTATTTCACATGAGTTCATTTTGTCCACTGGACTAGATTATAAAATTCTGGAAACCGGAAGTCATATTTAGTTGGGTTTTAATTACCCACAGCACCTATTTCTAGGCACATAGCACGTACATGGTAAATATCTCTTGTGTAATACAATATCAAGCGAAAAATAATCTGATACATACTTGTGCATCTTCTTTTCCTACTTACTCTTCCTTCTACTAGGTTAGTCAGTTGATGCACTTTGTCAGGAAAAGAATGCTTGTTATATTTTGTTCACTGATGTATGCGCTGTACCTAGAATGGTGCCAGCACACACGTGGATGAAGCTTGATACTTCTCAGACCATTCAGTTATATATGCCATATTTCTGCTTTTCCATCCGCTTAATATATACTCTCCTACCCATATATTTCTATTGAAATGCTACTTATTCCTTAAGAGCCAAATTGAAAGGTCTTTTTCGCAAAGTCTCCCTCACTCTTCCCCTCAGAACCAAATGCTTTCGCCTTGCATTCTATTGATAGTAGCAATTTCTTTGTATCCCTATCATGGCTTATATGATGCTCTCCTTGTATTACTCTTATTCGAGCATGTCTGTCTCTCTGAGTTAAGCTGTAAGATAGTAGATTATGTGAGGAAAGCATGGGGAGAACAAACAGACGCTAACATTTTTTAAAGTTCTGCATTCCAGACCCTGAGCAGAGTGCCACTTCAGCTCTAAGTTAGAAAACGTGACCAAGGTGACACATCTAGCAAGGGGGCAACGTCTTCTTCGTACCCAGGTCCCTGTGGCTCTGAAATCAGTTCCTTTTTCACCTTTCCATGCTGCCTCCATAACAATGTGTCTGCCTTATCTCTCTGTGGCTCTTTGAGCTAGTGTCCTCCATGGGGGTGGTCCAGAAAGAGTTGTAAATCTGAATAGTTTGTTGGTTCTTCACTTACAAATGTTGAATTTCCCTGAAGAGCACCTGCTTCTAGATTGGAAGAAAGCACATTAGCATATAGAGATGCTGTGTCTGTTGGTTTACATAAAATATCAGAAAAATAAGCCTACTACAAAATCCTCTTCCATGTATCTCATTATATGCATCTTTAAAATGTGCTTTCTATACAAGACATTTAATGAAGTTGTGTTTAAAGTAGTGTAGCTGTCTTCTGACAGCTCAGATCAATAGAAGGCCCTAAAAAAGGACTTGAGGTAAAATGGCAATCAAAAGCACACACCAAAATATTACATTGTGTGTTCGAATTTTCTTCTTTTCTCTTATCTGACTCCCTTGTGCTTATTCTTTACTTTATAGCTTGTACTTTGTTATACTCAATGCATTTTAATGACATAGCTGTGTTTCAGGAAGGAAAACATTTCTTTTTCTACTATCTCAGTATGTAGTAGGTTTTGAAATGTAGTTTTCTGATTTTTAAAATTATATGGAAATATTTCTGCCTTCCTTTGTTTAAGCTGTTGACTCTGTGAATGTGACAGATGGCAATGCATTTTACGTCTAAAAACAATTATTGGTATGGGAATAATACTGTTACTTTCTCTCTTTTATCCCCTTGCATCCTGTAAAGACTTTATCTACATGACCACTACTGTAATTCTGAAAGATAACAGCAATATAAATAAAGATATGTATGTCCTCCTATTACCAAATAGAGGTCCTAATGAAATTACAGAATAATTGGCACTGTATCCCCACATTCAAGTTCATTATTAAACTCACATGGTGTCTCCTAAGGAATTACTTAAGTATATCCAGATTTTCAATTAAAATTAATATTTAATCTTTCAAAAGTACAATTTAAATTCTGCTTGCTTATTTCTTCTGTAAAGAAGTTGTGTGGAATTTTCTATTATCAGTAAATAGATCACATTTTTCTTCAGAAAAAGAGGATTAGGAGTTCTGCAGATAATTAAGAATTTATAACCAAAATGTTATTTACGACATTTTTACACCAAAGCCAGACAGTGACCTTAGTATGTATACAAACAAGGTCATCTGTGCACACAGGCAAGGTCGACTGGCTTGTGAAAGCCTTGTTTTATAGGAAGGTGGAGGTGGGTGGCTATATTGCATCAGTGACGTGCAGTTTCATAATTTCTACTCTGGAAGAGCTAACACATCTGTAGTAGGTCACCTGGAGTCATGAATCAGTTCTCAGAGTCATTCCTAGGGTACGAAGACATTAGCTAGGCTTAATCAACAACCCTGCTTATCTTCCGTTCTGCCTTTCCTGTTTCAAAAAATGGATCTATGTATTAAAGTCTCTGATTTTATGAGTGTATTCCATGTATGCATGTAATCTTTTGGGTAGAATTTATTTTCAGTAAGTTCATTAAATTACTAGTTAGGTATTATACCTCCTTATAGCTAGAATACAGCTTAAAATAAAACTGCATACAAATAGTAGCTCTTACAACTCTCTAATTAATAGGAAGGGGAATTGGATGACCACAGTCAGAAGTTCTTATCTTTATATAAACAACGTTCATTCACTACTTAGTCACAGTACATTCTAAATTGTGATTGATACTGCTACTTGAAATTTTTTTTTTTTTTTTTGCGGTACGCGGGCCTCTCACTGTTGTGGCCTCTCCCGTTGTGGAGCACAGGCTCTGGATGCCACGGAGCTCACGGGCCCAGCCGCTCTGCGGCATGTGGGATCCTCCTGGACCGGGTCACAAAGCCGCGTCCCCTGCATCGGCAGGCGGACTCTCAACCACTGCGCCACCAGGGAAGCCCGCTACTTGAAATATTTTGACAGGCTCTTACTGTGGTTTGGCCAGTCACAGTTACGAAATCCCAACTCATTTAGCCAGAGCAGTACTCTGCTCTTCTCAGCAACTTTTGAGATTATATACCTGGAGAGTACAACCAAGATATTATATATGCAAATCATCACCAGAGGTATACTGGAAAGACTACTGAAATATGAATAAAGAGATATGAATTCTAATCCTAGTTCTGTCACTAATTGTAAAACATTGGACAAATCTTTTCTACTATCACCAGCTCAGTTTATTCATCTCTTAAAAAAAATGGACAAAATCTCTGAAGCTTTAATTCTCTATGATGATACCTCAGTATCTGGCAGTGAATCCAGCTAAATACAATGACATTAAGTTGTTTTCGTGATCAGTAGATGGTAAGTGAAATTTCCATATTAAGTAAATACATTATATTTGATTATTGATACTTGTGCTGATTTAAGGCACTCTGGATTATTAAATTGCCTGTCTTGAATATTTACAGGATCAGAGAGGAATTCTCTTCTCTCAGCTAAAAGGTAGAAGTGCATGGGTTGAAGTCAAGTTGACAACTGTTAGAGGTCAGCCAGAGATATTGGGTTGGCCAGAAAGTTCATTCGGGTTTTTCCATAAGATCTTATGGAAGAACCTGAACGAACTTTCTGGCCAACCCAGTATATCAACAAATAGGAAAATAGGATCAATTTTCCATCATCATCTCCTATGATTGTTTGATGCCAATCTTGTTGGAGTTGTGAGTATTAAGTTAAAATATTACATACCCAGCAACTGATTGTATTGTTCTGAGGGCAATAGGGCCAATACAGAGTCCAATAAATAAATTTCATTGTTAGAACAGAAACCAGAATCATAGCAATTTTTTTCCATTTTCAGTTGAAGACATGTATTTTAATATTTTCTAATGTAATGTTAATCAAGAATTCCAAGAACCTGGTTGAGGCAACAGAAATGTGTTTTGGGAGGATTTATTAAGACTGCAGCCCAGGAGACACAGATCCAAGAAGCACTTGAATTGTGTTCTGCCGGACTACAAAATGGGGGAAGCTTATAAAGGCAAAAAACCCTAAGGTTATATAAATTGTCGAGATTCAGGATTGGAGATGGCAAGAAGTAAGGGTGCTTGGTAAGCAAGGATTGGTTGGGGTTCGAAATGATTACCTAGTTGCAAAGGGGGTGGGGAGGCAGACTTTGAAATTACAAGGTTGCAGCTAGTAGCTGCTTACAGATAGTATTTTGAAAACTGCTGGTGCTGTCCTTGTGTTTGATACAGTTTAGAGAAAAGTTCTCAGTGATGCAGGAATGTGTCTGAAACCACGTGCACAATGGCCACCCGGCTCCTGAGCCATAGTTATTCCATTTTGATTTATAAATGATCTTAAATATGTCAGCAGGGCTTTCTAATGTGATTCCTGATTATATGTAAACGTTTTTTCTCTGTAGCTACTGTTTTTGTGAATTCATTTATCACTTATTTTACCATTCAAAGCAAAAAGAAAACAGTTTTAAATGAGTATAAATACAAAGCAGCTGGTGATCTGTTCAGGACTGGATGAAAACCTCCTTCCCGATGAGTTAGGGATGGAGTAACAGAAGTCACTGTTTCTGAGGCTGAGTTCCCCACCCAGTGTTGATCATTCTTAGTTTTGGAGCCTCCATGCAGTTTTAGCCAAATGTCCCTATGTTCTTCTAAAGAGTAAAATAATATTCTTGAAAAAAAAGAAGCAAGTAATTTGTTTAAATATGTTTAGTATTTTTTAAATGTTACCAAATAATTATACTCCTAACCTATTTAAAATGTTGTGAAATATTTGATGCATACCAAAGATCTTACAATATTATACGTCATAAAGCATAAAGATAAACATCCATTAAAATATTATCCAATTAAATAAATAGAACTTTACTAATAGAATTGGAACTCCCTGGACCCTCATGACCTCATTCCTCTGGTTCCTATTCACCCCTTCTCCAGAGTGATTTTCTAAGTGAATTTTTTGTTCATCGTTTTGTTTTTGCATATTACATGGTTTTTCAACATATGAAGGTGTCTCCAAGCATTTTATTTACTTATTCTGGAACTTCATATAAATGATTTTAAGTTACTTAGTAAAT
The DNA here is from genome assembly GCF_949987515.2 of Delphinus delphis. NCBI lineage: Eukaryota > Metazoa > Chordata > Mammalia > Artiodactyla > Delphinidae > Delphinus > Delphinus delphis. The sequence goes on from NC_082691.1 coordinate 43,031,328, forward strand.
ATTAACTGATTGCCTACTTTGTGCCAGGCCCTGTTTACATGTAATGGTTATAACAGGATTAAAATAATGTACCTGTCTTCATGGACCTCACATTCTAGGGAGGGAACAGACAATTAAAAAGTAAATAAGTAAAATATCATGAGTCAGATGATGATAAGTACTATGGAGAAAAATACACAGGGTGAGAGACATTGGAGAGTATATTAGTTTATTTTAGGTGGTCAAGGAAGACCTCTCTGGGGTGCAACGTTTAAGCAGAACCCGAAAGGAAAGAGGGAATAAGCTCTTAGGCAGGTGTGGGAAATCTGTGCCCAGATGAGGAGAAGAACAAGTGTAAAGACTGAGGTGGAGCACACCTGGCTGGTTTGAGGCTGAGCATGAGGCCAGGAGTGTGAGCTGAGTGTGACTGTGTGTGTGTGTGTATGTGTGTAGGAGAGATAGATGAGGGGTGGGTAGTAGAATGTAGCTGGGACCAGATGCTGAGGGCCTTTATAGACTGTTATAAACACATCACAGTTTCTTGTTCTCTTTTTTTAATTGAGGTGACATTCATATAACATGAAAGTAACTGTGTTTTAAAGCGTACAATTCACTGGCATTTAGTATTTTCACAGTGTTGTGCAACCACCACTGCTATTTAGTTCTAAAACATTTTTCATCACCCCAAAAGAATACCCAGTACCCACTAAGCAGTCACTCCCTGTTTTCTTATCCCCCAATATATGGCAACCACCAGTCTACTTTATGTCTCTGTGGATTTGTCTGTTCTGGATATTTCTATAAATGGAATCACATGATATATGACCTTTTGTACCTGGCTTCTTTCACTTAGCATGATGTTTTCAAGGTTTATCCACATTGTGGTATGTATCAGTACTTCCTTCTTTTTTAATGTCTGAGTAATGTTCTGTAGCCCTCATTTTGTTTTTCCATTCACCTGTTGATGGACATTTGGGATGTTTCCATGGGACTGTTGTGAATAGTGCTGCTATGAACATTTGTGGGAAAGTGTTTGTGTGGGCATATCTTTTCAATTTTCTTGAGTATATGCCAAGGACTAGAATTGCTGGGTCATATGATAGTTCTGGTTTAATGTTTTGAGGAACTGCCAAACCTTTCCACTGTGGCTGCACAATTTTGCATTCCCACCAGCAACATGTAACGGTTTCAGTTTTTCCATGTCCTCAACAATGCCGGTTCTTCTTTTCTTTTTATTATAACCATTTTAGTGAGAGTGAAATGGTATCTCATTGTGATTTTATTTTCATTTTCCTAATGATTAATGCTGTTGAGCATCTTTTCATGTGCTTGCTGGTTATTGGTGTATCTTCTTTGGAGAAATGTTTATTCAATCCTTTGACTATTTTTAATTGGGTTGTCTTTCAGTTGAGTTATAAGTATTCCTTATTATGACTGCCTAAAGTCGCTAGGTGTCATTCATTTATTTACTCAGAAAATGTTTAATAAGTTTGTATTATGTGCCAGGTACTTTTTTAACCATTATAGGGATACAGCAGTGAGAGACGAACAACAGACAATATCCCTGACTTTGTAGAACTTGTATTCTAGGGAGAGGAGACAGAACAAACTCACAGAAAGATACAAGACATCATTCATGTATATATTATATATACATTAATGTATATATTTTACAATAACCATTGGAAAAAATACCTGGAAACAAAGAAAGGTGTTGTGATGGAGAGCTATGAGTGGGGAGAAGAGTATCTTAGACAGAATGGCCGGGCAATGCCTCTCTTAGGAAAAGAAAGTCAAACAGAGACGGGATGTGAAGGACCAATAAAGTGAATATCAAAGAGAAAAGTACTACAGCCAGAAGGAAGAGTCCAGACAGGAGAATGCTTCAAGTGTTCCCAGAGTGTCACAGAGGCCAGTGTGGCTGGAAAAGCGTAGATGTGACCAAGGACCAAATCATAGAGGGCCTTTTAGGACTTGGGAGATAATTCCACATTAATGGGAAGCTACTGGAAGATTTCAGGAGAGGAATGGTGTGATCAGAATTGTTTTTAAAAGGACTGTCTGGCTGCTGAGTGGAGAAGAGCAAGAGTGGAAGCTGGAACCTAGAAAGTGGTCGAATCAGTAAGAGAATGATCAGGATACAAATGAACCAAGTACAATAATAGCCATATACGTCAAGGACAGTCCTTATATTTAGTAGCGAAATGCATTTTCTTTGCTAAGAAAATATTTAATTGACAGAAAAACTTAAAAACATTAAAACGTGTATTTTGCAGTGTCCCTTGGTGAAATTATCTGTACATGCTGACACCTCTGCTTTAGTCCTGCTTTAGGAGTCCTGCTGCTCCAGGATCTCTTTATCCCTGTATCGTTCTCAAAACTTTCGTTTGTTCCAGAAGTACTTTTAAAAACAGGTACGCTTTGTAAAGCACTCTTAGATTCTCCATCCCTTAATTCCAGATTCTTATCATGCCAAGTCACTACCAGCAGGAGAAGAAACTAGGTAATGAGCCCCACAGATATGTAAATCTCATGCCATAATATATGACCCAGTAATGCAATAACTGCCCAAATGACATTCCGCTAGTATGCTTCATTTCCTCATTATTCTGAATCCTTCCTTTACTTTTATCCATGTACAATTTCCCATAACCTTATTCACTAACCATGCCAATGCTATATGAATTGCTATTTTTCACTCTAATGGAAAGTTCTCTCCCTGAATCCATCTAAGCGTTTTTATTACTTAAATTCTCTCGTGTATTTAATTTTTTGCCTTAAATGTATGTTCCAAGTACCTACTTTTAATTTTGATGTTCCTGTCTGTGGCAGCACTTTTATTTCCAATTCTACTATAAAAACTATTGGGTTGGCCAGAAGATTTGTTCAGTTTTTTCCGTAAGATGACTCTAGTAGCACATAGTTGTCTTTAACTTCATTTGAAACAATTTTGTTAGGTTGTATGTGACAGCTGCCATATCAGCGTGCATTTAAAAAAAGACTTAACAAAACTGGTCAATTTTTGTGTAGCCATTTTAATATTGAAGATGGAAGAAAAAAGCAACATTTTTGGCTTATTATGCTTTATTATTTCAAGAAAGGTAAAAACGCAACTGAGATGCAAAAAGAAAAGATTTGTGCAGTGTATGGAAAAGGTGCTGTGACTGATCGAACGTGTCAAAAGTGGTTTGCCGGGCTTCCCTGGTGGCGCAGTGGTTGAGAGTCCTCCTGCCGATGCAGGGGACACGGGTTCGTGCCCCAGTCCGGGAAGATCCCACATGCTGCGGAGCGGCTGGGCCCGTGAGCCATGGCCGCTGAGCCTGCGCGTCCGGAGCCTGTGCTCCGCAACGGGAGAGGCCACAGCGGTGAGAGGCCCGCGTACCGCAAAAAAAAAAAAAAAAAAAAAAAGTGGTTTGCCAAGTTTCGTGCTGGAGATTTCTCGCTGCACGATGCTCCAAGTTCGGGTAGACCAGTTGAAGTTGTTAGCCATCAAATCGAGGCACTAAGTGAGAACAATCAATGTTATACCACGCTGGAGATAGCCAACATACTCAAAATACCCAAATCAAGTGTTGAAAATCATTTGCACCAGCTTGGTTATGTTCATTGCTTTGATGTTTGGGTTCCACGTAAGTTAAGCGAAAAAAACCTTCTTGACCATATTTCTGCATGCAATTCTCTACTTAAACGTAATGAAAATGTCCCGTTTTTAACACATATTGTGACGGGTGATGAAAAGTGGATACTGTACAATAATGTGGAATGGAAGAGATCGTGGGGCAAGCGAAATGCACCACCACCAGCCACACCAAAGGCCAGTCTTCAATCTAAGAAGGTGATGTTGTGTATCTGGTGGGATTGGAAGGGAGTCCTCTATTTTGAGTTCCTTCTAGAAAACCAAAGGATTAATTCCAACAAGTACTGCTCCCAGTTAGACCAACTGAAAGCAGCACTTGATGAAAAGCATCCAGAATTAGTCAAAAGAAAATGCATAATCTTCCATCCAGATAACGCAAGACCGCATGTTTCTTTGATGTTCAGGCAAAAACTGTTACAGCTTGGCTGGGAAGTTCTGATCATCCACCATATTCACCAGACGTTACACCTTCGGATTTCCATTCATTTAGGACTTTACAAAATTCTCTTAATGGAAAAAATTTCAATTCCCTGGAAGACTGTAAAAGGTACCTGGAACAGTTCTTTGCTCAAAAAGATTAAAAGTTTTGGGAAAATGGAATTACAAAGTTGCCTAAAAAATGGCAGAAGGTAGTGGAACAGAAAAGTGAATATGTTGTTCAATAAAGTTCTTGGTGAAAATGAAAAATGTGTCTTTTATTTTTACTTAAAACCCGAAGGCACTTTTTGGCCCACCCAATACTTGGCCTTCTATCTTTTAAGTCTTCTACTCTAATCGTTTGAATTAAAAAAAGAAAAAAGAGAAAAAGAAAAAAGATTCCCACAGATGAATGGATAAAAAAGGACATGGTATATATACATAATGAAGTATTATTCTGTCATGAAAAGAGAAGATATTCTGCCATTTACATTGGACCTTGAGCACATTGTGCTAGGTAGGATGGGTCAGACAGAGAGAGACAGGTACTGTGTGATGTCACTTATATGAAGAATCTAAAAGAAGGTCAGACTTGTTAAAAAAAAAAAAACAGAATGGGGTGGTGGTTACCAGGGAGTGAGGCAGGATATGATTGATAGCATTTAAGGGTACAAACTTGTAATGAGTACTAAATAAGCCATGGAGAGCTAATGCACAGTATGATGAATATAGCGAATAGTACTGTACTATTATGATGTAATGTGATAATATTGCTTCAGTGGCAATCATATTACAATATATAACTGTATCAAAGTAACGTACTGTACCCCCTAAATTTACAAGTTGTAACATGTCAACTTTATCAAATAAAAAATAGTTCTTTTACAATGTAATATTTTTTGAAGCATAGGTTATAGCTGAGTTCTTTTAAATATTAATTCTTCATCATTTCTACTTGAAGTTGAAAAGGCAAAAGGAATTAGACTCTCACATCAAATATTGGAAATGAATGTTTGGAATTAGTGACCATTTATTTGTAAGGCATTTTAGAGAGAAGAATTAGGACAACCGATGAAATGCACTACAAAATTTTGATTATTATTTCCTTTTATCAAAGTATTTTAATCTGATATTGAGGATACTCAGTTCTACTAAAGCAGAATTGAATTTTGTCATCCTCTGATATTTAATAAGTTGAAAACTCTTCCTAAGCATTGATACCCTATCAAATCCATTTATGTGCACACTGAATCGAAAGAGAATGTGATGGCCACAGTTTGACAGTCAGGAATTCCAAAACATACCTGCATCTCTGCAGTCTCTGCCTCGTACATACAATGAAGATAATAATGTACCTGAACAGTTATCCTTAAGGTAACTTTTTTCTGAGTGGAAGGTGATATTAAGTAATAAAGATTATCAACGGTGCATTATACTGCAACATGTGTTTACCAACAGGATAATCAGTGATTTCCATGCTATCTTTGAAACAATGCTGGATTGGGGATTGGCTTTGTTTGAATTGCTTTCTCAGGAACTACTTCATTTCTATAGTGTCCTGAAGAAATGGAATGGGGTGAATTTCTGTCAGTACCATTTATTGGAAGATGTACCAAAACATCTTGCTTATGTCAGCAGATATATGTCCATTAAAATTACCTATTGATTTATGTTGGATAGTTTGATTTCTGGATTCATGGCATCTATGTGGTCTTCTGTAATGAATTCTCACAATTATTTAGCCTCAGTTCCTTTGCTGACATATATTCAGTTTTTGTTATCAGGCCTATAACCTCTTGTCTTTCCTACTCCTAAGTTGTGGACTTTGGTCCTACTCTTGGTTGGCTGAATTTCTTCATTGTTTCTTTTGTTTTGTTTCAAGAAAATGCATTGTATGTTTTTAATCCCATGCATCCTTGAGTGAGATTTACTGCTTTTGCATTTGATTCATACAGTTTCCTCACATGTAAAAGCAAGATATTTTCTGCTTTTGAAGATTATTGTAAGCAGTTTATATAGCACAGGTGTCTGACCCTTGGGAGAAGTGTAATTTGTGTTTGTTGGTGCATCAGGTAATTGAGCAAAGTGTTGTGAAATAGTATCTGTAATCTCTGTAATGGCCTCATACGTAAGAAAATAACAACTGTTTCATCCCTAAATCCTAGCTTCATATGATCATTGAATGAATAGTAGAAACCCAGCTATATCATTAACCTGTGGTGTGACCTTGGGCAAGTCTTTCCTTTTCTGTGGGCCCCCAATCCTTAAGCTGAATCACTCCCATATCTTTTCTTTCCACACTTTTCTGATTCTGTGTGCACAGCAGTCTTTTACTGGAGAATCATGAGGTTAATCGCATATTATTCAACTTGCATGCCTTAGTTTCCTTCTCTATAATATGGGTATAATAACCATGTGTACCTCATAAGATAGTTGGAGAATTACATTAGCTAAAACCTGTAAAACACTTCGTGTCTAACACATAGCAATGCTTATAAATGTCAACAGTTATCAGTTCCAGATTGTGATTGTATGTTCATGTCCTTTAGAGTGGAAATAGAAGCATAGTGTTCACATATGATCATAGTATTTACTTATACTTCTGACTCATTATAAAATTTATCACTTGAAAAATTTATGATCTTAGAATATTACTAACAAGATTTTCCTATTTGGGTATCTACTGTTATTCTTAGCATTGACTTTCCAGTAACTTAACTTGTCTAAAAATCTTAACTCCCCAAATCCCCTCTTATTTTGATTCTGTGTATTTCATCTCATCCATTCCCCCCCACCCCGGCTTTGCAAGTCCATCCAAACCCAAGCAGAGTAGCTTACTGTTCCTACCCCCAGGGTAAAGATTTCAAAAGTCTTAGCACATTAGCTATGGAACTCATTCTGCCTGCATCTTCTCTCCTTGTTTGATCAAATAGGCAGCCTTTATTCCATCTTTCAGATGTACACATAAGCCAAGCACTTTTTAAGATTTCTCTAGTTCAGTAGTGGTTTTGATTTTTTTAATGCCTTCTGGAGAACATTGTCTTGGCACACAATGCTAGAAGATACAGTTTTACAATAGAAAGTAGTTAACGTTGATTTTATTTTATCTTCATTGATACTGTTCAGCAGCTACTTAAAGAATTGGGGAATAAAAGCGCTGCCAGTTTGCAAGTGAATGTGATCATGGTTTCCTTAGTATTCAGGCTGATTTTTAGTAAAAGAGTTCAAGTGTAACTGTTGTTTATGTCTCTTCTTTCTTTATTTGTTTACTCAGTTATTACTTTGAACATTTATCCTCATAAGCATGTAGGGCCAATGCTCCCTAAAGCTTACTTACCTAGTTACTGCATATGTTCTGAACTTCAGATTATGAAAGTACAATGTAAAATAGTATATATTTACATGCAGCGTATTAAAAATAAATCAAAAGATGAGATTATAAATCAGATAAAATTTTACCTGAAAAAGCATTGCTTTGTAACCCAGTTATTTTAGTTGTTTTGCTTTGTTTTGCTTTTATAACTCTCCTCCTGAATGCTCTATTTCTGGCATTTTGTCAAGCTCCAAGCTTGAAAAAAGAAATGCATCAAAGGTCAAGTTGCTTATAAAAGCATTACTGAAATGTCAGAAACAATTACACTGAATAGAAGAATAAATCTCCAAAGATATTAAGCATCCATTTATTAAAAGTTGTGACTTTACTGTGATTCCATTTCTCAAGGTTATACTGTTGATTATTTCCAGGTTGTAATATGCTACATAGAATTGGTCTAATTTAAGGGTAGATTATACTCTGAAAGAAAAAGAAAAGTGTATTTTGAAAAAATGCACTAGTATATAGATTTGGGTAAAATATAAACTCATATTTATTACCAGTTTTTAATCAAGTGTCTACAAAATGCTTATGCCTGGAATTTAGCATGTTATGATAGAGAGAACATGAGCTTTGGAGTCTAGGAATGTGGGCTTGAAATCCTGCCTCTGCACTAAGTAGCTGATGACTTGGGGCAAAGGAAAAAAAAAAAAACTGTTTGATTCTCTATTTCAAATGTTGTAAAATGTGACTAAGAAAAATATTTACCTATTGAATTGCCATGATGATCATTTGCTGGGCACATAGTAGGTACTCAAAAGTGTTATTTCCTTTCCCTTCATTCAGGATATAATAATCAGTGCGAAGCTATTATAGGTTTTTAAGCAGAAAAGAAACATGAGAGATCACTTACCTTGAATTGCTGTGGTAGGTAGATTTAGATCGGAGAGACGTGTAAGATTCTTGAGCTCAACTGCGTGATTTTTTTTTGTTTTACTTTGTTTTCCTTTGAAATTATAATGGGAACTCTGGGAATTAAGAGAACAGGACTTATAAATAAATTGTTGATTACACTCAGGGTGTTATTTGTAATATTTAACAAAATATTCACTGATCAAGACACAAACACTGACCAATCTGAAAAGATGCCTTAATCTATTGGTCTGTTTTTAAAAATCAGTGTGCTTTTTTCTGTATAAGCCAGCACACACCAACTGAATATTAGCACCGTATTTACCTGAGAAAATTGTATAATATCTTTAGCCTAATCTAGTTACATTTCAGTTTTATAAAATATTTACTCTTTCCTGTAAGAGCAAAGTTCCCACTAATGTATACCTATACTTGCTTTTAGATTCGGTGTCAAATTATATTATGTATGTATTGATATAAATGTGTATGTTCCTTCAGAGCAGCAACTGTATTTTATTGATTTATGATTAAATAGCCCACCTAGCACTCATCAAAGTACCTTATAAACAAAATGTTATTACCCCCAAATGTCTTCATTAGGAAATGACTACTATAAAACTTCATTACTTAGTCTCTTTATAGAAGATGAAGTAAAAAAGAGCCCACTCTGATTTAGTTATGTCTCCTTAAAATACCTAAATTATTGCTTCAACTCTGGGCTTGAGATGAACAACAACAAAAGAGTTATTTGAGGTAAATTAAGATGATGCAGTGGGACAATGTTATTTACTTTTAATTAAATAAGTATATATAATTTCTAGTCCCAAATATGACTGAGAATTTACTTGAACTGTCAATCCTTCCTTCCTTCCTTCCTCCCTCAGAAATGAGTAGACAGAATAGCTCCCAAACACTGATGCATCAGAATCATTTAGGGATCTTTTTCTCCCCTAGCTGTATTGAAATGTAATTGACACATAACATTGTGTAACTTTGAGGTGTACAAGGTGTTTATTTGATACACATATATTGCAGTATGATTACCATCTTAGTGTTAGCATCATGCTAAGTGAACTGTCAGAGAAATACACATACTATATATGATCTCACTTATATGTGGAATCTGAAAAAGCTGTGATTTCCAGGGACTGGTAGTGGGGGTGTAATGAGGAGGTGTTGGACAAAAAGCACAAACTTCCAGTTAGAAGATGCGTAAGTTCTGTGGATCTAATACACAACATTGTGATTATAGATAACAGCACTGTGCTATATATGTGAAAACTGCTAAGAGAGTAGATCCTGAATGTTCTCACCACAAAACAGAAATGGTAATGATGTGATGTGATGGAGGTGTCAGGGATCTTTTTAAAATAAATATTTCTAAGATCTTGCTTTGTAGATCCAATTGAGTAATCTTCTAATGGGACCTGAAAGTAGGACTATTTAGAACCACCACCACTCCCCACCTTCTGCCAGGTTTGGAAAACAGTGAACTAGGGTAATTTTTCTATCTTTTCCCAGATCTTTGTTCTCATTGACCTTTAATTTTCACTTATGTTGACTGGTTCCTGAGTTCCATTTTGGCCCATCACCGTCTAATCAACTCCTTCTTTATCAGTGCAGATATTAATGTTTTCTAGAACTCTCAGGTTTACTTTCTGGAAATATTCATTAATCATGGTTTGGCTTTGTTTGATCTTAACAGAGACTTTCTATTTCAGTTGCTGAGCGTATGATGCTCTTTCTCTATCAGCTGTAGCTATCCTTTTTTTTTTATTACAAACTCTTGCAATTGTTATTAAGTCTGAGATGGTCCTGAACAACTTTTTATAAATGTTAACTCTTGATGAAATGGGCTGGTATTTCCTAACACATTTGTGATTTTTAGTATGGAAGTGAACAGCTTCTGGACCAATTAATAGAATAACATTTCTCCCATCAGTGAAACTTTATTTTCCCTAGGACTCTTTTCCTGTGATTTGCTAGCAGACATTGCACTACAGTGATGCAAATTAAAGGGACAGACTGCAACTTAGCTCTCAGCGTACAGTCTTCATGGTCCAAACTTTCTGTGTTTCTACATGAGGGTCATCAGAGGACAAAATGGAAGATCTTGGAAAAGAGTAATTGTCATGATTAATTATTTGGATTAGTTTCTGCTTCAGAGCCTTCCATGTAGAAAGTCTCCTTTATTTTACTGTTCTCTCTTCCTCATTTCTAATCACTTAACTTTCATTCCCTCAAAACTCTGTTCAAATTCCACTGCCTTCAAAATGTCTCCCTTAAAAAAATGTGTCATCTCTAATCACCTAATCATCTAATGCACAGTCTCTATCAGTGAGCCAAATTTTACACTGTTTATTAATGAATGTTTTATGTGATAAATATAATATCTCTAAGTCATTTGGTCTTCTTAATCCTGGCAAGATTCCAAAGTCAAATATAGGTCTACTTAAATTTTTTTTTGTAATTTTCCCATTACTCCATAGACTTGTTTCTACATTGTGATCTTGTAAGAGCTATCTGTAGAATAACTATACTTTCTTTCTATTTTTCTGAATATGAAAGAGATCCCAAAATGCAGGAGTGCAGAAAGAGAGATGGTAAAAATTGCTTTAAACAAGAAGATTTACAAATTGATGTTGGTTTTTAACCTAATCCTAAATGGTTGATAAAGGCTTGGAGTCATCCTTTTCCAAGCAATGTGGTCCCCTGAGCCTAATCTTGTTGCAACTATACCCAGAGCAGGGGAAATGGATTTGCTAGACAAGGTGTGTCTAGTGGGGACAGATGGTTGAATGTCTTAAAACACAACAGACATGTATGAATGCTTGATCTGGAGAACTACAGGGAGTCCTTAGAGGGTGTAATGCAGTAACAGCAGTGTGGCTGGCAGACTATTTGATTGGTAATTTGCAGGACAGATTGGAAATGTGAGACTCACTCAGAGAAAGAATGTGAGGTAACCAAGACCAGAAAGAAGGGAAAAAAAGGAATAAAACAAAAGGAAAAACCACTTCCAGGGCCCTCATCCACAAAGATCCTTACAAGGTTGCAAGAGGAGCTGACTGGGATACAGCCTGTAAGATGCCTTAATGGGATAGAGAGTGAGGCTGGAGAGATCAACACAAGAGTTGTATTTCATCATAGATGAATACATGAAACATAAGCTTTTAAAGTTAAAATAATTAAACAGTAGATTAAAATAAATATGACTATTTTGTTGATTGTATTGATAACTTCAAAATGTTCCTGAGATATAACTTTTTTCCATTTTGTAACATAATTTCTCTCATTTAGTACTGTACTACAGTTCAGTGTAACTGCATCACAACACTTCCAAAAGAACCTTTTTTTCTTCTTATCCAGAAGATGCCTGAGAGGCTTGATGACTGAAAGTAGTTGTGTACAGCTATTTAACTTATAGTTTTTAAAAGTTGGTGTCAATTAGGAACAAAAACCACATTCACAGAAAGGTAGACAAGATGAAAAGGTAGAGGGCTATGTACCAGATGAAGGAACAAGGTAAAACCCCAGAAAAAACAACTAATTGAAATGGAGATGGAAAACCTTCCAGAAAAACAATTCAGAATAATGATAGTGAAGATGATCCGGGACCTCGAGAAAAGAATGGATTCAAAGATCAAGAAGATACAAGAAATGTTTAACAAAGATCTAGAAGAATTATAGAACAAACAGAGATGAGCAATACAATAACGGAAATGAACAATACACTAGAAGGAATCAATAGCAGAATAATTGTGGCAGAAAAATGTATAAGTGACTTAGAAGAGAGAATGGTGGAATTCACTGCCCAGAACAGAATAAAGAAAAAAGAATGAAAAGAAATGAAGACAGCCTAAGAGACCTCTGGGACAACATTAAACGCAACAACATCCACATTATAGGGGTCCCAGAAGAAGAGGAGAGAGAGAAAGGCCCTGAGAAAATATTTGAAGAGATTATACTCGAAAACTTCCCTAACATGGGAAAGGAAATAGCCACCCAAGTCCAGGAAGTGCAGAGAGTCCCATACAGGATAAACCCAAGGAGAAACACACCGAGACACATAGTAATCAAATTGGCAAAAATTAAAGACAAAGAAAAATTACTGAAAGCAGCAAGGGAAAAAAGACAAATAACATATAAGGGAACTCCCATAAGGTTAACAGCTGATTTCTCAGCAGAAACTCTACAAGCCAGAAGGGAGTGGCATGATATACTTAAAGTGATGAAAGGGAAGAACCTACAACCAAGATTACTCTACCCAGCAAGGATCTCATTCAGATTCGATGGGGAAATCAAAAGCTTTACAGACAAACAAAAGCTAAGAGAATTCAGCACCACCAAACCAGCTCTACAGTAAATGCTAAAGGAACTTCTCTAAGAGGGAATCACAAGAGAAGAAAAGGACCTACAAAAACAAACCCAAAACAATTAAGAAAATTCTAATAGGAACATACATATCAATAATTACCTTAAACGTGAATGGATTAAATGCTCCAACCAAAAGACACAGGCTTGCTGAATGGATACAAAAACAAGACACATTTTTACGCTGTCTACTAGAGACCCACTTGAGACCTAGGGACACACGCAAACTGAAAGTGAGGGGATGAAAAAAGATATTCCATGCAAATAGAAATCAGAAGAAAGCTGGAGTAGCAATATCAGATAAAGTAGACTTTAAAATAAAGAATGTTACAAGAGACAAGGAAGGACACTACATAATGATCAAGGGATCAATCCAAGAAGATAAAACAATTATAATTTTATATGCACCCAACATAGGAACACCTCAATATATAAGGCAACTGCTAACAGCTATAAAAGAGGACATCGACAGTAACACAGTAATAGTGGGGAACATTAACACCTCACACCAATGAACAGATCATCCAAACAGAAAATTAATAAGGAAACACAAGCTTTAAATGACACAGTAGACCAAACAGATTTCATTGATATTTATAGGACATTCCATCCAAAAACAGCAGATCACACATTCTTCTCAAGTGCACATGGAACATTCTCCAGGATAGATCATATCTTAGGTCACAGATCAAGCCTCAGTAAATTTAAGAAAATTGAAATCATATCAAGCATCTTTCCTGACCACAATGCTATGAGATTAGAAATCACTTACAGGGAAAAAAATGTAAAAAACACAAACACATGGAGGCTAAACAATACGTTACTAAATAACCAAGAGATCACTGAAGAAACCAAAGAGGAAATCAAAAAGTACCTAGAGACAAATGACAATGAAAACACGACAATCCAAAACCTATGGGATGCAGCAAAAGCAGTTCTAAGAGGGAAATTTATAGCTATACAAGACTACCTCAAGAAACAAGAAAAATCTCAAATAAACAATCTAACCTCACACCTAAAGAAACTAGAGAAAGAAGAACAAACAAAACCCCTATATTACCAGAAGGAAAGCAATCATAAAGATCAGAGGAGAAGTAAATGAAATAGAAACAGAGAAAACAATAGCAAAGATTAATAAAACTAAAAGCTGGTTCTTTAAGAAGAGAAACAAAATTGATAAACCATTAGCCAGACTCATCAAGAAAAACAGGGAGAGGATTCAAATCAATAAAATTAGAAATGGAAAGGAGAAGTTACAAAAGACACCACAGAAATACAAAGCATCCTGAGAGACTACTACAAGCAACTCTATGCCAATAAAATGGACAACCTGGAAGAAGTGGACATATTCTTAGAAAGGTATAACCTTCCAAGACTGAACCAGGAAGAAATAGAACATATGAACAGACCAATCACAAGTAATGAAATTGAAACTGTGATTTAAAATCTTCCAACAAAAAAAAGTCCAGGACCAGATGGCTTCACAGGTGAATTCTATCAAACTTTAGAGAGGAGCTTATCAAACTCTTCCCAAAAATTGCAGAGGAAGGAACACTCCCAAACTCATTCTATGAGGCCACCATCACCCTGATATCAAAATCAGACAAAGATACTACAAAGAAAGAAAACTACAGGCCAGTATCACTGATGACCATAAATGCAAAAATTCTCAACAAAATACTAGCACACAGAATCCAACAACACATGAAAAGGATCATACACCATGATCAAGTGGCATTTATCCCAGGGATGCAAGAATTCTTCAGTATACACAAATCAATAAATGTGATACACCATATTAACAAATTGAAGAATAGAACCATAAGATCATCTCAGTAGATGCAGATAAAGCTTTTGACAAAATTCAACACCCATTTATGATAAAAACTCTCCAGAAAGTGGGCAGAGAGGGAACCTACCTCAACACAATAAAGGCCATATATGACTAACCCACAGCAAACATCATTCTCAATGGTGAAAAACTGAGAGTGTTTCCTCTAAGATCAGGAACAAGACAAGGATGTCCACTCTTGCCACTACTATTCAACATAGTTTTGGAAGTCCTAGCCATGGCAATCAGAAAAAAAAAAAATTAAAAGGAATACAAATTGGAAAAGAAGAAGTAAACTGTCACTGTTTGCAGATGACATGATACTATACGTAGAGAATGCTAAAGATGCCACCAGAAAACTACTAGAGCTAATCAATGAATTTGGTAAAGTTGCAGGGTACAAAATTAATGCACAGAAATCTCTTGCATTCCTATACACTAATGATGAAAAATCTGAAAGAGAAATTAAGGAAATACTCCCATTTACCATTGCAACAAAAAGAATAAAATACCTAGGAATAAACCTACCTAGGGAGACAAAAGACCTGTATGCAGAAAACTATAAGACACTGATAAAAGAAATTAAAGATGATACAGATGGAAAGATATACCATGTTCTTGCATTGGAAGAATCAATATTGTGAAAATGACTATACTACCCAAAGCAATCTACAGATTCAATGCTATCCCTATCAAATTACCAATGGCATTTTTTGCAGAACTAGAACAAAAAATCTTAAAATTTGTATGGAGACACAAAAGACCCTGAATAGCCAAAGCAGTCTTGAGGGAAAAAAGCAGAGCTGGAGGAATCAGTCTCCCTGACTTCAGACTATACTACAAAGCTACAGTAATCAAGACAGTGTGGTACTGGCACAAAAACAAATATAGATCAATGGAACAAGATAGAAAGCTCAGAGATAAACCCATGCACCTGTGGTCAACTAATCTATGACAAAGGAGACAAGGATATACAATGGAGAGAAAACAGTCTCTTCATTAAGTGGTGCTGGGAAAACTGGACAGCTACATGTAAAGGAATGAATTTAGAACACTCCCTAACACCGTACACAAAAATAAACTCAAAATGGATTAGATACCTAGATGTAAGACTGGACACTATAAAACTCTTAGAGGAAAACATAGGAAGAACACTCTTTGACATAAATCATAGTAGGATCCTTTTTGATCCACCTCCTAGAGTAATGGAAATAAAAACAAAAAGAAACAAATGGGACCTAATGAAACTTAAAAGCTTTTGCAAAGCAAAGGAAACTACAAACAAGACAAAAAGACAACCCTCAGAATGGGAGAAAATATTTGCAAATGAATCAATGGACAAATTATTAATCTCCAAAATATATAAACAGCTCATGCAGCTCAATGTTAAAAAAACAAACAACCCAATCCAAAAATGGGCCAAAGACCTAAATAGACATTTCTCCAGAGAGGACATACAGATGGCCAAGGAGCACATGAAAAGGTGGTCAACATCACTAATTATTAGGGAAATGCAAATCATAACTACAATGAGGTATCACTTCACACCAGTTAGAATGGGCATTATCAGAAAATCTGCAAACAATAAATGCTGGAGAGGGTGTGGAGAAAAGAGAACCCTCTTGCACTGTTGGTGGCAATGTAAATTGATACAGCCACTATGGAGAACAGTGTGGAGGTTCCTCAAAAAAGTAAAAATAGAACTACCATATGATCCAGCAATCCCACTACTGGACATATACCCTGTGAAAAGCATAATCCAAATATACACATGCACCCCAATGTTCACTGCAGCACTATTTACAATAGCCAGGTCATGGAAGCAAACTAAATGCCCATCGACAGATGAATGGATAAAGAAGATGTGGTACATATATACAATGGAATATTACTCAACCATAAAAAAAGGAACGAAATTGGGTCATTTGTAGAGACATGGATGAATCTAGAGACTGTCATACAGAGTGAAATAAGGCAGAAAGAGAAAAACAGATATATTAACGAATATATGTGGAACCTAGAAAAATGATACAAATGAGCTGGTTTGCAGGGCAGAAATTGAGACACAGATGTAGAGAACAAACGTATGGACACCAAGGCGGTAAGCGGCGGCAGGTGGGGGTGGTGGTGTGATGAATTGGGCGATTGAGATTGACATGTATACACTGATGTGTATAAAATGGATAACTAATAAGAACCTGCTGTGTAAAAAAATAAATAAAACAAAATTTAAAAATAAATAAAAGTGAATATAAGGGCATTTACTCATATGCAGAATCATCAAAATGACATAATTCACATTTTATAACTCATACATGCGTATATATTTTATTCTTACCAACATTGCAGAAATGCTCCATAAAACTAATTTAACTTTTTTTTTTCACTTTATATGCATACATTCTACCAATACTCTATCTTCAAGTTACTGATGAGTAAGGAAAGACTGAAGAAAAAGGAACATAGATTGCTCTGACTTTCTAAGTCATTTTCAGCATTAGTGGTTGGCTAAATCAGGCAAGTAGCAGGAGTAAGAAAGGATCTGATAGGATTCCCAGGTCATTTGTGTTTCTTGGAATGTAACTGCCTTCTTTGTGAGTTCAATTCTTTCTGATCAAGTTCTGGTTAAGTTGGAAAGTGTGGCCCTTCAAGGACTCTGCTTACCTAGTCATAAGTGTAACATGATAGTACTCACTGTGAGTCTCACTGAATTCTCAAGCTTCATGGGTCTGCCAGAATTCTATTGTCATGGGGCATTACCACACTATGGAAATGGAAAAGCAAGACTAGGAGGGCACACAGATTGTGCATATCCAATCTGCTCACATACAGGCTCTTCTGTTACATCAGACATAACTTGCAAATCACAAGTTCAATGACAGAATTATTAAGAATTTCAAGATGGTAAAAAAAAAAAAAGGTCGGTGGCAATTATTTACTGCATAGAGCAGTAAAGGAACATTATAGGATGCCACGTATCTCGGTACTTCTGCTTATTACTGTGAGCTAAATATTCTCTAGTATAACTCTTAAATTTAACTTTTAGATTGAGACCCAAAATATATTTACAACACAACTCTAAATAATTTTCAGAATATGAACTGTAAAATTTGATAGTCATAATTACATAAATTGGCTTTTCCAAGGATTTCCCACACTTTAACAAAAAGAAAAACCCAAAATTACTGAATATGAAGGTTATGCTGTGAGTTTAGTGCAATGGTATTTGCTAATATCTTTCTACAAGCCCTCTTATAAGCAGAACTAAGGAAAAAATTATTAATCACATTAACTCAACTTGATTGAAACACAGTGGTGTTTAGAATGGAGCAGATCCTTCCACAGTGGTATGGGAGAGATGTTCAACTCCTCCACTGACAGAAGGAGATTAAAGTAGGCATGGCACTGTTATAATATGTAACCTTTTTAAACTATGTGCCAGACATTGAGCTAGGGACCTCATTAAATCATTTTTCTTATTTAATATGCACAACAGTACCATAAATAAATATTACTATTATTTAGCTTCCATTTTGCAGGTTAGGAAACTGAATCTCACAGTGGCTAAATAATTTGCTCAAGAACACATAGTTGGTAAGTGGTAGAGCCAGTATTGGAACCAGGACAGTTTAACTTCTAGTTAACTAAAACAGTACATTTGGAAGAGATGAAATTAACAGTGTAGATAATTTCAAACTCAAAAACAATTAAGAAGAATGAAGTCAGAAGAAAGAACTAATCAAGAATGAAAATATGAAATAAAAAAATCTGTGGAACTAAGAATGAATAAAGCTTTTTTTAATCTTAAATAATGCCAGAGGTAAAATTATTGTTTGATTTTTCTAGAGTTTCCAGAGTGCTTTTATAAAGATGAGTCATTCACCTTTTAGTCGTTGAAATTAAACAAAGCAGGGTAATCTTGGGTTCAGGCAGATGAACAAAATGATAATAGGAAAAGGCATAAAAATGAAATATTAATTTCAGTTAAGAAAACACATCTCACACCTATATTGCAAAACACATGTACTTTCAGTCTTACCACTATCATATTGTACACATAGAGGACATGCATTTAAAAATGTGCCATGGACTTCCCTGGTGGTGCAGTGGTTAAGAATCCCCCTGCCAATGCAGGGGACACGGGTTCGAGCCCTGGCCCCGGAAGATCCCACATGCCGTAGAGCAACTAAGCCCGTGCGCCACAACTACTGAGCCTGTGCTCTACAGCCCGTGAGCCACAACTACTGAAGCCCGTGCACAAGAGAACAAGAGAAGCCACCACTTGTTCATCCGCAACAAGAGAAGCCACCACAATAAGAAGCCCACGCACTGCAATGAAGAGTAGCCCCCCCGGGCTTCCCTGGTGGCGCAGTGGTTGACAGTCCGCCTGCCGATGCAGGGGACACGGGTTCGTGCCCTGGTCTGGGAGGATCCCACATACTGCGAAGCGGCTAGGCCCGTGAGCCATGGCCGCTGAGCCTGTGCGTCCAGAGCCTCTGCTCCGCAATGGGAGAGGCCACAACAGTGAGAGGCCCACGTACCGCAAAAAAAAAAAAAAAAAACAACAGTGTAGCCCCCACTCGCTGCAACTAGAGAAACCCTGAGTGCAGCAACAAAGACCTAACGCAGCCATAAATAAATTTAATTAATTAATTAAAATAACAATGTGCCATGATAGTTGATGTTAAACAGAGGCAGAAGTCATGGGGCTGATGTCAATCTTTACAGTTTACCCTTTTTTTTCTGCCTAACCACAAGTGAAATCCTTAACTAGAGTTATTAGGAGAGGAAGTCATTAATGTAGTAATAACAAGTTGTTCGCCTAATGCTCTGTTCACTAAGTGGGCAGTTTATACCATAAGTGCCTTAATTGAAGGATTTAGCACAAAATTTTCATCATTTCTTTATAACAAGTCATTGTATTTACTAGGCTTTGTTAGAATGGGTTTCATCTCAAAAATGAAGTTAAAGCTTGTATTACTTTTTAAATTTAATTTTTATTTTATATTGGAGTATAGTTGATTTACACAGTTGTGTTAGTTTCAGGTGTACAGCAAATTGATTCAGTTATACATATACATGTATCCATTCTTTTTCAGAATATTTTCCCATATAGGTTATTACAGAATATTGAGTAGAGTTCCCTGTGCTATACAGTAGGTCTTCGTTAATTATCTATTTTATATATAGTAGTGTATATATGTTAATCCCAAACTCCTAATTTATCCCTCCCCCCCCACCTTTTCCCTTTGGTAACCATTGTTTTTGAAATCTGTGACTGTTTCTATTTTGTAAATAAGTTCATTTGTGTCAATTTTTAAGATTCCACATGTAAGTGATGTGATATGTGTCTTTCTCTGTCTGGCTTGCTTCATTTAGTATGGTAATCTCTAGGTCCATCCATGTTGCTGCAAATGTCATTATTTCATTCTTTTTTATTGCCGAGTAATATTCCATTGTATATATGTGCCACATCTTCTTTATCGTTTCCTCTGTTGAAGGACACTTAGGTTGCTTCCATGTCTTGGCTATTGTAAACAGTGCTGCAGTGAATACTGGGGTACATGTATCTTTCCAAATTATGGGTTTTTGAAATATGGGTTGAATATATGCCCAGGAGTAGGATTGCTGGATCATATGGTAGTTCTATTTTTAATTTTTAAGGAACTTCATACTGTTCTTTATAGTGGTTGTATCAGTATACATTCCCACCAACAGTGTAGAAGATTCCCTTTTCTCCACATCCTTTCCAGCATTTATTGTTTGTAGACTTTTTGATAATGTCCATTCTAATTGGTGTGAGGTGATACCTCATTGTTGGTTTGATTTGCATTTCTCTAATAATTAACAATATTGAGTCTCTTTTCATGTTCTTTTTGGCCATCTGTATGTCTTCTTTGGAGAAATGTCTATTTAAATCTTCTGCCCATTTTTGATTGCGTTGTTTGTTTTTTTGATATTGAGCTGCATGAGCTGTTTGTATATTTTGGAGATCAGTCCTCTGTCAGTTACATCATTTGCAAATATTTTCTCCCTTTCTGTGGGTTGTCTTTTCATTTTGTTTATGGTTTCCTTTGCTGTGCAAAGCTTTTAAGTTTCAGTAGGGACCATTTGTTTATTTTTGTTTTATTTTCATTACTTTAGGAGGTGGATCCAAAAAGATCTTGCTGCAGTTTATGTCAGAGAGTGTTCTATCTGTGTTTTCCTCTAAGAGTTTTATAGTATCCAGTCTTACATTTAAGTCTTTAATCCATTTTGAGTTTATTTTTTGTGTATGGTGTTAGAGAGTGTTTTAGTTTCATTCTTTTACATGTAGCAGTCCACTTTTCCCAGCACCACTTATTGATGAGACTGTGTTTTCTCCATTGTATATTCTTGCTTTCTTTGTCATAGATTAATTGACCATAGGTGCATGGGTTTATTTCTGGGCTTTCTGTCCTGTTCCATTGATCTATATCTTTGTCTTTGTGCCAGTACCATACTATTTTGATGACTGTAGCTTTGTAGTATAGTCTGAAGTCAGGGAGCCTGATTTCTTCAGTTCCGTTTTTCTTTCTTAGGATTGCTTTGGCTATTTGGGGTCTTTTGTGTTTCCATACAAACTTAAACATTTTTTGTTCTAGTTCTGTGGAAAATGCCATTGGTAATTTGATAGGGATTGCATTGAATCTGTAGATTGCTTTGGGTAGTATAGTCATTTTGACAGTATTGATGCTTCCAATCCAAGAGCATGGTATATCTTTCCATCTGTGTCATCTTCAATTTCTTTCATCAGCATCTTATAGTTTTCAGAGTACAGGTGCCTCCTTAGGTAGGTTTATTCCTAAGTATTTTATTCTTTTTGATTTGAAGTAAATGGGATTGTTTCCTTAATTTCTCTTTCTGATCTTTCATTGTTAGTGTATAGAAATGCTAGATATTTCTGTGTATTAATTTTGTGTCCTGCTACTTTACCAAATTCATTGATGAGCTCTAGTAGTTTTCTGGTTAA
Organism: Delphinus delphis; assembly: GCF_949987515.2. Taxonomy (NCBI): domain Eukaryota; kingdom Metazoa; phylum Chordata; class Mammalia; order Artiodactyla; family Delphinidae; genus Delphinus; species Delphinus delphis. The sequence continues at coordinate 43,052,782 of NC_082691.1, forward strand.
AGCTTGTATTATTGACTACATTAGGGCCTGGAGTTGGAAAGTGGCTGCTGACAAGGAAGGAAGGTAAGTTTTTATCTCAGGGTCGCCTGTTTCAATTTTGCCGAGATTGTGGAGAATGAAAACACAGACAGAGACTTGAGATAACAAAACAAAGAAAGGTGGCAAGGAAAAGAACAGAGTAGGGATATAAGAGATAAACTTACTGAGGATGGAAATAGTTTGAAGATGACGAGAAAGTAGGAAAATTCTGAAAAAAAATTATAATATGAAGACCCTAAATTGTTTAAAGATATTTAAAATCAATAGGTAAAAAATATTTATATTTTCTATAGAGATAAATAATATCTTTAATTTTTTTATGTATTCTCTTCCTCTCTATATATAAAGAGAAAGTGAAGCTAAAGATAACATTCATATTATAAATTGGATATAAACTGGTTGGTCAAAATAAAAACTGCACTGAAATTACACAAGTAAGGAGGACTTTAGACTGTTACACTGGAGAGAAACTAAAATCAACTCTGCAGAAACGAAAGATATTTTTTAAGCCCTGAGATGAGCTAGTGGAAAAACACTGGAAGATGTAAGAGAAGAGATTGATCAGTGGGATGTGTTGAACATACTGAGTTACTCCTGAGTTTGCAAATGTTTTCTCTGTGATTAGGCTAATTGGTGCCCAGTGAAAAAAATAGGTACCTACCATACTGGGAGATTAGGACATTGTCTTCTTTGATGTGTCCATGATAGAGATGGTTCCCAACTCTTGAGAAAGATATTTCCTGGTTTGTAAAATTGGCAAGAGGCTAGTAGAAGATTTACACAAATTTCAAAGGGTCAGAAAGAAAATTTACAGTTGCATTTTTCTAAAATAAATTTTCTAATAAAGGGAGGTCAGGGACCTAGAATCAGGAAGAAACCTGTCTATAGTTTAGTCAAACTGTGGGTAATGGTAAGGCCATCTTGGTCAGGTTCTTGTAAACCATCAATTGGAAATATATTGGGCTGGCCAAAAAGTTCCTTCGGGTTTCCATAACATTGTACAGAAATCCCGAATGAACTTTTTGGCCAACCCAACCCAATATAAACAGTGGCTTTTTCAGGAAAGCAACATATGTTCTGGATTTCCAATTCATTTTTTCCCCCTCATCCAGCAAATATTTACTGCAAAACTCTTAAGTTTTAACAATAACTGAACCAAGGACTCCAGATATAAAGATGTTGAATAAGACAATATCTCCAGTCAGAAGGTTCTCATAGGCTAATGGAGGTAGATAAAAAGTCTTAAAGAGTGTTATGTCTACAACACTGTGGAACACAGAGGGTAGAGCACAGCCCCATCTGGGCGGTTTGAGAAAGATAAGGTTCACAGAGGAAGGAAATCCAGTCCTAAAGGGTGACTTAGCAAGATGATGGGGCAATGAGGCATGGAGAACAGTGTACAGGAAATGATAGAGGAGTGAGAAAGCAGCATGTCAGTTCATGGAAAAGCAAATGGCTTTCAGTGGATAGAATTTAGGGAAAACATGAGGCAATTGTGGAGGATGAGAATGTTCTCTGCTCTAGTAAGAATTTGGCCTTCAGCTGATAGGTATCAAGGAGACTGTGATGCTCATATTTGCATTTTAAAAATACACCCTTGTGTTCAGGATGGGTGATTGGTTGCAGGGGAAATGGGACACAGCAGGAGGCCAGAGGAAAGTGTGAAATGGTGTGGAAGAGAACATGGGGTGAGGCAATACTTAGTACGTTGAATAAATCAGACTCACTACCTGGATGTGATTGGAGAGGGAGTGCAGGCATTAAAAATGATTTGGAAACTTCCCATTTAAGTTGAAGAGATGTGTAGCTTCTCTTCAAGATAGGGAATGAAGAAAGAGTTATAAGATTCAATTCATGAGTCTTTTACTTCAGTAAGCTGAGAGTGATTCTGGACTTACATGTCTTACAGTTGTTTTAAAGTTCAGATAAGGTGGTTATATGAAAATGTTTTCTAGGAGATCTAGGCAAATATGAACCTCCATTCTTTTCCCATCTCAATTGTTTATTGAATTTATATTGGTTATCAATATATAAGTAAGTATATGAATAATGACTTTCACTATCAAAAGTCAATATGAATTTTTAAGACAATTTCTGAAGAATACAAAAGACATTGTCAACTTAATAATAATTCTTAGGGTTACTGTAGAGTTTGTACAGGTCTGGCAAGAGGAATCTGATCCCAAGGTTAGAATACTAGAGACTTTCTAAATAGTATGCTTTTTTAAAAAAAATCTTGACTCTTTATCTGGTTTCTCTCTACTTTGATTTCTCCTTTCTGCTTACCCTCCTCTCAATTTCATTACACTGATGAGTTTTGATTTTGCAATGGCTTCTGGAGGTGCATTGCATATAGTGCTACTGAGACTGTTAAAAATTAACCATAGTATAACTGAATCACCTTGCTGTACAGCTGAAACTAACACAACATTGTTAATCAACTATACTCCAATATAAAATAAATTTTTTTTTAAAAGTCAACCATAGCAGTCTCCACATTTCTATGATTTAGAAAAATCAGGATGATGCCAGGGACATTTATGGAGTAGGACTAAACGTACATATACCTTACATTAAAATACAGTTCATTATATTTTTAATGTATCAATATTCTTAACTCTTAAACTATAAAAACCTTCATAAACCAAGGTTTATCTTTTATATTACATTTAAGCTTCACCACAATGAATGCAATAAACTTTCAGTATATACTTTTACCAAAAAAAGAAAATGTCTGTCCTCTGACCCCAGTTCTCATTTTGTTTTACTTCTCTGGAAATCTTCACGAATTGTTGGTGTATTACTTCAAGCTGATGTTTAATTCTCTTATCCTATAGTAGGAAACGCAATAGAATGAGAGGAGATATTTTAGAAGAGTTCATGAGAGTTTGGTGGTATCCCTAAAAATAGATTCAAAAAGGGGAAATTTGGGAGTTAAAGTGCCAAAATACATGTTTAAGTTGATTAAAATGATAAATTATTAAAAACATTCTTAAGATTATATTTATGGAGAAAAATGTTAAATGGGTGTCACCAACTTAAATATTTAAATATGTTTTTGAGTTCATAAAAATAAATAAACCCAAGCATTTTCATTTTATTTCTCAACCTCTTGTTAAAGTGTTTCACAAACAAGTTTGAATAAGATATGCTTCAGTTAAGGCTTCAAAGTAAGATGTAAATTGTAATATGTGGACAGTGATTCATTCATTTACTTCTGTGTTATATATTTCATGTAAAATATGCATTTTTTTAAGATTTGGTTAAAATGCCTAGAGCCTGATGTGGGGTCAGGGGTGAGCATGTTACGTAAAAGCAAAGCAGTCCTTCGAAACTTTTCATGTTGGAAATGCATGCCAAAAAATATAGTATATTTAATACACAAAGTCAAGCATGAGAAGGATTCTAAGTGTTGGCATCACATTCAGAATAGCAAGAAATTAACCTCAGAAAGATTAAAGAAAAAAATCTGCTGGTTCCTTGACTTCTTTGCAGACAAAGGCTCATCCATTCTTATCTCCTTTGGCATCTCAAGTTCTCCCTACCACCATAACAGTTAAAAAGGTAGACTGGAGAGTTGGTTAGAACTCAGTACAAATCTCTGCTTCTTTAGTCAAACTTCTGCTAATTTGAGACAGTAAAATTAAACTTATTGAGCTTGAATTTCCTTTAAAGTGAAAAATACATATTAATATCCATGTCAGAAATATGCTGTGAAAGATATAAACTTTCAGTTATAAAATAAATAAGTCATGAAGATGTAATGTATAGCATGGTGACTATAGTTAATAATACTATATTGCATATTTAAAAGTTGATAAGAGAATACATCTTAAAAATCTTCATCACAAGGAGAAATGGTAACTATGTACAGGGACAAATGTTAATTAGACTTATTGTGGTGATCATTTACAAATATTGAATCATTATGTTGTACACCTAAAACTAATGTTATATGTCAATTATACCTCAAAAAAAAGAAGGCTGTTGGCACAATTAGCTGAGATGATGTATATAATATTCATAGCATGGTGCCTGACCAAAGATGAGCAATCAGTAACTATTCATTAAATGAATGTTTTCACCCAGGTATAAAGAGAAGTATAAAGGGAAGTCCCACAGAGAAGTGAATGATGTTAGGTAGGAAATCCAGATGAATTCGTTTTATATAGCTGCCCTTTCAAGAGGCAATTCAGTTCTAATCAAACCACAAGAGAATAAAGGCAAAAAAATCTTAGAGCAATGCTTTTCAAATTTTACCTGTATACAGATCACCCAGGGATCTTTTTAAAATACAAGTTATGATTTATGGGTGGGATCTGAGAGACTGTATTTCTAGCAAACTCCAGATGATGCATGTGCTGCCTGTCCACTGAATACACGTTAGCAAAGTCCTAGACCACTTGAATGCATGGTATTTTAAGAAATACTGTACTTAAATCCATATTTGTCTAGTCCAACCTTCTGTTTCCGAGAACAACAGCTTAAACTTAATTCATTTATTCACATAGTAGATTATCTAGTGTCTACTAGGTGCCAGGCAGTGTTTTAGGTTCTAAGAATAAAATAATGAACAAGACACATAAGAAACATGCCCTTATTGAGCTTGTACTCTAGTAGTAGGATCAGATAATAAACATGTAAACAATTAATTAAAATAGTTTCTAGTGGTGGTTAAAACTATCACGAAAATAAAATGAATTTACTGTCAGATTGTGTATGGTCAGTTAAGGCTCCTCTAGCAAGGAGACAATTGAACTGAAACCTGAATGTTGAGAAGCAGTCTGCTGTGTGAAGATATGAAAGTTTCATGAAAAAGGAAGAGAGAATGCAAAGGCAACAGTGAGATTGGTCTGTAGGAGGAAAGGAAAAAAAGTCACTGTGTCTAGGGCATAATGCCATTATTTGGATACAAGACCCTGATGGGCAATCAGGAGCGATTAGAGGGGCAAACAGGGGCAAGGTCACACCTGACCAAGTTGTGGGACCGTGGGGGGGGGATGTGTGTAGAGGGGGGACTGCCAGGGAGGAAAGTGAAGTAAATGCTGAAACCTTGGAGGTTGGATCCAAAGTGGTTCTTAACAGCTCCACAGAGGGTTAAGGTGGACTCTAGAAGGAATTAGCTTACAGGAAAGTACACCTGATTAAGCAGAAAAAGGTAAGTGAAAAAGATCTAACATAAGGTGTGAGACACAGGTTGGGGGGAAAAAAAAAAGACCAACTCAAAAAGCAAGAAAGGTTAAAATTGTACATCCCTTAGGTTTACACTACAAGAAACAGGAATGTATTATTTATGTCATGCAAATTAATGTAATTGCACACAGGTAGCACACTCTCCTCTAATGTTGCAGGATGAGTTAAATTTTTCTGAATAGAAATGATTAAGTAACTATTATAGAAAACAGAAAACTATAATTCCTGGTTGACTATACGCCCCAAACTTGCCTTACTTTTCACAGAATATTGGAAATGAAAGTGAACGAGAGTAGATAGAACAATAAAAGATAGCAACAAAGGAAATAAGACATATGCAAGCCCCTCTTTGCACTAAGAAAAAAGTCTAGTACACACAAGAGTCATTATGTAAATTGTAGAATATTACATGTTTTGGAGTATAATGATTTTTATATTGTATCTACCATACAATCTATATCATACCATTTATTGGGATGTAAGCCAAACTCTAAAGCCAGTAAAAGCAGAATTAAAGGAGATCTTCTTACAGATCAGAGTAACTAAAGAAGAATGAATAATATAATGATGACCCAACAGTCATTTTAGTGAGTCTTACTTACTAGTGAGCAAGCCTAACAATTTAAAGGCTTGCAAACTAGTGGCTACTACACGCATTCCAATTGACTTCTGATTTTGCCTAATGATTTAAGGCCCTACAAACTAGTAGCGATTAATGTTAGAGCATTTCCAATTGACTTCTGATTTTCTGTCTTTGTTTTTCAAATACATGAATAAAGGACTGTCCATTCAAAAGATGCTCCTAACCCTCCATCAGTGACAAACAGCTTTGAGTTGTTGGCTTATAGCAATGAAGAAGGGCATGATTCGTCACCCTTTCTCATCTGAATGCCTAATGCCTCAAGTCACACATTTCTGACACACCCGTTCTGAATTATGGATATATTCTGTGGCAAAACAGCAGATTAATTTTGCCTGTTTGTATATTGTTTTACTCTGTTCCATTGACCTCATTAGCACCTGTACTTAACAGCTAAGCCACAGAGTTCAGACGTTTTCATACTGTATTGTGGTCATTTATTTGTAATTCTTCTAGTTTTCTTTGGCATTTATTAACAGCAACAATATTTTCTTCCTCACTGACCTTTTGTATATATCCTTTCATTTACTCAAACGCTAGATGAGTGCCGGTCTCTAGATCTCTGTGAGTAACAGAAAGAGTGGACTGAGATGAAGCTAGAAAAGAAAACAAGAGCCACATCATTTGAGGTCTCATAAACTTTTGAGAAATCTGGCCTTCATCTTAAGAGCAGTAGGAAAGTACTGAAGAGTTTTAAGCACTGGAGTGACACAGTCTTACTTCTGCCATTAGCTTACCTTGTTGTTTTTTGCCCCTTTCCCAATGGGATCACTGTAGCCAGTGGTTTTATACTACCATCCTATTATTTATGTTTCCTGGCTATTTCCAACTAACGGACTAGTTTTTTTTTGTTTTTGTTTTTTTTGTTTTTTTGTGGTACACGGGCCTCTCACTGTTGTGGCCTCTCCCGTTGTGGAGCACAGGCTCCAGACGCCCAGGCTCAGCGGCCATGGCTCACGGGCACAGCTGCTCCATGGCATGTGGGATCTTCCCGGACCGGGGCACGAACCCGTGTCCCCTGCATCGGCAGGCGGACTCTCAACCACTGCACCACCAGGGAAGCCCCGGACTAGTTTTTTAATGAAAGAAAAAGGTTGCCAACTGTACAATAGTAAATTCTCTGGGAGACACAAGAGAGTTTGCAAATAAGAGAATATGAGTTGGTTCAGGAAAACCAATGGTACATGCTATGGATGGACTCATTATTTGTGAATGATGGCTCATCTGCAATAATGAAATAAAGGGGGATGGACATATTTCTTTGATGCTCTTTATTGCAAAGATTAATAATATAAGTATAAAAATCACTTCCTGGGCAGGTATCACAGCATAAAATACTTGTAACAATGTGCTTGATCTACACACCCAAACACTGATAATAAAGAAGCCTCATTTAGGAATCAATTGATCGATCTATCTGTCTTATCTATGTGTCTATCTATTCATTCCTGGTAATTTTTTAACATCTGGCTATAGTATGCCGTGACTCTTTTGGTTTTGCTTTTAACCAAGAACAAGAGGGAAGTAACCTAGTTTATGTTGGTGCCCACCTGGTTTCAGTTGCTCATTTTACATTATTTAAAAATGATAGACTATTGGTGATGATGTCTTTCCCAGGAGAAGAAGTTGACAGACAGCTGTGCAGAGACGCCATCTTCCCCATCCCTGTTGCCTGCGATGCCCCGTGCCCCAAGGACTGTGTGCTCAGCACGTGGTCTGCATGGTCGTCCTGCTCCCACACCTGCTCGGGGAAAACCACAGAAGGGAAACAGATACGAGCACGGTCCATCCTGGCCTATGCAGGAGAGGAAGGTAAGGTCACCAGGTTCAGAAGGGACTTAGGTTTCTTCCAGAAGTTGGTGTGCATTTTCTTTGTGTAGCCTGGATACGATGGATGTTCTACAAAAATCAACTTCCAGAAATCCAGCAATCCAAGGAGATTTAATATCTGTTGACATATTGGGCAGCTTGCTCCTGTTCCCCCAAATTAACCTTTAAGATAGATCTTTAATAAAAAAGACTTTGGAAAGTGAACTCACTTTGCCTTTTCTCCCTCCTAATAATTCAAGTTCTTTCTACTTCAAAGTGTTAAACCTGTGAAAAAAATTTGAAAATGACTCTCCACATTGCAAATGTCAGGTTTCATTGTTTTTTCTCTATTTCAGTAGTCAGTTTTCCCCATGAAATCGTATTCTACCTTCTCATAAATAGTAAGCTTTATTTTAAATAATCACCAGCATGACTGTTGCTTGACTAAAAATTACATGGATTTTCTAGCATTCAGGTTCCTGAGCATAGGCTCTGAGATCCAGAATGTAGACTGTTCATTTTTAAAATACTTTGCTCCTAAATCATTTCACCCTATTGGGTGAATAAAGCACAGGTTTTTCATATATTCATAGTTCAGTTGTTCAAGCTTTATTGTCGAGTAATACAAGGCTCTTGGTAATTGTCTTTCAAGCTTGTATCCAGATGCTAATTTGGCCTCTGTGTGACTGGGTGATATAATGTCATATTTAATCTTGTCATTCTGGAAAATAACACAGGAGTAAGGAAAACGTAGAAATAAGTCAAGTTCTGTCACATTAAGGCATGTTCTGTCTCAAGAATATAGGCGTACGTTATTTAAATGTTATCAGGCTGAATGACACTTCTCCATTCACATTTAACACTAGTAAATAATGATTTCTATTTGTAGTAAGCACATGTTTCTTTATGTATACCTCCAAGTAATCAATTTTGGAGGAGTTTTCATATTGCCTATTTCATTTTTCTGTTTATGAAGCATTTTAGTGATAGAAATCTGCTAGTATTCTTACTTAATCAAACTTGCTATCTGTGTATGTGATTCTATGCAAAAATACAACTACCTTGGACTTAAGACATAGGAGAAAATTTAACATATTTAAAATAGTCAACCTATGAGAAAATTTAGAATTTTCTTTAAAGTGTCCAAAAACTTTTTTCTTGTCACCTCAATATAATTTTAATCATTTGCTACCAAGAGAAAAATGTATCTATGGAACCTAGTAGAAAAATAGAACCTTTTAGAGACAAAATTATATTCCTTATGTTGTCAAACAATAACTCTAACCTTGTATAGATTATATTCAGACTTCACACTCTATCAGCTCAGATCATGTCTTGGGCTACATTAAAATTAGATCTGTGGTCACCCTGCTTCCTATAAATCCATTATACTCTGCAGACACTTGCTGTGTGACTAGTAATAAGTGACTTTTCGCCCTATGAGTCACATGGCTGAGATTTTGCCATGTTTGCAGAACTCACCAGATCATTATTTCTATAGACATGATGCTTCACACTGAAAGGTCATAGAATGCTTTAAAGGCAAAAATTTATGATTGTTGTTTGGTATGTATCATCCACTTAGTTTGAAAGTGTAGGACTTCGATAATTTTTAATGAAGGCTAATAGCTGCATCATAAGCAGCCCGTGCTGGAAAATTACAGATGTGTATATAGTTAATCATAAAGGCATGAATTCAAAACATACTTTTAAATGGAAACTGTAGAGGAAACTCTGGCAATGAGGAATCTGCTGCTATTTGTCTCTGTTAATAACAGCTACAAAAACTGGTATAATTATGTGAAATATTTAATGAAGAATTTATCTTTCAAAAACGATATAATACCTATTATTTGCTGGACACTGAAACACATTTTCTTTTCTTCAAACTAAGCCTTTTTTAATTCTGAGCTATTTTTTAAATGATTTAGGAACTGCATTTGCAGGAAGTTTTAAAATACGTTTCCCTGCCAATTAGCTAACCCTTTATAATTCTACACAAAAGCAGGTATTTCTATTATTCCCCAAGAATTAGTATTTTGTACATGTCATAAATGTTCTTAATTATCTGTGGATCAGAAAATTAATGTGATAGCCTTAAGGGAAAAGATCACCTTAATAAAATTATATATTGAGTAAACGTAAGACATGAAATTATACAACTTTCTCATGAAATAACTTACAGGAAAAATGTATTTATCTGGATTTACAAAATAAATGCTGCAACCTATACATTTGTACTTTTATTTATCTCAGTAATATAACGTCTTTGTATTAATAAGGAAACATTAAGTTGTACTGCAGTAACAGCCCATAATTTCAGTAACTTTAAAAAAAAACAATTATTTTTCCCTCTTGGGAATTTTGCTGCAGTGACAGTTGACTCTCCAAGGCAGTCTGTCCTACATGAAATGTCTCAGCATTGCACCTGCATATGAAGGCCTACCTCACAATCCTCATGCCGGAGGAAGAAGATAGCTGGGGAGTCTATCTGCTGATTTAAAAGCATCAGCAATTAAATTCTTTCATCCAGAAGTGATTTGTGTCATTTCCACTGACATTTCACTATCAAAGCAAATCATATAATCATGACTTGAAGTTGAACCTAATTTTAAGCGGGGCAGGGGAAATATAGTCCTACTGTGTGCTAGAAAGAGAGGAGTGCTGGCTACTGGTCTTACCCCTGGTTTACCTGTCTTTTTTTTTGTATGTCTGTATGCATGTGTGTGTCTACCTCTATGTCTATATGTATATCTGTTTCCATATATATGTGTGTGTGTGTGTGAGTGAGATAGAGGATTATTCCATGTGGCCCCAGTGCAGTAGATAAGCTCTCCATTGTTAAAATGTTATGACTTATTATTTCTTTGTTCCTATTAAAAGAATGATAGAATAGTAGAATAGCGCTTCCTTTTCCTCATGTTATACTTTCTTTTTGCTTTCCTTCCCTTCCTTTCTAGGCTCTGTATCTCTCTTCCTGAACAATTTTATATGCAAAGTCATTAAGTGGAAGCAAGCAGTTGAGCATCTGTGCCAGCAGGTGGGGGGTCTGCAGTGGTCCAGAGTGGGTTGTCAGAGCCCAGGCTGAGTGAGATGAGCATCCCCAGTAGGAAAAGGATGGCCTGGCATGAAGTGTCAGAGACACTGAGAAGTCTAAAGGGGTCGGGGTGGGGAGGACCATGTATTATATAAGAGGGTGAAAGCAGCTACCCAACACAGGATGCCAGAGCACGAGCAGGGTGAAGAGAGAATCCCAGCGTTGCAGCCAGCCCAGTGTGGGGTGTTGGAGCCAAGCAGGGATGACGAGGGTTTCAGTAATGTGGGGTGGCCGAATGCAGTGTGTCAGAATATGGGCAGAGTGATGAAGATATCCTATGGGTACGGCAATGAAGATGGTAGTGAGAGATTGGAATAATCTGGGGTGGGGGAGTGACCAAATAGGTACATGTATTAAACATAATAGGAGTTGGGTTTCTTATTGCTAGAGAAGGGAGTTATAAGTATGTTAAGAAAGAAAACTAGGGCTTCCCTGGTGGCGCAGTGGTTGAGAGTCCGCCTGCCGATGCAGGGGACACGGGTTTGTGCCCTGGTCTGGGCAGATCCCACATGCCGCGGAGCGGCTGGGCCCGTGAGCCATGGCCGCTGAGCCTGCGCGTGTCCCTAGCCTGTGCTCCGCAACAGGAGAGGCCACAGCAGTGAGAGGCCCGCGTACCAAAAAAAAAAAAGAAAACTAGGAAAAACCCTATTGTATTATATTGGAACTTGAAGTTATCAGTGTGAATTCATTGTGTCCAATTTATAAATCTAGGCATAGAAATAAAATACAAACATAAGTATGATATATATTCATATTATGGATGTATACATATATTAGCTCTGTCCACTGAAATGACATGAGAGCAGCAGGACCACAATAGCAATATGTGCGTTCAGCACTCAGATCTTGGTGTCTAATGCCGTTCTCCAATGAAAGGAACCAGGGCTTTTTAGAGAAATAGCTGATTCTAAGGCTGAGATAGGAAAAGTACAAGATGTGCCTGGAGGATCTTGTGCCAGAAAGGAAGGAAGAGGAGAATATGTCAAAAGGTCACAGAAGCTAGCTTGAAGGGTCTCCCACGGGCCATATACAGGAACAATGTGAATGCCAAAATAACGGTAACAGCTGGTTATAACTCTTTAAATAAGAGAGGAAACCATGAATCCATATTTGATATAAATAAATGTATTAATTGAAAGTCTGATGAAGAACATTATATTTACAATCTTAAGTATCCTCTTAAATGAAGAAGTTTGACAGACACCACCTTAATCCAGTGATCAAAGTTTACATCATCAGTAATGGGGAACATGCAAAGCGTGTGTTCCTGGTGTGGTGCAATGAGAACATGACATCACATCTGTAACATCTCTGTCACAGATACATATTGTAGAATCTAATCATGAGGAAAGATCTGACAAACCCTAGCTGAAAGACATTGTACAAAATAACTGGCCCTTAAACTTCAGAAGTGTCTAAATTATGAAAATTAAGGAAAGACTGAGGAAGATCAAAGGAGACTAACAAGTCGTAACATCTAAATGCAACACGTGATTCTGAACTAGGTCCTTTTGCTATAAAGAATATTTTGGGATAGTTGGCAAGCTTGAATGGGTCTGAGGATTAGATGGAAATAATGTATCAGTGTTAATTTCCTGATCTTAAATATTGAATGTGCTTATGTGTAGGAAAATGCCCTTGACTGCAGGAAATATACATTGAAGTTTTTAGGGTAATAGGGTATCATTTCAATAACTTCTTCCAAGTGATCCAAGGGAAGAAACTATTGATAATACTTTTAATTTTCCTATAGTATTGAGGTTGGTTCAAAGTTAAACAAAAAATAATAGAATGAAAACAATTTGAATACAATTGCTTTTCATAGCATCTTGAGTAACATTATGTAACCTATTATTTTGTGTACCGGCAGTACACAAAAATGTCATAAAATGCCTCTTATTGAAATATTGTCATTTGGAAACCAAATCACAAATGATAGCAACTGGAGATAGATAATATACTGGAGAAAGTAAAAATATTTCTTTTCAACTTAAAAAATAAAATTGTGTGTGTATGTGTTTGTATCTTACTTCCGAAGCATTGACTTTTAGTTAAATAAGATTAGTAATTTGCTTTTTGATTTGTTTGATACTTTGAGGTAAAAATCTTCCCTGTATTTTGTAAAACTACAGGATGGATTCCAAGAGCTACTTCAGAATTATTTCAGGAGTTCTAAAAGGATGCCGTCTTTTAACATTTAAGTCTGGCATGTTTTTAATATAAATAGTAGTAAGTTGAATTTTAATGAAAAATTTTAAACTGATGTTAGGTTTATGGCCTTCTCCATTTTTTAACTTGTGTTACAGATTCTTAACACACTTGGTTTAAAAAGGAAAAATGATTTTCAAAATGTTTCCCACTGAGTATAGCAGTAACTTCTGTTAGTTCTCATTATAGATTCAATTACCCTTACAAAGCAAGAAATGAGAGAATATTTATTTTTGTAAAGTTCAAAATGAACTGATATTATAACTTCAGCAAAATGTTAGTGTGTCTTTACACCTGCTTTGTACATGCAGAGAATGGAGACAATTGAATAAAATTAGGCCAAAATTTTTCTCAAATAATTAGTATCTTCAAAAATTATATTTTGCAGTATAAAACATTGGGGAGAGGAATATTTCTATTTTATCTTGCTTAGTTTTTATAGTTAAATGATATTAATTCTAAGAATCAGGGAGTATTTATATTTCCTAGAGGAATTTGAAGAACCCAGGATTTATTTTATGTGTCTATACACACATAACTCTGACTTCTAAGCAAATACTGCCACTTCCTCATCTTCCTACTACTGACTTTGAAAAAGGAGTTCTGCGTCAGTCTGTTTCTACAGGACCACCAGGCAGGATTTATGCAGACTCCACCCTGGGACGTCTTCTACCTTTTACTACAAGGGGAAACAAGTGGAAGGGGTAGGGGCTGCAGCAGAGTCTCTTGAGGTTGTCTATGGCTAACACTCTTCCAATTAAATTCCCTGAAATCATGCCATTGCCAATGTTCTTTTCATCCACAGTGTTCTGCTATCAAAGTAATTAGGGCTGCAGTAGCAAGCAAAGTTACAAGTATCTTAAAACTGTAATTCATAGTACACTGTAACTGCCTCTTCTTAGCCTGAGCCCCGTCCACTTCCTTATTGCCAGTTACTTCCCTGTGTGGACTGTCTACTCCAATTGACTGCATCAGTGTTACTAATTCCCAGGGTCATGCCTCCCTGAGTACCTTTGCTTTCATTTATTTTTTCTTCTGCTTAAATAAAATCCTCCCTTCCTTCTCTCCCTTCCCAGAACTCTGCTTATTAAACTACTACTCCTTCAAAACTCATATCAATGCCTTATCTCAATAACCTGAGTCATTTTTACTACCCCCCAAACTAATGTAATCTTACACTTTTGAATCCCAATTATACAAAATACCTCTTTTAACATAATTATTATATTCTACCTAGAATTATACTCATTTTTTTGCTCAACTTATCCCCCTATTACTTTTCTCCACTGCATTATAAGATCCTTGAGAGTAGCAAGAATTCTTTCCAGCCCCTCTAGTTATCCCTTGAAGCGCAGGTAACCATTGCATATTGCAGTCAGTACATAGGTTTCTAATTAATGTTTTGAAAAGATTTTTTTTTTTCAATTGGCCGTCTAAATTGTAAGGACTTCAATGCCAGACCCAGTAACACCATAGTTCTGTTAAATGTTTCCTAATCAAGCTTTTTATGATCTTGATGTGGGGAGGAAAAGTCACTTTTTAATTCCTAAGAGAGAAGTTTCACATAATAGTTGGTATTTTTCTATGGACATGAAAGTTTATTTATATAGCAGGATTTCATCAAAGTATTATAAAGTCTTTCTTTTTGCTGGAATGATAGAAAACCTAAATAGTCACATTAGTATGAAGCATATGTTTTTATGTATAAGGATTTTTTTAAAAATATGCTTATCACTAATTTTGTCACAGGTGACATTTTATAATCTCCCCAGTACTACAGAAATGGGAATATTCCCAGATGTCTGGAATTAGATCTTCCTATAAATAATAAGTAAATTCAGTATTGTATCTATCAATTTTTCAACCATAAAATTATTCCCCAAACAACATGACGGTGCTGCAGTGACTGATTACTCCAAGCCATGCTTTCCAAATTGCCACATTGTTATTATAATTAAGACCACATTGGGGCTTATCTGTGCAAGTATCTTAACATCAGCCCCAAACTGCTGATGTGGCTTTAACGTGGATTGGGGCAAGAAAATAGATAGTCTTTATGTCTGTAAACTTAAACAGTTATCTTGTAGCTCCTGGACACCTTATGCTGATGTTGTAGAAGTTCTTATTTTTTTCAAAGCCAAGCAGTGAATTCCAATGTCAAAAACAATTCAGAGTTTTAAAATCACAATTTAAATAGCATACGTATACTCAAAGTGAAAATGGGCTAAGTAAAGACACACATTATTTTGTTGAAGAAGGATAATTTCACCATTAATATGAAGGTATGGTTAAAATGGTTATGTAAAATGTCTACAATTAGCCTGTGTTTTCCTGAGAAATAAGGCTGGACAAATCTAGAGCCTCAGGGAAATGGGTAATAAGAGTGCTCATTTATTTCTCCCCAATCCAATTAGCAGGCTTAGGAGTCGTTCCTATTCAAATCCTAAACTTATTGCTTCCAGTGATGGAAGATAGGATATGAACTGTGACAGATGTTTTCACCTTCATGAAGCAGGGGACAGCAATGAAATGCTGTTTAATGCAGGTTATTCGCACGTTGATCCCATGTTCAACACTGCATAAGTGATTAGAAATTGCAGTTAAATTCTCACGTAAACTGCCTACTGATTTATATGCTGAATAGCGGGATGTCCTTACTCACAAATGAAATGACACCTAAAGATCAGCTCAAGGTGTGTTTTTTTTTATGACTTTTACCCAAATCTCAAGCTTTAGAGGCCATCTTCCATAATAGGGTCACTAGTTATTGAATCACTTTTTCTTATTTTTTTTAACTTCTTTAGACTTGCTTTCCTAATATCTAAAACCCACCTCTTAATTATGTTCAATATTTCCTCCACTTACTATTACAAATATGTGTGATGAACACCCAAGGTTTCTGCCATTCCACATGAACAACCAGTTATTTTCTGTTCTTAAGATGAAATCCAGAGACTACATAAGTTTGACTAGATCAAATTGTTAATAAAGTAAGCAATAAATTCCTCCAATACTCTGCTTTTAACAATATAAAGCTTTTTATTTTCATAGTTGACATTATAAATAGCATAGTGTTAAGAAACTTCCTAAATTCCTGTTACTGTGGCCGCATCCTTTAATCTGTATGGGCTCATCCACTTTATAGTTTTTACCTTGTACAGCAGCTGTGGATATTAAATGAGGTCCCATCTACAAAGTACTTATAATGGGGCTAGCACATAAAAAAGTTCCATATTGACAACTCCACACCATATTCTGTTGATTAAAGGACACATCTGTTTTACCCTTCATCATCTCTGTAATTACTACATCTTACAATGGATGTATTTTTTTTTTAATTTTTATTGGAGTATAGTTGATTTACAGTGTTGGGTTTCAGGTGTACAGCAAAGTGAATCAGTTATACATATACATATATCCATTCTTATTTTTTTATATATGCTTTTCCCATATAGGCCATTAAAGAGTATTGAGTAGAGTTCCCTGTGCTATACAACAGGTTCTTATTATGTATTTTATATCTAGTAGTGTGTATATGTCAATCCCAATCTCCCAATTTATCCCTCCCCCACTTACACCCTGCTAACCATGTTTATTTCCTACATCCATAACTCTATTTCTGTTTTGTAAATAAGTTCATTTGTATGCTTTTTTTTTAGATTCCACATGTAAGCAATATCATATGATATTTGTCTTTCTATGTCTGACTTACTTCACACGTATGATAATCTTTAGGTCCATCCATGTTGCCGCAAATGGCATTATTTTGTTCTTTTTATGACTGAGTAATATTCCATTGTATATATGTACCACATCTTCTTTATCCACAATGGATGCATTTTAAGATCACTGTGGCCAAGCAGCAGTTATAACACAGTTTTCATTGCTAGTACATGTGAATTTCATTGTTATTCCTGGGAGCAATAGCAACCTCATGATATTTCTGCCAAAAACAAAGAAACAAAAACAGCTAAGGGCCATTTGAGGAAGGAAAGTAAACCGTTCCTCAGTTGCCTGCTTAAACCTCTCATTCATAGACATCTTCTGGTATGATTAAAAATGCAACAGCAAGGGCTTCCGTGGTGGCGCAGTGGTTGAGAGTCCGCCTGCCAATGCAGGGGACACGGGTTCATGCTCTGGTCCGGGAAGATCCCACATGCCGCAGAGCGGCTGGGCCCGTGAGCCATGGCCGCTGAGCCTGCGCGTCCAGAGCCTGTGCTCCGCAACGGGAGAGACCACAACAGTGAGAGGCCCACGTACCGCAAAAAATAAAAAAATAAAAAAAAAAAATGCAACAGTATCAGAACTTAGAAATAGGTACCAGTATCCTGGAAGAAAACGCTGGAGACAACAGGGGAACACTCTTGAAGAAATCCTGCATCATGAACACGTTTGATGCCACAGAGATGATAGTGTAGGAGAACACAAACTTTGATGAGTGCGAGTCTAAAAACTACTTGAAATATTTGGATTCTGAATGTAAAGAAGTTTTAGGAATACCGTCCCTTTTAAAGTATGTAAAAGGGTTATATTTTTTAAAATTATGTCAGTAAGTCATACAAAGCAATTTCAGTAAGCATACAGTAAAAATTAGAGTTGATAAAAAGTATTGTAGTTTAATTTCCAGCCATTTCTCTTTCTTTGGGACACATAAAATGATGGTCTATCCCACAGTCAGTCACATCTTAGATTTGAAGAAATACGATATTATCATTACTACATGGCTTCTCCAATAATGCTATGGAAAGTCAGAAAGCATCAGTTGATTTTAAAACCCCTGTTTCTAATCACCCTAAATCCTAATTCATTGAAATAATCAGCACTTTGAAACCTGTAATTAAGGCTTTCATTTTGAGGGATAGCATTTGAAAACACACTGGGTTTTCTCCATCCACAGAGTCTCAATGCCCATGTTTCCCCTGGTTAGCAATTACATAGGCTTAATTTGTTCCTCAGTTTCATCTTCTCTAGTGAATAATGGCCTCTCTCTTTGAGGTCCTCCTGAGTGCCCCAAACCAAATATCATATATACCACATAGTTTAAATTTTAAGCCAGACCATGCCAAATGAGATAAGTTTACTATGCAATTTGCCTTCCTAGCAGTGCACTGGTCACATGTGCTAAGTGGCAGGTATCATTGTTATTGTTAATTACAAGGAACAGAGAATGGTAAGGTTCCTGTTGGCACCATATCTAATCTGCTAATGTTGTCCATTTTTATAGGTGGAGCTCAGTGTCCAAATAGCAGTGCTTTGCAAGAGGTGCGCAGCTGTAACGAGCATCCCTGTACTGTGTACCACTGGCAAACTGGTCCCTGGGGCCAGTGCATCGAGGACACCTCAGTTTCATCCTTCAACACAACTACAACTTGGAACGGGGAGGCCTCTTGCTCTGTTGGCATGCAGACAAGAAAAGTCATCTGTGTGCGGGTCAATGTTGGCCAAGTGGGACCCAAAAAGTAAGGGCTTTAGAATGACAACAGTAAATTCTGTGGCCAGCCATGCAGGGATTGGCTTAGGCTTTACTTGCTTCATGAAAGGAAGCATTTGATTCTTATCATACCTGGCCTCAAGAGTAAGACTTCTTTGTTTTGAATGCAGCCACTGATAAAGTTGTAACAGCTTGAGAGTCTTGTACCTGGGATTCATAAATTCTCTAGAAATCTTTCTATGTGGTATCTACTTTCAGTGTTACAGTAGCAGTTTCTGCTTTTATTGAGCTAGTGAAGCAATGAAAGAACTGCTTGCTTTTGGTCTCACTGATCAATAATGACAGTATATGAAGTCCTAGCAGTGGAGGTCATCCATGACCTCCTTTATATCCGTAGGCTATGGAGGCTGCCGATCTAGTTTAATTGGGCGGTAGCCTTCTATGCTCTGCCTTTCATTTCTCCTAGAAAGTACTAGATCAAAAATACTGAGGCCAAATTATTACATCTTTTAATGGTTAAATGAATAAGCCATTTATTCCCAAGAGAGAGCCTTAGGATAGGATGAGTGTTATAATAAGCAGAAAAACCATCAGTTTCTTACTGTAGTTACCAGTAGTGTAACAACAAGGCAAACGATTTGCTAGAGGGGAGGGCAAAGAACTAGAGAGTTGGCATATTGTATGTGCCTTGTGAGAAATATAAACAAAAACATGTCATAGCATAACTGGGCTAATTCTTTCTTAGACAAAGTTAATCAGTTATAAAAATATATGCCAAGGACTTCCCTGGTGGTACAGTGGTTAAGTATCCTCCTGCTACTGCCAGGGACACGGGTTTGAGCCCTGGCCCAGGAAGATCCCACATGCCGCGGAGCAACTAAGTCTGTGCGCCGCAACTACTGAGCCTGCGCTCTAGAGCCCGCGAGCCAAAACTACTGAGCCCGCATGCTGCAGCTACTAAAGCCCACACGCCTAGAGCCCGTGCTGTGCAACAAGAGAAGCCACCGCAGTGAGAAGCCCACACACCCCAGTGAAGAGTAGTCCCCACTCTCCACAACTAGAGAAAGCCCACATGCAGCAAGGAAGACCCAACACAGCCAAAAATAAATAAATTAATTAATTAAAAAAAAAAAAATATATATATATATATGCCAAGAGGAAAAAAGAACTCTTTACGTTTTGAGATTTAGACAGCATAAATCTTTTAAAATTCAAATCATCTTAGCCATGTGAAACATGGAAAGTAAAACCCATACGTTTGCATTGGTATAAAAATGGCCTCATAATTTCCAAATACTTGGCTAAGTGCTTAGGTATCATGTGTGATCTTAAGCATACTACTTAACAGATTCTGGCTTCAGTTTTCAAAAATTTTTGAAAGGATTTAATGAAAAGAAATTGTAGTAATGTAAGCACTCAATAAACCTTAGAAATTGTATTTTCTCTTAAAAATTTGAGATAGTTCTTAGTGTTTCAGGGAAAGGATAATAATGTAACTGACATATGACAAACTCCAGGGGATAAATAAGAATCCCATTATGAGTTGTTTTTTACTAATGGCCAGGGTTCTGGACATTAGCAGTATTTTGTCCCATACTTTATTTGTTTATGTACTTTGAAATTAAGAAATATATTAGAAAATACATGCCAAAAGACTTGAACACACTGAAAAACAATTCCACATGCTTAATAGGTAGCCCCAAACCAATATTTTAATAGAAATAATGCTAAAGTTGTAATGAATCTAACAAAGGATATTAATGTGCAGTGTATTAAAATTCAATAGCAGTAACAACAGAAGTGGAAGTCCCAAGTGCTGGAGAATTGTGGGTCTTTCTGGGACAAGCAGAGAGGTAGAAATATTCAGTGTAGAGGGTTATAACCTGACTAACTTGTCATGGTACAGATTGGAGGGTTGTTGTGCTGAGCTTCTATGGGTAAGCTCACTCTGTTCCTATTTTGCAGTTAATCACTTTTTAGATGTTGCTGTTGGTATTTTCCTCACTTATGCAAACTACAAAATATATTTCTGAGCAGTGGATGTACATATGCACAAGCCTATGTGTGGAAAAGCCTGGTGGATTAATGTTATTAAATCATTGAGAAGAAAGGGTATCCTGAAGCCCCATGTCAGACCACCACAATAATCCATTAAAAATGTGCTTTACCCTTGCAGCCTTTATTCAATGACCTGGATACAAGTATAGATTTCTTAAATCAAATGGGTTTACTTTGCCCTTAAAGTTCTAAAAAATTAAGCAAATACTGTGAATTCAAAAGAAAATGTTACTACCCTTATGCCTAAATACTAGGTTAAATTCAATGACTGCTTTTCAGTACTAGGCATTTGAAACAAAAATGCAAATAGAAACCTTGTTTTAAACTCTTCTTAATAAAACAGATTACTGTGCAATGGTAAAATCAATGTTATTGATCTTATCTATCCTCCGAGTAACAAACTTCAACTCCTATCACATCTGTTTAATTTGACCTTGAATAAGATTTGGGGGAAAATCAATTCCTTGATTTAAACCACAGACACTAAATACAAACAGTACAAAGGAGAAAAGAAGCATGTTGACTGAACCAATTGCCTCACCAAAGGAAGTCTGAATTCATTTTACTGGATGTAATCTAGGCTGTATAATTTATCTTTGTGTGTTCATTTAATGGCTTTGTTTTTAGTAATTTTTTTCTCCACAGTTAACCAAGTATCTTGCTAAGGAAATTTCTAAACCATATAAAACAGAATTTCGGAGGTTGTCAATGATAACGTAAATTCCGTTGATTTATTGAGGGCTAAAATTTGAAGAGCATGTAATTGAGTAATGCTCTCCCACTGTTAAAGTTATAAAACTGCCTCATTGAGGAGGAGTGCTTCCAATAATAATTACTAATCAATAATTCTATAGTTTCAAAAGAATTAACAGGATTATATGTGGGTTTTGCCATATAATATTTCCTGGTTAAGCATGTAGGTGAAGTTATAATTCTAGTGATTTATAAACTCAATTGTAAAAAAACGTTGCCTTCTATGATTCTCATCTACATTTCTTTGCCGTCCATGACCTTGAGTAGGCATAGCAATTAGGAAAATCCAAGCCTATACTCAACATAAACCAGGGAGATAATTTCTTTTTGAAATGTTGAATCCAATATATTTTTTTAAAATCCACTTTCAAATAAGCCCTAGTGTTACAGAATGAGAGAGAAAGGCATGTATCTGTATAGCTGAATAGAACATAATACTTGTGGATGAGATAGGATATGTAGATAAAAAAATTATAGATATATTAAAAATGAAGTGTCAGCAAAGCACTGTAAAGAAATTATGAGAAGGAAATGAATGATGTTGGTTTTTTCACTCATAGTTCAGTTCTGAAAACCTGATTAACTTACTTGTTGAAAGAGTTTATCTTGACTTAACAAAAAATTTGGCTTCTTCTATGGGGAGTATTTTTAAATCCCATTTTTCACTAATTTGCCAAATTATTCCAGCAACAGTTATACTGATTGTTTGGTTTATTTCTTCACTGCCTCTTAGCTCACTTGTCAGAGATTGATATGACCTCAAAAGAGAATTTCTTACGAATCAGAACATTAAGTACTTTTAGTTACATGAATTATGTTATTATATTTTGTTGTCATAATATTCATCTTCTTCTAGTGTTCCTGACCAACATTTGACCACTAATGATAGTAGAATCAGATTGTGAAGATGCAGAGAAGAATTGGAAAGTTTGAAAACCATGTAATAAGTATACAATAAACAAAACAGTATATTTAAAACTCATATATCAGCTTCCTAAAATTATCTTTTAGGAAGTGAAAACCTTATATAGTGTAAGACATTTCAGTGTTTTGTCATTATTTTTCTCTTGTTTTCCTAATAATATATTTTTGGTGTATTTTTATAAAATAATAATTAATTTTACTCTAATTTATGTCAAGAACATAGTGTTTTATTTTTCTTTAAATTACTTATTGGCTATTTTTGTTTTATTTATATTCACTCTTTTTGTTCTAAAAATATTGTAATTTATAAAAATATTTAAAACCCAATAATTTAAAACTAGGAATAAAATGGAAGAAAAGATAAGAGTAGAGACAGTGAATGAAACCAGGAATCAAGCAAAAATTGTTTATCTTAATGAGCTATACACTTTTATTATTTTTTTACTTATTTGTTATGAAATACTTAGCTGTAAATACAATATTGGTTTTTGAGCATATACTATGTATAGAATATACTCCATTATAAATTTATTTTGTGCTAAACATATTTTGTAAAACTAAAGTGCAGAATAACCTGGAAGATTATAATTGGCAATAAGCCTATTTAGTTATACAAAGATGTAGCTTTGGGTTCTTAAATTGGTAATTTGAACTTCCATAAATTTCTTATAAAGCATGTTGCAAAATACAGATTTATTAATGGAGAGATTGTTATAAATGGATAAAATAGAATTATTATATTTTCTTCTACATAGCACAATTACTATAATTAAATTTACACTTCCTGCCTTGAGAAACTTTATGGAGTTTCAGTTTGGAATAATTATTTTGGTTTTATAGCCCTTGTCAAAAGCAGAAAGGATCCTAGAGGTTAAGTTAAATAATACAGATTGATGCCTGTTTAGCAATTTCAGCAATAAAAATTCTAAAGATACTAAATTACCTGGTTTTCTGGATTACTGTAGAGGTCTAGTAGTTTCCCTTTGCTTTTCCCAGGTGTCCTGAAAGCCTTCGACCTGAAACAGTGAAGCCCTGCCTGCTTCCTTGTAGGAAGGACTGTATCGTGACGCCATACAGTGACTGGACATCATGCCCCTCCTCATGTAAAGAAGGTATTATCTGCAGAGTTTTGAAGGAGGTTCACCTAGGAACCCTCTCACTGGGACCTCCAAGTTCCTTTGGTTGAGCAATGTTTTTATTCTTACATGGGGCTGGCTGTGTAATCCTGGTTTGGCATAAATGCCATAAAATTTTGGCTTCCTTCTAGAAAATAATACAGCTTTTAGTGTACCAAACAAATAAGTTTTATGCCAAAACTGACTTAAATAACTTTATACTATAGATCAAGGTGAAAGGATTCTAAACTTTATTAATAATGTTTCCTTTAACATTGATTCTAGAAGTATGTATAGTGGCCTTATGTATTTCAAAAAGAATATAGAGTGATCTTCTCAGTACTCATGGCTCTCAACCTACTTAGTGGCAAGAAATAGCCATGGGACCAGATTCAGTACAGTTTCAATTATATGACCCAAAGGATGGGAATAAAGGAAAGAGAAAAATGATCAAATTGTACCTCTGCCAACGCTTAACATGACATGAGGCATTTACAAGACGAGGATTTGTTCCCAGTTTGGTTTGTTTTTGCTTTCATTACTCACAGACAAAGACCCTTTAATATCATGGCAGATACTTTGTTAATTCTTTACCCTCCAGGATAGGGTCCTTTCTCATTGCTGCTGAGAAAGATGTGAGCATTCTCCAGGTGACTTATGCAGTAAGTGATCACATTGTCTCTCAGTGTCACAAATGACACTGTCTCCTATTTTTTATTTTACTCTCCCGACAAATAGAGACAGTTTTTCTTCAGTTCCTTATTTGCTTTTACTTATGCTTCTTGACTCTCACTAGAGAGACTCAATTTAAGAATCAACTTCTAGGGCTTCCCTGGTGGCGCAGTGGTTAAGAATCCGCCTGCCAATGCAGGGGACACGGGTTTGATCCCTGGTCCAAGAAAATCCCACATGCCACGGAGCAACTAAGCCCGTGTGCCAAAACTACTGAGCCTGTGCTCTAGAGCCTGTGAGCCACAACTACTGAGCCCGAGTGCCACAACTACTGAAGCCCGTGCTCCGCAACAGGAGAAGCCACCACAATGAGAAGCCTGTGCATGGCAACAAAGAGCAGCGCCCGCTCACCGCAACTAGAGAAAGACAGTGCGCAGCAACGAAAACCCAACGCAGCCCCCCAAAATATAAATAAATAAATAAGAATTTAAAAAAAAGAATCAACTTCTAGTTTAACCACTGTTTTAAATCACCAGAATTTTTTTAAATCCTGAAGATATTACATAAGATTATAAACTTAATAATGGATAGTTTTTACAGTGTGATTATTTTATATAGTTGAAACGTGAGTTCCTTTTCATGCTTTTTCTGTTTTAAATACCCTTGAAATAGCAAATAAATTAAACCACATAGTGCGCAAGAATAGAAAATGTTGATTTGAAAAGTCTTTTAAGGCATTTTAAAAGCTTTTGGGACAAAAAGAGTTAGCATTAACTCTTTAAAAATGTTAATGGCATTAATCTTATTGATAAAGCAATGTCATTGACAATTTTATCCAGATTTTCTTCTTTTATCCCCTTACTTTCTTAAAAACTAAATAACATATGATATCCTTTAGTTTGGTCATAATCAGCAGTAGGACTGTAGGTTAGTATTTCTCATAGGGTAGTATTTCTGTGATAATTGTTGTCTATTCATTGCTACAATGAAAAAGCTTATTTATTACATGGAACTTATGTGCTTGAAAATTTTATGCTGGATGTTTTATACTTGATGTTTTCTATTGGTATGAGACAGCCCATTTACTAATAATTCCAAAACATAGGCAGTTACATTTATAATGACATGATTAATAATCTCACACAAATTTAACATTTGTGAGTAAAATTTTTGAAAGTAGAAAAAAAATTGCCTTTTCTTTATATTGGGCATTTCCTTATTTTGAGTAAAATATTTCAAAATAACTGTTCTTTTGGTCTAAAGCATTTCAAGAAAATAAAATAAAATAAAATAATAAACTAGAAAAGGTTTCATTAAATTGATTCTAGGATAGACGCTCCTCAAAATGAGAAATCAGGTAAAATTGTCTCATTTCATTAGAAATAAGATATTTTGGAATATCCCAAACTAATTTGAAACTAATTTGAGATATTGGAATATGCCCAGGAATTAAGAACCAATTTAGTAGTCTAAGAATTTATCTTATTATGTATTATATATGTCTGGAAAGGGAAGAATAATAGATATAACTTACTCATTTAAAAAAACCTATCATTGAAAATTAATTTTATTTTAATTTTGTTCTACTTTTTTATACAACAGTTTCTTATTAGTTATGCATTTTATAAATATTAGTGTATATATGTCAACCCCAATCCCCCAATTCATCACACCACCACCACCACCACCACCCCCACCGCTTTCCCCACTTGGTGTCCGTACATTTGTTCTCTACATCTGTGTCTCAGTTTCTGCCCTGCAAACTGGTTCATCTGTACCATTTTTCTAGGTTCCACATATATGTGTTAATATATGATATTTGTTTTTCTCTTTCTGACTTACTTCACTCTGTATGACAGTCTCTAGATTCATCCACGTCTCTACAAATGACCCAATTTCGTTCCTTTTTTTGGCCAAGTAATATTCCACTGTATATATGTACCACAACTTCTTTATTCATTCGTCTGTCAATGGGCATTTAGGTTGCTTCCATGACCTGGCTATTGTAAATAGTGCTGCAGTGAACATTGGGCTGCATGTGTCTTTTTGAATTATGGTTTCCTCTGGGTATATGCCCAGTAGTGGCATTGCTGGGTCATATGGTAATTCTATTTTTAGTGTTTTAAGGAACCTCCATACTGTTCTCCATAGTGGCTGTACCAATTTATATTTCCACCAAGAGAGCAAGAGGGTTCCCTTTTCTCCACACCCGCTCCAGCATTTGTTATTTGTAGGTTTTCTGATGATGCCTATTCTAATTGGTGTGAGGTGATACCTCCTTGTAGTTTTGATTTGCATTTCTCTAATATTAGTGATGTTGAACAGCTTTTCATGAGCTTCTTGGTCATCTGTACATCTTTGGAGAAATGTCTATTTAGGTCTTCTGCCCATTTTTGGATTGGGTTGTTTGTTTTTTTAATAATGAGCTGCATGAGCTGTTTATATATTTCGGAGATTAATCCTTTATCTGTTGATTCATTTACAAATATTTTTTCCCATTCTGAGGGTTGTCTTTTTGTCTTGTTTGTAGTTTCCTGTGCTTTGCAAAAGCTTTTAAGTTTCAGTAGGTCCCATTTGTTTATTTTTGTTATTTATTTCCATTACTCTAGGAGGTGGATCAAAAAAGATCTCGCTGTGATTTATGTCACAGAGTGTTCTTCCTATGTTTTCCTCTAAGAGTTTTATAGTGTCCAGTCTTACATTTAGGTCTCTAATCCAGTTTGAGTTTATTTTTCTGTGTGGTGTTAGGGAGTGTTCTAATTTCATTCTTTTACATGTAGCTGTCCAGTTTTCCGAGCACCACTTATTAAAGAGGCTGTCTTTTCTCCATTGCATATACTTGCCTCTTTTGTCATAGATTAGTTGACCACAGGTGCAGGGGTTTATCTCTGGACTTTCTATCGTGTTCCATTGATCTATATCTCTGTTTTTTGTGCCAGTACCATACTCTATTGATTACTGTAGTTTTGTAGTATAGTCTGAGGTCAGGCAGTCTGATTCCTCCAGCTCTGTTTTTTTCCCTCAAGACTGCTTGGCTGTTCGGGGTCTTTTGTGTCTCCATACAAATTTTAAGATTTTTTGTTCTAGTTATGTAAAAAATGCCATTGGTAATTTGATAGGGATAGCATTGAATCTGTAGATTGCTTTTGGTAGTATACTCATTTTCACAATATTGATTCTTCCAATCCAAGAATATAGTATATGTCTCCATCTGTATCATCTTTAATTTATTCCATCAGTGTCTTATAGTTTTCTGCATACAGGTCTTTTGTCTCCCTAGGTAGGTTTATTCCTAGGTATTTTATTCTTTTTGTTGCAGTGATAAATGGGAGTGTTTCCTTAATTTCTCTTTCACATTTTTCATCATTAGTGTATAGGAATGCAAGAGATTTCTGTGCATTAATTTTGTATCCTGCAACTTTACCAAATTCATTGATTAGCTCTAGTAGTTTATTGGTGGCATCTTTAGGATTCTCTATGTATATTATCATGTCATCTGCAAACAGTAACAGTTTTACTTCTTTTCCAATTTGTATTCCTTTTATTTCTTTTTCTTCTCTGATTGTCTTGGCTAGGACTTCCAAAACTATGTTGAATAATAGTGGTGAGAGTGGATATCCTTGTCTTTTTCCTGATCTTAGAGGAAATGCTTTCAGTTTTTCACCATTGAGAATGATGTTTGCTGTGGGTTTGTTGTATATGGCCCTTATTATATTGAGGTAGGTTCCCTCTATGCCCACTTTCTGGAGAATTTTTATCATAAATGGGTGTTGAATTTTGTCAAAAGCTTTTTCTGCATCTACTAAGATGGTCATATGGTTTTTATTCTTCCATTTGTTAATATGGTGTATCACATTGATTGATTTGCATATATTGAAGAATCCTTGCGTCCCTGGGATAAATCCCACTTGATCATGGTGTATGATCCTTTTAATGTGCTGTTGGATTCTGTTTGCTAGTATTTTGTTGAGGATTTTTGCATCTATATTAATCAGTGATATTGGTCTGTAATTTTCTTTTTTTGTAGTATCTTTGTCTGTTTTTTGTATCAGGGTGATGGTGGCCTCATAGAACGAGTTTGGGAGTGCTCCTTCCTCTGCAGTTTTTTGGAAGAGTTTGAGAAGGATGGGTGTTAGCTCTTCTCTAAATGTTTGATAGAATTCACCTGTGAAGCCATCTGGTCCTGGACTTTTGTTTGTTGGAAGATTTTTAATCACAGTTAAAACTTCATTACTTGCGATTGCTCCATTTATATTTTCTGTTTCTTCCTGGTTCAGTCTTGGAATGATATACCTTTCTAGAATTTGTCCATTTTTTCCAGGTTGTCCATTTTATTGGCATAGAGTTGCTTGTTGTAGTCTCTTAGGATGCTTTATACTTCTGCGGTGTCGTTGTAACTTCTTTTTCATTCCTAATTTTTTTGTTTTGAGTTCTCTCCCCCTTTTTCTTGGTGAGTCTGGCTAATGGTTTATCAATTTCGTTTATCTTCTCCAAGAATCAGCTTTTAGTTTTATTGATCTTTGCTATTGTTTTCTTTTTTTCTATTTCATTTATTTCTACTTTGACCTTTATGATTTCTTTCCTTCTACTAACTTTGGGTTTTGTTTGCTCTTCTTTCTCTAGTCCTTTAGGTGTAAGGTTAGATTGTTTATTTGACATATTTTTTTTTTCTTGAGGTAGGCTTGTATTGCTATAAAATTCTCTTAGAACTGCTTTTGCTGCATCCCATAGGTTTGGGATCATCATGTTTTCATTGTCATTTGTCTCTACGTATTTTTTGATTTCCTCTTTGATTTCTTCAGTGATCTCTTGGTTATTTAGTAATGTATTGTTTAGCCTCCATGTGTTTGTGTTTTTTATGTTTTTTTCCCTGTAATTGATTTCTAATCTCATAGCATTGTGGTCAGAAAAGGTGCTTGATATGATTTCAATTTTCTTAAATTTACTGAGGTTTGATTTGTGACCCAAGATGTGATCTATCCTGGAGAATGTTCCATGTGCACTTGAGAAGAAAATGTAATCTGCTGTTTTTGGTTGGAATGACCTATAGATATCAATTAAATCTATCTGGTCTATTGTGTCATTTAAAGCTTGTATTTTTTAATTAATTTTCTTTTTGGATGATCTGTCCATTGGTGCAAGTGAGGTGTTCAAGTCCCCCACTATTATTGTGTTACTGTCAATTTTATAGCTGTTAGCAGTTGCCTTATGTATTGAGGTGCTCTGTGTTGGGAGCATATATATTTATAATTGCTATATCTTCTTGGGTTGATCCCTTGATCATTATGCAGTGTCCTTCCTTGTCTCTTGTAACATTCTTTACTTAAGGTCTGTTTTATCTGATATGAGTATTACTACACCAGCTTTCTTTTGATATCCATTTGCATGGAATATCTTTTTCCATCCCCTCACTTTCACTTTGTATGTGTCCCTAGGTCTGAAGTGAGTCTCTTATAGACAGCATATATATGGGTCTTGTTTTTGTATCCATTCGTCAAGCCTGTGTGTTTTGGTTGGAGCACTTAATCCATTCACGTTTAAGGTAATTATTGATATGTATGTTCCTATTACCATTTTCTTAATTGTTTTGGGTTTGTTTTTGTAGGTCCTTTTCTTCTCTTGTGTTTCCCACTTAGAGAAGTTCCTTTAGCATTTGTTGTAGAGCTGGTTTGGTGGTGGTGAATTCTCTTAGCTTTTTCTTGTCTGTAAAGTTTTTGATTTCTCCATCAAATCTGAATGAGATTCTTGCCAGGTAGAGTAATCTTAGTTGTAGGTTCTTTCCTTTCATAACTTTAAATATGTCATGCCACTCCTTTCTGGCTTGTAGAGTTTCTACTGAGAAATCAGCTGTTAACCTTATGGGAGTTCCCTTGTATGTTATCTGTCATTTTTCCCTTGCTGCTTTCAGTAATTTCTCTTTGTCTTTAATTTTTGCCAATTTGATTACTTTGTGTCTCAGCATGTTTCTCCTTGGGTTTATCCTGTATGGGACTCTCTGCACTTCCTGGACTTGGGTGGCTATTTCCTTTCCCATGTTAGGGAAGTTTTCGAGTATAATCTCTTCACATATTTTCTCGAGACCTTTCTCTCTCCCTTCTCCTTCTGGGACCCCTATAATGTGGATGTTGTTACATTTAGTGTTGTTCCAGAGGTCTCTTAGGCTGTCTTCATTTCTTTTCATTCTTATTTCTTCAGTCTGTTCTGCAGCAGTGAGTTCCACCATTCTGTCTTCCCGGTCACTTATCCGTTCTTCTGCCTCAGTTATTCTGCTATTGATTCCTCCTAGTGTAGTTTTCATATCAGTTATTGTATTGTTCATTTCTGTTTGTTTGTTCTTTAATTCTTCTAAGTCTTTGTTAAGCATTTCTTGCATCTTCTCGATCTTTGCCTCTTTTTCCGAGGTCCTGGATCATTCTTCACTATCATTATTCTGAAATCTTTTTCTGGAAGGTTGCATATTTCCACTTCATTTAGTTGTTTTTCTGGGGTTTTATCTTGTTCCTTCATCTGGTACATAGTCCTCTGCCTTTTCATCTTGTCTATCTTTCTGTGAATGTGGTTTTTGTTCCATAGGCTGCAGGACTGTAGTTCTTTTTGCTTCTGCTCTCTGCCCTCTGGTGGATGAGGCTATCTAAGAGGCTTGTGCAAGTTTCCTGATGGGAGGGACTGGTGGTGGATAGAGCTGGCTGTTGCTCTGGTGGGCAGAGCTCAGTAAAACTTTAATCCACTTGTCTGCTGATGGGTGGTGCTGGGATCCCTCCCTGTTGGTTGTTTGCCCTGAGGTGACCCAACACTGGCGCCTACCCAGGCTCTCTGGTGGGGCTAATGGCGGACTCTGGGAGGGCTCAAGCCGAGGAGTACTTCCCAGAACTTCTGCTGCCAGTGTCCTTGTCCTCATGGTTAGACACAGCCACCCCCAACCCGTACAGGAGACCCTCCAACAGTAGCAGGTAGGTCTGGTTCAGTCTCCTATGGGATCACTGCTCCTTCTCCTGGGTCCCGAAGGGCACACTACTTTGTGTGTGCCCTCCAAGAGTGGAGTCTCTGTTTCCCCCAGTCCTGTAGAAGTACTGCAGTCAAATCCCGCTAGCCTTCAAACTCTGATTCTCTAGGAATTCTTCCTCCCGTTGCTGGACCCCCAGGTTGGGAAGCCTGCCGTGGGGCTCAGAACCTTCACTCCAGTGCGTAGAGTTCTGTGGTATAAGTGTTCTCCAGTTTGTGACTCATCCACCCAGCAGTTACGGGATTTGATTTTATTGTGATTGCACCGCTCCTACTATCTCATTGTGACTTCTCCTTTGTCTTTGGATGTGGGGTGTCTGTTTTTGGTGAGTTCCAGTGTCTTCCTTTTGATGATTGTTCAGCAGTTAGCTGTGTTTCTGGTGTTCTCGCAAGAGGGAGTGAGAGCACGTCCTTCTACTTCACCATCTTGAACCAATCTCTCCTTAGCTTTCTTCTCCTGATTCTCTCAAAGGACCTCAATTACTTGCTAGGGGCTAATATAGGGATTTGGGCCCCTACAGTGATCCACTCTCCAAATGGCCAGTGAGCACTGACAGCCACAGTGGTCAAAGTCTTGAGGCAGGGGAATCCATGGTGCAGATGAAGGACCCCAGGGTCTGGTCTCAGTGATTTCACTTACAGTAGGATCTTGAGCAAGTCATTCCATTGGGTTGCTGTGCATGGCATGAAAAATATCAGGTTTGAAGAGTTCTAGATTCAATGATACTATAAGCCAGGGCATAAATCAGACAATGATGAATGCTAGAAGAAAGATAAATAAGGGGAAGGAGGATCATGAGTTAATGAATAGGGGTGAAATTTCATCAAATAACATGATTTTTAATTTGATCTCTGCTGATGATTTTTACAGTTCTAAGAGACTGATTTACTCTTCTCTGACCATTTATAAAATACAGAAAATTTTATGTGACAAACTGTGATAACTTATACAAGGCACTTAAAAAATTTTTTAGCAGGGCTTCCCTGGTGGCGCAGTGGTTGGGAGTCCGCCTGCCGATGCAGGGGACACGGGTTCGTGCCCCGGTCCGGGAAGATCCCACATGCCATGGAGCGGCTGGGCCCATGCGCCATGGCCACTGAGCCTGTGCGTCCAGAGCCTGTGCTCCGCAATGGGAGAGGCCACAACAGTGAGAGGCCCACGTACCGCAAAAAAAGAAAAAAAAGAAAAAATTTTAGCAGATAGATGAGGGAACAAATAGATTTTGAATACTGTACATGTGTTTATTAAATTAATACTCATCTGTAATATGCATAAATACTTATTGCATTTCTAGTTTATTGATTACTGTACTTAACTAGCACATTGATGGCCCCGCAGAGAAGAACTTCAAAAAAGCTTTTAATTGTTTTTAGATGCTTCACTATGTCATTAAACATCATACATAGTTTTTTAATTCTACACAGATTTTTCAAGTAACTGCGATTTACCAGGCACAATTTTAAATGTAAAGGATATAGCAGTAAACAAGGAAAACAATTTTCCTGCGTTTAGGAAGCTTACTTTCTGGTGGTATGAGACAGAAAAGGCATTTAATGATTGTTCTAATGTCTCGATGCATGTGAAGGATCAGGTGAACAATGCAGGGTGGGTGAGAGAGAAGAAGATGTGACATCATTTTGGAGAGTACAAAAGTGGGCAAGTTAGTAATATGTAAGAGAATTTGTAATAGGCAACATGGAGTACCCATTTAGTCATGCATTTTAAAAAGGAATTGCTCAACACAGTTGCCAGTGTTTCTTCAGCCATGTTTAGCTGCCTGAGTGAAGGAAAGCTGTAGGAGAATAATTAGCATTGGTTAAGGTCAGGGCTTTTCCAGAAGAGTACAAGAAAGGGAGAGAAAAACAGAGAGTCAAGGGTGTTTTCAGTAGAGTGCTTATGTAATAACGAAGTATGGAATCTAAGGTGGGTTGGGATGGAAGTGAAGGTCATAAAAGGGATGATATAGTGAAAAAGTGATTGGGAAAGTGGATTGGCACTCTTGATTGAGTTTGAATAGTTTTTAGTAAGATGAACTTTCACTTTTAGTAAAGTAGGTGAACTAGAAGGTTAGGAGGAGTGACCAGCAATTAATATGTTCGAAGATGAGAATGTGCAGGTATTGATGATGATATCATCAGGGGCATGAACAGAAGAGCTAGTAATTGATACAAGATGCAGGAAAAGGTCATAGGAGGTGAGGAGGTACAGTAATTCAGAGTCCAGTGCCTTGGATGGAATAACCATGTGGATGCCCAAACCACCAAAGGGGTTGCAGGGGTAGGAAGAGAAAGGATTACAGTACGGGATGTTCTGTGGCCATTCAATAATGAAATGTTGGTGGATGAGTGCTACAAAGTAGATAGCTGATGGTAAAATTGATGACAGGAGCTTAAGAGGAGTTAGATATTTTTAAAGGTAAAGAGAGGAGAAAAGACTGGGAAATGGCTAGGTAGAGCCAGCCTCCACTGGCAAAGAATGTGAAGGAAACTTTCTAAGAAGAGATTGGAGATGAGAGACAGTGTGTTCCTTTAGGTACAGTGGTGGAAAGATTAGAGGATAGAAAAGAAAGAGAAATTGAATAAGGTTATGCACAGCTTGTATGCTGTGGTCCAGGTATGATGGAAGACATGCAGCGGGGATTTAGGGTGCTAGTTTCTTGTGGTGCGACAGGCATGTTAGATGTAATGGGTTCAGTTGGGATAGTCTCTTGCTGAAAGGTAGGTAGCTGCTGTGAATTAAAATGCGTGCTGCCACTAGAATACTAGTCTTCTCTGAAGCTCCTGGGTGGTAGTGGCCAAGGAGTGCAAGAATGCCAGCTCAGGAATCTGCTGTCCTATGAGCAAGAGGTTCTGAGATGAGGAGCTGTGTTTGGCCAAGCTCAGGTCACATCTCACCACCAGCAGATCAGCCCTACCTGTTGTATTTGGCAGCTCTGTGTTGAGTCTCCTAGAACAAAAGGCTTTCAGAAATCTTAAACCTAGGCACTCAGACTTAAAAAGAATAACTATAGTTGTGTATTGAGGAAAAAAAAGAAAGACTAGGGGGTTGGCAGAGGGGCTTGCTGTTGGACACAGTGTCAAGATGCTTTGTGTGCTGGAAGAAACCTTTTCTGTTTCACCTGTAGACTGCTGTAACTGAGAATAAGGATACAGTGGTGTTATAGAAGATTAGCCTTTTATCGTAGGGAAAATAAAGCAATGACATGTAGTTAGCTTTTCATTATTTGGTATGAAATGGAAATAAGGCAAGCTTCATTGAAATTACACTGACTTCTGTGTGCAATTAAAAAATGCTTAAAATTTTGAATGTTCAAGGATAGATGATAGCAAATGAAAATTAATTCAGGAATGAGGTGGTTCTTTTAAACTTAATTCTGTAGGTAAAATCTACATTTTGTAAGAGTTTGAACTTACGAAAATGTAGAGCTACCCTCCTTTTTAAGTCACTTGAGATAGGTAAGATTACAGTATAGTATTGCAGAAAATGGGACAGAGTAGCTTAGGATTCCAGGAAGAACAAGCAGAGTAATTTGAAATATTATTCAGCCCTCTCTCATGATGTGCCTTGAAAAATCAATGCTGGTAAACATCAGTATTGAACAGAAAGTAATTTAATCCTCAAACCAGTGTACTTGTTAATGTTTCCAAATTTTCATAAATCTTTACAAAGGGCTTTATTAAAGATGGAAAATATTTATGCATATAAATTATTTGTAACTCTAATCTTTAAAAAATCAATACTTTTGATCAAATAATACACTTGGCTGCTCAAATTGTGTTTGCTCCTTTTTTTCTTGCTAAATGTATTGACTTGAGGGCTAGCAGGGATATTGCAGAGGCATCTTTTCTACCTTGATGCCCTCAAACAGCACTATGCTAGAATTACCCCTGAAAGGTCCAATAACTGCCTTTACATTTGACTTCTTGCATGAAACGTTTCCCTTTCAATTTCCTCACTGTGCTGCTGCAGCCTGCCATCCGCCTCGCTTCCAGCTTAACCCATCTTAGTTTTGCCTGTCCTTTAAATCCTTCCATCAAGGAACTTCTCCAGTGAAATTTATCTTGAATGTCTTAAGATATCTGAAAAGTGCTGTAGCTGAGTGAGAGACTACATATCCTCTGAGTCTCTATGGCCCATTACCACATAAATGTTTTCTGAATATATAATCCCTTTTTTCTCTACCTATCCTAGGTAGGTATTTTCAAGTATAAACACTATAGGATTATTCCTTTATTTTTCCCATGCTTATTATTTCCAATGAACAAAATGATACCTTATTTTTTATTAATACTAAAGAACAGACTTAGTACCCATGTGCATAATACTCTAAGGAAATGGATATAAAGGAAAAGAAAATGCTAATTTATAATCCAGTTGAGAAGAAGTGAAATAAATGTGTTTGCTCATTCAGCAAACATTTATTAAGACTTTACGCTGTGTGACCACTGTTCTAGGTGCTAAAACACAAAGATAAATGGAAATTATGTACGTATCCCCACCTCATACAATAAATTGGGTGTAAATATAGGTGGGAAACTCTGAAGATTGTAAAATTCCACACTTGCCAACTCAAGTTATTAGTTAGGAGCCTTCCACTTTTATTAATTTATTTTTTAACATGTACTGCAGCTTTCCCTTTGTCTGCACACTGATTTGAGCGCTCTGTAACTGGTAGAGCTCTAAAGTGCTGTTTCTTTGAGTGTACGCGTAATTTGCTAACTGCGATCTGAGAAGAAACGAACCTCCCAGTGGGTGGAAGCATGGATGTCATGACACTTCCTGTGTAACCCCATTAAACTTCCTCTCTAGGTGTTATGGCTTTGGAATGTTCCACTTTAATCAGGTCACAGTCTCTCTCCTGTGGACTGTGCAAGGTTAAGGTATTTGAACTTTTTTATAAGAATGAATGGATTCCCATTGTGGAATCTATTATGGAAGTGAAAAGAGTTATCATGGTGTTATATATCAAGTACAAACTTGTGGAGATTGTGATGAGAAGGCACTAGAATGTTTCAGAGTTTTATATTAGGTGACTTTTTTGCTTTCAAGTCAATAAACAAAGTAGAATTGAAACACTAACATTTGCTTGCTGCTTCTGAACAGCCCTGGGTATATACCAGGTGATATTTAGGTAGTTAATGACCAGGAGCTTCAGTCTATATGGTGCCACTGATGCTGCTCTCATTGTCCCCTCTAGTCTGTAGATCCCTTGGCCTCAATTCTATGTCTATTTTTTATCTGCAGGTTAAAAAGGGTTGGAGAGTTATTGACTCTTAAGAACTTCGACCACCTGGGAAACAAAGACCTGCTCCTCTTTGGTCTTTCCCTCTTTTCCCTGTTAAAAAAACAAACACACGCCTCCCGCCTTCCCCCAGTGCTAAACAAATGATAAGAATGCTCATTTAGTTTGTATAGTCTTTTAAAAAGATGAAAGACAGAGCATAAATATAAAACAAAAGGAAAAATAATAGATAATAATGTAAAAAAAAGCATGGAGTCAGTAAATAGGGTAGAGGGAGGGGAGAAGAAGAGAAAAATGGTAATATAAAATCAAAGTTAAGGTAAGCTCCTGCAGTTGAGAAGAAAATTAGCTCTGAGATTCTGGTGAACAAAGCAAAAAACAGAAGCACAGTGCATTCTTAACGGATTGTCAAGGGAAACAAGATTTTTCCTAGCTCTAAATTATTAGAGGAATTGATCACGTGGGCCTTAAAATAAGGGTCATTGAACAATATAATGGATGGAGATAGCATTACCAATTTTATTAAAAGTCCTATTGTCACTTCTTCGATCTTTCTTAGATAAATTATTCTTAATATGTAAAAGCTGCAGCTGGCATTCAAACTATTACTGCTACAGTTTTTAAAAGTCTAGGACAATATTTCCAAATACTTTAGCTCTCTGCTACCCACTACCTCCACCCCCTAGTTCCATACTTCATTACCTGTAGTATTCCAGCTATTCACTAAAATAGTTAATGCAGTCATTAACAGTACAGGTTTCCCGCACTATAGGAATAATCCTAAAAAGTTACATGCAAATTCTAGAATCTTAAATTGGGACATCCATGGTCAGTCATTCCAGTAGATCTCAAACCTAGCTGTTTATCACCGTTTCCTGGCAAGCTTTGTAAAAATCAGATTCCCACATCCACAGATTCCCACATCCAGCTCCCAAGAGATTCTTATTTAGTAGTTCTGGGTACATGCCGAGAAATCTGCTTTTGGTTTTTGGTTTTTATTTTTTCAAAGAAATTCTCCTATGTAGTCAGACATTTAGGAATCACTAATCTGATCCATTCTCCCATTTAATACAGGAATGTTCAAGTCACGCTGCTAGGAGTCAGTGGCCAGACTGTGTTGAGGGATACCCTGACTTCATGTCAGAGGATGTTCCATTACTGGAAACTTCTATTTGTCAAATCATATTTTTCTACTAACACAATGACTTTAAGGATATTTCATTTCAGTTCTGATTAAACTTTCACTGTTAGGGGCTGCTAACTCTTCTAAATTTCTCTGTTTCTGTAGTCTACATATCAAATATTTAATGATCTTGAGAAAACATGTAAATGCATCAGGGGAACTCTAGTAAAGTAATTCTTTAGGGAATTCTTTTGTAAGCAAATTCATGACATATGGCTATTCATCTTTAAAGTGTATATATTGTAAGTTGTCAAGTATGTATTTTATTAAAGTTGTCAAGTCTTATATATCATCTGTTTCTCATACTAAAAAATTCTGAGTATCTTTGTATCAGCAATACTGTCAATTTGATATCTTCATCGAAGGTAAATCTTAATTATTTCCATTGTTTTTGTAACATAATTTGGAGTAACTTACTTATAGTAATTATCGTATTTTGAATGCTTCTCTAAAAATTCTGCCTCTAGGAAACGACTTTCGTTTCACTACTTACAGCTCGGATGTTTAGGATGTGACCTGAATTAAAGATCTTAAAGTGTTTAACATGAATAATAAATGACTAGAATAATTTACGAGTTATACATTTCAAATTAAGTGAATAACAGAGAAATAGAATTTCACATTAAAACATTGAATATATTCTCCTAAGAAAGATTCATTAGATGTGTATGAGTCCCATGTGGTAAACAGGGCTATATGAAACGGCATGAAAATAAACTTAAGGCAGAGAAAAACAGATTCATTAGATCCGTCATATTTCTCAAGGGGGAAGAAGCATACAAAAGAGCAATTACGTTGTAAGTGAGCATTAGGAAGACTAGCTGACTATGGAACTATTTTCTCCATTCTTCACATTTTTAAATATACATTGATTGGCTTTCAATATAAGCGTCTTCGGGAGAATTTAGGAAATGACTAGACGAGGCCTCTCAGTCAGGGATGTCAAAGCACATGGAGCTGGAAGCAATGTAATTTCTTCACACAGGCTGGTATTTGGAGATTCTTTCATCAGTGCAGAGAACAGAGGTTAAAAAGCTGCCTCATTCCAGGGGACTCCGGAATCCGGAAGCAGACTCGGCACCGGGTCATCATTCAGCTGCCAGCCAATGGAGGCAAGGACTGCACGGATCCTCTCTATGAAGAGAAGGCCTGCGAGGCCCCTCAGGTGTGCCAAAGCTACAGGTAATGGAGTGAAGGAAAAGCCTTCTGAGCTATGCACTAAGCAAAATACTTCAGGTTCATGGTTTTTCTGACAATGAGAAAAGGAAGCCAACACTGCCCGCAGACTCAGGGGAGTTGAGGATGTTTATGACTGTGGGTCCCATCTCTTGCCTGTTTTAAAGAGCTGCTTTGCTACTGAAATCATCTCCTGGGACACAAATACTTGCGTAAACTTCCAAGCTGTATTATAAGCTTTAGGAGCTTGAAGAGTTTCTTATGTTGATATAATCTATAGAAAATGCAGAAAAGTGATTAATAATTATGAAACATATGCTTTTGGAAGCAGTTCTTTTTCGCTTACAGGAATAGCCTAAGCCTTCCTCCCCCGGCTCCAAAGAGCACCTGTTCCTCATAAATGCTGGCATTCTGGGTCATGAAATGACATCTTTGTCTCAGTGATGTTAGTAAGATGTCTGTTTTGTTGAACATTTGTGGCCACCTCAAGGAAAATTAAGGTTATTGAAGCTATATGTCATCATCTTGATTATTAGAAAAAAATTTTTCCATAACTATTAAAAAAAGTACCTAATTGAAACTTGATGTGGTGCATAATTGCAGTCCTGACAACAAATGAAATATTATGGCATCAATTGATGGAATGTGTGACCCCAAAATAATAACAAGATGAAATTGATGGCAAATTTGTCATCTTAATTTATCTGTGTTTAATTCTGAGATGACAAACAGTATAATTGCATGCTTTCATGATGAACATTAACTGTTAGCCCAAACTTATTTACTTGGGGGATTTGTTTTTGTGAAGTGTATTCTAAATTGCAGCTTCTGAGTTACCCCTACAATGCTAATCAAAAGACCACTATATATACAAAAGGCTCATGCATTGAATGCAATTTTATAACTTGAATGTAAAATAAATATACCTTTCTAAAGTGGAACACATCACTTCTGGTACTATCTGGATACATCTGCTGGCAGTCCTAATCATTAAAAAGGCTAAATGTGGGACTTCCCTGGCGGTCCAGTGGTTAAGACTCTGCGCTTCCACTGCAGGGGGCACGGGTTCAATCCCTGGTTGGGGAGCTAAGATCCCGCGTGCCTCACAGTGCAGCCTTAAAAAAAAAGAAATAAAAATAAATAAAAAGGCTAAATGCTATCAATAGAGTCCGTTCCTTTAGAACTTGACAGTGATGGACTCTTGTCTCCACTGCAATAGGACGTACTTTTATATTTAGTGCTGCTTTTTATAATTCCTTGATGAAGATCTAAATTAAATTTAGATAGGACTTTTTTAAATAGATCTTTATTGGAGTATAATTGCTTCACAATACTGTGTTAGTTTCTGTTGTATACCAAAGTGAATCAGCCGTATGCATACATATGTCCCCATATCCCCTCCCTCTTGAGTCTCCCTTCCATCCTCCCTATCCTTCCCCTCTAGGTAGTCACAAAGCACCCAGCTGATCTCCCTGTGCTACGCTGCTGCTTCCCAGTAGCTAACTATTTTATATTTGGTAGTATATATATGTCGATGCTCCTCTCACTTCACCCCAGCTTCTCCCTCCCACGCCATGTCCTCAAGTCCATTCTCTATGTCTACATCTTTATTCCTGCCCTGCAACTAAGTTCATCAGCACTGTCAAATAAATTCCTGTTTGCAGTGGTCAGAGTCATGCTTCCTTGGCATTGTGTCTCTGTGATTTACTAGTATGTTTGCTTCTTCTCTATGAGGCTTCTGTTCTTTCCCTGTAGGTGGAAGACTCACAAATGGCGCAGGTGCCAGCTAGTCCCTTGGAGCGTGCAACAGGACAGCCCTGGAGCGCAGGAGGGCTGTGGGCCCGGACGGCAGGCAAGAGGTGGGAGGCCCCATCCCACGTTGATTTGCTTTGCATTTCTCCAACAGCACTAACTTAACCACTAGCTTGAAGAGTTTGTCATTTTGATGCTATGCTAGGCAAACAGAGCAAAGCAGTTAAGAATCTGCTACCACCCATTCTACCTTACACCAGAACACGGAAACCTGACTTTTTAAATTGTGTCCTTAGTTCTTTGACATTAGTTCCTAACTCCTCTGGTTAAACTTTCCCCTCATTCATATCTAGAAGATGATCAGACCAAGCTCTTGAAAGCGTTATGACATAGATTGTACACTGCAGCTTTTTGTTGTTGTTGTTCTTGTAATTAGCTTTTGGCTCATGGGATTCCATAACACTTTGCTTGTCACCTTAACAATCAATAAGGTCCTTACATCATTGCCCATATGCATTATATATGTGAATGCATAAAATGTAATATAATTGGTTAACTTCCCCAGAAATTCTCAGTAACGACATCCTTGTCATTGTCATGGCGACCCCCAATTCTGTTCATATTTAGTACTGATTTTTAAATGGCAGATTTATGTACTCTAAACCGGCCATATGTGGATTGCAATCTGTCGACGCTACTAGATAACATGGTTTCTTGCAGAAATAAGTGATGGAAATGTTTCCAACTTGCCATGATTATTTACTAGATATTATGGATAATACTTACATTCCAAGCTTTGGAACATGTTATTTATACATGTAGCAAATTCAATCTGTAAAGAGTACATGATTCTTTTTACTCATGTTGAGTTTTAGAATGTAATTCTTGCTACATATCTAAAATGTAGCTGAATATGTAATTGAATACACAACCACCTTTTTTAATTCATAAAAACATGCTTTGCACCCTCATTTGTAGTTATGTATTGGATGATGTTGTAGAACTCTGAACACACAGAATTAGATTCCAGTTTTTGCTGATTTGATCCGGGACCCCTTTTCTTTATAGTGAAAAGATTGCTTTTTTAAAATTTGCGAAGAATAGCTTCTTTTTTGTAAAAAATCTTCCATTATGATAGTCATTTTAGGAATCTTCATTTGAAACATAACATTTAGTTTACAATTAATATTAACTATCTAGTGATTTTTAGGATTTTATTTTATATGCTTATTTTTCATTATGTATCCTCCACCATCAGCATCTGCTAAAAAATAACTCTCCCTTTACAGTTATAGAGACTTAGGTATTTAGAATTGAAAATCATTCTCCCCATCTGAAACCATTCATGGAGAAATTGAGGGATATCAGACTTTCTTGTCATGCCTTGCTAATTCCTCCTTGAATCAAGCATACATTTGCATACAGTTTGGACCCTACATAGAGTTTATGATGAAAACAGGCGTGAGTTTGGGAATCAAAAAACGTAAGTTTTAGTCCCAGTTCTTTCACTAATACAATGTGAGTTTTATTCATCCCTTTACCTTTTCGGGTATCAGTTTATTTAGATGGGGAAAAAAAGAAAAGAGGGCTGGACCAAATGATCTTTCAGGATTATTCCAATTTTCATATTCTACAATCTATGCACAGATGATATCCAGGGAGCAAAGTGTGACATGAAGTTAGGTAAAAAGATGAAAACCATATTTTTGTAGAATACCACTGGAGGAAATCTAAGATGTGGTGGAAGCTGCACAAGTGTGAAAACAGCTTTAGTTTCAAACTCTGTTACTTAACTGCACAACCTTGGTTTATTTATTTCCTCCCTCTGAGGCTGAGAACATAATGATCCTCTCAGCGCTTTGCACATATTAAATCTTCATTAAATGTTAATTCCTTTCCCCTTCCGGTTAGATCATGGCCTCAGTGAATGTGTGCATAGATCACTGTAGGCATAAAAGCAACAATATTAACATGAGTCTTTTGTTTTTTGACACAATCTGTATAAAAACGTTTCTTTCTGTGATTACCAGTGATCTTTTCATTTCCAAATCTGAAAACCTCTGCTTATTCCTCATCCTAGGTGACTACTTTGTAATATCTACCCACCTCCACTGTGACAGGGATCTTCGGCTCACTCAGTGCCACTTTCTCCTGCCTTTTTGATGGTTCCCATTCTTGGTTTCCTATTACTGGTGCCTCTTCCTCTGCCTGTACCTAAGTAATGCTTCCTCATCTTGCCATATTTGTCAGACTACTTTTTCTATCAGCAATCTTATGGGAGATCTGGGAAGAGAAAGTTGCATTATAACAAGTAATATATGCGTAAATATACTCAGAAGAACTCCTTTAATTAACTTCTATATGAAGATAATCTTTTTCTTTGTTGCCTTGATAAATATTTTTTTTCTTAGAGCCTATATTTCTATGGAAACATGAAAAGGAGAGAATTAAGAGAGTAGAAATATCTTTACTAATGGCAAAAAGGCAAAAGATTCTTTTTTTGATGGTCATGGCTGTTTTCAGAACTCTGCATAATTGACCTGTCAGACTCTTGCTATTCCCATCTTTGCCCTTATCCAGTCAGAGACTTTAAAAATGCCGACTTGTGCGATTTTTTAATAACTAAAATAATTGTGTAGTAAGGATTAATATCAGTCAGCAAATACTGTGGAGGAGCTACCCCCTTCCTCTCTAATGCTTCAGACTTTCTGATTTCAGGCACTCACATAACTATGACTGCATTCAGAAGACTGTGTAGAAAGAGCCATGAGTGTCAG
The DNA here is from genome assembly GCF_949987515.2 of Delphinus delphis. NCBI lineage: Eukaryota > Metazoa > Chordata > Mammalia > Artiodactyla > Delphinidae > Delphinus > Delphinus delphis. The sequence continues at coordinate 43,095,854 of NC_082691.1, forward strand.
GAAGGGATGAAGACGTTCAACCCAGGGAATTTAATTTGTTTAGGGAAATGAGATCACTGGTAACATCACCCAACAAGTATGAGTTAAAAACTGAAACCAGTCCGTTGCAAAAGCAGTCATTTGAAGCTAAAGAGCTTAAGAAAGATCTAAAGGATGAGCTGGGACTTGACTTGTACCGTAATGTTAGAATAAGTAGAAAAGAGAAAAGAATACAAAATGAGAGCAATTCTGTAAGTTAAGCATTTGAGGTAAGAAAAACAAAAACATTACATGTGTTCACAGAAAAGTGGGTAGATTGAACCTCTGAAGATGTGAGCTGGAGCCTGGGGTAATTTTGTAGAGGACTATAAATGTCAGGATCGGTATTTTAGACCTTGTTCAATAAGTGGTAGGAGCAAGGACCTGATGAAAGCAGTGTTTTATCTGTCAACGTGTACAGAATAAGTTAGAAAGATAAGACACATGGGTCTGGATGCCAGCCGAGACGCTGCTGTAGCAATGCAAGGTTGAAGTAATAAGGGCTCAGATTGGAACCACTGTAGTCGGAATGGGTAAAAATAAATGGATTTTCCACATACAATAGAGGAAAATAACTTTAGGACTCAGTAGCAGACAATAGCAGCAGAGGTAGACCTAAGTAAGTCAAAGATGATCATATGATTTTTAACTCCAGTATTTTCAGCTTGTATAGCACAGGGAATTATTGTTTTAAAAAAGGTTAACAAATAATCTGTATGAATCTTCTCATAACTGGAAATCTTATGAAATCTTGAAACAGATCAAATTTAGCTTTTGAATTGAGATGGGCTGTAATTGTAAAACACTGCATTTCAAGACTCAGAAAGAACAGAATTTATCTTGGCTTTCATTCTGATGTGGACTACATTTTGAAATGATAATTTAGATTTCTTCAGTTAAATAAAAATATCATATGAACCAAAAAGGAGTTAATTTACTAAGTATGCATAGAAAAGAAATAATGTATGTCTCATATACTATGCCTCACTCAGCAGAACACTTACAAGGTCACCTTTTATGATTCGTTTTCTCTAAAATGACTTGAACCTTCCCTGTTAGTAGAAAAAAATATAACTCTAAACTTACCTACCAGCTTCTAGCAAGCCATCCTTGTTGTTCACTTTTGAGTGAACCTACTTTTAGTCACCTGTTAAAAAGTGGTCATTATAGACAGACTTTCATTTTTACTCTTAATACTATTAATAGCATGATTGCTCCAAGTGTAGGGACTATCCCTGATGCATTTCAAAGGAGCTGGGAGGCAGTTATGTTCCCAGAGTCTGTTTAATGAGTCACTAATGGTAACTGCTTACCATCTCAGCACTGGCACTCGGTGTAAAGCAAATCATTGAGAATCAGCCTTACCCACAACTGAGTTAGAATGACCCAGGCATAAGAAGATAGGAAGATTCTACTACAGTCAAGTAAATGCAGTCTTGACCAAGTCTACATTCTGTGTATTTCAAAACTATGTGAAAGTGCTTTCTGTGGAAATGCTTTACATTAGAACACAATAGGAAGTTAGAAGTAGTAAAGAATTTTAGCAAGGCTTTGAATATCAAGGATGGTGTATTCCAGGAAATTTTATCTAATGGTATAAGAATGAAAAAGAGAGAGGAGAAAGGTATTTTAAAGATGGAATTAACAGGATTTTGCAATTTTAAAACTTAAATCATTCTTGAATCTCACAGGGAAATTTTAGAGGGCTTTTGAAATAGGCATCTTTCCTATAATATTGTCAATAAAAGAAATGAAAATAACGTGAAGTTATGTCCGCAATCTATTTAATTTTTAAGTGTATAAACAGGTTCTATTTGCTTCATGCTATTCAAGTCACTTGTGTATAAACTTTTAATCGAACAGTAACCTCTGCTGTCTCTTCTCTCTGCTCACATTTCTACAATTCAGATGGCATTTAGGGGGCTAAGTTATTGATTGGTCAGTGACTGAAACATAGCCATACTAGCCGTAGCTAGAGTTATCATTACATTTGCATTCAAAATAAAAGAGGTGGCCCATATTAATGACAATTTTGGACAATTTACTTATTTTTTCTCTATGACTGCCCTAAAGGACAATGTCACTACTACTTAAAATGTGTATGTGTGTGTGTGTGTGTGTGTGTGTGTGTGTGTGTGTGTATATATAAAACTAATTCCACTGTTTATTACTTTGTGACGTATTTATACCAGGAATATGATGAAAAGAATATCATCGATTAGATGCTGGGATGTTATAAAAATAATTTCAGATTTACTCTTGCTCAATCTCTGTGTTGATCTTAATGCTATTTCCTGCCAAGTGTACTTTCTATAAATTAGATGGAGCTAGAGTTAATAATCCCCAGGGCCAACCCTACCTATCGTAATCCCCCACCTGCTCTGTATCCTTGCCTGCCAAGGAATGTCCACTGTAATGTTAACCTGTCACTAAGATTTGACGTCAATCTCTTTATGTGGAAGCCAGCATGATTCAGATGTATTCTCAAATCCAGACCACAGAAAAAAGAAAAAAAATTTAATTATATGCCTCACATGGCAGGGACCCTCCTGGTCCTGGGAGTCCTCACCTGACATCACTTATTTGTTAAAAAGGTTATTCAAGGAAAGTCTAGGAATAAAAAAGAAAGTTCTAATTTTCCCTCCACCAAAATCAAATCCACGTGAATTTGTAGAATGTGAGATATAAGTATTTAACTACAATTTATGCCGTTATTTTTTGTGAGCAAATATGCTTAAATCTTATGCTTAAATTAAGTAGCTTAAACTATATTGACACCTTTCGCATCACTCTTTTGCTTAAATTGTGGTCCACTTTGTTCTTTTTAAAAGATTATACCTTAGAGGCATTTTTGAAGTTAGGCCCAGAATATCTGGGCCAGTTTATCTCAGTAACTCACATTAATCTGTTAATTTTCAGAGATTGTTATATAATAGGAATGAAAATAATGGAAGTAGAAAAAGAACTAGGTAAAAAAGAGTCAAAGAGCTTGATTTAAAGAAATTTTGCACAGACGTGATTTTTAAACTTTTCTTTGGGCTAATATACTTATTAATTACCGTGTAATATTTTTGTACTCTTCATTTATATAAGCTATTATTTAAATCTTCTAGAATTATTTCTACTTTTAAATGGCTTCCTCTAATTTTCTGTGACTATTAGCATTCTAGTTGATTTGGGAATTTTGGTTTTGTTTTATCTCTCTGTGAGAGTCCTGTCCTAAAATGATGATTAGCATTTGCTAGTTTTTAAATAGCTGATAAAATAAGCTTGACACCGGGATGTCTGTCTTTGTGATGGTTCCTCAATGCCCAGTTAGTTGGTTCGTTGTGATGCAGTTAACCCTTTCCAGATCCCAATCAAGGATCTAGCTGACCTTGGTCTAAGCTACTCCACGGGGAGCTGATTATTATTTCCTAGTAAGTCCCCAGAGAAGGACTTTTGCATATATTATAAGCATCAATAAGACTAGAGATCATTGGTAACTATTTAGGATCAATAAGAAAGAAAAGTACATTTCCTTCCCTTCTGCCAGAGTTACATTCACAAACTGTAATTAGGAAGTGTAATTTGGCAAACTTGTCAGTGAAAATCTCTTCCACACAGAGAAAGACCAGGATCATTAAATCCACCTAGTAAACAACTGGAGCCCTCTTGCATTATTTATAGGTTTGGTCTTATTTCTAAGTACAATTAGGTCTCTTGGTAACTAGCTCCCACTCACATTAAGCTTTTTCTTTTTTATTTCCACATGATTCATTCTCACTATTGTCATTTTTTTTTGTAACACCATAGGAAAAAAATCACTCCTCTAATTACTCAGTCTGGTGAACATACTCTGTCTCCAGTGCTACCCAGATGCTGTTGCTGTGGGATAAACCGTGTTAATATGGCTCAGTTTAATAGATAAGGTCTCAGAGCTCCTTGAACTCTTTGTTACAAATAATCCAACAGTTTTCACTGCACTCGGGCATTGATCTTATTCTGTTTCCTGTAATGAACTTCCGTGTGCACATTTTAGATCTCGTCATTTATTTCACTCTGATTATTCAAACGAAAGGACAACATGGTCTTGCATGCCGAAGGACAGTCCACAGACCAGTAGAACTCCTTCTTTTTGTGCATCCTGAATAATAAGGGTGTTTCATTCCTCTTCAAGAAAATGAAGACGAGCAAGTCCATTCTGAATGCTATTAGATTTACTTCAGAGCGGCATTGGTAGCCTTCCATTTACATACTCGTATATGCATAACGCAAATATCCATGTTCTTTTAGCTCAAACCAATGTTATCTATTCCCTTTCATTTCAGGAACCTTTATTAGTCTCTTTAAAACATAGCTCGAAATTCAACTTACATGAAAACATTCTGGAATTGACTCTACTTATTCTACTTATTAATCGTTTTTATTTAAATTCATGGGAAGTTTCAAAGATACACAAAAGTAGAGAGACTGTGGTAATGAATACTAGTCGTGTAGTCATCACTCACACAGCTTCAACAGATTTTAACATATTGTCACTCTTGGTCATCTGCCACTCCTCATACCCTTAAAGAGATTTTGCTGGAGTATTGTAAAGCAACTCCCAGGTAAGGCATACATCATCCATAAATACCTAATATTTTTAAACATAGCAAGAGTACTATTATAACACTAAACAAAATTGAATAATTCATACCATGTCTAATATTCATACCACGTTTAATTTTCCCCCGTTGTCTCAAAAATGCCTGTTTACAATCCGTTTGTTCAAATCAGGGTTCATAAACGTCTCCACATTGCATTTGGCTAGAATATTTCTTCAGTCACTTTTAATCTAACAATTTGAGCTCCCTTTTTCAGAGCATTTATTTGTTGAAGAAACTGCCTTTCTTGCTCATCTTTCCAACATTCCCTCAGTATTGGTGGGTTGAGCTTGCCTAGCTTAATTTATAAGTAAGCCACAAAGTAGTCATATGAATGTCTCCTAGGTTTTCAGCCTGCTGGAAGTAGCCTGTCCGTGACCCTTAACTTCTGTGCTTCATATAAGTAAAATAAAATTTAAATAAAACAGATGGATATAATCAGCATAGTATTAAAGATGGAATTTTAATCTAAAATAATTATTTTGATATATGCCGACCTCACTAAGAAGCTTTCATGGTAATTCATCCATAGGGCAACATGGGTTTTGGCCCTTCTTCCTAACAAGGCCTCAGCCCAAAAAAGAGTTGCATAATCATTATACACAAGATATGCATCCTGCACCTGTAAATACAACTACAATTGTCTGGGTATGTGTAGCTTTCTGGTGCGCAAGGAAACCATGCTTAGGATGACGCATCTTTTCTACAGTTAAAACCACCCTGGTTTCAGTGTCTTAAAAATGATTTTTAAGATTTATAAAGTTGAGAGACCAGATGGTTTCCTTTCCAAACATTTATGTTTTCTTCACCCTAATAGCAGGAAGTTCATTTCAGATTACATTCCTGTGTTTGAATTGTTGTATTTCCTCCAAGTCAGAATAGAAACAAGTTGAGATGTGTGATAAACGTCAATATATTGTACAAATGGTACCATTGCTACTTGTTTGGATCACACTGCATGAGTAATTCACTCCAGGTACTCTGTCTAAATGCTCAGATAAGGGGAGTGACGTGCTGAGTGGGTTTCTGAGTACAGATTTGGGAATTTTACACATCGTTTCTTTTCACCTACTTGAGATACTTTTTGAGATTTTTACATACGGCAGGTATATAGGCTTTAGATTTATGTAAATGGTATAGATTTGCACAGAAGAAATTAGTTTCTGGAATTGTATTGATAGTGGTTTTACTTTATTTTATTTTGGTTTTTTGGTGTCCCTTAATGTGACGATGGTTGGAGCCATTATGAAATGAAATTTATAAAAGAGAACCTTAGAGAGAAAACCTTAATGGAGAACTTAAGGCAATTTCATTAGTTTAAAAGATTTATAGTCAAGTCTCTATTTCAGAGAACCAAATTGGAATGCTTAGATAAAAGTAGGCTTATTTCAAAGAACATAAATTTAATTTTGTAGTTTTCTTTCAGTTATAAACAGTGTGACCCTCTTCATAGCTTAGAGTTCTGATGGCCAAATTTCTTATTTTCCAAATTAATCATTCTTGAGGTTCCTACGTATTCTGATCAGTAAAAGCCTCATATTTTCCTCTTTATCCATCCTTCCTTGGGCAACTTTGGGCAACTTTGCCCACAAACTATCAGAGCTTACTATGTATAAACTGTTTAAGCAAGTGTAGAGAGAATTGCAGAATCCCGTCAGCTTATTAATATACTGCATTTTATGGATTCCTCCTATGCCAATCCACAGATAACATTCTTCCAAGCTACATGGATGCTGTTTTTGGCCCACTCCTTGTACTCCAAGTTTAAGCTCCCCTTAGTTCATTCCTACACGCTCAGCCTTTGTTTCCCAAAGCTGGGCACAGTGCCAGGGAGATTGGGGTACCAAAGGACCTTCAGTTTTAGTACCAAGTCTCAGGTAAACATATCCTAGTGACTCGAATACTCAGGCTCATAAGCCTTAAGCTTGAATGCGCATAAGGATCATCTGAGCAACTTGAAAATAAATGCATTTTCCTTGACCTCACACACAGAGATCTCATTCAGGAGCTCTGGAGTGAATCTAAGAATCTTCAACTTTAACAGCATTCCAGGTGTTTCAGTTGCCAGTGGAAACACACTACGTGCTGCTGCGTGTTTGAATCATCAGGGAACTTTAAAAAGATGTTAATGCCTGGGACCCTGTCCTCAACCAATTAAATCAGAAGGTTGGAGTCTAGCAAGGGCATAGACATTCTTCCAAAAGCTATCCAGGTGATTTTCATCTGCAGCTCGATTTGAGAGCCTCTACCTTACACTGGTCTGATAACCACAGTGCACCAGACAACTCCTCTCCCAAGTGGTGAGAGTCTCTTTGGAGCACTTAATAATTTTTCCTGTCACATAGCTTCCTAAAGGCTCCCACAGTCCACTCAACCAGGTTTTCATATCTGTAAAATTCAGGGACCCCTGTCTAGTCATACAAATTGGCTCTTCCAGTGTTGTGCGTATTAAATGAAGAGATATCTGTAGCTAAGAAATAGGTGAGTTTTCACCTACATTTGCACAATTATGTAACTTTTCCTACAGCAGTTGCGACAAGTTGTGTTCACCTACACAGAGAAAGGCTTCCTTTGCTAAAATTGTTAAATCTTTGTACACACCCCATCACACAGTCCTATACTACTGGGTGTTAAGTTTTAGTGTACAGATCCAGAGAGTCTTGTCCAACCTGGGGCCCTGTGTGCACTAACTGTAATTTAGGATCAAAATGCCAGGCTCCTTCATCTTAGTTTCATGATGATAGAATTCTGAGCAGGGCAGAGACCAGCTGCAGTGTCAGCCTAGAGCACAAACCTGAAAGTGCCCATGTGAGTCAGTCTGACTGGGCCATTTAAGCTAGTCCAATGAAGACTTAACTTCAGGACCGAGGTCTAAATGTTTCATCTGCTTCCTCAATAAAAAAATGAAGTATTTCTAAAACCAACAGTGGGAAATGGCTGAGGGAGAAACAGAACTTAAACATCACTTGCTCTTTTTCATTAAGACCTGTTACCTTTAAGCAATTCTACATTTATGTTCAATACATAATAAAACTATGACTTGGTTTAAAAACTTCAGTAGAACAATGTCTTGGGGAAAATAATATATATAAACCAAAATTACTTGACTATTTTTGGAGAGGCCATATGTAATTGTTGGAAATGTCAATTATGATGTGATAGATTAAGATTGCTAAAAGTGTTTGTCTTCATTTTAAATTTGTGGTTGTTCTTTGTGCGTGTGAAGAATTTGTACAGGGAAGTGGGGAACTTTGACACCGCCTCCTCCCATTAACTACTAACCACTTCAAAGCCATCACAACAAACTTTGAGCGTAATTTAAAAAACAAAAACATGCTTTCTATGCAAATGGAGCTTCACAAGTTTCATAAGTGTTCTCTCTCCACCCAAACCCTCCAACCAATTTGCTGCCATTAAGACCTTTCTGTATAGAAATCCCAGAGTAGACAACGGTATGAAAACAACTATTAAAGGTATAGGGTGTCTCCCAGCACCGCCATGAATATGTTTAGTTCAACATAAGCTATTATCAGAACCCATGTATTATTTATTTGTCTCTTAACTCATTTCTAAGTATATTCCACATGTGACTTGAAATCCTTAATAGCATCTAATAAAAACTTCTGTGTGTGTGTGTGTGTGTGTGTGTGTGTGTGTCTGAGGGTTATCTGCTATTTTAAAAATCCTATAGGATCAATTTAATGACTACTGTGATCACTAAAAACACTCCTACCAGATTTCTGCAGCAAATAAAGAATTAAAAGAGGACTCCTTTGACTGAGTAAGAAATGTTAGGTTAATTCCTAAATTACAGAGTAATTACAGACATTCAGATTCATGATAAACAGCTTTTTGCTTTTCCTTTAGCCATTACTTGTCGAAAGCAAGATGGTGGACAGGCTGGTATCCATGAGTGTCTCCGGTATGCAGGCCCCGTGCCAGCCCTCACCCAAGCCTGCCAGATTCCTTGCCAAGATGACTGTCAGTTTACCAGCTGGTCCAAGTTTTCTTCTTGCAGTGGAGACTGTGGTGCAGTTAGGACCAGAAAGCGCACCATTGTTGGTAAGAATAATTGGGATGCCAAAGCCAACACTTGTCAAGGCAGAAAAACACAGTAAAAAGTCAGGCCAGGATAGTTCTGACAATGTATTTGGAAAATGCACAGACATGCATTATTATTGTTATACTAACACATGAATACGGCAATGGATTCAGAGCCGTATTTTGATGTAAGTTGGCAGTGACAGATGCATTATGTACCTTTAGTAGAAAGAAAAAGCAGCCTTGAAAACTGAACTCTGTCTCCCTATACAGTACGCGGTAGATTAATTTTTGGTTTAAACATGTACCTTTGGTGGATTACCTACAGACAGTGAAGTACTTGGAGAAAAGTTTTTTAGGAACATGGGGAAAGGTTGCCACTTCACTTTCTTAAGCCATTCTCACTGTCAGCCTCAGATTATCCTTCATATCCTAGACGAGAAATATGACATTAATTCTGTACCTGAAAACACATTTTAAAAGGTAGTCACAATGACAGAAAGCTGTAATATAACGAGCAGGAACAGGATCCATCATATTGAACTAAACTCTGATGCACTCAAAAATATTGTCAGTGGCAAAAGAAACCTAAAAATATTGGTGCTAGTAGAGTATTCAGAATTTAAAGTTGCAAAATGATCCAGCTGTCATAATGAAAACTGTTGAAAATTATATAAGGCAGCTTATGAAAGTTAGAGATAAATATATGTAAAACATATGTAATTAGTTACATGCAGTATAATTAAAAGTATATAACATATATGACATAATATAAATTATGATCTAATTAAAATAATGATATTTTTCAGGCACATATTACTGTTATACTCAAGGTCTTTTTATTTTAAAAGGGAATTTATTTCAATTTATTCACAAACCATTTCTAATATTTTTATTGTGATATTAAATATCTTAATTTTGATTATTATTATTTCCTACATTAATCACCAAGTATGTCAAAGTGATTATTTTTCAGAAATACTGAAAGATGCAAAATCACAATCAGAAAAGTAAATGCAAAAACCTCACTTTCTGAATCGTAATCCTGTATAACTAAACCATCTATTGGGACTTAACAAAAGAGTTACTTAACTGTACAGGTCAGTGCAGTGACTCTCTCTCTCCATTTCATATTTTTGCACATGTTATGAAGGAGAGAATTGTGCAGTTACCTCAAACTCCCCAGTCAGTGAAAGCACATGATCATTTGAGAGGATTTTAATCATTTTGAGGAGTGTAAAATTCAGCACAACAGTTAGTGTCTTATTCAAAATGGGCTATTTTTAAGTGAGAAAATAAGAGAAATTTCACTATGCAAAGCACCCAGAGCTAACAAAAGCCTACATAGAAAGCACTACAGAGGGGGAAAATAGCATTTATTTATAGGCTACTGTTGAATACAGTTAAAAATAAAGGATGTTTAGGAAAGGAGAAAACTTAGGGATGCTTGATATTAATGATGATATTTTCCAACTTAATTTTCTCCACAGGAAAAAGTAAAAAGAAGGAAAAATGTAAAAATTCTCATTTGTACCCCCTGATTGAGACGCAGTATTGTCCCTGTGACAAGTATAATGCACAGCCTGTGGGGAACTGGTCAGACTGCATTTTGCCAGAGGGGAAAGCGGAAGTGTTGCTGGGAATGAAGGTACAAGGAGACATCAAGGAATGTGGTCAAGGATATCGTTACCAAGCAATGGCATGCTACGATCAAAATGGCAGGCTCGTGGAGACATCCAGATGTAACAGCCACGGTAATCCAACTTTTCTTCACTGTTATACATTTGCTGTCTTTGGGGGCGGAGGTGAAATGCAAGTGTATCAGAATGGAGAGAAATGAAAGTTTACAGGAGTGTGTTCTAAATTGAACCTTAGGGGCACCGCTATGTATGTATTGCTATATCATTTATATGTAACAGGACATTCAGTGGCACTTGTCTTGTTGTCTAGAAGTTGGCAACTAAGTCCCAAAGTTGGTGATAAGGAAGCCTTACATGTAGGCAAAAATGGTGCCAGAAACTTCTCTTGGGGCAGATCCAGAGTCTACTGAATAGGCTCAGCAATCCCCACAAGTCCGTGTACAGAAAAGGAGGGAGGAGAAGAGAAGATTGAATTTAATTTGAGAATAAAGTGTTAAACTAGACAGACTTTTAATAACCGAACTGGCAAGATTTGTGACGTGCCTAAGATATCAAGTGGCAGAGGAGAAAGACTGAAAGCTGCAGTTGGTGAAAACTCAAACATCTCATTTATTCCTCATTAAGCTGAGATTGGCCCAAACAAACAGAAATAGAAAAAGGGACATACACTTTGGAAACTTTTGATTTCCAAACAAAAAATCAAAAAGAAGCTAAAATACTGTGACAATAATTGAATTGCCCAAAGTTTATAAAGAGTGGTTTTGACCATAGTATGCAGTGAACTCTTTCGTTCTACATCATAATATAGTCAGCCTTAAGCAATATTTCTTCATTCTTTTATGTTAATGTATCTGTCCTTTTATTATGGAATGAGATCAGTTTACAGTGGGTCAGCCTGAATCATGGATGTCACATATTTGCAAACACTGGACAGTGATTCTCCTCTCTTCATGGAGGTGACCTAACAAAGATAAGTTAAATTACTGGGAGAGAGGGATATGGTAGTTACCCTCCAACCTTGCTGAAGTAACTTCTGCTGTTGGAACAGTGCTCCTCCAGTTTTATTATATGGTTCAGAAAACAAGATGAACTAAGAGGACCATCTCACATATATAAGCCATTATGGGGTATCATGGTGACACATTTATGGAATCTCTTAAATCTGTCCCCAAAACAGTTTTCAGAAACCCTGACTTTTATTTTTTACCTTATCTCATAATTACTGTTTTATCAAAGTCTAGTGATATAAGCCCCCATTATAAGAGTCCATTATGTTGAAGCTCTAGATATAAGTATTTAGCATGCATGCATTGCTATGTTTAAGATTATTCCATGCATTTAGAACAATAACTAAAAAGAGTTTAGTAAGCCTTGAAAAACTTCTGTAAGAGTAATTGAGTTTTTTATTCTCTATATCAAATAACATAGGTGCTATTAATTAGATACCAGGAAAAATGTAAATGCACTTCGCATTCTGAGCTGATATAATAATGTAGAAGGTCATAGTTAGTCATTAAAATGTAAAAGTGAAGATCACTTTAAAAATGTTTCTCCTGAAATGTAGCATGTAAGTGTTTGCTCACATTTTAAATTGTTATGCTTAGTGAATCGCCAAGATAATCATTTGTTTTTAACATAACCTTTGAGCTTTCAAAATGACTCATATATTCTCGCTTTTACCTTGACCTGTTAATTAGATGCATGAGAGCTTCAGTAAGACACTTAAGAGTCAATCTTATTTTTAGAAAAAAAAAAAAAAAAACTTTAAAAATATCCTGTGGCTCTCACGAAAATGTTTGATCCCTTGAAGAAAGTAAAAGTACAGAAAAACTGAAATTGGCCAAAGGCAGTAGACTTTCTGCCTTAGCACTGTCAATTCAAAGCATGAAGAATTCAGTAGTGTATTCTAGAAGAAAAGCACATGTAGAAAAAAAGATGGGTCCCTGGCAGCACTGAACTTCATGGAGCTTGTGAAAGGATCTAAGATGTTTAGTTTAAGTGAACTGTTCCAGTTTAGTTCTTTGTGTCTATCCAACATCACTCCTTTCTCCTTAAATCTGATCTAAGATGGATGTCTAATGGGATATTTTAGCGTCTACTAACATTTTTACTCAAAGTCTGAGGAAATTGAGTGTCTCTTGCCTGATTTGTTTGGAATTACTGCTGCTGTTCTGTCAATGCCGATAGTGATAGTGGAGTGCTGTCACTTTGATGCTCTGTCCTAGGCATGCGCTAACTTGCAGTTTCTACGAGCACTGCCTTTGCTCAGCCAAAGCAGCTTCCAGATGAATGGTGGGAATGGGGTTTAAAGTGGCTTTCAAGAAAGTCTCTTACGGCTTTCAGTTTAAACATAAAATTGATCCCCACATGCATGCAGTACAAAGACACTAATCCCCTACCCTATTCAATAGTGGCCTTATGGCATTTCTACTTAATCTGTGTTATCCATCTGTGGATCATATTATCAGTTATTATACTGATAAAACAGTTTGACTTTCATCAGCTTAAGTATATTATTTTAGGTCATTTCCCATGTGGTCACTTTTTTTTTTTTAATGTCTGAAACTCGAGGCACAATTCTATTATGTCTGGAATTTCTCATAAGAATAGACTCTGTACTGAAAAGCAATATATCGATACAACAAAAATCAGATCTTAAAGTATACCTTGGGAGCCACATAAGTGTTCATCCATCCTGATATATGGTATTAAATATAGTTCCTGCATAAATGTTGATATATAAATACATTTTTGGCATTTATCCTGATATCATAATACAAATTATGTATATTTACTTTTGATATGAAATCTTGAATGGTGTCACTATTAGCAACAGATGATAAATCATTAAAAAACCAAATTACACATTTTCTACTTACTGCTAGAATACTCTGAGATCTTAATTAATTGGTTCACTAGAAATTGATTGCCTTGGCACATAGTACTAGGTACTTCTCAAGTTAATCACTTCTAAAATTTCACAGAACAAGAGGTAGAATTTCTGGAACTTTTTTTATTATATCATTTAATCTTGATATTTTAAAGAATGTTAGAGGTAACCTAGCTTATGCAAGGTGCACATATACAAGACTTTCATTTAAACATAAGTGATAGAATTTTATTATGCTGCCCCTCAATCCTACCCAGATCTCCCAAAAGCCCTTATTCTGCTCTGTTTTTTGTATTTCAAAAGCATGTATCACTCTATAACATACCATATAATTTACTCATTTATTGTATTTATTGTTTTTGTTTTATCCTGTACAAAAATGTAGATTGATGAGGGTATCTTGGACTACTTTATTCACTCATGTATCCCAAACACCTAGAACAGTAGTAGGTGCTCGGTAAATATTTGTAGAATGAGTGAATGAGTGAAGAGGTGGAGAGAATTTTTGTAGCTGTATTTTATCCACAATCAGGCTTGGACACTTCCTTTTTTCCAGACGGTGTCCTTCCCTCTGTGTCACAGTTCTGGAATGTAATCAAACAGATCACTGAGAACAACTAAGATCTTTGGAATAAACTATATACATGCCACAAACTTTCTATATGATATTCATCAAATATTTATGCTTCTCTCCTCCTACTAATTGGTAGGTAGAAGAAATAATAGTCACACACCCATTCCACTGAATTAATCCAGTAATATCGATATTGGTAAGTCTCTTTATTCCAGTTTAAAGCTTATTGTTCAGAATTGCCTGCTTTGTACAACACCAGATTTGGACAACAGCTTAATCTCTTGGTTTATATTAGTAATTGTGACAACTTGCTTTTTCCCAGCCTGTGTTTACAACTTTAATTGGGAGTATGGAATGTTCATTTAATTCTCTGTGTGTCCACTCATCTTTCCTTGAGAAAATAAGGAATAACATTTCTATTAGATTTATCTCAAAGGAACACTTTGAAGGCAAATTGGATAAAGTGTAAAAATGTCAGATGCTGAAGTCTTGAGCTCTTTGAGTTACATAATTCCTTCCAGACACTTCTCTTCAGTCTTTACTCTCAGCAAATTTGTCTTTGCTGTTCCTTATAGGGAGTTTAAGCCATCATGTACTATCAATAGATATTCTAAAATTGAACTTAATTTTATTTGTGATATTTTATCATCTGTCAATATCAAGTAAGCAGAAAGGCCTATCTGATATGACTGTTCTTCCTGAGCCCCTGCTGTTTAATATACATAGGTCTCCTATCGCCTAAAAGTAATATGTTGCTTTGATACCTATCAAATACCAATTTGGAGAATCCATGAGGAAACTCAAGAATCAGCTATTTGGTTAGATGACTTGTTACCAAATGTTTTCCTAAAGGGCCAGATAGCAAATATTTCAGGCTCTGCAGGCTAAAAAGTCTCTGTAACAACTACCCAATTCTGCAGTTATAGAATGAAAGCAGCCATAGACAATATATGAGTGAATTACACAATTATGTTCCAGTAAAACTTTATTTACAAAAACAGGCTGTCAGCCTGTGCTGTCATTTGCCAGCTAGGATTTAAACCCTTCTTACTCAGAAAGCCACCTACAGAGGAGCAGCATAGGCATCACAGAAAAACCACTGGAAATGCAAAATTCAACCTACACTGCAGACCTTCTGAATGGGAATCTGCATTCTGACAAGATCCCCAGGGGGTTCTATAACACATTTAAAGTTTAAGACTACTTCTCTGGGTCATGCAGACACTCACAGGGTTTGGTAGGGATCGTAAGCTTTATTAACCTTGGTGTGAAAGACCTGTGAAGATCATTTCCTAGAGGATCACAACGTGATGCTGTCTTAGGCAAAATATCTCACAGGAGATAGTTCACTTGCTTACCCGTTGTGGGCAAGAGAACATTAGGGAACTTTTGAAATTTGCAAAGATGTGTCTTTATAAAATGAATGCCTGTGTAGGTATGATTTTGAAAACAGAATGAGTCTATAGGATCTTCTGTGGAAAGGATATTGGCAAGTTAATGATTGCCCTGAGGAAAGTTTTTTGGTTCAGATAGAGAAATAAGAGAGAGCTCTGGGTTTATTTACTGCTCTATTCATAAGCAGAATACAATATTATATTGAAGTGTTGTGTGCATTTGACTTTGTGCACTCAGTATTCACGATCCAACGACTCTAAAATTCTCAGTACTTTGTACTGCCATTTGACCATCATGCTGGCATTTAAGCAGCTGTACTACTTATTGTAGGTCACATTACACCCTTTTAATTATTTCAGTTTGTCTTTTAACTGTAGTCACTATTGAATTGTTCAGCATAGTTTGTCTAATGCCTTATTAGTGTAAGATTAATTTCCCTTTGACATTAAGTTTTAAATATAATGATTTACATTAATTCTTCCAAGCTTTCTCTCTTTGCCTAGTATGTTTATGAATGATATTACAGAGAACCTTCTGAACATTAATGAATGGCTTTATCAGTTGGTTTTCTAAGCATCTGTAGGATTCAAAGTATGCCCGTTAAAACTTGATATTTTGTAAAACCCTTGCTGGCACCCAAAGTCTTTCTTACAGGTTGTTTCATAGGTAGTTTGCACTGCAGCACTAAGTATTACAATAAAAAGAAAGCTCTACAAATTTTACAAGTGAAACAAAAGCTTTTTAATAAAATATTTTCATATTATAACTATAGCTGACCCTTATATGGCAGCATTTAACATTACTGCCTAATAGCCTAAGCGATCTACATCCTATTTCACCAGCCTCCCGAAGTTATGCTGTGGATGATTTTAAAGCAGGTATCATGTTTAAATGATATCCCTTGATGTTGTAAGGAACTGTAAATACCAGATGCTGCCTTAGTCAGTCATAAATTCTAGTATACATGCCACAGGTGTGGGGGTTTTTTTCTATGAGAATTTACAGGAACAAAAAAAGACCATCAACAAAACTTAGAAAAGGAATACATCCTGGGTGTATTTGTGGTACAAGTGCCCAACTGAATTTTTTAAAATTCAGAGAGTACTCAGTCTACAAGTAGATTTTAGTTCAAGAGCATGTACTTTTAAGACATTGTGGAACTCAGGGTACATCTGATAAAAATAATTATGAATATGAGGAGAGTAGATTCTGAGGATAACCTACATGACCACTCAACCATAATATACCTGGAATGTATTCCTTTTTGTAATGGGATTTTATAGAAGATGATATAAGTTTAATATTAGAGGTTAATTAGAAACAAAATTGAGTGAGAAATTGTGCCCTATCGTAGTGGATGCTTGTATTTGAGGAAGAGCAGGTTTGATTAAACCAGGGAGAAAAGGCAATAGAGTTTTGTAAATAAGCTGAAATGGAGTTCTGATTTCTCTGGAAAGCTTTTTCAGTTGGTGGTATTTTTTTTTAATGTCTAATTCATTTCAGAATTTAAATCTTTCATTTGATAGTACAGATGAAGCTAGTGTTGCTTTTGCAGTCATCATTCACAATTGAGATCTTTTTCCTTTCAAATGTAAAAGACAGGCAGGGAGTGAGGAACAGACTTTTCCTGAAGTAGCAGTTGCAAGTTTAAAGAACCAGGGAAATAAAGAAGGGGCTATTGTGGATATGTGGGTACAAAAAGAAAGCAGGTGTCTAGGGTCGAATTTAAATAAGGTGTGGATACCAGCATTATTTTCTGACAGGATCCCTGGAGGGGGACTATAGAGGTGATGAGGGAGACTTTCCTTGGAAATTTTCCTGCAGCTACCATCGTGTCGTGTGTGATGGAAAAACATCTGGTGTTATCATTTGATTCTGTGTGCTCCATGTCACCGAGACCTCAACTCATCTGTTACTTACTTACAGGGTTTTCAAACTGGGCTCCATGGAGCCCCTCAGGCCAGGCTGTCAAACATAGCCTCCAGAATATCTCATACACCTACTGGGCTTTCCAGCTTTTTAGGAAGAAAGTGTTTCACTGCTTAAAATAAATTTAACTGCCAAGAACAATTCATTATTTGCAACAGCAACAAAAAAATTTGTTTATCTTTGCCTTTATCAACAAGTTCTGCTATTATGTTTTACTCCACATCCTTTCTATTGGTCTCTGACCCCGTTTTCCCCTTAATGCCTTAGAGGAAGGATAACACTAATTTCAGTGAAATGGCTAGGAGTGGTAATCTTGCTGATATCTATGATAATGTTATTGATATAATCACAGAGTTGTTCATTACTTGTGTTACAAGGTTTCATAATTCATAAAGATACTGACCCTCATATAGATTCCTGTTACATTAATGTCCTGCAATCCAAAATAATTGTAAAGCTCTCTGTCCCATTAGTTGAGTTTAGTCTCATTCTTAAAACATAGGTCTTAAAACATAGGTCTTTTTCTACTTCAAAGCATCATCAGAATGGTCATGTAGTGAGTAAAGCTTATGCATAAGGAATTTTCTTTGGTAAATGCATGAAGAAGGAACTATATATTAGACATAAGCCATATCAATGGGCTCAAAAAGTAACCTGACCCTTTTCTGCCTCCGCTGCGGCAATGGCGCCAGTGAAAAAGCTTGTGGTGAAGGGGGGCAAAAAAAAGAAGCAGGTCCTGAAGTTTACTCTTGACTGTACCCATCCTGTAGAAGATGGAATCATGGATGCGGCCAATTTTGAGCAGTTTCTTCAGGAAAGAATCAAAGTGAATGGAAAAGCTGGGAATCTCAGAGGAGGTATTGTAACAATCGAAAGAAGCAAAAGCAAGATCACTGTAACTTCCGAGGTGCCTTTTTCCAAAAGGTATTTGAAATATCTCACCAAAAAATATTTGAAGAAGAATCATCTCCGTGATTGGTTACGCGTAGTTGCTAACAGCAAAGAAAGTTACGAATTACGTTACTTCCAGATTAATCAAGATGAAGAAGAGGAGGACGATGAGGATTTAAACTCAGTTATCTGGAGTATTTTGTATGAATTCTTAAATAAAATTTAGGAAACAAACAAACAAAAAGTAACCTGAGAGAACACCAACACATTTGTGGACATTTTAAAGTTAAATTTGAAAGGAAGATCTTTACTTGTAGTTACTCTTCATGTTTATCCCATTTCCTCGTAGTCGCATTGAAGGCCAGTTTAGCCCTTACAGGAGATTTTAGTTAATTTACAGAAAACAAAATGGTCTTTTAAAATAGTCATTAAAAAAATGTCAGGAAGTTTATCTGCATAAGTTTCCTCTCCGTTTGCCATAGGTTTGACCTTTAATGCTTTAAAACTTTAAAGTATAAAATAATTTAAAAAGAAACTTTAAGTTTGGGGGTTTTGTTTGTTGACTTTTGCATTTTTTTCCATATCTGGAAATGGACATAAAAGGCCTGATTAAACATTAAAACTCTGTACAGCTCAAAACATGAATCCAGTTTTAATGCATTATAATTACAACATATCATGATGATCTATTGATCTTTTTCTCACTGGTCCAGTGAGATGCTATAGGAAAAAGTTAATAAGCATAGACTGCAGTGTCTGAGTCATTCTCCTAGAGATTCACAGTTCATATCAGAAAAAAAAAAAAAAGAAGGAAAGCTCGGGATGAAGAGACCTGCTTAACGCAACAATTTTCCAACTTATTTGACCACAGAATGCTTTTTATAAAAATTATGTTTAACACTTACTAGAATCCAGCAAACTAGTGTTTAAAGATTATCCTTTGGAAATACTTCAGTGTCAGTATATGATTCTTGTTGACTGAAAGAACAGTGCCCTGCATTGGATCAAGTTAAAAAAAAAATCACTCTACTAAATTTCAAAGTTAATTTATTTCCCGTTATTCCATAATCTGAACACTCCATCAAATATGATGTTTATATTGCTGACAAAGCCCTACTTCCAAAGTGGGTTCTTAGAATGTTTTTCTGATTTTTAATATTAGTTAATATTTTAATATTAGTTAAAGTTATAAATGTTAAATTTGGGGTGAAACGTCCATAAATGCCTTAATGTATGTAATTATTCCCAAAGTTTTAATTTGGTTGAATAAGTAAACTATAGATACGGGTTCTTTCATAAATAAGTTTACTTCCTTTTTTAATAAAATATACATCTGAAAGTAGAATGCAATTCTGACACTAACCACCTGGATTTGGGCAAACTTCACAGGTTAGGGGGCTCAGTCCTCTATAAGACTGCTCTCACTTCAGACACACTAGCTGTGCACTTTCAGGGTCCCCAGTCAACCTCACTTCTGACCAGCTGGCTACAGATTTGGGGATTCCCACTACCCCCTCAGGTTCAACAATTCACTGGGATGATTCAGAGAACTCAGGAAAGCACCATTACAATTACAGTTTTATTATAGCAAAAGGATAAAAATCAGAACCAGCTGATAGAAGAGACACATAGACGAGGGCTGGGAAGGTCCCAAACACAAGGCGTCCATGTTGTCTCCCCATGGAGCTAGGAGGCATCACCCTCTTGGCCCATGGTTGTGCTTTACCAGCCTGAGCTTTTGTATCCAGAGCTTTCTGGGGGGTCATGTTATGTAGGCATCAGTTGAATCATTGACCACACAGTTGAACTCAATCCCCTCTCCCCAGAGTTTGGGAGGATATCAAGTGGCTTAAAGTCCCAACCTTTTAAACACATGGTTGGTCTTTGGTTTGGTGGTATAATCATACCCCTTCCTTAGACATCTTCTTATCATAATTTCACATGTAGTCCAAGAGACCCAACAAGAATAACAAAGATACTCCTCTCACTCAGGAAATTTCAGGGCTTCGAGGCTGCCTCCCAGGAATCAGGGAAACAGACCAGCCAAAGTCTTTGTTATACAGCAGAGAGTTTTAGAGTTTGCTATAAGAAATGGCCTTGATGGTGAACTCGTACATAGGTATGCTACTTGAATCTGAAGGTGCCTAGTCATTGGGTAATCTCCCAGTATTGGAATAGCAACAGCTACAAAATCCCACAGCAATTAAAACTAATGTTGAGGGCTTCCCTGGTGGCACAGTGGTTGAGAGTCTGCCTGCCGATGCAGGGGACATGGGTTCGTGTCCCGGTCTGGGAAGATCCCACATGCCGCAGAGCAGCTAGGCCTGTGAGCCATGGCTGCTGAGCCTGCGTGTCCGGAGCCTATGCTCCGCAATGGGAGGGGCCACAACAGTGAGAGGCCCGTGTACCACAAAAAAAACAAAAAAAACAAACAAAAAAAACTAATGTTGAGGGCTTCCCTGGTGGCGCAGTGGTTAAGAATCCACCTGACAATGCAGGGGACATGGGTTCAAGCCCTGGTCCGGGAAGATCCCACATGCCACGGAGCAACTAAGCCCATGTGCCACAACTATTGAAGCCTGTGCGCCTAGAGCCTGTGCTCTGCAATGGGAGAAGCCACCGCAATGAGAAGCCTGTGCACGACATCGAAGAATAGCCCCCGCTCACCACAACTGGAGAAAGCCTGCATGCAGCAACAAAGACCCAACGCAGCCAAAAGTAAAAAATAAAATTATTAAAAAAAAAAATGTTGAAATTTTCTGAGAAAATCTGTAAGTATTTAGCAGATATGAAGAGATACACCTTCATATGTATAAAAAACAAATAAATATAAATGAAATAGCATTTCATTGTGGTTACATAAATTTACCTGAACACTTCACTATGAAAATTTTGATTGCCCAGTGTTGATTCATAACTTTTCATACATTGGATATAAGAATCTGGGTAGAACAGTCAATTATAGGAGTTTGGATATATACAGAGTAGTTTAGTTTCAGCAGCTTTTCAAGTTATCAGTTCTTAATATATATACAAAAGAATATTCTGTTCATTTTGAAAATATTTTTAAATGATATTTTCAGTATTTTCAAATCCACAGGGACCACAGTAGATAAAGTTCTAGCAAGTGTTCTCATTCACGATTGCAGTCATGTGCATATAACACACATTTAAGTAGGAGAGATTTTTCAGGTCTCTTTTGAGATTAATCTAGATGTTTCAGATAGAGTGCCAGCGTTGCTCATTCACACAGCTGTAAATCAGAACCAACCAATATTTTCCACGTGCTTTCAAAATGAATTCTTTAATCTATCAACAGTGCACCTTTCTACAGCACAATATAGTAATCGTGAGGGTTGCTGAAAGCTACTTTATCTAAACATTTATAATTCAAATGAATGAGCTGACTGGATACATGTCAAAGGCAGTAAGTCCTCTGGTTGCCACATAAAGCCTGCTAGTGTTCTGTATTCATTTCAACCTGAAAGCAGCCATCAGAATAGATATAGATACAAAAAATACAATCAGAAGCCACGAGTTTGATTTTTCCATGTGTCAGGTTCAGTATTGAGCTTCTAAAGGTTTTTTGTGGGTTTTTTTGCGGTACGCGGTCCTCTCACTGTTGTGGCCTCTCCTGTTGCGGAGCACAGACTCCAGATGCACAGGCTCAGCGGCCATGGCTCACGGGCCCAGCCACTCCGCGGCATGTGGGATCCTCCCGGACCGGGGCACGAACCCGTATCCCCTGCATCGGCAGGCGGACTCTCAACCACTGCGCCACCAGGGAAGCCTGCTACTAAAGTTTTAACACCCTAATTGTGAAGTTGTTTATTTTATTCCAGCATTCCTCAGGAGCCATAAATTGCTACAAGATGCCAGCAGTTTATTTAGCCTTAAAACGCTTCAAATGCTTCTGTCTTCTATCCCCCATGATTGTTTGGCGTTAATTGCCCTCACAAATGATCTTAGCAGAGAAGACAGGGGAATGCTTATCTAGCAGTTCACTAGTAGCATTAAGGGTTTTAATTGTACTAGATAAACATGACAGGCAATTATTGAATGTTGTTACACACTAGAAGATTAAAATGGAATGCTAAGCATTATACTCTTTTGCAGTTTTGTCTTTATCTAAGTGCCTAATTTGTATCTTTCAACAATTTAGTAGATTGAGTTTTATTTGAGAGACGTCCTCTGGAATACTCTATTGGAAGATCCAACATAAAAATTTTATATCTGCTTACTTGAAAATACAGTGTGAATCAGACTAAAGTCAGACATGACATATTTCACCAATGCCATAATACTTCAACAGATAAAATGGAAAGAAAGAATTTCCATTTATCTGTTACTCTGAAGTAGTGACATGAAAACTCATGTGATTCTATTTTCAACTATAATTACTGAATAACAAAAAGGTTAGAGGTTTACTTTTGCAGTCATTTTGATCTTTAGCAAGGTGGAAAATGCAATTCTAGAAATATTTCAATAATTTATTACCTTTGATATACTAGTGTCCTTTAAGCTATTGATAATATTTGGAAATAGTTGGGATTTCTTCTTAATTCATTGTCTTTTACAAACATTAAATAATCTGGTTACAGATGGCATTCATTGGGAAGTGACTTTAGACATTTGTACAGTTTGATTCTATTTCTTAAACTATTCCTATGAAACACAAATTATTACTGGCCCTATCAGGACTTACATTTTTAAGTATCGGACACTTTATAGATTTATTTACTGGCTGTGTTGATTGAAAAGGAGAATGTTTTTCTCCATATTTTAACTCAAGATAGTGAGCTGGGCTTGTTTTCCCACCTCAAACCATACTTAAAGTCAAAGTCTGAGCTTTAAGTAGGTCATGGTAATCTGTTTGAAGAACAGTTATGCTTTTCAAAATTTTGGTAAACACTATTGTAAAGTACTTTTTCAGTTCTCTATTGGACTTCCCTCTGATTATTATCAATACTCCAAAAGTCTTCTTCAATATCAGAAGTACATTCAAAACTCAACATTAACATCTTCTTTCTGTCTTCAGTATCTCACAGCTGGCAAAGCCCCGGCTGACACATCTGCCCCCTTGAAGATTCTCTGAGACTAATTCCCACTTTTGAGCATTCTTTCATTGCATCCTGCTCTTCATACCAAATTCATGATCCCATCTTTTTAAAAAGTTTTCTTTTATACTTACAATTTGCTGATATAATATGCGTATCCCCTGAGGCATCAAATTCACTCCTAGGAATATGCCTAACAGAAATGCATATGTATGTTCACCAAAAGACATGTTCTAGAATGTTCATAGCAGTACAGTTGATAATAGCTTGCCATTGAAAAATACCCAAATGCTCACAAACAATAGAATGAATTAAAAAACCATAATATAGTCACACAGTAGAGTACTATACATTAATTAGAATGAATAATCTTCAACAGCGTGCAACAGTATGGATGAATCTCACATCACAACGTAGGGTGAAAGAAGGCTAGCACACATGGGTGTGTGCTGTATGATTCCATTTACATAAATTTTTTTAAAGTAATACAGTTCTAGATTGTAAGAAATCAGGGTAGTAGTTGCCCATGTGAGAAGAGGTAGTGATTGGAAGGCAACACAAAAGAGGGTTCTGGAGTAGTGTGGGTTTCATGCATGTGTTCAGTGAACTTTATACTTTTGAAAGATACACTTTTGTGTATCGAGACTACAATAAGTTTAAAACAGGTGATGTGTATATTTGACAAAAATATAGAAGATAATATAGAGAGAAATATACCACAAAACTACTTCTCACCCAGATTTTGCTGATTCTTCCTGTGTCTTACAACAGAGTTCCTTAATTTCAGTCCTATACACACACATACACACACACACACACACACACACACACACACACACACACACACACGAATAAGTACAAGTAAAACTGGTGAAACTTGAATAAACTCAATGGATTGTATCAATCTCAGTATCTGGGTTGAAATTATACTTTAGTTACCATTGTAGGAAACTGGGGAAAGTATGCAGGGGACCTTTCTATATTATTTCTTACAAATATATGTGTCTACAATTAACTTAATAAGAAAATTTTCAATTAAAAAGAGAGGGAGTGATGAATAAACACAAGAAAATATATTAAGTTCCAAAAATCAGGCAGTATCCCAAAGGAACTGTATTGTAATGTCTGGGGTTGCCAGAAACCTGTACTTTTAACATGTGTTCCAGGTAATTTATAAAGCAAGGCTAGGATATACTATGTAGTAAGTTGGCTAGCTTTTTAACACTGTATCAAGTCAGGACACTTTGGGCACAAGCTTATAGATTAGATCTGTCATACTGGTTTTTAGGTGGTCTTATTTCACTGTAATAAAAGAAATCAGTGTTTGTTGGCTCTCTTTTAAATCTGTCTAGAATAAAAAGAATAAAATACTTAGGAATAAGTTTAAGAAGTGCAAGACATACACTAAACACTACAAAACATCACTGAAAGAAATTAAAGAATACCTAAATAAATGGAAAGAAATTCCATGTACCTGGATTGTTAAGATAGCAATACTCCCAAATTGATCAAACTGTTCAACACAATTCCTATCAAAATCTGCCATTTGGGGCAAAAATTGACAAGCTGATTCAAAGATGTATGTGGAAATGTAAGGGACCCAAAACTTTCTTGGAAGAAAAAGAACAAAGGAGGACTCAGACTTCCTGATTTCAAAACGTACTACAAAGTGACAGTAATCAAGACAGTGTCGTGCTGGTATAGAGATCAGTGGAGTGATATTTAGAATCCAGATATAAACCCTTACATTTATAGTCAACTGATTATCAACAAGGGTACAAAAACAATTCACTGTAGAAAAAATAGTATTTTCCACAAATGGGCCTGGGGTAACTTGGGAATCACATACAAAGGAATGAAATTGGACTGCCTATGTTTTAACATATACGAAAATAACTCAGAATGAAGCATATACTTAAATATAAGAACTAAAACTATAAAACTCTTAGAAGAAAAAAATGAGTGTAAATCTTTATGTCCTTGGATTAGATAATGGTTTCCTAGATAGGACATCAAAGCACAAGCAACCGAAGTAAAAATAGATAAATTGGACTTCATTAACATTTAAAACTTTTTTCTTCAAAGGACACTAAAATAAAGAGACATAATAAGTTTTGACAAATGTAGAAATTGGAACACTCATACCTTGCTAGTGTAATTGTAAAATGGCACAGTCACTTTGGAAAACGGTTTGGTACTTCTACAAAAAGTTAAATACACTCCAAGATATATACCCAAGAGAATTGAAAGCTTGTCCATACAGAAACTTGTACACAAATATTCACAGCATTATTCATAATATACAAAATGTGGAAACAACTAAAATGTCCATCAGCTGATGAAAGGATAAAAAAATATATCTATACAATGGAATGCTATTTGGTCAATAAAAAGGAATGAAGTACTAACACATGCTATACCATAGAAAAATCCAGAAAACATTACATTAAATGAAAGAAGCCAATCATAAAACATAATGTTTGATTTCATTTTATAAATTGTTCAGAATAGGTGAATTCTTAGAGATATAAAGTAGATTAGTGGTTGCCAGGGAGGGGAAAATGGGAAATGACTGCTAATAGGTATAGGGTTTCTTTCTGTGGTAATGAAAATGTTCTGAAACTAGATGGTGGTCATGGTTGCATAACTCAGACTCTATTATAAAGACCAGAACGTGAGCTGATTTTTATAGTGTATAAATTGTGTCTCAATAAAATTTTTAAAAAATCTACCTAGAGTTCCTAGTATAAGTTGTTTACATTATAATGATTTTCAAAATCGAATCTTTGATGTTGATGTAAAATGGTAAGAGCAGAGTGTTTTCTTGTTTCAAGAACAACCACTCCCCATAGTATGACAGACGACAACATTCGACTCTTGACCAGAGGAATTTTGCTCTTTCCACTTACTTGCCTTGAGAACAATAGTGATAAACTGATACTGTGAAATGCCAAGTTGGTAGTGAGGGACTGGTCAAGGAAAATGCTCCCATTTCTCAAAATAAATCTGTAGACTCTTAAGTTAATTGACTGTGAGATTTGATGGAATGAGTACTAGACTAGACCTCAGAAATCCTATCCCTGTCTCTTACTGTGTGACCTTGCACTTGTCAGTTATCTCTCTGTATGTTTTCTTATCTGTCCAGTAGAGCATCAGTACATGCCCAATACATTTATAATATCTGCAAGAGAATCAAATGAATACAAGGTGTGAAGGTGCTTTGAAATTGACAGCACTATAAAAATATGAGGCATTGTTTATTTAACATCCTTCAGTTTTCTTCCTCAGACTTGATTTTCAATGAAGGGGAACCATAAGGTGCTAAGTTAAATGGCTCCTTTTGAATATTGGTTGAGAGGCTCTGGCTTTCTTCTTGAGGAAGAATGTTGCATGGACTCAGCCACTTGAACTTGTGTGACATTAACAGATAGGATTTTACAGAAAACTGTTAAAATTTTTTTAATGTATCAGTCTGGCCACATGAGAATGATATGGCAGCAGACAGGTTATTGTCAATTAAACACGAGCTGTCAGGAAGTCAGAAATGTTGAAATATGGTGGGCATGAATCCTAAGCAGATCATATGACAGCTGCTCAGCTGTTATTTTAACAGAGTGACTGTATGTATGTGTTATTTTCCTGCAGAATTTAATTTGAGTCCCTAACGACAGAGACATCTCTGCATTTGCATGTTACTGTCAAGTCAAACTTGGACCTTCTAAATGAGCTAGAATGGTGGGTAGTAATAGGCAAGTGACATGTGGAGGAGATGGCTCTTGTCTCATTTTCCTCCACTCAGGATACATTGAAGAGGCCTGCATCATCCCCTGCCCCTCAGACTGCAAGCTCAGTGAGTGGTCCAATTGGTCACGCTGCAGCAAGTCCTGTGGGAGTGGCGTGAAGGTTCGGTCTAAATGGCTGCGTGAAAAACCCTATAATGGAGGAAGACCATGCCCGAAACTGGACCATGTCAACCAGGTATTTTCTACCATTGGGAATATTGTAAAATATTTTCTAGGTGCACAATAATCTTTTTTTAATCCAAAATAGAGAAGAATAAATAATAGACCCTGAATAAGAAATTTGACCCACTTTATCTTTAGAATGCCTGAGTAAATTATTAAAATCCCGAATCAGATAGATGATCTCCGTATTCTCAAGCGATTTATTTAGTACACTGTATTATATGTATATGCATATTAATATAATTCAATGGAAATAAAAATGAAATCTACTTTTGAAATACTGTTAAGGTATTTAATCTGTTATTATACAATAATTTGTGCGCTGAGAGCAAGATTGTCTTTTTCTGATAGATCCGCTAGACTCTCAGAAAAGACATCTCAATTACCAAGTACATAAATTAAAATCAAAGGAAGTATATGGGTTTGGGTCTAAAATTGGGAAATGTATTCTGTACATTTACTTAAGTTTGTTCCATATGAAATATGTTAAGGAAAAAGAAATATACTGGACTTCCTGGTGGCGCAGTGCTTAAGAATCCGCCTGCCAATGCAGGGGACACGGGTTCGAGCCCTGGTCCAGGAAGATCCCACATGCCGTGGAGCAACTAAGCCCATGCGCCACAACTACTGAGCCTATGCTCTAGAGTCTGCAAGCCACAACTACTGAGCCCGCATGCCACAACTACTGAAGCCAGTGCACCTAGAGTCCACGCTCTGCAACAAGAGAAGTCACCACAATGAGAAGCCCTTGTGCCGCAACGAAGAGTAGCCCCCGCTCACTGCAGCTAGAGAAAGCCCACGCACAGCAACAAAGACCCAACGCAACCAAAAATAAACATATATAAATAAAATAAATAAATTTTAAAAAAAGAAAAAATACAAAAATGGCATCAAAGTAACCATATGTTAATCTATCAATTTGGTGATTGGCCTTTTCAGTCTTATGTGAAACTTTGACTTCGGATGCACACCTTGTTAGCGGCAGTTCATAGCTGTTACTCGTGTTCCATTGGAAATAAAATGTCTAATGGGGAGAATTGTGACTAGTCTAATGTAATATAAGATTCATCAGACAGTTATTGCCGTGTTTGGCCTACATGTGAATTAACAAAGAGTGAATTTCACACAATATGTGTAGGTATTAAGATGTATGTTTAAATTTAAGTCACAAATGAACCAATTCATATGTATGAACTAACCTTAAATATGTAGGTATGTCTCATACACACATAGATTTTCTAATTTTAATCTCCAAACACACTGCTTACCCATACGTTTGCCTTCCCAAATTAATCTAAATTTGTTCATCACAATAAAAGTAAATTATAGAGAAAATAAAAATAACTTTTGAATAAATCGATTAAGGGCCAAGAAAGTGGAGAATTAAATTGCATAGAAAATACGCCAAAAGAATGTTGATTTTTCCCCCCAAAGAAAAATTGCTGAACTTGCCCTTAAATACAACTGAAGGTGAATAATATACTGCACTGCTGCCATCTACTGGTAATCGAGTTTCTCTGTCCTAATGAATATTTCCAAAGAAGAAAATGCATGACCCCGATTAAACAGAATAACTGAAATGTAATGTTTATAATACAAAAGAATATTATTCTACAAGTTTTGAAATCTTGAATTTCCAATAGTAAATTTAAATTTTAATAAATTTTTATCCATGATTCAAATAAATTCTACACATTTTCATACCTTTAGTGTGTATGTGAACAGCCAGATTTTAAAATTAAAATGAGCTATGTTTGCCTTAGCATTTTTTAAATAGTGAATTTGAAGAAGTTCAAATTGGTTGTACCAAGTTGTCCTTGCTTAAAAACTCTTTAACCTAAGCCATTTCTCTGTCACTCTGATATAATCTAATGCAGAGTATGATAAGGACATCTGAGTATTTGTTATCAGCCTACTGGTGGTATATTGAGACATGAACAATGGAAAAATCAAAGCTAAAACAAGAAATAATAGATTCCTGAATCTTTGACTTTGAGCACAAATGTTCTACATTAAAAAATAGAAACTTCTAGGGATTTGTTAGTAAAATGTTAGGAAAGTAAAGAATATGCAAAGGTTTGTGTAAGTGTTGAAAATTGTAAATCATATAGATTTTTACTGCAGTTATACGTTCCTCAGTAATTAAGTCGTACTTTGCCTTGGAAATGATCTCTGAGGTTCCATTTTCCAGTTGAGAAAGCAAATCCCCATTTCCTCAGAAATATGGGTGGATGGATGGATTAAAATCAATATATCAGTCAGTCAGTCAATCTATAGATAGTCCACTCACAATTTGAACCACAAGATATTTGCAGTCATATATTGATTCCCCATGATACGTATTTTGATGTCTACTCAGTTTGATTTCTTCATCCTGCCCATCAAATCCTTTCCTTAACTTGCTGTTTGCAGTACTCATTTGTGTATCTTAATTTTAAACAGTAATAAGGAATTGGATTTTCTCTTTTAAGGTCTAAGAAAGTTGTTCTAATCATTTACCAAAAAAAAACCCCACCTTTTATATATGGGTAATATTTGAAACTTAGAACATGAGTTCTTCTCATCAAATATACCTATCTTTGTTTAATTTATCTTTGTTTCTCTCTCTTTTCTTCATTCCTGGTGAACACTACTCCAGGCCCAGGTAAGAACTTTTAAACCTCATCGTTCATAATAGAGTGCTGTTTGTTTTCATTTTACTCCTGACATCAGAGAATGTATTTCTTTTCCTGCTATTTCTCTTATCTTTTATAGGGGAAAACATGTTTTCCATAAAATTTTTCTTCTGCAGCTATTCCCTTTGTTTTCCTAGCATATTACATGTGTTTTCTCATTTCACTATCAGGGCCTAAGGTACAGGGATAGTGGAGAGCAAGCATAATTCACCACCCTTGAAAAGGCAATGACCCCTCCTGTTAATGGTCGCATGCTTCTCGGAGAGGCAGAGGTGCAGGTGGGCTCAAAGCGGTAGCAGGAGGTGGCTCTGAACTGATTTGATTCACTCCAGTGTAGGAGATTAAAATGAAAGCCATCAAAGGATTAGGAAAGGTGGCATTTTCCCTTCAGTTGTTCCCTTCTCCACAACTTGTAGGGTAATATTTTACTAAATACTAAAATAGTATTTAGTCCTATTTTAATACAGCACCCAACGTGAAGGTGATAACTTATGACAGTAATTACAGATTCTCACTCCAACAGTACACACTTTTTATTCCTATGTGGAATAGGTCCACTTTATTCACTTTACTTGGATGTTTAGTAAAACTAAAATTTGCACAAAAGAATGGCTCCAGAGGACTATTTATATTTTCTGGAATTAAATAGTTATATGAAATATTCATGTAGTTTGTGTGTGTGTGTATGTAAAATAGGAAATAAGAGTTATCATAGACTTTGAAATGATTTTAAGAGAGACATTTTTCTTTAATGGTTGAGTCAGCTCTGTTGCAGTGGATTATGGTCCTTTTTTTCATTTATTTAGTCATTCTTCTTTCTCATTGAGAAAAGAGCATAATTGGTTCATTGTGCTAAAAATCCTGAAACAGCCAAGCACACCACCCCAGACCTGGGGCTGCAAGCCTTTCTGGGCACCAGAGCAGAGACAATTTGCTTTGTTTTATGTGGCCCTCACCGCTTTGTACCTGTGTAATATGAGACCAATTTCAGACCTTGCTTCCAAGGTTTAGTTAGTTTTAAGATAGCTTTATTTCATATTATTTATCTTCTAATTTAGTTTCATATATGGAACACACACACAAAATTCTTATTGGTATACATACTTATTTGGAAAACAGGCCAAATTAAACTTATTTGAAAACAGCTACTTTGATATGCTTACTTAATTCATTAATTCTTTTATTCATTTATTCATCTTACTCAACAAATCTCTATAGAATGCCTGATATATGAGCAAGCATCCTGGGCTAAGTACTGAAGACAAATGAAACTGTGAACAGGACATATGGCCCAGGAAATTACAATGCTATGTGGTAAGGGTCAGTCTAGGAAAGTATGGAATGTGTCTGATGTGGTCCATGAGGTCCAATCTCCAGCTGCAATGTGATAGAGGAGCAGCACAATACAACACAGCCGTACCCTTCACTGCTAGAACTCTCAAGAGATCCTCTATATTCCTGTTTTAGAATAATGAACAGTAAAGGAAAGGCTTCAGAGTAGCTAAACAAGAATATCATGATAACTGTGATATGAAGTGTTCCCACTTACCTCATGGGGTTCCGTGAGGTGAGGTCATTGAGAACCGTGTGCGTTTCAGGTGTATGAGGTCGTCCCTTGCCACAGTGACTGCAGCCAGTACGTATGGGTTACAGAGCCATGGAGCATCTGCAAGGTGACCTTTGTGA